>NC_134861.1:15650000-18050000 GCF_049852395.1 Peromyscus maniculatus bairdii
GAGAATTATCATTTCAAGGTCTATACATCCTTGATGTGGGAGGAGGTGTTGTGTTAGTCCTGCCTCTACTGAACATGCCAGGCCTTGTTCACTCTCCATGGGAGGCCTTATCCTTTCTGAGGAGTGGATGAGGGTGGGTTGGGGAAGGTGGAGGGGAGTGGAAGGAGGGGAAGGAGGAGTAACTGTGGTTGGTATGTAAAATGAATAAAAAATAAATTAATAAAAAACCAAGTTCCTTTGTGGAAGGACTCAATGTCATAAATGCTTTTGTCTATCCCAACATAATTGTGAAATATTCAATAAATATCTTAAAAATCTAGTTTTACATCTTAAAAAAATAGAAAGAATTGGGGTGTTATTTTGATGGGGATTACAAATTGAGAATGTAGATTGCATTTGGTAGGATGGTCATTTTTACTATGTTAATCCTACTCATCTATAAGCAGGGGAGATCTTTCCATCTTCTGGTATCTTCTTCAATTTCTTTCTCCAAAGAATTGCAGTTTTTTTTTTATTATGTAAGTCTTTCACTTGCTTGATTATAGCTACCATAAGATATTTTATATTATTTGAGGCTATTATGAAATGTGTTGTTTCCCTGATTTTTTTCTCAGTCCATTTGTCATTCATATATAGGAGGGCTACTGTTATTCTGAGTTAATTTTGCATCCAACCATTTTACTGAAAATTTTTTATTAGCTATAGGAGTTCCCTAGTAAAATTTTTAGGGCTGCTTATGTATACTATCATATCATTTGCAAATAATAACACTTTAACTTAATGTCCTTTGCATCCCTAATATCTCCAGGAATTTTATCATGAAGGGGCATTGGATTTTTTTCAGAGGCCTTTTCTGCATCTATTGGGATAATCATATGGATGTTTTCTTTCAGTTTATTTATATGGTGGATTATATCTACTGATCTTTGTATATTGAGCCAACCCTGCATCTCTGGGATGAAGCCTACTTGATCATGGTGGATAATATTTTTGATGTATTCTTGGATTTGACTTGCAAGTATTTTACTGAATATTTTTACATCTATGTTCATAAGCAAAATTGGTCTGTAATTATATTTGATGATCTTCCAAAAAACACCAACAGCTCTACCTTTAAAATGGTCAACAGACAAGCCTGTGTGGGTTCAGCAATGGCCTTTAACAACAGAGAAACTCCAGGCTTTAGAAGAGCTGGTAGAAGAACAGTTAAATGCTTAGGATATTGAAGAATCAACCAGCCCTTGGAATTCTCCTGTATTTGTTATTAAAAAGAAATCTGGTAATGGAGAATGGTAATAGATCTTAGAGCAATTAACAAAGTAATTCAATTCTCAACCGGTTAAAAGATTTTAATGGAGGGTCCTCCCACAGGGAATGTTGAATAGCCCAATTCTGTGCCAATATTTTGTACAACAGCCATTGGAAATGGTACATAAAAAATTTCCTAAATCTATAATTTATCATTATATGGATGATATTTTACGAGCTGACTCAAATGCACATACTTTAGAAAAAATGTTTGAAGAAGTAAAGAAAATTTTGCCTTGCTAGGGATTACAAATTGTTCCTGAAAAGATACAAAGATAAGATTCTATTAATTATTTAGAATATAAAATAGAGCTACAAAAAATTAGACCCCAAAAGGTGCAAATTAGGAGAGATAGACTACAGACTCTTAATGACTTTCAAAGATTATTTGGAGACATTTCTCATCTAAGAACTATTGTTGGGGTAAAAAAAGATGAACTGAATAATTTGTTCAAAACCTTAGAAGGTAAGTCCAAAATGTATCTAATTCACTTTCTATCCTAATTAATCTTCAACTATAACTAACTAATCTTCAACTCCCTCAGAGACTCAAGAAGGAAATAATATTAGCTAACAAAAATAAAAACAGGAAGTACATGCAAGCAACTTCCAAAAAATTGTGAGTTGACAGCTGCCTGGACAGTCTTCTGAGGTTTCTCCACAGTGTTGGGGCATCATCTTCAGCCTATAGGCTTAGCATATCTGACAGACTTTTTGTGAGGTAGGATGTACACAAGGTCAACAGTTCAACCTCACATTGGGTAAGAGCAGTCCATGTACCAGAAATACAAAAATTCCACTAGTGTCCTGTCATGATTCAGGATTTTAAATTCTGGAAATTGTTGATGTTTTTTGAATTCAGCTGTCTATTCTTCTTGGCTATGTGTGTGTGTGTGTGTGTGGCTTCATCTCAGCATCCGGTTCTTCTCCACATCCCTCTATTAAATGCCATTCTACTATTGAGAGGCGTGAGCTTAGTTACTCTTCAAGAACAACTGTTTCAGCTGCTGTTCCATTGCACATCAGAAGCCATCGGCCCACTGACTGTTCAGCTGCCTTAGAAGAAAAGGGCACTGTACCTTTTCCAGATTGTGAAGGCCACTTCAGGGATGGTGCCATATTGTCCTGGCCTCAGAAGATGCCCTTTGATAAAGCCATAACCACACATGTTTTGGCAAGAATCAGTTGTTGTGCCCTGTTCTTGTATAACATGGATGGCTGGTGACCACTCATTAGAATAAGACCTTCTAATATTTCTCTCAGAAACATGTGCTAGTTTATGATTTTTTTTCTGAGATTGGAGGGATGTTAATCTGAGTATTCCATTGTTGCAACAAGTCTCAACCCCACAGGTTCATAGCTATGTTAGCCACATATGGTTTTAATTTTCCTCTCTGTCCTTCTGGACCTATACTGAATCAAGGATGAGCAATACATTCCACCATAGGTAATGGGCTCCAGAAAGCCAGCTCATGCACCACAGATAGATCCTGATTCCACTACCAGGGGCTCCTCAAACATACACAGCCATGCAACTGTCTTGCCTATGCAGAGGGCCTAGTCTAGTCCCATGCAGGTTCCACAGGTGTCAGTCTAAAGTTTGTGAGTTCCTATGAGCTTGGTTCAGTTGTCTCTGTAGATTTCCCCATCATGATCTTCGCTCCCCTTGCTCATATAATTCCTCTTCCCTCTCTTCAACTGGACCCCTGGAGCTCAGCCTGGTGCTTGGCTGTGGATCTCTGCATCTGTTTCCATCAGTTCCTGAATGAAGGCTCTGTGATGACATTTCAGGTATTCACCAATCTGATTACAGGTAAATGCCAGTTCAGGCACCCCCTCCAATATTGTTACAAGTCTAAGCTGGTGTCATCCTTGTGGATTCTTGGGAATTACCCTAGCACCAGGTTTCCCCCTTACCCCATAATGTCTCCCTTTATCAAGATATCTATTTCATTGCTCTCCCACTTCTAAACTGAGGTTTTCAATGTTAGCTCATCTTGGCACTTTCTTGGTAAAGCCCTCCTTGGCATCATGCAAGGATAATTGAAAAAAAATTGTTAAGCTACAATATAGGTTGAATAATTTCTGCCTAGTTGCAATGACTTACTCATTCTCTTACAACAGCAATAAATTAAAAAATGGTTGCATAATTGTTGTATAGTATAAATCAAACCAAAAGGGAATTTCATGGAGTTGAGGGTGACCAGTGTGCAACTCTGTGGAGCAATAGCATCTGCATCACCCTGCACAGTGCTCATTAGACACATATTGGACATTTGTGAAATGTGGCTGGTGAGGTGGGATAACTATTTTAACCTTCACCTTGAATTAGGTAGTGAAAATTTAGATAGGAACATGTGGCTAGTGGTCACCTTATTGAGGTAGAATATTCCAGAGTGTTGAAAGAGTGAAGGGAGAGACATTGGCTGTTCAAAAGTGTTATTAGATTTTTCTACTATGTCAGAAAAAAATTGATGTCAGAAGGAAAAGGTTCTCATTTCTGATTCATTTTTACCATTGTGCAGCAGTACTCTGTGCTAAGTTTTTGTGGCATGTCTGTCAAGCACTCTGTGAGAGCCACACATTGAAGGCAGAGAAGATGGCATCTGTTCCAGGTTCTCCCAGGTTTAGCAGGCTCAACACACTGCCCTAGGAAGCTCCAGACTCACACACCTTGATGCTACTCTCCTGCAGATCTTATCCTTGGCTGTCATTTAGCTTGCAAGGGCCTCAACTTTCTGTTGATCTGGCCCAGGCACTTACCATCTCAGCCACTGCATTTGGACACAGGGTGGGTGGCACACTGTTGCTGGAGACAGATGGCCCTGCCACAGATTTTATGTTCTGTTTAAAAATAATGCTTCCTAATGCTTAGCAATTTTGAAAATTACTTTATCTGGAAAATTATATTTTTTTCTAAATGTGTCAAAGAGTCTGCCGAGTTGGCCTCATCTAAATGTTACTAAAAATCAAAGGGTTTTAGGCTTAGAAGGGGAATGTAGTATTCATCTTTGTGTCCCATCTTTTTCATTTTGCTGATAAGGGACTAGAGCTTGAAAAATCACCTTGCCTCTAGCCCTATAATTAGCAGAAGACATGAAACTAGAATTCAGGTCTTCTTTTTACTCAGTGTCTTTGTATTTGAAAATGTCTAGCTTTACTGTTTTTCATCAGGAATTCACATCGTGGTTTGAACAAAGTTTTGATGGGAGAGACTTTATTCATTTTCCTCCTTAGTCTTTATTCTATTCCATTGCCTCCTGTGTAGACAAACGCATATCTGATTAGAGAATTAGCTTAAGGAACCCACTTTACCGCATTCAAATAAGCCCTTTAAAATCCTGCACTTTAAGCTTTTATTCTAGATTCCATTGTGAGGTGATAATGAGGTGCTGAAAACTAATTATGTCATCAGACAAAGCTGTCTGGTCCACCATCTGCTGAGTCTGGAGAGGGATAGTCCCTGGTTGAACTGAAAACTGGGACTAAAAATAGCCACTTTTCTCTGTTCTTTGCCCTGTTCTTGCCATGGGCATGATGGATCAGGAATTACATAAGACTCATTTGTACTTAGCCAGACATGAGGCCACAGGTCTTTTTCTACATAGCAGATCTTATACACCTGTGCATTATCATTACTAATAGTTCCTGCATACTTTACTACCTATCATTACCATGGTTCCTACCTACTTTCTTCCTGGTCTCCAAATCTCACTCCTAGTTTAATAACTGTTACATAATGCAGGAGGAGAATTCTAGATTAGGAGTCCAAGATTCTTACTCATATAAACCAAGTTGTCAAGACCCCAAAGTGCTTATTAGCAGCTTGCTCTATACTTGGATTTTTGGATATATTCTTGGCTCAATTCTAAAGGTGAACTAGATGTCATTTTTAACAGGGATTCAAATTTTTTTTCCTTTGAACTAGGCAGGCATTCTTTTTGTCCAGCACCCTGACCTTTTCTTTTGCTGATATGAAGATCTAAACTTGAAAACTAAATTTGTTCTCCCAGATTATTAAAATACCAACAATGGTAAACTTTATATGTTTAGCATTTTCTAAGTAGGCAAAGCTGACCCAATACAGGCAGGGCTTCACTTCTCAATATGTGTACCTTTTTAAAAAAATCTTTTAAAGTTCTTTGAGGGAAATGCTTGAGCTTTGGAAGTCTTTTTAGATGATAATGTGAGAAGTCTATGCAGATGATTCCTTTCCAAATTATTCTGGTGGTCACATTCTCATAATTTAGATCTCAAAGGTAGGGTTCCCACAGTCAACCCACACTGTAGTATAAAACAAACTAAAAATGAGAACAATCCAAATTTCTTGGCTGTTTACAAACAGAACTTTGTCATATCTATAATAATGTTAAATAAATAATGGTGCTTTTGGAACTGAGCTAAAGATAGACTTCACCAGTAATTTTTGTTTTGCAGTTAAGTAAAATTTTTTATTTTTTATTTATTCTTTTGTTTTCAATGTGTCCTGACTGAAGTTTTTCCTCCACCCACCTCTCTCAGCCCCCTTACCCACCTTCCCTCTACTCCCGATCCAGTACTCTTCTTCCATTTCCCTTCAGAAAAGAGCATGCTTCCCAGGGATATCAACTAAACATGACAAAACAAGATACAATAAGACTTGTTACAAATCTGAAGGCTGGGTGAAGCAACCCAGTAGGAGGAAAAGGTTCCCAAGAGCAGACAAAGGGTCAGAGACATTCCCACACTAAGGAGTCTCACAAATACACCAAGATAAACAACCATAACATATATGCAGAGGACCTATCCAAGATCATTGCAGGTTCCATGATTGCTGCTTCAGTCTCTCTGAGGCTCTATGAGTCCTGCTTAATTGATTCTGTGGACCCTGTTCTACTGGAGTCCACCACCCTTCTGGCTCCTACAATTCTTTCTCCTCTTCTCCCATGGGAATTCCAGCGCTCCAAGGGAGGGACTCTATGGAGATCTCCAATTTAGACTCTTTTTGTGCCAAATGCTTGGTTGTGGATTCCTGCATCTGCTTTCATCAGCTGCTGGAGGAAACCTCTATGATGACAATTGGCACTGATCTATGAGTATATAAGAATATCACTAGGAATCATTTTATTGAAATTTTTGTTCTATCATAGGATAGATATGGTCATCTAGTGTTGGGTTCTGGTCATTGGTTGGCTACTCCTTTAAGTTCTGTGCCTCTCTTGCCCCAACACATCTTATAGGAATAGATTGTAGGTCAAAGGTTTTGTTGTGGGGTTGGTATTCCAGCTCCAATGGGACAAGCCTTGCCTGGTTATAGAGAATGGCCGGTTCAGGCTCTGAGTCCTCCATTCCTAGGAGTCATCCGTAGGGTCACTCTCATAGACTCCTGGGAGTTTCTACTCCATTAGGTTTCTACCCTGCTCTTCCTCCCTACAATGCCCTTCAATTCCAGTGGTCTCACCCTATACTCTCTCCCTCTATTCTCCCCCTGATCTGATCCTTCTTGTTCTCATTTCCACCTGCCCCCACTCCACCTGTAAAATCTATTCTATTTCCCCCTCCCAAGAAGATCCATGCATCTCCCGCAGAACCATCCTTGTTACTTAGTCATTCTGGGTCTGGGGATTATAGCATGATTATCAGTTACTTAACAGGTAGTATCTACTTATAAGTGAGTACATATCATGTTTGTCTTTCTGGGTCTGGGTTACATCACTCAGGATGATTTTTTTCTAGTTCTATCTATTTCCCTTCAAATTTCATGAAGTCATTTTTTTTGACTGATCAGCAATACTCCATTGTATAAATGTACCAATTTTTAAAAAATTCATTCTTTTATTGTGGTACATCTAGGTTGTTTCCAGTTAATGGCTATTATGAATAAAGCTGCAAATAACATGGTTAAGCAAGTTCCTTCGTCATAGGATGGTGCATATCCTTTGGGTATATGCCCAAGAGTGGTATAACTGAGTCTTAAGGTAGAACAATTTCCAGTTTTCTGAGGAACTGTCATATGGATTTCCAGAGTGATTGTCCCACCAGCAATGGAGGAATGTTCCCATAAGGGACACTCTTAACCGCTTAGATTATGTTTTAAAACAGTTCTCAACCTGTTGGTCTCAGCCCCTTTGGGGAACTGAACAGCCCTTTCACAGGCATAGCATATCAGATATGCTGCATATCAGATAGTTACAATATGATTCATAGCAGTAGCAAAATTACAGTTCTGAAGTATCAATGAAAATAATTTTATGGTGGGGGGTCACCACAATATGAGGAACTATATTAAAGGATCACAGAATTAGGAAGATTGAGAACCACTCTTTTGAAGATAGAAATCACTGATATTTAGATTGTATTTATTATACATGCTTTGGGGTGTGCATGTGCATGTGTGGGGGATGTGTATTTTCATGTGTCAGGGTGAACATATGCATGTATATTAGCTATAGAACAGCTTCAAGTATCATTCTTCAGGTGCCATACACTTTTAAAAAATTGAATATTACTCTTATTGTTATTATTATTGTCTCTATGAGTGCATGAATTATATATGGGTACAAATGCTGTGGTGTGTATGTGTGCCATGGTGCAAGTGTCGAAGTCAGAGGATAACTCGGTGGATTCAATTATCTCTTTACACCTTTATGTGTGTTCTGGAGATTGAACTCAGATTACCAGGCTTGTGTGGCAAGTCACTTTACCCACTGAACCATCTTGTATATTTTTTTCTCTTCCTTCTTCTTTTTCTTCTTCTCCCATTTTTTTGAGATAAAGTCTTTTGAGAAGCTCACCAAATACTAAATAGCCTAAGCTGGCTTTTCACTGAGCCTCAGAGACCAATCTGTCTCTGCCTACCTATCAATGGGATTGCAACCTTACACCATTACACAGCTTTTTTTAAACTTTTTAACTTATTTTTGAGACTATAACATAATAACATAATTTTACACATTTTGAATGTATATATTCCAAGTCAACAATATATATATATATATTACAATCATATACATATATGTCAACAGATATATAACAGATAATATCAACAGAATATATATACATATATATACAACATAAGACTTAAATAAATACATATATACATACATATATATATATATATATCAGAAATGAACAGAGAAACATTGCAACAGATACCAAAGACTTTCAGAATATTATAAAGGAATATTTTAAATACATGTATTCCATTAAGTTAGAAAATATAAAAGAAATAGATGAATTTCTAGGTCAGCTAAACTAACAACATTAAACCTGGAAGTCATCAACCTAAACAAACCCATAGCAAATGAGGAGATTTAAAATAACAATAAAATGCCTTCACACCAAAAAATGTCCAGGGCTGAATGGAGTCACAGAAGAATTCTATCATACTTTCAAAAAGATCTTCCATTACCCTTTAAACACACAGCTTTGTGTTTTGCAAGGATTCTGGGTCCTCACGAATACAAGGCAAGTATGTTTTCAGTTGAGCCATTTCTCCATTCATTCTCCAGCCAAGCATTCCCTCTGTTTGTGTCTTCTTCATCGTTTCTATTTCCCTTTTCAGGTCTTGGACTGTTTCCCTCATCTGCTTCATTACTTTTTCATGGTTTTCTTTAAAACAATAAAACAAAAATTTATTGTTTTCTTCTGCTTTATTTGTCTTTTTACTCTAGTTTTTTTATAGAGTTCTTCCCATTCTGTTTGACTTTTAATTTTCTTTATTATTTTCCTCCACTATTTTGTTTATCTTTCCTCAATTTCATTTTTGATTTTTTCTTTAAAAGCCTCTAGCATCTTCATGATGTTATTCTTAAGGTTGCTTTCCTCTGCTTCTTCCACTTCGTGATGTTCAGGTCTTGCTGTTGGAGGAGGGCTAGGTTCTGGTGATGCTATATTGCTCTTTATGTTGTTGTATGTACTTCTGCCTTGACATCTGCCCATCTCCTTGTAGATTTGTTCTTGGTCTTATCAGCACTCTTGGTCCAGTCAGAGCTGACAGATTTAGTGTTTCAGGAAGTCTCTCTTGGTCCAATGAGAGGTGGCGGATTCTGCTTCTCAGAAAGCCACTCTTGGTCTAATCAGGGCTGGCAGATTCCCTGTCTCTTGAGTTGACTCTTGGTCCAATGATGGCTCTTTGTCCAATGAAAGCTCTCTTTCTCTGGGCCAGATGGTAGCTCTCTGGGCCAGATGGGAGCTCTGTGGGCCAGACGGGAGCTCTGTGGGTCAGATGGGAGCTCTGGGCCAGATGGGAGCTCTGGGCTAGATGGGAGCTGGGGGCTGGTCCCTTAAGTCTCAGGAAGTGTGTGTGGGGTCTTGGGCAGATGGGTGTGGGGGCATGGCATGTAGATTGCAGGGTTCGCTTGGGGGGTCTTGGAGAAGGGGAACCTTCCCGTGAGGGCCCTGTCCACTGGCTGGCAACTGGGGCCGAGTTGGGTCTTCCCCAAAACAGATGGTGCCCAGGGATGGGACCTAGGGGCAGGCCTCCCTGGGTATGACCCCAGACACTCACCTCTGGTCTGGATGGGAGCTCTGGTCTGGATGGGAGCTGGGGGCTGGTCTCCAATTCTCAGGAAGTGTGTGTGGGGGTAGTCTCGGGCAGATGGGTGTGGGGGCAGGGTCTGTCGATTGTAGGGTCCGTTGAAGGGTCTCTGGTCTGGATGGGAGCTCTGGGCCAGATCTGATTTTAATATTAAGTGTAAAGTTTCTTTCCCTTAACAGTTTATAAATTTCCTAATGGGCAGAATTCATTTCTGATTCGTCTCTTTGTCTTTGAGTGCTCCAGGTATATCTCCTTTTTGTGTAAATATAGTTATTAAGCTAATGAATTTATGCACATGATATGAAGTGGTTGACACTTGGGGCTTGTATTTGGAGGGTTGCTGGAGTGTGGCTTTGAGACCCGTAACAAACACATTGTAAATACCGAGAAAGGAAAACACTCTATCAGAAAATTCAAGAGGTCTTATAGAAAGGCAGATTTTGTTCAGTCTCTCCTCAGGCTACTTGCTTGAGCTTGTCTGACCGTATGGTAACAGGCTGTCATTTTTCTTCTGTGGTAAACTGGGAGGTGAACACCAAAGCCACAGGATTAAGGGGGTGGGGTTTAGATGGTGTGCAAAACTGGAACAGGGTTGCTAGACATAGCTCTACAGATCTTCATTTTCCTTTCCTTATGTCTAAGTCCAGTGAAGAAAGCCCCAGAGCTCATAGCCACTTTGCTGTGAAGGGATTGTAGAACAGTGCCAGTGCAGTACAAATATTCTCCCCCAAGCTTCTCTGAAAAGAGACGTTGAAGTGATTTGACCATTAAGAATACCTCTAGAAATTTGGAAAATAGCTCCAAATTTCTTAGAGGTTAAAATGAAACAAATAAATTAACAGAATATGGTTTGCAAAAGAAAAAAAAAGGGTATTTCTTTAGGTCTCTTTGCTTGCAATCACCAAATTGACTATTGGGCATAACCCCGTCTATAAGAGTTCTGGGGTTCAAGGTGAGCTGGAGAATCCTTAAGGTAAATGAATCACACCATAAGCAAGGAGGAAACCAGTACTTCTGTTCTGCCAAGCAGAGAAGATGCTCTGAAGTTTCTTTTTTCTAAAGATTTATTATTATCATTTGAAATTTTTATTAGTTATTTGAAAAATTTATGGAATGTGTTTCGATCATTTTCATCTACTTCCTCACTCTTAGATCTATCCTTAACTTTGTGTCTTCTTTTTTTTTTAAATAGAACTTGTGTTGTCCATATTAGGAGAGTCATTTGATCAGCATCTCTGATAGAACATACAGATATGTAATATAATAACATATACATGTAGTGCAGATCATGTTTATTTTATGATCAGCATCCATATCTATGCCTTGTAATGATGGCATTGAGTAAGCCCTGAAGGCATAGCATTGGGACTCAACTCATAGAAAACTGCTCTCCCCCTTTCTCTCAACTGGAAATAGTTCCTCTTTGCAATGGACTTTGTATTTCCTTTATCTGTGTCATCCTGTGCACATGGCTCTGTTTCAGTGCTCATATTGGAATGACTTAGTGATAAGTCAGAGTGAATTATAAAGAAGCACATTACCCTACCCACCTAGCTTCAATGTCAACAAGGACTGGGTACCATGGATATGGTCACAAATAAATGAGCAAGGAGAAACCACAAGCACTAACTCTTCTGTAGATCATTCAGAGACCTTTGACATGATATGGCACCTGAAAACTTCCCCTGGAAGATCTGATTTCCTTCCTTCCTTCCTTCCTTCCTTCCTTCCTTCCTTCCTTCCTTCCTTCCTTCCTTCCTTCCTCCCTCCCTCCCTCCCTCCCTCCCTCCCTCCCTCCCTCCCCTCCCTCCCTCCCCCCTCCCTCCCTTCCCTCCCTCCCTCCCTCCCTCCCTCCTTCCTTCCTTCCTTCCTTCCTTCCTTCCTTCCTTCCTTCCTTCCTTCCTTCCTTCTTTCCTTCTTTCCTTCTTTCCTTTCTCTCTCTCCCTCTCTCTCTCTCTCTTTCTCCTTCCTTCTTCTTTCTTCTTTCCTTTCTTTGGAATGAGGGTCATAGGCACTGCATTTCTAAGTTGGCCAAAATATTTCCACTGTATAATCACAAGTGGAGAATCTGTAGGACAGATAATCTGAATACACAGTGCACTTTAATGGGATTGTAGCAACTTTATAATGCAGTTACTCCAGGAAGCTAGGTAATCTAATGTGTATAAAAATGAGAAGACACAGACTTTGTCCTCAAAAGGAACACAGTTTAGTAGCATTTAATGGGACAGACATTCAGATCATCCTGCTTCTTGAAGATGGCAATGGAATAATATCCTGTCACTGTGGACAGTGGGCTGGCTGTCATATTACATTGTTACCACAGGCATTATCTTCCTTAATAATAAAACCACTAAAAGAAAAACACCATAGTTATTTACTTGTATTTTTACAAGATGAGAAAAATTGAGACCAAGTGAACATGAAAGAGTTCAGATTTGTCTTTAAATCACTTTAACATCTGTATCTTTTGCCTTGGCATGAGGAAGCATCTGAGGGCCCCACTGTAAAGCTAACATGTGCTTAGGTGGGAAAAAAGTATATCATTGCATGCATTAGAATGCTAGTTAAATAAATGGTGCCTGTACTGGAACATTATTCTAAAATAGAGGGTGGAGTGTCAGGAAGCTGCCTAGTGTTCCTGGTAGAACTAAGTGGGGCTGAGTAAGAGGGAGCAGATCTTGGTAAGGCTATCTGAGCTGAAGCCCCCATTTTGCAACTGTGGGAAACATGGGATCCACAGCTTAGGAGCTTTAGGTTACACAGCTGCTAACAGGTGCTCACTCCCGCTGGGTGTTTTCTCAGTGCCACGTGCCACTTTATGGGTATTGACTCAATCCTCATAAAGCCCTGTGAGAAATGGACCATTATCTCCGTTTTACTGTCAACAAAACGGATGCAACATAGTTAAGCAACTTACAGGTTATAAATCCATAAACACTGGAACGTGCATCCAGGCAGTCTCTGTCTCACTGGCTTGCTTTAGAGTTGGGCAGCTGTAGCAGAAGGTGATTCAGTCAGAATTCAGACCAAGACTTGGCCAGTGTCAAATGGGGCCCCATGTGACTGTTATGATTAGGTGGACTGTAGTTATTATCATGAAGATGATATTCTTTCACCCAGCCTAGGTAACTTAAAAGTTGGAGTGCAGAGTCTTCTAGACCTCAGCACATGACACATTTCTTTCTTCTTTGCAGTCTTGGTTCTAGAAATTGTTTGCAAAGGCACAAAAGATTTTAAAGACAGAGAAATTATATAAACTGCCCAAGTAGCAGAGTTATTTGCCTTTCCTATTTCTCCCCTGCTCATGACTCCTACAGCTTCCTTCTACTTCAAGCTCTGCAGATGGCACAGCAACAGGATCACACCCTGCAAGTGCTGATGTTGGCCCATCCTTTTTAGGAAGACTTACTTTCTCTACTACATTCTGTGCACACACCTACACGTGTGCGTATTCCCTTTCATCCACTTTTAAGTTTAATGCATAGTCCTGTTCAAGTACTCACTTTTGAAACTTTTTCACTGCTGAACACATAAGGACTAGAAGACTACCATGTGACCAATCGTTTGGGTATATCACACAATGTTCCCTTCCTTATCTTCTAAAGCGGCCACTCTGGGCAATTCTGGTGTTGGTTATTCCTTTCCCTGGTGTGTCTTTATTAGGAGTTCACTATGTCTCAGGCATGGCTATAAAGGTAGCAGTCAGCTTTCTGTGTGCTCGTATACTAGCGAAGGGACGTGTCTTACAGAGCCAGAGATATACGCCTACACTTTCCTAACATATTCAGCTTAAAGTTTCCAGGAGCCAAACTTGAGGTTGGTCATCAAGAAAATGCTTCATCAAGTCAAATTTGGAGTCCATGCTTCTCTAATCCTTGGGAATGTATGGTAGAAGAATCCAGTATGTACAATCTCAATTCAGACATGGGGTCACTATACCACCTCCTATTTATGGGCTTTGGCCAGGTATAAACTATAGGGTTTATCTAATGTGTCTCCTTCACTATACCACCTCCTATTTATGGGCTTTGGCCAGGTATAAACTATAGGGTTTATCTAAAGTGTCTCTGGAGAGCTTATGTTTTGAAATCATCATCTCTAGCCTGGCCTGTACAATGTGGGAGGTGGTGGAAGTCAAAGGACCTGGCACCCAGTTGGAGGAAGGTCGAGTAAGCTTTTCCCGGTAAACTGGGACCCTAATCTCTCTGTCTCCCTCTCTCACTTTTCCTTTCCATTATTTCTCAGCTACCAAGAGATGAGAAGCTGTTTTAGTTATTTGCTTTTGTTTCCCATGAGCCTCAATACCTGATAAAACAACTTAAGGGAGGAAAGAATTCCGTTTTTGAGACAGTCCCACTAGGTAGTCCTGGTGGGTTGGAATTTGTTATGTAGACCAGACTGTCCTAGACCTTGCGGTGATCCTCCTGAGTCTGTCCCCCAAGTCCTGGATTACAGACATGCACTATCAGGCTTACCTGAAAGAATTACTATTATTCAAAATTTCAGAGAGTTTCAGTCCAGCCTGTTGAGGCATCATGATAGAGGTACTCTGTTCACAGTAGTGGAAGCATGTGACAGAGACTGTTTACATCATTTAGACAGTCAAGTAGAATCCAGGAACCAGACAGAAATTTCAAAGTCCTTCCTCTAGTGACTCACTTTTGCCATGGATGCCCTGCCTCTGAAATTTTCTAGAACATCCCCAAATAGCATCACCAGATGGGGAGCATCACAACATGAGCCTGTTGGAAGACATTTCAGACTCAAACCATAACAGAAATTTTGTTCCACCATGTAAGCCCTATCATGATGTTATGTTTTACAAGACTCTACACCAGGACCAACTCACCAGAGACAAAACCTCCTGAACCTATGAGTCAAAATAAATCTTTATTCCTGTTAAGTTTCTTTTCTGACGTCATTTGTTACAAATACAGAAAGCTTAATAACAGGTGGACACAGCCTAGGCATAAAGAGGAATCAGCTAGAGCTACCAAATACTAACAGTAAAGATGATGGGAAACCAGGAGGCTCCGGTGAGCTCAGAAATCCTTGAATGCAGACTCTCATCTCCATACTCTATAGCTAAGACACCTTGCCTGAACCCTGCTCCATGATCCATGGTGTAGAATTCCAGATCTCTTCCTGAGCAGCCCTTGAACTGAAGGCCTTAACCTGTACCTCTCTGCCATGTAGGGCCTGAGCAGTAGATTGCTTGTTTCCTCCTTTCCTGTGAGTGGCTTCCTCAGACTTGTTCATTCCAATTCTTCCAAAGTAAAACAAATGATTTTCCTGGGGGGGGGGCTATTGGTTAGCCAGAAAGATTGTATTTTCCCTTCCCCTAGGGACCTTGTGATTTTCACTTTTTAAATAATTTGTTAATTTGTACTTCTAGCTTTGTTCCAAAATAGACTGGAGATTGTTCACAAAGAAGGCAGTGTTCACTAATTAGGGCATTTAAAAAATAGCACTTTTAGCTGGGCAGTGGTGGCATACGCCTTTAATTCCAGCACTCGGGAGGCAGAGCCAGGCGGATCTCTGTGAGTTCGAGGCCAGCCTGGGCTACCAAGTGAGTTCCAGGAAAGGCACAAAGCTACACAGAGAAACCCTGTCTTGAAAAACAAAACAAAACAAAACAAAAACGCTTTTAAATACCACTTGCTACTTTCTTTAAATATCATGCACTATCTTTTGTTTCTGCTATCATTAAAAAATTGAAGGACTCGGGGGCTGGAGAGATGGCTCAGAGGTTAAGAGCACTGACTGCTCTTCCAGGGGTCCTGAGTTCAATTCCCAGCAACCACATGGTGACTCACAACCATCTGTAGTGAGATCTGGTGCCCTCTTCTGGCCTGCAGGCATACATGCAGGCAGAGCACTGAATACACAATAAATAGATCTTAAAAGAAACAAATAAACAAAAACAAAACAAAACAAAAAACAAAAAAATTGAAGGACTGGACACTCTACCTGTTGTTTTAAGTATGGGGTCAGCAGGGCCAGTCCTCTAATTTTCTTCTTCATTGACATGTAAGACTTTTCCAGGATTGCTTAATTCTTGTGAATCAACCTTTGCTCTTTCTCCAACCACCACTCTTTTTTAAGTGTGGTAGACAAGGTATAAATGGCAATATTTGACCCCTGACTACGTTTTGTTTTGTCTTTCCTCTCTAGTGGTGGCTGATTGAGTCTAGCACTGTCATTATGTCTACTGTAGTAAAACCATAATCAGGACAGCCAGCAGGAGCCACCAGGAAGGCCAGTGAGGAAGACTGGCAAGCTATGATCTGCCCGTATCACAGCTGAGAACACCCGCTCCCAGGCTTGTCGTGTGTATGGAATTCTACAGACTTATATGGATGAGCTAGAAGGACTTGACATTATTTCTTTCACATATGTTCTATTCTTTCACCTTGCTGAGAGCCCCTCTATAGCAGTAGAAGGCAAGAGAATCCACGGTCTCTGCCAGTACTACCATCCTTCCATTCTTAGGCTGCCTCCCTTAGGATGAAGTTCTTGGGTGTCTAAGTACATGCTTGCCAGTTTGGGAAAGCCAAGTGGCACGTAGCTGTGAGCTGTTGTTAGAGCTTGGCAGATAGCCCTGCTGTCTGTTTCCAGAGAAGCACTAACAGAGAAAAGCTTATGCCAAGGAAGACAGATTATTCTAGGTTTGTTTATGAGCTTCCAGGAGAGTGGAAAAATGTTGCCAGCCAAGCTTCCTTGAGCCAGTTGAAGTGAAACCAGGGTTTGTCCACTTACCAAGATAATTAAGGCACAAAAGACCCATGTAGTTTAGGTCTGACTTTCTCAAATCTGACAAATGACAGTCTTGGCTAATTCTATAGAGAAGGGGCATTTGGTTCGCAGCGGGTAGTTTGTTGTTTCTGAGACATTTTTGGGTAGCAGAAGTAGACAGCTAAAACATAGCTCAGAAAAAAACAAATGGACCAATCAACGTTACAGCTTGTGTTTTGTGTCATTTTTGTTCCTAACCCATGGTGTCATTTGTGAGACTCATGCTTATTTAGTATACAGCAAGTGAGAGTGATGAAAGGTGGAGGAAGCTATTCGTCTATGCCTTTGATGTTTCCACAAAGTTCCTCTTTCCGATGAGCATTGCTGCAAGTGAGCTCTGAAGATTTCCTCCACAATATGATACTCTCTGTTCTCTCTTCATGGAGTGAGCACAAAGGTTACCCCTGCTTCCGGCCCTCCCCAAGGAACTGCAAATAGGATTGTGCATGGCATATGTCTATATGTGAGAGTGAGCTAGAATTTAGATTCTAGCTTAATGTTCTACTGCCAAAGTCAAGTTTCATAAACAAAACAGAGACCAGTTCATTACTTGTGGTACACACTTCATGATGCTAGAAAAGAACACTCAGCCACCATAGACTGTCACAGATAGAAAAGTCACAGGCAGATGTTTAAAAGCTTATGACCTTGTTTAGTGGCTCCAGAGCTAGATCATAAATGCCACACTTTGAACTGCTGGCTACTTGCCACGAGCTGCCATTGCACCCAAGCAAATAAATACCAGAGGGCTGGCTCAGTAATGGTGCTCAGCATGCCACAATGCTTTCAGAAGACTGTTACTTTGTATGGTAAGTGACAAAGTTGAGGGAGAAATGTCAACAGGTCTCACAAAATCCTTGAATCAAATGCCAGGAATAAAGAGCAAAGAAAGAGGTTGAAGCACTTGCTATGTGACTATGGGGGACCTCTAACCAAAAGGAAAATTGTACATTGTCTACACAAAAAGAGCAAAACCCAGTAAATATGAAGCAAGGAAAGTGGAAATTCATACATGGAACAGGAGGAAGCTGAGGTCAGATGCCCCCACAGAGCAGCAACCCATTCCTTCGCAAACCCAAGTGGGAAGACAGGTGATGAAGTTTGGCCTTCTTTGGAGTTAATGGACTCTTAAGAAGCTAGTCTGTGAACAGCCCAAAGGGCTGGTGTAGAACTGAGGAGCACCTTTGTTTCCTTTGCTGTGGTCATTCACTTTCAGCCACATGCTTATTTTTCAGAGCCTAAATGGGCTAGCATCAAGTAGTTTTCATTAAACTTGGGAACAAGAGAAACAGACAGTCCACAGCACTGGCAAGTATGAGCTCCTTTCCTTTCCCTGGATGTCTCTCCCTCCATCACCCTTTCATCCTCTCCTCATCCCAGCAGTGACATCTATATTCCCAGAGGAAGTTGGAGGAGAAACGAATTAGGGTGGGCAGGGAGATCAGAGAGAACTTGGCCTGAAAGTTTGAAAGTTACACCCCTCCTGAAAAATTGTAATAAAATTATTTTATAATGGAAGAAGTTAGGTAGATATTTCCAATTACCATTCCCAATTCCCTTGCTAAATTTCTGTCTTTTTCTTAGTAAAGGTTTCAAGCTAGTGTAGGTGTGTTCATTGGAAACTTCAAGGGCTTTGCAGCATCTTAAGGGAGAGGACAAATTAATAAGGCTGTGGACCAGTTCTGTGAAGAAACCACAGCCAATCCAAAATGTTAAGCTACCTGACAGGTGAACTCTGATCAGGAAGAATATTCTTTTTCCACCAGGGAGCTCCAGGAAGGATGCTCCTGATTGTCCCGAATCACCTTTACTTAGCCACCAGCCTATTAGATGAAGCCATATCTTTGGTGCCAATGTAGAAGCATTTAGTTTCCTTCTTTTATTGTAGTATGACCTGCTTTGTCATTATTTTCTTTTTTTTTTTTTTTTTTTTTTGGTTTTTTCGAGACAGGGTTTCTCTGTGTAGCTTTGCGCCTTTCCTGGAGCTCACTTGGTAGCCCAGGCTGGCCTCGAACTCACAGAGATCCGCCTGGCTCTGCCTCCCGAGTGCTGGGATTAAAGGCGTGCGCCACCACGCCCGGCTTGTCATTATTTTCAACTTAATCTTTGTAGGTGGACTTAGTTAGGAAATGAACTTCATGCATCTATTGTCTTTTGGTTAGTGTTATTGAGTAGAATTCTTTTTTTTTTTTTTTTTTTTTTTTTTTTTTTTGGCTTTTTAGAGACAGGTTTCTTTGTGTAGTTTTGGTACCTGTCTTGGATCTTGCTCTGTAGACCAGTTTAGCCTTGAACTCAGAAATCCACCTGGCTCTGACTCCCAAGTGCTGGGATAAAAGGTGTGCAACACCACTGCCTGGCTGAGTAGAATTCTTGGTTCTCCAGGCAAGATGAGACTTGGGATACAAGTATATGTAGTTTTTCTAAGCTTGGACCATTGAGATTCTCTTCTAGAGCCTGGGGCAATCAATTTGTGTGGGTGGGAGCTGAGGCTATGGGAACTCAGGGCAAAAAGAGAGGGGGTGGCTTTTCTGAGCAATAGTGTTCAAGAAGGAACAGTGAGGAATGAAGAGAACAACATCCAAAATGGAATCAGGGTGCCATATGAAAAAGAGTTGGTTCATTTCACAGGAAAGAGAGTAGTTTTGAAACTTGAGGAAAGTCCATATTGCAATTAAGTCATGATTCTGGAATAGTGAACACCGAGGGCTTCACAGTGCTGGTGGCCAGTTTTCAGAGGAACAGAATAGGGACCAGTAACTACCAGATGGCCATGTCACAAATTAGTTTGAAAAATTATCCTATTCACAATTTTCCAAGTCTTAGCTACTTTTCTATTGCTGTGACAAAAGACCACGACAGAGGGAGCTTATATAAGAAAGAGTTTATTGAAGCTTACAGTTCCAGAGGATGAGTCTCTGACAATCATGATGGGGAGCATGGTAGCAGGCATAGGCATGCAGGTATGGTGCTGGAGCAGTAGCCGTGAGCTTACATCTGATCCTCAAGCACAGGGCAAAGTGCTGACTGGAAGGATACAGGCGTTTGAAACCTCCCCATCCCCATCCCCAGTGATACACCTTTTCCAACTAGTTTCATGCTTTATAATTTTTCCCAAACACTTCCATCAATTGAAGAGCAAATATTAAAATATATGAGCCACTGGAGGCAATTCTCATCCAAACACAGTCCCCTTACCCAATTTCTATGAGTAAAACAAACCAAGAAAGTGAAAGACCTCTAACAATGAAAACCTAAAACACTGAAGAAATAGAAGACACTAGAAGATGGAAAGAGCTACAGGCTTTGTGGATTGGGAGAATTGTGGAGGTGGGTATACAACCAACAGCAAGAGACAGATTTAAATCAATTCCCATCAAAATCATACTACCATTTTTCACATAAGTGGAAAAAACAATGTTAAAATTCATATAGAGGCACAGAGGACCCCAGATAAAGAAATCCTGAGCAAAATGAATAATGCTGGGGATCTTACCATATCTGACTTTAAGTTGTAATACAGATCCACAATAACAAAAATCACAGGACCTTGGCACAAAAACAGACAGGTAGAACAATGAAACAATAGAGAACTCATATTAAGTCACATAGTTAAAACAACATGATTTTTGGGCAAAGGTGCCAAAAATGCACGTTGGAGAAAAGAGAGCCTCTTCAGCAAATGGTGGGGGTGAAACTGGTTGGTCACATGACGAAGAACAAAACTAGACCCCGGTTTCTTACACTGTATGAAAATCAAATCCAAATAGATAGAAAACATCAGTGTAAGAGCTGAAACAATGAAACTGATAGGAAAACCATTTGAAACTCTCAGTACCCGCAAACTCTTTCCAAATAGGACTTCAATCACTCAAGAAATTGCACCAAATGGAATTTCATGACATTACAAAGTTCATGTATAGGAATTAAGTGAACTGGGAGAAAAATGTTTGCTACATATTAATCTGATAGTGGAATAATATCTAGAATACAGAAGCAAATAAAAAACGGCTATCCATAAATCTCCAAACAATACAATCAAGAATTGGGTTAGTGAAATGAGCAGATAGTTCTAAAAGATAAAGTATAAGTGACCAATTAACATATTAAAAATGTTTCATATCTTTAGCTATTAGAGAATTGTAAATAGAAATGATATTGAGATTGTATCTCACATCAGTCAGAATGGTAGTTGTTAAGAAAACAAATGTCAGAACTGGAGAGATGGCTCAGAAGTTAAGAACACTTATTGATCTATCAGAGAAAGAGCATTCAGATCCAAGCACACATCAGGTGGCTCACAAATGCATGTAAGTCAAGCTCCAAGGAATCTGATGCCTACTTCGTAGCCTCTGAGCACTCTTGTAAACACACACACACACACACACACACACACACACACACACACACACACACACGCAAACGCACATGCACACGCGCACGCGCACGTACACGCATACGCACACGCACATACAAGCACACACCTGAATAAAAGTAAAAATCGTAATCTTATAAACAAACAAATGCAGAATACTGGTGAACCCTTATTCACTACCAGTGAGAATCAGTATTTAGGTTCCTCAAACAACTAAAGACATACCATAAAACCAAGTTATTCAACGGCTGTATATTTGTCCCAAAGATGCCAGGTCAACATGTCACAGAGATAATTTTACATTAATGTTTGTTGCATAACTCAAAAGTTTGCAATGGTTGTGGAACAAACCAAGGTATCAAATCAACAATGGACTGGAGAAAGAAAATGTGGTGCATATGCACAATGGAATAGTTTCAAGTCATGAAAAAAGAATGAAGTTGTATTATTTGTTGGAAAATAGATATAACTGATGACAATCATATTGAATAAATTAGGTCAGCCTCAGGAAACAAAACAAATACTGCATGTCTTCTCTCATTTGTAGGTCCTTGTCTTTGAACATACATGAAATCGTATATGTACATTTGACGTGAAAGGTGAAGCAACACTGTCTAGGAGAATAAGAGTGGGAAGAGAAGGGAATGGAAAGTTCCAGACCACAGAGAGAAGTGTGCACAAAGAATTTTGTATACTGGCATGAAAATAGCCTTATGTAACTGTATAATAAAACAAATAAATAATAGTAAAATAACAAAAATCCTGGTCTGACTGAAAGTATGCCCTTTACTTAGCAGTGGGCATCCAACAAGTTTATAAGTTGGCATAGCATTAACAGCAGTGTTATCATGCACCTAAGCACGAATGATGGGCTTTCTTCAATTTGCCTGCTCGCCACATGGATGAACCCACAGGTATCACAGCTGACTTCTCCTCCACTCTTCTCCTTCAGCTCTGGTTCCATCTCAGTCTCCAATAGTCTTCAGAGGTGGCCCCCATGTACTCCTATGAAAACCAAGCCTGTATCTTCGTGTCCTGTCCCTTGACCACTGCTGTCTCTATCTATAAGGGACATTGCTGAGAGTGATCTGTTCTCCAGCTTTGTCATACTTTCTGCCTCTGGAGTGAAGGCTACCTGTCTGTAATGAATTCAGACCCACACGTTTCTGGGAAGGGCAGTCTGTCTCTCTGCTAGGAGGCTCCGATGCCCCTTGGTTCCATCTGGTGACAGGGACATGGCAGGAGCTGGAGGAACATACAAACCTCTGATTGGTGATCACTGTGATTTGTGAGAGATGAGTGACTAAGGCAGTAGAAAGGCTTCTTTCCCAAACTGCTAGAATAAGTAGACATGGCTTCAAGGAGTGACATTGTAGACAGGCAGAGTGGGAGGCCACAAAAGGGATTTCCTCAAAGGAAATGAAACCAACAAGTTCCAGGTTGACTGAAGCATTTTTTCACCATACCCAAGGCCCATCAACAGATAAGTGGGTGAAGAAACCATGATGCTCAGCTGCAAGGACAGGTGTCTCTCGAGCACTACCATCCAATCCCTGCCTTATATGCTTATGAGTCAACCTTGTGGGTAACTTCAAAAGAAACTTCCAGTGGATTTATCCGTGCCACTGCAAATGATAGAATTTCTTCCTGAGGTGTGAAATATCACACTATGTATTCATATCATATTTTCTTCATCCACTTATCTGTTGATGGGCCTTGGATATGGTGAAAAATGCTTCAGTCAACCTGGAACTTGTTGATTTCATTTCCTTTGAGGAAATACCAGAAAATGGATTGTTGGGTTGTATTGCAATTCAATTTTAGTTTTTGAGGAATTCCACAACTAATTTATGTTCCTACCAATAGTGGAAAAGAATGCCCCCGTCTTTTTTTTTTTAATACTTTCATTTATGCTTACCTTTTGCCTTTTTGATAATACACACTCTAGTGGGTGTGAACTGATATCTCTTTGTGGCTTTAATTCAAATTTCTCTGATTTTTATTTGTGCTGGACATTTTCATATAGATCTGCTGGCCATTTGTAGGATGTGCTTTGGGAGATAGCTATTTTGTTCCTTTGTCCAGTTTTATCTTTTGAAATTCTCTTGCTTTCCTTTCTCTCTCTCTCTCTCTCTCTCTCTCTCTCTCTCTCTCTCTCTCTCTCTCTCTCTCTCTCTCTCTCTCTCTCCCTTCCTTTCTCTCTCTTTCTATCTTTCTTTCTTTTCTTTTTTTTGCTATTGAAAACTACAGTTTTAAAAAATGTGTGACTTGAAAATGTTCCTCTTGTTCTGTTGGTTGTCGTTCCACTCTGATTATTTCCTTTGTTTTGTAGAGACTTCTCAGTTTGTTGTGATCCCATTTGTATATATTTGCCATTGTTACTACAGTTTTTGGGGCCATAGCCAAGAAATCTGTGCACAGACTAATGTTCATTGCTTTCTCCAAGTGACTTTACAATTTCAGTTCTATGTTTAAGTACCTAAATCAATTTTGAGTTGATTTTTTGTATAGTATATTATATATAGTATATTGGGTGACCTAAGCACTCAGTTTTATCTTTTGGCATATAGTCAAATCATACATAAAAAGACAAACAAAGTGAAAACTTCCAGTTATTTCATTTATATGTGGAAATCTGAAAAAATGGAGTATAAGATATAGAGAGAATAGTGGTTACTAGAGGCTTGCAGTATGGGATAAGGAGGGTACACAAAATAAAATGGGCTGATGGACAATGAGGTCAAAGAGATATCAAGAAAGTTCAAGTGATCTCAACCTGTAGGCTCTGCTAATGCATCTAGAACTTCAGAATGGCCAAGGTAGTAGAATTTAAATATTTTCACCATAAAGAAAAGGTAAGTATGTGAATGATGAGTATGGAGGTAATAAAAATGTTGATTACACTGTTATAATTATTCCACAATGTAGGTATGTATCATGGCAGACATATATGCTTCTTATTTGTCAATTAAAAGTTGAATGAAGTCAAGGAAACATATGAAACAGTTCTCCAGCCCTTCAGGGGGTGAACAGGAGGGAGGAGAGTCAAATAGGGTTCACTGGCCTAGCCAATTCTTCCAACACCACTTCCTATCTCTAGGCCAAGACTTTGGGTCCTGTTTCTGGAAGCTTTTCTTCCAAACCCCAGGGCACTCTGCAGCTGCCGGCTGATGATTCTATCCTGCAGCTACACTTTCATAATTAGTTCCATTTGTAAACTCTCCTGAATCATTAACTTTTCTGTTGTTATCCATCCTGGTGAGGCTCTCTCTAAAAACCTCTGGTTTCATAAGGATATATCAAAGGAAGGCACACAGGATGTCCTCTGAATTACTTGAGGGCCCTATGGTCAAAAGTAAAAATGGTCATCCATTTGGATCAGAAAATGTAAAATAATTTGAAAATCTGTTTCTTTTTAAATTATTTATTATTTTTAAAATGCATGATGGAAGTAAGAAGAGATTCAATGTTTAAAAAATAAAGCAATGAAATTTTCTGAATATTTTATTTCCTTCTCCTCCTTCCTTTCTTATTATCTGGTACATAGAATCAACTCAAGGGCCCACTGCATGAGCTCAACCATTGAGTGGCACCTTTAGTTCCCAGAATATCCACACATAACAAAGGGAGCATGCTTTCTTAAAGCATCTCAGATGATAGAAATGTTGGCATGGAGAAGAACCTCAGTGTGTAGTGGTCAGGATGCTAAGCAGGCAACTTAAAGACAAGAATCAGAGGCCTCCCTTTTGGCCCCCAAATGTTTATATTCTACACTTATACCTGAATAAAGGTGTTTCTTCCAAGAAAGGTTATAGATCGTCTGTCATTATGTCAAAACAATATTCCATGATGCTAATTCTGAGGGGGAGAAAAACAGATCTTCATTTTTCTGGGTATCTCTTGTCTTTCACAATCCATTTTTGGGTGCCTTTTTGGGGGACACTGATACATCAATGAAATTTCAGTAAAAAAACAGGTGTCCTAGAGAAATAGGGAAGGCCCACAGCCAGGTCTTCCCTGGAAAGTGCCAATACTTCCAGCCACAGGGGAGTGGCTGGTGCCTGCACAGAGAGACACTTTCTGCTAATTCCCTTGCTGGCTGCTGATGCCATTATGTGACTTGAATTGTTAAATAACTGTCTTTAATTTGACTTAGCTGCCTTTGGCTGCCAAATGCAACCACAGCCAGCAGCCACGTTCCACCAGCTAACTGTAACCCATGTTGTTGGGAAACATCTGAAGCCCTGAGCATCAGGGAGAATTGCTCCTTTACTCGAATAACCTTTAACAAATGTTTTGTTTTAAGTAAGTTTATTGGGCCCACTTCTCCCTCCTGTTTCCCCCTGGGAAGCAAAACAATTGATTTCTTCTGGGAATGGAAAGCTCAATACAAAAGCTCTTTCCTTTTCCCCAGAGAAAGTGTTTCACAATTCTTCTTGGTGTTATAGAAAACCTGCTCACTTTCTCGTTCTTCTCCCTGTCACTTCCCCTCTCTCCCTCTGTTCTTTCCTTTTCTCTTTCATTTCTGCTCCATAAAGAGAAGAGATGTGTGACTCCTGCCCTTGTCTCCACATTCACTCCAAGTCCTCTGTGACTATGACAAGAAGACCCAAGTCCATTAATCATCTCAACTGATGAAGTACTATGAAATTAATGTTAGTGCTTTCCTCTAACATGAGGATGAGATTCCCATCTTTGCCTTCATTTCTACTAATGTGTAGAATGAAATATATAAGAGATGTAGGATTTATTTAAGAACACTCTTAGCTGGCCAGTGGGGGCACACACCTTTAATCCCAGCACTCGGGAGGCTGAAGCAGGTGGATTTCCGTGAGTTCAAAGCCAGCCTGGTCTATAGAGAGAGTTCCAGGACAGCCAGGGCTATTACACAGAGAAAAATGGTCTCGAAAAACAAAACAAAATACTCCTAAATTTTCTAAACTCTTTCAAATAATAACCTATGATTTTATTTATTTGATTAACATTTTGGTACATGCTGTGATGGTTGATCTTCATCACTAACTTGGCTAGGATTGGAATCACCTAAGTGGTGGGTGAGATGTGCCTGTTGATATGTGTGAAAGTGTTTTTGGAAGGGATTACTGAAATATCAAAGATTCACCCCGAATGTAGTGTCATAGTTTCTCTTATTGTTGTAGTGATAAAATACCCTAACAAAAGTAACCTAAAGAAAAGAAGATTTATTTTGGTTGCAATTTGGAGGTACAGTTTCTCCTGACTGGGACATCAGGCAGCAAGAGCTCATCACAACTGGTGACACAGTATCCTCTGTCAGGAAGAAAAGTGCAACGAATGCTGATGCTGGCTTAGCATTCTCCTTTTGATGTACTCCAGACCCAAACCGGGGACGTGGTGTAGTTCACTTCCAGGGTAGATCTTCTCACTCCAATTAACCTAATTAAAATAATCTTTAACAGGAATGGCCATAAGCTAACATAATTGAGGTAATGTCTCACAGGTACTCCCAGAGGCTTATCCTCTAGATAAATTCAGATCGTGTCAAGTATTACTAGATATTGCAGTGGGTCACACCATTCTATGTGTAGAGGAGCCCAGATGGATAAAAGGATAACAACTGGAAGCCAGCTATGTACCAGCATTCCATCTTGTCTGCTTCCTGGTATGTTTTGGTATGAGCTTTGGTAGGAACTTCAAAGATACAGAGGACCGAAGATTCACAGAAGCACCTGGGTATGAAGAGTCCAGTGTATTAGTCATCTGAAGGATGCAAGTTGGTTTGGCCAACTTCTAGCTGAATCAGAAGAAGGATGGGGTCTGTAGAAAGAGAAGGCCAGAGTCTATAAGGAGGGACTTTGGACCAAAGCTGAAGGAGAAGTTTGAGTAGAATGGTAATGTGGTCAGGACCTTACTTTTAAAAGATACAACTTGGTTGCTTCTTGGCCTTTGGGCTTTGCTTGAGTCTGAAGGATATTCTTAATTATTGTATAAACACCAACTTCCTGAGTTACTTGAAGTGTTCTTTTGGTGTTCTTGGAGGGAGTTGGTGACAGTTTGGATATTGGTCATAGGAGTGCAGAAGGTGGCAGCTATCTAAATTCAGAAGAAGGCAGTCAGTACTCCTTATCCATAGTTTAATGTAGATGTAACCAACCATCTTATTAAATAAGAAACACAGAACCAATGTAAAAGAGAAAGCCAAGAGGTCAGAACTCAGAGCTAAAACCTTACCCTTCCTCCTGTGGTGGTCCTATCTCTCTGAAAGAGACCTACTTCCTGTGTGTTTGTCTTTACATAGTCTTTCTGTTCTGCCTTCTCATTGGTTGTAAACCTAAACACGTGACTGCCTCATCACTGCCTGTAAGTACAGCCCTCCAGGTCTTAAAGGCATATGTCTCCAATTTTAGTATATGTGCTGTGAGTTTGAGGCCAGCCTGGGCTACCAAGTGAGTTCCAGGAAAGGCACAAAGCTACACAGAGATCCGCCTGGCTCTGCCTCCCAAGTGCTGGGATTAAAGGCGTGTACTACCACTGCCTGCTCTTTCTATGGCTCTAGTAGCTTTGACCCCCGGGCAACTGTTTTAATTAACATACAATTAAAACCACATTTCAGTACAAATAAAATACCACCATAGTTTGCATTCATGGAATCAGCTTGTTATGGACAGAAAATACAGAAAAATGAAAGCATAGTATCTTTACTGAATATATTCAGACCTTTCCTATTACTTTTGTCTAATTATAATGCAGAATAACAGCTATTTCATGGCCTTCACATTATATTATGTATTTAATGATGGAGATGATTTAAGATATGTGCATATTATATGTAACTATGACATTTCATACAAGGGAGATGAGCACCCGTATATTTTTATATTTCAGGGAGTCTTGATCAGTTCCCTGTGGACTCTAGGGAAATGTGTGCAGGTGGGCAAGCCTGTGTGTGTATGTGTATGTGTGTGCCCACCCATGTACAGATACACTTGTATGTATGCATATAACTTTATTTGAGGTTTATAAAAACAGAGTGTGGAAGAAGAGCATACACCTTAAATTTAAAGCTAATTACACATACAAGAGAGAATATGTGTGCTAATACAGGTTTTTAATAATATTTTTCTGGGGTCCAGCCTTGACTTGGGTTCAGGTCCTGAGAAAGAGAAGGGGTGTTGGAGCAAGGAAAACTTCTGACCACCAAGTGGATTGCACTCAAGTGGCTCCAGATATCTCAGGCTACCTTTATTTATACTTAGAGTTTTTCTTACATGAACAGCTTTATTACTGGCTTCTATTTTTGACTTTAAGAAATAAATCATAATTTAAGGAATACATCATGATCATTATAAAAGCCCCCATTGTTCCCCTTTATGCTTCCCCAAATACCCTTCCCACTCCCTGCATAACCTTATTTTAGACAAAGAGTTCAGCATTTTTGTAGGCTTAACTAAATATTGAGCCAGATATATCTTGCTCTTGCAGCACTTATATCAGCTGGCAGCTACTTGAGATTGCAAAGTTATAAAGTAATAGACATGGGTACAACGCTTTAAGGACAACAGTATTAAAACCCAAACAATTCTTTCATGTCTGCAAGATATTTTTTTATACAGTTCCATTTTCCACAAGAGGGGCCCACGTCTCAATCTCTCTGTAAAAGGTAGACCTTGATTAAGCACTCTTTTCCCTTCTCATTATATGATAATTCTTCCACCAACATGAGTTTCTATGTATGGTAAAGATGGATCTACCCATCCCACATTTTTCATTGCATTTTGTCCTCTTAGAGCATACCAGATCCTACCAAAGATTCTATGCTTGGTGTCCAGGGAGCTTACTCTCAACTGTTGTCATTATGTGTATTCCTAAGGATTTTTCCCTATTCTGTGTATGCATGCTCTACTCTCCTTTCCAGAACTGTGAGACAGGGTTAATATTCTAAGTGTTGTTTCATCATATGTACATAACTATCTCTCTTGAGCCAGAAAAATTCCAAAGATTGGGAGTTGTAGTTAGTAATTCCAGATAAGAGATTTGAGAAACATTAACCCCCTGTTGAATCTTAGGGGAAAATATTTGAGGAAGAGCAGAATTTCCAGGGAAAATTACAGCTATTGCATGTATGACTGACATAGTAAAACTAAAAATAATCTCCAAATCACCAATATAATGAGAGAGAAATGAGCCTGCAAGCTGCATAAATTTTGCAAATTACTATGCTGTCCCATGGACTACTGATCCTTGCCAAGTGAGAGTCTGTTTCTACGGGTGCCTTGCCCTGAGGAAACCCGTTGGACAGATAGTCATGTCCTGATCCAAGACTAGGCTGCACAGCTCCCACCAATATTTGAATTTATTCTTTGAGAATGTCACACAATATATTTTGATCATATTCTTTTTCTTCTCCTAAATGCTAGATCTTCCCAATCCACCAAACTCATGTTCTTTCTCTCTCTTAAAAAAAAGTAACAGCATCTGGGTATGCTGGTGCACACATTAATCCCAGCACTAGGGAGGCAGAGGCAGGTGGACCCTTGTGAGTTCTAGGCCAGCTTGGCCTCCAAAGTGAACTCCAGGACAGCTAGGGCTGTTACACAGAGAAACTCTGTCTTGAAAAACAAGCAAACAAGCAAGCAAACAAATAAACCAAACCAAAATAAAAGTAACAACTAAAAATAAAACTACCACTCTTATAGAAATGCCCAATGGACTCTATATTTTATCATGAATACTTGTTTATCAATGTGCAGTGCTGCTCTATTCATAATTGTCAAAATAGAAAAGAACCTAGATGTCCACCATCTAATGAATGGCTATTGAAAATACATATATTTACACAATGGAATATTATTCATCTGCCTCAAAAATGATATATCTTGGAATAACTCTAACTAAGCAAGTAAAAGACTTGTATGATAAAAACCTTTAAGATATTAAAGATATCAGAAGACAGATAAAACTCCCATGCTTGTAGATCAATAGGATTAATTAATATAGTAAAACAGACATCCTACCAAAAGCAATCTATGATTCAATGTAATCTCCTCTCAAAATTCCAACACAATTCTTTACATATCTTGAAATGACAATTTTCAGCTTTATATGGAAACATAAAAAGCCCAGGATCACTAAAATAATTCTCAATAATAAAAGAAGTACTGGGTGTCATAATCCCTGATTTCAATTTATACTATAGGACTATAGTAATAAAATTAGCAGAGTATTGGTGTTAAAAACAGACACATTGATCAATGGAATCAAATTGAAGATCCAGACATAAATCTACACACAAATGGACATTTGATTTTTAGAAAGAAGCCAGAACTACACACTGGAAAAAAGTCAGCATCTTCAACAAATGGTGCTGGTCAAACTGCATGGTTGCATTTAGAAGAATCCAAATAGATACATACTCATCACCCTGCACAAAGCTGAACTCCAAAATGGATCAAAGACCCTAAAATGAGACCTGACACAATGGATTTGATAGAAGAGACAGTGTGGAATAGTTCAACAGTGAACTTATTGGCGAAGGAAAAGATTTTCTGAACAGAACACCATTTATACAGCCACTTCGATCACCAGTTCATTAATTGGATCTCATGAAGTCAAAAAGATGCTGCATGGTAAAGGGCACTGTCATTCAGACAGAATGGCAGGCTACAGAATGGGAAAAGATTGTTATTACCATCTATGCATCTAATACCAGAGGGCTAATATACAAAATATATGAAGAATGTAAAAAAAATTGGGCATCAAAAATAATAATCCCATTAAAAATTTTGGTATAGATCTGAACAGAGAATTCTCAAAAATTGAAATTCAAATGGCTAAGGAGCACTTAAAGAAATGCTTATTATCCTTAGTCATCAGGGAAATAAAAATCAAAACTACTTTGATATTTCATCTTACACCCACCAGAGTGACCAAAATCAATAAAACTAATGACAGCGTATGCTGGCAAGGATGCGGGATAAGGTGAATTCTCATCCATTGCTGGTGGGAGTACATACTGCCACTATGTAAATCTGTGTGGTGGTTCCTTATGTCCTGTCTGCAAAACATGCCAGTGCAATGGTGGCACAAGGCTTGTTGGAGTAACCAACCAACATCTGATTTAACTTAAGGCCCACTCCATGAGATGCAATTAATACACAGAATTGCCTTGGCAGACTAAGAACCGGAGATTAGATGTCAGGACCTGCTGACCTATCAAACAGTACCTGAATAGAGAATGAGGATTAAGAAAAAAACAGACAAGGGACAGAAGATAGAATCAGGAGGGCTCTCAGTAAATACTGAAGCAGCCCGGAATTTATTTCTCATAGCCTTTTTATATCCAAAGCAAGGGGGGCAAAAGATTTCCTTACCATGCATGGTTTAAGGAACAAACAAGTGTAAACACCTCCTTAATTCTCAAAACATCTAGTACCCACACCTTTGGCCAATCATCTTGTTATTTAGCTTAAGGAACAAAAATAAGCTTGAACTTTCTGACCTTAAGTTAAGATGGAATCAAGCCATGAGTTGAAGTCACTGTGGGCTCCCACAATTAGACAGCCAGGACACAGGGTAAAACCAAATACTGTTCTATAAAAGGAAGATAGCAATAAAATGATTTAATGATTCTGCTATAATCACAGACCAGTGATTAGCCCAGTCATCATCGGAGAAGCTTCTCCCTGCAGCAGATGGGAAAAAATGTAGAGTCCCACTGTCAGACAATGTGCAAATAGTGAGAGACCTGGGAACACTCAGCCCTCAACAGAATGTCACCATCAAATTTTTCCCCTCAGGCTCAGGGAACCTCGTAGAAGAGGAGCCCTAAAGAGTGTTTTGTGTGTATATCATGGCTTCTGATTTTGTGTTTTTTATGCCATTTCTGAATGTGTGAACTCTTTTTTCTCTGCATCTGTATGTTTCTTTTGCCTTTTCATGGGTTTCTTTACCTTCTGTTTGCTTTGTTAAATTCTGATTTGTTTGTTTTGTTTGATCATACTATATTTTATTATTATCCCTTTGATGTTCATTTGTTTTCAAATAAGAGACATAAAGGAGGAGTGGATCCATATGGAAGGGTAGGAACCAGGAAGAGTAGAGGGAAGAGAAAACATAACCAGTATATATTATATGTGAAAAACCCTACTTCAATAAAAAAAAATACTGTGTGTGTAAGAGAGATCATCCTACTTTTTTTTTTTTTTGCATTTGAGTTGAGATGATATATTCTGAAGGAAGCAGAAGTTTCAGGAATTCGAGGACTACTTCATAATAAGCCTCTTATTGCCCCTCTACACCTCAGATGGTTCTAAGTTCACTGAATGTACTGTAGGAAACTTCCATCCAATACCACAAACAGGTTTCCTTGGCATAACCATCAGCAGCTGAAGGGTGAATTCTGAAGGGAGAGTCTGTAGACTATTTGCTTGGCTTACATGATATGCCCAAGGGGGTAGGCTGGGATCCTTAAGAGGTAGTTGGTGTTCTTTCCTTGAGTCCATTCATGAAAATAATTGACTAATAGACTAATTAATTCATAAAGAGTTAATATCTCGAGAGGAAATATGCTATAATGCCAGTTTGGTTAGGTTCCTCATGCTCTTCTGTCTCTTGCCATGAGATTTCTCATTCCATCTTGGGAAAACACTAACACGAAGATGACCACTAGATGTGATTTTCTGACTTTATATCAAATCATGAGCCCACATGATGTTAAATAAATTATTTAATGTGTGGTAAATGCAGAGAAAGTGTAGGAGGTGAAGGGAATCCTTGCAAATGGAAGTCCAGAAAATGGAAAAGTTTGAGAGTGTCCTGTGAGTCACCAACAAAACTCACTAGCAGATCCACCCAGCAGTAACACTGCAGATGAAGGTGGTCTATAACCTGGTGATCTAAATGAGTCACATAAAGCAGTTAAATATAGGTTTGAGAAGGTGGGGAAGTATTTTGGAGAGAGAGAATCCATGTTGTCTCTCCTGAAATCATAGATAATTGTTGGAAGCCTAATTTACCAAATCAGAGGTATATTTTTTACAACTTCTTTCAGGCAAATGTTAATCTTTATTTTTGCATTCCTTAATTTGTATAGGGCCAATTGCTTTTGGAGAACACTATATGATGAGCATTTATATAATAAATTTCATAGTAGTGACGCAAGGCATGAAGAAGCTCTGCTGTACTCTGTTAAAAATTTGGTGGCTATATGCAATGCTAAGCTCAATATACACTCAGCTAATTACTTTCTAAGAAGTGAACTTAACAAAAGGTGTGCTGTCAGCTTTCCCAATTAAAGTGTCCATCTGCTTTTGTTTTTGAGTTAAATTTTGCCTGTGGTAGCATACTGTACAATAAATGTCTCTTTTTGGCTTGTGCTGTTGTATGTGATTGACAGGTTTTTTTAGTTCAGCATGCCCATAATGAGCATGAACAAATAAAGAGATGCGTGATGATGAGCCTTGTTGAAAGAGGCTGAGAGAGTGAGCTAGAAAGTACCTAACTTGATAAGCAGTGCAATCCAAGCTAAAATTAGAAGGGTGGGGGTAGGGAAGGAGGAAGGGAAACAGAATGGGAGAAAAAAATGAAATAAGATGAATAAAAGAGAAGAGAATGAAGGAAAACGAGAAGAAATGTGCAAGAAGAGAGGGATGGCTGGGGGAGAGCTGGAGCAAAGAAAGCTACAGGAAGAGACAAAGCAGTAGTATAGTGGCTGAGAGAAGGAGGAAGTGCATTAGGATTGAGGAATTTACACATTGTCTTATGTTTCCCTTCAACCTCACAGGTTATAAATTGGCATCTTAACTTATAAAGAAGATGAAGCCGCTGGAATATTTAAATACTCCAATTCAACATTGTGTTTGAATTGTGCACAGATATCATATGGACTAGGTAAGTTAAAACATTACACACTTAAATGTGTTATCCTTATTAATGGTGTGTTGTCCTTGTCATGGTGTGTGTGTGTGTGTGTGTGTGTGTGTGTGTGTGCACACGCCTGTCTGCCTGTGTTTGATATTTAAATTAACATGGCCTTAGATGAATTGTATTTAGACAATTCTATATAGACATAAGGATTAGTAAAAACTGCTGTCTATTAGGGGAGCATTTTCCTGTTTCTGAACACTGAACATCAGAATAAGAGGAAAGAACTGAAACCCAGAAGCAAAGGTCATTGTTAATGGTTGATGAGACACTTGTTTGTGCTTAGTGAAGACCATGGCCAGCATGAAACTCTTGGAATTAATAAGAACAAAGCCTGGTTTACGACTAAATATTATGAAAAATAACAATTGTTTGTCCAGCAACCCTTGTTCAAAATATTATGGAGAACACATCTCTCATGAAGAATAGAACCATGCCAATAGGATACAGTGGCCTAAGTTGTCACTAACCAAGAGAATTGGCAATTTTCTGAGTGGATATTGAAGTTTCTGATACTCTGGTTATGGCACTAGCTGCTCTAACACTATACAGTTTCCTCTTGAGTACTATTATGAAAAGCTATGAAACCACAAAAACCAAATGGCCATTGCCATCTTGGCAGTGTACATGCCTTTCATATTGAATGATGGTATTTGGCCCTGGGAGGCTGGAGATAATGATTTACAACTCATGGTTGCAAAGTGTGCAGATTGTCTTCTCATGGTCCACAATCTGGGGACAAGGACAGCTCAGAGCTTTGGAGCTTGGCATGCTGAATTAGAACCTAGCACTTAGAGTTGACTAAATTGTCAACTTGTATGTCTCTGAAATGGGAAATAAGGGAAGAGTTTCTTCCCATGTAATATGCCCATGTAAATTTTGTTTATATTCAATTTTGTTTTCACAAATCTGCACAGTATGTATAAATGTCTACTATCTTAAAAAGGGAAACCTGAAGTTCATAGTAAAGAAAGTCCAAAATTTATGATAGCTTAGTTTGTATTTTTTTAACTTTATTGGAATATAACCTTACAATAAATTCAAGAGTGTATATATTTAAATATATGAACCCAGAAGATTCCATGTCTATTAAACAGCAGGATAATACTCAAACTTGTTGGATCTTGTCTCTGATGTTCTCACTTTATACATTAAACTGGACTGCTCTCACTTTTAAACCCTCATATGTTTGGGGTGACACCATCTGTTCCTCTACTCACTGAGAAGAGCTGAAGACTGCCTCAATCACAGGGCACTAGGAGAGGAAATAATAATTATGGGCATGGAACCATGGCTGGTACCTAGTAAGTGTTATCAGTCCTACATAGGTAGGAGGCTTTCAGATTGGATGTAGTAAGAATAGTGTAAGTTCTGTGTCCTAAGTATGTGGTATCTCCAGCAATAGGGACTTACCTTCAACCTTCGAGAGGCAACCAAGGGTATTATCTGTAGTCTATATTGTTTTGGGAATCACTTGGACTACCCTGACCAACCAGTCCAAAGGATATTTTTCATGCCAGGTACTGGTTAGCTTATAGTTCTTATGGAAATCATTGCCAGATCTAATGGCATATAAGTGTGTGTGTGTGTGTGTGTGTGTGTGTGTGTGTGTGTGTGTGTGTGTGTGTGTGTGTGTGTTTGAAACTTAGAGTCACTCCTGGACATTTACACCAAGGACCCTAAGTCAACATATTTTCATAGAGATAGTTACATAGTTCTGTATCTAGTTTTGAGGAATCATCACACTAATTTCAATAAAGGTCCCTGGACCAGCAGCTATGGAATCACTTGAGAAGTTGGTGTTAAACGCAACTTTCTGTATTCACCAAAATTAAATCTCTGATGAGGAGTTAGCCTTCCCCTATTTTCACAAAGTCTTTATGTGATTCTTCTGTGTGACTTTGAGGATGATTGCTACAGATGAATGAAAGGCCTTGTGTAAAGAGAACATTATGAAGCCAAAGGAGACATAACAACACACGAGAGTCCTCTGACTAACAGGAAAACTTAATTAAAAGGAAACTATTTATTTGTGTAGAGGTGTTTTAGCTGCATGTGGACTTATGTACCATGTGCATGTCTGGTTCCCACAGAGGCCAGAAGAAGGTGTCAGATACCCTGGGATTTGAGGTACAGACACCCCGGATTTGACTTCTAACCTTCTCCCCTAGTTTTCAAGGCAATGTAGCTTCCAAGATGTTAATGCCATATCATGATATTTCTGATTTATTCTCTAGCAAAAAAGAGGAAGACCTTACTCAGAAAGAAAGCTTCCCAGCAGTGTGAGGAAATTGAGTTCAACTTGGGTATAAATCTAGGCATAATTAACTTGCTCACCGAAGGTCCTACAGTAACCCCCTTACCTACCTGTGTTTTGAGAGACTGCTCTGAACTAATGTGTAGTGTGGCCAGTGTTTCGCCTAAAATAAAGTAGAATGTCAGTGCTTTCTGTCAAATAATAAAACAGTTTCTGCTTGGCCAGGCAGCTTAGAAAACTGTTTACTGGACCTTTCAAATGTCAGCAGGCACTCCCATGCTTCCCACAGTGTGAGCAAGAATGTGTTAGGAAAGCGTTCTGCCTTGGGGCTTGGAAGCTGAGCCACTCAGGGCATCAAGTTCAGCCCATGCAGCTTTCTTTCTTTTTTTTTTTCTTTATTAAGAAATTTTTTATTCATTTACATATGAACAATAGATTCCCCTCTCTTCCCTCTCCCCACTTCACCCCCAGCCTTCCCCCTCCCAATCCCCCTCCCATCCCCTCCTCTGAAAAATTAAGGCCTCCCATGGGGAGTCAGCAAAACCTGGTACATTCAGTTGAGGCAGGTCCAAGCCCCTCCCCCTGCATCAAGACTGTGCAAGGTGTTTCACCATTGGTAGTGGGCTCCAGAAAGACAGCTCATGCACCAGGGTTAGATCCTGATCCTACTGCCAGGGGATCCCTTAAGCAGACTAATTACACAACTGTCTTGTTTATTCAGAGGGCTTAGTCCAGTCCCATGGAGGCTCCACAGCTGTTGGTCTAAAGTTCATGAGTTCCCCCTAGCTTGGTTTGGTTGTCTTTGTAGGTTTTCCCATTATATTTGATGTCCCTTGCTCATAGAATTCCTCTTCCTTCTCTTTGACTGGATTCCTGAAGCTAGGCCTGGTACTTGGCTGTGGATCTCTGCATCTGCATCAGTTACTGGATAAAGGCTCTGTGATGACACTTAGGGTATTCATCAATCTGATTACTGGGGTAAGCCTCTCCACTATTGCTAGTAGTCTAAGCTGGGGTCATCCTTATGGATTACTGGGGACTTCCTTATCAGGTTTCTCCCTATCCCCGTGATGCCTTCCTCTATCAAGATATCTCTTTCATTGCTCTCCCACTCTGTCCCTGTTCCACCTCGACCATCCCATTCCCTTAGGTCCTCTTTCCCCATCTCATATCCTCTATTGCCCCCCTCACTCCCAGTTTAGTCAGGAGATCTCATCTATTTCCCTTTCCCAGGGTGATCCATATGTCCCTTTTAGGATCCTCCTTGTTAACTAACTTCTCTGGAGCTGTGGGTTGTAGTCTGGTTATCCTTTGCTTTACATCTAGTGTCCACTTATGAGTGAGTACATATCATGTTTGTCCTTCTGAGTCTAGGTTACCTCACTCAGGATGATATTTTCTAGTTCTATCCATTTGCCTGCTAATTTCATGTTGTCATTGTTTTTTACTGATGTACTCCATTGTGTAGATGTACCACATTTTCTTTATCCATTCTCTGGTTGAGGGGCATCTAGGTTGTTTCCAGGTTCTGGCTATTATGAATAATGCTGCTATGAACATATTGTTGGGCAAGTGTCCTTGTAGTATGATTGAGCATTTTTTTTTTGGGTATATGCCCAAGAGTGGTATCATTGGGCCTTGAGGTAGATTGATTCTCAATTTTCTGAAAAACTTCCATACTGATTTCCAAAGTGGCTGTACAAGTTTGACATCCTACCAACAGTGGAGGAGTGTTCCCCTTGCTCCACATCCTCTCTAATATAAGCTGTTATCAGTGTTCTGGATCTTAGCCATTTTGACACATGTAAGCTGGTATCTCAGAGTCATTTTGAGTTGCATTTCCCTGATAACTAAGGCTGTTGAGCAATTCCTTAAATGTCTTTCCGCCATTTGAGATTCTTCTGTTGATAATTTTCTGTTTAGCTCTGTATCCCATTCTTTAATTGGATTGCTTGGTATTTTCATGTCTAGTTTCTTGAGTTCTTTATATATTTTGGAGATCAGCCCTCTGTCAGATGTGGGGTTGGTGAAGATCTTTTCCCATTCTGGAGGCTGCTGTTTTGTCTTATTTACTCTATCCTTTGCCTTATAGAAGCTTCTCAGTTTCAGGAGTTCCCATTTATTAATTGTTGCTCTCAGGGTCTGTGCTACTGGTGTTATATTTAGGAAGTGGTCTCCTGTGCCAACCATGCAGCTTTTTTTATTTCAAACATATTTCTTTATGGTGAGTCCATCATCATCTCAGGCCACCTGACAGGGCTACTTAGTAGCAAGTAGGTGATTTGGAGACTGAGGAGAGACATGAAGCATGTTGGAAGTTGCTAGGGGTGAGGATGAGAGAAAAGAACTGAGGTATATTTCCTTCTGTTGTTATGGCAGGCCTTTCACTTCCATCATCTCAAATCTGCTAGCCATTTTTACAGGTAAGTGCAGTTGTCTCTATTTAAGAAACCAAGAGATCACTGTGTTCTTCATATATTTCACTCACTAAGGTCACTCATTTGCATTGAAGGCTCATATCCCAGTTCATTCCCAGATATACCTGAAGCCTCCAGCTAACTCAAGAGCCCAGAGAAGCATAGAACAGCAGGAAACAAACTCCCCTTATTGCTCATCCTTCATGGTTTACCTGTGGGGAGTATCTGTTTAGATTCCTTAGGGCCTGTGGGCCTGAGATGAACTTGAGATTGCTGGCTAGCCCATAGGTTTGAATACATGCTTTTAAAATGTGTGCTCAACAAAGTAACAGCTTTTGTGAGCTCGATTGTCTTCCAACTTCCTTATAATTGGGTGGCCATAGACAATATCTTAGGATCTGTATCTAAGACCTACTTCAGAATCAAATGTCAACAAGGATGGCCAAATGGCTGTACTCTTGATAATGCCTATCTCAGGAATATGTAGTGCTGAGTCATTTCATCATGAATAATCAGTCTTTTCTAATTCCAAACTTGGGACAAGGAAGAGGTCATTTGTACCACAGAAGACTTAAAGACTTAGTTCTTTCCTATTCCAGCCCTCATTCTAAAGCATGGCCATTGTGAACTTCAGGATTCCAGCTTTTACAGAGCCATATCTGAGAGGTGATATCATTCTTACCTTTCCATACCTTTCTAGTAAAGGAAACAGACACAATTCTATAGGACCTGTAGTTATTAGTGAGTCTAGACTCTACCTCATAGCAGGCATCAGGACTGTGACATTCAAAACACATGCCCATGAAGACTGAATAAGTATATGTAACAAGACTTCTTTGCAAATAGATCACCAAAAGATTGACAGCTCCTCAATCTTACAAACCAGAGTGGAGTTTCCATCAGTAGCCATAATGTTCTTCCTTCTGTGCAGCACAGCTGCAGGAGCGTGCACACATCATGCAGCATGAGTAAAGCAGCACACCTTTGCAGCAGCACACCTTTGCAGACCTGCCTCTTGCCGCTGTGCTCCCTGAAGTCACACTGATGAACTAGAAACGTGCTGCCATTCAAACTGATGCCATCCCGGCATGGAAAAGTTGTTCAATGTGGCTACGTCCTATGTGTTCTAGGGAATGAAAACAAACACATTGCCCAGCATAAGGGACTGACTGGCTACATCATCAATACAGTGAAATTCCAAAAAGACAATGAAAGAAGTATAGAAGCTCTCCAGAGACTCACAGAAAAGCGTATGGATGATTTGCTGTTAAAATACTGACCATGAAGCAAGAAGAACATAGGTAAAACAGTGCAGCTTCTTCACATGTTTATTACTAAAGACCTCTGTGAGGGATTGGGGCTCAAGGTCTGAAGTGAGATTTAAAGTCCACTGCTTATTTCCATGACTATTTTAGTTTTTTTTTTTTTTTTTTTTTTTTTTTTACCACCGTGTGACATGCAAAAGAAAATTGACAACATTTTAACTTGTCATTCACTTGATGCTTAGTGGCTGATGGTTGCAAAGTTGGAGGTACAGAAAGCAAACGACAGGGTGGAAGTGATGTTCAGTCCTTATAGAGGTAGCTTACAAGGAATAGTTACAAGGAATCATCTAAAATCTCCACTGTCTCTCCGAAAGCAAGAAAATAATTGAATGTAATCAAGACCAGGATTGGTTCAGGGAATTTGAATGTATGGAGATTTGGTATACTCAAGAGATTTTAAGGAGCCCAGTTCTCACATAATCTGGAATCTAGTTTTTTTCCAGAAATCTTTCAGACAGCATCTGTTCTCATAGGATATTAGAGATAGGAGGGAATGAGTTAGATACAGAATAACTCAGGAAAAGAAGATTAATGTAAGATTCAGCATGAATTAAGCACAGTGTAGAATCAGCTAATAGACAATGAGAGTGGATTATTTCTGAGAAAAGCACTGAAATAGAACTATGGATTTTTTTCTTTACCAAATAGTTATTGTTTTTCATTTGTGCTCTTTAGCAGAGAAAACCACTTTTTCTAGACTCTTTTTACTGGATATTACCAAAATCCACTTAGCACTTATAATGGGAACTGATTAATCAGATGGCAGACTATGAAAATGGTGCTTTCCTAAAGTGGCTTAGGCAGTATTTTGAGATCATATGTTCTTCCAGAAACTTCCCTTTTGCTCCTCAAGAATAAGAACTGATTTTCCCTGCACCTGAATAGGCCTGAAACCAAGAAATGTCCTCCAAGGTTGGGTCATGAGAGGGTCTCAGTTTTATCTGGCTTGTGTCCTTGTTCTCTGTTTCTGTCTGCATCTTGTGTCAATTCCGCCCCCCCCACCCCGTGTGTGTGTGTGTGTGTGTGTGTGTGTGTGTGTGTGTGTGTGTGTGTGTGTGTGTGTGTGTTTGTACATGTGCCCATGCATGTGTGGCATCTCCCTTTTTTGAGGTGTTGGTCTGTCAGTCTGTGTCTTCCTTTGATTCTGTCTCTGTTTGGATATTCAGCCTTGGAAGCTGGGCTGCCCTATTGTGATTTATTTGAGGCCACACAGGCACAGAAGAGATCATGGATAGCTGTTTCAGCAACATCCCTGGCTGACTTAACTGGCAATAGTCACAATCACCCCTGGCATAGGAGTTGGGAGCCTACAGATGATTCTACCTGACCCTTCAGCCATCCTGTGGTCACCAAATGGATCAGGGACCCACTGTCCCTTCAGTAAAGCTGAGAATGCTGATTCACAGACAAAGTCAATGTTGTTGATTTTACTGGGCCACAGAAATCTGGCTGCAGTGTGGGGGCAATGGGCGTGGGGGTAGGGAATTGTTGTAGGGTGCAGGGAAGCACTGTTGAACAGCGCGGCCCCCCCCCCCCCCCCCCCCCGCTCCACTTTCAGACCAACATGTCTAGGTGAAACTCCAAACTTCTGCTGTGCATGGGGGATCAGCTCTGCTGATGTATGGTGAGCTTCCCTGGGTTTAAGACAGCTAAGTGGCTTCATTCATCACATAAAGCATTCTATGCCTATACTTTATAGAAGGCTTCGATAGAAGCACTTTCAAACACTGCAGAAGAACATAAAGTCATAGATAATTTTAATTGTCTGTGTTTACTTGCATTTAAGTCAGACCCAGATTATGATTCCCTACCCTTTAAGATCTTTCGTGTGCACTTACACATCTACATGCAAGGACCCCTTTCTTCTAGATCCCCTAAAGAGTCAGAGTCCTAGCCTCTGTCTTTACCTCTCCTATGCTCTGAAGTGACTTGAATTTAGCACACAAGTTTCTGTTTCTTCTCTTCATGGTAGTCCAGGATACTAAGTTCGCTCCTGGCCAGTCTCCAGGCCAGTGTCCTTGGCTTGAAGCTTCTATCTCAACAAGCAGGCATGAGGATAACAGGTAGGGCCATATTCAACTGTCTTTAAGGAGTATCGCCTCTAGGTGGCAGTGTGGACTCGTCCTGCTCCCTGCTGGTTGCTCCAGCTTGGACCCAAGAAAGGGATGTAATGAATTTTCCTCTCTGGATCTCCAGGGTTTCCACACCTCCCCAGAGTCACGACTGGTTCTGACCTCTCAATATCAGAGCTCTGCCAGACCAAACAGGAGTTCTGGGTGTGGTAGAAGCAGGTACAGCCTGTAAAAGCAAGAGCAGAAAAAATTGTGCTTCCAGTACTATGGTGATGCAAATTGAGAGAGGATGGGCGTGGGTCGGGAAGGTCGTGCTACTCTGTGCTTCAGCAAGGAACTGAAGCCAGGGGCGGATTCAGTGCACCTGAGTTCACTTTGAGATGCCTGGCTGTGCTCTCAGGACAAATACAGAAAGCTTAGCAGTGAGTGCGTTAGGTCCAACTTTAGCAATAACTAAACATGAAGAATCCCAACAAAGGAACCAGACAGGGAGACCAGAAGAGCAGACAGGGCAATGAAAGCCATCTTCTATAGCATGATGGTGACTCCAGTGACTCAGGGGCCATATGCCAGCCTCCTCTCAGGAGTGTCCCTCTGTTCTGGGACATGGGGGCGGAAGTTGGGGAGGGGTTCAAAGTGTTTGAAAGACAGTAGCAAATCAAGGTTGAGCCAGCCTAGCCTATGTGCACAGAAACTGCTCCTGGCAGTACTTTTTGCTGGGCAGTAGCTTTCCCATGAAGATTTTGAAAACCAAACATCATCTTGACCTAGTGAGAAACACACTTAACTCAATTTTCAAGATGTGGTACTTTTCTTAAAGTTGGGCAGGACGAGGAACCGAGCAGAAAATAACTGAGTTGTAGCATGAGTAAGCTGACAAAGTTCACGAAATATGGGCTTTGGTTCGCTAGAAGAATTCTACTGACCTGGTGTGGGGGTCCAGGCAAGCAGACAACCCGTGGAAGACTCTTTTCTAGCCTTTACATACACGTGGTTGCAGTGCAGCCCTGGTTGATGCTGGCTTCTTTTTGAAATTACCACCGGTAGGGAAGGTGTCCTTCCATTCTGCTTATAGAGAGGTTACCAGAGAGCACAAAGTAACTGTTGGGCAAGAAGTGCAACCAGTTTGAGTTCCTACTTAAGTGAAAGTAAATATTCTAGGAACCTCATGCACAAATGTGTTTGCTGAAGGCAACGGGGAGGGGCCAGCTCTCCTTGGCTGAAAGGCCTGGGCGAGTAGGTGAGAACAGACAGGAACTCAGGAGAGGGTAGCTCGCATGATCACTGAAGTGGCTAGGTTGAGCATTTCGGTTCCACCCAGCAGCCCTGCTTAGGCATCTTTGAGTCATACTAAGTCCTCGTGGGAGGCTATTACCAAGTGCTAAGGCATCTTTCCTGACATCAACTCCCACGGCATGATCTGACAAATGGCCACATCACCTTCTCTTTCCCTCCCTCTCACTAAAGGCTGCTAAGAAGTATAGGGCTCTCAGTATGCTGCTTGTTATTTCCTTTGTCCATCTCCATAGCTAACCATTTATTTTCTTTTCTTAGGCCCTTTTGATTTTTCAGAGAACACCCCCTGATGCCCAGGGATACTGTGAGCTGGTGATTTCTGCACTGGCAAGGTTAGGTTCCCAATCTGTTAGCTGCAGTTGCTAGGCTGACTCCGGCTACATGTTACAAAGAAGTCTGTGAAAGCCTCAGTAAACACCATTAAGCCCTAAACGGATGATGATAGTGAAATGGACTTTAAGCTGTGGCTAATGGGATGATATATTCATTGTGCAGTATGAGAACCAGGACAAAGAACTGGACACACGCCATGGGTCATAGGCAATTGGTACTATGCAAACAATATACATGGTAAGAAATAGCCTTTGCCTTCCTCTGAGAGGCCTGATGACAGGGTAAGGCCCAGGTGGTGGGCTTTGGTGACAGCCTGTAAAGGCAGACTGGAAGCCTGTGACACAATGGTCTTGGGCTCTGCCTTTTCCCCAGTTTCCTTCATCTGTTCTTGTTTTTAGAAGACAGAATGCCCATGGAAAGCAGAGGAAAGTTCTGGGGACCAGAGCCAATGTTGGGGATGTCTAAGCCTTCCCAGTGGAGCAATGATTCTAGGAACACCAGGCTGGAGGAGATCCATGGGCCTGTTTTATCTTTCTCAGTGTGGGAAGTGTGGAGCTATTTTGAAAACTCTTTAACTGTTGATAATTTAAACAGTATTTCAGTAGGGAATAAAAGCTAAACTTTTCTTACTTTCTTTGGATGGGCTTGGTGTGCATTTTAGAATGGGCAGAGGACTCTACACAAACAACTATCCAGAATGTATAGAACTTACAGATAGGAAAGAGCTAGATCAAGCCTTGGTAATTAGAAAAAAATGAATTACTGATTGAGATGATTAGTGTGAATTGTCAATTTGCCAGAATGTAGAATTACCTGGGAAATGGGCTTCTGGGAATATCTGCTGGGGATTCTTTTGATTCCCTCTTGTGGGAAGTCCAATCTTGATTGTCAATAGAACTATTCTGTAGGCCTGGGCTCTTTCACTATTTAAGATGGAGGAAGCAAGTTGAATGCCAATGTGCATTCATTCCCCTGCTTTTTATTGTGCATGTGATGCAACCAGTTGCTCTGAGTTTCCACTCTCTTGACATCCCTGTCTTGGTGGACTATACCTAAAACTTTGAGCTAAAACCTTCCTTCTTTCAGGTGCTTTTGTTAGCAACAGGAAAGGTGAAAACGACTCCACTTACCTTTTCTCTTACAACTGGATAACTGGGTAACTGGGCTGGCTACATGCCTTCTGTAGCCCTGTTTTCCTGGTGTCCTGTTGTTTCGAAGTCTCCAGTATAAGATGGGATTGGGTATGAGAAGAATGCAGGATCTTAGGAGAAGTTTGCTTGTTTTTTCTTTTTCCCCAGTGGGAGATGCATTTTTGAAGGTCAAGCATATGCATGTCAAAATGTCCCTTCTTGCCCTAAGTTCTAATGACCAAGGCATTGGGAGGGCAGTCAGTGTCTTACTGCAACTTCACACATCAATCAGACTTTCTGATATATGATTCCTGATGACAATGGGGTGGAAGTTCAATGGTAGGTTGTTGCATAATGATGCTTTAGGCAACACAGGACTGCCCATTTGATAGTTCTATATCATCTAGGCTACATATATAGTAGGCTAAGTCACATAGGTTTGTGTAAGTATACTTCATTAGATTTTTACAATGGGTAAGTTACCTAACCATGCATTTCTTAGAACCTGTCCCCATGCTTTGGTAATATATGGCAGTAATAGGTAAAGTCCCAAATCATCTTATATGTGTGGCAATGTGGCCTGAGTATGCCCTAAGATCAGAGTATATGAAATTTCCTAGCACTTCCATGTTTCTTTCTTGCCACTTGGTTGAACTTTTCTCCACTGAGGCTCCCTCTTTCATGATGCTGTCTTTAGAATTATGTAACTACTTACCTGTGAAAGAATGCCTCAGGAACTGTGAGATCACTGTGTGTTACCTGTACTCCTCTTAGTTTGCCTCTGTTTTTGTATATCCATGATGATCTTGGTGCCTACTCCAGTAACATAGCCTATCCTTTACTGTAGATGTAACCAAGCGTCTTATTAAATAAGAAACACAGAACCAATGCAAAGAAGAAAGCCAAAAGATCAGAGCTAAGAGCCTTACCCACTTGCTGCAGCTAGCCTCTTAAGCCAAGAGACTTCTCTGAAAGAGAGCTGCTTCCTGTCTGTTTGTCTTTATATAGACTTTCTGTTCTGCCTTCTCATTGGTTGTAAAACCAACCACATGACTGTCACTGTCTGTTGTACAGCCCTCCAGGTCTTCTATGGTATTGAGATTAAAGGCGTGTGTCTCCAATGCTGGCTGTATCGTTGAACACACAGAGATCTAACTAGCTCTGCCTACCAAGTTCTGGGATTAAAGGCGTGCACCACGAATGCCCAGCTCTGCTATGGCTTGCTATTAGCTCTGACCCCCAGGCAACTTTATTTATTAGCATACAAATAAAATCACATTTCAGTACAAATAAAATATCACCATACTTTACCATCGCTGATCCTATTTTGTACTAAGTATAAATATGTTCTCCAGTGCCTAACCCAGGGGATAATACAGCTCAAATTGAGATGGGTGGGTAATGTTGGTTGCTAAGTTGATTGGATAATGTGAATCTGGGCTGTAACCTTAGAAGAATTGTCTTCTCTAAAGTAGATACTTCTTAAGGGAAATAGGATGACTATAGCTGCCTTATACAGGGATGAAGTAAGTGACAGGCACCAGGGACTCAGGTCAATGATTTGGCCCACAGTTGGAAACTCACAAACATGAATTCCCATCCTTCCTATCAGTTTGCCTCTTATCACTAAAGGCTGGGTTGTCCCACATTGCAGTCTGCAGGCTGGGAGCTGGGGAAGTAGAAGATATTCAGCCCAAGAAACTGGAGGTCTGAGGAGAAAAAAAGAACTGATCATGCAACCAGTAAAGCATCCTTCTCTACTCATCATGATGCTGTTTCCAGAAACTGTGACGTGTGTCAGTTAATTGTGTGGGGAAGACCTCCCACTATGTTGGTGGGGCTATCCAAAAGGATGGACCAAAAAGTGGAAGAAAGGTCACATGTGCACAGTAAACACTTCTTTAGTATTCCCTAAAATATTTTTTTTCTGTTGTCATTGCCCATGGGTTCAGACCCCAGATTCCTTCGTCTTGAACAAGGTCTAAGGCTGGATGCATTATCTGTTTGTTTTCTTCCAGTTTCTTGGACTGAACATGTGTTATTTCCCAAGCTCCCCATCCTGCAGAATATCGTTATGGGACAATCCAGCATTTGGCCATGTGAGGCAATCTAATAAATCCTCATTTTGCAATCATTTATATTCTGGATTTATGCAATCTGTTCATAAGAATCCAACACCATTTCTTTTACATAAGTTTTGTACATTGGCTTGTCTTGTTCATTTTGAGGTCATGAAAAAATTCAGAGAAAGTGTGGCTGAAAAGCAACATGACATGCTATTTATTTTATCTCATTTGCAATTCCTGTCACAGGCAGGCAGCAGTTGTTCAGACAATTCAAGTTCCTTCATAGAACTCCCATGGATTTCTGGGCATGCACTTTCAATTTCAAATCTTTCTGGCTCTTGCTTAGACATCGACTGTACCTCTTTGGGCTTGCAGGTTAGAAAGTGATTTTCAGAGTCTTCCTGCAAATTCACAGTGCACTTTTAAAGGACACAGCTATTGGGACCACAAAGGAAATTAATAAACAGTGAATATTGTGGAACCAACTCCTTGAAGACTGCGATAGTGAAGTCTCCTGCAGCACATCTGTTTTTGGTCTGTAAGCACAAATCCTGTGACTCCTTCACAGGTAACACAGCTGGAGGTTCCTCTAACTGTAAGATTCTCCTGAACTTGTTGCAGCTTGTCTGTGTATCACCACCTAAGTGTGGAATATGAAAGTGAGCAGAAAGACAGCCCAGGGAGTGCCTGGTATGTCTTGAAGTTTTGTGTAAACTGCCTTTCACCGGAGTGTCATTGTGGTAAAGAAGGAAATTATGGTATTACCACCTGACATTGCACATCTATTCTAAAGGGGGAAAGACACAAACTTAGAAATTGTACAGCAGGAATCTACAATGTGAGAAATGGTGGTTATGAGGGCATGGTGGGAGACAACCAGGTGTTAGAACAGCCTTGTGTGTTCCTTGCTGATAGAAAGGATGGCAAGTCATATTTGTGAGTTTCTAACTCTAGTCCAGTCATTGAACTTAGTCCCTGGTGCCCCTGATTTACAGACTTGCTTAACCACAGTGTAAGTGGGCTGTGGATATCTCATTTTATCAGCAGGAAACTGCATTTAGAGAAGACAATGAATTCTCTTAACTTATAGCCAAGATTCACACTGTGTTGCAGTGAAGCAAGGCTTTTGGGGGACTGGAATGTAACTTAGTTGTGGAGAACTGATTTAGAACGTACAAGCCTCTGAAGTTTGAAAAACAAACTCAGTTATGCTTGCTTGCTGGACTTGTTAGAATAGGACACAAGATAAAAAAATTTGAGAATGTGTGAGATATCTTGGAACTATTTTCTCCCTAGCTTCTATACCATTCCAATGAAACCCTCCTATTTATATCTCCATGTTGAGCAACGTCTTGCAGAGAGAAAGGAGCCTCAGTAACTTCCCCAAATCAATGGACTTCAGAGGCTGTTTCTCAAAATGGACTTCTTTTTTGTTCTTTATTCTTTCCGACTGCCTTTCCCATCTTCTCTCTGCAACCATGCTTCCCATGATGGAAATGTTGCTTCCACTTGAACTCAGCTAAAAAGTTTATCAGGGTGTAATGTATGTGGAATATCTTCTGCTGAAGAGAAGTAGATAATCGAAGTAGTGCAGGAGTTAATTTATCACAAAATGACAACAAACACTGCCAGATACCAGCCCCTGCCAGAGGTCATGCCAGCTTCTCTTGCTTCTGAGAGTTCTCCCAAGCTGTATTTCATTCTTTCAAACTTTGTCTCGATTTTTCCCCATAGAAAAAACCTTCTTTCCCCCACTCTTGTGAGGCCCAGATAGGTGCATATGTACACATGCTTCTTTCAAAGATAAGGGTCCATAAAGAATAAGTAATAAAGTATATCTGCACGGCCGGGCGTGGTGGCGCACGCCTTTAATCCCAGCACTCGGGAGGCAGAGCCAGGCGGATCTTTGTGAGTTCGAGGCCAGCCTGGGCTACCAAGTGAGCTCCAGGAAAGGCGCAAAGCTACACAGAGAAACCCTGTCTCGAAAAAACCAAAAAAAAAAAAAAAAAAAAAAAAGTATATCTGCTATTATCAAAGTGGTACAAATGTGAACTTCTGTCATTTTTAGATTTCCTAAGTTTCCTAATTCCTTATGAATATTTATTACTTTTTTTGTAAGGAGGAGAGAAAAAAGAATTATTATTTTTAGTTTAAAAAGAAGTCATGCAAAAGTGGTCTTGTTCCATGGGACCTAAGCTAGGAATCATCTCTTTCTTTGCTGTTCACTACCAACTCTTCTTTCTTCAAAGCATGCCACATTTCAATCTTCTTTCTTTTAATGTTTGAGGAGAGTAATCTGGCAGGAGGCCTGATAAAAGATCTTAAAATGGACTTTTCATATGTGAAACCTGACACAGTCCTGGAACAGAATCATGACTGTATAGTTAGTAATTGCTCCTAACTTCAGGGAAGAAGAGACTTCCCCACTCACAGAGATTAAGGGCTCTACAATTGTAAAACCTGTTTCATTAACTGATTAGTGTTTAGAACTGTGGTGTCTTTCTGTCTTCTTTTCAAACTAACTAACTTCTGTGAGGGTTCATGGTCCTTGATTCTATGCTCACTAGAAGATGACAGTAGTGAGTAGTGCCTGATTTCTCCTCCTCCTCCTTCTTCATCCTCTTCCTCTTCCTCCCCTCCTCCTCTTCCTCCTTCTCCTCCTCCCTCTCTCCCTCTCTCAGATCTGATATAGATACTGCATGATTCTGGCCATCCTTCTTGGGCTTTAAGCCAGTCCAAGATATCCCTATACTTGAACCAAGCTCCAAAATGACCTGGAGGAGGCCTCTGAGACCCCTTTGTAGCAGCTGACCCAGCCCTTGTTGGATATTTGCTGTGCACTCATGTTTCCAGCAAGCACCTGTTGTCTGGGTCTCTGCTCTCTTTGTGGACTGTTCCTTCACTTCTCCTACTGAGGCTTTGTTTAACTTGCTTCATCTCAGGACTGCAGAAGCAATGCCAGCAAACTGGAAAGGTCCTAGAAGAGGCCAAGACCCCAGAATTCAGCTTGGCATAATTATCAATTAACTGGTGAAAACCAAGTCCCCACACTCTTTCAATATGCTCATCTTTAAAATAATTTCAAAGTTATTATAAAAGGCTCACTGCACGTTGGTTACCATAGAACAAAGCAGGCTGTATTTCTTGTCATTTAATCAGTTTCCCTGAAGGATTTTGTTGTGAAATTGAACTGTCAATTTTCCCTACTTTGAAATACCTTTGATAGATCACCCTGCCCTAGAGTGGTATAGGAAATAGTCTTGAATCTTGTTTTCTAGCATCTGCCTCTGCTGTCCTACTCAGGATCTGAAAGGAACATATTGCTATTGAGCCATTTAGTACTCTTTGAGTGTGGCAATGGGCTGCTAACAAAGACTGAAGAAAATATTGAGAACTATTGTATTGGGATCCGGCAGTAAAAGGATTTGTTCTTTTTTCTTTTTAAGATTAAATGTAATAAGAAGTACCATTGATTTTTTTTTGTGTGTGAAGGAATAAAAAAAATTTAATTATTAGGAAAAGAAGAAAAATAGAGCTGCACACATCTTTCAGCCAGTAAATTATCTCCCTGCAGGATAAGCCACATGGAGAATCTTAGCCTGGTTAGAAAGGATCATGGTGAGAAGCACATTATTTCTTAATGCACTAGCTGAGACATTAGTTAATTTTGTCAGAAGTCATTACAAGAAAATATCTTCTTTATGAAATGAAACAGGTTTTTATACAATGCTTTTTATTGTTTACTTTCTCTTAATCATGCTAAAAAGGTCTTCAAACATTTTCATCTTCAAATACAAATTGTAATATGTGGACTATTTACAGTATAGTAACGTGAGACATTTCTCTTTTTTTTTCTTTTTTAATTTTAGTTTGTTCACTGATAGCAGTGACGTATTTTTAATCTGTGTTCAAAGCAGCTTTTGGTTTGTCCCAGGGCATCACACTAAAAAATTAAGGATTAAAATTCTCAAAGTCGAGCCGGGTGGTGGTGGTGGTGGTGGTGGTGGTGGTGCACGCCTTTAATCCCAGCACTCGGGAGGCAGAGGCAGGTGAATCTCTGTGAGTTCGAGGCCAGCCTGATCTACAAGTGAGAGCCAGGAAAGGCACCAAAAAAAACTGCACAGAGAAACCCTGTCTCGAAAAACCAAAAAAAAAAAAAAATTCTCAAAGTCATTGACATGCATTCACAGGGTTGCTTATTTCCAAGGGAATTGATATAAAAAATAAATACTATAATTCAGGTGCCTGCAATTGTGAGATCTGAGCATGAGAAATAGTCTTCTCCAGGGAAGAACACACCAATTGGTTATTCAATACCAAATGATCAGCCCTGAAAACATACATGCATTACATTATATATAACATATATGACAACATTACAACATACATGACATTATACAGATTGAGCAGGTTGCATGTATATATATAACAATTAATGGAAAAATAGGCTATGAGTTTGAAAGGGATCAAGGAGGGGTGTATGGGAGAGCTTGGAGGGAGGAAATAGAAAGATGACATGATGCAATTATAGACCAAAAAAATCATCCGATCTTACTGGATAGGAAAATTTCCTATGCATAGAATAGAAAAGCATAAAAATGATATAATGTAAACAATGTTTGGCAAAAGCAAACATGTTTTAATGGCAAGTCATTGCTCATAGAAAAAGGAATCAGGGTAACACATTATTACAGAAAAATGTGTCATAGTAGAAATGAGTAGTAGCAACCTACCTCAATGAAGATTGTGCTTAACAATAAAAGGAAAATAATATAACATATGGTATATTTTTCCCCTTAGAGTCCCCAAGAAGCTGGTAATATTCACCCTGTCCTTAGCATGTGGGTTGGATTCTTTATTACTCAATAAGGATTCCCTCTGCTGTTCTGTATGTAACAGAGGAAACATCTCTTTCAGTGAATCATCAGAGGTCCCTTTATTCATACAGAATAACCTGATAGGGCAGTATTTATCAAAGATTAGGTGCATGAGAATTAGTTGGTGTCCTTGTTAAGGATACAAATTACTGAACCCTATAACATTCCTATTGAATGTAAGTGGCTGAGGTCCTAATGTCTTGTGCTCAGTAAGTTTTTGAATGCTCCTTGGGGCTACAGATTTTTAGAAATGTTTATTGGGATTTCAGTGTGCATATTTATGTGTGAATGCATGGCAAGGAGAAAAAAATGGTCATGGTAGCACCAGTGTTTTGGGTTACCATGGAGTTATTTCTGAGGTAAATGGTGAGGGAGGCATCATTTGTAAGGTACTGACATTTAGCATGAGCTTTGATGGTTGACTATTACCTGCCTGCAAGGCCACAAGGAACTAGCTATAACCTGTTTTCCTTAACTAAATCATTATTTCGTTTAACTTAATATAAAAATATCATTAACACTTAATTAACAACGGAAGGATGACTGATTTACATTTCAGCTCAAGTTCATTATCACATGACAGGTGATCCTGTGTTTAGCACTGGACAATGGTAAAACAGAAATGTAGTATTTTCAAAGTCTTCAGAACATGGCTCAGATGGTGTAAAGAGATTTCAGAATCAAAGTTGAACTTCTAACTACCTATAAAGTATAAAGGTGGGTCTTCTGGTTAATTGTTATTCAGTGCCTATAACTATATAAATTACAGTTATGCAATAAAGTGTGGATAGTTTAATGTTTTTGTTTTGCTTTTTCAATGCTGGTGACCAGATCTAGGACCTTGTGTATATAGGCAAGTGTTATTTCTCGAGTTTCATCCAAGCCATGCTATGTTGCTAGCCAGTTGCCCAAAAACAAAATACTTAATGTCTTTGGGAGATGAGGATGGCCATGGTTGTTTCCCTCAAGGCAATGAATACCTCAGAGATGGATGCTACTGTGCTCTGATTGGGGATCTGCTGAAGCTGTGGCTTTATAACAATTTATATGTAAAAATGGAATTTTTGCTCAGGAGTATGCCATACTCCTGTGGAAATCAGATGGTGTGGAGGATAGGACATTTGTGTCAAGTGTGGCAAGCTGGTGATCAGAGAGGCCCCAGGGAAGGAATTTGATGAGTGTGGAAACTTCCACAGAAGGAGAGAAGAGACAGTTGGAGAAGAGTGGACATAGATCATTGCAACACTTGGTCTAAGACTCATTATATCTCTTCACAGAGGACCCAAGAGTCACATATAATAATCACTATGCATTGGTTCACACACACACACACACTTCTGAGAAATTTCACACTCAGTTCTTGATTTAGTTGTGGTGGTATTGTGTTCCCCAAAATATTGTGTACACTAATAAACTCATCTGGGGTCAGAGAACAGAACAGCCACAATATTAAACATAGAGGTAGCACATGCCTTTAATCCTAGCATTCCAGAGGCAGAGATCTACCTGGATCTCTGTGTGTTCAAGTATACAGCCAAGCATGGTGACTCATGCCTTTAATGCCAGAAAGTGAGCCTTTAATCTCAGGGAGTGATGCCAGAAAGCAGAAAGGTATATAAGGTGTGAAGACCAGAAACTAGAAGCATTTGGCTGGTTAAGCTTTCAGGCTTTCAAGAAGCAGTTCAGCTGAGATCCATTTGGATGAGGACTCAGAAGCTTCTAGTCTGAGGAAACAGAATCAGCTGAGGAACTGGCGAGATGAAGTGGCTGTGGCTTGTTCTGCTTCTCTGATCTTGCAGCGTTCACCCCAATCCCTGGCTCTGGGCTTGATTTTATTAATAAGACTCTTTAAGATTCATGCTACATTTAGTCTGTCCAAAAGCCTGGTATTTTTTATTACCCTCTATTTCATTGATGGGGTAAATGAAATTCAAAATGTATCCACATTAATTCAGGGGTATACATCTAGATGTGAAGAGCTTTGGACTTGCCTCATTGGGAACCTTTAACTTTTAGCTATTCGGTCTCACCTCAGACCTGGATACATGTCATTACTATTCTCCATCTGTGCTTTCCGTCTACAGAGCAACTGTGACACTTTCTCGAAGCTGCTCTAAAATCATAGCAGGAGGAGCATAGGGTGGGTTGGCAGGTGCATTTTACCAAGAATTGGATTGTATTCCTTAGAGATCAGCAGGTATCTCCTGTTTTTAAGCATCATATTTTCAGGTGCTTCATGATATCTTAGAGCAAGTTGTGCTTATGTGTACATAGTTTTATAGACTTAGTGAATTTATTAGTGGGTTACTTGATATTGAATTAGTGAGTTTTATTTGATGAATTAATTTGTTGGAGATATACAAAATAATTGTTAAATATCAAATTTACACTCAGAGTTATATCCCTTTCCTGGAGGTTTTTTTCTCTCTTTTTTAGGAGAGAGGCAGAGCTGACATTAAATGTCATATACCCATAGGCAGCTACATAGTTCAGGCGAAGAAAGGCACAGGAATGAATGTGGCATTCATTAGTTATTGTCCCCAGGTAAAGCATTTTAGTCTCGAAAGCTGTTGTTAAAAGCTGACAGATGTCTCTGTCCTCCAAGCTATTAACTCAAAACATTAATCACTGGTCTCAGTCTCCAGACTTGTAAACAACAGTGTAGAAATATAAGTTTAAATCTTAATTACATGACTTGATGAAGAGTTCTGGTCAGAGAATGTGCACTGTGTTTGTAAGGTGTTTTTCTCAGAGGAAGAGAGAACACACGAAATTATAAGCTTCAAACTCATCTCTTAGATATTGTTTTATGGCTACAACTTGTTTTTCACATGAATATTATTTTTAAGTCAAATTTAGAAACTATACTAATGTAAGATTTATATGAAGTGCTTTACACACTTTTTTATTTTTTTGAGAATTTCATATATGGGGACATCATAAGTGCATTGTTTACCCTCCTCCCAATCTACTTTTAAACTCATTCCATGTACCCCACCCTACTACTCCCTATAGAATTAGTTCACTGTCTACCCTTCGTGCTGTAGAATGCTGTATCCAACACACAAACACAGAACTTTACACATGCATTCCTTTGGTGTTTGTAATTTTGATCGTTTCCATTTATGCAGTCTATAGAGTATATTAGATATTGAATGATCTTCAAGACTGAATTTTGCTTATATCATTTCATGTGTTGTTCCAGAGATCTCAGTGAAATGAGGGTTGGCTCAAGTCTCTATGCAAATGTCTCCACTTGATGTAGAGAACTTCAAAGTTAAGCTCATGTTGGGGCCTCACATCAAGAGCTCCCACTCTGTGGACAGCCTCAGGCCTCCAGACACTAGGTACCTTGTAGTAATGTTTAGGCTTATCTGGCAAGTTAGAAAATGAGGAGGTATCTTTTAGCCTATATCATACCTGTAATTTTATAACAATTTAAATTTTCGAATGAAGGAAAAAAAAACCCAGTAAAACCCATCAAGTATAGAAAGCACTCCACATTCTGAGAATGAAGATGAAGGGAAGGGAAGAAAAAGCTGTAAGAATGGTAAATAAGGGCAAGGGAAGGCCTTGTACCTGCTTATGGCCTAGCAAGCAGATAAAGAAGACAGATCTAACCCTGTTATGTGAAAGGACTGGCAATGTGTACCCAAGTAAAGGTGTGAAGGGCAACCAGGTGTTTGTCCACAGAGACACCTCCCTGAGCTAGTTTAGTGACTCAGAAGGGAAGATCCGATATACTGGAAAACCAGCATCTTCCCTGGGGACAAGGTCTAAATGTGACAAGCTAAGAAGGTTCCACTGACTTGGAGAAAGACTGCTTGGCACAGCTGATCACATGGCGATTCGGCTCCGGACATAAATTTTGTCCCCACTGGAGTTGTTGACAACCCAGAAAACCCAATGATACCTAGTATTATGAGAGGTTCCCCGCTGACAAACTTAAATATAGCCTAAGAAGAAAAATGCTCTTTGAAGTGCCATAGATAAAAGACCTCAAACATTCAACATGATTTTGATTCATGCTATTTTTTTTTGCCATTTTGCTCAAAAAGTATTTTTCTGCCTCAATAGTTTATGTCTCTGTGCTAAGAAAACAAGTTTCATAAAAATGTAACTGAATATATAAACAGGATAGTCCTAAACCAGCATAGAAAATATCATTTAAAAGGGTGAATTCTTTTAAAATGTTGATTTCTGTTGTAGAAGGCAGGAGTGTAAGGGCAATGCTTGGATACTTTTAGGGTGAAACTGTTTAGATGCTCGGAGAACCAGGCATGTAAAAGAATTAATTTCCTACTGTTCAAAGGTGTTTGATTGGATTTAAATCCATTACCACATTGGTTGGATTTAAGTCTATCACTAATTATATTGTTTTTTTTCCTGCCTCGGGAGCTAAATGCTTCTTGTTCTTCATTATCAAGGCTTCAGTGTCAGTTTCTACCTGCTGGATGTCATACCCAAGGCTCCTCAAACCAGTACATGCTCCCTCCCAGAACCAGTTTTAGACTATGAAGTAGGAAAGAAAGTTATAATGGTTTTCAAGACCTTTTTCTATTACAACAGAGGCTGCTGGCAGGAAATTGAACTGGGAGTAATTTATATGCATAGTAATAAGTCACGCTTCCTTTTGTACATTTCGGTTATGGAACATATCACATCTTAAGGCAACTGTTAGGTCATTTGAAACAACATGCAGAAAACAGAACCATGTAAGTATAGCCTGTGGCTGAGCTTAATGAAGCCAAGGCAGCACAGTCCAATGAGCCTGGGTGTTTAGGGAGTTGGATCCTTGATATTTCTGGATACAAGATTATAATATACAGGAGGCAGTCAAAGATTGGGTTTATGATGGAGAAGTTTTCAAGTCTTTTTTTTTTCCATTGAGGGAAGCTCTAGAGTAGGAGTTGTTGGCATTGGCTACATGCAGCCTTGCAATGACAGTTGTTGAGGGATCACCTTGCAGGCCCAGGGACATTCCTGGGGTCTTGTCCTATAGGCAGGCTTCCCTGGAAGAACTCTGGAGAAACAGGGACAGCTGTTTTGGATGATCTCCAGACGCCTCTGAAAGGGATGATGTGGGCCTTAACCACCAATTTAAGTGTCTGCACATCACTGGAGCCTCTTAAAAAAATCCTAGAATGTAGCCCATTTCATGCTGGAGGAAACTGAGGTGCAGAAGAGTTAAGATACTGGCAGGCTTGGGTACCACTATACTTTCCACTCTACTCATGGTGCCCTTTGTGCATCTGGCTGGTAGAGGGAAGATCCTGTCTTGGAAGCCTTGCTGCTACAGATTCTGCAAGACCTCCTCTATGCATCCTGTCCAAGTATCACTGTCATATGCTAAAGTGGCCCAAAGCTGCAAACTGCTACTGGCTGTCATCTTACCCACTGGGTGCCATTTTACCCTCTGATTTTCACAGATCTCTGTTTTATTGGAGGCCTTCTCAGTACAAAAGTGGTGTCAAGACTTGAATGTATAAATGTTAAGAGGGTTGTTAGGCATACCAGGGAGAGAAAGGAAAACTGAGCAAAGACGTTTTGATATTTGATCAGAGAGCCTAGGCAACTCGCTTATCTTTGCAAATCTTCAATGCCTCATGTCATAATGGATGACATAATGCATGAGATTTGCTGTAGGAATTCATTTTCACGTATCTAAAGTTTCTGTCCAATGTTGGAATGTCACTGATATGTTTTAAATGGGAAAATCCTTTCATCTTTTAAAGTACACAAGTAACGGATTAGATCCAGAGCCACCATGAAAGAGCGATCTAGAACCCCTGCCCAGAGAGAGGCATTGTATGTTCCCTAAACATGCTGTACATGTCAGAATAACCTGGCTTTGCACTTTGTCTAGCACTGAAATGAAAACTCTGGGTTTTATTCTTCTTGTAGGGATCACTCCATCCCTGATTCTGCTTAGGAAAAATACATCTTTATGAGAGTCTAGAAAATGTAGGCAAGAAAAATACAAAAAGAGTTCTCAGAAGTCAATGCCTTGTTAGATGGTAGCCATGACATGTCACAAAAGGAAGCCACCTGGCACTTCAGGTTCAGGAAACCATCTGTCAGCATACACAGAAGAACACAAGTTCTTGAGTTTTCCTTCTCCTCTTCTATGTTTTCAGTTGGTGGGTAGATTTTTCATATTCCTTTTCTTAAATTTATAGAGCAATAGCACTTCTCATAATATACGGAAAGTGTTGACTTTCTCAGACTCATGGAGTCAGTACCCACAGGCTGACTGCTTTAACGAAGTATGAAAGGCTGGTCTCTCGGAGTCCTGATGGCTGAGAATTCAAAATCAAGGTTTGGTTGGAATAACTTTCTTCTGAGGCTTTGAAGAACTTTTTTCCGTGATCCCCAAGTCTTGAGAACTACCTGGTAATTAAGAGTGTTCCTTGGCCTGTAGCAGCATCTTCCTGAATTCCATCTTCAAGGTCACGGGATGTCCTTCCTCTGTGTTCCACTATACAAGTGCATTTTCTGGACATTGTGGATTAGGGATCCACTGTGCTCCAGTGGGACCTCATCTTAATTAATTTCTAATGAGGTCACAGCTCAGATATCAGGCATTAGGATTTTATGATGTGAATTTTTAGAAGTCTTCAAGTATAGTTAAGCATTTAACCTATAACAACTACTTACACTGCGAGTTAATATCCAGACCACTAAAGATGATGATATAATGTGTGTCTCTAAGCCAAATTGTCATGCCTCTAGTTTAAGCATGATCTTGAGTCCTTGCAGTGCAGGTTGAGGCAGGATCCTCTGAGTGGGCCCTGGGACTCTATATGGCTGATGAGCTCCAGGGAAAGACCAAGGTAGTTAGTTGCTCCACACAGGCCACTCTGGGCAAGAAAGGACTGTGCTCCCTGAAGAACTTTTATGAAATGAGGAGGAAGATTTGCGAAAGCTGTTTGAAGTATAATGGCAGAGCAAAAATAGTTCAGCAGCTCATGTGCCTGCTTAGGTTTAGGGCTGACTGGATTCTGTATGGCTCTTGATGTCCTAGCTGTAGAGAAAGAAACCCTGGCTGAGGCCACGGTGAGCCAAAGCAGGTACACAGCATGAGGCACATATGCTAATGATCACTAATAAGCCCATTCATGGCCTGAGTTCTTTGCCCATCTCCCATAACATCGTTACCCACACAGATGGTAGCAGGCTGGGCTGCTGTTTCTAATTAGTGTGGTGAGTCATCATTGATGAACTTCAGACAGTTCAGAGCTATCAAGGGCTGCAAGTCACTAGAACCCAGCCCCCTCTTCCTGATGAGCTGCTGCTGGGTTCTAGGATGTAACAATCAGGACTGGCCACACACTATGATGATCAGTATGGCTGCTTCAGCAGGAAGCAGAGGCAGAATTCCTGGTATCCTTATAGGAAAAGACTGCTTTCTTCTTCAGCTCTTCGTTCAATGTTACTGAAAAGGGAGACTGAACGTTAATCCATGAAAACTAAAGTAGTCAATAAGACTGAAGGATACAGCCTTGGCTCTGGGGCTGCACACACAATGGTGATTCAGACTGTTGGCTTGGAGACCTGCAGGCAAGACTTGGGCTCCATTTCTTCCTAGTTTTCTTGTTGCCGTCAACTCCAGAGTCTCTAAAGCAAATCCATTATGTTAAAGGGTGGATGGACATCATGGTCCAAAAACAAAACAGCAGAAGGTGATAATGTTTAGATTTCTCTGTTGACTTTTGAAAGAGGAAGCCAGGATATCAATTGCATCAGAGCCTTTAGGATCTGTTTTTTCGGCATCCCTGTTAAATTAGCTTTTTTTTTTTTTTTTTTTTTTCCTTCTTCTTCACTAAAGCAATGATTCTCGGGCAGGGTAGCCCATCATCTCTCCTTAGGGCATATGTGACAATCTGTGGATACATCCTTGGCTGTTCAGCCCAAACAGGGTTGTTCTGCTGGCATCCCGTAGTTGGATGATAAAGCTAAATATAAAAATGCAAAGGTCAGCCCCCAAATTAGCTGCTTTTTTGTGTGATTCAATACCTGACAAGAGGCAAGGAGGCAAGCTTCATTTTGCTTTGTAGTTCCAGGGTATAAAGTCAGTCATCCAGGGGCCAGCATGGTGGCAGGAGCATTTTGAGGCAGCTTGTCACTCTGTGTCGTCCGCAGTAAGGAAGCCAAGAAAGATCTGGAAGTAAAACCGCAAGGCCTGTCTCCACTCATTCATGTCTCGGGCGAGGCTCCACCTCCTCCTGTAGCTTCCACACCTTTTCAAAGCGTGACCACTGCCTGGAATTGTCCTGTTTAAACACATGTTTTAACTAATGGAGGGATATTTCACACTTAAGCCACAGCAGACCTATAAAAGTTATCTGGCCTAAAATGTCAATAGTGTCACAGTGGAGAAAGTGTCACTTAGCTAAAGTCAGAATTGTCTAATTTTCATGAAATGAGTAGGAGACACATCAATACACCTTAGAATTCTTCTAGTGGGGTTTATCTTTATAAATGTATGGAATAGAATCTATATTTAGTCTACACGTAACCCTTTGACTGCAAGCATATGTTTTATTTCCTTCAAAACTGAGCAAAATAACCAAATGTATATTATACAACAAAGGGCTTTTGTCAGCTACAAATAATAGAATGGGCAGGTTTTAAAAAAAATCAATAGAGTTGGAGTTATTAATAGTTACTTCAAACAAAGATTTTAAGCATAGGGATCAATAGAAAGGAGCACTCAGGAGAGAAGTTAAGACTCTCCTAAAAGTATGGGTATGCATAGCAGGGATCTTAAGAAGTCTTATTAGTAGAAACAAACCTGGAGCCAGGTTTTGGGGTGAACACTGGAAGATCAGAGAAGCAGAACAAGTCACAGCTTCCTCACCTCACCAATTCCTCAGCTGATCCTGTTTCCTCAGACTGGAAGCTTCTGAGTCCTCATCCAGAATGAATCTCAGCTGAACTGCTCAAAAGCCTGAAAGCTTACCAGCTAAAAGCTTCTAGTTTCTGGTCTTCACGCCTTATCTTTCTGCTTTCTGCCATTCCTGGGATTAAAAGCACATGAGTCACCTTGCCAAGCTGTTTCCAGTGTGGCCTTGAACTCAGAGATCCAGGCGGATCTCTGCCTCTGGAATGCTAGGATTAAAGGCATGTGTGCCACCATGTTCTAGACTCTATATCTAGTGGCTGTTCTGTTCTCTGACCCCAGATAAGTTTATTAGGGTGCACAATATTTTGGGGAATACAATACCACCACAGGTATGAGCTTCTCAAAGAGAGAAATTCAAAGTGTTTTTTATAGCACTGTGTATACTTGCTTTTTGGCAGCTTCTGAAGGCACATCTGGAAAGGTGACTAAGGGACTTAAGAAGATCACAAGGTGGTTCCTGTGCACTGGCTAGGATTATTAGACCCAGTCAATAGTCTTCAGGGTATTATGATAAAATGTTATGTATGGTATGTAAGCATCCTGGCTATCTTAACTTCAGAGCCAAGCTGGGGCTTTTAGGTGAGCACCTTTGATGTCATGTCTTGTAATTCTGCTACATGTAAGGCAAATGTTTTCCAAGTTAGGAATTGCAAAGTCCAGGCTGATAACAGCAAGTTCCTAGGCATTCTCATCAACAATAATTACTACAAAGATGTGGTTTGAAGAGTCCTGTTTTTTTTTGTTTTTTTTTTTTTTTTTTTTAATATTAAGGCATATTTCCCACATTGGCAAACCTTCCACTGCTCCACTGGAGGTGCTTCAGTACTCATCCATGTTATCTGAGTGAGTCTCCTATGGAGGAATTTTGGAAAGCCTAAGTCTTCAAGGACAGTCATTACTGGAACAGAGACCTGAGCCCCTTTTGGGGTATAAGACATGATCCTATACATCGGTTTACCTTTTGCCATGGGCTAATGCCCTATATTTTTAGAACCCAGATGAGGGCAGTTCTTATTAGTACCCTGGCTTCCCAGAACAGTGACAGTTTTTAGCCCATTGATAATTAGAAGAGAATTTGCTTCTATTTACATTGAAGACAAATCGATCTCACCTTCAAAATAACTCGAGATACTGCTTTCTTTGTATTCTGTGTATGTTATGATGGTTGGATGAGAATTTACATAAAGTAGGAAATATGACCCTTCTAGGATCTGGGTATTGTATTGGAAACTTTCCCCCAGATACAGAGATTAAATTGATGCCTGGCAAAATACCATAGACACCTAAAGTGATTTCCAAGGAGAGAAAATTTTTAATACCAGAAACCACTGTGTTGGAACAACCCTTGAAGAAAGTTTGAAAAATTGAAGTATCTCTTGGGAGAAATAAATTGAATTAAAAAGTCAGCCAAAATCACATATTTGTTTGGAATGCTCATAGAACCATATATGCTATTTTATACAGTCATCAATTTCAAGGATATTATAATCTAGTTATGGGGAAAACAAAACTACAATAAGAGAATGGAGAGATGACTCAGCAGTTAGGAGCACAGATTCATGCAGAGGACAGGAGACAAATCCCAGCACACATGTTAGGTGGTTCATAACCACTTGTAACGATAGCTCCAGGGAGATTCAATGCTTCTGGCCTCTGCAGACACCTGCGTACATATTTTCATATACATAATTGAAAATAAAACAAAGCAAATCGTTATAGAACCCAACAGTAAGATTGACTACTCTATGAACTAAATGTATTGTTTCCTTTCCTGGAATGAGCTTACCTCACACCTAATCTTCACTGTTTCTTGCTCCATCCCGTTTCTATGCCAGCAGGGCATCCTGATGGGGGAGCTGCAATTGTTCCATCCTGTTGCTATCCCCGCAGGGCATCCTCATGTGAGAGTTGCAATTGCAAGTGTGAGAGGAAGAAGCATTAGCTTTGCAGGATGTTCCCAGTGAAAGCATGACAGAAGGGCTATCCTGAGCTATCACTTCGTTCTCCCATATGAAAGACGCAGACGATTGAGAAGAACAGAGAGATTCTTAACACCCATGGAAGGTTATGGCATTATCAAAGTAAGATGTGCTTACAGTGGGACCTGTTTGTAGACTGTGAGTAAAATTGGGCAGAGAGGGATAATTTTTAAATTTGTTTTTTAAAGAATTATATACACAGGTACTCTATTATCATTTTTAGCCCTCTCTACTTGCAACTCTTTCCATCTTTTCCCACTCCCTCTCAAATTCATGACATCTGCTTCTTTAATTGTTTTTGATACACATACATATGTGCATATATACATACACATATATAAAACTATAACACACATATCTTAGAGTTCATGTAATACTGTTCTTATATGCATATGTTAAGGGCTGACAAATTGGAATTGAATAGTCTCTCAAGGGGCTCATCCCTGGAGAAGACTGATTCTCCTCTGGGCAACCATTGATTGCCTGTAGCACTTCGTATGCAGACAGGGCCTTGTGAAATTTCCCTTATTTGTTGTGTTTTGTCAACTGACGATAACTTTGGTGAGAATCCAGCTGCAATGGGAGGTGAGTTAGTCCAGGAAAACAAAAGCCCATGAAATCTGAAGGATGCCACTGTGAAATCTAATTGATTCTTCCTTCCTGACCCCAGTCATGGTTTTAAATTGTCAGGCACAATAATTGTTTCTCACAGAGGACGGAGGAGAAATCAGATGTGAGTGGTGGCTTGGCTTCACCAGAGAGGCATGGCATTTGCTCTGTCATCTAAATTCACGAAGTTTGGGTTGACACTGGGTTTGCCTTTTTTGTGGGAATCTGAGTGGCTATGACCAGACTTATTTAGGCAATAAACTAAATTTATCTTCTGAATTTGGGGGCAAGACTTATATTTTCCCAAGTTGTTATGAGAATTTCCATGTAGCCTCATTGTTTAAGGACCAGATGAAAGCAGTAGTTTACCAGAATTTGTATTTCCCCTTGCAGCAGCCAGCAGCAGGCATGTCTACAGCCTTCTGTGACTGCAAAGACATTTTTAAAATAGAATGTTTTCAAGGCAGCATTATAGATTTAAAAAAAAATCTGAGCTAAAAGTGACCTAAACAACTTGTGAACAATTCTTTCTTCTTATGTTCAGTGATTGGCATTTTATGGTGGTGACATTCTCAGAAATAATGATCCAGCTGAAGAATTAAAAGCAAAGCTTATCTCCTGTGCTTTCTCAGAGAGCTCACCATCCCTTAAAAGATTTTCTCCATAAACTGAAAGATAAGATGACACAGAGAGATAGACTGTTAACATCCCCTCCCTGCCTGCTGGTAAGTAGGGTTGTATGTGGGGGCTGATATCCAGAAGCATTGTTTCATTTTGTATTTGAATCCTTATCAAGAACTCAATTAATAGCCTACTAGATCTGAACTTGGTCCATTACATTTCCTGGACCATTGCTAAATACTTAAGGAGCTTCAATTAATTTTTTTGTAGAAAACCCTAAATAATGTAAGTATTGACTCACTTAGATTCAAATTTTGGTTATTGGAAGTAGAAGGCATCAGGCACTTTCATTCTTGCTTGCGAGTGGCTGCTGAATCACAAGGATATAGTATATCTTTAAAAAGCTGTGGGATGGCTTTTTAAAGATATCCTATAAAAATTTCCTGCACTGTTATACGAGGTACTACTAAAAGCCATGCTATCCCCATAATTGTGAGCATAACGGTTTAAATCTGTTTCAACATGGACCTCATGAAAGGAAGAGAAAAATCAAGACTTGCATTCTCTTTGATTCTTTGACCTTGAACAATAACCTACTTCTTCTTTCAAAACCTGAGAATCTTGGAGATAGAAGCTCATACAATTTTCAGGATTGGCTGGATGCATCAACTTGTCATGATGTCAGTCAGAATCGCTCAGAAGTCACATCTGTGCAGAATACTGACTGACATCCAATTCCTATGTGAGCCAGCCTGGCCTTCGTAGCTGCTACTTGTTATCTGGACTGCAGCAGCTATTCAGCAGGTTGGTGTATCCTCAGGACCCAATGTCTTGTGTAGGATACAGGGAATACATCTATTTTGTAGTTCTGAATTGGAGTGGACTCCTATACTTTCTGATTTGGCCTTCAAATATGATTAATGACCACCTTAGGATACTTAAGCTTTCTATCTAGTAATTATAGCCCCCTTTGCCATTTTCTACCATTTCTAAAGCATTCCAGTAATCTCTGGTAGATGTACAGTGTTCAAAAATATCCCTCACTATAGAAGTTCTTTCCAAAGAATTTATGCATTTATCTTAGATACAAATATATTATCAGCTTATAAGAATTATTATGACATTTAAAGCCATGGTTAGGAAATAAAGTCTCTCTGGGAATGAGACAGTTGAGGCTCTGGTCTGCCTTGATGAGGAAGGCTGGGTTCAGAGTGCTTTGATAAATAGGCCTTTGCCTTCTCAGATCTGCCTTGCTCTCAAGACTGCACACACATTACTTCTCTGAAGATGGAGCCAGAGATATTTCACAAAGACAGCAGAGTTTATGAGAAAAGCCAGGGAGATAAACTCTATCTTTTTTGGGTAGAACTGATAAGCCATGTTTCCCTGTTTGCCATTCTGGAGTAGGACATCTGCAGATCATTAGCTATCCACAGCTATCATTCACGTCAATTAATTGAAAGAATTAAAGAACATCTTAAAGATAAAAATACACCAACTTTGTCCCTTGGTTTCTTGTGAACCAGCATCATATTGAGCTGCATTCAAATACAAAGACACATTATTTTGTTTAAAATCTTTTATTCTTGATGGTATCACCATTCTTTTATTTCCCAGTATTTTATTGAGACTGAAAAATGTGAGTTCTTCTTGCCACCCAATCTCTCTCTCTGTCTCTCTGTCTCTCTGTCTCTGTCTGTCTCTGTTTCTCTCTCTCTCTCTCTCTCTCTCTCTCTCTCTCTCTCTCTCTCTGTCTCTCTCTCTCTCTCTCTCTCTCACACACACACACACACACACACACACACACCGCTCTTCCCGATACTCCTTCCTAGACTGTTACCTCTGACTCCTTTAGTCCTGATGTGAATCATTTTGTTATAACTTTGTTGCTTAGGGTTATCATCAACTATAGTGGAAAACAATACCTGTATGTTGAATTAGAGATCAAAATTTTAATAATAAATAGATACCTCCCTTGCATGACCTGTCTCATCAAGGGAAAGACAGCGATACCCTAAATACTTGTAGCAATCTTATATAGCTTATTTTTTGTTTTGAGTTAGGCCAACCTCTGACACTTCTGTGGTACACTTCTGTGCTCTCACTACTAACTAAATATTAGAATTGTTTGGCTCCATGCACAGACAGAAATCAACAAGCCTTTATCTGTAAGAGATTTTTCTGTTCTCAGTCTCTTTAAAAATTACATTAGGACTTCTGCTAGTGTCAAAAGGGCTGGCTACTCTTCAAACAGACAGGAAATACTATTTTGGCCAATCTGCTGATCCTGTTTTTGGTATGTATATGTATAGATATGGATGCACACTTATAGTATACACAGATATGCATGTTTATGTATACATGCATGCATCATATATCATATATGTACCATATGACATTTGCATTCTATGTATAGATTTAATTTCTATAAATTAGAAAGCAAATCAAAGCTTTCAGACAATGACCTGCCAAACACAAATGTTATTCTCCCTTTGGCTGGCTGGGTACTGAGTTATCCATGGAGCAGGGGGTCAGCTTAGGAGCACAATAGGTCTGTATTGCATAGAGCTCACTAAGAGGTTGGTCAAATAATAGAGGCTTTGAAAGCTACTTGGAGGTTGCTTAAAATTTCCAAGTGCTTTGGGGAAAGCAAGTTCCATGATTTTTCTCCATGTCCTAATATAAGGCAGCAATAACTCCCTCTGAATGTACCACTTGCAACTACTACCTCTTTCTCAAATTACAACAATTAAGACATTGCAGCATTTTGAACTCTTAGCCTTGGTGGATTACTAGTAGGAGTCTAAGAGACACAAAATCACCTAATCTGTTTGTCAGCTTCATGTATATATTTATTTAAAGATGGTAATCTAAGGATAATCCCCAAGTCGTTTGTCCATGAAGCTCCTTATTGTCAAGTGTCTACAGGTAATGAAAAAGACTAATGTTAAGCATATTCAATCTCTTACCTGTTGCATTTGTGCTTGGGCTAGAAACTTGGAAAGACCTTTCTTGGGGATGGATACAAGGGAAACTACCTTGTTAATTGATGTTGAAAGTACACCAAAGTCTGAAAGGAAGTTCACTTGGTTGTTAGCATCCTAGATAACTATTAAAATCAGAAAATTTCCCTTAAACTCATAAATAAAAAGGAATGTATTAAAACAGATGTCTCAGAAACACAAAGGACAAAAAAGGACTATTATGAACAATTACATGCCAATAAATTTGAAGCAGACCAGTTTTTAGGACCATAAAACATACTTGAGAACAAATCAGCCAGAAACAGAAAACATGAAGAGACAGGTAACAAAGGAGATGGAAGCACTACTTACTAGGATCCTTTTAATAAGTGGAAGTCTGGGACCAGATAGCTTCATGGCTGAATTCTAACCAATGCTCACAGAAATCTAATTGGAATCTTTAAGTTCCTCAGGAAAAAAAAAAGAAAAGAAATATGAAACTAGCATCAGTGCCCAGGATCTCTAGTACACAGACACATCAGATGTCTCCAGTGACACACAAACTGGATCCTGTGTGGGGGATCCCACTTCTCTGTGGGAGGCCCACTTCAACTTTTCCCCATGATACTCTTGAGGGAGGAGAGAGAAATATTTAGATAGAAGGATAAAAGGGGAAAGAGACAGATAGAAACACAGGACAGTCTTGGGAGGGCCTGGATCAATATCCACCAGCCCCTTCTCTCTCTTCTAAAGGACATTTATAGGAATGCTAAGGGGTGGAGCAAAAGTCCTCCCCCTAGCACAGCCAAGTGCAGATCCTTTTCAATCACCTGGTAACCACACAAGTAGTCAAGCAATCCTCTAATGCAGACCTGCTGGGTAAAGCAAACTCAGATCTCACTAGGAAACATTTGTGGGCCTCCACAATCCAGTAGCTCATTAAGAAGAATGTACACCATGGGCTAGTTCATTTATCCAAGGGGTTTACTTGTTGATTTTTACATATGACAAACAAATCATATGATCATCTCAACAGATGCAGAAAAAGAATATAATAAAGGTCAACATTTATATATGTTAAAACATCATTTTTTTTTATATTTCAAAAAATAGAGAAATATTTTTTCAATGAAATAAAAGTCATTTGTGGAAAGCCCACAGCTAATATGACCAATGGGGAGGAACTAAAACTTTTTCTCTAAGATCTTGTCCAAGGTAAGGATGATCACTCTCTCTCTAATTCTACATAATGCAATATTGAAAGTGCCAATAAGAGCAATTGATTAAAAAAAGAATTTATTCAAACTGGAAATGAAGTAGAAGGAAATACCTGTTTGCAAATGGTAGGATCATATGTAGGGAAAACCTAAAAAAATTGTTTAAGATTATAGTGCAAAATTATCACAGTCTTAACAACATGGTCCGGGCACAGTGACAGACAAGAGCAATAGAACAGAACAGTGAAGCCAGAAATAAACGCTGGCCAATCAATTTTGACTAGGAAAATAAATAGTTGGGAGTAAACACACGAGTGAAAGTGATGATAAAGAAGGGACTAGAAGGTTCTAGCTAAAACATACAGTGGTTCCCTCTTATCTGTGGCTTCGTTTCCCAATATTACTCATAGTTTGGAAATATTAAGTGGACATTTCTAATAACAAAGCTGTACAATATTCTGAGTAACATGAGGAACTCTTTCACCATTCCATTTCATGGTGTAGGATGCCACTTGTCTTTCTGCTCAGTGTGTTCACATAGTATACACTACCTGCTGATTGGTCAACCAATGAGCTTCTTGGTTACCCAACTGAATACCATGGTAGTGCAGTGCTTTTGCTTCAACAACCCCCATTTTAATTAATTCCACTATTGTAAACCCAGAATAGCAATGCTGGTAAATCTGATGTACCAAAGAGAAGCCACAGGAACTATGGTTGGAACTAATCCTGAATCTGTGAAACTGTGATGAAAGAAAAATAATTATTTACTAGGTTTTGACAGTTAAGCTTTTCTTTGAAAATTTTCAAGCATGTATGTAATGCATTCTGATTACTCTTACTTTTCATTTCATACACATATATGATGCTTTCTCAACACCCTTACTTTCTGCCCTCTCTCATCTTCATCCTACCTCCATCAACCTCCTCCTCATTACGTCGCTTTTCCAGATTCATGGCTTTTTGTTTGGTTTTGGGATTCACTTATTTTAACCAGAGTCATTCTGTGTGACCTTGGTTTGGAGCTGTTCAGTGGTGCTAGCTTCCCTGGTGGGTGAGAATGCAAATCAATGACTTTCCCCCCAATCCATCCACAGACAAGAGTTCATTAGGGAGGGGTAGGTTCCTCTGAGCCCCTCCTTCATCCATACCTAGCTACTAGTTTTGTTATTGCACTTCATACTACACAAGGCATGGGCAGAGTTACATGGTTTGGTATGTGTGTTTTTAGTCTTGGGGTACATCCTCTACAGGCAAGAAGAAACAACTGAAATTTTATTGACTTGGCTGGAGTAGGCACTGTTGTGCATGGATGGTATTCTGCTTTCTTTCAAAATGTTTGAGTAAACTGAATGTGAGAGTTTGGGGCAGTGGGTTTGTCATGTTTTGTGAGTGTAGATACATATTTGTGGAAAGTCTTCTGTTGGCTAGGTTGGGTTCACCTTGGGAATGGGAAACATTGACACAAATCTTACCCTGTACCCTAGGATGGCCTAGAACTCACTACATTAGTCCAGATTGGCCTTGAAGTCATGGAAATCCTGTTGCTTCAGCTTCTCAAATACGGGATTACAGATATAAGCCACCATTCTTGGCTCAAGCATGGGCAAGCTTGACATAGATGAGATGCATTCAGATGTATAGAGATGCCATACCTTGGGATACTATCCCTCCCACCACATGGATGTCCATGGGCCATGTATTACAATTCCAGGGCACTTTCATATGGAAATTTTCAGCGTGTGCTTGTCTCTTTAAACAACATGGCAAAGCATTTTTGTTGTTGTCAGGGATATAGGAGTGCCAAAGAACTGCAGAAAAATTAGATTACAGAAAATATAGTGAAGATATCTAATTATAGTTAAATTTAACAAGCCCAAGAGAAAGGCCGGAGGGAGTGTGAGCCAGAAGAGAGAGAGAGATGCACTTTGCACCTAATGTAGTTTGCTTTATAAGCTCAGTTTGAATGTTTGCCTCTGTGGCTGCCTGCTTTTTATTGCCTCTCTCTTTCTACCTCCAGCCTCAGGTCCTCTTAGCCTCTCAGGTGCAGCTGTGTGGAAACTTTTGCTTTCATTGCTTGGCATATGCAGATCCACTCAGCATCTTCCTCTGCAGCCCTCCTCTGCCCCACTTCTCTGCTCTGCTCTCAGCTGGAAGTGCCCTGTGAAGGAGACCCTTAATTGCATACCTCCCTGGGATCTTTCTACAGAAATGAGCACATGTGATTATTTTGTTCTTTGGGTTTGAGTTTCCTGGTCTTCAACTTGGGTCTAAGTCAACTCTGCAATCTAAAAGCTATGCCACCCATAGAACCAGGGAATAAATTTAAACAGAAGCCAGAAGTCTCTGGATGAATGTAAGCCCAACTATAAAACAAATGTTTGGCACAAACAGGAGATCTGACAAGTTGGAGGAGTAGACTTACACAGCCGTGTTTGCCTTTAAAAGAGTTGGATCAAATTTGCTCACTCAATAGTTAGTTCCATTGGTTTTTTTAGGGTCAGCAAGGGTTAGTCATTTCAGTGCTCCCTTGTGAGGGTTTCTCTTTACCATTTCCACATTTAAATATCCAACATGAGTCTTCTTGACTTGAGTCACTCAGTTTTCTGACTTGTCATTGCATTAGTCTTTCATTCTCAGAGACTTCGGAAGAGAGAAAAGGAGTAACAAGGATAGAGAGCTGTGCTAAGCTTTCCACGGGGGTTCACTGTGGTGGTCACATGCCAATCTACAAAAATTGATTCTGGCAACCTTGCTGGTAGTAAAGGGATCCCTTATTATCTATTTGTTCCACTTTCTTAGTCACACTCTTCACTGCATAAGTGACTTTTCACTCAGCAACAGTTGACAAGGAGGATTTTATAAGAACTAGCTATTTCCCTACTGACAGATTTCAAGCCATAAATGAGCTACTGTATTTTTGCTTAAATGTGTCCCATACATTTAGCGTTAGTATTTTCAGTTGTAGGAGGAAGAGGCGTGCTGTCAATAAAGATTCACTTTGGAGATTGTAAAAGCGTTGAGAACATTAGGCACAAAATTAGTTCACTTTCTCTGTGCACGTCTCTGAGCAGGTGCAGCAGCCTGGCTCTGAGGCAGGTGCTCTTGGTACATATTATTGTGTTGGGGCTTCAGCACTGTGGGCATGTTACCGACTCTGTAGAATTACAAAGCTGGAGTCTAACCTTGAGACCAGTGGTTCTCAACCTTCCCAATGCTATGACCCTTTAATACAGTTCCTCATGGTGTGGTGACCCCCCAACCATAAAATTATTTTTGTTGCTACTTCAGAACTGTAATTTTGTGACTGTTTTGAATCATAATGCAAATATATGATATGCAGGAAGGTCTTAGGTGACCCCCGTGAAAGGGTCACTTGACCCCCACAGAGGTTTCGTGACCCACGGGTTGAGAATCACTGCTTTAGACTGACAGAGGAATAGTTCCTCGTTGTATTCATTGACCACTGCACTGCTGTGTCATGAGGTATAACCGAGTCTCACTCCGTTACTCCTCAACATCACCAAGTACTTGAGTATGACAGTTCCTAAACTGAAACTATTTTAATTTAAAAAAATCATATGGCTGTCTCAGCTGTGCAATTTGTAAAGAGAAACATGAGTTTGAAGTTGACCTTGAGCTTAACATAAGTGGTGCCCTGCCATTTCACTCAGCACCAACTTCTTTCCTAGCACCCCCTGCCCATATTTTTTATGTAGTGGTAATAATCGGGCCAATAATTTCTATTTTTAACTAATGATAATTTTCTATGAAACCTTTATATGGCACAGCATTACAATAAACTTCTTTTTTAGTTCTAGTGAACAAATGTCATTAATTTGCTTAACCATTCCATTATTTTTTTGATATTTGTGGGTTTTGACTAATACATACAATGCTTAAATGAGGATATTGTCCATGTAATTGTTCTACATAATACAAATCTCTTCCGAGGTGTGGAATGAATTATTCAAAGGTTTTGAATAATTTTGTTTTCTAGATATAAACTGACAGTAAATCATAGTAATTTTAATCAATTTGAAACAGTATCTACCTTCCATCTCATTACATATAACTCATTATGTGTTCATTTCATTTTTCTGTATATCTATATAAGAATGCAATAAAAGAAAAGAGACAAAGTTTCAAAGTTCATTATCACACTGCTTATCTGTACACTTGTATTCACTTGGTTTTCTTATTTTTTTCTATCAGGTATAAATTAGCCCATTTCTCTTTATACCCTGACCACTGACCTCTAAGTATTCTGCACCTAAAAACTAACTCAATTTCCACTTGGATATTCTATAAGCATCTTAAACAGCTCAAAGCAATTTCAAACCACTTTCCCTAAACTGCTCCACTCACTGCTGTGTTACTTAAAACCAACACCATGTGCTCATCTTAAGGACCCTGGAGTCAGCAGGCACTCTTTACTGTAACTCCTATAAACGTGAGTCCTCAGCAAATCAAGTTAGCTTCACTGGAAAAATCTCTTCAGACCTGACACCTGTCTACAGGCTGCCCTGATGCCACCTGCTCCATGTAACTGCCATCATCTGTCCGGATTACTTGTTTCTTTGTCTCTATTTCTGTTCCCCCAACAGAATGCCAAAAAGCACCTCTTCTGGTACACTCCTGCTGTGAGAAAGGCCAGGTCATGCTCTCCATAAGCCCGAGAACCTCTAACAAATATTCATTTTATTTAGAAAAAAAAATAAAGCCCAGACCTTGCAAACCTCTCCTCCTAATGTTTCCTTTTCACTGTTCTGCTTGGTGGCTATGCCGCCTCCTGCTGCACCACTCTCCTGCCCCTGTGCAGCTTTTCTGACTTTTCAGTGGCTAGCCCATCGGTTGCCACTGCCTGGATCCCATTCATAACTTTTCTTCTTCAACATTATGACAAAGGGCATTATCTGCAACATTCACGGATATATCCCTAGTATGCAGAAATGTCTGGCATCGAGAAGGTACCAAATAAATATTGGTTGCACAGGTGACAAGGAAACTATGCAGGTTAGATAAATTACTCTGGAAACTCAGCCTACTACTGTATGGATTTGGAAACAGAACCTAGATCTGCCTGTCACACACCATATCCAGATGATGTAAAATAACGGGGAACATTCTTACTTTACTAGTTTCTGAATTCATCTTTCGTTGGAAGCTTTGGAAAATTCACTCATAAAGCTATTTGAATTAATATTTTTCTTAGTAGGATATGTAAAACTTCAAAATTTTATGCAGTTGTATAATTATTCAGGTTATCTGTTCTTTCTGGGTTAGGCTGTCTAAGTTGTAAAGTCTACAAATTTACTTCATATAAGTTTTCACATTTATGGTCAGGAAATTGTTTATCTTCAACTCATAGATGCCAGACTGCCCCTCAGATCAGGGGTTTACTGGAAGAAATAATAGCAAACCTCTACTTACAGTCATGCTCACAAATAGGTTCTGTTCTAGCAAAGGACAAAGTGTGGGCTAAGCGACAGAATAAACAAGGAAGCAGAGGCAGGAAAGTCCGGGCAAGGCTTCCAGGCATGCCTTCCTCATCAGGGTCATAAGGTGTCTCCAGTCACAAACCACAGACATAGTATGAGACATCTTCACCAGGAGCCCTCTGGAATACTAGAGTTATTGAACAGTCTTGGGCAGCTTTGACATCCTTATTAGCATCTTAGTTGCTGACTTTCTTAACATTGGAAGATTTAAATTCTCAGAATTACACCAAGCTAGTGTCAGCATTCTTGGTGTCTGGAGATAAGGGAAAACTCAGAAAGACAGACATGTTGCTTCCTTCTTCCCATATCTTCAGCATTGCACCCTTGGTAGTTTGTTCCATTCTTAAAACTGTATATCTGTGCTAGTAAATTCTGCTTAATCATTATTGCTAGTACTTCAAGTATAAAAATATGTGCTTTCACTGATGTCCTATAATATATTTCATAATATTAGATAACCTGTATTGTGCCATCAAAAACACATTATACAACTTAAGTTTTATAATAAATAGCATAAATTATGTATTTGACATTATTATCAAATTTATGTTGTGCAGGTTGCTTATTAAATATTATAAAACTATTTAAAGAAAAATTCCAGGTTTAATGAGTAACACAGACTCCAAAAGACAAACACAGTATGTACTCACTTACATGTGGATACTAGATGTAAAGCAAAAGATAATCAGACTACAACCCACAGCTCCAGAGAAGCTAGGAAACACAGAGGACCCTAAGAGGAATGTACAGATCACCTTGGGAAGGGGAAACAGGAGATCTCCATGAGTAAACTGGGGATGAGGGGAGGCCATAAAGGGGAGGGGATGGGGGATGAAAGTATGGGGGAATGGCACGGTCAAGCTGGGGGAGGGACAGAGTGGGAGAGCAATGAAAGAGATATCTTGATAGAGGGAGCCATTATGAGAAAGCTGGTGATAGGGAAATTCACAGGAATCCATAAGGATGACCCCAGATTAGACTATTAGCACTCCACTCTAGTGGAGAGGGTGCCTGAACTGGCCTACCCCAGTAATCAGATTGGTGAGTACCCTAACTGTCATCATAGAGCCTTCATCCTGTAAATGATGGAAGCAGATGCAGAGATCCACAGCCAAGCGCCAGGCTGAGTTCCAGGAGTCCAGGCAGAGAGAGAGAAGAAGGATTCGATGAGCAAGGGGCATCAAGATCATGATGGGGAAATCTACAGAGACAACTGAACCAAACTCAAAGTAACTCACGAACTTTAGACTGACAGTTGTGGAACCTGCAAGGTACCAGACTAGATCCTCTGCATACAGAAGACAGTTGTGTAGCTGTGTCTGTTTGAGGGGCCCCTGGCAGTGTGAACAGGATCTGTCCCTGGTGCATGAGCTGGCTTTCTGGATCCTGTTACATATGGTTGGACACCTTACTTGAGGCAGAGGGGAGGTCCTTGGTCCTGCCTCGACTGAATGTACCAGGCCTTGCTGTCCCTCCGTGGGAGAACTTACCCTTTTGGAGGAGGGTATGATGGGTGGGTTGTGTGTGGGGGTTGGGGGAGAGCTGGGGGAGGAATGAGAGGGGGAATCTGTGGTTGGTATATAAAATGAATAAAAAAATCTTTTTAAATAAAAAATTTTAAAAAAGAAAGAAAAGTCCAGGTTTAATGAGTAAAACACTCCTGGATGATTTTCTGGCCACCAAAGAGGAGGTGGGAGAAGAGACCAAAAAACCACATGTCCGTTCTCTGGGGGACAGTTTGGAGTGGTCTTGAGCATATCTGGGTGAGGAGTCACCGTTTGGTGGGTCTTCTGAGATGAGGCAAGGTTTGGAGGGAGGGGGGGCCTGAGGTGGAGCTTCCACCTGAACATCCCAGACTCTTTGGGGATATGGACACTGGGTTCATATCTGGCTACTTCCTGTGGGCTTGGACAACATGGGGAGGGGGAGTCGAAAGTTGGTGGACTCACACTCAGCAGGAGGTGTGGGTGAAGAAGCATCCAGTTAACTGCCATCCTGGAGACCTCAGGCATCTGTTTCTTGAGGAAGCAGAGGAGGCAAGTTGCTAGAACAAATATTATTAATACCTGCCTTATGAACAGACTACCCATGGGAAGAGTGATCAGATAGGCCCTTGGGACACTTTGGAAAACCGGAGGGTGGAGGGTCCCAGCTGCTGGACAGACTATGTATCCTGAATAGGTGCCCACATGAGCCTGGAGAGATGGTACCAGCATGGAAGTCCCAGGATCTTGGCAGCTGAGGGGAGGGGAGGATCATGGTGTAAGGTGCTGTCCATTGGAGCTCATGCCTTCACTTTCAGAACAACAGGCCAGCCAGCCTTCACTTCTAGGGTCATGGTGCTCATGTTGGAAGCTCTCAACATTTTCTGGAAGCTCTACATCTCCTACCATACACAATCATCGGGAAAGGTTGAGAGAGTCAATGGACTCATAGAACAGCAGCTCTCCAAGCTCTCCATTGAACTCAGTCTATCTTGGCTCCCCCTTCTCCCCATTGCCCTTAGTTGCCTCCAGGCTACCCCATGCTCCCCTACAGACCTAAGCTCTTTTGAGCTCCTCTACAGAAGGCCCTTCCTCCTCAATCACCACCTCCTGGCCCAAACTCCTCCACTGGCCGGGTACCTCTCCTACTTTTCCCTTCTGAGGTCCCTTCTTTATTCACATGATGAGAGCTATCTCACTGCCCCCACACCAATGGACCCAACTGCTCCAGAACCTGCCCCACTCTCCCCTGAGGGGACCGAGTACTCCTCAAAGAGCTAGCTCCTAAGTCTCTCAAGCCCTGATGAATAGGACATTGCATTATAAAATATTTTATTCCAATATATAATATTCTATGTATTTAATTTTTTCTTTTCATTTCACTATTAATTTTCCTTCTATTAAATAGTCCAAGTTTATTTGATTTATATTCCTTATGCTGTTCACATTTGTATAAATATTGCATGTGTTTTTTAGAGATAATGTCTTCTTTAACTTCTGGATACACTGTCATAAATATATGTGTTAGACAAATTTGTTAATGTTTTCTAATTTTCTGTAGCACCCCTTCTTTTCTGTTAGTTTGCTTGCTTGATTTATGAAATACTAAAAAAACACAATGTGTTGAAATCTTTCCTCCTGGGTCAGTTTGTCAATTCCTCCTTGTAGTTCTGTCATTTTTGTTGTATATTTTGATGATACATCATTCTGTGCACAAACGTTTCTCTAAGTACTCTGTGAATCTTTTTTCATTATATTGACACTTATGTCTAGAAATATACTTTGTCTTAAATCATCTTTTGTTTGGTAAGATTGTTGCTGCAGGTATAGTCTTTTAGTTATTTTTATTTGAATACTTAAGCATCTTACCTTATATCATAGTTTTTTGGTACCACTTTTATGACTATATTTGGCAATTTGCTAACTCCTTTGTCTGATTTTATTTAAATATTTTGTTACCTGTCTTTGAAAGCATGTTGTCAGGAAAGTTACACAATAACAAAAAATTTGAAAGTTCATCACAAGCATTTTATATTCAGTACTTCCAAAATGTTCCATAGAATATCTGTACCTGCTGACTTTGTCTCAGCAGTGCAAATGCATTTGATACTCTGTCCCTTCATTCCTCATGACACCAGCACTGTCCAGCTGTTTACCACAAAGCATTTCTATATAACTTTATAACACCCAATTATAAATGTGAATGCTGTATAAATAATGACTATACTAAGCTTATTGAGAAAGGATGTTATAAACACAGTGTCTTTACTGGGTCGATATGAGTGGAAACTGATGTTAAGAATAATTTTGATCTCTGACGGGTTAAATCCATAGCTGTAGAATTCTTGGATTTGACTGGCTGTCTGAAGTGTCAACTGGAGAATCTGTGCCCATTTTGCTTGACTTACAAGTTCCTTGCCCATGAATAATCTTTACATTCATTACTTATTTTTAAATTGGAGTTTTTTATTCATATTTACAACATTTTATTGCCTATTCCAAATGCTAAACCCTTGCATTGAGATATAAATATTCCCTATCAATCTGAAATTTCTATAAAGTATTTTTGAATGGTGTGAAGCTTTAATTATGCTAGGTGAATGTCCTGAAGATGCAATATATAGAAATTTTACATATGAGCAAATTTCATATGTTCTACATGTACTATTATTTGTGTATCAAATACTCTCCTATAAAGTTGTTAAATAATGAATAAAAATTCTGCTGAATTTTACATAATCAATTCCATCATCATTTTGACCATGGGTCATGCTTCTGAACACTTACATTTTCTGTCTAAGTTAGAAAATAATATTCTCTACTTATTTTGAAATACATAAAGCCTTTAATTAAGCTATAATTCGGTTTTATGAATAATATTAGGTAAGGATGATCTTTATTTTTCTCTTCTGAATAAATATATTTTCTCATGGCTGGGCAAATGGCTCAGTCTGTAATGAACTTGCTACATAAGCATGAAGACTTGTGTTTGATCTCAGCACACACGGAAAAAGCCTGGTGTGGTATGTACTTGAAACCACAGGTGGTGAAGACAGCAGACTGCTGGCCTCATTGGCTGGAAAGTTTAGTCTAAACTACAGGCTTCAAGTCCCAGTAAGAGAGCCCATCTCAAATAACAAGGAGGAAATTTCCTGAGGAATGACACCCAAAGTTGATCTCTGGCTTCCACATGCCATGCATCTGCCCACATGCATGCCTTCAGGCACACATGAACTCACAACGCTGCACTCATATCCACAACCTCCCCCCACAAATTTTCTCAGTGTTATTTTAAATTATTATTTCTCCATTAAAATCTGGTGGCCTATGTATCCAGGGAATACATGTGAATCTGTCCACAGAATCTGCATCTAATTTTACTGGCCCATAAGATTATTCTTGAGGATAAATTAATGTATTATTTTATTGCAACTGTAATGCTTTAGCACCTGATGGGGAGTGTAACTTTATGTTGGCTTTGTTTTCTAGTATTGCTTTAGTGTGTCTGCATTAATACAATTTCATTTTTAATTCCAGCCTTTTCTCTGTACTTATTTCCTCTCTATAAAACTAGAGTTATATTTTCATATATTTCAAACAAATTCAGGTAATTCTACATATTACTTAGAGTCCTTTTTCCTCCTGATCCTTTTCCCAATTTCATCTTGTGTGCTTGCAAGGCTGCTAATCACTCTCTTGAATTTCATCCTAGTTTATATGTTCCATATTTTAAAAAACCAATTTCTTATTGGCAGCTATTTAGATTGTTTCCAATTTTTCACGATTATAAATTATGCTGCAAAGAAAAGCATTGCACATGCATCTTTTTAATCATCTGTGATTGATTCCTTAGGACAAATTGCTAGAAATAAAACTCCTTCATCAAAGTATGTGCTATTTTTGAAGTGTTCTCCTGTGCTGCCTAATTGCCCTCCAGGCAGTTTGCACTAAGTTATACTCTCAATGCAGGAATTTGAGAGTGCCCATTTCCTTTTCCTTGCAGTCTATGAAACTGAGAATAATTATTATTTCAATTGTTATAAAAGCTTCTACATGGATGGGAAAATCGCATAGGGGACTAGCAGAGTTATTACTAGTAGGTATTGAACACCTTAAGAATATTTATTGGCCATTTTCAAATTTATGTGTGCAATCATTTCCTTTATTCAACTCGCTTCTAGATGTTCAAATTTTTCTAATTTACTTTTTCTCTTTTTGAGATTATAAATAAAACAGTTTTCCCTTCCATTTCTTTCCTCCAGGTATTTCCATATACCCCTTCTTGCTCTATAGGACACACACACACACACACACACACACACACACACACACACACACACACGAGAGACACGGGGGGGGGCAGGAATTGGGTTGCTTGAGATATCACAGTGAATCAGTGATGTGGACACAGTGGATTTCATCATGATCAAGTTTCAGGATTTCCAGCCCTCCTCTCCTGAACAACAGTTCTCCTTTCTCTCTTCCCACGTTGAGTTATACTAGTTTCCATGTATGATCTAATGCTGCATTGAAGAGAAAATTATGCTCACTGCAGCAGTATTATTATAGAACAAAACAAAATGCTATCCTTAGGGGGGAACACAAAATAGGCAATCCAATAAAACAGGGTTTCATCCCTGAAACTGCCCGAGGAGGCAGGTGGACAAGAATAGAGGACTAGGGATCCTTGAGTATGGAAAGGTAGGCGACAGTGAGGATTCCCCGGTCTGATGAGGCCAGCAGGGCATGAGCTGAGAGGCCAGAGTGTTGGCGGCACTGCCAGTGAAAGTGTCATTGCAGCTGGGCTCAGTGCTGGAGAAAGAAGATACTCCACAGTGCACTGGGAGATGGGTTAACTCGCAGTCCAGCTGGGGGCTCATTCCGCTGTGGGATGTTCTGTATGTTAAATGTGTTGCTCTGATTGGTTAATAAATAAAACACTGATTGGCCAGTAGCCAGGCAGGAAGTATAGGCTGGACAAGGAGAGAAGAGAATTCTGGCAACAGGAAGGCTGGGTCAGAGAGACACTGCCAGCCACCGCCATGACAAGCGAGATGTAAGGTACCAGTAAGCCACAAGCCACGTGGCAACTTATAGATTAACAGAAATGGGTTAATTTAAGATATAAGAACTAGATAACAAGAAGCCTGCTGCGGCCATACAGTTTGTAAGCAATAGAAGTCTCTGGGCGTTTACTTGTTTGGGACTGAGCGGCAGAAGGAGAGATTTGTCCTGACTGTGGCCCAGGTGGGACCAGAAAAACTCTAACTACATCATTCCTTGCAAGATGAAGATCTACTCGATAGCGCTTTGTCAGGAAAACCCGAGTGTCGTTCCTTGATTATTGTCTTCAGCCCTTTTCTTTCTGAGTTGCATGGATAGCTTCTCTGGTGTACTTGTTCCCTTTGTGTGGTACAGTTCTCTATGCACACTTCCAGAAGCTAAACTTTTTATGCCCTTCTTGATGCTTTAGGGTAATTTCTTTTATGTGCGCTCTACTTTCTTAATTCAGCTTCTGGGAGTCTAATTCCATATTCCTTGTCCATTGTGCAGCTTTAAATTTTGCCAACTGTACCTTTTTATTTCTGTTTGATCTATCTCTCCCTCAGATCCCTTCCTCTTCACAATTATCTGATCGTTTCAAGCATATTACACTCCACAGGAAGGTACAGAATCTGCTCTTTGGGATTTGTCATGTTTCCTTTTGTTTCTTTTAAGGAAAATCTATACAGAATTCTATATTGATTTTCCCAACATGTTCTTTTATTTCATTCCTCGCCATTTTAAATGTATATTTCTGGAGAAAAAGTCTGTGCTTTCAAAAATGAACCCAAAGTGTTCTTCTCCAGATTGATTTTTGATAGGGGAGGGCTTAGATTTAATGCAAATGTCATTTTTCTGCTCCAACTCTTCATTTTAGTGAGGCTCTTCTGTGTCTTGGGTCCCGTTCCACAGAGTGGGAGAAGCAGGCAATCTAACCACTTCCACCTAAGCTATCAGGATGTGATTAGAAGCGTGGCTGCCAGCTCGAGAGACCCACATCTGTGTGTCCAGGTTGACTACCTTCACAACTGCCCATGCACCAGATGTGCTGCTTAGAGTCCTTTACTTGCGGTTCGTTAGTTGCCTTCTACTGAGTCTCTTCTATTTCTTCCTGTAGGAAGGCATTTTTTTTGCCCCTGTCAATTATGCTTCATGCCATTTGCAGCAGGAATTTACTGGGCTTCCTTACATAATGGCTATATAAGAAGGGGAGATGTGGCTGTTTCTTTTATATTTTACTTCATTGAGGGTATCCTAGAGAGTAGGAAATAGAATTATGCCTATTTTACTTTTTTAAATCATAGCCCATCTATTTATTTGGGTTGATAAATTTCTACATATAAAGAGTAGCAGATGATGTGAATGAGAGTTATTAGACACATGTTAAATGACCAATATTGGGAGGAATTTTAGATACTACATGCCTTTGTACTGTCTTGTGAGACTGAGATAGCCTTTCCAGTCTTCTAAGGAACCATGTCCTCCTTTATTTTACTGTTTTGAATGGTGCATCCTTCTTGCATGTGGCATGTGCCTCTGAAGAACAGAAATAGATTTGGCAACCTACTTAAAGTTAGAAGTACGGGTAAAGTGTGTTGAACTTTAGAAGCATTTCTCTGTCCAGTGGTTTGTACATATCATCTCTTTTGGATGCTACTCTTCTGATGGTATATACAGCACATATATTATTATAGATAATGATTTTAAAACTTTTTCTTTCCAAATAGATCTTCTGAGTCTCTTAATGTGAGAAACAAGTATTCATCATCACTTCTGACAGATGAAATGTACTTTTCATTGGATTTTCCATAATTTATTTATTTCCATATTTCATTTTATTGATAGGCAGTGCCTTCAGTTATTGATGATTATAATATAACTTAAATAATCAATTTCTTTCTATATCTAGACATAATTTTTCCATTTGCCACTTCTGTTAGTAACCTTTCTTTTTTATAAAAATACTCAAAGCAATTACTTTAAGAAGAAAATCTTTATCTAGGTTCACAGTTCTGGAAGTTTAGAAATAAATTTTGTACAGTTCATCTGCCCCATGGTTAACTCAAAGGCACCAACCTGGATGCACAGATGTGGTCCTGGAACTAGGAAGTGGCACTTCCAGTCACAGCTCATTCTGATGACTGTATGCATGAGTGGTTAGAGACCATGCTTCTTCTGCTTCATGGGATCACACCCAAGAGATGGAAAGAGTGAAGTGTTACATTACAGTGAGTAGTCAGAGCAGAAAATTTCATTTACAATAAATCTGTTTAGGATTGAGTGCTTCTGGGCCTCTGGTGAGTGTGATACATAATGATGGGAGGGAACATGGAGGAGGAAAATGTGCTCACCATATGACTGGGAAAAAAAGAAAATGATAAGACAAAAGCAAAAGCAAAGAAGGGATCAGCATCACCCTTGAGGAGAAGTCATCTTGTTGAGAGTCTGACTTGAATAGCACCATGAACCAGGGACTATCCTCTAACACTTGAACCTTTGGGGTATGCTTGACCAGAACACTGCTTTAGGACATAGGACTCTCAGAATGAAATTAGGTCTTCATGGTTTTAAACACAAATAAACAACAAGTTTGTATGTTCCCAGTGAGCTGTATCTTTAAGTGTAGGTATAGATACTGTCTCCAGACTGGTTTACTCTAGGATGACTGTGCAGAAGTTCTTCACTCTTGTTCTCTCTTGTAGTCATGCTGGAGGGATACCTTTGGCAAATATAGAAAAGTCAACCACTCATGTGACGTCATGTTGGGGCAAAATTGCTTAAGAATGTGAGAATGAAAATAAGGGCATCGGGATGTGGAATCTGTGCTTCAATCATATGTGAAGGAGAAACCAGGATTCTACTTAGTTGGATTTTCATACAACTGAATTTGTTAATTTACAATATCTTATTCTAGGTATGCAATATATAACACCCAATGATATACAGATAGCATATGCCTCTAGTCTTCCTAGGAAGCAGCGTTGTCTTATAATAAGAAGCATACAATCACAAATTTCTCAGAAACTATGTAGTTTCTTTTAGAAAGAGGATCAGGCTTCACATTGCAATCTCTAAGGAACTCAGGATCTTGCTCAGGGATACTCTTCCACCAAATGCAATTGAAAGAGTCAGAGCACCATCCGTAGTGTGGGGGCACTAGCTTTGTAAGATGAATTGCTAAATGGTCTTATTAATAAAAACCTGGAGCCAGATATTGGGGTGAAAACTGAGAGATCAGAAAGGCAGAAAGAAGCCAGCCATGTTCTTAGCACTTGGAAATCGTCAGCCAAAGAGATCTACTTCCTGTATACCTTTCTGTTCTGCATTTCACTTCCTCTCTCAGCCTAGTTACATCACTTCCTGTCTTTCTGTACTGATCTCCAGACCTCTTTGTTTAGTACTGGGATTAAAGGCATGTGTCACCATGCCTAGGTCTGTTCCTAGTGCAGCCTTGAACTCACAGAGATCCAGATGGATCTCTGCCTCCTGAATGTTAGGATTAAAGGTGTGTGCTACCATTGCCTGAATTCTATGTTTACTATAGTGGTTGGCTTTTTCCTCTAATTCTCAGATAAGCTTTTTAGGGTACACAATACATTGGGGGACACGATATATCACTACATTTCTCCCTTTTTGTCTAAAATTAAAGTTAAAAATTATAACTAATATAAGAAAACTATACACAATAAGTACAATAACTATATACAATATATACAAGCAATAAATACATCAACAATGTCTAGTTAATTTGCATTTGACAAATTCAGAGAAAATATTCCATTATCTATCCTATTTTTGTGAATCCAAAGGATTGTAGCTAATTTATCTTCTAATTTGCATAACCAAAACTATCTTTTGAAGTCTTTCAAACTTAAACACTTTACACCTCTTTAGTGAGTTTCTTTTCTGAATTTCTTAACAAGGAAAACAATTACTGTCTAATCTTCAATTAGACCTGAGAAGGAAATAATATTACCTGAGTAAGGAGGAAATGCAAACAAGTGACTTCCAAAAATTTTGAGTTATGACAGAAACAGCCGACTGCCTGGACAGTCCCCCTGAGGTATCTCTGCAATGTTCAGCCTACAGGCTTAGCATATCTGATAGACTCATCTGTGAAGCAGGATTTTCTAAAGGGCCTTCTTAACTGTCTTGGCAAGGATCGGCAGTCCTTTGTTTTGTGTCCTGCTTTTCCATTTTGGACAGCATACTGTCAGTAGTCCATTTGAGGCTACTTTCTTGCCCAGTAGCTAACTTTTCCACAATGAAAGTAAACTACATATGGAGTTTCTTCAGTGCCCATTGTCTTCTCTGAAGCATATTGGTGCTGCCAGGAGCAGATATGTCTCATTGTCATAAAAAAAGAAAAAAAAAATCTATGTTATTAAAACAACTTAAATGCCATATTCTGCAGATCTCCGAAGTGTCTGAAGATGACCTGTCCATCTAAAATAGATCTCTGCTTGACCTTAAAAACACACCTAATATGACTACAAATTCTATTGTTATGACTAACTACTAACTTACAATTCTTTTTATCCTAAATAGTTGGTAATAACTTTTAAGGATTAGCAAATTGCATTACATTGTTAAATGAACTGTATAGGTACAATACCTTGAACAAGATTAGAAATATATGAATAATATATTCTAACAAAATCAATCTCAAATTTGTATCAATATACAAAATTTGTATACAATATACAAAAATCTAATCCAATGTAAAATATTTAAAAGTGGCATTTGCCTTCTAAAAGTAGATTCAATAATCTACTTTTTTATGTTATCACATCCATATTCTCTCTCTTTTATTTTTAGAGTAGATTCAATAATCTACCCTTTATTCTATCATTTCTATGTCTTTTTTCCAGAGTAGTTTCAATAATCTACCTCTTATCTATATCCTTTTTTTTTTTCAAACAAGAACCTTAAATCTAATTGCCTTTGTTTAGCCTTTTTTCTGGCCATTAACAATAACAACTTGTAACCAACCATTCTAAACAATGACAGTTAGCCCCCCCATTTTGGGAATGTGGGCTTTGTGTTCTTAAAATTACTTCCTGCTGTCTGGGGGCAAAGGCATCTTTAAGGGATCCTGAAAAGAAGAATTTTGAGATAATCGTCAAGTCCTGCGAGAGTTAGCTGTATCATTGTTGTCTCTGCACAATGCAAAAATGCAGGGCTTGTCTCAAGTCCTTGCTCGAATAGTCTGTGAGGCTGAATCATCTCAGCTAGCCATCTCCAAATTGTCCTGAGCAGTTTATAGTCCAAAGCTGATCTTGGGTAGTATTTGTCAGCTTAATAGTATTATCATCATCCTGATGGAATCGTCATTGTGGAGCCCCATTATCTTTTTGGAGACTTCAAATTTGCTGTTAGGCATGGTCATGATTCCCTGCATAAAACTGACAGAGACTCAAACGTGAAAACATCTACAGACAACTAGATGAAGCCTTTTCTCTAGAATTAGTTAGTACTCTACATGACCATTAATTTCATGACAAAAGTTAAAAATATATATATTAATCTTATAAGTTTTGATATAAAATTCATACCTTAAGAAAGTTTTAAAGAATCAAAATAGAACCAAAGAATTATAAGATTAGTGGCAATAGAATAATCCCTTAATTTTTTGGTTCTATTTTTTTGCTTGTTAAAATTATATAATTTCTTCCTAAGTACTGTACAGGTTTTGCTATCTACTGCATAAGCAACCCTTTCTGACTTCCCTACAGGGTATCCCCAAGACTGCTCAGAGAACAGTTATGTCAGGTGAAATCAATTAGTGCTAATTAGCAGACATTCATTTTTTTAACCCACCTGATCAGATCAGATGAGTGGTTTAAAGGTATGAGAACTGTGGTGAGGAGCCCTTTGTCAGAGTTCTGGAGAGTAAATGATCTAATTAGTGAGCCCGCTTTGGCTGCCACAGTTAGAGAAGCCCCCAACCTTTCCTTGGTGATGATTTTCCACCTTATTATTTCACAGAACTCACTCTCATCTGGTTCCATTAACTGTATGCTTACCTTGTGGTGTCTGATTCTGTTTAAGGTTTTATCGTTTGCTAGGTGAAAGGGTCAAGTGATTTTGGCCTGTTAGTTTTTTTCCCACACTGGGTAAAGAGGATGTAAGAGGGAGTTCAGAAAGATGTCTGAAATTGGAGAGCAGGGAGATATTTTGCTCTAGGAAATGTCACTTAAAGTGCCACTGCATCAGGCTCTAGATGAGCTCTAAGTCTCTACTGGGAGCTAATGCAAACATTTGAGATTCTGAATGCATTCTGTTTTTCTGAGATGCAGATATTTAATGATGAAGTTTTTAATTGGTTGATTTAATACACTAGATATTTTATGTCAAAAATTCAAAGATTAATCACATTTTTTGTTAAATAAAGAGAATAGTGAAGCCTTAAAAATTTTAAATGAAACCATTTTTGTACTAATGTTGGGTCTGTGCTCTTAGATCTTTCAGAAAGAATATCTGTTATTTGTTCACTGAAAAAAGTGAGGATTTATGCAAATTTTTGGATCATTTACCCATTCTTTTTACTTTTCCACATGATATAACCATATTAACATCTTGGAAAAGCCATATTTTTTATATAACTACATGTACAAAAACTATCTGGGGAATCAAGAATACCCTGAAGTTCACCCATAAACTGCACCATGAGTACCCTGGTTGCAGGTGAGTAAGGACTCTCAGAGTGGACAGTAGCTATTGTGTTTATTTGGTATGTAAAATGAATAGAAAATCTCTCAATAATAATAACAAAATAAAAAATAGTTTCACCTTTGGAAGCTAGGAAAAAAAGAGGAGGAGGAAATTCAATCCAAATTAATAAGAGGAAAATAAAAGCATGAAATCCATACAAAGATCAGAAGAATTGGAGAAACAACATGACAGAAAATCTGTAAAAGCTGAGCTGGCTTCTGTGAGCAATAAAATCCGTAAAATCCTAGCCTGGATGACTGCTAACATTTGAATATGAAATGTCCTACATAGGCTCATGATTTTGATCTTCAGTCACCAGTTTGTCCTGTTATTTGGAGGGAATGGAACCTCTAGGAAGTGGGGGTTGGCTGGTGGGAAGGAGGTCACTCGCTGTGGATCTTTGAAGGTTATAATAGTCCTGGGTTTAGTCATGCTCTGTATTTCCTTGTTTGCCACCATGGATGGTGAGCCTCTGTCACAAGTTTTCATCACCATGATCTCTACCATGCTCCCTGCAATAAGATGGACTGAAAGCTGAACTGTGAATGGAAGTAAACTGTCCTTTCCATAAGAGGTCCTGTCAGGTAACGGTCAAAATGACATGGAAATAACTAACATAACTTCTAAATAACTAGCATAGCTTTCATATTCAAACCAACAAAAACATTGCAGGAAAGAAATGCTATAGCCCAGTATCTCTTACAAATAAGTGTAAAAGTATTTGAAAAAGTACTAATATATTGAATGCAGTACTGTGTATAGTGAAATGTATATTATGATCACATGGAATTTTTCCAGCCATACAACTCTGATCCATAGTTTGAAAATCAATGATTGCCATACCTCATATCAATAGCCCAGTAAAGAAAAACTGTATTGATTTATTAGTATTCATTTGTGTGTGTGTGTGTGTGAGAGAGAGAGAGAGAGAGGAGAGAGAGAGAGAGAGAGAGAGAGAGAGAGAGAGAGAGAGAGAGAGAGAGAGAGAGAGAGAGAGAGAGAGAGATGGGGTGGGGTCCTGTGCATGACTTGAGTGTGGTGGTCAAAGACAAATTTGTGGAGTCAGTTCTCTCCTTGAATTTTACACAGGTCCCAGAGGTTGAGCTCCAGCTCCTTGGACAGTACCTTTTCCTGCTGAGCCAACTTGCTAGCCATGAAGAACAATATTTTCAGATAGGTAAATCCTGGGAAGTACATTTCATAAAGTCTGGTACCCATTCATAGAAAAATAATACAAACACTAAGCTCTGAGAAAAGTGGAATCCAAGGGACGAGTCTTAACAAGGAGCAGCTACAAATATCTTGAAAAAAAGTGTCTTACTTATGTGGAGAAACTGTATGATTCTTCCCTAAGTTTGAGAGTGATGCTGCATGCTGTCACAACTCCTACGCAACACCATGCTGCATCTTATTTAATACACCCAGAAAGGGAAGGGCAGAAAAGAATACACAGATTGGTAAATTAGAAATAAAACTGATTTCTTTGTGAATGATTGAATGTGGGACTTAAAAGTAAGTAAGTTAATTTTAAAAATAAAGTATCAGTACAGTGAATATTGAGTTCAAAATATTAACAAACTTATACTCATTTAAAAATATTTTGAAAAGTTCATATATATGTATAATACATTTGATCATATTCATCCTCTGTTTCCCTCTCTTTCTCCTTTCCACTTTCTCTGAATTGCTTCCTTTTCCCAACATGTCTTACTGCTTTCATGTCTGGGCACAACCTTGTTGAAAAACACATACTCATTTATTTCTCTCTCTCTCTCTCTCTCTCTCTCTCTCTCTCTCTCTCTCTCTCTCTCTCTCTCTCTCTCTCTCTCACATCCCAGCCTCAGTTTTACCTCCCTCCCCTCCTCCTAGCCCCCCCCACTGTTGCTGCCCCCCCATCGACTTCTCCATTTCTATTCAGAAAACAGGTGGCCTCCCATGGATGTCAACAAAACATAACATGACTTATCAAGTTGCAGTAAGAGTAAGCACCTTGCCTTGTACTAAGACTGTACAAGGCAACCCAATATGAGGAGTAGGGTCCAAAATGCCAGTAAGTGGGTCAGAGACAGTCACTGCTCACACTGTCAGGAGTCCCACAAGAAGACCAAGGTATACAACTGTAACATATATGCACAGGGCATATATCAGTCCCATGCAGGTTCCCTGGTTGTTGGTTCAGTCTCTATGAGCCCAGGTTAGTTGTTTTCTTGTGCTGTCCTTGTCCCTCTGGCTCTTACAATCCTTTCTTTCTTCAGCAGGATTCCCCAAGCTCAGACAAATGTTTTATCTCATTTCTGTCTTTATATAATACTAACATTTCCTTCCAAAATTTATAGAAGCTACTTTGACTATTTCCTCAAAAATTATTAGGATGCTACTTGGTATGTATATAAGCGTGTGTGTGTGTGTGTGTGTGTGTGTGTGTGTGTGTGTGTGTGTGTGTGCATTTATACATGTACATTCAATTTCCTTTAAATAAAGAGAGTGCTGTCTAATTAGTAGAGATGAACATTCAGGAGCACATCCTCTCCATAACTCCTGACACTTGCAAAATGCTTAAAATCTGATAGTCAAACAATTTTGGCATTACTTAAGTGCCAAATTTAGACTGTTAAAATTGAATATAGCAGGAACTAATTTGAATCTCTTTGAATAGGAAAAGGAAGATTTATGGGGAACACAGAGGAAAACAGCTGAACCACAGGAAGGGGAGTAAATGCATAATTGAAATGCTCTGCATTCCATGATCACTGTCCTGTGAGTCCCACATGATTCTTTGGCTCTGTAGACCTCCTGATTATTTTCAGTTCATGTGTGGGATCAGTGATGCTTTTTTTCTATGGAAATACTGGGCAGAGATGAATTAGTTCTTCCATGAGTCTTGGCTATTAGACAAAATAAAAATGCCCACTACACACAAAAGTAATGCCCCCCCCTTACCAAGAAAACAGCCCCCTGTGACACCAGTGACCACTGGGGTCATAAGCCCACCTTGCACTGATTGGGAACAGACAGAAGACATCCTGAGAGCGAGAATCCCTGAGACACAAGTCAAGTTCCACAGAGAAGCTCAATGTGTCAAAAGCTCTGAACCTGATGGAGTCAAGCAGACTTCTTCCAGGAGACAGAAATTCTGGGGCTCAGGGGGAGAGAACAAAGCAAAGAGGAAGATCTATCTTTGACTGCTTCAGCAGGAGCACTTGGAAGGAGGGAACAGGGACCCTAGGAGGCAGGAGGGTCTGCTGGGCTGCAGACTGGGGAGGGGCTGTGGCTTCCTCCATCCTGCCAGAAGCCCTTTGTGATGAGGAGACCATAGCTTTGTGATGTGGGCCTGAGCCCTCCTGACAAGCCTCAAGCTGTACCCTCAGGACTGAGTGGCTTGAGAGCTGCAGTGCGATTCAGAAGATGGAGAGTTCTCTCCTTTGGCTGAAAAGCCTTTGTGACTCCTGGATGAGCCTCAGGTCCATTTTCACAGAAATGGATGTGATCTTCGGAGTTATGTGTGGAGTGGGGTTCTTCTTCCTACTGATGCCCTTCCTGAAGACATACCCAGTATCGCCACCACCTGGGAGTAGAAAGAATACCCCAAAGGTGAGGAGGAGGAGGAAGAAGAGGCAGGTCAAGACCAGGAAGAAAAATGCTTCTGCAAAAGGTTGCAGAGATTGCAGAAAGAATGTGGAAGACACTCAGAATGCTTCACAACCTGCAGAAATCCCCATCAATAATCCTTTACCGGACTCCACACCACATGCCTTTTGGAACTCTAGTAAGAAACTGTATCAGCTTCCCCTCTCTCAGCTACTGTCTTACCTCAAGGTCTTGGAGGATCTTATGCAGAGGAAATTTAGCCAGACTTTCTGGAGCATGTCCTCTGTGTTCTCTGAGTCAGTGGTGGCTACTGCTTGGGTCTCCAGGAGATCTTCCTCTGCAGCAACCAAAACTTCACCATTCTGTAATACACATGGCCCTTCCCCAGCTCTACCTCTGGGCCAAGGACCTCCACAGACTTCTCAGGCCCAGCCATTGCCCGACCAGCTTGTGACATCAAGCCTGGCAGATGTGACGGAGGTCCAGACACTAGATGACCTCCTAAGCTCTATACCAAACCAAGCATTTTCTGCATCCATAAGTGGGGTCTATGGAACAACATGTCGTGACAGTGAGATGAAAGTATTGGCATCCCTCCCGACTGAAAACTGGTCCTGGCAGCAAGATCAGGGGTCAAAAGATACCATAGGCTCTAATGTCCAAAAACATCAAGCAGCCATTAGCCAGCCCACTCACAACTTGCCCAGGGACATCCCACCTGCTGAAGCTATCAGGTCAGCCTCCATCGCTCCTGAGCATTGTCAGATCCTCCAGCAACTTGAGGAGCCACACAGTGAATACAGCATGTCCAAGGTGAGAGAACAAGGTCCCCCCTTCAAGTTCCTCCCATCCCAGGAACTGATGCAGCTGCAGGGACATTTACCAGCCAACAGTCATTGCCAGTCCAAGAACAAGCCTGAACTCTCGCAGCCTGATCAGCCCTTCATCCTCGACTCCAAAGGCTGCAAATTGAGTCAGATGATGAGGTCTGTGCCCTTGGGGATGCCCTTAAAGAGGGGCCCAGCAAAATGTAATGTACATGACCCCATCAAGGAAGGCCCCAGTTTTAGGGCCAAAGACTTGCCTTGCACTTCAAGCAGCACCCCTGGGCAGGGTCTGGGACCCAGAAATCCTGCAATGAGGACAGATCAGCTGTCCCGTGTGAACACCACCCAGGAGCTTTCCTTCCTTGACCTAAAAACTCAAAAGAAGCTGGACTCAAGCATCAAACAGCTTCGTGTGAAACACAGATGGAAATCTTATCTACAGACTCTTGTGTCAAGTGATCTCACCCAACCAGGGGTTCCAGCCTCATTCCTTCCCCAGCCTGTGTATCCCACCTCACCCTCCTCTGTTTCTAAGTCAGAGGACTGTCTGAAGACTGCCACAATCTTGGAAAAATTGCATCACCAAGATCCAGGAGGGACAAGGATAGAAACTGTATCAGCTTCCAGGCTGCAGAGTCCTCTGTTTGCTCAGTCACCTTCAGAGGTTCAGGATATTCAAAGAACCACTCTACCAGCTGCCAGCCAAGGGCCCCTCAAGGCCCATTCAGTTATATGGAGGAGCAACCTAATCACTGGAGCCAAAGCTTACTGCCTCCTGGCAAAAACCCAGAAGAGCAGGATCATCCGAGGGATTGGAAGAGGCAGCCTGCAACCAAGGACCAGTCCAAGAATTGTCAGGCATGAACCATGGAAGATGTTTGATAATATGGCCTCAAGACATCCCTGTTGGAGTGATACAATGGTTGAACCTGAAGTAAGGACCCCATCTTCAGTGACCAAGCAGACCAACAGAATTTTGGAGGTGATAAAAGAGACACCTTCTCCACAGAAAGTGACTTTTGGGTCCAGCAAGATTCCCAATGGCCAAAACATCAATTTCAATCTCAGAGATTTTGAATCTGTAGAGGCCAATAGAAACCAAGGCCATTTCCAAACATGTCCACAGAGCTCAAGTGGCCTAGCTCTAAAACCACAGGTGCTTAGAGAGGTTGACTTCAAATCAAACGAGCAGTCACAGTCATGGCCGGTTGGGCTCCTTCCAGATGGTCAAAGTGCTGTGTGCCCCACCACAGTCAGTTTGCCTACACAGCACTCAGTTCACAGATTCCAGAACAGATCCAAAAATCCCAAGACTTCTCAGGGCCTAGATGATGTATTCAAGAGGAGAAATCACCGCAAAAAGACTCAGAAGCTCAGTGTCCCCAAGGATAAGATTCAAGCAAGTAATCACAAAATATTTCCTCCCAGTGAAGAGAGGAAGGATTGCATGAGATCCAGAGTCAAAAGCCAGCGAGAAAATCTTGGGAGAATGGGGCTCTCCCAAGCCCAGGGCCACAATAGCTCTACTCAGTCCAAGGATACAGTCATTACTGAGAGTCAGCCCTTCCCTGATATGCCGAGAAACAAACAGTCTCCTGAAAGAAGCTTTCTGAAGAAAATGGTAAGGAATATTCTACAATATCTCAACCTCCATGCCAAAGACAAGGAGCAGGGGGATTCTCTGAAGAATGAAAACGACCCATCATCTACTATACAGACTCAGGAGGTAGTCACAAAAGACAAACTCATCTATAATTTGGCAGCCAGAGTGCAATCTCTCATGAAAGTTATGATACAGGTCGTGATGGACAGGCTGGGCCTTGATATAGAGGACCCATCAAAGGCACAATGGTGTGAAGTGGAATCACTGACATCCCAACTGAGTTTCTCTTCCCACTCTTCTGAGGGTCTCTATGACACAAAGAAAAGCAGAAGAGTGAGAAGAATGAGCTTTGGTCCCCACACCAGTTCCAAAGGACACAACCATCCACTCAGATACAGGGGAATTGGAGACAAAGAGCAGCTGAGTGTTGATGCCCAGAAAGCCTGTGATCAACATCAGAATAGCGTGAAGAGAGAAATGGACTTCAACCAACTCCCCACCCTCAAGGGGAAGAGCCATTCATTCCTGTACAGGAGAACTGGAGACAAGCAGCAGTCAGGCACAGGTAGCAAAACGGCCTGTGACCCAGATCAAATTAAAGTGACGAGTAGAATGGGCTATTGTCCACATAACAACTCCAAGGAGCACAACCACCCATTCTTATATAGAGAAATTGGAAGCAAACAACAGTCCAGTGTTGTCCAAAGAGCCTGTGACCCACCGCAAAGTACAAAGAAAGTGATAGACTATGGTCATCTCAACAGCCTCAAGGAGAACAATCATCTGGTCATGTCCAGGGGAACTGGAGACAAGGAGGAGTCATATACTGCTGCCCAGACAGCTGGTCACCCCAAATGTAGCTTATCGGCACAGGCCGGGGTGCAGGTGTCTCAGGCCACCTTGACCTTTGCTCACTAGTAAGTCTTCCAAAAGCTATCTCATCCACCAGCCATTGTTTCCCCTCATGCTTTCCGGGTAATAAACGTTGGCTTTTTTCCTGCAAAGAAAAAAAAAATAATGCCCAGCATGCTTATTCATGAGGGAAATGCAATTCGATGCCACTTCAGAGCCACTAAAAGGACTGAAAGTATAAAAGCTGACAACAAGTAAAGTTGGTTGATGTGCACAACAGTTGAGGCTTGAGCCCACTGTACGGTGCTGGTTGGAATATAGCACTGCTTTGAAAAACTGGTGAGCGGCTTTGGTCTACAGTTTCTTATAAACTTGACTCCAAAACTAGATACATTTTTTTAAAAAAAAAGTGATTGCAGATGTCTACATGGAGATTTCTCCAAGCACATTTACAGAATCATTTTTTCTTTGGCATAATTGGTACAAACTGTGAACAGTGGATGTTCACTGAAGAGGACCTAGGAAACTGGTTACTTACTTCATGGGTTATTGCTCAGCAGTACAGAGAATGACTACTAACACATGCAGAACATTGACTCATTTAAGAAATGTGCTGAATGAGTGAAGCTGGGGATAAAGGAATCCCTATCAGTGCATGATTATGAGACTCTGACAAGCAAAGTTAAGCTTTGATGATAAAAATCATATTGGTGGTTACAAAATCACAGGGCTGATAGAAAAAACACTGAAGACATTTTCCAAAGTGATGAAATAGTGTTATATATTGACTGTGGTTTATATGACAGACAATATACTTGTGAAATCCATTAAACTCATAGTCATGATCTATGTATTTTATAGTGGGTAAATTAAATTTTGATAAAGATAAACAATAAAATAGCTTATACCATGCTAAATTGCTCATCTTAAAAATGTATAATTAAAAGATAGCAATTTTATGTGTGTAAGTTTATTAATCTAACTGGACCTCAATGTTAATATGAGATTGACTTGGAATCTTTTGAAAATAACTGATAATGAGGAGATGGGAAGAAGAGAAAGAAGAAATCAGGGGGAATATTGAAGTTTCTCGAAGTATGACTTGCAACTTCTTTGAGGCAAGAGGGCATGATACTATCACTTTATTATTGCTATATGCCTGAATGTGTATGTATATATACATATTAATAGATATGTCTTCATCTTGTGTACACCTTGTAGTTTATCATGCATGTGCATATGTGTGCACGCATGCATACGCGCACGTGTGTGTGTGTGTGTGTGTGTGTGTGTGTGTGTGTGTGTGTGCTCGTGCGTGTTCACATGTGCAAGCTGGCTGTGTTTATTAATGAACTGTTAACCTGTTAACACTTGTCTGGGCACCCATGCAGTCATTACATGTTAAAGACACCAGTTTTGCCGTTCTAAGTTGAAAGGGTGATTGATTTACAATTGGGTTCGAGCAATGTGTCAGAATCAATTGCTTTTACATGCACCATAATATGCATGGGTATTTTACAGTAGTCTTCTGTGAATCTAGGTCTGATTGTCTCATGCAAAAATTACTATCATTTTGAAAAAAATCATAAAACTTGTCTTCACTCAGAATATAGCCTTTTAGTGCTATATTTTGTGTAGAAGCAGGAATAAATTTACATGAGTTTTGAGTAAATCCTTCTCTGATGGTAAGATAGCCTGCTGTTATAATACATGTGTAGGTAAATGTTGAGAATACGTTGTAGAGATGTGTGGGATTATTGAGAAACTGTAAGTAGCAAATAGAGAATTAACTAGAAAATAAGTTTGACATGGTTTCATGAGCTGTAGAGAAAAGTTGAGAGACTGGATTCTGGGACCATGAAAAAGAGAAAATGTATATCATTTAAGCACAGTTCCATGGCCTTTGCCTGCTGTGGGTCAGTAATGACTCTCACCAGAGCTCTGAGAAGAGACCCTAATCATAGGCCATGAAATGACCACTCTGGTCGTTGCTGAAGCAGATCTCTCTCCTTCTAAGATCGCCTGCTCTATGGCTGAGTGAGTGCACAATAATACTTGACAGAATAGCCCCATTGGGGTGTCTGCCAAATAGGAGGAGGTCTTGTTCTGACAAGAAAGATATTCTTGTTCTGGGAGAACATTGAATCCTTTATTGCTTCATGTAAATTTGGATTACAAATCCTGCTGGAATTTCCTAGTAAAAATAGAAATGAAACACATGCAACAAAATAATGAAAACTCAGAAGGAATGAAACTGAAACCTGTTTTCAAGAAGCTTATCAATAGGAACAATAGAATAATAACAATAGCTGGCAATTGTGTAGCAATTACAGTGAGTCAGAGAATGGTCTAAGCATTTCAGATATGAGAAGGAGTTTAATCAGAAGATCTGCTGAGAATGGGACAAATATTTCCCTCAGTTTATGGAATACAAAGCTGAGCCACAGAGTTCACGGAATGAGTCCAAGGCACTGAAGGTGATAAGGTCATGTTGGCCTCAGGCATGCCCAACCTTTTAACACTGCAACACTATGTTATCATCTATAAAATTATGTTTGAGAACTGCACAGTCAAGTTACAAGAAAGTAGCTAAAGAATTTTATAATGTGCTAAGTAAATTTATAATTGTGTGTAGGACCACATTCACAGCTATGCTCAGCCACATACAGCAGCCTGCAGCATGCAACTTGCATGACGGCTTTACAATTTCAGCCTACACCGTCTTTCTGGAATTGGATGTATTTCCACACATTAACACACCAGCTGAAATATGTATGATTGTACATTTGCACACACAAGGATCTATCTCTGCATATAGTGTACATACATATACATGCACATACTTGTAGGATGCCATATAGAGTTGTTAAAGACCATGAGTACCCACTGTGTGTCTGCTCTGAGTGTGATCTTTGTTAGGATTAATGGCTAGGAGGCTACGAGTGCTCCACTTAAACTTCTGTACCCCAGTTTCCCGTATGGAACTGAGTAATTTGTTTTCTTGAAATCATTAAGGCACAGTACCTGGAGGTAAACAGTCCTTCAATCAACTAGCGTGGTGGTATCTGTATCCCCCAATAAAGTTTATCTGAGGAACAGAGGAAAAAGCCAGCCACTATATTAGACATGAAAGTCAGGCAATGGTAGCACACTCCTTTAATCTGTCTGGATCTCTGTGAGTTTAAGGCCACACTAGGAACAGAGCCAGGCGTGGTGGCACACGCCTTAAATTCCAACACTAGTTAACCATAAAGGTCTGGAGGTCTGTACAGACAGACAGGAAGTAACTGAGCTGGGAAGGAAGAGGAAGTGATGTAGCTGGGTAGAGAGAGGAAATGAGTTAACAGAACAGAAAGGAATATAGGCATGGGTATACAGGCAGTAGGTCTCTTTGGAAGCTAAGGTTTGGTAAGGTGAGGTTGGCTTTGGCTTGTCCTATTCCTTTGATCTTTCAGAATTTATGCCAATATCTAGCTCTGGGTTTTTTATTAATAAGACTGTTTAGCAATTCGTCTTACAAACTGGTACTCATAATATCTTGTTATTATAATAGTTTGCTAATGGTGACTATTGTTACACGGGGTTATTGAGTATTTTTAAGCTTTCCTGTGCAAATAACCTTGCATGTTCCTTTCTCTTTGTACTTCTAGTCTCCTACAGGTCTGCAATTGGGGTCTCAGATCTTACTGTTTGAGGCCCCTCGTGAATTTTCTGTTGTTACCTATTTGTAATTCATTTCTAAAGCCTGAGGTCAGCAGTGAAACCTATTCCTTACCACCCTTTCTGAAGGGATGATACATATTTTGCTTTTATTTTCCCCATATGGCCTGCACAACCCAGAATCTGGCTGATAAAGATGGAGGCTAGTAGAGGTGTTGTGGGAGCCTATTCAGTCAACCTCCATCTCACAGAACCCCACACTTTCTGTTTTTTTCTGGAATTAGAAATATTTTTTAAAGTAATTTTCATTGTGATGCCATCATGGGAAAGAGAAGAAAAAGAGAACCAGTTAAACCAGTTAAAAGACTTCTTGTTCTTAACAGTGAATTAGAATTTTCAAAGCAGAGAATGACCTTTATGGCCCTTGACTTTTTGACTTTCCATTTTTTTTTTTTTACAAATCTGTAGGACATTTTTCTTAATTAATAATTGATGTGAGAGAGCCCAGTACACTAGGGGCAAAATCACTAATGGGCAAATAAGTGATCCTGGGTTGTCAATGGAATTGTGTGGAACAGGCCAGGGGGAGAAAGACAGTAAGCAGCATTCATTCCTCCATGGTCTGTGTGTCAGTTCCTGCCCTGACTTCTTGCTAAACTGAGATGTGGAAGTTGAAGGGAAATAAACCCTTTCTTCTCAAGTTGCTTTTTGTCATGGTGCTTTATCGTGACAGGAAGAAACCCTCAGAGACAGCTGATCGGAGCTAGATGGAGCTTACTGACTCTGGACTGAGAGCTGGGGAACCTGCATGGGACTAAACTAGGCCCTCTTAATGTGACTGACAGTTGTGTGGCTTGGGCAGTTTGTGGGGCCAACTGGGATTTATCCCTAGTGCATGAGCTGGCTTTTTGGAGCCCATTCCCTGTGGAGGGAGGTATACCTTGGTCAGCCTCCATACAGGGGGAGGGGGCTTGGTTCTGCCTCAACTTGATATGTCAGACTTTGTTGACTCCTTATGGGAGGCCATACCCTCTCTGAGGAGTGGATGGGGGCATGGGGTGGGAGGAAGGTGGGGGTGAACAGGATGGGGAGAGGAAGGGGGAACTGTGGTTGGTATAAAATAAAAAAAAATTAATTAAAAAAGAAAATGTAAATAAATAATAAATAAAATTTAAATAAAAGAAGCCCTAACTAAGCCACTGTTCTTATGCAGTGTTTTAAAGCAATTCTTCTAACAGAGCTGCGATCTGAAATGGTATTGGGTTTGTGGGATCTCTGAACCAGCAGTTGCCTCTAAGCACTTGAGAGCCATGTTTCTATCTCCATCTCACCATCTCTCAGTGTTTCTGAGTGCAAATATGGTTCAACTGACTATAAAGAGCAAATGATTTCTTGAAAGTCTCTTATAATCTGCTCCTTATTAAGTGCTTTCTCCCTTCAACTTCTAGAGAGTGTACATTTGTTCTTCATTCTATTAAAGTCTTCTTTACATCAGATCCAGCTATCTATTCATCCATCTCCCACCTACCTGTCATCTATCATCTATATCCATCCACCTGCCCATAAACTGCCATCTCCTATCAATCATCTCTGTATTTTCCACTAGTGTATGGTTGTCTGGAGGGGGTCAAGGACTCTTCTTTCTCTTCATCTGCTCTCTTCCACCTGCTCTCACTCAATTCATCTTCCCCCTCTTCATTGCCATCATAATCTTCTACCACTTCTTTGTTTTCTGATTCACAGGTACTAACACTGTATTTTATAGAGTGGAGCTTAACATGCTTTTTTTGCTTTGGTTGCTTTAAATTGAAATCATCAAGCTCTGAGAATAACTACTTAACCTTTCACTGCATACAGTTGTGCTTGGCCGTCCCAGCTCTCATCTCCTCCACAGAAGACTTTGTACAGCACTTGTAGAAGTACAGTGCAAAGGCAGTATCCAAAGGATAGTTGGGAAATGATTAACTGGGGCAACATTGGTGGGGCATGGAGAGACAGGAGAACTTGCATGAAAGCATCTAAGCATGGAATTATGGTTTAGGGTGATGGAGTATCTTAGTCATGCACTGTGCATAGCCAAGTGTTTAGAAATGAAGTTAAAGAAAAATAGAGTATTCTTCTTGGAGTGACTATAGGGAAGAGAGTGATAAGGTTGGTGAATTTTAGTAAGGCAGCTATGGCTTCAGGGTGAGGCTTCTAAATGTGCGATGAAGAAAAAGCAAAAAGATGCATTTGATTGTGACCAAGAGTTTGTGTGTGTGTGTGTGTGTGTGTGTGTGTGTGTGTGTGTGTGTGTGTGTGTGTGTGTGTGTAGGCAACCAAAGTAATAGAACTTTGTCTAAGGACTTGAGAGTTTTCATTCTTTATCATACTTCTTCATATTCACTTGGGGTATTATATGACAATACAAATCTTAGGTAAGTCTTACGTTTAGGTATGCTGAACTGTTTTATTTACATTTTCATCAAAATACTTAGAACCTTCTGTCATAGTCCTGAAGATAAAATTTTAGTTACTTGAGTAACTGAAGTCCTATTGGTCACTCTGGCTCCTCATCAGCTCCTGGAAGAGATGAATTGCATGGGCCCCTTTAGGTCTTTGTGACTTATGACTGGATTTCAATTTAAAAACTGTAAGCCAGTCTTTGCTTGTTTTATTTTGTACTTTATCATTCCTTTATCAAGCCAGTCCTGGCTTATGACCTTGTTGCTGAATCAGCGTGGCTGCAAGGAGGCCTGCAGAACCGTGTGTCATTATTTCACAGTGATGCATTTTCACCTGTGTGTTTCATTGCAGAGATGGTGCTTCCCCAAATCAACCAGGTGGGCAGCACTGTGGGGGAAAGTTGGAAGAAAGATTTGAGAGTGAATAGATGTTTAAATTTGCACTTTGGAATAGATATGGTTTTGGAAAAGTGATCTGCCTTCACCAAAAACCCAAAATTAATTGAACACCAGGTTGTAAAAAAATACAAAAACAAGCAATTTGATCAAATAACCTTTTTCATAATAAAAATGGAAGGGCAAGCAACTGTGTAATTTGATAATTAGGTTACTATGGTTACTTTTTCTGCAGAACAATGGTGCTGAAGATTTTTTTTTTAAAATAATAGCTTCAGATAACAATTTTCAGGGAGAGGGAACTCATTTGCATGTAGGAGTACATTGACATCATTATTCTTATTTTATTTGGTATAGGTAAAGCAAACTATTATTAGAAAAAATTCTTACTGTTTTAGACTTTTTAAAAAATCACATTTCTCTCTTTTAAATGCACACATAATGCATTTGATCAAATCTACTCCACTTTCTTTGTTTTACAATTTCTTTCCTGCCCCTCCTCACCCACTACTATTCCTTCTCAAACTCATGAGCTCTGTTTTTAAACTCACTGAGTTCACTTAGTATGCCTGAGTGTAGAACTATCTACTGGAGGAAGGGTAGTCTCTTAGGGGCCCACATCTACAAAGAAAAATGGTTGGAGAAATTCACAAGCCTTCCCTCTTACATTTTTGCACCCTTGATCTTGAGCATACAGCCATGACTGCAGTGAGTTCACAGGCAATGGCTTTAGCACAATTACAGCTAGCTAGTAAGGATGATGAAGAGACTCGTTTGGTGCCTGCTTGGATATTTCTTGGATAGTTCTCTGTATTCTCCAACACAAGTGTGTGCTGCCTTTAGCAATAGAGCTCACCACATTCTGGAGAAGGAAGGACAGTGACAATACTCTATAATGTTAAGGGGACTGGAATTTATGGCACCCCCTTGACCAACAATTAAAAAAGAGGTAACCCATACCCAATGCTGAGAATTTTTATTTGCTAGCCTATATTGTCTGGAGAGGCTTTTTTCTCCAATATAGGATAACTCCATTTTAACTCCTTTACATTGCCCTATCATACACCAACCAATCTGAGCCTTCCTGTGCCACAAGCATTTGTTGTAATCTCTTTTTAATCTTGATAATTCTGAAATTTCAAATAATTAAACTTCACTTCCTTGATGACAAAAGTTGAATATCAAAATAAAATTCTCAGTCTTTGTATTTATTCCTTTGAGAACTCCCAGTTTAATGTCATGTGCATATTTTAATTGAGTTATTTGTGTTCTTGGTAATTAGTTTTTGAGTCCTTTACATATTTTAGACACCAACCCTCTGTCAGATGTGTAGCTGGTAAAGTTTTTTTCCCACTTGGCTGGCTGCCTCTTCACTCAATTGATAATGCCCTTTGCTATATAAGAGCTTTTCAGTTTCATGAGGTCTCATTTGTCAGTTGTTGGTCTTAATGTCCACGTGGGTCCTGTCTAGAAACTCCTTTCCTATGCAAATTAATTTACCATGCTTTGTGTATACTTCACTCACCTTTTTCTAGTCCCAACTTCTCTTCATAGGATATTTTAAACACAACTCTTCATTAAACTGTGTTTGCAGTAACTCATATGCCACCCCCTTGACTCTTCATGTCTCTAAGTCTGGAAAATAATTCACAACATGTTTGTCAAATTCATTTGCTCTCTCCATCTACATTTCCAATGTCTCCAAATTTAACCTCAAACATTGCATATTCTCATGTTTCCTTTCTTTTTACACCAAGCAGGTAATTCTTCAATCTGCTCTCAACATGCTGTTCAAGGGCTCTCTTTCTAAACTCCATTGCCATTGCATCGATATTCTGCAATTATTTATTTATCTTTTTAAAAATAATATTTTTATATTTTATACACCAACCACAGATCCCCCTCTTATGCCTCCTCCCGACCCCCCCAGTTCTCCCCTCCACAGACCCACCCCCCAACCCCCTCCTCCAAAAGGGTAAGGCCTCCCATTGGGAGTCAGCAAAGCCAAGGCCCTCCCCATGCTTCAAGGCTGAGCAAGGCTTCCTACCATAGGTAATGGGCTCCAGAAAGCCAGCTCTTTAATCAGGGATAGATCCTTATCCCACTGCCAGGTGCCCTTTAAACAGACCAAGTTACACCACTGTCTGCTGTAGATGTAACCAACCGTCTTATTAAATAAAAAACACAGAACCAATGCAAAGAAGAAAGCCAAGAGGTCAGAGCTAAGAGCTAAAACCTTACCCTTCCTCCTGGGGTGGTCCTATCTCTCCAAACCAGAGCTACTTCCTGTGTGTCTGTCTTTTTATAGTGTTTCTGTTCTGCCTTCTCATTGGTTGTAAACCCAACCACATGACCGCCTCGTTACGGCCTGTCTATATAGACCTCCAGGTTTTCTATGATTGGTATTGAGATTAAAGGCATATGTATCCAATACTGGCTGTATCCCTGAACACACAGACTTACCTAGCTCTGCCTACCAAGTGCTGGGATTACAAGAGTACACCACCACTGCCCTGCTTTCCTATGGCTTGCTAATAGCTCTGACCCCTGGGCAACTTTATTTATTAACATACAAATAACAGTTTAATACAAATAAAATATCACCACAGTCTCCCATATGCAGAGGGCCTAGTCTGGTCCCATGCAGGTTCATGAGTTCCTATCAGCTTGGTTCAGTTGTCTCTGTAGATTTACCCCATCATGATCTTGGCTCCCCTTGCACATATAATCCCTCTTCCCTCTCTTTGACTGGACTCCTGGAGCTTGGCCTGGTGCTTGGTTGTGGATCTCTGCATCTGCTTCCACCAGTTACTGGATGAAGGCTCTATGATGACAGGTAGGGTATTCATCAATCTGATTACTGGGGTAAGCCAGTTCAGGCACCCTCTCCACTATTGTTAGTAGTCTAATCTGGGGTTCATACTTGTGGATTCCTGGGAATTTCCCTAGCACCAGGTTTCTCCCTATCCCCATGATGTCTCCCTCTATCTATCAAGATATCTTTTTCATTGCTCTCCCACTCCCTTCCTCCTCCAGCTTGACCATCCCATTCCTTCATGTTTTCTTCCCTCATTCCCTCCCCTCTATTGCTCTCCCATCCCTAGTTTACTCATGGAGATTTCATCTGTTTCCCCTTCAAAGGTAATCCATGTGTCCCTCTTAGGGTCCTTCTTGTTCCCTAGCTTCTAAACAGAGAATTCTCAACAGAATAATCTCAAATAGTCAAAAGATATTTAAGGAATTGCTCAACATCCTTAATAATTGGGAAATGCAAATCAAAATGACTCTGAGATACCATCTTACACCTGTTAGAATGGCTATGATCAAAAACACTGATGACAGCATATGTTGGAGAGCATGTGGAGCAAGGGGAATACTCCTCCACTGTTGGCGGGAGTGCAAACTCATGTAGCTACTTTGGAAATCAGTATGGTGGCTTCTCAAAAAATTGAGACTCAATCTACCTCAAGACCCCGCTATACCACACTTGGGCATATACCCAAGGGATGTTCAATCATAATACAAAGACATTTGCTCAACTATGTTCATAGTAACATTATTCATAATAGCCAGAACATAGAAACAACCTAGATGCACCCCAACTGAAGAATGGATAAGGAAAATGTGGTATATATACATAATGGAGTACTGCTTAGCAGTAAAAAACAATGACTTCATGAAATTTGCAGGCAAATGGATGGAACTAGAAAATATCATCCTGAGTGAGGTAGCCCAGACTCAGAAAGACAAACATGGTATGTACTCATTCATAAGTGGATACTAGATGTAAAGCCAAGGATAATCAGACTACAGCCCACAGCTCCAGATACTCTGCTTTAGACATGTCTTTTCCTTGACATTTCTGGTCTTCTCAGCTCTGCTTCTTGTGTCACTTTATGTCTTTTACATTTGCTCAAATCACTCTGGAGGAGTCCCCAACAGCAAGCAGGCAGTGCTTACCAGCTGATAGCTCTTCCAGGATACAGCTTTGCCACATCTGATGGGTGTGCTACATTAGATAGATGGCCATACTGAATTTCCCCCATCTGGTCTAATTGTTACTACTTTACCTTTGCTCTTTTCCCCTTACTTTGAGTGATTTAACTGCTCTTGTTTTGTTTTCTTATAGCATATATAGTGTCATAAAAATAATAGCCCTTATACATTGACATTTTAATTATGTACATTGCAATTCATCTTTTTACCATACTGTGTCTTCCTCATCTACAAGTCTGTTTTTTATCTCCCTCAGTGTCCAGTGTCCAGTCTGTGAGAGGAAGCCTATTGAATAAATGGATACAGTAAGGTATACAGTCATACAGTCTAAAAAAGATTTATGGTTATGGAAGTTTGTCATCATGAGAACCATGTGCTGAATATCACAGCAAATGCCTTAGAAACTAGAAATCTTCTAAAGCTTGCTGCCTACAATTTGCAATGTCTGCTGCCAAATGGCAGTGATATATTTGAGATTCCATAATCAAGCATTTTATACAGAGTTAAGTAGTGAGAAATTCACATCATTTGCTTTGAGTGCAATAAATTTATATAAATTCAAATTTTTATTCAAATTTCAAGATATAATATAAAAAATCTTGGATGAGAAACATGAAAAGCCTTTACCAACTGGCATGGAATACTTTATATACATATGTCTAGATGAACATATATTAAATGTATTCATTTTATTCTAGGAGACTGAAATTCTTTAAGCACCATTGATCTAAATGCTAGACTCTTGTGTGTTATAGAACATTCTCATCATTATCCCATTTTATAATGCCACAAAACTACTACCATATTTAATCTTAATTGATGAATAAGAGTTTGTATATGCCAATTGCTTCCAACTAGTTATTTTAGCAGTGGGTCCTCATCTCTTTCTCTGGAAACTGAATATGTTTCTTTTTTTTCTTTTTTCTTTTTTTTTGTAGAACTCCATCAGCATCCCTTTTTCCCCATCTCCTCTACTGTGGCTTTATAATGAGCAAGGAGCTCACAGGTGTGATTTTTTTTCCTATGATGTCAAATTCCAACCAAAGCACAGAAACATTTTTTTCATCTGCCTTTGGTAAATGGTTCTTCCTTATGTTTTTTATTTAAATAATTTTTTTTCTTTTATTTTACATACAGATTGTAGTTTCCTCTCCCTTCTCTTCTCCTGTATCACCCCCCTCTCACTTTCCATCTACCGACCTCCCCATCCACTCTTCTGTCTCCATTCAGAAAGGGGCAGGCCTGGGCATGAACAAAGCATGGCACATCAAGTTGAGGCAAGACCAAGCTCCTCTCTTCTTTTGGGAACCTGTTCCCCATGATGGTTCTCTCTTATAAATACCAGAGAGCCATTAAATGTTCCACTCATAGTTTTTGGTTAGAAACCCTGTGTCTGCTTATTTACATACTGGATTTCATTCATTTGAAAGTTTCTGTTTTTCCTGAAAAGACAAAAATGTTATATTTCATATAGTCTCAGCCATTCCTTAAAAATGGAAAGATAAATTCTTTTCAAATTTTAATTGATTCAAGTGTTTAAAATTATTATTATTTTGGCCTTTATGAGCTATGAAGGCCTGTGATAAGGAAGTCATTTGCTCATGAAATTTCCATAGGGTTGCACTTCTTATGTTTATTTTTGAAGTGTGTGCTTTACTCCAAGTGAGGGGAAAGCTATATATTTTCAGCAATGTGTTCCTAATTCAGAAGAACTCTTTTCACTTGTTTCACTCTTCATTCTTAAGTTCTTAAGCAAAATGAGAGTGATCATTCTCAAACTACAGATAATGTTAAGAGGCCAATACTGTGATCATACAGAAGAAAATAGAGACTATAATCAGAACTTAGATTGTGAGTGTTGAACAGCATTCCTCATAAAATACTTGTATCATCTTCTTCCTTCAGAACATAGGAAATTTGAGGTTTAAAAAAATAATTAAACTTATTGGCTCTAAATGTTTTAATAGACTGTCTACTGCAATCACCAAAAATGTGGACTTAACAAAAATAGCCTGCAGTTTCAGGTTCAATTTTTTTTTAGAGTCCTGGAACAGAACTCTGTGGTGGCACATACCTTCATACATTCATGGCATTTGGGAGGCAAATGTAAAAGAGTTACAAGTTCAAGGCCTCCCTGTCTAAAAAAAAGCAATGTAAAGCATTAAAAAGCAAATTATCTGGAAGAGGATGTGTTATCTTGTTGATGTAACTTCATTACAAAGATGTTAGTAGGGTAAAGGGCTGTGCTCTTTTCTTTGGGAGGCATGTGAAGTATCAACATCTTCACACACAGAGGCCCATTAGCTTAGCAGGGGAGTCCAGAAGAGGGGTGGTTCTTTCACCTGCACAACTCTTTATACTCAAATTCCACCTTAAGCTAGGTGACCCTCTTCCCATGGTCCATGTGACTATGGTCCTTTAGTCCTTGCTGTCAACACTCCTGCTACATGGCTGTTCTTGCTAGGACACTGTGCTAGCATCCTGAATGTAGTAGTAATTTCCGGTTACTGCCATCACCTAACAGACAACTTTTGCTTCATGATCGCTGCTTCCTTAATCAGTTGAGATCTGAACTGATTCTGGCACCATGGGATGGGTGTGTCTTATACATTTACTTACTTTTCAACACAGGTTGACTTGCAAGAATATTCTGAAATTGCTCCACAGTAAGCGTGGAAGCAGATGAGATACCGTTCCTTCAGCATGGTGTTCAACAACTAATGTTGTCTAAGTTTAGCACCGCCAACAGTATTTGCTGACTGTGAGAGAGACACACCATACTGTAGACCTAAGACTCAAGAATCAAAGGTTCTATTAGGACAGGAAATAAATTCTGCAACAACTATGCCTTCAAGCAGCAAAAACTCATCATATATGAAGCTAATATTTTACTAGTCCCTGCCCTTCTAATGGAACTGGGGAGTTTTCAACAAATGAACATTATAGCTATTAATTCCTATAATTATGCAGGAAAATTGCGTAGATTAAAATTTTTGAGGATGTATGCCATACAATTACCAAACTAGTACTCACAAATATACATCTACAGGGTTAATTAAATATTTTCTTTTTAAAGTTGACATTACAAGGCTTGTCCTTCTTGGCTTCCAGCTTAAAAGTGTCATGACTTGCAGATTAGTAACACCAAAGACAATAATTCCAGCTGGGAATGGTGGCTCATACCTGTAATCCAAGGACAAGGGACACTGAGAGAGCAGGAATGCCTAAATTCTGAGCTCTACCCGAGTCACATAGTAAAAGTTGCATTTTAAAATATAGATTATGATAACAATTCCTGCAAAATTATAGTTATTATTTCTTATAGGAGTGGAGGATTAACTCAAGTGAATATGTTAAGAAAGCTTTGGTGAAGCATTTATGTTCCTGAGATGACATGGGCCTTTTGGCTTCAGGGCCTCCTTAATTAAGTGAATCACTGGTTTCCTCTAGAACCATTTCTTCAACCTTCTAGTCGTTACCTGCTCATGATTTTCATTCATGATCTCTCTGTCTGTGTGTCTGTCTGTGCTTTTCAACCCAAGATATTTCTGAGCATGAGACTGTCTTTATCAACCCAGGATTCTATAGCATGTTTTCATAGACTTAGCCTCATATCTTATAGTTCTGTAGCCTAGAGGTCCAAGATCAAGTGGTTATGGATACAATATTGTACTGGCTGGTTTTGTGTGTCAGCTTGACACTATATAGAGTCATCATAGAGGAAGGAGCCTCAGTTGAAGGAATGCCTCCATGGAACCCATTTGTAAGGAGTTTTCTTAATTAGTGATCAATGGTTGTTGGTGCCGTCCCTTGTAACACAAATCTTAAAGGGTCTTATTAATAAAAAACATGGAGCCAGATATTGGGGTGAACAGCTAATCTCACCTTGCCAATTCCTCAGCTGATCTTGTTTTCTCAAACTGGAAGCCTCTGAGTCTTCATTCGAATTATCTCAGCTAAACAGGTGCTAAAAGCCTAAAAGCTTAACAAGATCTAGTTCCTGGTCCTCATACCTTATATACCTTCCTGCTTCCTGCCATCACTTCCTGGGATTAAAGGTGTGTGTCACCATGCCTGGCTGTTTCCAGTGTGGCTCTGAACTCACAGAGATCCGAATGGATCTCTGCCCCAAGAATGCTAGATTAAAGGTGTGTGTGCCACCATTTTCTGGCCTCTGTGTCTATCTAGTGGCTGTTCTGTTCTCTGATCCTAGATAAGTTTATTAAGGTGCACAATATATTGGGGAAAACAACATCACCACAATCCCTGTTCTGGTAGTTTTGGGTTATATGAAAATAAGCTGAACAAGCCTTACTAGGAAGCAAGACAGCAAGCATCTCTGCTTCATGGCCTCTGCATCAGCTCTTGCCTCTAGGTTCCAGCCCTGCTTGAGTTTCTTTTCTTACTTCCTCCAACGATGGACTATGATCTGGAAGTATAAGTCAATAAACCCTTTCCTCCACAGCAACTTGTTTTTTGGTCATGGTGTTTTGTAGCAGCAATAGAAACCCTAATTAAGACGAGTATATTGTTGGGATTTTGCTTGGTTTGTTTATATTTTCTATACTGATTTATCATTATATGTTGGTGAGAGAGAGAGAGAGAGAGAGAGAGAGAGAGAGAGAGAGAGAGAGAGAGAGAGAGAGAGAGAGCAGGTGTCATATTATTTGGACTCCAGCTCTATGATCTAATCACCTTCCCAAAGCCCCCTCTTGCCATCACCATGCCAGCAGTGACATTCAGTATTTGAATTTATAGGAGCATGGGCATTTAGTCCAAGAAAATCATGTTTGCAAAGAACAATTATTGGATAATTTCCTGTGAAAGTTTCCCTTCAGCTCCTTTACCAGACTGGTTCTACATCCTTGCCTGCTGTTTCTTATTTTGTTTTATTAGTCATATGGCTACTTTCAATTTGATTGTCAGGAAACATCCTGCAGCTGTCTATCTCTCTTCTGGGTCACCTCTCACATTGTTCACAAGCTCTCACTGCTTGTCTCTGTCTAGGATTTATGGAGTGTACTATATCCTTCAACTGAAGTATTATTTTCCTTCATGCCTTCACTCAAGAGTTTCTATTGTTTTTTCCTTTTTCTATCTTGTGTCTATGTTGCTGATTTATTTTTCTAAAATACAGAAAACATTATACCATTCTTTGATCAAATCTTCTCTACCTCATTTATAAATAACAGTTTTGTGGTAAAATACACATAACATATAGACCAATCACCGTATCCATTTTTAATATATGGTTTATTAGTATTAAGTTTTCTCAGCTTGTGTAATTCCACCTCCATAACTCGTCTCACTATAAAACTTAAATTCTGTCCTCAGTAAACAATTGTATATTGCTGTTGGGATGTCTTTCTGTACACCGTGAATATGTATTGCTCTGATTGGTTGATACATAAAGCTGTTTGGCCAATGGTGAGGCAGAATAAGGTTAGGTGGTACATTTGAACTGGAGAGAAGAAGAAAGGAGAATGGGGCAGATGCTGTGAGCTGTCACCAGGAGAAGCAAGATGTGAAAGAACCAGCAAGCCACGAAGCCATATGGCAATGCATAGATTCATAGAAATAGGCTCAGTTAAGTTGTAAGAGCTAGCTAGTGAGAAGTCTGAGCCATTAGGCCATACAGTTTATAAGTGATATAAGCCTCCGCTTATATCATGTTTACTTGGGTCCAAGAGGCTGTGGGCAGGACACAGAAAAACTTCTGACTATATCTCCCTTCCTCTGCTACTAAAAATACTACTGAACTTCCTGGCTCTGTGAATCTGAGTATTCTAGGCATTTCATTTAGTAGAGTTATATAACATCTAGCATTCATTGACTAGCTTATTTTACTTACATAATGTGTCAAAGGCCATCAGTGATCGGTGTGAATGTGTTTTCTTCAGAGTTCAGGTGTTGTCAGTGTGATAGTATTAAAAAGTGGGACATGTATCCAACCTTGGCTTCAACAATTCTCGCTCATATAAACCCTCTTCTTTCTCACTAATTAGACTCCCAGTGCTCCACCAGGGGCCCAGCCATGGATGTCTGCATCCAGATTCCTCAGTCCTTGGATGGGGTTTATGGCACAACTATCAAGGTTGAATAAAGCACAGGGACAAATAACCAAATGAATGGAAGCACAGGATCTATGAACCAAAGGCTGAGGGGCCCCCAACTGGATCATGCCCTCTGAATGGGTGAGACAGTCATTTGGCTTGATCTGTTTGGGAGGCAGCTGTGCGTTGGTGCCGGGTCCTGGGCTCGTTACATGAGTTGGCTGTTTGAATCCTAGGACTTATGCAGGGACGCTTGGCTCCGTCTGGGAGGGGGGGACTGGACCTGCCTGAACTGAGTCTACCAGGTCGATCCAGGCCCTCGGGGGAGACCTTGATCTGGAGGAGGTGGGAATGGGGGGTGGGCTGGGGGGAGGGGGACGGGGGCGAGAGGGGGAGAACAGGGGAATCTGTGGCTATTATATTGAACTGAATGGTGTTGTAAAATAAAAAAAAATAAAAAAAGAAAAAAAAAGAAAAAAAAGTGGGACATTTAATAGATGGGTGGGCCTAGAGGGCTGTTTTCTTGTGAGAGTGATTATTTCCCCAGCTGAAGTTCTTGGTAGGGAGAGTTTGCCCTTGCTTTCCCCTTCTGCCTTTTATTGTCAAGGGTCAGCATTTTCTCACTTAGAGGATGCAGCAATCAAGCTCTATCTTAGCATCAACAAGCAAACCCTCCCCACTAAGCCTGCTCTCATTTGCATTTACCAGCTTCCAGAACCTTGATAAATGTATTTGTCCTCAGTATACTCTTCGTTGGTGTGTGTCTATGTAGTGTTGATATTCTGGTGTTTATGTTGATGTTCTGGTATTTGTATGTGCACACGTGCACCTCTGAGGCTAGATGAAAACATTGGTGTCATGTTATTTTACTCTCTGTTTTCTTTCCTTGAGACAATATTTCTCAATGAACCTGGAGCTCATCTGTGCAGGTAGACTGGCTGGTGATCAAGCCCTGGGATGTCTCCTCTGCTCTGTCTCTTTTACTCCCAGCACTGAGGTCATAGACTACCTTGATTGGGTTGACTATTCTTGGATTTCTCTAGGGAGGTGCTGGCAGTGGAACTCTGGTCCTTGTGCTTGCACAGCAAGTGCTCTTAATTACTGAACCATGATCCAAGGTTTCTTTCTCTTCATTATTCTTCTAGCCAGCTTGTGATAATGTGGTGCATGTGTATGCATGTATACTGCATTTTGCTTACAGAGTCTTCCATAACTAGACACACATTGCTTTCCTGTTTTGGCCATTGTGAATAATGCTATGGACACAAATGCAGAACTTCAAGCTCAAGTCTTTCCTTTTAGTACTTCCACTGAAATGGAACTTCTGAGGTACACTGCATATGATTTCTTTTAGAAATGCTACACTGTGATAGTGGGCTAGCTTTCCAGTACCAGGCATGATCTCTTCTTGAGAGGGTCTTAAGTCTAATTAGAAGACTCTTGATTATCTCCTAACAACTACAGGCACTAAAGAATGCTGAAAGGAGGAGAAATAGTCATTACGCAGGTTGAGCAGGTTATATATAGGAATATATATGTACATACATATAAATATATGTGTATAACAACAATTACTGAAAAAAGTGGTCATGAATTTGAAAGATAGTAAGGAAGGGTATATTAGAGTGTTTTGAGTGAGGAAAGGAAAATTGTAAATCATGTAATTATGTAAATAAGATAAATAACTAAAAAAACAAAGTATATTAAGAATTTTCAACTACCAAAATTTTCTTTTCATTTGTTTTACAGATTTTATTGAATTATCCATGATTAACCCCTAAGTTTTTAATGATATTTTAATGGTCTCTTTAAAATTTCATCCTTAGATTGTATGTTGTTCTTTTCATGTAGAAATCTGTTTTGTGTATATTATTTTTGTATTTTGTTACTCTTGGACTTATTAATTCTAGCTAATATTTTGTAGATTATTTGGGACTTTTTACACGTATGATCACATCTTCAGTGAACAGAGTTAATTTTTTTTTTTTTTTTGGTTTTTCAAGACAGGGTTTCTCTGCATAACTTTGCGCCTTTCCTGGAGCTCACTTGGTAGCCCAGGCTGGCCTCGAACTCACAGAGATCCGCCTGGCTCTGCCTCCCGAGTGCTGGGATTAAAGGCATGCGCCACCACCGCCTGGCTCAGAGTTAATTTTTACTTCTTCCTTTGCAATTTGTATGCATTTTCCCCTTCTCTGACAGCTCTGACTAGAGCTTCCTGTAGCATGGTGAATGTATGTGGTAAAAATGGGCATCTTCCTTTATTTCTTAAAAGGAAGTCTTTTAGCTAACATTCCCTATTGAGAATAAGTGTGCCACAGAAATTTCCAGGATGGGCTTTTGTTATATGGAAGTGTTTTCTTTCTGTTGCTAGGTGTTGAACATTTTTAACATGAATTGGTTTCTCAAGTGCTTTTCCCATGTCAGTTGAAATGATTATTTCCACCCACCCCCCCAATTCTGTTCATATGCTGTGCTTCATTGACCAATTTTCATGCGCTGTGCCATTCTTACATTACAAGAATGTATGTCAAATGGTGATGATATATAGTCATTTTAATATACTGCATTATTTTTCGTTGAGGATTTTTACACTAATATTCATAAAAGATGTCACCTTGCTATTTGCTTTTCATACTGTGATTTTGGCACCAAGTTCATGCTGAATTTTTAGCCTAGAATTATGGAGTGTCCTTTCCTCTTTAACTTTTGAAAAAAATTCAAATAAATTGTTATTAGTTTTTCATTAAACGCTTGGTTGAATTAGCCTGGATCACCACCAGGTCCAGGGATTTCCTTTCTGGGATAAGGAATAGTTAAGTTTCCTTCCTAGTCATGGGTGTTATCTGGATTTGTATTCCATTACTCAGTCTTTATAGCTTTTGTGTCTCAATTAATTTGTCCATTTTATCTAGGTAATCACAATTGTTGGCTGGGCATGTTATCCAAATCCTTGGGAGGTTGATGCATGAATAATTTGAAGCCAGTCTGAGCTAGATAGTAAAACACTGTGTAAAAACAAATCCCAAACAAAACAATGTATTGGAATATCGTTGTTTATATTAATTGATTCTGCACCATTGGTAGTTATGCCTCAATTTTTACTTCTAGATTTCACAGTTTGTATCTTTTTTCTTCCTTCCTCCTACTTCTACTCATCCTCCTCCTCCTGCTTCCTCTTACCACGGATCTCTGTGAGTGTATATGTGTGTATGTGGGCATGCTGGACTTTGTGTGGTGTGTGGAGGATAGAGATCCACACTGGATGCTTTTATTTCATTATCCAAATTATTTTTTTGAGCCAGGATCTCTTGAACCTGGAGTAGACTGGCCTGCAAGTCTATGAGATCCACACACCTTTGGACACCATGCTGAGGTTTCAGGTTCACACTGTTTCACCTGGCTTTTTCCTTGTAAGCGCTGAGGACCTGAACCCAGCACATAAAGCTTCCATTGCAAACATTTTACCCTTGGAGCCATTCCCCCAGCCCCTTTCTTCCTTTTTTTCTTAGTCTGTTTAACAAAAGGTTTGTTAGGCTTTTTGATTTTCTTAAATAATGAATTATTAGTTTTATTGGTATTTTTATGTTTTCATTTTTATGTAATTTATCTGTGATCTAACCTTCATTATTTTATATTCCCTTTTGTCCTTCTTTCAATTTATTTATTATCTAGTTATTTATTTGAGATCATTCCTTTTTAATGTTTAAAACATTTCTTTCTTCTATCCTCTCCCAGCTACCCTTCCTTGAACCACTCCCATGTACCCCCTGATTCTTAAGTTGATAGCTTCTTTTCCTCTGATTATTATTTTACACATACACAGAAAATGCATGTGTATATGCACAAATATATAAAAATACAGCTTACTAAGTCCATTTGTGTTTTTTTTGTTTTTTGTGTGTGTCTATATATTTTTATACACACACACACACACACACACACACACACACTTATATGTATTGTGTATAATTTCAGCTTGTTTTCTTTCTAAATGCAATGGCATACAACTATAAATCTTACCTATTTCACCATATCCATTTTGATTTTTCTTTGATTCATTATTATATTGTTTACTTTATACAACTTTATGAATTTTCTGGTGTTTCTTCTGCTATGGATATCTAACCTTTTCTTTTGGTTAGAAAAATTCTTTGCATGGGATCGTTCTTTCTTTCTTTCTTTCTTTCTTTCTTTCTTTCTTTCTTTCTTTCTTTCTTTCTTTCTTTCTTTCTTTCTTTCTTTTTCTTTCTTTCTTTCTTTCTTTTTTTTTAAAGATTTATTTTAATGTATACCAGTGTTCTGCTTGCATGTATACCTGCTGCCAGAAGAGGGTACCAGATCTCATTACAGATGATTGTGAGCCACCATGTGGGTGCTGGGAATTGAACTCAGGACCTCTGGAAGAGCAGCCAGTGCTCTTAACCTCTGAGCCATCTCTCCAGCCCCGGGATTGATCTTTCAAACTATGTTGAAACTTCATTTTCTAACAGTGTCCTGCAGAATGTTTCTGTGCAATGGAAGAGAATGTGCTTCTGTTGCTGTTGGCCATATTATTTTGTTTGACTGTGAGAAACAGATAGCTGATGTCTCTATTGCTTTTCTCATAAACCGTAAGCCCTTTTGTGTGGCATTTCATCCTTTGGAGCCATGCAATTCTTATGATCTGGACCTAACTGGCCTGATCTCATTTTACATGTGAGGCATGTAGACTCACTTTTGAGTCTGCAGAGAGCTTATCTTTTCAATGTCTCTCCCTCCACAGTGGCTTATCTGTTTTCCATTTTCCATTCTTCAATTACAAAGCTGCTCTTAAGACAGAGCAAAAATCTCTACCTCTAGGAAAATTTTGGACCATTTTCAAGCTAAATTCAGCATTTCCATAGTATTCTATGCCCACTTCTTATGTACATGGTAGGCTGCATTCTAAATGTTCATAAAGTACCTATGTCACCTAGAATTTAAACAATTTCCCATGCCAGTAATAAGATCACTATAAAATTGGGAAGTATGTATGTTCTGAATTCAAGTACACATTTTTTTAATTTTAATTTTTAGGGTATATATTTTATTCATTGACCAGTTCATACAGATATGTAATATACATTGATTTTATTTCCCCTACTTCCTTGAGACACCTCCCAACATGTTCCCCCACCATTTGTAGCTCGCTGAGTTTAGTTAGCGCTCTCTGCTAGAATGTTTGCTGATCTTGTCGTCTTGATCTTGAATAAGCCTTGTGCAGGTGACCATAGCTGCTGCAAGCTCACCAGCCCAACAGATATGTCCTGTCAACATTATAACCACTACCAGGGCCTATGACTTCCTGGGCCATGGACTTTGACCAGGATTACAATAAAAGGCTTGAATTTCATCCTGTGGATCAGGCTTTAGAACCAATCATAAAGTAGCTGGTTACCCTCCTAGGCTTCACACAACTTTTGGTTATGGTACCAGTGGGCACATCTTGTCTGGTGGGTCAGTATGGTAGCATTCATGGTTCACTACTGGATAATATCACAAGTGGTTTTTCTTCCTTTCTGCTCTGAAGAGTACCTTCCTGTGCTACGAAAGCTCAGAGAAGGAAGTTTTTAGGTTAGTAACAGCTTGATTTTTCTGTCCTATTCTCAAAATATATTGTATCTCATCACATAGGGTCTTACTGTCTACTTATGGTAAGCACCTAGGAGCAATGACAATATCCAGTGTGGTTTAGGGAGTCTCTGGGGCCTCCCTGACCAATAAATCATAGAGAATGTCCATACCTTGCACTGGCACTTTCGTTTGATAAGCCGTGTCTTCTGGGGACAGCATTGTTCAAAGCAGTGCTCAGAGGCCCCTTCTTTTATTATGCAATTAACAAGTTTTACTGATAATTAAAACACCTTTAATAAACACAGTATAATGTATTTCTATCATGGTTTTCAGGCATCCTTAGACTTGGTCAGCAAATCCCTAAAATTTAATTTCCCCTTCCCTCCCCCAATTCCTGTTGAAAACATTAACCTTCAGTATCCCACCCTCTTTTTGCGCAGCACTTACTATCCCTTCCCTGTCTTAAAGCTGTTTCCTTCCCTTCTTATGAGCCATTTCGGTATTGCTAGCATCTATAGACAAATTAAACACACAAATCTAAAATTCCACGTATGAGGGAGACTTTGTAGAATTTGTCTTTCTGAATCTAGGTTACCTCACTTAGTGTAATATTTTTGACTCCATCCATTTTCCTACAAATTTCACAATTTCATTTTTCTTTATAGCTGAATAAAACTCCACTGTGTGTATGTACTACCCATCCACTTTTCATTCATTTGATGGGCAGCTAGGATGATTTCATTTCATAGTTATTGAGAAACCTCACCACTGATTTCTATAGTGGCTGTTCCTATTTGTACTTTCTAATGGTAGATGAGCATTCCCTGCTGTGGGACGGTCTGTATGTCAAATTGCTCTGATTGGTCAATAAATAAAACACTGGTTGGCCAGTGGCCAGGCAGGAAGTAGGTGGGACAAGGAGAGAGGAGAATTCTGGGAAGTGGAAGGCTGACACGGAGAGACACTGCAGCTGCCGCCATGACAAGCAGCACGTGAAGACGCTGGTAAGCCACCAGCCACGTGGCAAGGTATAGATTTATGGAAATGGATTAATTTAAGCTATAAGAACAGTTAGCAAGAAGCCTGCCACGGCCATACAGTTTGTAAGCAATATAAGTCTCTGTGTTTACTTGGTTGGGTCTGAGCAGCTGTGGGACTGGCGGGTGACAAAGATTTGTCCTGACTGTGGGCAAGACAGGAAAACTCTAGCTACAAATGGCGCCCATCGTGTTGGCAAGAGTTTCTACCTAAAACCTGAGAAAAGATTCTAAAATGGATCTAAAAACAGCTTCCTAATTATATCTCTCAAATGAGCAGCAGCTGCCGGTTTGAGTTCCTGGCGGGTTCCTGGTGTATGCGCTCGACCTGCAGTATGGCAGGAATGAGGCCTCTGCAAGTGGCACATTAAGCTGTGTGGTGGATTTAGCCTTTACTAGTACAAAACAAAAAGAGGTTTCTGGGCTACACGCTGCTTGGATAAAAGCACAGACCCACGATGGCTCCCAGAGCTGGCGGAAAACGTACCACCGCCATGTTGGGAAGCTGAAGTGGGAGGAGCCAGCAGACACAGTGCCTTTTCAGGCTTAGAAGGCTGCAGTTTAAAGCAATAGGCTCAAGGTAATATAAAACATAAGCCACATAAAGATGGCTACCACACAGAGAATCTGGATTATGTTCTCTTTGATATTCGTAACTGAAGAGAAACATTTGATTGCAAAAGCTGTTGAGTTATGCCAAAATGTGTATTTTAAAGGTACCTTAACTTCAAAATTTGGATGTAAGGATATGTTGCTTTGGAAAGGAGGCTCTGCTTTTGTTTCCACAGAAAGCCAGAGGCTATGGATTTGTTCCAGACTAGGATACATCAGGTTTGACCAGCCAAGACCACCTGAAAGGTCTCCGATGACACCATGGCCCAGATGATCCAACATCCGGAATCATTTCAAGGCAACTGGCTCAGACGATACGGTCTCACGGACTACTTCATGATCCTAAAATTTTCTTTGTGTCCCCATAAGATACAGTGCCCCCCTCCAGCAGGAAGTAGTAAGAGAAGCTACGCCCAAATTCCCAAATATACCAAGCTGACTTTGGAGATGTGTAAAAGTTAAAACCTTCCTTTTAATTAATTAATTTATTTAATTTATTTAATTGATTTTTTAATAAATTTAATTTATTTAATTGATTTCCTCAAAATCATGTCAGCATTTATTGTCGTTTGTTCCCTTGAGAGCCAAATTGATGGGCCTGAGATGGCATCTCAAAGCAATTTTAATTTGCATTTATATTTCTTCACTTGTTAGGCCTGTGTTCAATTACATGATCCAAGTTTTGATCAGACTGTTCATTTTCTTTATGTTTAGTTATTGAGTTCTTTGTATATGTTGCATACTAGGGAAAAATAAGGCTGGACATAAGAAAAACACATTTCTGTGTACAAAATTATTTTTATTTCCTTGTATGACAAATCCAACCCTCTCAAGGCAACAAGGATGTCTTGAGAGTTTTCCATCAGAACTGGTCAAGGGAAACAAGATGTAAGAATGTAAGATTCTATTTTTCATGAATTCTATATTATTGTATGCAGAGATGGTCATGCTTTTATTACTTTCACTCACATTCTAAGAGGTATATACCACAGGCTTAACACCTGGGCTAGTAACTTTTTAGTGTGAGGCAACTGAAAGTTTATATTGATTCATATAAACATATTAATATTTATAGTGATTGAGGTTTTTTTTTTTTGTAGTATAACAAGCCCCAAATTCTAACATACCTGTGATTGCTTTGTTGGGCTCAGTTCTTTCTTTCTGTTCACCATATACTCCCCTACCCTTCAAACAGTCCTACCTAAATCTTTACTATCCTAAGAGAGCATCCTAGCTTTCAGGAGACAACAACTTCAGAATACTTACCACAAATTTATGGTAATCCCTGGTTCTGTTTTTCATACGGCATGTTAATTTTGAATGAAAAGTTTTAAAATAAAAATTACATGTAGTGATAACCACAGTTTTCACCCATGTGTTATTTTCATGCTCCTGGATGTTTGTGTTTTAATTATCTATTACATGAAAAATATAAAACTTAGTGGATTAAAATATCAGCAAATTTATTATTTCCCATGATTCTTTGTAGAGTTTGCTGACATTGCTGAGCTCATGAGATCACCCATGTTTCAGCTTCTGTTGCAGGCTTAGGGGTGCAGGAACCTCCAGACTTTACCCAGGAACACAGTGCTGGCATGGCATAAGAGATGGCTCTGCCTCAGCATTCTTGACTTGCTTCTTTGGAGCCTAGTCACTGGCATCAAGATACTAAAAGCAAATGCTCCTAGGCCTGTTATGGACTAGAATTAAATCTGGCATAATATCAAACAAGCCACAAGGTATGCTCAGGTTCCTAGGCAGAAAAATTGAGATCTTTTCTTGAAGAGGGTTAGCAAGAACATAAAAGACAGGGAGCGATTACTGAAAGCCATCATCAAAGGCAAGAACCACACTTGAGTTCAAGTCAGAGACTCATCTAGAACACCTATACTATGTCCTATGACCCCTTAATCCCAGAGTGAGTCAGGAAGGAAAGTATTAGGCCCAGATGAGTATGAACCTTCCTTACATGTCATACAAAAAAGCTCATGGTGAGGAGTGGGGCCCACTGTGTTCAGCAGAAACCCACCAAATGCAGCTTTCTCTACATGTTCTTCTTGAGGCATAGGAAACATATGTTGCAAATAATTTATGAGACTTTGCTAAATAATAACTTAGTTTTAATTTCAATACCTTTGATGGTATTGAAAGGTACTGAAATTAAAACTACATTTAACTACTGGTCCTTACTTTATTAAAAAAGGTTTGAAAGAGACAGAAAACAGAATGTGTTAATCTGTTTAGTTAAGGACACTGACCTTCCTTCTTCCCGGGCTTTTCCTGGTTCCTTTGGGCCATTGATAATGTGAGTTGGCTAAGTATATTATTTATCTTTGCTGGACCTTTCTTTATTACACATCAAACCAAAATTTTTTTACTTGACTTCTACAGAACTGTCTAAAATGGGTCTTATTTTCTAGTTTACACCTTAACATTTTAGTCAATCAACTGAATACTTCTGTCCAAAGTCTTCATCTAGTTGTGTTTGGCCTTAATACAGAAGCATGGGGGCTGGCTGGCTGAGGATTTCATTTTTCCTGCAATAGCTTCAACATTATATAAACTTGGATGTGGTGTGTGCACTCAGGCATCATAAAGAACTGTCAAATTTTGTTTTTGAAAAATGAACTCAACCTGTTAGGAATTCAGGTCTAGATAATGCTGTTTGGCACTGCACCTCCATGAATAATTCAGCTAATTTGCAACACAGTTATTTGTACATTATGAGTGCACATGCTTTGAAAGTATTTCTGTAACTCTGCCATATTGCCTATTAAATGCATTCTGAAAATGGAATACCATGCAGGAATGGAAGTCCACACTTAGAGAATATGTGAATCAAGGCTATGAGACCTTGTGAACTGTCATTGTCACTTTCATAGAATATTTTACATGACTGTAGCTGGAAAATGAGCTCTTCTGTTTGAAGGTTTTGTGAACAAACTTAGCTTGTATGTGTATGTTTGGAAGAGAATAAGTTTCATAGTTCTACAACAATATTACATTTTGCACTTCCACCTTTACTATCACTTATTAGTTAATGTTTTAAAATGTTGTGGTGAGTTTCACCACTGTATTTTAATTATTTATACTGGTTACAAAATTCTATCCTTTGCTGCTGGGCATCAGCAAGTGTCATCGGGAGAGAGAAAGTAGTCAGGGACAGAAAACAAAAGGGAACTGGGCAGCTCCATCCATGAGGACAAATGTCCTTTTGATTGGCTTCTGTTCCTCTGTCCCACAGACCTTCCCAAGATAAGGTATGCAAATGGGGAGCTGAGTCTCCAGGAAAGAACCAGTAAGACTGGTAGAAGCAAGGAAAGTTCTTGGGCAGTAGAGGCCACATATTCAGAAAACTTTATTCTTTCCTGTTGTGGCTTTATTCTACAAAAGATCAGGCACATCCTATGTCAGGCAAGTTAAAGTACTTTTGTTTTGCAACTTATACATTCCACACAGTGCATGATCATATGCAGAAAGGTTATCATTGAATATTCCCAACACAAATAGTTGTAAGAAACAGTAAATATTCCCACTGATGACTGCCTTCAACTTGTCTTCTGTTTTTATAGTCAGTATTTCCAATACGTTTTTGATACAAAACATCAAAGCCACTTTTAAGTGTTATTATTAGTTTTGAATTTTGTTTTTCATATACCGGTATTTATTGTTTTTAGTTTTAATATTTTTTCTGTGCTAGGCATCAAACCCCAGAATCGTGAGTATAGTAGGCAAGTGTTTTATCACTAAACTACATCCTTAGCTCTAATTTTCATTTTATTTTTAATTTATTATTTTTGTGGGTGGGTGAGTGCACATTCATATATTCATATGAGTGCATACATGTGTGCTGTTGTTTGTGGAGGCTACGCATCAACTTTGGGTCTTGTTCCTCGGGAGTTATGCACTTTGGTTTTGGAGATAGGGTCTCTCACTTGTCTTAGGCTCAACTATTAGGTTGCATTAGTTTCCAATCAAGGCTCAAAGGGCCACCTTCTTCTGCTCTCTAGTACTGAGATTCCAAGCCTGCACCACCACCTTTGGTATTACACCATCATGCACATACAACAAAAACTTTACTGAGTTATCTCTCCACTTCTTATTTATTTTAAAAAATATTATGGTTTTGTTTGTTTGTTTTGTTAACTTGGCACAAGCTATATTAATCTGGGAAGAGGAAATCTTAATTGAGGGATTGCCTCCATTAGACCATGGGTAAGCAAGTCTGTGGGGGCATTTTCTTCATTAATGATAGATGTGGAAGACTGCATCTCACTATGGTAGTGCTACTGTGCAGGAGGTAATCCGGGTGTTATAAGAAACCAAGCTGAGCAAGCCATGAGGAAAAAGCCAGCAAGAAGCATTCCTCCATGGTTCCTGCCTGTTTTTGCTTGTATTGTTGCTCTAACTTCCTTTGTTGATCGGCTGTGACATGGAACCCAAGTTAGTTTTGATAAGACTATTTTGCCAAAGGGACAGAAGGAAAACTTGAACATTGTACATATTCATTGTATATGGTACTATGTTACACAAGAATATTTAATGCAAATATATATTATATATTTAGTGTATATCCCTAAAGCCCACTTATAAGTTTATTTGCTTCACAAAGATTATATCTCACTATCCATGCATCTATATAGTTCAAGATAACTATGCACAAGTTAATTTACTATTGTTGTCAAAATACTTTATATGTCTGCATATAAATTTTTTAGAGCAAGAAAATATATTATTATAAATAAAATGACTTATTCAATTTATTCAAAAAAAGATCAATGTATGATAAATATACCTTTAAAAAGGCAAAATCATTTTAGTTTTCAACATTATTATTATCATTCTCAATCCTTTCTCCACTTTTTGTTAATTTTTCATCACTCTGATTTGCATGATTAAGACTGTTGCTGCCACAATTCTCTTTCTTATTCCAAACAACACAAAAAGCACCATGTGTTGAAAAAGCCACCCAAGCAAAGTTTTCAGCACTCCATCCAACATAAGGAAATGTGGAAAACAAATGCAAGAGAAAAACCCAATTCAGGTCAGCCCTTTCAGGATCTTGGAGGCTTGTATATTGTAGGGTTTAGAATTTCAATCACAGAGACTGTGAAAGGGTATATCTGCTGTAGCTGGAGTTTTTCTGTGTCCCACCCAGTCCGCAGCTGCTCAGATCCAAGTAAACACACAGAAGCCTATATTAATTAAAACTGCTTAGCCATTAGCTTAGGCCTACCAATGACTAGCTCTTACATTTAAACTCAACCCATTCTCTTAATCTATATGTTGCCATATGTTCCATGGCTTTACCTCTGTGCCATTTCATGCTGGTCCCTGGATGGCAGCTGGTGTCTCCTGATTCAGCCTTCCTCTTTTCAGAATTCTCCTTGTCTGCTTATCCCACCTATACTTCCTGCCTGGCTAGTGGCCAAACAACATTTTATTAAACCAGTGTACAAAAGCATTATTCCACAGCATTTCCCTTTTTTTTGTTTAATTAAAAAGGAAGGTTTTAAATTTAACATAGTAAAATTATATATAACAAACAAGAATTACTGTTACAATATCTAGTCTGTTTGTATTTTGTAAAATTAAAGAAAATTTTCTATCTATCCTATATTTGTGAGTCTAAAGTTTCATATCTACCTTATCTCTTATCATAATCAAGGAAAATCATAATTATAACTATCTAGTCTTTAACTACATCAAAGACTTCAGAAGGATATAATATTCCATACTTAAATAAGAAGTGCATTGTAAGCAACTTCTAAAAATTCTGGAAATGACAGAGACAACTGGCTGCCTGGACCCAAAGTTCCTCTGTAATGTTGGGACATCCATCTTCATCCAATAAGCCTAGAGTTTTTTTTAGTCACTTCTCTGTGTGTCCTGTAGAATATTTGGCAGTCTCCTCTGCAAAGCAGGAACCTGAAGAACCATTTTGCCCCATTTTGGCAAATTCACTGTTCATTTTCCTATGGGTCTTGCATGTACAGTTTATACAACATATTATCAGCAGTCAGGCAAGAGCAGCCTCTTGCCCAAATGGCTATTTTTGCCAAGAAGAATATAAACTCCATATGGAGTGTCTTTGATGCCCATCCTTCTCTCTGAAGTAAATTGGTGCTGCCAGGAGCAGACGTGTCTTATTGTCCAGAAAGTCTGTTTTTAAAACGTTTTAAATGCCATATTCTGTAGGTCTTTGAAGTGTTTGAAGATTACCAACCTAATTGAAATATATCTATGTATACCTAGAAAACTAAATTAATATGACTATAATTTTGATTATCATGGATGACTTAGAAAGAGATTGCATTTATAATCAACCTGCTTTACATAAAAATAAACATTCATAAACAATATTTTGGCAATTTGGACATAGTTTCTCATACTACTTCCTGCTGGTTGGGGGTGCTGTAATCTTATGGGTATACTGAGAAAATTAATAATCATGGTCAAGTCCTGACGAGAATAGTCTGTGAGTATGTCTGAGCTAGTTGTTTTGAAGCTGTTGTGGATGTTGGGTCATCTGGAAATCTCTCAGGGGGTCTTGGCTAGTCAAACCATATTAGGCTAGAAACAAGCCACAGATTCTCATCTTCTGTGGAAACAAAAGCAGAACCTCTTTTCCAAAGCAATGGATCCTTAGACACAAATTTTGAAGTCAAGATACCATATATATATATATATATATATATATATATATATATGTTTAACTCAGCAGCCTTTATAATCAAATGTCTTTCTGCAGTTAAAAATCCTGAAGACAATATAATCCAGATTCTTTGTGTAATTTCCATCTTTATGTGTCTTATGTTTTATATTGTTCTTATTGTCTCTTTAAAGACTTTATTTTTTAAAACTATTTCTTTATATAATTGTCTATCCTCCTTTTCTTCTCTCTTCCAAGCCTATGTACATTTTTACACACACTCGAAATTGTTTAGAGTTTTATTCCATCTGAATCTGTCTCATTGTGAATCTATAATCCTTCTCAGACCAGAAGAGATTTTAAACTGCTAAGCTGTGTGGCTAGGGCCAACAGCCTTGGATGCTGACTCTGTCCACCTCAGCTTTTCAACATGGTGGAGGTACCCTGGAGAGTCATGCATACCCTTCTAACTGTGGGGTCCATGCTGGCATCAGGGAGCATGCAGCTGGCCCATAAACCCTTTTTATGTGTATAAGTAAAAGTAAAAAATGTGTATAAGTAAATCCATCACACAGTGTGCTGCATGGGTTGAAGATAGCTCTGTGTACCCTGTGGTGATAATCTAATTGTACTGAATTATTATTTTGATTGTATGTTAATAAATAAAGTTGTCTGGGAGTCAGAGCTATTAGAGCCATAGCAAGAGTGTGGCGGTGGTGGCACACGCCTTTAATCCCATAGATATCTGTGTGTTCAGGGTCAGAGCTATTAGAGCCATAGCAAGAGTGTGGCGGTGGTGGCACACGCCTTTAATCCCATAAGATCTCTGTGTGTTCAGGGATACAGCCAGCATTGGAGACATATGCCTTTAAGACCTAGGGGGCTGTACATTCAGACAGTGACGAGGCAGTCATGTGTTTGGGTTTACAACCAATGAGAAGGCAGAACAACATACTTTAAAAAAATGAACCGACAGGAAGTAGGTCTCTTTTCGCGAAGCTGGGACAGCAGGAGGAAGGGTGAGATTTTAGCTCTGAGCTCTGACTTCTCGGCTTTCTCTTTTACATTGTTTCTGTGTTTCTTATTTAATAAGACGGTTGGTTACATCTACAGTACCCTGGCAGGAATCTGCCATGCTGCACTTAAGCCCCATACACCATGAACCCATCATACTGTAGTTCAAGTCCACATGCCACAGCATCTCTGTACCTTGGTGTCTATATCTCGGCCTGGATGAAACATGAAGTAGAAAGCTGTTCTTAGCTCAATTTTAGAGTTTCTTTTTAAATTCTTTCAAGTTTTAGGTGGAAATTCAAGCCAACATGTTGGGCAGCCAAATGTAGTCAGAAGGTTTCTTCAGTCCCACTTTGCTTTAAATGAGATGCCTCTTTAAATTCTTCTTCTCAGGGAACCCCACTCACCATCCACTCAGCCAACCCTCTCTTCGTGAATTCTCAGACTGAAAGCCTCTGAGTCCTCACCCCTGAGGGTCTCAGTTGAACTGCTGCTAAAAGCTAAAAGCTTAAAAAGACTCTAGTTCCTGGTCCTCACATCTTATATACCTTTCTGCTTCCTGCCATCACTTTCTGGGATTAAAGGCATGTGTAACATGCCTGGCTGTTTCCAGTGTAGCTTTGAACTCACAGAGATCCTGATGGAACTCTGCCTCTGGAATGCTAGGATTAAAGGTGTGTGTGCCACCATTTTCTGGCCTCTATGTCTATCTAGTGGCTGTTCTGCTCTCTGACCCCAGATAATTTTATTAGCGTGCATAATATATTGGGAGACACAATATCACCACAATCTGCAGCCACGTTGAATGATATAAGTAACACTTACTTGAGAGTTCTAACAGTGAACCACTGAGCTGAGCTGAAATTTCTTCATCTGGAAAGTGAGCTTGCTAAAGGAACGAAGAACTTGCAAGTTGACCCAGAATTAACCCCAGCTCAAAATAAAACTTCAAGCAAATGCTGAATTGCTGTTATTCATTTTTCAGTTACTTCCAAGGTAGGACAAGTGTATATATAGCTGTAGATTGAGGTAGTTGAGGAGGGCTTGGAAATTCAAAAAAAGTCTCTATAGGAAGAACATATGGACTTCAAGATCTTCTGCTGAGTCTTGGATCATGTGGCATCTGTGAGGCATGTGTGGCAAAGGAAAGCAGCCCTGTGGTTAGGTGGCCTGTTTCACAGGTGGATTTAGCCCCTGGTGGACCTCCACCTATCTTTCTCTCTTTCTTTTCTTCCATTCTGATTATCCTTGAGACAGTGTCATGGTAGCTAGAACTTATAGTCATGGTAGAGGACAAGGTTGCTAAACATTTTATCAAACAACCAACCGATGGTTCCAGACAGTATTCTGCTGGCCCTTTGTATGGCTCATGTTTTCCTACTTTGTTCATGTTTTCTCACTCTTGCTGAGAAGCTTAATCCAGTTTCAGCAGATGTCCAAAGTATCAAATGCATTTGCATTTAAATGCAAATTCTAAATGTAAATAAAGTTGATTTTTAGATTTTATTCAGCCTGGATAGTCTATGTTGCTTGTGCTGTTCCATTAGCTTAAGTAACTTAGAGGTGACAGTCATGTGGAGAATGTACTGATGGGTAATTTTGACTTTTGTTATTTTCCTATAGTGTTAAAGACCTGAAGACTTTTAAATGATAGTGAATAGTGCATAGCCAAAAATTATTATGATTTTTTGAAATGATGTCATTATTTCACATGAATGCTCTACTTAAAAATAGAAGCAGAGAATCAAGAAAAAAAAACCAGGGAAGTAACCTCTAATTTGAAATTGGATGCATTGTGATGCTTGTGCTGTAAAAATCTGATGGTGTATTAATGTCCCCACATATATTATCCCAAATTGTACCTTTCAGTTATAATGGCTGTTCCAATAACATAATAGCCATTTACCTGTAATTATAAGTTTTCAAAGCCTGAAATGATTCCAATTGTTTTTCTCTGTACTTTTCATGTACAATGGTTTTGTGCAGTTACAAGATCCAAAAGGCTTATTTCAACTTTCTGTTTCCACCTCTTGAATCATGTTGCAATTTAAATTAGTTTTTTTTGGTGCCTGAAGGGCCCTAGGAGATTACCAAGGGCACTAACCAACCTCAGCCTAAGGACTCTCAGGACTTAATGCTTGCTGACATTCTGTTAGCCACATTAAAGCTCCAGTTTCATCATGAATGATTAAACCAAATACCCATTTTTTGTGCTTCTCTATTTCGCCACGAAATGCAGCAAAGCCACACTCCATTCTCCTGTAGCAGACTTTTTGAAAGAAGCTATATCTGCTGGCAAGGCAAAGGGCCCAGGTAACAGCTTCTCCATGAGGCTCAGAGATGCTGGTCCCCTGGAAGCTTTCTGGGATAAAGATAGCAATGAGTTTTTACTAGTCTTATATGCTCACCTCCTTTATCATTACCCATTTATACATACCCAAGTCTCTAACAGGAAGGATAGGGCATCACACAGAATCCAAGAGGTGATGGGAGGAAGGGAGCTCTGTTTAGGTTCTCTTGAGGTCTCAGAGCTCAGATAACTTGTGGAATATCCAGGTAGTGTCCAATAAAATGATATGGATCAATTCGAAGAACAAAAGCAGTAAAGGTGAGACTTCTCAGGTGCAATTAGGAGGATAGAGAAAAGTAATTTGTGATAGTAGCTTGAGACAATGAGCCTTGCTTCTCTATTATCTGTCACTTTAACATGTGCACGGTATGTAGACATGCACATGTGAAAATAGATATACATGCATGCATACAGGTAATGTACATGATCAAATTCAAATCAGACCTAATCCAAGGTCTCATCCTTTCTCATTATCAAGATTCAAGTCTTGACGAGCAGATGAAGCCCTGAATGAATGTGTATGATTGACATGAGCAAGGACCCCAATGCCTTAGCCCCATGACTCTGACAAGCATTTTCTGGTTGAGGGTCAGAGGCATGACAGATGGCAAAGCCTTCCTCTGGTCGAAGTATGTGTGTTTATGAATGATTGACCAGTGTATATAGAGACTGTTGGCTGCTAGTATCTTCCTACTCCTGGATGGTTACCATCCAAGTCTGCTCCCCTTCAGAGACCTCCCAGTGAGAGACTGACTACCCTTCCTCTTTGTACCAGACATATTAAACACAATGGTTTTCTGGTAGGTGCCCTCTTTCAGAGTGAGCATAGCCCACCTGATCCCAGGTTTGCTGTATGTAAACTGTCAGTTTTTTTTCAGTGTTTGTCATTTCTTGACTCCTGCATTACCCCAGTCAAATTTCCAAGACCAAGCTATTGACATTAAGGGGCAAAGTAATTCTTTACATAAGCAGGGTGGAACTTGGAAAAGAGGCTATATTGGGAGAAACAGATGTCTGTTGTGGGACAGGCACTAGAGAAGAGATTGATGAAAAATTAGGTTTGAGGTTCTCAAACCTTAGAGAATGGCTGCAATGCTGGCCAGGTTGATTATAATGGTATCTGCTGGGATACTGTTAAGAATCTTGTTTTGTATGTCTCTGCAGTGTCCATGGTTTGTCTTTCAAACCAGTGTTAGATGATGAAGATATTATTGGTGCAGAAGTCACATTAAGAGCCACTTCCCACTTCCTAGTTGATTCCAGCTCCAGAATCAGAAGCAAGGGGACTTAGCCACTCTTCTGGGAGGGTCAGCTAGGATCCTCGGCAAAAATGATGAATGCTGCAGGTCTCTTATAGAAATTGTGGGCACTAGGACTTCCTAGGCCTGAAAGATGGCACAGATATGCAACCAGGTGGGCTGGGACAAAAATCCAGATCTGTATCCTGGGTAGCTGACTTGGACTCTTAGCATCTTGAGGATTACACAGTCTGCTGTCTCACAGGAAAGGTTGGCTGCCCTTCTTAGCACTGCTTTATCAGGGCCTGACTGAGTGTGTGTGAGTGATAAAGGGTCTTCCTGATCTTCAGGGGCTACAGAGAATAGGGTCCAACAGACTGAGGGTGCTAACTACTAGAGCCCACTCTCGTAACCTATTTGGGTGCTTGACAACATCTAACATGCCATATGATGGAGCCACTGCCAGAAAATGATCATGCAAGTGCAGAGATCAGCAGCTGCTCTGAGACAGCTTCTGCCTGAGACTCAGACAAGAAGGAAGAGGTCTATGTTCCTATCACATTGTGTTCACATGACTAAGTAGCTACCTTCTCCCTTTCTTCAGCTGCCTCATAAGAGTCAGGTGAAGAGAAGCAGAAACCATAAGTGGTAGGGGAAATGAAGAGAGGGCTTGGCATAATGCTATGAAGTAGATAGCATTTTTTTTCTGAAAGAGTCACAGTTTTAAGCAAATGGCTAACATTACTAAGAACTTCTAAACTATTTTCTACTCTTGGTTAGTTTGGGAAACATATAAAGAGAACAGGTATGGTAATATGAGTCATTTGGTTGATATGTGGTCAAAGAACAAAAAAATTAAGAACTTGGCAACTGATCACTGACTTATGTTAATTTTTCAAAAGATTATGTTTGGAATCTATTCTAGGACCTGGAAGCAAGCAATATTGAGCAAAGTCATCTCTCTGCCTTTTTGTGCATTGCAGCAAGAAAATGTAGATTGGGTGTTGGCTTTACTGAGAGCAATATGGCGATTCTTCAAAACTCAGAGACCAATCTATCATGTGAACCAGTATTCCCACTAGTGAGAATATATTCAAAGGAATGAAAATTGGATGTTGAAGAGACGTTTGTGCTCCCACATTCTTTACAGTGCTATGCACAATAGTCCAGGAATGGAATCAAACAGGATCCATCAACTAATAAATGGATACAGGAAACACACACACACACACATACACACACTGAAATACTATTAATAACAAAGAATGAAATTCTTTCATGAGCAACAACCAAGATCAGCTGATGAGCTAGTTACTGTATTAATTAAGATATGACAGGTAATGAAAGACTGAATGTTTCATGGAAGCTGAATAAATTGTGTAGAATGGGAGACTAGAGTGGTAGTTACCTGAGACTTGGAAGGTTGAGGAAGTGAGAGCATGCATCTATTTGACAGACATAGTAGCTCATTTGGTTAGAAGAAACAACTTTTAACTCCTGATCACCCACGATAACTATGATGGACTGCTATTACTTATATATCTCAAAATGGCCCAGTTAGAAGTAATTATGCTTGCCACCAATGCAGAGATAATACATGTTTGAAGTGACAGGCATGTTAATTACCTGTATTCAGTTATTATATATGGAAATATCAGGGTTTCCATAGATGTGTACAATTATTATAGGTCAATGGAAGTTAACATATATATTAAAAAGTTTCATCCCTAAAAAGAACTAGTGCTCATTAACTGTAGCCACTGTTTTCCCTTCTTTTTACCCAGCAGCCCCTAGCTGATTTCTGCCTTTATGAACTGTCTTTTCTGAGTTTTTAACATAAATCTACTTTTATAAAATTTACAAGAAACAGTCTCCTGCATGAGCTGTAACACTTTGCTCTGCCTCATCTCAGCAGAACAGAAACATTTTTGGATGTCAGGTGGCTTAGACAGTTTTGAGGAGGCTTCAGTTCATGATTAGAGATCACACCAGAAGACAATGACTGGGATAGATTTGCAAACAAAGTGACTAATTGGCTTTCTGCCCTGCATGCCCCAAAATCTGCTTGCCATATACCATATGCTAGGCAAGAACACTGCTGTGAGACCCATGTCAGTGGCAGTATCTGGAAGAAGAGAGGCTGTCTGTCCCATTCTGTCCACCATCAACCCAAAGGCAGCCATGCTAGCCCTGCTCATTTGGGACACTGGCTTTCATGTCTCATTCAGGGCTGGACACTTGGAGGGAAAAGAAAAAAGAAAAAACATCCTATAATTCCTGTCTTTGCCTTGGAGAATAAAGTACCAGTATTGTGAGCTTCCAAAAGTGGGAGTTAGTCTACTTTGCACAGTTCATTCAAGACATCCCAGGTTAATGAATTTTAGAGAAGGCTCTCTCATACAACCTAAGGAACATATGAGGGAAGAGGAGGAAGGACACATTGCTGTGGCCAATGAGGGTTGAGGTGGGAGTCATGCAATTCCTAAGGGGGAGAGCTTTCTTATGAAGATGGAAAATTATTACTACACATCCTTGCTATGTTTTTGTCTTGATAAGCAGAGTTTTGGCTGAGGGCCTTTTCCTCCATAAATATGTGCCTTTGTATGATTGAGCCTGTGTAACCTAGACATAGGTGCTGCATGGGTGATCTGGGCACACTCGCTGAGCCCTCATAACAATCATGTAAAGTGGCACGAAAATCCCAGTTTTGCCTTGTGAAGGTCTCAGTCAGTTTCTGCATTTCGTGGAACCTGTGCATATTCAGTTCTTCTGCACTTCCAGAATTTATGCAGAAAATTTATTACTTTTCATATGACTGTATAATTTTTAGGGTAGTGGCAAAGTATAGGAGATTCAGTGGGTGTGAATACTCCAGGTACCCAACTAGCTTGATAACAGTTTGATTTATTTAAGATCTTGTCATTCTTTGAGAAACACACTGAGAGGAACTACGAGGCACCTTGATTGAGACTGTGGTGTGTGATAATGGGGGAGCACTGGACCACCAGGGAGATGATGCTCTTATTCCATCATTTGACAGACACTGAAGCTGCTAACTGTCAAGCCATTCTAGCACCTAGACCCTGTGCTTTTCACACCAGAGGAGGGAGATCACATGCTCAGTTAAGTGGTTTTTTTGGGGGGTGGGGGACGGGAAGCATCCTTCAGTCATCCTTGCAAACATGTTTGGAGCATAGAAATGTTTTCCTAAACAGAATCATAATGTGCTACTTCATTTTTATCACTTGCTCCAACTTGGACTTCTTCTCTGTCAGTGCCATGTATTCCAGCATCAGTTTCTATCATGTGTTTCTAGGATGAGTTATTACCCATCCTGACACTGCTGTGTCTGCTGTGTTTCTACCTTTACCTTAGAAGCGGTGGGGCAAGCTGCAGTGGTGCTGAGTAGGTGTCAATGAACAGCAGACCACATCCTGTTTCCACACAGGGGCTCCTATTGGCAGCTCTCTAAGAAGTTCACACTCTGTTTCTCCTTGTTAACAGGAGCCAATCCACTTAAACAAAGATACCATCTCAGTGTGTGTGTGTGTAAGCTTCAGATATGAGCATGTTTAGTTAAGATGTGAAACATATAAAGCAACTAATCACAGCTAAGGTAGTAATTATTTCATCCTCTTTCCTGAACTTGTCACCTGAAAATGAGAGGCACTGTGTCCAGAATAAATTGAAAACCTTTCCCAGGCCTGGCATGAAGCTAAAGTATGCCTAGCTCGTGGGCATGCTGCTAAGTGCCTCTGGAAGCTTGAGTTTCCCAGAGATCTCAGGCTTCCCACGAATTCTGCATCCACAGGTCTGGTTCTGCCTAGAGCTGGCTTTCATCCTTGGAGTGAATCAATATCGAAAGAGTGATTTCAAAGGGCTCAAGTTATTTGTAGTCTATTTGCCTTCAGAATGTTATTTCAGCTCCTCTCCCACAGAGCAAATCTCACCAGAAGCAAGACCATATCTTTTTCATATCTACACAGAAAAAAAAGACCATTTAGCACCCACAATAAAAGATATAAAGATTTGAGGGGTTAGGTGTTTTTTTTTTTTTTTTTTTTTTTTTTTTTTTTTTTTTTTTTTTTTTTTTTTTTTTTTTTTTTTTACATTTTCCCCCAACCCAAGAGAATTCTAGAAAACTAATAGGCAAAGGGTAGAGATGCCTGGAGTGACCATTTCAGTCCTGCTGAACTTAGTGCATGCCTGTGTTGTCACAGTGGGCACCCAGCAATACTGAATCTGTGATGGCTGGCCAGTTCCTCATAGTTTCAACATATTTCTCAAAAGCAGTGACATTTATTTTTCCCACTATGCAAATGATAAATTTCAGGTAAACAACCTATACGCCAAACACCTGAGGCTAAGCAAAACCCGAAGACACAAGCTCACTGGGCCCTGTGAGCTTCTATAGTTCATAAACTGAGCAACTTTTGAATTTTATTGAGAGAAAAGAGAGCCAGTACTGTGGACACAAAGCATGGTGCTAGGCAATATTCAAGTACTCATAATCTTGCCTATGATTATATAGAGTGTAGGTGCCATTAGAAGAATATTGTAAATAAGTCTTTGAGGCCTCACTGTGATATGAAATCTTGTCTGAAAGTGAAAAGACTTGAGGGAAGACTGTATCCAGTACTGCTTTAGAGGTCACCTGGGCCCTTGCTGGGGTAATGTCACCTTTGCATCTAGCTGCTCTGATTTATGTTTACACTCATTAGAAGGTCCTTTGAAGAGTGCTCACTTGTGATCGGCATTACTTATGGATGACACACATCTACTTCTTTGCTATTTTTCAACAAGTACAAACAGCAGACAGAGCAAATTTCTCTACTCGTATCTTATGGAAAATACAGGCATGTACCTGCACTCTGGGAGTAAAATCATTGCTTGTTAGTATGTTCCTGTTAGCGAGAATCCTGCTTTTTGGAAGTGTACTTGTTTTTTAAGTAGAAACTCAGTCAATTCTCTAAAAGTTCAGAAGTAATAAGAACAAATAAAATTGACATTTTGTAAGGGTTAAGCATTTTTACATACACTTACTTAAAATCCTGCATTTTGGTGTTATGTGGGACAACTTATTTTATTATTTTTTTACTTTGAAAACAGCATCTTTAATTAATGTTTTTCTAAAGGTAAAATGTTCAATTTAAAATAGTGGTGCATCAAAATTCTAAGTTTCTGATTACATTCCAAGGTATTCTTCAAATAATACCCTATAGATCATGAAAGAGCAAATTTAATTGCAATTGTAGAGAACACATCTTACAAACACAATGCACACATTTACAGCCTCACATATAGTATTTTTTCCCAAAGAAGTTGAGAATAGTGGCCCAGAACATCAAAAACTTACTAATTTTTTCCTCTCCAGAAGAACAGCCACTCATTTTAAATGATTCAGACTTTGAGGTCCAGACAGTTTAGGCAATTTGTCTAATGCCATGAGGCTAGAATGATGCTCATTTGAGGTTAACATTTTCCTTTCATTTAAATCTTGGGACTGAGGAGATAATTTGGTGGGTAAGAATACTTGCTGCACAAGAGAACCTGAGCTCAGTGAGAAAACCTGTCTCAAGGTTATAAAGTAGAGAGGGGTAGAGCAGGATACCCTCTGACCCCTGTATGCTCACACATGTGTGCATATATCTAACACATACTCCCCGCCACACACACACATACACTTTCCTAGCACAGTTAGAGACAGAGTTTAGATTTCTAAGTTGAGAAACAAAGATCTATTCTAGTTTGCTAAGGCCAGAGAGTAGTTAACAGGGAATATGATTTGTGCAGACTGGGGAACATAATCACATGTCTTGTTCACACTGTAGTTGATTATGAACGAACAGAGTAGTATCCACATGAACACCATTTGTCTAAAAGATGGTGCATAGTTAAACTTTTATCCTCTTCCAGCTCTTTGGATGAGGGATGAGGCTCATTTGATTGATGCCTGGTTGTCTTCTCTAGGACTATGGTTTTGATAATGTCATGTTGTCTTCTCAAATTCTGAGTTCTTGTTTTGAATTGAGACCATGTGGCTTCAACTTCAAGTTTCATTATCCATTTTTCTTTGGTGAACAGTCAATTCATTACCAAATGAGAGCTATATCAGGCACCCAGCCTATGTGCAATGCAGATGGAGGTAAAGTGGTTCACCAATGGGAACCTTTTCCAGCTTCATATCCCCTCAGCCTGTGAGGGTCATCATACCATTATAGCTTGACATGATAGTCAGTCATTTGTTCAAAGCTTCGAACTCCTAAATCACATTAAGGTCAGCCTTCACATTCCTTCCTGCCCCTCCCTAGCCAGATACTTCTCCTAACATGCTTTACCTGCAGGTTGTTCACTTATTAACTAAGGTAGGTTAGCAAGCTGCTTCATTTTCTGCATCTTGGAATCAGTATGTTGCTGTCAAGTGCAAAGAGACAGAATTATCATGAACTCATTTCTAGAGTACTGTCTGTCTACAATTCAGTAGGTATTCAACAGAGAGTAGTGTTCTGATGCATAGCCCTTCCTTCCACGCATTCTTATTGAAGTATATATTAAGATATGCTTTGAGTTTTTGTTGTTGTTATTTGTTCTCTTTATGTTGGTTTTTTTTCAGCAATTAAGAAAGTAGTTAACGCTCATATTGACTGCTATACATTTTTTCCTTCTACCTGAAAAAAGTCCTGTTGTTCAAGGACTGCTGAATATACCCTTCTGTATTGATAGGAGTATACTACAATGCTGATTATCTGTCCTGCTATAGTGTCTTAGTTAAGGTTTCTATTGTTGTGAAGAGACACAATAACCATGGCAACTCTTATAAAGGAAAGCATTTAATTGAGGTGGCAGCATTTTTCAGAGTTTTGGTCCATTCTTTTCATGCTGTGACATGGTGGTGTGAAGGCAGACATAGTGCTGGAGAAGTAGACACGTGTCTTACATCTTGACTTGCAGCATCAGAAAGTGGTTTCAGTGTCACACTGAGGGAGGCTTGAACAAAGGAGACCTCAAAGCCCAACCCCACAGTGACACTTCCCCCAACAAGACCATACCTCCTAATAGCGTCATGCTCTTTGGGGCCATTTTCTTTCAAACCACCACATATGATGACCATACAAGCTACATTTACTAAAGCATGACCAGAAGAGAAGGACGACTGTAGTTGAAAATGTTATTTCATTCTAAGACACCAAACTATGTGAAAAATGCATTAGGAGTGTCTGGGAAAGACAAAGGCAAGGTTGCTTCATTCATGAGGTGTTGCACAGCAGGCCTTGTCTAGTTATGTCATCCTCTGGTAAGACTAAGGAGTCTATTTCCACTCCAACTGTTTGTGTGTACATTCAGTAGGAGCCATGAGGAGACTGGAGAGCCCTTCACAGCTCTTTAGCTAGTCACTCAGCATGCTAGTGCCTACTGAGATGTCCTACAATGAGTGCTACATGGCCTCAGAAGAAGAAGGCACAGGGACTGTAGAGATAAAGAATGACCCCAGGAAACCATCCAATTTAGAATATTTTCAAGTTTCCAGAACAGAGACGTTACTGTGCAGTTGCCCTCACAGATCAGAGAGGACTAACTGTACCATCAGATTTATGCTGAAAATGTCACTCTGCTGCTTTCTCTCTTGTATTGAAGTTTCAATGGTCATATGGGTACGGGTAATTCTAGTTTATGTTGGACAGGAAATGGAATTGGAAGGAGAGGAGTGATTATGCAGCTGTTCTCTTAAAAGTCAGCCTGTGTCTGCTTTCTAGGACATGGCTACACAACTTTAAAGGATCTGGAAACTCAAGCATCCTAGAATTAAAACAGTGTCTTACTGCAGACTGTAAATGACTCTCATGGTGATATTACTTGTATCCAGCTTTTATGAATATTTGGATACTCTGACTATAATTATGAATAAAAAGAGAGGTGTCTGAAAGGGGAAGGAAAAATTACTCGAAATGCTTAGCTATTTTTATTAATATAATAGAATCAGATTTCTTATAGCCATACATTTTCCAAATAATTCTAGCAATGGTTGGCTTATAGAGGGAAAATAATTTTTAATGTTGGTGGGCTCCTAAGAAAAGATATTAATGCTATACAATCCAGGATATTAAAGGTCTTCTCAGCCCAAGAGCTTGGGTAAGTGTCACAAGTTCACTGCTGTCTGAAGTAGAGCTATTTCTAGAAGATTTTTCCTAGTGTTACTAAGGCTTCGGGATTTTACTGGCTTGAGCTTCCCAGCTATGATGCCAGTATAATTTTGAAGCAATCAAAATTCTGTAAACAGCTCATGGTAGCACTGTGTACAATCATAAAATGTCAGGGCTCAAGAAAACAGTGTCAGGTGCTGACTTTTAAAGGGATCACTGTCAGTTTTTAATAACAACATTTGTTTAGCCTCCCAGACATGCAAGGCATTGAGTGTCCTTGTTCCTTTTGCTTGAATTAGAATGAAGGTTGCTTGGATCTCTTCTTTCAAGTTGCAATTCTCAGTGGCTCACAAAGCGATAACACCATTTTATTGGCTGACTCCACCACTTCACAAAATAAACAGAAATTCTGTAGGGTCCCTGGCAGCTAAGTGTGACCACTGCATAGAAGTTAGGTCTAAAGGATTATTGCTGCTGGTTCATGTGAGGGAACAAGTCTTCTCTTTGCACTTGTCCTCCATGCTAGGGCTTGAATAGATGTGTTCTTAGGACCTCCCTCAAAGGTGGGGCTCAGAGTCTGTGCTGGTGAGAATTAGACTATCAGTGCTACATGGGGTAAGTTCTTACCTGAACTGCTCAAACGATTAAATAGTTATGACCAGGTTTTAATAAAACAAAGGCAAATTTTGGGTCTCATTTTTTCCTATAACCTTAGTTTGTAAATTTCTGCTTTTGACTGATGGAACAATAGCAGCACAATTCAAAAAGAAATTTGGTTTCTAGAATACATTAGAATCTTTCCATTGAGTCCCTTAACAGAGAACTCAATGCAAGAGACTGCTCTACAGAGATTAGTATATCTGAAAGGCCTATTTGGAGCAAGGCATTAGGGAAATCCTAGGAGGAAAAACATGAAACCACCCCTTTCTTGAGATAGAAAGTATAGGGGGGACATTACCACCAAGCTCAGTGGCTGTGTCACCTACTAAAATTCAGTCATTAGACATAGAAGTCATAACGGAGGGAGAAAGATGCATGAAGTTCTCTGGAGACATTGCTGCTTGCATCTTTGAAAGATATAGTTGAGTCTGATTTCCACCAACAGGGAGTTGATTTCCAGGCTGTGGTTTGGGGGAAATAATTAAAGTCACCACTTTCTCATGGTGTCTTCATTCTCAAGTTGCTTGCAGTAATCTTCATGATCCTCAAGAAGTAGAAGCAGCCTGTGGTGAAGCAACAGTTAGAGAAAATGGAAGATAGATAAATTGATGTGCATCTGTACACAGAAACATGTGTTTATGTATCTATACATAGTTGGGTATTATACAGCTTTAGAAAATCAGGATTTCCCACTATTTGCTATTGTGTGGATTGACCTAGAAAAATTATAGTGAGTAAAATAAGCCAGAAACAGAAGATGATTATGTAATGTCTGTTTAAATGTTGCTATAGTTTGGATCCGGAACATTCACCACTATCTATGAATTACACTTTTCTGCCCAGGCTGTGATGTTCCCAGGAGGTGGTGGACCCTAGAGGGTGGAGCCCAAAGGATGACAGTTAGCTTAATGGGGTCCTCCTTCTTTTACTCCCTGCTGCTATGAGATGAGCATCTTCCTCCCCCACTCTCTCCACCATGACTAGCTGCATCACAACAGACCAAAAAGAAGCAGGGTCAATAGACCGTAGTCTGAAACCTCCAAAATTGTGAGTCAAAAGAAACCTTTCTTTTTAAAAAGTGATTATTTCAGATATTTGCTACAGTAATGGAAACTTTTCTAACATATGCAGGGTATATGCATATATACATATGTATATGTAAATTCATATCCACAGAGATGAAGAATTAAATAATCCTGGGTGGAGTGTGAGGAGGTGTGGTTGAAATGATGCAAAGTTCAGATACACAGGATGAACAAGTTTAGAGCTCTAGTGCACAATGTGAAGACTGTAGTTAATTTGCAATAGTGTTAGGACTTCTGTTAAGCGGATTCCAGCTGATTTTGTGAAAACAAAAATGCCACTGTGTGAGATAATGGATATGTTCATTTAGTTTTCTATGTCAGCTGATGATATTAGATGATTCTGTAACATCACATTGTAAATAAGTATATGCAATAAATACTATTTAATGAAATCTCTCTGGGTTGAAGCAAACCGACCTGATCCAGACCAGGTTTCTAATCAAGCTGGTCAGAAACTCATTGCCTTAGAAGGAAATTATTTCTAAGTTTAAGCAAAGTTGAATAAGTAAATGCCTTACCAGTTCTTGATTCTCTGTTTTTCCTTTTAAAATTGGAGTTTGGTGTTGTGGAAGGTGTGTACTTTGACAATGTCAAATTCAGCTTTTTCTGCCTTCCTAGGTCATGTGGATGGGAGTGGGCAAGGGTTGGTGGCTGAGCCTTAAGCTGGTCCCCATAGGGCTTAATGAGCACTTCAATGTCACATCTATGTAATGATTTTTAATAAGCGGCCAATGGAGATTCTGATCCCTGCCTACAGTTAAGTGTTCTTAGAGTGAAAAGAAAATATACCAAGGGGTGGGGCTTCTTGGGAGGGCAAACATTTATTCCCACACTTGCCTTAAGAAATCATTTATCGCCCACTCTCTCCCTTCCCTATAAATCTCTCGCGCTCTCAAGTTTATGTTGTTTCATTTTGTTTTGTGACCCACCAAGATTAAATGGGGACATGTGTGCTACTGTGGGTTAGAGCTAAGCATTGGAGCCTGGTGGGCTCCGCAGAGGGTACAAACTAAAGACAATGATTCCCACTCTCTCAGAATCTCTCAACAGCCAGTAGTTCAGAGCCCCCGCCCCTTCCTTGACTGTTGATAGAGCTGGTCTTGTGGACCCAGTGCACGTAACCACAGTTGATAAGAGCTGATGGTTACAATAGCTGTGTTGAGTCTATAAAGAATTACAATCTGTAGCCCTTCACCCTATTGTATAGCTTTTAAACACTTCCCACCCTCTGCTAAGATGTTCCCTGAGCCTTCTAGAGGGTATAACTGACTTGCTTAAGGCTAGGCCTACAACTGCGTCTTGGGAAGCCATAATCTCTGCATTTACCACTGTTCCTTGTAAGGGAAGGTTCTGTGATTAAGACTGGGAACCACTTTTGTGGACGGGTACAAGCATAGGTACTTAGAAGGCTGTCTGCTGTCATGTCAGTTTAGTTAGCCATGTGAACTCAGCTTCCCTCATGGGCCTCCCCAGGCCTGACTATGCTTCCCCACCCACAGCATTCCTTTCTTTTTATCTAAGTTCTGCTATCTCACCTCCCTTAAGGGAGCCCCCCCCCCCCCCCCCCGCCCCATTCACTTCAGCCTTTCCCGGCTTGCATGGGTACTCCATGTTAAACTCAGCACCTTAAAGAGTTGAAGCTAGCTAGTATCCTCACATGAGAGAGCACATGAGGCTTTTGTCCTTTGGGGCCTAGATGACCTCAATTAGAATGATTTTTTTCCAATTCTATCCACTTGTTGTTTTTGTTTGTTTTGTGACAGGGCCTGATATAGCCCAGGTTGGCCTTAAACTCTCTATGTAGCTGAGGATGACATTGAACTCTGGTCTTCCTGCCTCCACCTCCCCAGTGCTGGAATCACAGATGTGCATCACCACATCCAACCATGGGTATTGGTTTCTCAGGCCATCCTTGGCATTAACTCCAGGTCTCAGGAAAAGGGAAGTTTCTTTTGTGTTCTTTTTGGGGCCATCTCTTGCATCCGAGGCTGACAAAAGAAAGGCTTGTCATCTTAGACTACCCTAGAAGAGGTTAAACTTCAGAAACTTGGATTTCTAAATCCCCAAGCATCTGTTTTAAACACTCTCACTTTAAAACAAGCATTCTGTTGGTATCTGTAACAAAATACATTTAAAGAAAAAATTAAAGCTCTTGGTAAACACACTTAACAAGGGGCGAGAGATATGGCTCAGCGGTTAGGAGCATGGACTGCTCTCGCAGAGGACCTGGGTTCAATTCCCAGTCCCTGCAAGGTGGCTCACATTCCCAGGGGACTCATTGTTCTCTTCTGGCCTCCCCCAGGATTGCATGCATGTGATGCACATGCAGGGAAAACACACACACATATATAATTTAGACACTGTTAAAACTAAGTGAAAAGTCATTAAATTCTTTTTGACAAATATTGGTAAAACATTTCAGGCATTATTGAGGAGATGTCCATGTTTCATCCACCAAAAACACAATTTGGATCCAACTACTTCATATAAACCAGGGAATTTTCTGTTGTACATGATTTATATGATAATTTTTTAATGCAGGCTATGGATTTTTACTTCAATGTGTTTACATATTTATGCATATCTATGTTTATATGACTTATGTTTTGATTTTCTTTTGTCTCTAGATGATATTTCCAAAATTCCTAAAAAGAGTTCTGGAAGCTGATTCAGACAGAAAAAATATGTTTATGTAAATTAAGTATTCCTAAAACTCACGAAAAGAGTGGTTAATTTCCTACCCACAATATTTTGTTATGTTCATATGTTCCTTGACAATTTTTAGTAAATAAATACATTTTAGTATTGTTCTTTAAATAAACATATATACTTCAAATTTAAAAAAAAAAGAAATCATTTATCTGCAATTGCAAATCCCGTCAGAAGAATTTTCCCTTTCCTTTCTCTTTATGCTGTATTTTCAGGTCTTTCATATTCTTTGTCTCTTCCAAATAACTACAAGTTAATCACCCCAAATTCTGTTTGAAATGGTAAAACTACAGATATATCCAGAGACCAAGAGATGCAGAAATCAAGAGCAAGAAAGATTCACCTCCATGAGGCTTATCCCATAGCAACTTGGCATTTGGACTGCAGTCCCATCATTCAGAATATGCACTTGAGGAAAGAATCACAATGCAAAGGTAGAGAGAGAAGAAGAATGGTGTAAGACAGTGAAAACTTCACATTGTCCCAACTGCACACAGCAGTAGAATGATAATGTGGTGCCCTCTTTGTTTTATAATAAACAGGGTGAGATGCAGAGTTCAAATTGGCACTTTATTCCAATATTATTGGTTTTACTGGTAAGGCGAACTCTGTATTCGTTACAGTTTTACCTTGCAATGTGAGTGCCCTAGAAGGCCTCACTCATTAAATTTTAAATGTGTTTGAACAGCTGAACTCTTAGAAATGCATTTACTCAGTCATGTATTCTAAGGCACACTTTATAAATAGTAAAACGTCAAATGTTTCTAAAAACCTGTAATCCCTGAGAAGCTGCTTCATCTGTTTTCCTGAAGAACTTAACAGGCAGAAACCTGAATTTGCAAACTTACAGTGATGCAATTCAGAGTCTGAAAAAGTATTTGAAGTGAAAGCTCCCCTGGCTAGCGGGGTTAATCTTTGGTGGATTCTGCACCATTAGCTGATAATAACAAACAGGTAGAATTTGCAATGATGGATGCTGTGCCCATCTTGCTTTTCTTCATCTTCCATAGAAAACTCCTGATGTGCAGTTTCTACAAGATATTTATTTCACAAATCAAGACCAACCAAGTCTCAGGAGGTCAGCCAACAGTGAGGAGGGAGCCCAGACTCCACCTATTTGTGGCACATATCTGTATTGTGCAGCCCCTCCTGCGCACTAGCTAGTGCCTCTGCCTGCCTGGAGGTGCCAGGTAAGTTTTAGCGATTTGGAATTGGCTTTCTTATTTGGTGATTGTGATGGTTTGTATCTTTTGGGCTTCTCTATAAGTCAATGTGATAACAGATTGAATGCCATCCTGTAGTGCTACTGGGAGGAGGAGAAATCCCCAAAAGGTTGGACCAAACAGAAGGAGGGTAGATCACTGGGGTGTCTTTGAAGGGTCATTAGATGTCAGTATCTTCTGGTCTCTTCTTTTGCTCAGTGGCTACAATGGTGTGAGTAGCCTAGTTCCACCACCTACTCTCTGTCTTGATCATTTTTTTCTCATCATAGCCCTCAAATGACAAGTGTGAATGACCACACATCAAATTAGTAGTCAAAACAAACTTTTCTTTGATTTTCTAAGTTTGTTATACTGACAAAAAACTGTAACTGAGCTTACATAGGGAATGACAAATCTTTCCAAATAGCAGCAAACTAGTTTTTAATTTTTAAACAGGATTCTCTTCCAAGTTCTCAAACAGAGGCATCTTTCTCTCCTTTTTTTTTAAGGCAACCTTTCTTCAGGCATTTCAACTTTTGAGTCTCATATGTTGTCCCAGACATCACAGAAGAGCTGTTAGTTGATTGTTGTCAAGTGCTCAGTAATTTGAGGATGCAATTTGAAGGCTTCAAACAACATGCTGGCTCCTTTGAATGCATCTTCTCTAACTTACAATAATTTACTCCTTGTGAGTTGGAAAGCAAATGAAACCACCTCATCAGCACTGGCCTCTCCACTTAGAGGAGAATATGATTGGATTGATTTAGACACAAGAGAAGCATCCTTGAATTATCTAAAACTCTACATAGTACCCTTTGTGGTTTCTAATTTGTTCATTTAACCCTACATTTTCAGCTACTTGACTTTGTGTGCCACAGACACTCCTGCCCCAGGGCCTGAGTGGCACTCTGCTGTGAGGGTTTGTCAGGAGAGACCATGCCAGTGCCTTTGAGAATGATTGCTGCAGCAAGGATTTTTCCACTTCGATTTTAATTTCTTCTTTGTGATTTCCTTATGTCAATAAAAAGAAGTGTTTGTCAAATTGAGTGTGATGAGTTCACTGCTGAAAGGAAGCAATGCCAGTTCAAAACCAATCCAAGGCTCAACTGGCACTGTACGTGTGGTCATTTAATTATTATGATTTTATTTATATTTGGAAAGCATAAATCTGCACTTATATTCATTAATAGACTACTTTAAAGATATTTCAGAAACAATTTTACTAGAATTATCTAACATTCATGGAAAGATATGATTTAGTTTGTAGTTTAAAAGCTCAAACCAAAAATACATGTACCAATAGCCCAGAATGTAAAATAAATTTATCTTTTTGCTATCTTTCATGGAAATTTTGGTATAGCTAAAATATTATATGTTTGTGCTTGTTTATGTATTGTTGATCTAAGAAACAATTTTGATTTTAACATTTGGAAGCATTCCCAAATCAATTTCTTCATTCTTGTTCATTTGTTAAATTTGTTGCAATGGTTCCTGTAAATTCATTTTACATTGTAATGTACCAGTCTAAAGGTTTTTAAAAAAAAAATTCAAAATTTTAAGCTCAAATATTCATAGGAATATTTTCTTTTTCTCATTTTCATTTATTTACTGATTTTAATTGACATAAGAATTAAACAGGTGTATGGACATTAATGTGATGCTCTGGTACATGTACATATTGTACGGTGTTCAGTGTACTGTGCAATGTTCATATTTTAGCTCTTAAAGCTTCATTGCTTTGTCATGGAGGATATTAAAAGTCTGTCTCACTTTACTGAAATTTTTTCCATTTCTTATAATCACTCTTCTGTGGGATAGTGCAGCAGAATTTCTTTCACCTGTCTAACAACTGACTATAACTCAACATCCACTGATCAGGCTCTCCTTTCTTCTCTTTGCCCATTTGACACCCCACCCCCCCGCCCCCGCCTCTGGCAGTCATGATTCTGCTTTCAAGTTCTTTAAGATCTTGGAATGTTCTTGGATTCTACATACCAGTGAAATCATTAAGATTTGTAAGCTTCATTCAAACTCTTATACAGTGTTCCATTATCTTCATCTGACTCATGTTTTTATAATACATAAAAATGAAGTGGGAACAATAATAATAAAGCTAACTGTAGGAAACAGTGAGAAATGCCTACCATTGGTCGTAGATGTTCATGCCCATGGGTTCCTTTCTAGTTCAGGATGAGCACCAGTCAGTATCATAAGGGATCATTCTCCAGTGTCATTTTTCTCAGAAGTACAGTCATGTGACCTCACAAGAACCTTACTTAGCATCAATGGGCAGGTCATCTTTCAACAGGTCAAAACATCACTTCAGAAACTGTCATTGGTTTGTAGTGTTAGCATTTCCCCTTTCTCTAATAGACCAAACACTCTCAGCATCCAGTTTTAGACTCCTTTCCTCTGCGGTCCTTTAGCACCAGTTCTTTAAAAGAGTTATGTTTATTCTCTTTAACTTCTGCCTTCCATTTCTCTCTTAAGTATCTCTGTGTGACATTCACTCACACCCCTGTAGCTCATCAAATACTCCAGAGGTCATGCATAACTCCTGGTTTTTATTTCTCCTAGTTTATCATTCAATACAGCTAGTGGCTTCCTCAGGTTCAAAGTTATTTTGTAAGGTTTCTTGGATTCCTAAGTCTACTAATTTTTTTTTACTGTACTTCTCTCTTACTCTCAAGTTTTATTTTCTGCACATGTCACTGTATTTTCTCTCCAAACTTTCAACATTGGAATGCCTCAGCCCTCCCATCAGAGACCATCATAGGTGACCTTCTTTGTTGGCATTTCCATTTAGGTGGAAAATTGAGCATGTTTCCTACAATATACTGGATGAATCTGTTTTTTTTTTTAAACCATAATTGTGTCTCTACTCCAAGAACCCCAAGAGTTGCCAACAACTCTATCTTTAATTTACATGATCAAAGATTTTATGATCATGTTATTGCTCTTTATTTTACACCCTTTGTTCAATATTATCCTCATATTCACTAGTTTCAATTCATGTACAGAATCTAGCCATTTTCTTATCCTGTATCTTTATCACTTTGTTGCAATAGAGCATAATGTCTAAACTGGAATATTACAAAAATCCTTTAATGGATTAATCCTGATTTTGCCCATTTTGTATCTCTATCTTAGCCCTTTCCAAGCATAGCAAGGATTTAATTTTCTACTGAGAAGAGCATCAGGAAATGTTACTCTTTCTTCTACTTCAAGCACCCAGTGTTCTTTCACTTTTACCCTATTGTGAGGGGGATGCCTGAGTCAATTAGATGTCTCTGGTCTTGCCTCGGCCACCGTGTCTCTTCTGAGGGTCCCCTGCTCACCCCTGTGCAGACATATTGGCTCTTCTGGTATGTCCCAAACTTGGGACACAGCCACTCACTGTGGGGTCTTGCCTCTGTCAGTCCTTCTTTCTAGATGGCTTATCTAGATATGAGTACACCTTACACCTGCCTAAATCCTGCCAGTGCAAGCCTTCTGTGAAGGGAAGACCCCTTTAAATCCCTCTTAAAGCCATAGCTTCTACTTTCAGTTGGTGCCCATCATTATATTACCTTGAGATCACATAGAAGTCATTCGATAATGTCTGTAATGAAAGAAACTTATTAGATGGGATCATATGACAACGTAGACAAACGCTTGAGAAATGCAACAACAACACCTGGAATCACTGTCAGGGCACCAGTGGAGCTCAAATTCCTAAGAACAAAAAGGTGTGTTGGAGTTATCACAAGACTCTGGAGGTAAATTAAATCTCTGCGTATTTACCTCAGTCTTCCTCCTACTCTCATCTGGGAGACACATCTTCACCTCTTTGTATGTCTGGCTGGATTGCTATATCCATACTCAACATTCTCCATTGATCTGTGGATGTGGATATGCCCCTTCTTATTTATATCTTTACACTCCGAGATCCTGGAATGAATATCTGTTTCCGTGTAAGTATGCGAAAAGCAATGTGTTTTCTATCACAAGCAGTACATTTCGTGTTCCTATAGAGCGAGGGCATGCTAGTTCACCTTCAACCACTCTCGAATCTGTCTTGAAAGAGAAACGATGCATTCAGTTCAGTGCTGGCACCTAAATGGAGAGATAAAGTTTTCATTTTTCTCTGGGTTGTGGATAGAACCCTGCTTTTAAATTTGAAGTTGAATGCTGGTGGTGAGCTGGGCAGGGGTCAAATTCTTGCTACCTCCTTCACTCACTTCTTTGGAAGCTGAATTGGCAAGAGTGTTCCTCTTTTACTGTACAAGAAAGCAAGAAATGTATTACTTGGGAATCTGAAAATGTCCTTGTTTCATTCCACACAGAGAAGAGTAAATGAAAAAAAAGCACTCTCCATAGACTGAAAAACTTTATTCCACTTGATTTTCATAGATGAACATCATATCTTCTGAACTTGAATATACAGTACTGTAATACAAATACTTTCCATCTCTGTAGCTGATCCATGTCCTGGGATTTAAGTATGAAGAAATAATGTTTTTAAATAGTAGATTTAGAGCGGAAGAAGGCTATGGAAACTTAACATTGTGAGAGCAATTTCTGTGTGCTGGTTGATTTGAGAAACACTATTTTGCTCCACAATTTAGGGTAGTGATAGCAAGACAGCTTTTTATGCCTTGAGCTGTGCCTCTGCTCTTCCTTAGACAGAAAAAACAAACAAACAAACAAACAAACAAAACCTATGGAAATTGAAAATTGTAATGATTAATGATTTAAATCTATATATCTTGAAGTTTACAGAAATTCCATGTCTATTCTGCCAATAGTTTAAATGGCAACCTCAATCTAAGTTTCCCACTTTGGTTAACAGACTCAGTAAGATTTTATTCAGAATAATGAATCTATAATTTACTAGTTACATGAAAGTTCAAAGATCTTATTCGTATTCAAAGGTGTGTATTGTATAAATCCCCACCTGTAATTGAAGATGGTTATTGATTTATGACACATATATTTTCTTTCTCTAGCAATGTCCATGTGTACACATACATTGTTTTATTCAGTGTAATTTTCAATTCATAGAGGTTTATACATAGGTTTTCTTATGTGCAGAGTTAGAAACTATCTTGTAAAGTCAGAAATTAGTAAGTCATTTATAAACAGGATGTGGAGGAGGTTTGGAAAGCTTGCTGGTGTTATCACTGTGCTGAATAATTTATGTCAACTTGACATAAGTTAATATCATTTGAGAGTAGGGAACCTCAGTTAAGAAAATGCCTCCAAAATTGATTGGGCTGTAGGCAAGCCTGTAAAGCGATTTTTAAATTAGTAATTGATTGGGGAGGACACAGATCATTGTGAGTAGTGCTACCCCTGGGCTGGTGGTCCTGGGTTTCATAGCAAAGCAGGCTGAGCAAGCCTTGAGGAACAGGCCAGTAAGTAGCACCCCTCAATGGCCTCTGCATCAGCTCCTGCCTTCAGATTCCTGCCCTGCTTGAGTTCCTATCCTGACTTCCTTTGATGGTGAACTGTGATGTGGAAGCATAAGCCAAATAAACTCCTTTCTCCCAAAGTTGCCTTGGTCATGGTGTTTCATCACAGCAAAACCAACTTAACTATGACAATCATGATTGTTGCTTAGGTTCAATCAAAACCATTCAGTATTGAATTTCTATCTGATAATAACTTAGTGAATATCTCATTAATTATTTTGTTAATTTAAAACCTGCTTGGTTAGATTTCTATAATTTAGTGTCATTGGGGCATCAATTGTAGCAGTTATCTATTAGAAGAGAAGTATGTAGTTTTCACTCTGGGAGACCAAAAGGGAAATTATTAACCTGACATACAGAGTTATATAAGAGAACATAAAATTTTAAACAGTGAGTTCCATGCAGGGCCTGGAAGCAGCTCCTATTGCCTCTGTCAGAAATTATTTCATCCTTAAATCAATGTTTATAAACATGGGCTCTTTGACTATCACAAGCGTAAAATAGGTACCTATATGGAAGCATATAATATGCAAAGAAGTTATGGTTACATCCTAATCTTAAACTATCATTACGTTATCTAGAAATCTACACTCATTTCACATGGAATCCTGGAACTAGTAAAAAAGAAGGAAGATTTTTGCACTCGGGAGATACTTTTTGAGTTTCATCCTTATTTGAGATCAAAAACGTAAGGGTGTGTGGGTAGTACTCGTTGGATGATACCCTGAAGCAATGTTTCTACAATCATGGTCCTTACACTTGTTATAATTACCTCTTCATGGATTATTTCTAAGAAGTCACAGTTGAAAAACAATTAAGACAAAAGCACATTTTAAAGGCAAAATCTGAAAAGCTGTAACCATATCTGGGTCTTAATTTCTAGAAGAAGAGATGAAAACAGTCCTTTGTGTGCCAAAGAAGGGAGTGGTGGACTCACCAATCACAGGCAGGGATGACAGAGCTTCCCCAAGGCAGTTGCTGTTCCAGGGCTCAGCAGAAGTAAAACCCCAGACCTTGAGTCTGCCTTGAGACATCTCATCAACATTTCTGTGCACAGGACATTAGAAACTGATTAACAACTGTCTGGGATTTCATCTCAAGACGGTTGTTTTCTCTCCCTCGCAGGGACAAAGCCTGGGCAGCTGTACCCTGTTATTTGACAAAGCTGTGTTATACTATCTAGAGATTTTTTGCCATCTCAATCGGCTCCATTGAAATAATAAATGCACAGGCAAAATTTTCATAAAAGAGGGGGAAGAAAATAACAAGACAACCCAAAGCTTAGAGAACCAGGAAAATCTTTCTTTCTCAAACCTCTAATTTGCAAACATCAATGGCTGGTGAAGATTTTATTCAAACACAGGTGTGCATTGCACAGATCCACACTCACAATTTAAGGCAGTTATTATTTCATGATACAGTATACCTGTCTCTTTATAAATGTATGTATATGTACAAATATATGTTGGGATTAACTACATGTAATTTTTAGTTTATATCTTATGATATAACAAAGTAGTTAGAGAAGTAACACTGAATGCTTCGGTAGGCTATAATAATCTTATTCTTAGTATATGATTCAGCTAAAGGGCACAAAACCAACAGAGAACAGTATGCCTGCATGAGGTGATGTTGGAGGCCAGGAGACATCACATTATCTCATCTCAGTTCAATGTGGAGTTGTATGAATGAAAACACAAAATCATTAGTGTTTCCCTACTTAGAAAAGTAGAATTTCTGAATTTTAAGGAAATTTTTTGTTTGTTTATTTTGCAAATCCTTTTTAGAAGGCTGATGCCACCTTTCTCTTTCTCTTCAGGCACAGGTTCACATGTGCATGCTCCTATGAGATGGGTCTGAGTGCATAGCTTTTATTACAACTATTCAGTAAGTCTTTACCTCTGTTTTCCATTCATGTTTAACACATAGTAAAGAAGACACAAGGAATGAAGGCCCCGGAGAGACTGGACCAAGATATCATGAAGCAGATTATAGGTAAAGATTCTTCAGGTAAAGATTTTTGGTGGGATTTAAGACTTATCATAAACCCCATCAAATTTGAATATTTGTAGGTCATAGTTTAGGTCTTGGGGCCTTGGTCTGAATACCCACTGGAAAATGGATAAAGAAATGTATTAGGTAGTTTTTCAAAATGAGTTTGTCTTAATACCCATTTACTTACTTACTTATTTATTATTTAGTTTTCTTTCATCTTAAAATGATGGTATAGAGACATCCAAAAGACTTTCCAAAAATCCTTCCTGATGAGTTCCTTTACTTATTTTTTTTTTTTACCAGCATTTAACTTTGAAAATAAAACAAAAAATTATCTAACCATTTGAAAAAGTAGTAAAATGATCGTATTCCCTTTGGGATTAATAATTTTGCAACAATTACTCACTCTCTTGATATGATGTGTAGATTTTTTTTTGGATTTTAGCTATCTCTCTAGCCTCATCTATTATAACACTAGCACCCTACTATCTAATTTCAAGCTATCTCATTACAGGGAGTTAGTAGCATAGACTCCCCCTTCCCCATTCCCCAGGATTGTCTCTGTATGTCTATGTTGCCTCTCACTTGTTTCTCTGGATCCTGTAACTCTTGAGCAAAGACCTGACAACATTCAGACTTAAATAATTGTTAATTATGCTTCATAGGGCTTCCGTGCTCATCATCTTCTTTGTACTTAGAGAACCAAGTCACATGACTGATTTTCTAAAGTCACACTCAGAAAACATATAGTGAAGCAGTGTATTCCAATACTTGGTATTGACTTTCAAAAACACAATGAGCAGCTAGAGTAGTGACCGAGCTTCCTGCTTGAGGTGCAATCTGGAGAACAGCCCCCAGTGTTGCTAGCTACAGCTGAAAGGGACATGAGGGTACATTTGCTTCTTCTCTAGAATTTATACTAATAGCTTCACTACTCTGAATGTCTCCAGCAACACTGAAGTCTTCCAGGATTACAAATTATAAGGATAAAATAGGCTTCAAAGCAACACTCTAATCTCAAACTGATAAAATCTTGCTAACTCATTTGGATAAACTGAAGATTCTTTAGAGTCCATGATTCACCTGTAGATCTTGTTAAAATTCAGTTGAATGAGTATATAAATACAACTTGCTCAGCCTGGATTACATTGCTTTTATGTACATGTTTTCAGGGCTGATCATTTGGTGTTGGGTAACTGATTGATGTGCTCTTTCCTGGGAAAGACTATTTTTCCTGCTCTCAGCATTCCTTGCTTGCCTGTAGTTCTTTTTGTAGGGTTGAGGCCTTGTGAGCTTTTCCCCATCCATGTTAGGATGTGTATTGGCAACAGCCTTGTTTATCTCAGGTTTAGGCAGTTCTATTTGAGACTATATATGTATTTGTTTGGATGTACTTGTGACAAAAATAAAAAAAGGGGGCATGAATTCGAAGAGAACAAGGAGTGTTATATAGGAGGGTTTTGAGAGAGGAAAGGAAAAGGGGAAATGATTTAATAATAATACAATGTCAAAAAATAAAGAAATAAAAAAATATGGTGGTTGATCTCCACTCTCAGTTCTTTCATGGCAGTTGTGAGACGGTCCTGAGGATACACAAAACTCAAGGTTTCCAGGTGAAGCAGATTTGTCCAGAGAAACTAATTTGAAAACAAGAAGCTTAAGGATGCAGTCTTACCTGAACATTCTGTGACATCCACCTTTTAGATCTGCTCCATTTGTTTACCTGGTGAGTAAAACAGGAACAGATGAAGCTCGGAAACTTGACTCCAGACCTGGACTTGCATTTATGAATTTGTGACCCATATTTGTACTCTGTATGCTACCTGCTAAATGGAAATCTAATGTCAGACTACGACCTCGCAGGCCAGAAACTGTTTCTGAACTAACTGTAAGCAGCTGAATTTTTCACAGTGCCATTGAGGTACATGCTTCTAACTGTTAGAACTAAGTGGAAACCGAGCCTTGGGCAGACACAGAACAGGTGAGTGGGGAGCAAGTGTGAGGAGAACTTACAGTTATAGCATGCTCTTTTCCCACTCAGGGTGATATAAAATGTTAATTGATATTAGAAGGCAATGGCCAAAAGGAGAATACATTTAAATAAATCACCACTGATTAATACAGCTACATATGCAGTACTAACATACTCAACTATAAAAATTATTTGCTTGCCTCAAAGAAGGTACCACTAAAAATATACACATTTTAGTGACATGCATAGCTCCTCCTCTGAAAATGATGCACAGTAGAATCTTGGCACACTAGAGGCAGGGCTCATGAATTACACAGACCTTCACATGCCACCCCTAACATTCATGTGGGACATAGGCTGCCCTCCTAACTCTTGTGACCTTATTTCTCTCAAGTGGAAACCACACTCCTCCACTGGGCAGGTGACTATCTTTGCAAAAGTACATGGCAGAGATATTTGGTAATAGATAAACAGTTTGTATGTTCTTTGCTGGCAAAGACTATTTCTTTTGCTCTCTGCATTCTTTAGTTTTTTTGTGGTTCTTCTTGTAGGACTGAGGCCTGCTGGACTTTCTTCTGTTCACTTTAGTCTGTCTATTGATGCTGTTCTTGTTCAGTTCATGTATAGGCTGTCATATTGGTGAGATTACATAGTCTGCAACATACAGACTGAGTAGACTCTAGCTACATGTTTAAGAAAAAATGTATTTACACACACACAACAACAACAGTTAATAAAACCAGAGGAAAGAGAATTGTATGGGAGTGTTTGGAAGGACGAGAGGGAAGAGGGGATGATGTAATTATACCATAATCTCAAACAGTAAAGGAAATAATAAAATGTACATGGCAGAGTACCCAGCATAGAATGAATGTTAAATAGTATTAAAGTGAGGTATTTTCACTCTAAGATCTTAGAAATTATTTCTCATGGTATGAAATTCATTATAAGGAATGCATAAAGTGATCAAAGATAAGGACAAATTATATTTATAGATCTCACAGGAACTGTATATTTTTTAAATACTTGGAATTATTTACATTGGTCTCTCCAACTTCAATTTTGTGCCATTATGATTTATGCTGTGCATATTTTCTCATTAAGATATTTTCAGCTTCCCTCCAAGCCATTTTTCCCAGACCTTCTAGATCATAAAATATAGTGTTTGTTTATTTATCATCAGTGATCTAAATAATTATATATCTTTGCAATAACATGTAATGGGAACCAGAAGTCAATATGAAGTCTTGATGAAATCTGAGAATCTTAGAAATTTTGAGCCCTAAGATGTCATAACCAGCAGACAAACCCAGAGCTAGACATTAGCTGGGTCTTAATGGTCATTCCCAGCAGAATCTGGAATTGTGACTTAACTTCCTGGGCTTCACAGCCACTTACTCAAAGTCAGCTTCTGAGGTTCCTCAGGTTTCAGGTTATTCCCTCATCTTTTTCCTTGTGCTCAGAGCACTGGCATTTTTTTTTTTACATTGAAAATAAATATGCACAAGATAAAGTTCAGTAGTGGCTATGGCTATGGTATGTATGTCCCCGTCACAATGGATGTTAAAATTTAATCCCCATGATGAGGAACTGGCAAGGAGAAAACTTAGTTTGACTATGTTATTTGGTAATTAAGGGAGATAACTAGGAACTAGAGTTAATGAAGATGAAGAGTGGCCTCTCATTTAGTGAGAATATGGCTTTTTTAAAGCAAAAGGGGTGACCTGAACTACAATACTCTTTCCCATACATGCACTGGGTCTAGGTCAGTCCCAGGTAGGCTCCTTGTTGTCAGTTCAGTCTCTGTGAGCTTCTATGAGCCCAGGTTAGTTGATTCTGTGGGTTTTCTTGTGGTGTCCTTGACCCCTCTGGCTCATACAATGCTCCCTTCCTCTCTTCTGCAGGATTCCCCGAATTTTGACTATGGGTCTCTGCATCTGTTTCCACCAATTTCTGGATGAAGCCTCTCTGATGACTATTGGGCTAGACAGAAGCCATGTTTGTTTCTCTGGGTCTGGGTTACCTCACTCAGGATAATTTTTTTTCCTAATTCCACTCATTTGCCTTCAAATTTCATAATGCCATTGTTTTTAACAGTTGAGTAACACTCCATTGTCTAAATATATCACATTTTCTTTATCCATTCTTCAGTTGAGGAATATCTAGGTTGTTTCCAGGTTCTAGCTATTATGAATAAAGCTGCTGTGAACATGGTTGAGCAAGTGTCCTTGAGGTATGATTGAACATTCTTTGGGTATATGTGCAAGAGTAATATAGCTGAATTTTGAGGTAGATCAATTCCCAATTTTCTGAGAATCTGTCATACTTATTTCCAAAGGGGCTGTACAAAGGCGCTGTTTGAACTCCCACCAGCAATGGAGGAGTGTTGGCCTTGTTCTACATTCTCTCCAGCATGAGCTGTCACTTGTGTATTTGATTTTAGTCATTCTGACAGGTATAAAATGAAATCTCAGATTCATTTTGATTTGCATTTCCCTGATGGCTATGAAAGTTTAACATTTTTAAGTGTTTCTCAGCACTTTGAGATTCTTCTGTTGAGACTTCTCTGTTTAGACCTATACTCCATTTTAAAATTGGATTGTTTGTTTTTTGGATGCCTAGCTTCTTGATTTCTTTATTTATTTTGGAAATCAGTCCTCTGTCTGATGTGGGGATGGTGAAGATCTTTCCCCTTTCTCTAGGCTGCTATTTTGTCCTATTGATGGTGTCCTTGCCTTATAGAAGCTCTTCAGTTTCATGGGGTCTCATTTGTTAATTGTCAAACTTAGTGTCTGTGCTATTGGTGTTCTATTCAGGAAATTGTCTCCTGTGCTAATGCATTCAAGGCTATTCCCCACTTTCTCTTCTATTAGGTTCAGTGTATCTGGATTTATGTTTAGGTCTTTGATCCACTTGGACTCAAGTTTTGTGCAGGGCAATATATATGTATTTATTTGCATTTTTTCTACATGCTGACATCTAGTTATACCAGCACTATTTGTTGAAGATGCTTTCTTTTTTCCATTGTATAATTTTGGCTTCTTTGTTGAAAATCAGGTGTCTCTGTGTGTGGATTTATAGTTGGATCTTGGACAGTTGTTTAGCTTCATCCTCTTGTGGGACTCCTAACAGTGGGAATAGGGGCTATCACTGACTCTTTTGCTGGCTTTTGGGACCCTATTCCTCATACTGAGTGGCTGTGCCCTGGCTTAATACAAGGTGCTTAATCTTACTGCAGCTTGATATGCCATGTTTTGTTGCTATCCATGGGAGGCCTGCCCTTTTCTGAATAGAAAGGGAGCAGAAGTGGATGGGAGGAGGAGGAGAGGTGAGAGAGGGACTGGGAGGAGAGGAGGAGGGGGAAACTGTGGTCAGGATGTAAAATAAATAAATATTAAAAAAATACTTTCATTGAATATGATGGCCAGCATCTCCCAGAGACAGGGCAGAAGACCCCTACCAGCAAGAATGACTTCTCTAGGGAGATCATAAAATTCACAGTTCTCAGAACCAGGTGCTGAATGATATTTTATTCTTTATAAGTAATTCAGTCTGCAGTATTTCATTGTAGCAAAAGAGAACAGACTAAGATAACAACTTTGCCCTTTTGTTTTCCATAAATTTTTCAGATTGCCACTGAAGGTAGGAGTAAACCATATTAGAAATAGGTGGGATGTAAAAGGTTACATGAAGAAACAAAAGGATGTTGGAAAGTAGAGAAGTTATAAATGAAAAAAAAACTGAGACCTACAAACAATTAACTATAAAAATAAAAAAAAAGATAACCCAAAGCTAGCCTAAACAAAGAATAAACCAGTTTAGTAAGTATGCTTTGCTGGTAGTGTAAGTCATATTTCAATGTAACGTTTTGAATACCATTTAGAATTTCAAATCTTCCAGCGTTAGTTGAAAACAACTGTGAGTTAAATCTTGTGGGAAGTATGTACCAGGTTTTTTCTTTTGGGCCACAAGCCAGCTCCCAAATCATGACACAGAGACTTACTGGTTTTCAATCCCCAGTCTTAGCTTAGGCTTATTTCTTGGTAGCTCTTAGAACTTATCCTGTTTCTTTTCATCTATGTTTTGTCTCGGGCCTTTTTACTTTTCTTTCTTTCTGTATATCATACTTTCCTGCTGTCTCCATGGTTGCCTGGCTTCTGGTCCCATGCATATCCCTCTCTTTCTCCTCCATTCTCTTAATTTTTCTTCTCTCTTTTTCTTCTTCTATTTATTCTCCCTGCCTGCCAGCCCCACCTATCCTTGTAGCTGGAGATTTTTTTCTCAGCTCCCACCAAGGCCTGCCAGTCCTGGAGCCCACTTAGAAAATAAACACATTAACTCTTATATTATTTAAACTGCTCGGCCATTAGCTTAGGCCTACCATTGTCTAGCTCTTACTCTTATACTAAGCCAAATTCTGTTAATCTATATGTCGCCACGTGTTCTGTGGCTTTACCTGTTGCCTCTACATGATGCTCCCTGTACAGCAGCTGGTGTCTCCCTCTTTCTCTACCATTCTTTCCTTTCTTTTCTCCTCTCTCTTAGTCCCACCTATACTTCCTGTCTGGCTACTGGCCAATCAGTGTTTTATTTATACAGAGCGATATCCACAACATATCCCTCTCCTGCCTAGATATTGGCCATTCAGCTTTTTATTAGACCAATCAGGTACCTTAGGCAGGCAAGGTGAAACAAATGCAATCCATCTTTAGCTACTTAAACAGATGCAGCAGCACAAGGAATGTAACATATCTTTACGTCCTTAACGAGGACAGCACATGCAAGACACCTTCACATAGTTAAAGTAGTATTCTGCAGCATAAACACAAATAACCCATCTTTGCCTAGTTAAAATAATATTCTGCAACAGAAGTGTTTGATTTAGAATATTGTGAAATAACTCTGGAAGCAGTTTTCTCTGAAAAACCTTACCTAGAGGAGAACTATTGCATTTGTGAAGCAGAATTACATGGGTACACTCATCACACCTTCTTAGCATCATTTGATAAAATGACAACACAGAGAAACACGAATCTCATTTAGTGAAAAGGAATAAAGAGTAGACGAGGCATTTTCTGTAGGAATTTAACCATCTGTAAGCAACCTGCTGGGAGGCAAAGAGAGGAAAAACACAGGAAGATTAATTGAGCTAAGCTGTCTCTGTTGGAGTTAATGAAAATGTTAAGAAGAAAGAATTAAGTTTGGGAGCTGAGAGTAGAGCTTATTTTAGATAAGGAATCCAGTTTCACTAAATGCAGAAAGTGAAAATGAACAGAGAGCAGAGATGATACTGTAATGTCTTTTAAAATTGGGGCTGACAACATTTGGAATTTAAGTCAATTGATGATCCAAGATGGAGTTTGATAATAACCAAAAGTTTAAAAGTAGAGTGTGTAGGATGCTGCTTCAGAATGTCCAGTCATCAGTTTACTCAATGGTAAGGCTCAGTTCACAGCATAGGATAAACGGAAGTGCTGAGCGCAGAGAGCCTGTCATCATGGAATTATCCAAGGAAAATACAAAAATGCAACAGCAGCACTTAAGTTGCTTCCCCTCCCTCTTGTTCTGGTCGGTTATAACAGTGTGTGTTCGTGTGTGTATGTGTGTATAAGTGTGTGTTTGCATGTCTGTGAGAGTGCATATGTGAGAGGCTGGGAATGTGTGTGTGTGTGTGTGTGTGTGTGTGTGTGTGTGTGTGTGTGTGTTTGAATGTGCTTTATGTGTGTATATTATGAATGTGTGTGTGTGATTGAATGTGCTTTATGTGTGCATATTATGAATGTGTGTGTGTGTGTGTGTGTGTGATTGAATGTGCTTTATGTGTGTATATTATGAATGTGTGTGTGTGTGTGTTTCTTTAAGTAGGAAAATAATTCTCAGTAATAACCTTGCTTAGTTACCTGATATGATCTCATCCTTTCAAACTATTCTCCTCTCTCTGTCTCTCTATCTCTGTCTCTGTCTCTGTCTCTGTCTCTCTCTCTCTCTCTCTCTCTCTCTCTCTCTCTCTCTCTCTCACACACACACACACACACACACACACACACTCAGCTAAACTTTATTTTTCAAACCCAGTGGCTTGGCCATGTGAGTCACAAGCTGGCTTTCTTTAGTGCTACAGTTCCTTGAGTAAGGTAATTACCTAAGGTGAGAATTTTAATTAAGTTACCCAAGACACAGTCATTGAGTACTGACAGCCACATAGAGATTTTCCTCTCAATTTCCTGCAGTGGCAGCTGGGGCTTTGAGGGAGTGATGCAAGCTGATGCTCACATCTAGGCTATGCTGGGGAGTGAACAGCTTCACCTGAGAGGACCAAGGAAAATAGTTGCCATGGGAAAGCTAGGTTTCCACTGATGCCAATGTCGGTAACATAATATGTAGCTTCAGGGGGACGTCTGTTAAAGTATTTCTTAGTAATAAATACCCAGAAATTGGATTAATGGTTCAAAGATTAATAAATTCCTCTCAGCTTTTGAAATGTATTCCCATTATGCTCCCAACGTCATACTAATTTACAGTGTTACTGGAAAGGAATTAGTGTGATGCTGTGTGTCTCATTTTGGATTATGTACTACCATGTTATTTAGATTTATGTTAAATTAATAGGTATAAAATTAAAATTTATTGTTGCTTAAATTTCTATGCTTTCATTACAAATGTTCCTGCATATTTTTTATGTGTTTCCTTACTGTTTATATTTCCTAATTTCTGGTGGTTCAACTCATAATAATTACCCATCTATCTGTAGGAGTGCTGATAATTTTCTTGCAATTTTAGACTAATTCCATTACTGTTCTTGTGAAAATAATAATTACAACACTAACAAACACAGAGAAAAGCATAAACAAAAGGTGTGATGTAGTCATTATGCAGAGGTTTAAATAGAGACTTCAAGGTGGATTGAAAACACAGATACATTTGCTTTCTCTCCAGTTAACCATCATCTAACAATGAGAGATGTTAACAATGGGAGAATAATGAAGTATGTAATTTAGATGTTCCATATACAAAGTATATTATACCTATACTACACCTCTCTTTTAAAAGCTGAGACATCATCCTACAAATGGGGACAGAAAAATTCCAAGGGCCAGATGAGGCAAGTGGCAACAAAGCAATGTTTTCTGAACACAACAAGACAATTTCACACAGTAGTTGTGACAGTGTGCTCAAGATTTGCACGAGATCAATTCAGAAAAAAAAATGCCAGTGTGGAGGGGAAACTACCACTCTTATGAGAACAGCTGTCGATAATTGATGACTGCTTTGGGTGGGAGAATCAGTTTTCTTTAGGGATGTGAGACATGAGAGGCTACTCATACTTCAGTAAATGCTCTTAAACCCATGCTCATACAGACAGTATTAATTAGATTCAGTGTCTTAAGAAAATAACATATGACACTCACTTAGAGGTAAAAGTAGTGGTGGGAATAAGGGAGCAATGACAGGGGAAGAAAGAAGAGGTAGATGAGATTAAAATACATTATATCTTGCATGAAAATTTTGAACAAAAATGCATATTATGAGGGGATGGAGAGATAGCTTAGTGGTTAGGGGCACTTGTTGCTCTTGCAGAGGATTCAGGTCTAGCTCCTAGCACCTACATCATGGCTTACAACTTTCCATAACTTCAGTTATGGGTGATCTGATACCCTGTTTCGACCTTTTGTGGGTGCCAAAAACACATGTAGGGCACATATATACAAGGAGATAAAACACTCATATGCACAAAGCAGAATAAATAAGTCTTTTAAGATTAGTTTTTGTTTTTATTATTTATATTATAATATAAAAATATATTTTATATAATATTACTTATTATATATTCATTTTATTATTATAAATTTGGAGGTTAATAATAATAAAATTATATCATTTCTCTCTCCAAACTCTCCCAAATACCCCTCCTTGCTCTTTTCAAATGCATGGCCTCTTTTTTTATTAATTGTTGTCACAAGGCCCCTGAGCTGGAGCTGATTTAAAAACGTATTTCCTGAGGAATAGCTTTTATGGAAGCAAAAAATTCAAAGCAAGCTTCCAAAGGAGGGAAGCAGCCAACAGTTTCACCCAGCCAAGACAACACACATGACTAGCACAGCACAATAACCCTAACGGTACAATACTGGTACACACACTTTACGGTAACCAAGAACTCTCTAAGTAGACTTATGACCTGCTCTAGAGGAGAGAAATCATGCCTGATAATGGAAACCTAGCCAACTACTCAGGGATAGTGCATTAATAGATCTCAGAGGAGGACCTACAACTTCTACTTTAATAAATTAGCTTAATGAGATATTTTAAATATTTGTACTTATACCTGTATAAGTGTAGTCTTAACCCCTCATCAAGGAAATAAATAAACGTTAATAAAAACAAACACTTAAACAATGAGGATAAAAGTAGGTTTGGTCATTAAGAAGTGACAATTTGTGTTATGTATTTAGCAAATGATTATCTAATTTGTATTTGTGTGTGTGTGTGTGTGTGTGTATGTGTTTATATATGGAGTCTTTTCTACTTATTTCACTTTTTCAGTCATAACGTTTATCAAAACCATTCAAAGATGACTTGAGTGTGGAAGAATACTGCTTAAGTTCCATGACATATTTGCTTACCACTGCTCCACGGCCAGCAGACAGCCATTTGGCTTTCTGATCAGAAGTGGCATTGTCACACCAAAGAAGCAACTGTAAGACACGTGGTTTCTGACATGCTCTCTGTTTTCCTTTTGTGCTGGTGGAAATGTATCCACATTGTTGACTCTTGAAGTCTGGACCTTCAGAAAAGGATGCTCTGAGCAGCACCCCAGCAGCCTGGACCACGAGAGAGACATGGGAGTGCTGCTTCTGTTCACTGAGAAGTGGGGGGTCAATTTGATGCCACAGAGCTAAGTCTAAGCTGCCTACCTAAGTCACATCCTTTCTAAAAGGACATTCATAATTACCATCAAGCTTGGTTTCACTTTCTATGCATTTGTGCTGCTGCTGTACACAGCATATATTGTCATGTTCTGCTTTCTTATGGACAAATTTTATACAATGGAAGCTGATTTTTACATCTTCCACGATTTCTTAAAGTTTCAAACAAACATCTGTGCTATGGATAACATTCTCTGTCTTTTATTACTCTAAGAAAGCCAGTTACCAGGTAGCCATTATTGCCTACATTTCTCAAACTTCTGAACATTTAGCCTTTAGACCATTACTGATCCCCTTACTGATCACAAACAATATGTTTTCATGTCAGCCTGGATTTTCCTACATTCATCAAGGAAACCATAAGGAAATTACCCTTTAATATTAGTTCCCCCATGTCCTTTATCCTAAATAAAAGCCGTGGAGGCAGCATGTCACTCTAGCTCCCATGTGCAGCCATCACTGAATGCTGCTTTCTGTCAGTTTAATCTATTCTACTTTTTATAAACCTTAAAAATGTGCCTCTTTCCTGGTCTGCATGCCCCACAGCAGATATGACCATCCTGGTTGTAGTTGACCCTGTTTAATACACTGCTACCAAATAATTTTCCTGTAATTTGTTTTTTATTGCTCCCAGTGATTGTCTATTCTTTCCTGTTGATTCCAGGATGAAGTAATTCTGTTTTATTTTGTTCTAGTTGACAGAAATACTTATGCCTTATAAATGTATTACTTCTTATTTGAAAATCTATAAGCTTTTTTTTTCTTTAAATTTAAGGAACAAAGAAGGTGAGGAAAGAACATGTTCTTCCCTTGGAAACTTCCCTAGCATCTGGAGTCTGCAATGTAATAATAAACAAGGTATAATTTCTCCAGATTGACCTTGAACCCGAACCTCTTGTTGTCTGTAGCACCCTTAACTGTGCCCCAGGTGTCCCAGAGTTCCTCTGACTTGTTTGGGTTAGCATACGAAGAGGGTTAGAGAGTTACCCTTCCCCTCCCAGAAAATAAAAACAAACAACCCATAAATGAAAACTATTTGTGGATTTCAGGAGTCAATGCCAATCTACCATGCAAGTTCTTCATGGTGGTTAGTTTTAACCTTCCTATTCTCAGGCACTCTGGCCATTCACTTAGCAATACTTAGAATTTCTAAAGCTTACTATTTTTCTTTTCTTTTCTTTTTCATTTCTTTGCCTTCCTTCCTTCCTTCCTCCCTTCCTTCCTCTCTCTCCCTCCCCCCCCTCTTTCTTTCTTTTTGGTTTGGTACATACACACTTCAGGGTTTTTATAGCTTATTTGTATGTCAGCCTTGTTTTCATTCTATCTTTTAGTTTCCTTGTTAAACATTTTCCCCTCTAAAATCTATTTTATCTGACGTATCATGCTTATGCCTACCTACTCCTAGATAATGTCTCCTTCATGTCCTCTGCTTTTCTTTTCTCTTCACCTATTTCAACTGATATATATATATATATATATATATATATATATATATATATATATATGTATAAATTTTTTTTTGAGACAGGGTTTCTCTGTGTAGCTTTGTGCCTTTTCCTGGAACTCACTCTGTAGACCAGGATGGCCTTGAACTCACAGAGATCCGCCTGGCTCTGCCTCCCGAGTGTTGGGATTAAAGGCATGTGCCACCACCGCCCGGCTCAACTGTTATATTAAATACAGTAACTTGAGAAAAAAAAAAAAACAGAGTTCAGACAAATTTTATAACTTATTCTGCTTATCTTTATATGTTAATTGGTATATTTAGAACCTTGATCTATTATGTAATCACCAGCATGTTAAGGTTCTGTGTTTTCTGTTTTATTTTCCACTTTTAGCTCTGGTTTTGTTTGTTTGACCTCTGCTTTACTCAGTCTTCTATTCCTATGAAAAGACACCATGACCATGTGGCAACTCTTACTAAAGAAAGCATTTAATTGGGGCTTGCTTAGTTTCAGAGGTTTAGTCCATGATCATCGTGGCAGGAAGCAAGGTTGTACACAGGCAGACATGGTGCTGAAGAAGTAGCTGAGTGTTCTATATCCAATCTGCGGGTAGCAGAGAAGAAGGAGACACTGGGCCTGGCATGGGCTTTTGAAACCTAAAAGCCCACCCCCAGTCACACACTTCCTCCAACAAGGCCACACATCCTTCATCAAGGCTAGTCCTCCTAATCCCTCTCATGTAGTGCCACTCCCTGATGACTAAGCATGCGCATATATAAGCCTATGAGAACCATTCTTATTCAAACCACCATATTTCTGCCCCCACCCCCATTTTTGCATAGCTTGTGATGGAAGCCAAGGATTTTTTTCTTCTTTTTTTTTTTTTAATAAATAATATCACTTTTCCTCAGACTTAAATTCTTATTTTTCTACTTGACTAGCAAGTGTGCATCTTTATGTAGCATTGTCAGCAAATCCTTTAGGAATGATTATTGACACATGATTTATTACAAGCCAGCCAGCATCATTTTACCGGTTCAATTGAAATATAGAAACCTCTAATCCCTTCATATCTTTCTATCTTCTCCCATTTATAACTGCTGTAATTATTTCCCCTAAAAACCCTTGGGACCATAGGGAATGATACTGTATTTATACAATGACAATTAAGCACCTTTCAGAAACCCAGAAGGAAAGCCTGCTGTAATCACCGAAAATTTTATTTCCAGTGATCTTGTTTCTTTCCTGGTTTTCCAGTCTTTTTCTTTCTTTCTTTTTTTTAAAGTTCCCTTTGTGTTGAGCACCTTCCTTTAGTTGTTTATTTTTTATATATTATTATTATTTTTTTTCAAGACAGGGTTTCTCTGTGTAGCTTTGCACCTTTCCTGGAACTCACTTGGTAGCCCAGGCTGGCCTCGAACTCACAGAGATCCACCTGGCTCTGCCTCCGGAGTGCTGGGATTAAGGTGTGTGCCACCACCGCCCAGCAAGTTGCTTATTTTTAAGGGCAAACTGGGCAATGTTGTTTTCCTGATTCTTCAGCTGAGAATGTCTTGATTTCACCATCATTGCTGAGTGATATATTTTTGTTCTGCTTTGTTTTCTGCATTTGAAAAAAAATGCTATGAATATCCAGACTCCATTACCAATTAATAATTTTACCATTACATAAAGGATCATATTTTCAGTGACTTTAAGGATTTTCTTTGTCTTTACTTTTAAGGAGATTAATTGTTTCCTGTCTTTATGTTGATCTCTTTGATTCATTTTTCTTAGGGATTTACAAAGAGTTTTGAAGATGTGAGTTTCTAACTGTTGGTTAATTTGGAAGTTTTAGGGAAAAATTAATTTTCAATGCTTTCAAAGCCTCCTTCTTTCTTTCTGGAACTCTGATAGCACAAAGGTGAAGGCTTTGATAACATTTTTCCCTAGCCTTGTATGTAACATAAATCCTTGTAATCCCCGAGTTTCTTCAAGTATAAACATTTTGTTTTCCTTCTGTTTAATTAGATAATTTCTGCTACTCTATTTTTTGAGTTTTCAGATTCTGTCCCCTGTCTGTTGAGCTTTTTCTTTTACTTACTATATGCACTTTTAAGTTTAAGTTGTCTTTACCTTTTATATATTTGCTAAGAGTTTATTTTGATTTTAGTGAGTTATTGTATTAAGTGTACCAGTGTTTTGTCTACATTTATGTATTGCACCATGTGCAGGACTGGGGCTAACCCAGGCCATTGGATCCCCCAGAACTGGAGTTATAGATGAGCTGCCAGATAGGTGCTAGGAATCAAATCTGGGTTATCCGCAAGATCAAGTGATCTTAACTGTTGAGGCAACTCTCCAGCCTCCTAAGACTCTATTTTTAATGAACTAAGTATATTTGTATCTCTCTCTCTCTCTCTCTCTCTCTCTCTCTCTCTCTCTCTCTCTCTCTCTCTCTCTCTCTCTCTCTCTGTGTGTGTGTGTGTGTGTGTGCGCGCGCGCGCGCGCGCATGGGTGAAAGTATACATTGTGTACATGTTATGTTGAGGCCAAAGCTAGACACTTGGTATCTTCATCAATTTCTTGAAATCTATTTCTTTTGCTGAGATGGGGATTTTCATTGAACTTGAGCCTCTCTGATTTGGTTTGACTGGCTGGACAAGCCCCAGGGATCCTCTTTTCTCTGGTTCTCAAGTACAGAGATTAAGAATACACTGGGTCCGGCTTTTTTAGGGACTGAACACACTGCCTCCTATTCTCCCACCTGAACCATCTCCTCAGCTCCTGTAGTTTTTTTGATAAAGCATGACTAGAACTATAAATACTTTAACCATCTTTTTTTTTTTTTTTTTTTTTTTTTTTTGTTTTTTCGAGACAGGGTTTCTTGTTTCTTTGTATAGCTTTGTGCCTTTCCTGGAACTCACTTGGTAGACCTGGCTGGCCTCGAACTCACAGAGACCCGCCTGCCTCTGCCTCCCGAGTGCTGGGATTAAAGGCGTGTGCCACCACTGCCCGGCTCTCTTTTGTATTGGTGCTGGAGTTTATTAATTCTTTGTTTCAGATCGAGGTATTTTCTAACTTGACATATTGAGTGAATCCTTATGGTCCTTAAACATTTGCGTATTCTGTTGTCTCTGAACCCAATTTAAACCCTCTGCTTTAGATGACTTTCCTTTGCACTCCAGAATGAGGAGGATACTGCTGCCATCTGAGCACAGAAGGCTGCATTCACTCTTCAGCTTCCACTGACACCCAGCGGGGATGTCCCTACTTTTTATATGTGGTTGCTGTAGCTCCTAGTGCAGGCTTCACTCTTAGTGCACTGGAGGAGGCACTTACCGTTATCTCTGGAACTTCCTTTGACTCCATCCCAGTTGGCAGAGGCATAGAAAATTTGATAACTTGAAGGAGAGAAGTGAATATTAACTTTATCTTTGTGGATGGAGTGGGAGAACATTCAGTGAAACAAGTTAGACAAAGATAACATGTTTTCACTCATATATGAAATCAATAAGGTGACATTTGTAAGTATGGCATGGAATGCTTAGAGATGGAGAATGGTAAAGCTAAGGAGAACAGAGAGAAATTAACAGGAATTTCTAGGGACTGAGAAGAGTCCAGAGTGGAGATAAAAGTGGAGATGGGAAAATGACAAAAATATAAATATGTATGAATATGATCAATAGATGATGTGTTTGTATATAAAATATAATGAATCCCATTAATTTATATAATAAACACATGGAAAATATAAGCTTAGTAAAAATAAGCCACTTTCACAATAGGTAGCACTTTCATTTCAAGGTAGCAAGGCATACATTTCTTTAACAAATATCCTTTATACAAATTCTAAAAAGAAGATTGAATTATTTAATTATGGCTATTTAATAAACCTTAGTATAATAACCAGCTCAGAAAGTCATTATCAAATAGTACTATAATCATTACTTGAAGTTTCTCATAAAATTAAATATTATGCAAGGTTATCAGTTCATATATGACTTGCTAGTCATGAAAGATGTAAGCTAGCTTTAACAGAGAGCTCTGTCAGCGGCTTAACTGAGATTAATCTCAGCATCACATAGTGACCTTATGCCACTTTATGTGCCTCCTGGTGTGATGTAAATGAGGCATTTAGGACCTCTTGGGAAGCTTTCTAAACATATAACTTGACAGAGTCAAGTCTTTGAATTTACCTTTCCATTTGTAGCACACATAAAACGTAGAAGAACAAGTTAAATGATATCCAGATGCAATTCGAGAAATCTAGAAGGTTCTGTAGCACAGCTAGGTAGTCTTTTAAACTAGTTTATATATTGTGAGAGGAGGGTAATAAACCCATAGAAGCCCCATCACAGCTCAGAGACATTTCAGTGGCTTTAAACACTCAATTTGAACTTAGAAATATATCCTCTTGGATACAAAACCAATGGTAAGGAAAGTGTTCCCTAACAATCAATCTTTATGGAGCACTGATTTATATAAAGAAGAAAGATACAATCCTTAAAGGGCCACAGAATTAGAGTAAACAATAAGGATAAACTGGGATGCCATGTATAATATTTTCAAAAGGGTCTCTTAGGATCAGTTTTTGCATATCTTAGATAAGATGATGTAGTTTACTGGTGTTGTAGTTTAGTTTCTGTGGCTATGAAAAACATCACAGTCAAAAGCAATTTGGTTAGGGAAGGGTTTATTTGGTTTATACTTCCCTATTATAGTCCATCATTGAGGAAAGCCAAGGCAAGAACTTAAGACAGGAACCCATAGGCAGAAACTGAAGCAGAAACCACAGAGGAACACTATTTACTGGCCTGCTCTTTGTGGCTTGCTAAACTAGCTTTCTTATACAACCTAGTATCATCTCCCCCAGGGTAAAACAACCCACAATGGGCTGGGCCTTTCCAAATTAATTATTAATCAAGAAAATTCCCCAAAGACATGTTCATAGGCTCTTTTGATGGAAGTAATTCTCAGTAGAGGTTCTGTCTTCTCAAGTGACTCTAGTTTGTATCAAGTTGATTAAAAAAAAAAAACCTGACCAATACAATCCATTTCTTGTAAACTTGACACAGAGCACATCGCTATTAAAATGTAGCTTTTCTTTTGTTTATTTCCAATATACTGTGTTAAAATCACAATACAGAAAACACTGCAACTTTAAAAGCTTCCAATACTTTAAAAATTCAGATAGTTTAAAAGTTCAAAATCTCTCAGAAATACCTGAAGTCTCTTTTATCTGTGGGCCTTTGTAAAATCCAAAACAAGTTAGTTTCATACTTCAAAAGAGAAGAACCAAGACATAAAAACAAAGGCACCTAAGCAAAACTGAAGTCCAGCAGTGTAGCTGCAAATCTTGTAATCTGATGACTTGAACTCAATCACCATCTTCTGAACTCTAAGGAGCATCAGTAGTCCCACTTCTCCAGCTCTGCCATCCACAAGATGCACAGCTGAACTTGTAGGCCTGGGTCAGTTCTGAGCCACACATGCTGCTGTCTTTGGTGGTCACTTCAGAGTTCTGGCATCTCCAGTATCCCGGTGTCTCCATTGAGACTAAGGCTCTACCTTCACCCATGGCCTCCTAGCCTCCTCTTAGGGGACTCTGACCCTGCCATACGGTGCCAAACCTCAGCTTCTCTCTATGACCCCTCAGTACTGGGACACCCTAGAATTTCAGTGTTGTCATTTGCTATTTTGGAAGTAACTGAGTCTACAGCTTATGCAATCATATATTGGACAGAAATTAACTTATTATGATCATAGCTCTGAATGAAATTTCACTTTGCTGTGGAATAATCCTTCTGTACACTGTGAAAATGTGTTGCTCTCATTCTTAATAAAAAGTTGATAGCTAGGCAGGATTTTCAAGGCAGAGAGAATGCTGAGAAGAGGAAGGGTAGAGTCTAAGGAGTTGCCAGCAAGACATGTAGAGGAAACAGGAGGTGCAAGATGAAAGAGAGGTAATGCCATGTGGCAGAATGTAGATTAATATAAATGGGTTAATTTAAGTTGTAGAGTTAGTTAGGAACAAGCCTGAGCTATCAGCCAAACATTTATAATTCATATCACACCTCTTTATGGTTATCGAGGAGTGGGTTGATGGGACAGAAAATTCTGCCTACACACTATGCTCTCTGTTCCTCATCTTTAAGATGGAGATAGGAGAATGTGGCATTTTGAATATTAATGAGGCATTCAGTTAGAAAAGATTTTCTATGTACTATGACAATTTCAATTAATATGCATCATCTCTAACCACAGAATCAATCAGGTAATATGAGCTGTATCTGAAATATATCATATACTTTGTTATTCAAGCCCTTCCTTAACCCACATAGCCTGAGATCAACTCTTCTTTTGATATTTGGGACCTCCTTTAAGTTTCAAAACAAATGTTGCCCCCCCTTTTAAAGGTGCATTTTCTATTTGCATCTGAGAAATAGTCTTACCTTTGACCAGTCATACACATCTGTTTTATGACTTAGTGGCAATTTATTTTGCATCACTATTATTTCACTAGTATGTCTTCTGTGCCATACACAGTAATTTGTCTGACTTAATCTCTAACTTCTGTATTCCTTCCAAGAACTCTATAAAGCTCCTCACTTGGTTTTAATAAGTAAACATTACTTTTATTTATTTTTATGTGTATGGGTATTTTTCCTGCATGTATGTATGTATGTGTACCATGTTTCTACAGTACCAGAAGAGGCCATTAGATATATTGAGATCAGTGTTACAGACACTTGTAAGCTGCTATGCATGCGGGTGCTGAGAATCAAATCTGGGTTCTCTGGAAGAGCAGATAGGGCTCTGAACTGCTGAGCCATCTCTCCAGCCTCTGTTTTTGTAGTTATTTTATTGTTGATAAAATCATTTCCTAGAAAGTTGTATAAGATGCCACAAATTATTGTAGTTTGACTTTCTTGGTGGACTTTCTTTGGATTGCCAGCTCCCAGGTAACAACACAGAGACTTATCATTATTTGTGAATCCTTGGCCTTTAGCTTAGGCTTGTTCCCAATGAGCTCTTATAACTTAAATTAACTTGCTTCTAGTAATCTCCATTCTGTCATTTGTCTTTTACCTTTTTCTTATTATGTACATCCAACTTGCTCCATGTCTTGTTGGCATCTCTCACACACCTTGATTCATCACGAGTTCCTCTCTCTCCCTAGAAGTCCCACCTACCCTCTCCTGTCTATCTATTGGCCATTCAGCTTTTTATTAAACCAATCACAATGACACATCTTCACACACTATAAGCAAATTGCTCAGAGAAGTGGAGTTGGGATTTGAACTCACTCTGTCTTAACCCTTTAATCATAGCATTGTGTTAGAGGGATGGGCCATTGCAAGGTTAGTCAGAGCTCACTCCACCCCATCTCCATTCTTTCTGCTGCAGACTCAGCTACATTCTAATCTAGAACAGTGAGGGAACTGTCTGAATGCTCCAAAACACTACTTATATTAGAGGACATATGTTATCCAACTATGATACCTCACCTGAGCAGAATATCTCTGCTTGGCAGTCTGTCCAGTATATTGACCTTACTTTCTCCATACAATGATGAGAACCATCTAACTTAAGAAGTCTTGTTTGTGACCCAGCCATACCACTCCTGGGCATATACCCTTAGGATGCTCCATCCTATCATAAAGACACTTGCACAATTATGTTCATAGCCACTTTATTCATATTAGCCAGAAACTGGCATCAACCTAAATGTCCCTCAACTGAAGAATGGTTAAAGAAAATATGGTTCATTTATATAGTGGCATATTACTCAGCTGCTAAAAAATTTGAAGACAAATTTATGGAACTAAAAAAAAATCCTGGCCGGGCGGTGGTGGCGCACGCCTTTAATTCCAGCACTCGGGAGGCAGAGCCAGGCGGATCTCTGTGAGTTCGAGGCCAGCCTGGGCTACCAAGTGAGTTCCAGGAAAGGCGCAAAGCTACATAGAGAAACCCTGTCTCGAAAAACAAAAAAAAAAAAACAAAAAAAACAAAAACAAAACAAAAAAAAAAATCCTGAGTGAGGTAACTTAGACCCAGAAAAATAAACATGGTATGTACTCACTTATAAGTGGATATTAGCTATAGAATAAAGGATAATCATGCTAGGTAACAAAGTGGGATCAAGGGGGAATATATTGATTTCCCTGGGAAGGGGAAATAGAATAGATTTTATGGGTGGACTTGGGAACAGGAACAGGAAGGATCAGGTGGGGGTAAGATTGAGGTAGAGAGCACTGGGAGATACAATTAGAATTGGGGAGCATTTCAGGATAAGATAGAAACCCAGTGCAACAGAAACTCCCTGGAAACTCCAAGGGTGACCCTAGCTAAGACTGCTAGTAAGTAGGGATGAGGAGCCCAAACAAGCCATTTCCTGAAACCAGGCAATACTTCCAGTGGAGGGATTGTTAACACCAACCAAGTCAAAAATCCTCAACCTATAATTTGTCCTGCCTACAAGATACGCTGGGGTAAAGATGGCACAGAAATTGTGGGAGTGGCCAAACAATGACTGGTTCAGCCTGATACCCATGTCATAAGAGGGTATCCACCCCTGACACGAACTGGAGGGCCAGCAACCAGAGTCTGGATATCCCAGAAACCTAGGATAGCCAAACATTACTGTCAAATAAAAAAGAAAAAAGTCAATAGGATGATCCCTAACGATATTCTGCTATACTTGTAGACAGGAGTCTAGCATAATTGCCATCAGAGAGGCTTCATTCAGCAACTGATGGAAACAGATGCAGAGACTCATGGCCAAACATTCGGCAGAGCTCAGAGAATCCTGTAAAGAGGGGAGGAAGGATTGTAGGAGCCAGAGGGGTCAAAGACACCACAAGAACATCACAGAATCAACTAACCTGGGCTCATAGAGACTGAACAATCAGGGAGCCTACATGGGCCTGACTTAGGCCCTCTGCATGTATGTTACAGTTGTGTAGCTTGGTCTTCTTGTGGGACTTCTAACTGTGGGAGCAAGGACTGTTTCTGACTCTGTTACCTGCTTACATGACCTTTTTATTCCTACTGGATTGCTTCCTTCAGCCTTCATATGAGGGGAGGTGCCTAGCCTTAGTGCAACTTGATATGGCATGTTTTGTTGATATCCCTGGAAGGCCTGCCCTTTTCTGAAGGGAAACTGAGGAGGAGTGGATAGGCAGGAGGGCCTGGGAGGAGAGGAAGAGAGGGGAACTGCAGCTGTGATGTAATATATGAAAGATGAATAAATAAAAAAACACAAGAAACTATAAAAAGGAATATTAACATAAGTGAGGGCAAAATTATTTTAACTATTGCTAACAATTATTTAAAAATAGACAATTTTATTTATTAAATTCAATTTTATATCATTTGTATGTTAATGCATGTATTAGATATAAATGTACGTGTTACATACATTAAAAGCAAACAAACAAAAAATTCTTTTTTGTACATGAGTCTGTCACAACTATATAGCAAACATGAACTTAAATTCCTGGCTTTTGTAGTCCTTGAAATGAAGTTATCTAACTTGTGCCCAGTTCTTGAGTCAAGTTATAGGTGAATACTTTCCTGCCTGTGTAGACACCAGGAGACACACTGAAAAACTGCTGAATTCCTTGGTTTCTTCTGCTGCTTCCAAATAATGGATTCAACACTTTGTATTTTTGTTTTCTGAGCAAATGTACAATTGTTTCTTTATTTGTGAGAAAGTTCAACAACCAAAACTCAGATGACAGGTAGGTAGCATGTATTATTCTCATAGATTTTTAAAGGTCTAATTAGATGGATACTTTCAGATGTTAGAATCCAAGGACACTGACCTTTCTTATTGAGAAGGTAAATCTATTATATTGGAAACATTATCTGGGGCTTTGATAAATTACAGGCTAGTCTCACTTGACAGCTACATACATTAGAAAACCAGAAAAAAAATTCAATTCACTAACAATCTGCAATTCCCATGACTGTCTCCAAATAGTTCTATAGAAGACACATTAAAACTTCAATCACGGCTTGAATCTCTGTTTTTACAGATAAGTGTTGAGGATTTTTGGATAACGAAGTGTCATGTAAAGGCTGGTTACTAGGTGAACTGAGATCACCTGGAATAGCAGGGTTCAGTCTTTCTGGTGGTACCCAAGTGTGTGGGGACACAAGTCTGTTATGTAATCATGACAGTATTTATACATAATCTATATAATCTCCTGTGCACTTTAAGCCATCTCTCAAATGTTTATAACGTCCAATACAATGAAGTACTCTGAAAATAATTGTCACATTGTTGCTGAAGGGATACAGAAAAGAAAAGCCTGCTGCATATTTAGCACAGACACAAAATTTCCCCTGCACATTTTTTTTTTGTCTGTGGCTGGTTGAATCCTGAAAAGTATAATGAAAAGTTTTTGCTGTTTTGCTCTCTTCACCTTCTATCATCTGACTTGGTAGTTGTTTGTTATTCTTCCAAAGTACAAAAGGGAACCTACAGGGCAACTGTACTGATATTGTTGTTCATGTTCAGAGTTGAATCTCCGCTGGTTTGGTTGACACGTAGCACTACAGTATTTCAGCACAGCACATATTTTGCTTTGAACCAACCAGTGAATTCATCCCTTATAAACAAATTAGAGAAGGTATAAAGTCTAGGCTTTGGGGACAGACTGTGCACATTGGAATGCAAGCTCATTACCTTCATGGCCTTCGACATGACATTTAACTGAGGACTTGTCTGTTTCATGTTCAAGAATTATGACATTATTTTATATGGATATTACAAATGATAAATTTATTTGTATGGGAAAGAGTTTGTAAAAATTACCAGGTTCTTTAAAAATTAGACTACTAATAAATATGTTATTGTAATTATTTTCACTGTGTGTTAGAAGTGTCAGAGCACTTACTATTTATTAAACTGTTAAATCCTTATACCAATTCTAGGATGCAGGATGATATTTAATAGCTAATTAGATTGACAAAATAAGGCTACTGTTATTCATCAAGCTCTGGTAACACAGGGCTGACCCCTCAGAATTCCCAACCACAAGTCTAGAAATGTTTTAAGTAAAAGTTAAATCTGGTTTTTGACAGGGTAGATTTCCCATCACTTAAGTTCTTATTTCTCTTGGACCATTGCCATTTTTGTTTTTGGTTGCCAAATCTTTCTCGGTTTTATACCCACATTAAAATTCTTGCTGTACAATGTCTTTCTGTCTTGGATGCAGATGCGGATGATAATAAGCACAATGATGACAATATTCGGGCACTAGTTACCAATTACTGCTTTTACTTCCTTGCAACTTAGTTACCACACAAAGTGCTACAAGGCAGATGCAATGTCCATTCTTCTTTTACAGCTAAAGAAACTGAGGTCCAGCTGATTCACTGATTCACTGCCAACCTACGTCCAGGAGGCACAGCCCCAGCCATCAATCCCTGCTTCTTTATAGAAAGCTACTGAGCTCATTTCCTGCAGAGCTCATCTTCTCTCAGAGTCAGCCAAAACCATAGTTAATCCCTGGCCCTCTGTCTTTAAGACAAAGCTCTCGTGGTCTCATTATGGAGCAGCTCTTTTTCCAGTTATTGCTATTCTGAAAACCTCATCTGTGCTGAGATGTTAGCCAGTGAAATATGCTAGTATGTGATTATCCCAGAAAGTGCATTTCCAGTTATCAGAAAGGCTCCTGGGGAGGGCTGATTTCTGGCCTGGGAAATCTTTGTCCCTATCCAAAGAAGAATATTTATTCTACCCATGTTCTCAAGGCACCTTTCACTTGAAAGAGCAAGTCATGATAAATCAAATAAAGCATATGATGTAAAATTGACTTATTACAAGAAAGATGGGGCTCAGGCATCCCAAAGAGACAAATATGCATAACTATTATGAGCTCTGGATCACAGTGAAACATTGCAATTTTCCCACCAATTCTGGGACAAAGCAGAATAAAAATAAAGTTCAGAAGAAATGGTACAAAACATACAATCCTAAATAACGATTACTCCAAAGGTATACCACCTTCTGTGAAAATGTAAAATTTGACCTTTTTTCCTTCTTCCAAATTTCAAATGCATGAACTCTTTGAACTTAAAGCAAAGAAACTTGAAATGTGCTAGAGGTCTCGGCTGAATGAATAACCTTGAGCTGTAAGCTCAAAAGTATTGATTTACACTGCACTTTAGTTTTCAAATGTATTGAGGCTCTTGGTCTCTTTTGCAGCACTCCCGAGACTTCTCATTCTGTTCTCTTCTAATGGACTTGGTCCTGCTTTTCCTCCACTGAATATTCTAGTCTATCTGGATGCCAAGCTAAGGAGATGGACCCCTGTTGTGCTTTCCACAGGAGTGGCTAGGCCTTGATTGCACCTTCCCTGGAGGCTGCAAAGATGCAGGGCACCCTTAGAAAATGGAGGAAGAGAAGGTGGATAGAGATAATGATGGGTTTCTATGGAACCCATACATCATGACGAAAGAAGAGTCAAAGTGTGTCTTGTAGTACATTAAGTTAGGAGGTTATAATTTAAACACAGAAACCAGTGTCTTGGCTAGAAGGGAAGGCCCAGGAAAGAATGAAAAGGAAAAGGATTTTCTGCTTCTCCTCCTTTAGGGCTCCCCCCTTTTTTTTTCTTACAAAAATAATCTAATTCTAGCCTGAAACCTGCAGGAAGAGTTGGACTGGTGAAGAGCCTGGAGGTATTCAGTACTAAGTTGCTGATGGAGTTTTTATTAAATCAAGCTCCCAAGGCTCACAAAACACAAAACACAGAACAACAAAAATTGGCCAAACTTTGCCTCAATCTATACTATAGTTTATGCCAGGCCCAACTGTTCTTTTATGTTCCTACAAAGGGAGACAATTCCAGGTTGTGCATTTCCATACTTAGGTGTGGTTTGGTGTATGGAATCAGTTTTCTACCTTTTGGAAGGATTGTGACTTTTAAATGAAAACATATCCCGCCCCATTTCTGTCCTCAGCCTTATGACTCTGTCCATTCTACAAGCCCCTGCCCTGTGCCCTAGGACTTCCTGTGGGATTTCATTGTTTTGTTACAAAGTCCCTCCTTGCACAGCAGTACATGGATCTTGAACATCGTGAGTCTCAAGCATGCATCCTGCCTTTGTCTAGAACACTGCTAGAATACTAGGGATCTCTCATATTTTATTTATATTTCTCAAAGGACGAAGTCTGTTTTATCTGGCTTTGTTGATTTACCGCAGCTTTATTTACCCTGCTATAATACTAAAGTTCATGTTTCAAACTACTGGTTAAAATCAGGTAGTCTTGCCGGGCGGTGGTGGCGCACGCCTTTAATCCCAGCACTCGGGAGGCAGAGCCAGGCGGATCTCTGTGAGTTCGAGGCCAGCCTGGGCTACCAAGTGAGCTCCAGGAAAAGGCGCAAAGCTACACAGAGAAACCCTGTCTTGAAAAACCAAAAAAAAAGAAAAAAAAAAAAATCAGGTAGTCTCTGGTGAGCCAACTTTAGCATGTTTTTGTGAGATGTCTGCCCATGAGAGACTATTTATTCCTGCATCTAAAACCAGCCCAAATAACAAATTCTAGTGACATAATGTTTATAACTTTTGTTCACTTCCCATTTTCTTTATTGTCATCCAGACTGCAGGGTCTTTCTGGAAACAAAGGAAAATGGACACATTGTCTTTGTGCATTGATTCTTTATCCTCCGCATATTGTCTCAAGGTATTTCTGACCCTTATCGTACCCAACATGACTCGGCTAAAACATGTCAAGGGCAGACCAGATTGGTTGGTGGACTCAGCCTTAGAGCATATGGATGTCCCAAGTCCTTCACTGTTCTCTTGCTCACACTTCAAACTCAAGTACTCCAATTTCTGCATGGTCCAGTTTGTTGTTATCATACTAATGGTAGCAGAACAATGCACACTTGACACTGCATATTGCAAACACATTGAAATAGGCACGTGGGATAGTCTTACAAGTCTATACTTCAAGCACCTTTAGCTAGAGAGTAAAAATAATATTTTGGCTCAAGAGCAAAATATACTTTTTGCAAGGCTTATATATTTTTATCTATTCCCATAAGCATCAGCATTTAGAGAAATACAGTACTACAGTAATGGAATAAGTATTTTTATATTGAACACAATATAGAAAATTATGTATAAAACACAAAATATATAATTAAAAATAGCAAAGGTTACTCACTGTTCACATAATACATCTTCACAAATGGATATGTAATCAAGTAATTACAAATTACTTATGTTATATCATATATAACAGAATAAAATTAGAAACCAAGAGCAAGACAAACTACAGAAACTCAGGTACTGCATTCAACAATAGTGTATTTGTTTTTCTTTTTAACACTGGTTAGCTTGAAACTCATTATATAGACTAAGCTGGCTTTGAGCTAACAAAGGCCCTCATGCCTCTGCCTACTGCATGATGGGATTTAAGGCATTTGACACCATGCTGGGTCAAACAACAAGATCTCTAATGAACAGTGTGTCACTGAAGAAATCAGTCAGGAAATTTTGAAAAAAAACTTATAATCAAGATAAATGACTATACAACTTCCCAGAACCTCTATCCTATAGCCAAGGGAGTTAAAAGGCAAGTTCACAACCATGGCTTATACTAAAAAGTAAGGATACCTCAAGGAAATAACTTACTGCTTATCTTAATTAGAGTGCTTTCTTATAGAAACCAGAACCACAAACCCAGGGATAGCACCACCCATAATGGACTAGGCTGTTCCCCCACAATCACTAATTAAGAAAATGCCTTACAGGCTTGCCTATGGCTTTATGTTACGGGGGCATTTTCTTAATTGAGGTTCTCTCCTATAACATTACCTCAGCTTGTGTCAAGTTGACATAAAACTAACCAGTACACTGCTTATACAAAATCTTAGAAAAACAAGAACAAGCCAAGCCCCAAAGAAGTAGGTCATGAGAAACAAATAATTAGCATCAAAGCAGAAATTAATGAAATCAAGACTAAAAGAACAATACACAAAACAATCAAACAGGGACTCATGTCTTTGAAAGAACAAGATTTAAACACCCTATCCAAATTAACCAAAATGAATAGAAAGCCAAAATTAATAAAATTATAGGTTTAAAAGGGCAATACCACAATGAAATGTAGAAGATCATTTGAAAACAGATTCTATAACCTACCAGTGTTACCTGGAGATACAAACAACCCACAGATCCATAACAAGTAAGAGATGGAAACTGGAGCAAAGTTTCCCAACATAGACATGTCTACCATTGGACAGACTGACTTCTAAATTTGAATCAGATTATCATTATTTACAGATAACAGAATGCTGTACTGAAAAGACCTTAGAAGAGACTTAATCAGAAAACTCTCAGACCTGACAAACCCATTCACCAAAGTATCAGGAAAAAAATCAACATGTGAATAAAGAGCTTTTGTATATACCAGTAATGCATTTTTTTGGGGGAAAATAAGAAAAAAATCCCCATTCATAATAGTTTCAAAAATATATATGAATAAACCTAATCAAGGAGATGAAAAATTTCTAATATGAAAACTTTAAGAAGTTGAAGAATTAAATAGAAGAAGATATTAGACTATGCAATGCCCTCCCATGTTCGTGGGATGATGTAATTAATACTGTGAATATGGCTTTATTTCTGAAAGCAATTTAAAATTAATTCAGTGCAATCCCCTTCAAACGTCCACTTGCATTCTTCACAAGAGTAGAATAAAACAATTCAAAAATCCACATGAAATATAAAGGGCCTGAATAGCTAAAGCAATCCTAAATGGAAAGAACAATGTGTGAAGCATAACAATACTGTTCTTGAGTTTTCTCACTGAGATATTTTATCATAACAGCAGAAAAATAGGAATATAGATCCAGATATATCCACAAAATTTGTAGCCATCTGATCTTTCACAAAGATATCCTAAACAGATAGAAAAAAGTTAGATTGTCAACAAATGTTGCTGGGAAAAGGAGATATGCTCATATAGAAGAGTAAAATTGCCTCTGTATCTCTCATTAATGCACAAAAATAAAATTAGAATGTTAGAACTGAAACTGTGGAGCTTCTAGAGGGAAACGGGCAAGGCAGTTCAAGACGTGGACACAGAAGGGACTTCACTAACACTGGAACTGATCCCAAGAATTGACAAATTGGATTGGATGTAAATAAAGAAACTCTTCCCATCAAAGGAATCACCAGAGTGAAGCCACAGCTTCAGAACATGAGAAAACCTTTGCCACCTTTGTATCAAATGGCCATTGTTATCAGAAGCCTGTAAAAATTCCAAACTTAAGCAACCTCTCCAAAAAAGTGTCCAGTTAATAAATGTGATCAATAATTGATTGGATAATTCACAAAGGAAGAGACATAAATGTCCAATAAATATTTGAAGAAGTGCTCAATGCACTTAGCTAGCAAGGAAATGTAAATTAAAACTGCATTGAGATTCCATTTCAACCTCAGTCAGAATGGCTGTCAACAAGAAGAAAGATGGTGGTAAATGCTGAGAGGATGTGAGGAAAGAGGAGCCCCCATATCCATCTGATGGCCACCAGGAAGGTCTGTGTTGTTTCTCAAGAGAATGAGGGAAGAGCAAATTTTAAATAGAAAGTAGGTGGGAGCAGAAGGAGGGTAATAGTACGTGGCATGAAAAAAAAAAAGAAATATCTATTTGGGGTGAGGAAGGGTCCCAGTAACAGGCAGGGAGAATAGTGAAGGAGGGCAGGGCAAAGAAGAATCAAGTTTAATAATATGTATGTGTGAAAATATAAAGTCACAATGAATCCTATTACTTAGTATGGTAATAAAAAATTATTAATAAAAAAACCAACCATATCTTCATGGAGAAAAATAGGGATCTTAATTTTTATCCATCTTATGTACTTCTTATGAGGAATAAAAGAAAAGTGATTTGTGTAAAACTTAGAATTTCCCTGGGTTGAGACACAGTAAATAACACTGAAGGAAAGTGAGACACAGGTGTAGAAATTGTTTTCTTATACTTCAGGCACTATGCTTTGATTCTGAGGATAGACACGTTTAGGAAAATACTAGGGTATGTATTGAAATCAATGGTATCTTAGCTAGAGATAAAAAGGCAACTACCACTTAACAATTTTTACATGTAAATAAGTAATTTAAATAAATCCCTACTAGTAAATCAGCATTGCTAGAAGTCAGTAACTAAGAGAAAAATGAGCATCCTTGTTCGAAATAGAGGAGTTTTTCATCAATAATGTATCATTTACCTGTCTATTCTCAATACATTTTATACTAGGAGTTCCCACAAGATTTAGAATGACAGCCCTTGGACCTTGCAGAGGGTCACTGGTGATCCCAGTAGTCAGTAGTTAAGAGAGGACCAAGAGGAGTTCTCAGGGAGAGGACATCATCTCAAGCTAATGAGACCTCCACCCAGGGGGTTATCTTAGAGGGCAGAATTCCAAATCTTAAACCAAAGTGCTGGGTAGCATCCCAGTGCTAAGGAGTCATCAATATCTGCCAAAGTATCATGATGCTTGGACCCCAGGACTAAAGTCTGATCCTAGAGAAAGACTAAGCACCAGGAATGTGTGGGGCCAGGGCTCAGTGAATACTGTGGAAAATATATACACCATTCTACTTGGGCTTACAGGCCCAAGAGTGATTATAACTTGGGGGACATGGGTGTCTAAAACACGTCTTAAGACCCAGTGTAATCTGGGTCTTTTACACACCATAAGTGCTCCTGAGACATTAGACCTTCGATTCAATGTCAACAGAGTAACTCATTATACCAGAAGATCAGCAGAGACGATGGAGAGCTCCATTCATAAACCATCACAGACATGTGAGTGTTTTTGTAGGTTTCTCAGATGGGAGTACTGCATGTGCTACACATTCTGGATATGCATGTGTGGTGTGTTATGTGTATGTATGTATTTTGTTTCTTTATATGCACTGTGTTTATGTATAGTTAATTTGCACATGTATGTAGTGTGAAGTAGATATGTGATGTATGGTTGTGTTACTTGTGTATGTCTTATGTTATATATATGTGTGTGTGTGTGTGTGTGTGTGTGTGTGCGTGTGTGTGTGTGTAGCATACATTTCATGTGCATGTTGTATTTCTACAGATTCGCACACAGTAAGCACTGATGAAGTTGACACCTTTGATTACAAAATCAAAGACGAGGTAAAGACAGTAATGACAATGGCTGGCATGGATTGGTGGCCTGAACCAGGCGCCATGATGGAATCTGTATGCAGGCTGTACATTTATTTCCGTGGTCCCCAGTTATGGTTGAGAAAATAGAACTGGAGAGCTTTGGTTGACAGGGAGGACCTTCTGCTGTGAGCAGCAGAACCGGCATGTATAGCAAGGTTTATTTGACCCTACAGAGAAGTCTTTCAATTAGGAGAGCTACCTTGATAGGCTGTGTGCTCCTCTCTCTTAGCTTAGAAGCAGGATTCTAAACATCAAAAGGAAGGAAAAGTGTTGCAGCTTCTGTTCTTCCTTCATCTGGACCTAAGCTTGCCCTAACTGAGGTCTAGTTCAGGCCTATTGCCATTGACTGCACAATGTCATAGGTCCAGCCCATGAGGCAATAAGTACAAGGAAGAAAGAGCCACTTTTATTTCCTAAAATACATTTTTAACAGAAACAGAGATGACAAAATCTATCATCATCAAAAAGAATATTGATTCCTATGTGTGAAAAGCATTGTGTGAGCAAGTGCTTTCCATCTGTCCCATTGGTGGTAGTTTAACAAGAAGTCACTTAAGTCCCCAAACTAAAGTTCTAAGAACTCTAACTTGATATTCTTCAAAGCGCATCTCTGAGAGGTTAAATAAACACCCTTCAGTATCTTATGGCAGAACTTGCTTTAAAATCCACAATTTTCTGATTTTTTTCCACTACCCTATTTTGCTTCAGTGGTTGGAATAATGGTGCCAAATCAAAGGAAAAGAATGAAAATTATCTGGGAGAATAACTGCTTCCTTCAAACTTCTATTTCTGTTCTATCCACGGAGTCACAGCTTTAGAAGAAATGGCTCTAATAAGGTACATTGTGACCATGTGTTCTAGAAACTAGGCACATTGTAATGATAAAAATACACTGATAATACTAGGAAATCGGGGGACTCTGCATGGGATAGATAGCATCTTGAGGTCATAAATGAAAATAAATCTGCTTTGTGTTCAGTGTTTAGAAGGCTGGATGCAGTGCCATTTCTCATATTAAAAAGAAACAGATAATTAGAAGTGCTTACTTGGAATGTAATGATTTCTCTCCTCTTTTGTGCTGGCCCTGCCACAGCTGTGCCCATTATTGCCAAGTGTTCCATCTGTTATCATCCATCACAGGAGTTATTGAGGGTGGAATCATGAGTGTAGCCGGCTCTTGCATTCTGAAATAGGTGTGGGGGCTTTTCAGGACTCTGGGGGTGAACACCTTGAGAATCTGTCATCTCTCTCTATCGGGAGGTGTGTTTTTATTTTTTTAAAAAATTTTAATAGATTCCTATTATTTTCAAAAATTGTTGACAATTCTGTACTTAGACACATGGTTTTGTGATCATACTCAATTCCTCCCTCCAGCTACCTTCTCTTATCTCATTCCCCTCCTGCTGGCAGATTTCTTCTTCCCAGTCAGTCCTAAGTCATGATACTCAGTTTTCCATTGCAGAATTACATGTAGGTAGTCTGTCTGTTCGATTACATTCCAGGAATCAAGGTCTATATGGGTCCCTCCCTGTCTTTCAATCTATTTAAATGGGTCTCTTCTTTGCTTTTAAACATCACGCCAATGTTCTGTTTCCAGAAACAGTTGGATATCATTTGACTGATCATCAGAAATGCTAAGTACATACAGAACTGGCAAGTACACCAGCTGGAGAACCTCCCCATTTGTACCAGAGGAGATAGAGAACACAGCTTTGGATGAAGCTTAAGTTTTTCATGCTATATGTATAGTGATCTCTTTAAACTTCCCAAAGGCTCCAGCTAAGTAGAGGCTGCAATTACATAACTTATTTGGATATGTTTCTACCTGGAAACTTCCACATTTTGGATAACACAGATGAAAAAGAAAGTAGAATTGATAAGGATGGCTAGATGTCCCTCCAAGGCTTCACTGTGAACTTCTTGTGCATGGATCCAACATTGTCTATTGCCATTGTTGCCTGCTCACTGTTACTAAGCAGCTCTGAATGAAGGGTGCTTTCCACCCCAGTGAATTTTCCAGCAAATGCTGTGACAATTGACCTATGGTGTATCAGTGTAAGTGGAGGATTAAAAAAGAATTTGTACTTTTAAATTATTTAATAGCTTTTATTATCATTAATCAATTAGCACACAATAATGATTGAATTTTCACACATGCATATAAAATTTGAGACATAGGAGAAGTAGCAACACTAAAATGTAAGACTAGGGCCCTGACCAAAATCTGCTGACCCCTTTGTATCCATATGTACAGATGGTGGCTTCTGTCTCACGGCCAAAGTGGACTTTCTCCACAGCCTACTCCTACATTTCTGCTCTCTTAATTGGGACAGCAGACCTCTTTCTGAACACTATCTACTATTACTCTTGCTTCCTTTATATCCACAGATTTCATTCTGGCACACAGGTTCCTCAGCAGTTATTGCCTCTTTCTTTTGCGTCTCAGAAAAGCTTCCTCAAGGTCTGAAGACATTTATTACAGCCCTTTCTATATACTCCGTGTCTTCATGGCTCCCTGCTCTGAAGCATAGGCCCCTCAGCACCGGTAAATCTGCTCTTGAAATGGATCTTAATACCATGCTACACAGCCCGATGCCACTTCTCTGGTTCTGCTGTTCAAACTCAGCTGCATTTGCACAATTGGCCCCATCTTTTTCTGGAAATACTGTCATCTCAGTTCGTGGACCTTCCACATTTCACCATTTCACTAGATGATGCTGTAAATATCTGCTACCCAGCTCTTCCCCATTTTGTTGCTCCCCAGGGTTTTTTGCTTTCTATTATTGTATACATTAGTTACTCTATGGCTGATTTCCACAGTGTATGTGCTACCAGGATGGGGATGTTTCTCTTTGTTCTTGAGAAGCTTCAGCATATAGAAAAATATGTGATGCGCAATAATTGTTCAATGCTTTGCCAAATGAAGGCAGTTCCGTTTTTATTTTTATTTTAAATATATTTTGAATTAAAATAAAACATCACTTCTCCCTTGCCGTTCTTTCTTTCAACTCCTCCTCCCACACCCCAATTCCTCCTAAAATGAGTGGCATCTTTTTCTTTGATTATTATTGTTGTGTATATATGTAGATGCAAAATATATGGGTAACAACCTACTGAGTCTTTTTTTTAAATTTATGTGTATATAATCTCAGGGCTGATCACTTTATATTAGAAGACCAATTAGGGGATCCATCCCCAGGAAAGGTTAATTCTTCTTCTCTCAGAAGTCATTGGTTGCTTGCAGTTCTTTGCTAGGGTTGAAGCCCTCTGGGATTTCCTCCTTCTTCATTGCATGATTTTTAAATTTTCTAAATATTATGTGCAGTATTTGTTATATTTGGATGTTAAATGCCCCCGATAGACTCATGTGTTTGATCACCCGGTTGCCAGTAGGTTGTGCTGTTTGGGAAGGTTGTAGAAGTTTTAGGAGGTGGAGCCTTCCCGGAAGAAGTGAGTCTTCCCAACTTTCTTTTCACTCTGTGCTTCCTAACTATTGCTGCAATGTGATCAGCATCCTTCACAATGCTGCTATGCTGTCATTGGTGGATAATACCCATTCAACTATAAGCCAAAAGAAACTTTTTCTCTCTTCAGTTACTTCTTATGAGGTATTTTGTCACAGTATAACAAAAATAGTGAAGACAGCATTCAACCACATTTTGTAATTTCAAAGAAACTGTAAGCCTATAAGATACTCAAGTTATTAATCATAAATATTATTTATTGCTTCTAATTGTTGCATGGCACGCTATATTATCATTATTTATATAAATTTTATCTTTTATTTTGTCTATTTTCTGTGTGTGTGTGAGCTGGTGCATGTATATGTATGGTGACTAGGTGTGTGTACGTGTATGGGTGTGGAAGACATAGATCAACCTTGGATTTCATTCAAACTTGGGAAATGTCCACATATTTTTGAGACAGGGCTTCTCCCTGGAACCTGGGACCTATTATTTAAACTGGGCTGTCTAGTGATTGAGCCCAGGAGATTTTCATGTCTCCTCCTTCCTAGTGCTGGTATTAAATATATGTCTCCATATATATATTTGGATACTGAGGACCAAACTTCAGTTACTATGCTTAGGTAGTAAACACTTCGCCTGCTCAGCTATACAGCAGCCCCTTATTTGCTCATTTTATTAGAGTTCAACAGTTACATTGCCTTCTACTATGGATAATACTAAGAAAAGCACCGTAAATGTGACATGACAGACTTAGGATTTCCACTGTAGGAGTATCTATGACTAGGAAATTTAAGTACCAGTGGCACGAATGCATGATTTCCATAGCTAATACCATGTTACCTCTCAAAAGTGATATGCAAGATTGCATTCTTGTCCCAAATATAAGAATGTTCCTATTCCCTTAAGTCTAACATACTTTCCTTATACTTAACAAATTGATCATTTTGGGGACGTACTGTATACTTAACCACATTTTTCTTTAAAATTATCCAACTGCTAATGAATCTTAATATTTTTCCTGAAGTAAATTAGTGAACAATTTTAGTTTCCCTTATTATTTGTCTATTTTTTTGTCTTTGATAAATTTCACTTATTTAGGATTCCTGGAATTGTGCTTCAAAAATGTATTTTGTCATAGGAATATTAATATGTCAAATTTTAAAATTTCAATTATCTTTTCCAAGTCATTCACACATATTTATATTTACTAGTTGAAGGAATATTTTAAATTTTAATAGAGTCATTTCCAATAACTTTAAAAAATCTTAATAGTTTTTGAGTCCTTAGTGCTTCTTGAGGGAATTTCTTACTTTTAGATAAAAAGATATTACAGTGTATTTTCAGCTCTTGGTTTAACTTTCACGTTTAAATCCTTAATGTTACACAATGTAAAATTAATTAAGGTACAAATCCAGCATCTTATTTCCTGTAAGGCAATCATCTAAACAAGCAATTAGTTTTATTTTTATTACTGGTTTACTAGTGCCACATTTATTACATATCAAATTGTATTCTTTCTGAGGTTTAATTTATGAGTTTGTGTTCTGCTACAAAGGAGCTTCCACTTTGATTGGCACAACAGTACTGTGGGTTTATTATTAACATTTGCATTATACATTATATTGAATCTTAAATTCCTTTATGGTATTTCTGTTTTATTTTATTGACAATGATATTCAAGAATCTTTATTCTCTCACATAATTAAAAAATAATTTTGTTGAACACTCGAGAAAACAGATTAGTTTTACATATCATTTCATTAGATTTTAAATTTATAGAAAATTTAGAATTAAGTGATGCATTTGTTTTTCTGTCTTTCTTTTTTTGTTCTTCTTGTTTTCTAATTGGGTTTTAGGAATATCCTCTGGAGTGAGCTTCCTCTGTGGGAACTCCATTCCTCAGTGCACAGTTCTTATCTGCTACTCTTGATACAAAGGAACTTTTGTATTTCACTATTTATGGTAGCACACCTGTCCTTGCCTAACCACTGAGACCATTAAAAGCCTGCCATGTTTTTATGGTTGGTTTTAATTGTGTTTGAATTATGAGAATTTCAAGTATTTAATTATTTATTTATTAATTATTTTGTTTTATTTTTCTTTATTAGGAAAATTTCTACTCTCTCCTCATGCTATCCACAGACCCCTCCCTCCTCCCTCCTCCTATCCCCAGCCCTCTCTCCCAAGCCGCCTCGCATCCCCACATTGCCCAAATCGAGGTCTCCCATGGGGAGTCAGCAGAGCCCAGCACACTGAGCCTAGGCAGGTCCAAGCCCCTTCCCACTGCACCAAGGATGTGCAAGGTGTTACACCACAGGCACTGGATTCCCAGAAGCCTGCCCATGCACCAGGGACAGATCCCAATCCCCCTGCCTGGGTGCCCCCCAAACAGGTCAAGTCAAACAACAGTCTTCCATGTCCAGAGGGCCTAGTTCTGTCCCATGGGGCCTCCACAGCCACCAGTCCACAGTTCATGGGTCAAGTATTTAATTTTTCTCACATTGACATGTGTGTCTTCTTGCACTACACTCGGTGACTCCAGGCTTTATTGTCCATTCAGCAGCTGTGCCATGTCCCTCTAGAGATCATGGAAAATAAATAGGTGATAGTAACAAATATGGCAGCCAGAGAATTGATGTGTGTCCCAGATGAAATTAAGCTACATAGTGAGATGTAGGCCAAACTGAGCTATAGTTAAGATCACATTTTAAAACAAACAAAGAATCAAACCACCCCCAAACAAAAAAACAAAGAAACAAAACAAAACAAAACAAAAAAAAAGCACCACCTAAAACTGACTAAGAAATAGCCAGCTGTAAACAACATGGATTACTAATGAAGTGATATTAACCTAAAAATTAAATATGTTAATCTAAATTAAAATTAAAATTACTTATCATATTTTGTGAGCTAAAATGAAAGTAGTGCTTAAAGTTCATAGTTATTATTTAATGTATAATAGGGAAGAAATAAAAGCTAAAATCAGTAATCTATGTTTCTGTTAATTCAAACCAAGTTAAAACATAGAAATAAATGAAAGGAGAATGAGAGAACAGGAAGACTTATATAGATTGGGGATGAAGAGCAGTATAGTGAAAAATAACAAATACTACAGACATTTGAGAATGCCATTTGAACAGTTACCACTGAAGAAGCTTCATGAAATATACACATATATACAGTTATAGAAAGAGTTCAAATTAGATTATCCCATAACAGGGGACAATTGGCTAGGAAACTAAAAAGCCTACAATCAGGTGAGGGATACTTTTCAAGCTGTTGGTCAATGACATCAATGGACCCCACAAATATTACATGCTCTTGTTATTTCTCTTGATTACTTTCCAGAACTTGAGAATGAAATCCTATTGCTAGAGATACCATATACTTGAGTTATAGGACACAGCACACTAAAGCTGGTACTGACTTAGTTTTATCCGTACTGGTTAGCTTTCACAATGTGGGAACATTGTATGTACACTACTGGGAAGAGGAAAGTATTGAGCGGTCTTACCCATATGTGAACCCTGTAGTTCACAGTAATGAGTGGACTAGGAAGATGTACCCATATACTCATGCCACATGCAATAGTGGCATGAATGTTATGAAAGTAACTAACCACTTTCTCATTGGATTTAAGGCATGCTTCACAAGGTGAAACTCATTCTTAGGACTGTTGACCAGGCTAAAAACTGTGTAATAAATTATTTCCTAAGTTCTTATCTTTATACAAGTAGATCATAACTTCTTTCAGTCCTCATCAGAGAAGTTTCTTTTAGCAGTCCATGATATTTAATACAATGTGATGAGAATAAGAGGCTGTGGACTGCTCAGCTCTAAATGGCAAATCTACATCATAACTCTGTGCCCAAAGTTTGGGGACCACTGCAGAAAAGATGCTAATAGCCACAACTTAGAAACAGTAAAGTAAATTTAGATATAGAATAAGTTTCAAAATAGTAAACTTAAAATGGATCAAAGATCTTTTTGTAAAATATTAAAAATGATCTCTCAGAAGACAATATAAAGAAAGTCTAGCATATCTTGAGCTTGTGATAATTTTCATGTTTTTATTAATAGAAAACTGTGATTTGTGAGAGAAAAATAATGCTAACCTTAACTTTACCAAAATTAAACTTTCCCCTCTATTATAGGCCTGTAGAACATCTAAGATTAAAGAAGAGTATAAAAATGATAGACAATGTTATGACAATGTAAAGATAGTCAACATATGATTTATCATCTATCTATAATCTATTATATTAATCTGTCTCTATCTATCTATTTCTCTATCTACCTTATATCAAAATAATGCAAAATAAAGTCAATAACTGTATACAAAAGTGTAGAAACATATTTAAAACTCAAAAACAAGAAAATAAACATTAATTAAAAGTGAACAAACACAATAAAAATCTCATGAAAGGATATACAGCTTATAAATGAGCTCATGAAAGGATAATAATATAATGTTATCATAGAATTGCTGATTAAGTCAACCAGCTATTACTGAACACTTTTTATAAGACTAAACCCTGAACACTGCCATCAAAACAAAGTGAGATGGAGGACAACAGGAGTCTTTCTTTTCAGCTTTTAGGAAATTAATTTTCCTTCCACCTTTTTCTCCTTTGCCCAGGTGTCAACAGAGCAGCTCAGGACCACTCTGCATCACCTACAGGAACTCTAGCCAGCAGGTGAAGTTTGTTGCTGACACGGAGCCATTCTAATTGCTGGCTGATTCATGCCTGGGACCTTCATTAACCAGATCCAAGCAGGCTTCAGGGAGCCATACCTTCTAGTGGTGACTGATGACAGGGCTGACCACCAGCCCTTCACAGAGGCATCTTTGTGTCAACTTGCCCATCATTGCTCTGTGTAATACACTCTCCTCTCTGCCATGTGGACATTCACATTCCATGTACCAACAAAGGAGCTCACTCAGTGGGAAAACTATGAACTTAACCTGTGGCTTGTGGGAAAGCAAAATTGAACAATTGATTTGAGAAGCTTTGTAGCCATTTTTGAAGAACATCAAATCCATTTTTACTATCTGGTCATGTCTCTACAAAAGCTGAAGTTTTACTTAGCCTCCACAGTATGTAAGCTATGATGTCCTTTTATGATGTCCTTTTACTATATCTATTTGATGGTATATTACCCAGCAATAAAAATAAATGTTGTATTGAGCAGCTTGGCTCCCAGAAGGTCAGCAACTGGTACAAAATCCTGGTTTGGCTGAAGAACACTTCTCTTGACTGTGTGCACATGAAGAGTGAAGAAGCTCTGTTCCTTTCTTCTCATTAGAGGACTTACACTTTTGGGGTCCCACCCTCATGACCTCCTCATAACCCTATAACTTCCAGAAGACCTCATCTCCAATATCATCATATTGATGATTTATGATTTGACATAGGAATAATGTTGCAGAGGATCATAAACAATGGCTTCAAGAGTATTAAACCATGAAAACACTTTGGGGGAAATGTAAATATATTCTAATAGGTAAAGGAAAGGAATCTGAAAATTCTACATGAAGTAAAATTCCAACTATATCACTATATTCCAGAACTATATTCTGGAATCCTGTGGCAACACAAAAGGACTAGTACTTTCTAGGGATTTAGTAAGAAACCATAGAGAGGTATGGGGAGTAAAACACAGGAAATTTTTATAATGAGGAAATATTCTATAAGATAGTTTAATGGTGAATATACAACTTTAAATGTTGATCAAATCCATCCTATGTATCACAAGAAGAATGACCCAAGGCCCAAGGAAAACAATGTTTTTGAATTAATAATATATAGATATGGGCTTTGATCAACTGTTACACACATATAACACTAACAGGAGACATTAAAGATTAAAAGGGTCCCGAGGTTTATGGGTAACTTTGTACTTTTGTTAATTTTCTTCCTTTCTTTTTCTCCCCAAATCTAAAATGTTTTAAAAATGAAGAATAGTATTCCTTTAAAATACAACAAAAAATAAACTGTAAATTGAAAGTTATTTGAGAAATGTCAGTAGCTGATGAAATGAGTACTACTTGAGGAAACTAACTAAAGCTTGTGAGAAAATGACAATATTTGAAAAAAGGAAAGTGAAATAACTAAGCCTCCCATTGAATGTGCTCCCTACAGGAGGTTGGTTAACTTTCAGGCAGCTCAGAAAGTTGTTATTCATTCTGCAGGTTAGAACTTCTACAGAGTGCTAATATATACAGTATTCTAACAAATGTTCTTTACTTATAAGACTGTTAGTGAAATTACATTTATATTTCCAAACTTTTATTGTGGGTGTAACTAAGTGACATAGGAATGTATCAATGGGTAAAGACCAAAGATAAACAAATCTGGATATATTCTTGTAGTAAAACATAAATATGTTTTTTAATATTTTCAATAATCATTGATGCATCCATGAGCATAATATACTGTATTTTTAAATAATGTTATATTCATTTAGCTACTACCTTCATTAAACCATTTGCTACTCACATAAAGTAATGTTAGTTTTCTCAAAATAATTATTTAAAATTTTCTAACTTAATGTAAAAATTTGTTATCCATTCATTCTGCCTGGCAAAATAAGTTGGATTTCTTTACATTTCTAATTTTTATCAGCTCCTTCCAATGTTTTTGAAAGTGTCTCTATCTTTGTAAATTTATTTAAAGTGATTATCTCAAACTTAAGTTTAACTATTTAAGGTTCCTATTAAGTTGTCTATTTCTACTTATTTCAAATAGGTAATTCTTTTTCCTGCAACCATTATCCATTTCATTACATTTTGAAATAATTATGCAGATTTGTTCTCATGTAATTTTATACCTGTACTTTTTATTTTATTCATGTCTTATATTTATGAATGTCTAAATGAGTTTTAAAAATATCATCCTTTAGACTCCCTAGCTTTCACTACTGAATTGGTTTATTATTTCCTAAGTAATTCGATTTAAATGTATTGTTTTCCTGTTGATGTTTATTTAAGTTTTGCTATGTTGGTCTTTTTTCAATTTCTTGAACTGAAATATCACTCCAGATGCTTTGAATATTGCTAATAATTACCATTGCATAGCTCCTCATTTACAGTTTTGTCAAGAGAGTCTTGAATGGCTGTGAGGTCCTAAATATTTCCAAATTACTCCTTCGTTGTCCTTACTGCTCTAGTCACAGTCTGGAATCAGGGAGGGCACCAAGAGCCTGGATAGGAGCTTTGAAGAAGACTGTGACAATGAGTCACACACATTTGAATGTTGTTAATGTTCTCCTTTTTGCAGGAAAGCAGGACCTTGTATTCAGCATCATTGATAGGATATCAAGTTATTGCTATTAATATGAGTGGCTGGCCAGTGTGCTATGCTTACCAGAGTCAAGATTTTAATATGCCCTCTGGGGACTACACTGGAGCACATCCACAGGGTTATGTTATTTTCTAGTTTTCTATCATAATCTAGTTAGCAGAGACTGCACAAGTACTTAGCTGTCTGTCATTCATGGGACTGCTCTGTTGTATCGGGTGAAGATATAACATTTACTTTCTGTGTCTAAGAAGCTTTTACTTCTACATCTAAGTCAGTTATGTGCATCTCAGAGAATAGCTAATAAGCTGGAAACACTTAAAACTGTTTACCATAATGTTCATAAAACATTGTTTTGTGGCAGAGAAATACATTGTACCATGTGAGAGGATTAGAACAGCCATGATAGAACCAGAATAAAGAACTCTTCCATTACCATGGCATCCTGGTTTGCTTTCTACTGCTAGGATAAACATCATGACCTAAAGCCACTTAGAGGGAAAAGGTTTATTTAACCAACTCTTCCAGGTAAGTGTTTATCATGAAGCTTATTCAGGGCAGGAACTTATTTTAGGAACCTGTAGGAAAGAACTGAATCAAAGGCCATGGAGTGTTCTGCTTATTGGCTTGGTTCCCATGGCTTTTTCAGCCAGCTTGCTAATAGAACTCAGGACTTTCTGCCTAGGGTGGCACCACTCTCAGTGGGCTGGGTCCTCCCATGCCAATCCATCAAGATAATGTCCTGAAGACTTCCCTGAAGGCAGATTTGATGGGTCATTTTCTCAACTGAGTTTCTGTCTTCTCAGGCGATGTTATCTTTTTTTTCAAGTTGACAAAAACTATCCAGCACAGCAGGCATATTCCTTTAAGAATTCTTAGACACCCATGCCCTTGGCAAATCATTGTTCAATACCCCTCAAGGTTTGCTATTTCCAGACTATCTAATAAACAGATTCAAATAATATGAAGCATCATTAGATAGTTTTCATTAAGCATAGTTCCTTTGAGATTCAGTTAAGTTTGTGTGCCAAGGGTATCCAACCTTTTTCTAGATCTTAAAATATATTTTAATTAAAATAGAATTACATCACTTCCCCTTTCTCCATCCTCCATCCAGCTCATCCCATACTCCCACTCTCAAATTGATAGCTTCATTATTGTTACATACACATGTATATATATGAACATGCACAAATATATATAAACATAATCTTCTGAATTAGTTTTGTTGTTTGTTTAATAGAATTTCAGGGCTAACCACTTTGTATTGAATAGTCACTAAGGGGACTCAACCGTAGGAGAGGCTAATTCTTCTTTTCCTAATAGTCAGTAGTTGCTTGTAGTTCTTTGTCTTTGGGTGGAACCCCATGAAATTTGTTCTTTTCCACATTAACATTATTACTCTAACTTCTGGTATATATGAACAATTTTAGAAGATTCTGTCAGCAGAAGTTTCACAGCAGACTTCTCAGTTTTCTGGTTCTCAAAATCTTTCTGCCCCTCTTCTGTCTTGTATGATATGTGATGTAGATTTATCCACTGGGGATATTCAGTGGATAAATATTCAGGATCTGTGCATCTCTGCACTGTGTTGAGTTTTGGTTGTCTGTGATGGTCTTCATTTTTTATAAGGAGAGACTTCTTTGACAAGGGATGATAGCTACACTTACCTGTGGATACAAGGATAACATTCGGAATATAGTGAAAATGTGTTGATCTAGCAAAGTGGCAATAGTAGATACTTTTCTAAGATCTAGAAGGTGAATAGGTTTACTAGTACCAGGCATGAACACTGTATGTCTTTCCATCTTCTGGTATCTTATTCAGTTTCTTTCTTCATTGTCTTAAGGCTTTCTTTGTGTAAGTTTCTTGCTTTCTTAGTTAGCTTTATCCAAACATATATTATTTTGATGTTCTCATGAGTGGGATTGTTTCCATGGTTTCTCTCTCAGTATGCTTTTTCTTGGTATATAAGAAGGCTTCTGATGGTTTATTGTTGTTGTTGTGTGTATATGTGGTGTTTTATATTATTCTACTTTGTCAAATGAAGTAATAATAATCTGTAGGAGTTTTCAGGTACAGTATTTAGCTTGGATTTAAAGCCCACTCCACAAGATAAAACTCATGCCTGGTACCATTAACTTGGCCAAAACCGGTGGCAACATATATTGTAGGGGAGAACCTATTATTCTGCTGAATGGCATAGCAATAAACTGCATGTTAAGTTCTTACTCATGTAGTTATATATTCGGGCATCCTTCAAACCATGGAGGATTCCTTGGGCAATACATAATTAATACCAAGACTCACAACTGAACAACATATAGATAATAAGCACTTTGCCCAGTTATGAGTCTCTTTGCATTAACTGTAGCCTGCTGCAATAAGAAGCCTCTCTGATAAAGTTGAACATTTCCCTAATCTATGAGCACAAATATGATTATTGATGAGATGATTTGACTATATGTCCATTTTGCAAAACAACAGTAGTAAGATTCCCTGGGTCTATGAGTTTGCTAGCCACCAGCTCTTGGCCAGTATTATAGTGCCAGAAATGAGTTCCCCAGTGTGTTATATACTTCCTGTGTTCTTGAATTCACTATTTTGCTGAAATAATTTTCCATTAATGTTCAACAGGAAAATTTGTATGTAGTTCATTTGTTGGTATTGTACCTTTATCAGGTGTTGGTATTAGCATGATAACAGCTTCATATAACAAATTTGGTAGCATTCCTTCCTTTTTTTAATCTTCTGGAATATGGATAGAAGTCCTGAATTAAGATTCCCCTTTAAAGTTTAGTAGAATTCATCTAGTTCTGAACTTTTCCTTGTGGGAAAGTTTTTAGTTATTCAGTTTTGTTTTTTTGTTATGGGTTTGTTTGAATTGTCTGTATTATCTGGCTTTAATATTGGTAGGTAATGTGAATTTAGAAATCAATCCATTTACTCTAGATTTTCCTAGATTTGCATTTCCTAATAATCTCTTGGATTTCTTCACTGGAGTCTACTGTAAAAGCACCTCACTCATTTGTAATCTTATTAGTTTGTGTCTTCTCTTTCTTATTTTGTTAATTTTGCTAAGGATTTGTCAGTTTTGTTAATTATTTCAAAGCACCAACTATTTGTTCAATTAATTCTAGACATTGCCCTTTTAGTGTCTAGTTCATTCATTTATGACCCAGTCTTTTTTTATTTTTTATTTTTTTCTTTTATTTTACAATACTATTCAGTTCTACATAATAGCCACAGATTCCCTTGTTCTCTCCCTTCCTGTCCCCCTCCCCTTCCCCCAGCCCACCCCCCATTCCCACCACCTCCAGATCAAGGCCACCCCCGAGGACTGAGATAGACCTGATAGACTCAGTCCAGGCAGGTGCAGTCCCCTCCTCCCAGACTGAGCCAAGCGTTCCTGTATAAGTCCCAGGTTTCAAACAGCTATCTCATGCAGTGAGCCCAGGACCTGGTACCACTGCCTAGATGCCTCCCAAACAGATCCAGTCTTCTTATTCTTTGTATTCAGGTTAGGTTTCTTTTTGTTTATCAAGAAACTTGGAGTGATCATTTGTTTATTCATTTAATATCTTGGTTATTGTTTTTAAATATGAGTACTTAAAGCTTTAGATTTTCCTCTTGAGATAGCTTTTTAGGAACTGCAGAGGCACTAGTAGACTGTGCTCTCATTTTCACTTTTCTTTTTTTTCGGAATTTTTTTTTCATGGATTCTTCAATGCTGTTCATTCAAAAGTGTATTGTTTGTATATATTTTTTTTAAATTTTTACCAGTTATTCTTATGACTGAGTTCTAGTTTTATTCCACTGTGGTCTGATAAGATGCAGGGAATTGCTTTAATTTCTTTCTGTGCTTACTCAGGCTTGTTTTGTGAGATACTACCCAATCAATTTTAGAGAAGTCCCAGACACTTCTAAGAAGTAGGTGTACTCCTTATCTTTCTAAGGAAGGTATGTTCCATAGATGGCTGTTGAATACAGTTCATCTATGGCATAATTCAGCTCTGAAGGTTTTCCTTTTTTTTCTATTTTGTAATTTGTAAGAACTATCTAAATGTAAAAATGCATTGAGTTGTCACCATTCCTGTGTTGGGAGGCTTAATGTCTCTGCTTTAATCCTGTAACCATGTCCTTAAGGGATTTTTCTACATTTTGATGCAATCCTGTTTCCTGGTGGTTTCTTTTCTCGAATGCATTTTTGCTATTTTATACATGAATACTTTGCCTAATCCTATATCATGAAGATATTTCCAGGTTTTTGATACATAAATTTTATATCTTTGCATTTCTCAATTAGATGGAAAAATTGTTATATAAGGTAATAATGCCTAAATTTTAGAAGCTTCTCATTGTGGGAATTCTGTTACCACTCTGCTATCTAATTGGAAAGAGTGTTTCAGTCTGAGAGATGGGCTTTACATGGAAAGGACATGGCCGAGAGAAGGGGCAGACCTTTCAAGTGAGGAGTACACGATGGCCAGTACAAGCATTGGCTTGTGGCTCGGCTCAGGTTCCCCATTTTTTCTTTAACATTTGTGCACAGATTTTGTTTGTTAATAAATGGTAAAGAAATAATCATACAGCTTCTTTTATTAAAATGCACTAGCTACTCAGTTTATTGATAGGAGGATAAAGTCCGACAGTTTTGGCTTCATTCACCCTTCTGGACTGCTTTCCTGTATTCAGAAGTTTTCCAAACCCCTCTCCAGGATGTCAACCCAGGTAGCTCAGCTGTTCTTGAGACCTGCTCTGTAATTGAAACTTTGCAGCTGTGTTTGCCAAGTCACTGGCAGTGGGCAGGAAATTCAGGGCTCTTTTAGCATAGTCATGCAGAGTTGTTTGGCCCAACCTCCCCAACGTGGTCACAAAGGGTGGATACTGGCCACAGAGCAGTCAACTCCTAGATTGTGCCTTCTTGCATCTTCTGTACACCTGGACCTCCTACTGCATCCTTGGTGCCACTCATGTTGCACCTGCTGGTCAAACATTGTCACTATATCTAAATACCTTTTCCACAACCCATGCCTGCAGGGCAGGCCACAACCCAACCTTCCACGGAGAAGCATCACAACTGGTAAGATACTTGGGAAGTTTTAAACAGTAAATTAGGCTATTAAATAAACAAATGGACAAACAAACGAACAAATAAATAAATTTACTAAAAGGTAAAATAATAAGGGGAAAGGAAAATCTTAAAACCTTTCCTGTGTTAAAAATTGGAAATATCACAATGCAGGAAATTACAATCCTGTTCACTGCTGCTATGGGCTGGATACAAAGAGAAAAACTAAATGAGGAGATAAACAACTTAGCTGGGATGGTTACAATGATAATCATAATTATTACCAGTCTGGTATTTCATATTTTATCCTTAAAAATGGTTTGATAACTGTGCCAAATATGAGAAATTGACTGATGAGATACGAACCTTGGGAAAAGCTACTATTGATAATATGCAAGACTTGAAAAAAATGTACTATTCCAATACACAATTCTTAGCAAAATTTACTACTGATAATTTGCAAAACCTAAAAATAATTACTGAAGAAATTAATGCAATCTTGACCAGTAAGATAGAAGATTTAGAAATATTTACTGATGAAGAGAGTAAAAAGGTGACTGTTAATATTCAAACTTTAGGAAAACTGCTATTCAAAACATACAAACCTTAGAAAAAGCCACTACTGATAATATACAAGCACTAAAATAATTACTGAAGAAAATAATATAATTTTGATTGACAAGTTATAAGCCTTAAAATATTTATTAAAACAGATAATAGAAATATTCAGATGCAAACAGAAGGAATTAGAGGAAGATCAACCTCACTATTACATTATGAAATTAGAGAGGAACAAATTATTAGAAAATCAACCTTAATTTATCCAGTTACCATTCAAGAATGACCACTAGATGATAAGTATTCTCAAGGCTATTCATAAGTTAACTGGGAAACTACAGAAATGTTAGATTTGAAAAGATTTAAGGAAGAAGTAGTTTCACATGGTATGTATTCACCTTTTGTGAAGCAGATGTTAAATTCATGGGCCACTCAGAATAGAATTATTCCACAAGACTGGGAAGATTTATTTACAGCAGTATTGGAATCTGGTCCCCAGTTACAAAGAACTACCTGATGGAGAGATGAAGCTAGAGCAATCAAACAGCAAGGTAGGGTTACAGGTTATGAGAGTTCAGAAGAGCAAATCCTTGGTGGCAGCCATTATGCTGATATGGAAAGACAAACTACATTTGATGATGACACATGGGCTGCCAAATGCTCAACATATTGAAGAATCAACCAATGCTTGGAATTCTCCTACATTTGTCATTAAAAAGAAGTCTGGAAAATGGAGAATGTTAACATATTTGAGAGCCATAAATAAAGTAATTCTTCCAATGGGCTCTCTGCATCCTGGAATTTCCCTGTCTTCTCTATAACCTAAATGATGGTCTGTTATAGTGATTAGTTTAAAAGACTGTTTCTTTACTATTCCTTTACGAGAACAGGCTACAGAAAAATTTGCCTTCACTGTGCCTATTTATAATAATTCTCAGTCTGTTAGATATCAGTGGAAAGTTCTCCCACAAGGGATGTTAAACAGTCCCACCCTGTGCCAATTTTGTACAACAGCGTGGAAATAATTCATAAACAATTTCCTCAATTCATATTTTTACCATTATATGGACAATATCTTACTAGATGATTCAAATGTGGATACCTTAGAAGATATGTTTAAGGAAGTAAACATTGATTATGTTTGCCTTACTGGGGATTACAAATTGCTCCTGAAAAAATACAAAGAGAAGATTCTATTAATTACCTAGGATATATAATAGGTTTACAAAAAATTCAACTACAAATCAAGAGAGATTCATTTTGTACTCTTTTTTCCCCCTTTTTCTTTTCTTTATTTTATTTTACAATACTATTCAGTTCTACATAACAGCCACAGATTCCCTTGTTCTCCCCCTTCCTGCCCCCCTCCCCTTCCCCCCAGCCCACCCCCCATTCCCACCACCTCCAGATCAAGGCCACCCCCGAGGACTGAGATAGACCTGATAGACTCAGTCCAGGCAGGTGCAGTCCCCTCCTCCCAGACTGAGCCAAGCGTTCCTGTATAAGTCCCAGGTTTCAAACAGCTATCTCATGCAGTGAGCCCAGGACCTGGTACCACTGCCTAGATGCCTCCCAAACAGATCCAGTCTTCTTATTCTTTGTATTCAGGTTAGGTTTCTTTTTGTTTATCAAGAAACTTGGAGTGATCATTTGTTTATTCATTTAATATCTTGGTTATTGTTTTTAAATATGAGTACTTAAAGCTTTAGATTTTCCTCTTGAGATAGCTTTTTAGGAACTGCAGAGGCACTAGTAGACTGTGCTCTCATTTTCACTTTTCTTTTTTTTCGGAATTTTTTTTTCATGGATTCTTCAATGCTGTTCATTCAAAAGTGTATTGTTTGTATATATTTTTTTTAAATTTTTACCAGTTATTCTTATGACTGAGTTCTAGTTTTATTCCACTGTGGTCTGATAAGATGCAGGGAATTGCTTTAATTTCTTTCTGTGCTTACTCAGGCTTGTTTTGTGAGATACTACCCAATCAATTTTAGAGAAGTCCCAGACACTTCTAAGAAGTAGGTGTACTCCTTATCTTTCTAAGGAAGGTATGTTCCATAGATGGCTGTTGAATACAGTTCATCTATGGCATAATTCAGCTCTGAAGGTTTTCCTTTTTTTTCTATTTTGTAATTTGTAAGAACTATCTAAATGTAAAAATGCATTGAGTTGTCACCATTCCTGTGTTGGGAGGCTTAATGTCTCTGCTTTAATCCTGTAACCATGTCCTTAAGGGATTTTTCTACATTTTGATGCAATCCTGTTTCCTGGTGGTTTCTTTTCTCGAATGCATTTTTGCTATTTTATACATGAATACTTTGCCTAATCCTATATCATGAAGATATTTCCAGGTTTTTGATACATAAATTTTATATCTTTGCATTTCTCAATTAGATGGAAAAATTGTTATATAAGGTAATAATGCCTAAATTTTAGAAGCTTCTCATTGTGGGAATTCTGTTACCACTCTGCTATCTAATTGGAAAGAGTGTTTCAGTCTGAGAGATGGGCTTTACATGGAAAGGACATGGCCGAGAGAAGGGGCAGACCTTTCAAGTGAGGAGTACACGATGGCCAGTACAAGCATTGGCTTGTGGCTCGGCTCAGGTTCCCCATTTTTTCTTTAACATTTGTGCACAGATTTTGTTTGTTAATAAATGGTAAAGAAATAATCATACAGCTTCTTTTATTAAAATGCACTAGCTACTCAGTTTATTGATAGGAGGATAAAGTCCGACAGTTTTGGCTTCATTCACCCTTCTGGACTGCTTTCCTGTATTCAGAAGTTTTCCAAACCCCTCTCCAGGATGTCAACCCAGGTAGCTCAGCTGTTCTTGAGACCTGCTCTGTAATTGAAACTTTGCAGCTGTGTTTGCCAAGTCACTGGCAGTGGGCAGGAAATTCAGGGCTCTTTTAGCATAGTCATGCAGAGTTGTTTGGCCCAACCTCCCCAACGTGGTCACAAAGGGTGGATACTGGCCACAGAGCAGTCAACTCCTAGATTGTGCCTTCTTGCATCTTCTGTACACCTGGACCTCCTACTGCATCCTTGGTGCCACTCATGTTGCACCTGCTGGTCAAACATTGTCACTATATCTAAATACCTTTTCCACAACCCATGCCTGCAGGGCAGGCCACAACCCAACCTTCCACGGAGAAGCATCACAACTGGTAAGATACTTGGGAAGTTTTAAACAGTAAATTAGGCTATTAAATAAACAAATGGACAAACAAACGAACAAATAAATAAATTTACTAAAAGGTAAAATAATAAGGGGAAAGGAAAATCTTAAAACCTTTCCTGTGTTAAAAATTGGAAATATCACAATGCAGGAAATTACAATCCTGTTCACTGCTGCTATGGGCTGGATACAAAGAGAAAAACTAAATGAGGAGATAAACAACTTAGCTGGGATGGTTACAATGATAATCATAATTATTACCAGTCTGGTATTTCATATTTTATCCTTAAAAATGGTTTGATAACTGTGCCAAATATGAGAAATTGACTGATGAGATACGAACCTTGGGAAAAGCTACTATTGATAATATGCAAGACTTGAAAAAAATGTACTATTCCAATACACAATTCTTAGCAAAATTTACTACTGATAATTTGCAAAACCTAAAAATAATTACTGAAGAAATTAATGCAATCTTGACCAGTAAGATAGAAGATTTAGAAATATTTACTGATGAAGAGAGTAAAAAGGTGACTGTTAATATTCAAACTTTAGGAAAACTGCTATTCAAAACATACAAACCTTAGAAAAAGCCACTACTGATAATATACAAGCACTAAAATAATTACTGAAGAAAATAATATAATTTTGATTGACAAGTTATAAGCCTTAAAATATTTATTAAAACAGATAATAGAAATATTCAGATGCAAACAGAAGGAATTAGAGGAAGATCAACCTCACTATTACATTATGAAATTAGAGAGGAACAAATTATTAGAAAATCAACCTTAATTTATCCAGTTACCATTCAAGAATGACCACTAGATGATAAGTATTCTCAAGGCTATTCATAAGTTAACTGGGAAACTACAGAAATGTTAGATTTGAAAAGATTTAAGGAAGAAGTAGTTTCACATGGTATGTATTCACCTTTTGTGAAGCAGATGTTAAATTCATGGGCCACTCAGAATAGAATTATTCCACAAGACTGGGAAGATTTATTTACAGCAGTATTGGAATCTGGTCCCCAGTTACAAAGAACTACCTGATGGAGAGATGAAGCTAGAGCAATCAAACAGCAAGGTAGGGTTACAGGTTATGAGAGTTCAGAAGAGCAAATCCTTGGTGGCAGCCATTATGCTGATATGGAAAGACAAACTACATTTGATGATGACACATGGGCTGCCAAATGCTCAACATATTGAAGAATCAACCAATGCTTGGAATTCTCCTACATTTGTCATTAAAAAGAAGTCTGGAAAATGGAGAATGTTAACATATTTGAGAGCCATAAATAAAGTAATTCTTCCAATGGGCTCTCTGCATCCTGGAATTTCCCTGTCTTCTCTATAACCTAAATGATGGTCTGTTATAGTGATTAGTTTAAAAGACTGTTTCTTTACTATTCCTTTACGAGAACAGGCTACAGAAAAATTTGCCTTCACTGTGCCTATTTATAATAATTCTCAGTCTGTTAGATATCAGTGGAAAGTTCTCCCACAAGGGATGTTAAACAGTCCCACCCTGTGCCAATTTTGTACAACAGCGTGGAAATAATTCATAAACAATTTCCTCAATTCATATTTTTACCATTATATGGACAATATCTTACTAGATGATTCAAATGTGGATACCTTAGAAGATATGTTTAAGGAAGTAAACATTGATTATGTTTGCCTTACTGGGGATTACAAATTGCTCCTGAAAAAATACAAAGAGAAGATTCTATTAATTACCTAGGATATATAATAGGTTTACAAAAAATTCAACTACAAATCAAGAGAGATTCATTTTGTACTCTTTTTTCCCCCTTTTTCTTTTCTTTATTTTATTTTACAATACTATTCAGTTCTACATAACAGCCACAGATTCCCTTGTTCTCCCCCTTCCTGCCCCCCTCCCCTTCCCCCCAGCCTACCCCCCATCCCCACCACCTCCAGATCAAGGCCACCCCCGAGGACTGAGATAGACCTGATAGACTCAGTCCAGGCAGGTGCAGTCCCCTCCTCCCAGATTGAGCCAAGCGTCCCTGTATAAGTCCCAGGTTTCAAACAGCTATCTCATGCAGCGAGCCCAGGACCTGGTACCACTGCCTAGATGCCTCCCAAACAGATCAAGCCAATCAACTGTCTCATCTATTCAGAGGGCCTGATCCAGTTGGGGGCCCCTCAGCCTTTGGTTAATAGTTCATGTGTTTCCATTCGTTTGGCTATTGGTCCCTGTGCTTTATCCAACCTTGGTTTCAACAATTCTAGCTCATATAAACCCTCCTCTTTCTAGCTAATTAGACTCCCAGCGCTCCACCCGGGGCCTAGCCATGGATGTCTGCACCCAGATTCCTCAGTCCTTTGATGGGGTTTCTGGCACAACTATTAGGGTGTTTGGCCATCCCATCACCAGAGTATGTCAGTCCCGGCTGTCTCTCGGCCATTGCCAGCAGTCTTTTGTGGGGGTATCTTTGTGGATTTCTGTGGGCCTCTTTAGCACTTTGTTTCTTCCTTTTCTCGTGTGGTTTTCATTTACCATGGTCTCCTATTCCTTGTTCTCCCTCTCTGTTCTTGATCCAGGTGGGATCTCCCACTCTCTTTCCCTCGACCCTCGCCGTTCATTGCTCCCACTCATGTCCATGCTGTTCATGTAGATCTCATCCACTTCTCCGACATTGGGAGATCCCTGTGTCTTTCTTGGGGTCCTGTTTTCCAGGTAGCCTCACAGGTGATGTGAGTAGCAGTCCAGTCATCCTTGTTCCACATCTAGTATCCTCCTATGAGTGAGTACATACCATATTTGCAAATCAAAACAACTCTGAGATACCACCTTATGCCTGTCAGAATGGCTAAGATCAAAAACACTGAGGACACTTTATGCTGGAGAGGATGTGGAACTCGGGGAACTCTCCTCCACTGCTGGTGGGAATGCAAGCTTGTACAACCACTTTGGAAATCATTTTGGCGCTTTCTTAGAAAATTGGGAATCAATCTTCCCCAAGATCCAGCTATACCACTCTTGGGCATATACCCAAGAAATGCTCAATCATACCACGAGAGCACTTGCTCAGCTATGTTTATATTAGCATTGTTTGTAATAGCCAAAACCTGGAAACAACCTAGATGCCCTACAACTGAAGAATGGATAAATAAATTGTGGCACATATACACAATGGAATACTACTCAGCAGAGAAAAACAATGACATCATGAGGTTTGCAGGCAAATGGATGGATCTAGAAAAAATCATCCTGAGTGAGGTAACCCAGACTCAGAAAGACAAATATGGTATGTACTCATTTTGTACTCTTAATGACTTTCAAAAACAGCTGGGAGATGTTAGCTGGCTATGGTCCACAATTGGATTAACAGCTCAAGAACTAAGTAATTTATTTAAAACTTTTCAAATTACCAAGAACTTAAATAGTTCCAGAAAATTATCAGCTGAAGCTGAAAGAAAATTGGCTCTGGTAGAGAAAAAAAATTACAGGATGCACATGTAGATCGCTTATATCCATACCTTGATTGTGTTTTAGTTATATTACTTTCTACCCATTCTCCTACTGGAATTCTTAGGCAGAGAGAAGATAATATTCTGGAATGGTTATTTTTGCCATGCAAACAGAGAAAGAATTAAAGACCTATGTAGAAAAGTTTTCCGAATTGATTCTAAAAGGAAAATCATGACTTTACCAATTAACAAGAATGGACCCAACAGAAATTGTAGTATCTTTTAATAATGCCGAAATTTCCTCTTTATGGACAGGAAATGGACATTGGCAAAGAACTTGTAGTAGTATTTTTGGTGAGAGGTTAACAACAAATATCCAAAAAGCAAGAGACTTTAATTTATAAAAAGAACCAGTTAGGAGCCCCTACATTCTATACTGATGCAAATAAATAAAAAAAAGCAGGCTATGAATCAGGAAATTTAAGTAAAGTGGTGCAAATCCCTTTGATTCTGTTCAAAAGTCAGAATCACATGTTATCCTCATGGTATTATTAGATTTTTCCAGAACCTCTTAATATAGTTACTGATTCTCAATATGCAGAAAGAGTTGTTTCACACACTGAAAACACTGAACTTATTCCTAATGGCTCAGAATTAACTTATATGGCACCAGAACTGGGGATTTGGATGCAGAGGAAGTGGTAGAGGGAGCACAACAGAAGCAGCTGGACATGTTCGGTTTTGTATTAATGTTAAGGTGGTTGTATTTTGTTCTTTAGGAGCAAAAACTGTATATAGATGAAGCAAATAATAAAATTTAGGCTACAGCAAGTATCTCTCTCTGTCTAGGTCTCTCTCTCTCTCTAACTCTCTATCAATTTCTATCCATTAATTTAGGTAAAAATATAGGGTTATGTATATGGATATTGTGTAGCCTTAATCAGAAGAAACTTAGGGTAAGAGTAGAATTTCCCTAGTGCTGAACCTGAAAACAATATCCAGGAACAAGCAGCCACTGCAGATTAGCATTCTCAGAAAGAAAAGCTGATACGAGGTAGGAAACAGTAAGCAGATGTTCGTATATTCACTTGTAGAAAGTTTGAAAACTAGTGGAGTTAGGGTAGAACACCAACAAGTGCAGAGGTTCTTGGAGTTTGTAGAGGAGCTGTGTCCTTGGTTTACTGACTATGGGACTCTGGACACAGACTCCTAGGGGAGAATCAGAGTCAAAATACAACAATATTATGAGGAAAATGGGCTGGAAAAGATTCCAGTGGATGCTTTTGGCCTGTGAGCACTAATTTGGGAGGGCTTAGATAAGTCCTGAGCAGCAGAGGGGAATTTTCTCTGAGGTGGATATGGACAGAATAAAACCCTGCCAGAGCTGCTGCTAGATGAAAATGCTTTTACAACATTGTTCAGTCAGGATCAGTTCCCTCCTGGCCATGAAGCTAAGTTTATAGAACTGAAGCATTGGTATAAGACAAGGCTCCACAATGACAATTCTACCTGGATTATGATGATGCCATTAAGCCCATAAACACCACCCAAAGATCAGCTTTGGACCACACACTTCTCAGAATAATTCCAAGGTGGCTAGCTGAAATGACCCACCCTCACACACTACTTCAGCCAAGAGTTCAGATAAATTCTACACTTTCCCATTACTCAATGGCTGACAACAAATGATACAGCTAGCTCTTCCAGTACTTAACAATTATTTTTTTCAGAGTTCCCTAGAAATGCTGTTGCACATCCCCCAAGAGAACAGGAAGTAATTTTTTTGTTTGGTTTTTCGAGACAGGGTTTCTCTGTGTAGCTTTGGTGCCTGTCCTGGATCTTGCTCTGTAGACCAGGCTGGCCTTGAACTCACAGAGATCTGCCTGGCTTTGCCTCCCAAGGGCTGGAATTAAAGGCATGCAACACTGCCACCCAGCAAGAGAACAAGAAGTAATTTTAAGAAAACAACACCCACATTCCCAAGAGGTGGAGTGGGTGGTTTTTGGTCTTTCACAGGGCTATGGATGTTTGTCATTATGTGGAGAGACATTGGTTACAAGTTGTTATTGTGTATGCTCAAAAAAAGAGGGAATAGATATAATAGCCTAAAAAGTTAGAATATTGAATCTACTTTCAAACTAAAAAAGGAACTACTAGTCTTAAATAATTTACATTGGTATGGATTTTTGTATGTTGATACAAATTTAAGGTTATTTTTGTTATACTGTATATATGTTTCTACTTCAGTTTAAGATATTTTTGTATGTTGTTACAAATGTGAGGTCATTATCCTTGTACTATACATCTGTTTCTATTTTTGCTTAAGGTATTACTAATACAGCTTGTACCTATACAGCTTGTTTAATTATGCAATGTGAAGTTTTAGCCCCTAAAACCTATTTAAGATAATAAAGAAATACAGGCTAATAGTCACTCATAACTATCAAACTTATAGTCATGTTAGTCAGGTTTTCTAGGTATACAGATATATATTTCAGATAGATAGGCAATCTTCAAACATTTCAAATACCTACAGAATATGGCATTTAAAATATTGTAATAACTTAGACTTTTCTCAACATCAAGACACATTTGTTCCTGGCAGTACCAATCTACTTCTAGAAGGATAATGGGCATTGAAGAAATTCCATATGGAGTTTGCTTTCTTTGTGGCAAAAGCTAGCCATTAGGGCAAGAAACTGCCCTTGCCTCAACTGCTGACTGTAAGCTGTCCTGTCCAAAATGGACAAGCAGGACACAAAGAAAGGCGACTGCTGAACTGTGCCAGACAGGTTAGGACAGTCCTTCAAAATTTCCTACCTCTAAAAGAGGCCAGTCAGATATGCTTGTCCTTTAGGCCAATGATGGATACCTCAACTTTGCAGAGGAACCTTGTGTGACTAGACAGCCAGCTATTTCTGTTATTTTTCACATTTTTTTGTACGTTTCTTGCTTACATTTCCTATTTACTCAGGTAATATTATTTCCTTCTCAAGTCTTTGATGGGTTTGAAGACCAGACAGTTATAGTTATAGTTTCCCCAAATCTTGGCAAAAGGCATATTAGGTACAAAACTTTGTATTCTTCAGGAGAGGACAGCTAATGGAATAAATTTCTATAAATTTATAAATAAATATGAAAAGTAAATGGAATAAATCTCTATAAATTTGTCAATTACATTGAGAATGCATTTATTACTTGACAATTGTTCTTGTTGTATGTAGCTTTATTTTCATTAAGGTTATTATCTTTCCTTTATATTGGGACAATATTTGATAATAATTCTTATTGTATATAGTTTTTACTATGTTAAAGTTAGAACCTTTCCTTCTTAGACAAAAAGGGGGATATATTATGTGAATACTGTTCGATTCAATCCAATTGAAAAGTGTTTTAGTCAGAGAGGCAGGTTTTACATTGGGGATGAATGTGACCAAGAGAAGGGGCAGGCCTTTCAAGGGAGGAGCAAGTGACCACAGCTGTACTCACTGGCTTGTGACTTGGTTCAGGTTCCCCATTTGTTCTTTAATATTTGTGCATGGATTTTGTTTGTTAATAAATGGCAAAGAAATCATTATATAGCTTCTTTTGTTAAAATGTACTAGCTACTCAGTTGATCAACAGCAGGATTAAATCCTGACATTTTTTCCTTCAATTTGTGTCTGACTCTTTAACATTGGCTCAAGTCCTTGGAATTCACATGATGATCACTTTGCCCAGCTTAACATTCTTCAAGGCTGAAGGCCAAAGATGAGTCATAGCCCCAAAGCTATAGGCACCTAGGATTATCTAATGATCTATAAAGGAGAGGCTATTCTTTAGAGCAAACAATTTTGAAAGAATAAGATTGATCCTCTCAGAAAACAATATAAGTTAACTTATTTGCAATTTATGGGACCATCTTACAAGAAGTACAGTAGAGATGATGATGGTTGGTACCATCTTTGACCACAACTGCTTGAACATGGAAACTTCTCCCACTCTCACTCCAGTTCTTCCTCTATTTAAACACAAAGCTCTTATCAGTAACCCAAGATGTTGTCAGGGTCACTGGACCCCTTTATTTGATCATCTTCTCAACAGACTTATTAAATCTTCTTTCTTGCTTTTCACTACAATTCTAGTTAGAGTATTAGGACAGTGATTAAGTAGATTAGCTTGTTGGTACTAATAGAGCTGGGACTTTGTTTCTAAAATTCAGATTATAATGAATGAACTCTGAATTATGTTTTTGAAGATGACAAGTCTGAAATTGGAAACCATTTGTTGAAAAGAAATCTATAGTTTCTTTAATGAATTGAATTTGCACTTTTGTTAAAATTCAACTGGGTTTGTATGGTCAATTTTAAATTTCTATTTTATTTCATTGATTTCTTCTACTTTACCTCTACACAGATTGCTGCTAAATCTTTATCCCCTACTATATCCACTCTTATTCCATGTCAACCTTATTTTAATATCTCTCCATTTTTTCTTTTGTTGAAAATAGACTTTTTTTCATACAATATGTTCTGATTACAATTTCTTTTCCCTGTATTCCTCTCAGTTCCTCCCCATTTCCCTGCTATCCAAATTCATCTCCATTCTTCCTTTCATTAGAATATAAACAGACATCTAAGGGATAATAATAAAATAAATAATACAAAATGAAGCCAAAAAAATTGCATTGGGACAGAACAAAGCAACAGAAATAAAAGAATCCAAGAAAAGGCAGTGGAAACAGATATAGATACAGAGACATACTTGTTTACACATTTAAGAATCCCATAAAACCAGAAGCCATAATATATATGCAAAACCTATAAGGTTAAAAAATAATTAAAGAAAGTAAAAATAAAACTATGAACAACAACATTATGAGACAAGGAACCTACAAAATGTCACTGAATTCATTTTTGTTGACTATCTTCTGCTGGCCACATGGCCTACCTTTAAGAGTATTTTGTTTCCTCCAATGAGACTCTCTTGTAGAAAGCTAATTTTTCATTTGCATGTATCAGTTGAAGATACCTTTTGGGTTAGGGATAGGGACATATGTCTACTCTTCCTTTCAGCTCTGGGACCCCATGAGAGGTAGGCCTGTGTAGGCCCTGTACATGGTGCCTCAGTCTCTGTGAGTTCATATGTGTGTCAGTCCTGCTGTGTCTAGAAGGCCTTATTCCCTCGGTGTCCTCTATCCTCTCAGGATCTTACACTCTATCCTCTGTCTCTTTCCTGGAGTTCCCTGAGCTCTGATGGGAGGATTTGATAAAGACATTCCTGTAGGGTTGAATGTTCAGAAGTCTCACAGTCTCTGGCTATTGTCTAGTTGTGGGTCTCTGTATTTGTTCCTAATTTCCTCAGGAGGAAGCATTTGTGATGATGGCTGAACAAGGCACCAATCTATAAGTATAGCAGAATGTCATTTGGGAGTTATTTTGTTGATACATTTTTTCCTCTAGAACAGTAGAATTTGGTTTTCCCCTATGTTCCTGGATATCTAGTCTCAGGTTCTTGTTCAGCAAAGCAGTGTAGAGTATGGGGCTCATCTCATGAAGTAGGCATTAAAATCAGATATTGATAGATTCCTTCCATAAGCTTTGTGGCACAATTGCACTAGCGTATCTTACAGGCAGGATACCACTGTAAATCAAAGAGTCTGTAGATGGGTTGCTGTTTACCTTTCTCCTTTGATAGCATGCATCAGTTTGTGAAGAGCAGGCTACAGCCTTTTCAACAGCCTGGATTATATGAGGGAGGGAAGCAACAACTTAGTTAGATGTAACCCACTCCAAGTGCTGAAGCTTTATTAGTCATGAGAGATGTCATTTGGAGCCCTTGTTTAATTTGATGTTGGCTATAGGCTTGCCCTAAACTGCCTTTATTATGTTGATATATGCACCTTGTATCCCAAGTCTCTTTGGGACTTTTATCATGAAGGTGTATTGGATTTTGTCAAAGGCCTTTTCTTTGCATGTAATGAGATCATGTGTTTTTTGTTTTTCAGTGTATTGATATGGTAGATTACATATGGTTTACTTATGTTGAATAATTCTTAAAGCTCTGGAATGGAATGCAGCCTACTGGATCATGGTGGATGATCTTTTTGATATGTTCTTGGATTTGGTTTACAAGTATTTTTTTTATTAATTTTTTTCTTTTCTTTTACATACCCACCCATGTTCCACCTCCTTCCCCTTCTCCCACTTCCCCTACCAAGCCCCATCCCACCCCTATCCCTTCCTTATAGAGTGTATGGCCTCCCTTCAGTAGTCAACACAGGCTGGCATACCAATTTGGGGCCAGACCTAGCCCCTCTTCCTTGCATCAAGGTTGAGGAAGGCATTACACCATAGGTAATAGGTTCTAAAAAGCCAGTAGATGTATCCAGGATAAGTCCTGGTCCCATTGCCAGGGGACCCACAAACACATCAAGCCACGCAACTTTCACCTACATTCAGAGGGCCTAGTTTGGTCCCATGTAGGCTCTCCAGCTGTCAGTCCAGAGTCCATGAGCTTCCATTAGCTTGGGTCACCGATCTCTGTGGTTTTTTCCATCATGATTCTGACACTTCTTGCTCTTACAATCTTTCCTCCCTCTCTTCAACTGAACTCCAGGATGTTGGCCAAGTGCTTGGCTGTGAGTCTCTGCATCTGTTTTCATCAGTCACCTGATGTAGGTTCTATGATGACAATTAGGGTAGACACCAATCTGAGTGCAGGGGAAGGCTAGTTCAGATACCCTCTCCACCATTGCTATGAGCCTTAGCTGGGGACAATATTATGAGTTCCTAGAGTTTTCCCTATCTGCAGATTTCTCCCCATCCCCTTAATGGTACACTCTGTCAAGATATCCCTTTCATTGCTCTCTCTACCATTCTCTCCGCCATCACGTGTCTTCATGTTCCCACCTTCCATCCCCTCCCTCCTCTTCCCTTCTCCCAGTTTACCCAGGAAATCTTAACCCTTTCTTCTTCCTGGGGTGATCCATGTATGTCCTTCTTAGTGTACTCCTCTTTACCTAGCTTCTCTAGGGTTGTGGATTGTAACCTGGTTATCCTTTGCTTTGCATCTAATACTCCCTTATGAGTGAGTACATGCCATGTTTGTCTTTCTGGGTTTGGGTTACCTCACTCAGGATGACTTTTTCTAGTTCCATCTATTTGCCTACAAATTTCATGACGACATTTTTTTCCACTGTGGAATACTCCCCTGTGTAAATGTACCATATTTTCTTTATCCATTCTTTGGTTGAAGGGTTTCTAGGCTGTTTCCAGGTTCTGGCTATTATGAATAATGAAGCTATGAACACAGTTGAGCAAATGTCCTTGTGGTGTGGTTGAGCATTTCTTGGGTATATGCCCAGGAGGTGTATTGCTGGGTCTTGAGATAGGTTGATTCCCAGTTTTTTGAGATACTGCCCTACTGATTTCCAGAGTGGGTATACAAGTTTGCATTCCCACTAGCAGTGGAGGAGTGTTCCCCTTCCTCCATATCCTCTCCAACATAAGCTGTCATCTGTGTTTTTGATTTTAGCCATTTTGACAGGTGTAAGATGGTATCTCAGAGTTGCTTTGATTTGCATTTCCCTGATAGCTAAGGATGTTGAACATTTCCTTAAATGTCTTTTGGCCATTTGAGATTCTTCTGTTGAGAATTCTGTTTAACTCTGTAGCCTATTTTTTAAATTGGATTATTTAGTATTTTGATGTCTAGTTTCTTGAGTTCTTTATATATTTTGGAGATCAGCCCTCTATCAGATGTGGGGTTGGTAAATATCTTTTCTTATTCTATAGGCTGCCTTTTTGTCTTATTGACAGTGTCCTTCACATTACAGAAGCTTCTCACTTTCAGGAGGTTCTATTTATTAATTGTTGCTCTCAGGGTCTGTGCTACTGGTGTTATATTTAGGAAGTTGTCTTCTATGCCAATGCATTCAAGGCCACATCCCACATTCTCTTATGATGTTCAGTGTAATTGGATTTATGTTGACATCTTTGATCCATTTGGACTTGAGTTTTGTGCATAGTGATAGATAAGGATCTATTTGCATTCTTCTACATGTAGCTATACAGTTATGCCAGCACAATTTGTTGAAAATGCTTTCTTTTTTCCATTGTATAATTTAGTTTCTTTGTCAAAAATCAGGTGTTTGTAAGTGTGTGGATTAATGTCAGTGTCTTCAATTTGATTCCATTGATCAATGTGTTTGTTTTTATGCCTATACCAAGCTGTTTTTATTATTATAGCTCTATAGTAGAGCTTGAAGTCAGGGATGGTGATGCCTCTGGAAGTTCCTTTATTATTTAGGATTTTTTGGCTATCCTGCGTTTTTTTGTTTTAACATATGAAGTTGAGTATTATTCTTTCAAGGTCTGTGAAGAATTGCATTGGGATTTTGATTGGGATTGCATTGAATCTGTAGATTACTTGTGATAAGATTGCCATTTTTACTCTGTTGATCCTACCTATCCAAGAACATGGGAGATCTTTCTATTTTCTGACATCTTCAATTTATTTCTTCAAAGACTTAAAGTTCTTGTCACACAGGTCTTTCACTTTTTTGGTTAGTGTTACTCCAAGGTATTTTATACCATTTGTGGCTATTGTAAAGGGTGATGCTTCTCTAACTTCTTTCTCTGCCCATTTATCATTTGTATATAGGAGGGCTACTGATTTTTTTTTTAAGTTGATCTTCTATCCTGCCACATTACTGAAGGATTTATCAGCTATAGGAGCTCCTTGGTAGAATTTTTGGAGTCGCTTATGTATACTATCATGTAATCTGTAAATAGTAAAAATTTGTCTTTTTCCTTTCCAATTTGTATCCTCTTGATCTTCCTTTGTTGTCTTATTGCTCTAGCTAGAACTTTGAGTACTCTATTGAATAGATATGGAGAGAGTGCAGTCTTGTCTTGTTCCTGATTTTAGTTTTGAGTTTCTTGCCATTTAGTTTGATGTTGGCTGTTGGCATGCTCTATATTGCTTTTTATTATGTTTAGGTATGTTCCTTGTATCCCTGATCTCTCCAAGACCTTTATCATGAAGGGGTGTTGGATTTTGTCAAAGGCTTTTTCAGCATCTAGAAATGATCACTTTTTTCTTCAGTTAATTTATATTGTGTATTACATTGACAGATTTTCATACATTTAACCATCCCTGCATCTCTGGGATGAAGCCTATTTGATCATGGTGGGTGATTTTTTTGATGTGTTCTTAGATTTGGTTTGCTAGTATTTTATTGAGAATTTTTGCATCAATGTTCATGAGGGAGATAGGTCTGTAATTCTTTTTCTTTGTTGCATCTTTATGTGCTTTGGGTATCAGGGTAACTATAGCTTTGTAAAAAGAGTTTGGCAATGCTCCTTCTTTTTCTATTTTTTGGAATAATTTCAGGACTATTGGTATTAGCCCTTTTTTGAAATTCTGGTAGAATTTTGTGCTGAAACCATCTGGCCCTGGGCTTTTTTTCAGTTGGGAAACTTTTGATGACTGATTGTATTTCCTTAGGGGTTATAGGTCTATTTAAATCGTTTATCTGGTCTTGATTTAATTTTGGTATGTGGTACTTATTCAAAAAATTGTGCATTTCTTTTACATTTTCCAATTTTATGAGCACAGGTTTTTGAAATATTACCTAATGATTCTCTGGATTTCCTTAGTGCTTGTTACATGCCTCTTTTCATTTCTGATTTTGTTAATTTAGATATTCTCTCTCTGCTTTTTGCTTAATTTAGATAAGAGTTTGTCTATCTTGTTGATTTTCTCAAAGAACCAACTTTTTGTTTTATTGGTTCTTTTTATTGTTCCCTTCATTTCTATTTTATTGATTTCAGCCCTCAATTTGATTATTTCCTGGCATCTATTCCTCCTGGGTGAATTTGTTTCTTTTTGTTCCAGAGCTTTTAAGTGTGTTGTTAAGTTGGTAGTGTGAGATTTCTCTAATTTCTTTATGTGGGCATTTAGTGCCATGAATTTTCCTCTTAGCACCACTTTCATTGTGTCCTATAAGTTTGGGTATGTTGTGCTTTTATTTTCATTAAATTCTAGGAAGTCTTTAACTTCTTCCTTCCTTTCTTCCTTCCTTCCTTCCTTCCTTCCTTCCTTCCTTCCTTCCTTCCTTCCTTCCTTCCTTCCTTCCTTTCTTTCTTTCTTTCTTTCTTTCTTTCTTTCTTTCTTTCTTTCTTTCCTTCTTTCCTTCCTTCCTTCTCTCTCTTTCTTTCTCTCCCTCCCTTCCTCCCTCCCTTCCTTCCTTCCTTCCTTCCTTCCTTCCTTTCTTTCTTTCTTTCTTTCTTTCTTTCTTTCCTTCTTTCTTTCTTGACCCAGGGGTGATTCAGTTGAGCATTGTTCAGTTTCCATCAGTTTGTAGGCGTTCCGCATTTTGTGTTGTTGTTGAATGATAACTTTAAGCTATGATGGTCTCATAAGATACAAGGGGTTAGTCCAAGTTTTCTGTATCTGTTGAGATTTATTTTGTTACTAAGTATGTGGTCAGTTTTGGAGAAGGTTACACGGGGTGCTGAAAAGAATGTATATTCTTTTATGTTTGGGTGAAATGTTCTATAGATGTATATTAGGTCCATTTGAATCATAACATCTGTTAGATCCCTTATTCCTCTGTTAAGTTTCTGTCTGGCAGACCTTTCCAGTGGTGAGAGAAGGGTTTTGAAGTCTCCCACTATTAGTGTGTGGGGTTTGATGTGTGATTTGTGCTTTTACAAATGTAGGTGCCCTTGTATTTAGAGCATAAATGTTCAGAACTGAGACTCCCTCTTGATGCATTTTCTCTGTGATGGATATGAAATGCTCTTCTTCATCTCTTCTGATTGATTTTACTTTGAAGTCTATTTTGTTAGATATTAACTACACCACTTTGTTTCTTAGGTCCATTTGATTAGAATTTTTTTTTTTTTTTTTGTAGAACAAAGTGTTAAAGGTCTTATTAATAAAAAAAAACCCAGAGCCAGGTATCAGGGTTAAAACCTGAGAGATCAGAGGAATAAGAAAAGCCACAGCTAACCTCACCTCACCAACTCCACAGCTTCCAAAGAGACCTACTTCCTATATACCTATGCCTATATGCCTTTCTGTTCTGCCAACTCATTTCCTCTCTCTGTCTAGCTACATCACTTCTTCTTCCTGCCCAGCTCTGTCACATCCTGTCTGTCTGTACACACCTCTAGACCTTTATGATTAGTGCTGGGAATAAAGGTATGTACCACCACACCTGGCTCTGTTCCCAGTGTGGCTTTGAACTCACAGAGATCCAGACAGATCTCTGCCTTCCAAGTGATAGGATTAAAGGCATGTGCTACCGTTGCCTGACCTCTATGTTTACTATAATGGTTGGCTTTTCCCTCTGATCCTCAGATAAACTTTATTGGGGGACACAGATAAAATATCACCACAGTTTTTTCCTAGTCCTTTACTCTGATGTGAGGTAATGTCTATCTTTGAGGTTGAGGTATGTTTTTTGTATGCAGCAGAAGGATGGATCCTGTTTTTATATCCATTCTGTTAGCCTGTGCCTTTGTATAGGAGAATTGAGTCCATTGACTTTAAGGGATATTAATGACCAGTGATTGCTAATTTATGTCATTTTTTTTTTGGTGGTAGTGTGTGTGTGTGTGTTTCCCTTCTTTGGGATTTGCTGGTGTGAGGTTATCTATTGCCTGTGTTTTGGTGGTTGCAGCTAATTTCCCTGGGTTGGAATTTTCCTTCTAGCACTTTCTTTAGGGCTGGATTTGTGGATATGTAATGTTTAAATCTTGTTTTGTCATGGAATATCTTTTTTTTTCATCTACTGCAATTGAAAGCTTTTCTAAGTATAGTTGTTTGGCCTGTCATCTTTGGTCTCTTAGTATCTGCATCACAACTGTCGAGGACTTTCTAGCTTTCAGAGTTTCCATTGAGAAGTTGGGTGTAATTCTGATAGGTCTGCCTTTATATGTTACTTGATCTTTTTCCTTTGCTGCTCTTAATATTACTTCATTATTCTGTATGTTTAGTGTTTTAAGTATTATGTGATGAGGGGACTTTTTGTATGGTCCAGTCGATATGTTGTTCTGTATGGTTCTTGTACCTTGATAGGCATGTCTTTCTATTTTATGGATAATTTGGGGAGTGTTGGCAATAACTCTTCTTTAAAATATGGTAGAAGGAATTCTGTCCTAATACCACCTGGCCATGGGTTTTTAACTTAGGTAGGTGGTATGAATTGAGAAAATTATCCATTTTTTAAAGAAGATTTTCCAATTTGGTAGAGTACAGGTTTTAACGTACTCTATGCTTATGATTTTCTTGGTGTCTGTTGTTATGTCTTCTCTTTCATGTTAATTTTATTAATTTACATCTTCTCTCTGCATCTTTATTTAGTTTGGCTAAGGGTTTGTCAATCTTACTGATTTTCTCAAAGAACCAACTCTTTTTGCATTGATTTGTTATAGTGTGTGTGTTTTGGTTTTGTTTCTATTTTACTGATTTCAGCCCTGAGTTTGAACATGTCTTTGTGTCTAATACCTTTAGCTGAAATTTCTTCTTGTTCTAGAGATTTTATGTATGCTGTGAACTTACTAATATGAAGTCTCTTCACATTTTTTTTTTATGAAAGCACTTAGAGCTATGAACTTTTCTCTTAGAATTGCATTCATTGTGTCCCATAAGTGTGGGTCTCTCTCTCTCTCTCTCTCTCTCTCTCTCTCTCTCTCTCTCTCTCTCTCTCTCTCTTCTTTCTTTCTTTCTTTTCATTGTTTCTATCAAATTTTTAATTTTGACAAATTTTTCATTTAAATTCATTTCCCATGATTTTGTAAACTTTCTATTGCTTCTGTTATTTATATTCATTTTTAATCTGTGGTGGTTAGAGAGCATTCATAGTATTATTTCAATTTTTTTCATATATGTTGAAACTTGGTTCATGTCTGGGAATGTGGTTAGTTTTAGAGAAATTTCCATGAGGTGCTGAGAAGAAGCTATTTTTTTGTTGTTGTTTAAGTGAAATGATTTGTAGATATCCGTTAGGTCTATTTGGTTTACAATGTCTGTTGACCCAGTATTTTTCTGTTTAGTTTTGGTCTGAATGACCTGCTTATTGGCCAGAGTGGGACATGGAAGCTTCTAGTATCAGTATGTGAGGGTCAATATATGATTTAATCTGTAGTAGTGTTTCTTGGTGGTTTTTTTTTCTTTGGTGACTGTGTAGTGTCATTTTTTTAAATCTCTTTTGATTAGTTTCGATTTAAATCTATTTTTTTTTTCAGATACTGAAATGACTATACTGGCTTGCTTCTTAGACATGTTTAATTGGATTATCCTTTTCTATCCTTTACCTTGATGTGATATGTATCCTTGATTTTAAGTTGTGTTTCTTAGACATGGCAGAATATGGACCTGTTTTCACATCCATTATGTTAGTCTGTACTAACTTTTTTATTAGGGCATTGAGATCATTGATGTTGTGAGATAACTGTGTTCAGTGTTTGTTGTTGATTCTTGTTATTTTGTTCTTATGGTTTATGGTTTCATGTTCCCTCTTTTGACTTGCTGGTCTGGAATTATTTATTCCTTGTGTTTTCTTTGGTATGGTTAACTTCTTCAGGTTGAAGTTTTCCTTCTAGGGCCTTTTGTAATGCTGAATTTGTAGATAGATACTGCCTAAATTTGGTCTTACTTTGGAATGTCTTTTTTTCTTCATCTATTGTTATTGAAAATTATAATATTCTGGGCTGGCATCTGTGGTCTCTTAGAGTTTATAGAACATCTGTTCAGATATTTCTGACTTTAGAAGTCCCCATTGAGAAGTCAAATATTTTTCTAATAGGTCTGTTTCTATATGTTACTTGGTCTTTGAAAGGATGATAAACGGCACTGGTGGAGGCACTGGTTACTGGCAGACAAGTCATGAGCCATGACCAAGACTACCAGAGTTACAGAGAGCTTTACTGGAAGGAAGGAGGGAAGAGGAGAGAGGAGAGCCAGTCCTGGAGAGAGAAAGATGGCTGGAGCAGAGCAGAGAAAGCAGAGAGCAGAGATAGAGGGTGGGGTCTGTGTCTGGCTTTTTAAGATGCAGATTTTGTGACCATGCCATGTGTACACAGTTGCCAGCACCCCCTGATAATGTAAGATGCAAGACCCCAAGCTGCACATGTGCAGGAGTGAGGGCAGGATCCCAACATTCCAAACTTTTTGCTTATTATAAAAAAGCAAGTGAATAGGAATAGAAATCCCAGAAATACTGCTTCCAGCTGACTTGGTGGATGTCAGTTGGCACTTAGGGGGGTAGAGAAGGGGGCCTTCCAAGGTAGACAGGCATCCTGGGATGGTGGGCTGTTCAGCTGCCCTGGAGCCATCCATGCCTCTTGGCTTGTCACACTGGCTGCCTTTTTGTCTGATAGGATGCTGGTGAGACAGAAAAAGCCTGAAGTAGATCTGACCTGTCCAGATGGATTTAAGCTGGTTTCTGAAGCTTGGGAAAACTTTTGAACATATTAAGAAGCAGCCATGCAAAAATTAGTGACCATTGTACTCTGTTTATATTGGTTTGTGTTAATGAGAGAGATAGAGAGATTGGAACATGTTTTTAAGCTTTATCAGAGACAGATTATTTTAAGGCACCTGTTTCCTTTACTAGTTTAGCATCCAGGAGACACAGGTGATCAATTGTTTAGAGTATTTAATAGTAATAGATAGCTATATTGAAGTCTGTTTTTGCAGAGCACAGACACTTTTGGGTCTGGGGGTATAAATACCTTTTAGCTGTTACCGTTTCTTACTTGAGATCCCTGGACTCCAGTTCTTTGATGGTCCAAAGCAGCCATTAGCTGAGCAGTTAATTAGAAGAGGGAACTGGGAAGAGAAAAGTTGTGGTACATGAGATCTTATTTCTTTGGAATTATGGACAAGGCAGAAATCAGGGCCCTGTCTGTGTGCATGAGGAGGAGAAGCACTTTGGCAAGTCTTGAGTGAGGCACATGGAGGGAGCAATGAAATGAAAGCACCGATCCTAGCTGGAAAAATCTTTTCCCATTAAGTAACCCTGAAAGTTCAGTTAAGTCTGGGGAGGGGGGTAAGGCTATCCTCCCTACCCTGACAATAGGGAAACAATGAGAGGTGAGAACCCCAAACTCCCAGAACTGGGTTAGTGGCTCTGGTGTCTTGAAGGAAAGAAATGGATCGCTTCCATGCTGTGTTCTGGTTTCCCTGCAAGCAAGTCTGTGGCCAAGCCTATAGGTCTGCTGGAGGTCTTTGTATGTCCCCCTGCCCCTTGGTTCCTGGGTGCAGTCAACTGACCAGTTGCCTATCCAGGTGGCACTCTGAACAAGGCTCAGTTGATGGCCTGGCAGGGCATGCACTAGCCCACATGGCCTTTTTTTCTTTTTTTGCACTTAAAACATGGACCCAATGGCTTTTGGGAGCCAGTGTGTGCCAGCACTTGTCAATTCTGTTTTTGGGCTTTTTTCATCTCTTCCCTGGTACACCTTAAATGCCACAGCTGTTCTGAGTATAGCTTTAGGAAGACCTGCCATGAGGCAGGCTATAAACTGATCTCTGGTAAAAGAGCCATCCTCATTACTGTAAACTTATTTGCATGGATCATGGCCTGCTTTCAGACCTGTCTGTGCTTCTCAGGGCAGCTTGAGAATGAGTAGGAGTTAAGGTGAGCTAAAGCCCACCCAATACCAGAGAGCAGAGAAGGGGATTCAGATAGACAGAAGTGGTTGCAAATGGCAGAAAAAGAATCAGAAATGGAGAAGGAGAAGGGTTCAGAACTTTGGTAGAAAGCTTGGGGATAAGGTAACTCTTTTCATTTGCCCTTTTCACTGGCAGAGGTTAGATAATTCCTGTGAAATATTGGGGTTGAAATGGTCAAATTTACTGGTATCCACCCCATGTCCCATGGCTACAGTGCCAAGAGAGAAAAATAAAAAATTAAAATAACAAATGGGATCCCAGGCTCCTATTTCAAGCATCCTTGAGAATAGGAAGTCTACAGACCAGGATTAACAGCACAAATTACCTGAACCATGATCATGATAAGGGTAAGGGCTGGGGCATACATACCCAGAGGACCCCCTGGGTCCTGGACAGCATCCTATGTTCTTCAAGATAGAATGTGTCGTGGTATGCAGCCAAGGAACCCCCCCCCCGGGGGTCTGGCATGAGAAATATAGCTCAGGCTGCAGCTTCAAGAAATGGCGTAGGACTCACCAATCTTGGCAGCATGTGTGGTGGAGGGAGACGCAGCAGCAGCAGCAGCAGCGGCAGCAGTCATGGCAGTGTGAACACAGTCCTGACATGGTACCATGGTGGTGGGGGAGGTGGCAGTGGTGACTGGGCAAATGCGTAGCAGGCAGTCACAGGTCCTTGGTATTGATTTCCGACAATGCTCAGGCCCGGGCTCAGAGTGCATGGGATTTCCTATCCGAGTCACAGCACCAATGAAAGGATGATAAATGGCACTGGTGGTGGCACTGGTTACCAGTGGAAAAGTCACAAGCCCCGGCCACATCTACCAGAGTTACAAAGAGCTTTATTGGGAGGAAGGAGGAAATAGGAGAGAGGGGAGCCAGGTCTGGAGAGAGAGAAAGATGACAGGAGCAGAGCAGGGAGCAGAGAGAGAGGGTGGGGTCTGCATCATCTCTCTGCCTCTGCCTCCCTCCCGAGTGCTGGGATTCAAGGCATGTGCCACCACCACCTGACATTTTTTAAAAATTATTTATTATGTGTACAATGTTATGTATGCCTGCAGGCCAGAAGAGGGCACCAGATCTCATTACAGATGGTTGTGAGCCACCATGTGGTTGCTGAACTTAGGACCTCTGGAAGAGCAGTCAGTGCTCTTAACCTCTGAGCCATCTCATCTCTCCAGCCCTCTTTCAACTTTCAATGTTCTTTCTTTGTTATGTATATTTAGTGTTTTAATTATTATGTGCTATGGGGGAATTTCTTTTCTTGTCAAGTCTATGTGGCATTCTGTAGGCTTCTTGCACCTTGATTAGCACTTCCTTTTTTAGGTTAGGAAAATTTTTCTTCTATAATTTTGTTGAAAATATTTTCTGTTCTTTTAACCTGGGTTTCTTCTCCTTTCTTTTTTCTTTTTCTTTTTCTTTTTTTTTTTCCGAGACAGGGTTTCTCTGTGTAGCTTTGCGCCTTTTCCTGGAACTCACAGAGACTTTAATCTTCTCCTTTCTTTATTCCTATTATTCTTAGATTTTTGTCCTTATGTAGTGTCCCAGATTTTCTGAATATTTTGTACCCAAGCTTTTTAGCCATTTTCTTTGACCAGGATATCATTTCTTCTATTTTGTCTTCACTCTTAAGATTTTTCCTCCCATCTCTTGAATTCTGTTTATAAGGCTTGCTTTTGAGGTTTCTGTTGGTTTTCCTAAATTTTTCACTTCAGTTTGGGCTTTCTATATTCTATTTCCACTTTCAGGCTTTGAAATATCTTATTCATTTCCTTCCATTCTTTGTTTGTATTTCATAGCTTGCTTAACAGATTTATTCATTTCCTTTTTAAGGAGCACTACCATATTTATAAAGGCTGTTAACATACTTTTTTGGTGTTTCAGCTCTGTTGCATTTCCCAAGGCTTATTATTTGTAAGGGTGTTGGCCTCTAGGGGCATATTGTCTTAGCTATTATTCATTGTGCGCTTACACTGCCTCTAAGCATTGGGATTTGGGAATATTGTAATTCTAGGTGCTCATCTCTGGTCCTGTCTATGTTGAGTGTATTTTTTTTTTTTTGCTGTTGTTCTTGCTTGGTTCTGCTGCCCTCTCTAGTCTCAGGAGAATGTGGTAGATGTCTTTTGCCCCTAGGTGTGACTGCTGGGTGTTCTGGGCACAACGTGTTTCTGGTTGTTGGGAACTGACTTTAGGAATGAGGATGGGCTAGGAGCGGGTGTGTGGGTCGAGGGAATTCTACAGTAGGGAGGATAGCAGAGTGTTCTACCAAGATCTGCTTGATCTCTGGGGAATGGCGGTAGAAAGTGAGAAGAGGCCCCAACAGACAGCTTGCTACAGAACTGGAGATGAAGCTGGGGATTTCATTTGGAAGAAAGAAGGGAGATTGAAGAGCTGAAGTTTCCCTACCTGCTTCACTGGCCTATTTGCTTCTCTGACAGGTTTAGCTGTCAGGTTTCCAGGCAATGTATCCTGGAATTTGGGGATGAAACAAATGGATAAGTGGTTAGGAAGGAAGTTTGGAAGAAGAGATCTGTGTGAACAGCTGGAGATGGAGGCAGAGACCTCCAGTTTTATTTCTAATTGTGTTGTCTTCCCATACAACTCTTCATATGCCCTTTGTTTGGGTTATACCTGCTTTCTACCCCTTGATTTCTGCTCTAATGTAACCCCCCTCCCTATTTAAACCTTTCCACATCAAGTATTCTATACCTCTGCTCTTATTTTACCCAAAATCTATGAGTTATTGGATATAAAAGCTCCAGATATCTCCCAAACCACACTGCAAACATCCCTAGTTGTTTATCAACACTATATTAAGACAATATCATTGTAGATTTCACATTCTTTGCCTGTAGGGCATGGAGTTATTGTTTTTTGTTATTTGCTTCATGATCATATTATAAGATTGCCTTCTAAAAATTTTTGTTAATGCCATAGACCTGGGATGCACTTAACCTTGATAGGAAGCTTCCCCTTTAGGGGTCAGCCATAAATACACACATTCATAGTTGGTCAGTGATGAGAATAAGAAACTAAACAGAGTACACACCCGTAAAAAGGATATCTTTAACAGACAACCTCCTACAAAGGCTCAGGAAACATCACAGAAAAAGAGGGGGAAAATATAAGAGCTTCTAGGTGGGAAAACTTTCTGCAAAAGACTGTCTTTTGGACAAGAAATGACTATTGAATTCATGAATTCATAGTAGCTGTGCTTAATCAAACAAAACATCTACAAAAAGAAGCCAGTCAAAATTCTTCCAGGGATGAAGGATGTGTCACACCCATTACTGACAAGCTATTAGTAGGTAGTTAATAGGTGTTAGGGAAGGGAGAACTCATTGTTTCAAAAGTATGTTCCTTATGGTAATTTTTCATGCTCCAGAGACTGGCCTCATACCCATGGAGATAAAGGTAGCTCTAAGAAGACTTAGTGGGTTATCAAACAGCACACACACACACACACACACACACACACACACACACACACACACACAAGAAATGAAGTTAAGAGAGGGCATGTTAGGGGACCTGTGGTGGGCATTTGAGGAAGGAAATGAGGGGTCTGATTCAATCATGTTTCATTATATAAGTGGATATAGAAAATTAAAAAAAGAGAAAAGTTATGAGAAGAGAGAGCATTTTCTTCTCAGATTCCTTTATTGCCAATTTAAGTCCTTTCAATACATTTTCTTACATTTTAGCTGAAAAGATAATTGAATTAAATTTATGCCATCTGTTTAGTCATCTCTCATTTTAATGGTATTAGAGATGTAGCCAGAAATATGTTTTCCTAGAAGATAATCATATCTATGCAATTCATTTTTTTTTTGTATTTGCTGCAGGCACACTAGAAACTTGATTTTTGTTCTGCATTCTGTATTTAGACTGGCTTTTGTGTGTTGCTTCCAGGGTGGCTGCATTGAGCTATCTTTGCACACAAGCTTCCTATGTCTTATTGAGCGGCCCTATCATATGGCCTCCTTCTTGGTGCTGCTAAGATCCTTCCCACAGTGCAGCTGCTTTCAGATTTCACCCCACACAGAGTGCTGTTCTGAATATTTTGCACTTTCCCTGAATTATTCCTTGATTTTTGCCTTCAAAACTGGGAGATTTAAGTGATACTTTTGCTACTAGAAAAAGAAATAGTCAAGGTGGAGTTATTTGACTGTGGCAAGATGCAATTTAATCACAGAATACCTGAAAGATATTTCCATTGCTTCCATTTGTGAGTATCATTGTGCACCTCAGAAGTGTTTTGGTCACTGACAGACTGCACATGTAATGGGTTCCATAAAATTATAATGAAGCTGAAAATTTTCTTTTTTTCCTTAGCATTATAGTCATTGTTATGGAACCACACACTGTTTTCATGCAATGAAATGTAAGCAAAGCAACTGCATACAGTATACACACAAAGCATAGTTTATGATATTTGTACAATGATAAAATTATCAAATTACAGACTTTGAATGCATCCTATTGATAAACAGCCTAAATACAAAGCATGATTACTTTGTTTAGAAATGGAACATTCTGATTGCAGACAATCTGTCCTAACATATCTGATTCTTCATGTCCTGTAAACCCTGAGCTCTCATAAGCAAATAGACACAGCCTGCAGTTTCTCACTGTTTCTAAATAGATTTATATTTATACAGTTTAACTATCCATGTCATTAACTGATATGGCTTTGATTCCAAGTACCTATTAGCTTTTTTCTTCTGACTATTCTTGCTTCTTTTTATTGAAACATTTCGTCTCTCTCTCTCTCTCTCTCTCTCTCTCTCTCTCTCTCTCTCTCTCTCTCTCTCTCTCTTTGTGTGTGTGTGTTGGCTTGTGAACTCACACATGTGGAGAGCTGAGGGAAAATTGCAGGAATCAAATCTTTCCTTCTACCCTCTGGGTTCCTGGGATTGAACTCAGGTCAGCAATCTTGACAGCAGAGTCCCTTAATTCATTGGATCATCTTTCCAGACCTGCTTGTTGCTTAATAATTCAAATTTTTATTGTGTGTTTGAGTATATAATTTTGGATCCCATTCTGCTTCCATGGGTGTGTTCTTTCTCCATGATAATAAATTCTCAGATGGAAAGCTTAAGAGAGAGAAGCATTGTCTGTTTTTTTAGGTCTCTCATGCTCACTGCAAACTATTTCTTCCCTGGTGGCCTAAGCACAGTCTTCATCCTGGCAGCTCTGTGGGAATCCCAGTAGCTCTAATGTTTTCTGGGTCTCATGCTCACCAGGAAGCCAGTAGCTTCTGGTCTATTCTGGACCACCTCCTGTGACTGATGCCCTTTTCTTCTTGGGATAACTGGCAGATTTCTGCCATTATCTTCACTCCCTGGCACTCCAGGACAGTTCCACCAGGTAGGAACATCCGCTTCTAGGTTTCAAGCTGTTCATTCTCCTGTGAACATTTCTGTGAACTCTGAGCTGTCAACTGGGTCACAAGTTTAACGGTAGCCTTTGTTCCATTAAACTGAACTTCCCAGATTCTTCACTAATAATGTTTTCGTTTCTCTGTATTACCCCAGCTGACTTGGTGGCTCACTGTCCTGTTGTGCTTAAGAAGCAGGCTGCCCATTTCAACCTCCATTACTGGCTTTGGAAATGAGCACATCATTTTATAAATAGGGCAGATTTTCTCCTTAGATGCATTATCCCTCCGTTCTCCGTGCTAGAGAGTGTCAGACTTCTGATCATGCGCCAAACTCAGAGTTCTTTTCAATGAAATTAATCCTAGCCATTGCCTGGCATTTCACTAACCCTGAAATCTACAATATATAAAGTATTTTGTGGTGTATCTCATCCTTCACTACATATGAAACTGTCAGTAGGACTAACATTTTATTATCCTGCTGTTTCAACATGTGATCAATAAGAAAAGTCAGTTTAAAAAAAGTAGGTATGTTCTACTAGAAAAGTGAGATGGTGAGGAAAGAATGAGGGAGTTATAGATATAAAGGGAAAATATATAGAATCTTTGCCTTTGAAAAATAAAACCAAGGATTACCCAAGAATGTGATTGTTGGCTAAATTACTGGGACCAGTGATGTGAGGTAAGAGTGTTTCAGGAGAGGCTATCAACATGGATCTCTGTCTGAATCTGTATCTATATGTATAAATGAACATGAAACATAGCCCTGTATGTCTATGTATGTTTGAACTTAAGAGCCTTTCAGCATTGCAGAAAGGGTTCTTCATGCAAGCCAGAAGTTTGAAATCTAGAAATGGATGAGCCTGTTGTGGCTGGGCTGGCTCTGGAGATCAAGGCAGTCCCTCAGCTCCCTAGAGCTGCCTCTCTCACAACCTGGTCTCCTGATTGGTGCTTCTCGCTCACCTGAGTGTGGCCGCCCTGGGTTGAGGTATGCTTCAACTGTAAGACACATGCTGGCTTATCAGAGACAGAAAAAACAAGGAGTCTAAAACAGTCACTATATTTTTATCTTTCTTGAGTGTTGAAACAATAACATTTTAACAGGTTAAATAAAAAAGCATTAAAATTAATCTTACAACTTCTTTATATTTTATTTTCATGTTTGTGCTCCTGAAGATTGAACCAACCACAAATATTAGGCTAGTCTTATACCACTGAGTCCCATTTATTTAAGTAATCTTATTAGTTCCTTCAGAATTCCATACAATGAGTTTTTGCACCTTCAACTCTCCCAGATCCAACCCTGCTTCCCTAACCATCCAACTTCCCGTGTTTTTATAATGTATTTCCACTGGACGGAGTTGGCCAGAATATGAGGTCCTTGTAGGAAGACAAGAGTTAAGTAGAGTGAGTGCGTCAAGGACATTAGACTCCCAGCTATATAAGTCTACAATACTTTCCAGGTGGGCTGGAATTCATTGATTTTTGAGTAGAGGAATAAAACAGAATACCAAGGAAAGATTAATCTACTGACGGGGGCATATTTCAATTCCCAGTTCCTTATTCATGATAAAACGTTGTTCTAAACCTTAATGATAATTCATTTCATAGCTTCCCCATTGAAATTTTGCCAAAGGGAGGGAAATGATTTGTGCCACTTGCTTATTTACTCATTTTCAGAGAGATCCGGGGGGTAGATTAATACCCCACATTTCACTTTATGGAAACCTTGTTACCTTCCTCCAAATTGCTCACGTCGCTATAATTGCAGAGTGAGTTCTCTCCGATAAATCTTGCCAGGTTGTAGGAAAGGAAATTGATTCCAATGCTTTCTCCACTTGCACAAGCTGCCCCACAGACTCTCTTGCTGTATACAGCAGGTATAAAGGAAAGCTTTGCAGGAAGTGCTTTGGCAGTTCCACCACACACAGAGCACAGTTGCTTTAATGTTTCCAAAGTCAGTGTGTGGGTTTTTCCAAACTTTGAACTTTTTTTCTGAGATGAGGCACTATACTTTGAAACCTTATGTCATTCACATTTCAATATCACCGTGGCAAATTATCATGTGAACACTGCTTGACTTAATACTATTGTTTTAAGCTTTCATTTAAACTGATTTACATGTTTTAATCAGTCTTGCCGTTGGCTTCCTTTTAGCATTTTGTAATATTGTGTGTTTTGTGTGAAATGAAGGTGTGCCTACCTCTGATACATTCTGTATAAAAGCCTAATTCTCGTTCCATCAACCTGTTTCTTCCTATAATTAAGCATAGCTGTCTCAATAACTTCTAGAACAGCAGTTCTCAATCTGTGGGTCACTACCTCTTTGGGGTTGAAAGACCCTTTCACAGGGTTTGCCTAAGGCCATCAGGAAACACAGATATTTACATTACAATTGATAACAGTAGCAAAATTACAATTATGAAGTAGCAACAAAATAATTTTATGGTTGGGAGTCACCAGAACTCGAGGAAATGATGTAAAGGGTTGCAGCATTAGGAAGACTGAGAACCAGTGTTCTAGAACTATACCAAGGTAATTGAACACAACTGTAACTGTTAACATATCAGAGTGAGATATAAAATGATCACTACATGGGATGACTCCTTTCAAGTGCTGGATGTATCTACCCCCTCAATGTACTTTTATTTCCTTGAGTGCATAATTTTGCTGACATAGATTTTGTAAATATCCTGCAAAATGAAAGTATTTCATAATTTTGAAACCATTTGAAAATATTTTTCTTTTCTTTATGAAAAAGATATATTGCTGTAATTCAGAAGTTACTTTATTATTTAAATTTTATTTGGCCTTATTCCTGATTGTTATTTCCAGGATATTTGCCATATATTCAGTAGGCATTCATAAATCTTTAAAAGTAATTGTTTCTTCTCTTTTATATCTATGCATTTTATACTTATTCTGCATAGATAGGCATTTAAATCCATACTGCATGACCAAAAGAAAAAAATGAATTCATTTTGGTATTGTCTAAAACAGGTAGAAAAAACTTTCATTAATTATAATTTTATTCCATTTAAATAATTTTCTTCATTGTGTTTGTATTGTAAAAATATATTACTCACTTAGTAGCAACATTTCTTAGTAATAGGCAGAGAAATTTATGATATGCTTCTCAGAATTATTCAAAATATGTACTTTTCAACTCAATTATTTCTAGAATGGATACCTACTTTTAATTTTCAGCTGATATTCAGTTGTTCTAAATTTTTACATCTTTGTCATCATACACTATTATTTTAGTATAGTGCAAAATATACAAAAATCATATCCAGGATTCCTGCATATAATTTCAAATTAATATACATTGTGTCTCAGGAATTACTTCAATTCTTAATAGTACTTATGAAAGAGAATGAAAAATAGTTGGTAGGTAGTTTTCTGTTCTGCTACATGTTCTGAAATTGCAAGTATCAATTACATTTTATTTGTAAACATTTGTCTTTGACTTCATTATAGACTTACAGCCTTTTATACCATGTTTGTGCCCCAGTTTTCCTAGTGATTTCTATATGATATTATCATCTTAAAAGTATACAATTGATCTTTTAATTAGAAATTCTCAACATTAAAATATTCTTTACTATCTTAATTTTAGGTTCATCTGCTTTATATTTTGTTGACATTTAGTGAATTATAAGTTACTGGCATGACTAAATATTTCTTCTTCATGTGTTCTTCATGGAATCTGCTCTTCCACATATGTAATTCCAGCACTGAGAGACTGAGGCAGGAGAATTACAAGCCTGAGGCCAATATTGGCTATACCATGAGTTTGAGGTCTGCCTTAGCTGCAAAGCAGGATACTGCTTCAAAATGAAATAATAATAAATGCAGAAATTCAATATTTTCTTTTGTTGACTCTTGTGACAGAATTTCTCTCCAATTGTGTCATTTATTTTCAGGAGCACCATTGGATGATGGAGGGATGATGTTGGTGTTACTTTTAATTATTTCTCTTCCAACTTTATTTATTTATATCTGTTCTTTTTCAATGCATTCCTAACGTTTTTCTTTACTTGCCCGCTCAGACTGAGCTATGTGCTTTATCAATTCTAACCAGTAGTACTTCCCAGGCATTTTAAATTATAGCATGGCGATATCCAGTTTTTTTCTTGTCAGTCTTCACTATATAAATCACTTGTGTCTTGACTAAAAACTTCATCATTCATCTATTTTTACTCTCAAATGATCCATATTTTCTTTCTATTTCTTCAGAGAACAAGCAAGTGCTTTTCCTGGTTTATTTCTTACAATAAATCCTTTTGAAATTTTCATTTCGATTTGTTTATGTCTTGGTGTATTGATGGCAAAACTGGCCCAATTTTCCCGCTCCTCCCCAGGTCTGGGCCATTTATACACCATCTCACTATCTCTCTTGGAATCTTGGGCAGGCTGCTGCTTTCCTCAGTCAATAGAGGAGAAAGCAGATCCTGGGTGTGTTGTTCTGAGCTTATGTAATACTTCAAGAGACCCCAAACTTCCCAACGGCCCCTTTCTTTCTTGTAACACTGAGTCCAGAGAACATTCCCTATTGCAATAGCTAGATGAAGAGACTGAGCATAGACATTGTCCCTCCACCCACCTGCCAGCAGGCAGACTCCTGAAGGACAGACTATAGGGAACACTGCAAGGATACCTTTGCCTTACTCAGCAATCCATTGGAGTATTGAGTCAGTAGCTTTCAGCTGCTGAGCATAGGGTAGTTCACTTTTCGATTCACAATGTGTCATTAGCTAAATAATAATTATATATACATATATATGTATGTGTGTGTATAAAATTTTAGATTCATAAATTTTCAAACCTATCATACTGAAATACCTTTCTAGGTGGTAAGTGGAAACAAAGGTTGGGCTGGATTTGTGTGTGTGTGTGTGTGTGTGTGTGTGTGTGTGTGTGTGTGTGTGTGTGTGTGTGTGTGATTGTGCATGCTCCGTTTGACTCAAGCAATAGCCATCTGGAAAGAGGAAACCTCAACTGAGAAAATACCTCCCCCAGACTGACCTGGAAGCCAGTCCGTGGGACAGTTTCTTGATTAATTATTAATGTGGAAAGATCCAGCTCACTGTGGGCTGTGTCACCCCTGAGCAGGTGGTCCTGAGTTGTATAAGAAAGCAAACTGAGCAAAGGATAGGAACTCAAACCTATAAGCAGCATTCCTCCATGGACTCTGCTTCAAGTCCTCCATCTAGTTTCCTCTAGGATGTGGAACTTATCTGAAAGAAGTAGGTCACTAGACATGGATACTTAGGATATGTTACTCCTGGTTCCTTGCTTCCTCCTGCTTCCTGCATGCCCTGAAGTTAGCAGGTCTCCTCCACTGTCCCCTCCTGTTACCATGATGTTCTACACCAGTACACAGTTCTAACTGACAATGGCACAAATCTTTTGGAACTGCAAGCCAAAAAAAAAAAAAAAACTTTTCCTCTCTAAATTTTTTTCTCAGGTATTTGGGTACAACTATAATAATATTAAAACAGCCCCTCCAGATGATTCTCCTCCTTTCAAAGCTAGGGTTGGATTAATGCAAAGTAAAAAGATCTGCAGTATTTTTTTTAACAGTTCCTGTGATCTGAAATCTTTGGCAATCTTCTTAGTCCAACGGTTGTGATCCCTGATCACTCTGACTTGAAACTTTTTGGTAAATAAAGGATCTGTGAAAATATTAATGCATTGAAACTGTAACTCACCATGAAAAATCACTCTGAGGCACAAAGCATCAAGATCATTCATAAAATAATTAACCACAAGGAAGTCAATAACTTCCTGAAGGCTACTTTACTCCACTAAGATTTATATGTTTACTACACAACATGGGGAAGGTTAGTTCACCTATTGAACATGACTCCTGAAGGTCTTGGGGAAGAGGACAAGTCTGAAGCACAGTTGACATTTCTATTAACTGTATAACTAAGCAACTTAAAAATTTCACATGCAAGAATTTCAACCTTTGCACTATTATAATGGTGTTTCAAGAATAGCATTGTTATGGAAGTGTGTACAAACATATTCAGTTTCTGGAATAAGCAAGCCAAGATTTCTTCCTAAGAAGCAAAAAAAAACCCCTGCATTTCATGCCTTTATTATGCAGCTTTCATCATCCCATCATATGCTTTTTAATAATAAATATAATGTGCATAAATTTGTTATAATTATTTAATATTATTTATTTTCTTTCTTTGTCATTTCCAAAACTGTAGGATATTATATCTCCTGGATTTTTAAATTGCTAATATATTTAAATCATCATGTCATAATTTTTTGTGTGTGTTTTTGAGACAGGGTTTCTCTGTGTAGTTTTGGTGCCTGTCCTGGATCTCGCTCTATAGATCAGGCTGGCTTCAAACTCACAGAGATCTACCTGGCTCTGCCTCCCGAGTGCTGAGATTAAAGGCATGCACCACCACTGCCTGGCTCATGTTATAATTCTAAAACTATCAAATATTGATACTTATCCTATATGGTTATTAAGAGATTCTAATGAACTCACTGAAATAGTGATCCCATGCTAAAAGAGAATTGTTTAGGATGCTGGAGGGACATAGGAAGAATTCTACTTGTTCTCCTCACTTCAGCTAGGAGACTATCAGTCCTTTTCCACTTGCAACTTTAGTGTTTGCATAGCAGACATGTGAAACTAAAAAGTTGAAGATATCCAAAGATGTGTATGAACATTCTTCCTCATATGCATATGCATAGCCTTTAGCTTGTACCTATGAGAGGATTCCAGGCACAACAAACTCTTCCAGACCCAGAACTGATAGGGATCTTCCACTTACCATCTCATAAAACCTTTGCATTTCTTTTCTATTTTTAACACAGGGGGTCTTTGAGACAATGTCTTGTCCTTCTCTTAAGCCCCCAGGTTGAACAAAACACTTCCTGTAACTGTATAACCTGTGATAACATAACTCCCATGCTTGAAGCTGGCTGCAGAGAGTGGGGTGATGGAGGCCACCCAAGGAAGGATAGCCGGTGTAAACTATCACACAGCTAAGTTCACATTTCTTCTGACTTTTGTCACATGGTTTTCTATAACTTGTGAAACTGCCCAGGAATAGTGGAGGTGCAGAGAAACTTGGTTCTTTCGTACCTTAGTTTGGAGAAATTAGAAATCAATCTTTTGTTTTTGACTAATATCTTCTTTCTTTTTGAAGACTGGGCAACAGATTATGGATATGAGTATCTGGTAACAGTCCTACAATGTTGAATTTGAAAGCCAGTTTTTCTCTTCATTCATGAGCTAACCATAGATAAGAATTATGGGTTAATTTAAGTATAAGAGCTAGTCAGCATTAAGCCTGAGCTAAAGGCCAAGCAGTTATAATCAATATAAGCTTCTGAGTGATTATTCTATAAGCAGGCCATGGGATGTGGGGGCTTGGTGGGACCTGAGAAACATCTGACTACAGGATGCTTTCTCACCACCCTAGACATCAATTCTAGGACATTTTTCTTCATTGATTAAGGGGACCCAAGGTCACTATAACTCACAATGCATATAATGGTCCTCAAAGAACATATTTGGATTTAGTTGAAAGACACAGGGCAAATCCTTTATAGGAAACAGCAAAAGTCAAATTTATGGGAAGATTACCATTACCATGCTTATGGGAAGAGGGGTTGTTTGATGATCCGTTTTTGATCTGAGAGAACACAAACTGAGATTATGTCTGCTTGAATGAGTGCTTTCTTTAAGGGACAATGGTAGAGAGGAGTGAATTTGCCTTAGGGGAGCCATGGCATCTTATCTGATGATGCTGACATTACCTCTTCTTTTTAGTGATGACCTATTTTCTCAGTCTTTTTTCCATGAACTGACTCAATGGATCATACTGGCTCAAACTACATTTTCCTGCAGTGTCTTTTGGGGGTGGATATTGACTTAGAAAATTAATGTGGAGAAATATTTTAGTATGATGACATGTAGACCTGTCTATGAGATTCTACTCCCCAAGATTACCATGTTCTGCTCAAAACTAAAGTAATGAAGGCTCAAAGAAAGGATTTCTGTAGTTGAAGTTTTCCTGGTCCTGCCTGGCCCATGGTCAGGACAAATCTCTCTTATGTGCCAGTCCTGCAGCCAAGTAAACATGCAGAGACGCCTATATTATTTAAACTGCTTGGCCCAATGACTCAGGCTTCTTGCTATCTAGTTCTTATATCTTAAATTAACCCATTTCTATAAATCTATACCTGGTCATGTGGCTCATGGCTTACTGCTATCTTACACCATGCTTTTCATCATGGTGGCTGGTAGCATCTCTCTGCCTCAGCCTTCCACTTCACAGAATTCTTCTCTCTCCTTGTCCTGCCTATACTTCCTGCCTGGCTACTGGCCAATCAGTACTTTATTTATCAATCAATCATCCACAGCAGATGTCCAATGCTATGTTTTCACAATAGTGGTGAGAAGATGGTCGTTTTCTTGTCTTGGCTTTACTACAGCTGTCTCTGTGTCCCTTGTCATAGAGAGAGCATGTACCCACAGTCTGTTTTGTTGAGTCAATCATGGGGTCAGCAAAAGGTCCCAGGGATCAGACCATAAGAAACATCATTGTAAGTATCACACTGTCATGATTATTGATCTCTTCATTTAATACTGGTATGGCACTGGCCAAGACTTTCACATTTTACAGAGCATCAAGTCTGGATGTCACTTGTTATACACTCCAAGCAAAGTTCTATTTTCTAAATAGAAGCACAACTTAATTTCAACGTAAAGGTCAGTCTTATCATTGAGGCAGAATTATAAATGAGGCCATCTTAAAAGGGAAAATAATCAACTATTAATTATTTAAAGTGCTTAATGATGCATGGAGTGTGTTACATTTCCAAGTGCATCTCTAATTAAGTAGGCATAAACGACAAAACCCTGAGATCCAAATCAGCTATTAATTTCAAATCAAAACATATTTAAAATTCAGCACACTAAACTTCTATTTTCTAAACCTAAAAGACTCAGAGAAATCTATGTGTTGCCCATCTATTTTATTTGCATCTGTTTGTTTCATCTAAATATACCTGCTTTCATTAGAGAAGCCATAATTTAGATACCTTTGAAAAACCTTTAGAATTGCAATATAAATTTAAATCAGCATTGTTTGAAAGCTGTGAAGTTAGCTTTTCTGAATATTATGCTCAAAACACTTTTATAATAAAATTGGAATAATCTCTAACAAAATATGAAAAAGGAATGAGGTCACTGTGTTTAAATATTATACCCAATGTGAGTTAAGGAAAGAGTAGACATTTGAAAAACACAATTAACCTTTGGAAAGAAAAATAAGCCCTATTGCATTAGGGAATAGGCAAACTCAACTAATGAAAATTTATAGCCCTCTAATGTTTGCCAAGAAAAGAAAAAACCCTTCTAATTTGAAATGTCAGAATAATCTCAGATCTCCTGTTAAGCAATTTGTTAAACTTTAAATGGTAATACATATTAGATTTAATAATTGAAAAATACTCAAATAGAAAGAGACTACTGAAGTGGATTTACAAGCTGTACCTCTTAATTTCAAACATCTGTTTGTTTGTTGATTAAATTATTTATTCATTCTTTTAATCACTACTTCAGCAAATGTAATGTCTCCTAGTTACCAAGGTACTAAACTAGATTATACTGACACTAACACTAAACAGATTATACCTGTCCTCAAGGGTCTCACAATCTTGAAACCAAAACCAATGCAAGGAGATATGTAAGAGACATGGCAAATGTACCAACTGGTCATTGACAGGCTGGTCTCCTGTATTAGTTATCCATTCTTTCTCAGCTCCATCTTTTATTCTGGTTTCTAAAAGACCAGATTTCCCAGATTCACTTGTTTCTCTATATGTGACCATAATAAAAAAATTTTACTGGTTGCAACTGTGGGCAAATATGTAGAACTTTGTGGGCATCTCCAGCCCTCTTAGACTATGAGGTAACCTTGAAGATTTGTGCTCTTCCAAGATAAAGAACATCAAAACGGAAAGGTCCAAGTCCACAATGACCATGGAGCCCCCAGACAGCCCTGGGAAAATTTCCTCTACATTCTCCTGAAACAGAGAACCTTATTTGGGTAGAATTCTACCTTATTTGGGTAAAATTAGGTTAGAGAATGTGAACTTGACTGTGAGTACATTCATTCAGTGTTTAAGGGAGTGCCTCTTCTCATTCTATGTTTTGTCAATGTTCTTCAGCACACGAGGAACTCAGTGGTTGAGGAAACAGTGTGCCTCCATCATATGTCATAGAGAAAGCAGAGAGGTAGGGAGAATGATGTTCACATGTGATAATGGAAAGCTCATTTTCTGGAGAAACTATAGTTCTGACCTGAATCATAGGTCAAGAGAGATGCCCAAGAGCAGACTCACTCAGGCATTATGTAACTGAGTAGAATTTTAATTAGTCACTGGATCCTTTACTGAAGAGGAATAAGGCAGGCTGAAGGAGGAACAGGCAAGGGCAAACCCACTGCAGCACAGCACCTAATCCTGTGTGAGGCAAAGGGGGCTGTTGCTGAGATGTGAGTCTGAAGAGATGATGGTCAAGTCCTATCAAGTCTCACAGGACCTGCCTCCTCACAAGTGGATTTGCTGTAGGAAGATGGTGGAGGTCCTGTGAGGCAAGCAGAACTGCTGCACACTTCAGATAAGCTAGAGCATGTGCTATACTGCTCCTGCAATGACTAGACATCCTACAAAAATAGCCAAAAGGGGGCCCTTGAGGCCAGTAACAGCCAGTAGATTCTAGAGCTTATCAGAAAGCACCAACTTAGCAACGAACACTAAGGCAGACCTATCCTCAGGGTGGGTTGGAGGGTATATAAGGCTTAACCATTCCTAAAATAAATGAGAGCTTACTGCAACCTTCTGGAGTCTGTGTCGTTGTCTCTGTGTCTCGTCACCCCTGACCCCAGGGCCTAGAGACCTTCCCAGGCAAACAGCAACAGTCCTGGAAGAGGGCCATGGGCACGGGATTTAAAAGGCTATTGTGTGGACTTTCAGGTTTACATATGCCTCTGGGAAAACATGGAACATTTCAAGTTTCAACACAAGAAACACTGATATTTATTAGTACTTACGTCATGTGAAGCATGGCTTCAAACTTTTATTTGCAGTGTTTTTTAACCTAAAACTAGTTCTATAGATCTTAGGTTAAGTGCTACTTTAGATATATTTACTATTGAGAATGCTGATCCTCAGATAACAAGTGTTTTGCATGAAATGGAGTCTCATCTTGGCTCACAAGCTCAGTGAAAGAAGTTCAGTCTTCACAAAACTGATTTCCCTGTTAGTCATGTCAGAAGTAGGGAGGAGAGATTGCATTTTATGGCTCTATGGTTTGGGAAGGCCACGGTCATGCTGAATCTTCTCTGTTATCTTGTGCCGTTGCTTTGCCCCTCTGCACAAGAAGCTAAAGTTCAGAAGGTTACGTGACTCATTGAGAGTGATATTGTAGGTCAGCTCCAGGCATGGGACTTGGGCACAGACTAGAACATTATTCCAGATGTTCCGTGACCATCAGCCTCAGGTGCACTACTTCACCTCTGCAGAAGGAGCTTCCTTGTAGATGAAGCAATTTTAATGACAGTTTCTCGGCCAAAGTCCTTGGGGTTGTTTGTTGGATTAAACGAGCCTTTTTATGAGTAAAGTCTATCATTCCTTTATCAGGGAATGACCAGAGAAATGTGTTTAAAATACACTAACTCCTGGTTTTTGCAGGTGATCCTGGCCACAGGAGGCAGTAGTGAGAGAAATGGTTAGAGATCAGTGAGGGGGTTGATTGCCACAGAGAATCTGGGAGCAGAGCTCACCCTGCCTGTGATGGAGTGTCACAAGCATTTTTAGTCAGCACCTTCTAAGGCCCATTTCACCCCATAAGTACTGAATTTTCTTGGATTTCTTTCTTTTCCTGTTAGTGATCTTACCTTAATTACAATATTCCTCCCTTCCCCTTCTGCCTTTCCTTTCTACCTTCCCATACATCTATCCCATCTCTCCTTCAGATCTTGGAAATTCTCATGGCTTGGGACAACAATTGCGTTTGCCTCTGATTGTTTGCATCCACCAGGCTTGTACAGTAACTGTCATCCATCCTTCTACTTGAAGTATAAAACAATGATTTCTAGGCTCACTATTAAAACCACTCAAAAAAGGGAAAGTTTTAATTATCAGTTAAAGACAACTCACTTAATACTTAATCGTAGTGAAATGAAAAATTTTAAACAGTCTTTGCCTTGGTTGTCAATCAAGTATAGGCACAATTCTAGAGAGGGTGTCAAGGTTTTCCCTCTGAGTTGTCTCCCCCTGAACCTTGGAGAACCAAAAATTCCCTATTACCATGGCCAGCTGAACTGGACTTGGGCTTTCCTGGGCAAAGACATGGGGGCTGAATTCCTGAAAGAGAAGATCAGTAAGAGCAGATGTGGTGGCCAGGGCTAATGGGGCAATGCAGAGCATTGGGAATTTCTCCTAAACAGCTCCTTTCCCCCTTTTTCAATGCAGTAGGAAGAAGCCTTATCACATGCAACATATATTACAGAGTGCCAACAATGTGCTGGCAAGCTATGCTGTGTATTGAAATGAGGAGCACAAGAGCCAGTGAGGCCTGGTCTCTGCAATCAATTATGTGCACATATACTTCCAGGTTGGATAAGTTCCAGGAAGAAATGAATGAAGCAGACAATGACTCACTGTGGGGCAAAAGCAGGCCACATCAGAGGGCATCCTGACTTGGCTTCTGCAGAACTTCGCTGGTGCTTCTTCATCATGGACATTGATTCTGAGGCAGTGAGAAGAACAGAGGGGACATATATCCAAATGGAGAGATTTATTGGGACATATATCCAAATGAAGAAACCTGGAATGAGCTGTCATCAACTCCTATCCCATAACTTAAATCCAAAAGCTTTCAAACTGTGTCTTCTCAGGTCTTGAGGACACACAGGGCAGAAAAGCACATTTACTGTCTCTAGTTAGAACAAGTACAGTCGGGTGAGGCACATCAGGCTGTGTTTTGGTGAGTGGACCAGAGCATTTGAAGAATGTCTCAGGGACATCAGCGAGACCAGGCTGGGTGGATCAGTGCACTAACTGAGCATAAGACCCAGCTTGTGCTGCCCAAATCTTCCTGTTGCCTGTATGGCTTTGATTACTGTTTCATCACACAATGCTTCAAGGTTTTCTTCTTTTCTGAAAAGTGAGGAAGAGGTCCTCAGACAAATGTTGGTACTGGTCACAAATGCTGCAGTTGCCCATCTCTTTCTGTTCCCAACAAAAATTTCTGGATCTGTCTGGGCAATGCTTTAGGCCTGAAAGAAATCCTTCCTTACCCTGCAGTACAGCAGCAATCCTTACTCCCCAAAGCAATCTGAGTTGATTACCCATTAACTGAGAAGTGTGTTTCTTTACCTGCTTTTCCATATGCAGGGGGATCCCCAAAGGACCAGCTGATGGCCCTAGGTTCACATTCTATGACATATTTTGCTTTCTTTTTGCCAGAAGTGTTTCCTTTTTAAAGTGTCTGATGTGCAAGCTTGTTTGCAAATGGAAACATACTCTTCCATTCTGGCCCTGGGTTTTTTTTTTTTTGCCTCCAAGGGTGTGCTGTTGTTTTCTGCAGGGCAGATCCCCTGGTGTTGAATGCTCACGTATGCTCTTAAAGGTGTCTTACTATTCTACTAGTGACAGATCTGGATAAGACCAGTGTATTTTGAGTGTGTGTGTGTGTGTGTGTGTGTGTGTGGATTTTTAATCTTTTGTTTGAAAAGAAAAATGCATTGTGGTCCAGGTAATATGAAACACATGCAAGATAGCCCCAGAGTAACATCTCCTAGATCATGACATAGTAATGTGGCTTGAAGCCATCAGTCAAAAGCTACATGTAATCAGTAATAAAGAAAAAACATCAATTTTTCTTTAATATCCAGTGATATTTAATGGATTTCAATAATAAAACTATGCATCCATTTTCCTGTCAGTGGGTTTGAGAACCTGCAAAATCAAGGACATTTGAAGCAGACTCTTCAGTGGAAGAGGTGATGTTCAGGATATCTGACTTCTTTGCTGCTGAGGTTTTCTCATTCCCTCTGGATCTGCTGGGACCTCATTCCAGAAATAAAGATTTTCACTGAACACTCAATTGCTACACTGTCATTTGTGACTAATTATATTTGAAAAGACAAAAGCAAGGATCACAGAGGCTCTCAGGTCAGGCTATACTAGGTTTACATCATCCTTAGCAAGAATAAAATTAACTCCAGGTTTACCACATAGAACTCCAAGTTATAAGTGAGGCTCACATGTCGCTGAGTTGTCCCTAACAGGAGTTACAGAAGTGACTGGAGAATACAGCATTGACCAAGTGACCTTGTGATCTAATATTTATCATCTCCCTTCCTTGGTAGAAAACTGTAAATGGATCTGACCATCTACACTACTGGATCAAGTCCAGTACTCTGGGTTTGTCCTGGCACTTTCCTAAATGGTAAAATGCATTTGATTGCTTATGTTGCTCAATAGAATATACAGAACATAAAAACTTCCTTATGAATTTGGTGGTCTTTGCATACTGTTGGCTCAATAGAACCACCACTACCACCCTATCACTACTGCAGCTGCTATTACTACTGCTAACACACACATACACACACACACACACACACACACACACACACACGCACGCACAATTGCACATATACATTACATGCCTCCTTGTATGTATTTAAGTACATCGTCTTATGATTGCACTGCCACAAAAACAGGTATAATTAATTTTGGCTTAGATGTTAAAATGTTTTCACTGGCCTGAAACATGATTCCTCCATGGTAAATTACATATATTATCAATGAAGACATGCTAAGTGCAAGAGATACCAGCATCACGTCGAAGAAAGACAACCTGTTTGAATATAACTCCTCTACTTGTGGGGTCTGTTGACAGTACTTGTCTGTCTTGCTTCTTCATCTATAATCACAGTCACCTACCCACTTGTTGTATGCATTTAGTAAATCTCTGACTATGGAGACTGATATATATGGACACATATGAGGAACATGAGATAATTCAATATCCATCCACATGAAGTTGTATAAGGAATTGTGAGCAGGTGTGTTAGGCATCACTCCCATGTTCCTCCCATCACTCCCATATTTAGGTAAAGATCCTCTTTATTTCTCTGCCTTGCTTGTAATGCACTCCAATATCCAAACATTGACAACTGGTGAGGATGATGCCTCCTTTGCCTGGGCATGTGTGAGAGGTGGCGGGATCTCTGTTCTGAGAAGAACCCCATTCTGCTGTGCACTGAGATTGTTAGGATAGTGAGATTGTATAAAGGAGCAAGCCTGGCCTGCCTTCTGTGCCTTCCCTGACTTCCTAGCCTTACACACTTGTGTCCATCACAAGGCCATCTACCATGAGGCCTTCACCAGAAGACACTCAACTGAGCCAGCTGGAAGTTGGATTTTAGTACCCCAAACTGTGAACTAAAGAGTAAAGAAACCTTTGTTAAAAACACGTTACATCCTCTTAGATATTTTCTTATGGCAATAAAAATCTGAAAAATTCAGTGCCAAGCACATGTAGGAGGACAAATAATGTGAGAGAAAATTAAATAGTTATTGGATGAATTTGCTGAGCTGTCAGGACTGCTTGTTGCCTTTCACTCTCCACCTATTGTGCCACTGATACCCATCAACCTGAAACACAGCAGAAGAACTGGCATTTGAATACACAGAGCTTTATAAACTTGGAAAAACTCACATTGAAGTCTGATGACAAAAACTCCATTATTTTCTATCCAGTAATCATAGAGTAGTTATAGAATAGCACTATTCCTCAGTTTCTTCACCTACAATATATTGTTAACTATATATTTATAGTTAACATATATTTATAGCTTAACATTTGGTAGATATATATTTATAGTTAACTATATATTTATAGCTTAGCATTTGGTAGCTTACTGTGAAACTTCTTTATGAATGAGAATATGAAATACAGCATGGAGGTAATGAGCATTTGGGTTAGTGTTCATGTCATTTCATTCATTCACTGTACGAGGAACTTTGTGCTAGTTACTTGGATGCAGACAGCACTCTTCAGTTCTTAGGAACTATCCATCCTGTCAGGTTATAGAGGAATGTGTGGGAAAGGTGCAAAGTAATTCATCTTAGGAAAGATATAATGAAATTTTTAAGTTAGAGTGAGATCAAAATGATTAAATATTGAACCAGGAAGTTGAAAGGTCAGAATGTTTGGGGTAAAGATATGCTTCCAGGCTAAGGGCTTAGGCATAGTCAAGAAGAACAAGTGTAGTCAGGAACCACAGATGGTTCTCCTACTTGAGGGGCAAGCTGCTGGTGTCCAAATGAGGGAGAGCTCCTTGTATCTCACCTAAGACACAGGCCATCCTATCCACAAGAGAGATTTGTGTGTATTACACTGCTCTAAAATCAAGAGGACCTTTTGCTAATAAGACTTCTGTTCATCAAGAGAAGGAAAGAGGAGATTGCAGGGTTGCTGTCCAAGCCCATTTCCCCATTTCTTCCTGTTTCAGCCACTATCCATGTATATCTATATATGGTGTGTGCGTATACATGCAAATATGCATGAACATCTATGCATGCACACATGTCTCCTAAATGCCCTATGTAGCACAGATGTTCTGTGTTGATCATTTTTATTGTCCAAAAGCCCACTTTTTTTGCATTTCTCCCTGCTTCTCCTGTGTTCTCTTTGTATATTGTGAGTTCCTAAAGGAATCTCCACAGAAGGGGTTCTTACTGGACTTTGTTGTGAAACGAACACTCTTGGGTTAAAATTCTCTTGAAAATCACCATGGCTTCCTGATACCTACTGAATTTAGTACTAATTCATTTTGCTGATTTGAAACTCTCTTATCACCATGACCTAATTATCTTTTCCTGGTTGATCCTCTTACAGTTTTCCAGAAAAGTCATTGTCCCTTAAATCCATATTGGAAGTAATAGAAATCTTTTAAGATTTTGGAAATATTGCCATTATCATGATGATCAGTACTTTGGCTATTTGTCATGTAACGGCTAAAGGGTTGCAAGTAGGGGGAGGGCAAACTTCTGTGTCAGACAGCTCAGAAAGAGTAAAGATTCGTTTGGCTCCTGATTCTAGAGGTTTGAGCACGTGGGCAGTTGGCTCTCCTGTGGTTGGGTCTGTGGTGGAAGCACACTGTGGCAGGAACCAGCTCTCTGTAGGTAGGAAAGGAAACCGGCCTTGGTGAAAACAGAGGGTGAGATGAAAAGAAGTGCATCTGCAAGGTTGAAGGGTAGTAATTGTAGAAAATTAACTGGCAGCTAACAGACACTCAAATCAATAATTAGCAAGAAGAGAATCAGAGATGGATGGGGGTGTTGTCCTTGGGCCACCTCTAATAGTGCATGCAGCATGTGGACAACACATTATTTCCCTCTTTGGATCAGAGGAATATGCTATATGTGTGTGGACCTTTCATGGCTCAGCCCATAATATCCTAGAAAGCCAACAATTCTCCTAGCAATTCCTGTAGTTTTTGTCTTATTTTTGCCATAGCTCTATAAAAAATAGGAAGTATAAGCCGGGCGGTGGTCGCGCACGCCTTTAATCCCAGCACTCGGGAGGCAGAGCCAGGCGGATCTCTGTGAGTTCGAGGCCAGCCTGGGCTACCAAGTGAGTCCCAGGAAAGGCGCAAAGCTACACAGAGAAACCCTGTCTTGAAAAACCAAAAAAAAAAAAAAAAAAAAAAAAAAAAATAGGAAGTAAGTGAAGAAAAGGAAGTACAGTGGCTTTTTCTTCCCTAGAAATTCCTTCCCTCTCTGGAATGTCTCCCATTTTCCCTCAATTTCTCACTTTTTTGTAATTTTGAATATAATTTGTTTCTGTCTGTCTTGCGTATTCCATGAGAGTCTTTCTTTAATCGTCATTGTCACATAACAATGGGGTGAAAGCCACTGTTCCAGGTTGATCTATGGTGACTGTGAGTGTTCATTCAGCTATGAGGTCCTTGAGTCATGGCCCAGCTACTAGGCCAACTGGAGTATGGAAGTTTCCATCATATTCAAAACTGCCATATCAGTCATTGGTGATGGTATGGCAAAACCATTCACCTCATTGCCAGGATATGGAAGAGAGGAAAAAGAAGTGGCTGTGCTTGCAGGATCTCCTTCAAGGGCAAATAGCCAAAAAACCTTACTTCCTTTCACCAGGCCACATCTCTTAAATGTTACATGTCCTACACCACCATGTACTAGGACCAAACTTTAGCATATGAGCCTCTGTGGGGAAGTTATCTATACTATAGCATTTACTCAAGTTTTCCTCAGCTGATTGTTCTCAGTTCTAAATTCTCACATGTACAAAATCATCCACAATACAGCACAATCTTCCTTCCCAGCTTGCGTTTTTTCATCACCTTTCCTATAACTCTTATGTTCACTGAAGAAATCCAAGCAAATATGCTGCACATTCCTAAAACCTCTACATTATTTTGTATGGTCTTCTGTGTTTGAAAACAGATGTCTCTATTTCTCCAGAGTATGAATCTATCAGTCCTTTAGGGATCACTTTAAAGGTTCACTTCCTTGGACATATTCTTGGGCACTCTGTTTTCACTCTTGAAATACTCCCATGAAACTTTATCTATACCACCTTAATTTTTTCCTATTCTCTATTTATTCAAAGAATATATAGTATTCTATGTCAGGCTATAAATTATTTGAGGTCAAATAGAATACAAATTGGAATATAAGAACTGCAGATTACATAGTCAAAGTCTACTAAATTAAGATCGGTTGACCATCCTTGGGCTCCACAATGCTTTCAGGTCCTACTATTTATGATTTCTAATCATAAAATACTTTCCAAGCAGAGTCATCTGTGGTGCCTCCAGTCACATTGTTCCTATTAACATGACTTTCATTTATCTCAGAATACCTTTGTCATTACAACAGCTTTTAACTTCATAGGCCAATGATTATTTCTCTTTCCCAAGATTAATCAACCCTTGGAAGCATCATTTGATATAGCTGTCCAATCTCTCTGCCTGCTGTGTATTCTGGCTTTGGTTTCTGCGAGGCCACATTTTTTTCCCTGTGGCCTTCCAGCTAATTCTGTTTTTCTTCTTGCAATTGCTCTCCTTGGTTCAGGTAGACAGTTTGGAAATTTCATGGCATCAGTTGAGGATCCTCTAGTTGCTATAACTACACTTCTTTCTCAGTTGGTTTTGACTGCTCCAGTGGCACTAAGCAGGGAAACTAAGATGTATAATGGTTCTAACACTGAATCCCTTTCTACTAGGAAACCACAGTCTCCACAGTGCAAGAGTTAGAAGTACTATTTTTCTAGTGGACATACCCAGCTTCTAATGGGAAAAGGTGTGGCCTATAATATTTTATTCTCTTGGTTATAGCAAAGCAGCACATAAATCTTTGTCTTGAGTGCCTTCTCCCAGGGCTTTCTCTCTCACAAACTGACTTGAGAGTTACTTTGACAGCATTCCAATTCCTTGAAGAAGTACTATGTAAATTAAGGGAGTTCTAGTAAATTCCACTCCAGGCACACTCTGGACTTTTAAGTTATGCAAATTAAAATAAAAGTTCATTAAATTTATGGCATCTCACGACTTTTCAAAGCTATGTGATTGCCTGTGAAGAGCTAACTGCACTACTATCCCTTAAAGAAATATAACAGTCAAGGTACCTTATACTTGGGCTTATTAAGCAACATTTCAGAACCATTTTAGAGTTAATTGTGAGCATCTTTTTAGGAGAACCTAGTATGTTTCACAACATTAAAAAATAAATGAATTCATAATTGCAAATTAAGCTATGATTTAGGCAGTTTCTTATTTTAATAAAAAACTGGTGCCTATATGGGAGTGAGGGTATTTTTTTAATCAACTTAAACAAAAAGCTTCACATATTTTAATTGCCAACTTAATTATAGATTTTAAACATATTCAGTTTCAGAAATCTGCAATGGCCTTGTGCTTATCACATTCCAGTGGATCATAGGGAAAATAGTAAAAGGCCATTCAATACTATTTTAAGGTTGCAAAAGGAAATAAAGACAATTACAGATGCCCTAATTTCAAGCAGAACCATTCACCTGACCAACCATGGGTGCCATATACAAGTATCCAGGCCTCCCCCTGACTCTACTTGTGAATGGAGCTGCAAGGCACCAAGGGAAGCTGATCTCCAAGTGCCACTTGGTTATGAACCTGGGTGAACTCCAGCTAAAATGAGTCCTGTGAGTCACACTGTGAACAGTGGTACTATGAATGATGAGTGTGTCACTGTTTTTATGGACAGATTGTAGCTGTGACTAGAAAACTTTCTAACAAGGTGTGGCAATTGAAATAAATGAGTGTTTGGATCTGAGCTCTTCATTACCATTTTAATCTTTCCAAAATTATAAATTTATTTGGGCTTTGATTTTTTAATCTTCCTTACCCTGATATGGAAGAGTAATACTCTAGCATATCCCACATATTTACATGGTACAAGACTGGTGCCTCTGAGAAAAGGTATGCTCCCCAGGGCTTTCTCTTCATTGTGTTATTTAACAAAAGTTGAAAGAGAAAATGGAGAAAGGAGCTTAGAGCCATAGAAGTGCTGAAGGTGGGATGCTAAGGCAGAAGGATGATCATGAACTCAAAGCCAGCCTGGGTTACACAGCAAGTACTTATCCAGGCCAGACTACCTAGTAAGACCTAACTCAGACAGTAATAGCAACACCCTCTAACACCCTCACAACAATACTGAAAGATCTCAGACAATTGACACTGCTTTAAGCATGCTTTTTCTCTTGATGAGAAAGATTAAATAACTATTTCTCAGTATCTTTCATTCTAGTATTTAAATCCATAGAAGAACGAAAGTTCAAAGAAGACAGACTATTAAGTTAACCAATATACAAATAGAAATTTTTGAAAGTCCCTGATTAAATTATTGTTATAAAATTTGCATCTTATTCAATCATAAAAATGTGTGCATGTATGTGTGCATCTCTGTATATATATATATATATATATATATATATATATATATATATATATATTCAATTTTAACATAATTTTTTTCCAATTAGTTGCAAACAACACTTTTGACTTTTTATTTCTTCCAAAACTTTGGGGAGGTATGTATTTCACAAAGAATATTCTTTAGGTATTTTAGACCCCACCCATTGCAAGTCATGTGTCCACAGGTTTCATAATATTTCTATATTTACAAAGCATTCTGTGTAATTTCTAAGTTTCCTCTTAGCTCTAAATTCTGTTCATTTCACATGTTGAAAAATGTTAAAATTATAGGAGGAATGAGTATAATCAAATTATATTATATAAATTTGCTAAGATGTTACAATGAAACCTGTTACTGTTACTTTGTACAATTAATATAAGCTAAGAGATGATAAAAATATAGCATACATACCAATTTAAAATTTATGTTTTAGTACAGTAATGTAATCTAAATGGTCACTTAAGATGGAAAGAAAGGTGAGCAGAAAGTAATTAACATCAGCAAATTATATCCTGTCAAATGGTATGGCCAAGGGATAATCCTACAGGAAAAGTAATTACATTGAGTATAATTCAATAAATGATAACATGTCATAAGCATAGCTTAATTTTGTTTTATTTTTATTAATAAAATTTGTTCTTTGCAAGTTTTATGCATATGTATAATGCATTCTGATGGATCTCACAGCACCTCTTCTTGTCTCCTTCTATCCCCTGTCTTTTCTACTCCTCTAATATCTTTTCCACATTCATGTCTGCTTGTTTTGGTTTTGTCCCTCTGAGTTTGAGCAGGGCTGTATATGTGGCCTTGGGGTTGTAACTAGCATCAGAATCTCATAGGTATACCAGTGTCTGCACAACTGAAGACAGTGGCTCTCTGTCTCCCAGAGTACATATTTAGGCAATAATTCAGCCCTCAGGGACTGAGTAATATGTGTCTCCTCACTATCCATGAATGAATATTGAAAGGGCCTGTCTTATACAGACCCAGGGTAATTAATTGCAAAATGTTATGAGTTTGTGACATTCGTTGTTTTGTGTCTATAGGATGAGATTTTACTACCTTGCTCCCTGTCTTCCTATTCTAACAATCATTTTATGCACTCTTCTGCAATGTTCCTTGAGCCTTAGAGGGTCTGTAATGTTCCTCCAGCCTTAGCAGGGGAATAATAAATGGTCTATGTTGGGGCCTTTTATATCACTTATTCTCAGCCACAAGTCTCTGTATTCACCACAGTTCATTGAAAATATAATCTGTAAGACTAAGAGTCGCTTTTGTCTAAGAGTAAACAAATGGACATTTAGAAAGCAGCTTGATATGTAGTAATTGCCTTCATGCAGACTACCAAAACTTATATATTTGATCAGGCATAGAGCACCATGTATGAGATCCATTCCATGGAGCAGTGGGTCACAAGTCCAATGAGAGAGGAGCTGGTTTCCCTGGAAACTGTCATGCCACTAGAGTACCAGTAGACACACCTTGTATTACAGGTTTGTTATTGGTGAAATTATTTTGGCCACTCCACGTAGTTAAAAGGATATTTATTTAATGGCGTAACTCACAAATTAAGTAATGGGTAGGTCGCAGGGTATGGGAAAGGTGTATTGCAATCCAGCGGTGTTCTCCGGAGCTCTGCACAATCCACCTTTCACTGTTCAGCGTCCTGGCACCGAGAGAGTGCACAGAAAGAGCGCTGGCCCATCCAGCTCTCCGGTCCCCAGGTGCCTCCCCTCGTCCCGCCTTGTAGGCGTGACAGTTGCCAGAGTCTCAATGGGTGTTGGAACTTCCAGATCCAAGCTGGAATGGCTACCCACTACAGTTTGTATCTTAGAGAACATTATAGTTGGGAAAGGAGAAGAGATATTAAAAGTTAAGAGACTAAATATGAAGATATTTGTATTATCTAGTCAATACATATCAAAGAACATAATTAAAGAGCATTGAGTATATAAAGACATGTAGTTCTTTTGAGCTAGATTCATCAAAATTGATGACTGTCTCAATGAGAGAGATGAAGCCAGAAAGAGGACACTTTGTGTAATATCAGTATGTCTGGTCTGCTCACTCTGACAGTCTCAGAAACTCAGGTTTTGGGCACAAGAGATACTTAAGAAATGTGTTAATCCAACAAAACATTGAACAAGAAAATGGTGCTACTTTTAATATTTACTGAAGGCATGTGAAGGAGAAGACATGCTACATGTAGTAGAAGACCTCCCCACAGAAGATCCCACCAACTGGTTGTTCAGTGCCAAATGATCAACCCTAAAACCATATAGCATTATATGGAATGAAGATGTCATATTTATGTATATTTATGGATATATATGGATATACATATACACATATGCATGTTATAACAAAAAAAGGCCATGAATTTGAAATAGAGTAGGAGGTGTACATGGGAAAGTTTGGAGTGAGGAAAGGGAAGGAAGAAATGTTGTAATTTTGTTACTGCTTATAGCTTCTGGTGGCAATGGCTTTATCAGAGATGCAACAGATGGCAATTAAAGTTCAGATATCAATCCACCAAATGAATAATTCTATGATGGAGGGACCCCATTTCAAGCAAGGCTTACCAGGACCACAGAATCTGAAAACGTTCTGCCTTTGTCTATAATTTCACATGTGCAAAGCAGCTGTGCAATATCGCCATTACCATGCAGTCTCATGTAATATGGACATGTAATCTCATGATTATATCTCAATATTATGGGCATTTATTATGTGGACTGTCTAAAGATGATTTCTCATTAATCTGAACAATTTTGATAAACAGAAAACATACTAGGATATGCTTCATAATTAGATTTATTATTCTATGAGGACTGTAAAACACTTAGTTCCTATTTTATATCATTGCCTCAGGCTAACATAGGAAAACAGACATGTCTCTCCAGTTCTAGACAGCTACATACAAATAGCTGATTTAAAACCTCAAAACAGGGCGTTGGTGGCGCACGCCTTTAATCCCAGCACTCGGGAGGCAGAGCCAGGCGGATCTCTGTGAGTTCGAGGCCAGCCTGGGCTACCAAGTGAGCTCCAGGAAAGGCACAAAGCTACACAGAGAAACCCTGTCTCGAAAAACCAAAAAAAAAAAAAAAAAAAAAAACCTCAAAACAAATTCAAAACAGGCTAGTCGCTCCTACAAACAAATTCATAAGATAAATCTCCGTAGAAAATACACAAGGACAAATTCCCAGGTGTCTAATTGTTGAACCAAGGTCAGGCATGAATCAACTTTAGTGCCAGTTCTTCACTTGCAAAAGAATGGCTTAAAACATTAAAGACATAACTCCCAGTACAAATTCTGTCAACAGCTGACTCTCTGCATGAACTCCTGACCTCAGTTTTATGACACAAAATTCAAGGTTAGTCAAGCCAACTAACTGTTTATTGTTTAGGTCCCGAGTTTTTTTTTTTTTTCTTTTTCTTTTTTGTTTTGTTTTGTTTTTCAAGACAGGGTTTCTCTGTGCAGCTTTGCACCTTTCCTGGAACTCACTTGGTATCCCAGGCTGGCCTCAAACTCACAGAGATCTGCCTGGCTCTGCCTCCTGAGTGCTGAGATTAAATGCATGTGCCACCACCACCTGGCAGGTTCCAATGTTACTATCCATTGGGATATGCTGAGTGCTCAGTGCTACATGCCTCCAGTCATTGTTTTACATACTGCACATTAGGGAACCTAGTTGACATCCTAGCATTGCCATGGTTACTCACTTCCAGCTAGACCAGATACCTGATTGGTATGACATTCTAAGCCCAATCACTGTGTGTTATCAGAATAGTTTCGCTTCTTATTGTTTATGCAAGAAATGCAATGTGATCCTCAAAATGTAACTTATATATTGTCTAGAGTTTCCTCTCAGAGAGAAGACTTTTCAAGATGAATTTAAAAAAGAAAGTACCATTAGTACACTTGTGTTCTTTTCCTAATATCCCTCAGACAGAAAAGTTTAGTTCTTGCTGACATTGTGGATTTTTTTGCATACCCTTGGTGCAGTCTTGGAGCAAATTCTCTAAAGACCATGATATGTTTTAATGTAAAACACACACACACACACACACACACACACACACACACACACACAAATGCACACAGAGGTGAGCAGTTATTGATAATTCCAAAGCAGTTGAGGAGATAGGAAAAATAATGCATCTGAAAGTCACTGACCTAGTAACAGCAGAAGTTATATGTGTCATACCAGAGTGTAGGTAACTGTGACAGAATCTGAACAAACATGTTCAACTACATGTAGTCTTGAAAATCAATCAAAACAATCAGAATGTGGAGAAGTAATGGTTGAGAAAAGGAAATGTCATTGAGTGAGGTCCATACTTATGTAGACAACATTGAGAAACTGCAAGCAAGCAGAAAGCCACAATTGTTGTAACATAACATGTAAAAGTTAGGACGCTAGGGCTGTCAGAAGGTCTGACAATCAAAGATGCAGTCTGTCAAATGAGGTAAGAAAGTGAAAGTGTCTTCAATTCTCCACAGAACCTCTTGCATGTCACTGGCCAATCACTGAAGTAATGTAGAAGCCAACCTCTAAGAAACTCTGTGGGAGATAGAATTGGAAGGTTTAAATGTTAGAGCAAATTTGTCAGCTGCTACCCAATCACAGGAAATGTGGAAGTAAAAGCATAATATGGGTATTATACATTACATACAGAAGTACAATATTAACTATTAACTCTAGACAGATTATGAAAAGCAATGGACCATTTAACCTTAATGTGTAAAAGAGTAATATATAAACACACATTTACACAATGTCTTTAGATGATTGTTAAATTTGAACATTAGAAATGCTAACTCATCCAAAACAGAGAGGGAAGAGAAGTGGAAGGAAAAGTATTGATGGGGGAAAAATCAAAACAAGAAAATAGAAATATCTACCTAAATATGAATAAAATAAATATCTTATTTTAAAGGAGTGGATTTTCAAACATGATAAAAGTAGGAAATGTAATGCTTAAGAGTTTTAATATAAAGATGATTTGAGAGTATAAAAAGAAAAAGGCAGAATATATTGACAATTATCATGTAAAACTAATGTATCAATGTCAATATCAGTTGAAATAACTTGTTTTTCTACTACTGCTTTTTAGAACAAATTCTGCACCTTGAAACACAACAAATCTACCTTTATAAAGTTCTGTAGATAGGATACCTGGTGTAATCCTTGTGGAGCAAGAATGCTCTGTTCTATCATTTAGGGGAGAGAGTCATCTGCCTTAACATTTTCTGTCCTTATAGGTTTGCACATCTTCAAAGCCAGTGATTTCACAGTCCTTTGATAACATACCGTATTTATAGTTACCTCTGACTCTGCACTCTCAAATAAAAATGTTTCCAATGATAAGACTTCTTATATTAGTTTAGGTTCACTATCTCTCGTAGTTTCCCTATACCAAGTGACCTTTACTAAGGTGCTAGACATGGCTGATTCTGTGAGGGCCTTTATGGATGTAATGTATTTAAACACTACTGGGATAGAGCATGAGTATTTTGTGAGGTCACTTGCCTTAATTCCTTTTCCTGATACTGTGAAAAAATACTCCAGGAAAGCAACTTATGGGAGAGTATTTATTTTGGCTCATAGTTAAAAGTCCATTGAGTCAAAGAAGAGAAGTTAAGGCAGAAGGAGCTGGAAGCAGTTGTTCATGTTGCATACACATTCAAGAAGCAGAAAGCAATTAACATGCATTGCTGTTCAGTTCACTTTCTGCTCTTACACAACTTAGGATCTCATCCAGAGAATGGTGCCACTTCACTAAGTTCTTCTAATTCCCTCCAAGACCCTATCATATCTCTCTCCCAATTTCATGCCCTGTTTTATAATTTTTAAATGTATTTTAAAGACATAAATACTTTTCACTTAAATAGACCACAGCTTATACTAAAAATCTCAGTACATTTCTTTTTCTAAAATACTATTTGAACTATGGAATACACTTTTAGTAAATGTGTAAAATAATGAATATCTTTATAATATCCATTCCATATGTATATCCTTACCTCTTGCCTGTTTAACAAATTTCAAGATGGAAATATTAGATATGTGTTTATTTTAATGCATATCATCAGAGAAAACATTTGGAACATCAAAAATATCAAATATTTGGAAATTAAGAAGCTTCTATAAAACTGGTTTTCTAAAGAAGAAAGAGACAAAGAAATTATGAAATACTTTCATCCAACTGCTGCTTAAAACACAATAATTTGAAATTATATAGTAAAGCTAATGAAATGCTTACTGGGAGATAAATCTTTAGATTTATTGTAAAAGATAAACATATCAGAGAAAACATCAAACACATGTAGCATAGGTAGTATAAACAAGATCAGTATCCTAGTTTCATTTCCTTTTCTGTGATAAAATAACCTGACAAAAACACTTCAAGGGAGGAATAGTTTATTTGGATCACAGTTCAAGTTTGCAGTTCATCATTGTGGGAAAGACAAGTTGGCAAGGTCTTAAAGTAACTAGTAACATTCACAGACAAGAGGGGAGGGCATGGATGCCTGTGCTTAGCTGTTTTTTTTTCCATTCTTAGAAAGTCTAGGACCAAAGCTCATGGTATGGTACTCCTCTCTGTCCACTTCTGTCTTTTTATATCAATTAACATAATTAGGAATACTGAACAGATGACTCATAGGGCAAGACTAGCCTATACAATCACTCATGGAGATTCTGTTCTCAGATGATTCTAGATTATGTGATGTTGACAACTGCAACTCCACCATTTGTCAACTTGACACACAAATTATCATTTTAAGTCATCACCTTTTACCCCCTGTCTCAAATGGTCCAAGTTTATTTTATATCATAAAATACAGTTAAAATTTGAAAGTGCATAATCTCAAAAAATTCTACTTTAAAAGCTCAAAGTGTCTACTTTAAAAGACCAAATCTTTTGAAATCTTTTAAAACAAAAATTAAGTTATATACTTGCAACACATAAAGACACAGAATAAACATTTATAACTCAAAAGTCAAGAATAATGGCATCACAAACAGAGAACAATTCAAGATACAACAAGTCTAATAGTAAAGCCTGGAGCTCTGTGTCTGTCATCTTTGTGTTGTGATATAATTTTCTGGGATCCAGAGAACTTTTATATCCATCATCACTGCTCCAACCCTGAACACATACATATTCTCTTATATTTGGGCCAGATACACTCCATATCCTCACTTTTCTATTTAGATAATTCTGCCTGGCATTTCCAATATTTTGAGTTACCCTATGCGACTGTGTACACCTTCAAAGTTAAAAGCCAAGGCTTCTCATACTTTTACACATTGCATAGCCTCAACTGCTCTCTATGACCTCCTAAGTCTTCCATATGGATGATGCTGGCAGCACTACCAAATTGTATTACTAGCTCAAGAGACAGCCTGGCTACCTTGGACTACAGCTGACAATGTGTTGTGGCTCTGAGAAAATACTTTTCTATTGTGTCAATTCAACACAGGAGACTTCTCTACAATTTTCTTTTAATCATAGTTGCTTCTTCAGAGGAAGACTGAATACTATCTTGCCTTGAAATTTCCCTTTACAAAAGAATAAGCACATTATCTTTAAACTGAACCTCAGTCAGGTGCTTGAGGACATGGACAGAATGAAGCCATATTTTTTAGCCAAAAAAATATCATATGAATAGTTTCTAGTCTAGTTCCTGATAGAGTCCTTGTTCCCACTGAAACTTCACAAACTGGGGTCTCTATTGTCCAAGTTTCTCCCAGGATTGTTATCTTCTAAAGACTCACATGAGAGACCCATTAGATTCTTCCTAGAGCACCAAGTGGCTTTTCCATCCTAAAGTTCTGCAAATCTTCTTTCCAAAGAATTTGAAAGGCCTAAAGTAACATGGTCAACTGACTGTGTCACAGCAATGTCTCCATTCCTGGTACTCCAATCTGTATTATTCAGGTTCTATAGAGTAAAAGAGCCAATATAGTTACTGTAAATTAAAATGGAATTTATTAGATTAGCATAAATGGTTAGATCTGTGTAGTTCAATGATGACTGTCTCACAGTGAAGAGTCTGCAAAATTAGTTGATATTAAAGACCCAGGGGAAGCCAGGCGGTGGTGGCGCACGCCTTTAATCCCAGCACTCAGGAGGCAGAGCCAGGTGGATCTCTGTGAGTTCAAGGCCAGCCTGGACTACCAAGTGAGTCCCAGGAAAGGCGCAAAGCTACACAGAGAAACACTGTCTCAAAAAAAAAAAAAAAAAAAAAAAAAAAAAAAAAAAAAAAAAAAAAGACCCAGGGGATACTTGCAGAGGTGATGGTCCTTATTGGAGCCCAAAAGAAGCTGAGTTCTGAGTTCTGATATCAAAGAGAGGCAACAGCAGAAACAAAAGAAATGAACTTTCTCTTAAAACTAAAGTATTGTAGCTAGAGTTTTTCTCCAGTCCTGCCTGGCCCACAGTCAGGACAAATCTCTCTCACCCATCAGTCCCACAGTCACTCAGATCCAACCAATAAAACACACAGAGACTTATATTGCTTACAAATTGTATGGCTGCAGCAGGCTTCTTGTTATCTAGTTCTTATATCTTAAATTAACCCATATCTATTAGTCTATAAGTTGCCACGTGGCTTGTAGCTTATGGGTACCTTACATCTCACTTTCCATGGCAGTGGCTGGCAGCATCTCTCTGACTCCTTCCACTTCCCAGAATTCTCTTCTCTGCTCGTCCTGCCTATACTTCCTGCCTGGCTACTGAGCAGTCAGCATTTTATTTATATAGAGCAATATCCACAGCACTTCCCCTTTTCTTTTTTTTTTTTTCGAAAAGGAAAGCTTTAACTTTCACATAGTAAAATTACATATAACAAAACAATTATAAAGCAAGAATTACAGTTACAGTAGTCTATTTATAATATCTAGTCTATTTGTATTTGACAAAATTAAAGAAGATATCCTATCTATCTTATATTTGTGAGTCTAAGGTTTCATATCTAACTTATCTCTTATCATAACTAAGGAAATTATAACTATCTAGTCTTCAACTACATCAAAGGCCCTAGATAATAAGATATATTATTATATATAATAATAATAAGATATAATATTATCTGAGAAATGGGAGGACACAAGCAACTTTTGGGAGTCTTGAGAGAGTAGACAGAGACAGATGGTAGCCTGGACAGTCATCCAAAGTTCCTCTGTAATGTTGGGGCATCTGTCTTCAGCCTATGGGCCTAGAGTCTCTCAGTCACTTCTCTTTGTGTCCTGTAGAATAAATGGCAGTTTCTTCTGTGAAGCAGGAACCTGAAGGACCATTTTGCCAAGCAAATTTCAGTGGTTACCTTCCTATGTTTCCTGAATGTCCAGTCGATCAAGCAGTCCAGGCAAGAACAGTTTCTTGCCCAAATGTCTATTTTTGCCAAGAAGAAGATAAACTCCACATATAGTGTTTTTGATGCCTATGCTCCTCTGAAGTAAATTGGTCCTACCAGGAGCAGACATGTTTCACTGTCCCAGAAAGTCTAAATTTTTAAAACAGTTTAAATTCCATATTCTGTAGGTCTTTGAAGTGTTCAAAGACTACCTATCTGTCTGAAATATATCTATACATACCTAGAAAACTAAACTAACATGACTATAAGTTTGATTATCATATAAGACTAATTATAATTATCCATTACAATTTAAATGAGTTACATAAACATAATTCTTCAAATGAGAGTAGAACTATATATACAGTATAACAAAATTAAGTTTAAACTTGTATCAATAAACTAAAATCTATAGCAATGTAAAACATTTTAAACAAGTTGCTCTTTAAAAGTAGATTCAATAATCTACCCTTTCATCCTATCATATCTATATCCTATATATTTATATAATATCTCCCTTTCTTCTTTTAGAGAGATACTGTATTTATAATGAATCTGTTAAAAATATTGGTTCTTCTCTGTCCCACACCAGAGGGCTTTTCTGATATAGGACACAAGAATCTCTCAAACTTTTTTTGCAATGTACTTGGGTTTAGAGAAGGAGTGAGCCAATTCCATCTCCAAAGCCAGCTTGGTATATTTGGGGATTTGGGCATAGCTTCTCTTCCTATTTCCTGCTAGAGGGGGTTATGTATCTTATGGGGACACAAAGAAAATTTTAGGAATATGGAGTAGTCTGTGAAGGTGTATCATCTGAGCCAGTTGCCTTGAAACCGTTCTGGATGTTGGATCACCTGGGACATGATGTCATCAAGACCTTTCAGAGGGTCTTGGCTGGTCAAACCTGATGTATCTTAATCTGGAACAAATCCATAGCCTCTGGCTTTCTGTGGAAACAAAAGCAGAGTCTCCTTTCCAAAGCAACATATCCTTACATCCAAATTTGAAGTCAAGGTATCTTTAAAATATACATATTGGCTTAAAACCTGGAAACAACTTAGATGCTCTTCAACTGTAGAATGGATAAATAAATTGTGGTACATATACACAATGGAATACTACTCAGCAGAGAAAAACAATGACATCATGAGGTTTGCAAGCAAATGGGTGGATCTAGAAAAAAATCATCCCGAGTGAGGTAATCCAGACTCAGAAAGACAAATATGGTATGTACTCACTCATAGGAGGACACTAGATGTGGAACAAGGATGACTGGACTGCTACTCACATCACCAGGGAGGCTACCTGGAAAACAGGACCCCAAGAAAGACACAGGGCATGACTATTAGGGTGTTTGGCCATCCCATCACCAGAGTAGGTCAGTTCCGTCTGTCTCTCGACCATTGCCAGCAGTCTATTGTGGGGGTATCTTTGTGGATTTCTGTGGGCCTCTCTAGTACTTTGTTTCTTCCTTTTCTCATGTGGTCTTCATTTATCATGGTCTCCTATTCCTTGTTCTCCCTCTCTGCTCTTGATCCAGCTGGGATCTCCCGCTCCCACAGGCTCTCTTTCTCTCGACCCTCGCCCTTCATTACTCCCACTCATGTCCAGGTTGTTCATGTAGATCTCAGCCCATCCCACGACTGAGGGATCTGGATGCAGACATATATGGCTAGGCCCCAGGTGGAGCTCCAGGAGTCTAATTAGCGAGAAAGAGGAGGGTTTATATGAGCGAGAATTGTTGAAACTAAGGTTGGATAAAGCACAGGGACAAATAGCCAAATGAATGGAAACACATGAACTATGAACCAAAGGCTGAGGGGCCCTCAACTGGATCAGGCCTTCTGAATAGGTGAGACAGTTGATTGGCTTGATCTGTTTGGGAGGCATCTAGGCAGTGTTACCGGGTCCTCTGCTCATTGCATGAGTTGGTTGTTTGAAACCTGGGGCTTATGCAGGGACGCTTGGCTCAGTCTGAGAGGAGGGGACTGGACCTGCCTGGTCTGGGTCTACCAGGTTGATCTCAGTTCTCCGGGGAGGCTTTGCCCTGGAGGAGGTAGGAATGGGTGGGGGGGCGCTGGGGAGAGGGGCGGGGGGCATGAGGGGGGAGAACAAGGTAATCCGTGGCTGATATGTAGAACTGAATGGTATTGTAAAATAAAATAAAAGGAAAAAAATATACATATTGGCTTAACTCAACCGCTTTTATAATCAGATGTTTTTCTGCAGTTAAAAATCCCAATTCAGAGCAATTCAGATTCTCTGTGTAATATTCATCTTTATATAGCTTATTTTTTATACTACCTTTACTGTCTCTTTAAAGACTTTGTCTTTAAAAACTATCTTTCTTTATATAACTGTATATATTCCTTTTTTTTCCTCTTCCAAGTCTACATACATTTTTACACACATTGTAAAGCATTTAAAGTCTTATTTCATCTGAATTTGTCTTATTGTTAACTACTGCTTTAAACTGCAGGGGATAGTACTGAAGCAGAAGTCTTGGCTGTTACCTCTGCCAAATTTAGTCTTTCAACATGGTGGAGATAATTTACTGGTAGCACTGGGAGCCATAGTGGGTCTATGCTTCTATCCAAGCTTCATTTAGCCCAGAAACCTCTTTTTTCTTTTCTCTATCTTCTTTCTTTCTTTCTTTCTTTCTTTCTTTCTTTCTTTCTTTCTTTCTTTCTTTCTTTCTTTCTTTCTTTCTTTCTTTTCTTTTCTTTTTTTTTTTTTTTGTACTAGCAAAGGCTAAATCTACCACACAGCAACAGCATAATGTGTGGCTTGGAAATGCCTCATTCATGCCATACTGCAGGTCAAGCGCAAACCCACCAGTGACTCAACCCCACAGGAACCCGCCAGCAGCTCAAACCCACATGCTGCCACTAACTTGAGAGAGTCGACTAGGAAGCTGTTTTTAGCTCTGTTTTAGAATCTTTTTTCTTAGGTTTTAGGTGGAAACTCTTGCTAACCTGTTGGGCACCATTTGTAGCTAGAGTTTTTCTGCTGTCCAGTCTGGCCCACCGTCAGGTCAAATCTCTCTCACCCGCCAGTCCCACAGCCACTCAGACTCAACCAAGTAAACACACAGAAACTTGTATTGCTTACAAACTGTATGGCCACAGCAGGTTCTTGTTATCTAGTTCTTATATCTTAAATTAACCCATATCTATTAGTCTATAAGTTACCACACGGCTTGTGGCTTACTGGTACCTTACAAAGTAAGGGCCAGCAGGCAAAAAGCCAAGCTTCCTTTTTCTCATCTCCTTTTATCTGGGCTGCCAAAGCAAGGTGTTGACTGCATTTAGAGATGGTCTTTCCATTTTAAACAATGAACACATGAATATCTCTCATGGAATTTACTGTTGTCTTAGGTAAAAATAAGTTGCTTATCTTTTTTTGACTCCGGATCTAGTAAAGCTGATGTGATTAATCACCTCACAAGTATAAATTATTGAAATAGAATATAGTATAAAATGTTTACAAAGTCCAAGTTTGATTAATTTTGTCACAGAATGGATAAGCATTTGCTTCTTAAAATATGGGTTAGGAAAAATATTTTTTAAAATACCTGTAAATTGTCAAAACCCAAAATGAAGAAGTGGATCACATCTTAAGACAGTAAAATAAAAGTGTAAATAGAAAGTATGAAAGACAATTTAATGCTGATAATTTAATAAATACTGGAGATTATTACTTGAGAAGATGAATGAAATAAAATTGACTATATCAGCTTCTCTGTAACATTTGATCCACTTTATTTCATTATCAAAGATATTATAATGCAAATGTAAAAAGACTCATGACTCAGGAATTTCATCAAAAAACTTTGAAAAAGTGTCAACTTTAAACAAATGTTTACAGAAAATACTAGAGAGTGGAAAAACTTCACTTATTATGTGTGATCAGAATATTCTCAAGCAGCAAAACATGCAAAAGTCAAAAGAAAAGAAATTCATTATCCAGTGTAATCCTGATCTTATTTATAATAATAAATAATAATAAATAAATAAATAAATAATAATATAAATAAATAATTATTTAATAATAAATACTTAGGAAAAAGCTATCAAACAAGAACAACAGAAAAAAACAGCTAAATATAAAGGGCTACCACACCAAGACTAAATAAAACAGAAAACATCGATAGACATTCTTGTTGAAAAATATTCAGAACAGCTTATTTCATGACTGACATAAACTATAAATTATTAAAATAGCCATTGGTCTGAAAATAGTTCTAAAAAATTGTGCTATATTCATAAAATTGAACTCTGCTTAGCAATTAGAACTATGAAGCACAAAATAATATGGATGATTCATACAATCTATGTTGTACTTTTGACCTTATATCAAAGTGATCAAACATTATGTTATAATACTTGATACTGGCTTAAAAGAGTATTTACAATGTAATTCAACAATTAAATTAAAAAACATTTTCCTCCTTCCAAACTCTCTCATACAACTTCTCCCACTTTTCTGGCTTTCAAATTCATGACCTACATACATATATACATATATACAAATATACATATATGTATTCTTAACTATAAAATACAACCTTCTCAGTCTGCATAATGTTATTCAATCTGTGGGCATAAAAAACAAAATAATGTTTGCCTATAGGAAGAGAGTAGATATATCAGAGTTTTCTAGGTCTTAATGACATTGGTGGTCACATGAATACAATTTTCAAAATGCATCTCTTTTATATGCTTTTAAATAAAACTTAATAAAACTATAAAATGCATCTATCCTTTATAAGAAAGAATTTTATATTTTTCCAATATATACACTTTTGCTTTCACTTAACACATACAGGTCAGGAACTCTGGAATGTGATTTCAAATGGAAGTTATTAATTGTCTGTTGGAACACATTTGGGCTTTACTCAGCAGTTCTGCATAGAGAGGATGATTGGCCCACAGGCCTGAGTACGGGTTTCTACACTTGGCTGTTGCAGGGCAGGTCTTTTGCTCCACCCATTCACATTCCTTTAAATACCCTAAGACAGAGACAGTTAGGGCCTGATGGATTAGGATCCAGGCCCTCTGGAGGCTAGCCTGTATCTTCTGTTTCTCTCCCCTCTGTTCTTCTATCTAATATAGAGTACTCTGGGGAAATGTAGGGGTGAGAGATGGCCCACCACAGGTCAGGGGTTTAATCCAGGAGAGAAAAGGAAAAAAATGGAGTGGAAGGATGTCCAAGGCTACAGCATAGAATCTTCTTTCTCAAGATTTCTCTATTTCTGTCTCTTAATTTCTATTTACAAAAAATAAGGAGTGAAGAAAATATATAGTGTAGGAAAAACTTAGAAGAGTAAGGCAGTGTAGGAAAAAAGACAGGCAACTAGACAGAGAAACTAAATCTTTATTTTTCTAACTTTGGGGATATGAATGCAAACTGGGAAAAATCTATCGTCTTTGAGCTTAGTGAGCAGAAAAAAAAGCTCTTCTTTGAGCTTATCATGCAGAAAAAAGATTCCTATGGAAGCTCTGGCCTGGGGACAGCTAAAATGCCAGGCCCAAGAAGTAGAGGAAGGAGATACCCCTGCAGTGGGGATGGACAAAACAGAAATCCTCTGCTCCACCAGCAGTACCTGAGAGCACTTTTACAATGTTGGAGCAACAGAATTAGTTCCCTCTTGGTCATGATGCCAAAAAGTTTAGGGAACAGAAATCTTGGGAAAACTTAGGAGTCTTTCTCTTTCCTGGGAAAAATTTAATCTTTCTCTCTCAAACAAAAGCTTCCTTAAAAAACATACTCTTTCTCTAAAAACTAAAAAGCCTTTCAGAACTTTCTTTCTCAGCTTTTCTTTCTGTAAGGACAAAAATAAGAATTGCCTGGGTATATTAGTACAGGAATTCACCCGTGGTTTGCTCTAAGAAAAAGCAGCAAACTTCTTAGAACAGGGCAAATCCTTTCTCTTAAAGTTCTGTCTCTTCTAGCCAGTAAAAAGAATTCAGAAATCCCTCCATAGTTAGAACCTAACCAAAGACACTCAGGAAAACGCAGAGCAGCTTGAGGAAGCTGCTGGCATGGAGAAAGCAATAAAACGGTGCTGTGTTTGCAGCTGCAGTGGCAGCAGTGGCAGATACTCTGTCGGGGGGTGGGGGTGGGGGGGTGAGGATCTGAGCCAGGATAGGACAAAGAATTATCAAGGAAAGCTTTCTTTTCTATCAGATAAAGGACCTTTCTGAGAAAAGCTTTGTTTCAAGCTCTTTCAACTTACTCCACCACTTACTCTCATGAGGTGAGGAAGTGAAGCCCTGATGAGTTGTTGACTCTGGGAATAGGTTGCTGTCTGCAAGTGCACAGACAAATGAATGCAACTTGCTGTGCAACTGGGTCAAGTGGAAGTTTTGATTAGGGAAGTACACCTGTCCTAATACAAGCTTGGGAGAACAAAAACCTCCCTTGATAAAAAAGCAGAAGCTTTATTTATGAACATAAACCACATAGACCCTGAAAACAGAAATGGACAAAAGCCCCCACCTTCAGAAACAGAGGAAGCCTACACTGTGGTGTTGGGAACTGTTTCTGGGGGAAGAGATGAGCTAGGACCAAACTCTGAGCTGTCTAGGAGGTAATCTATCTGAAGTAGCTGTGGGAAAGCTCTGTTTTAAGTGCTCTTGTTCCCCCCTCTCCCCAGTGGCTGGGGCAAATGCTAGCCCCAAGGAAATTTTGCTTCCGGCATGGAGGGGCCTGCCTAAATATGTGTGAGTGGGCAGGTACACTCAGCTCCTGGAACAGTGTCAGCAAGAGGAAACATCCTAGCAATGCCAGTTCAGGGAGAACAGAAATCCCTCAATCTCCTGTGGTGAAAAAGCAAAAAATTTGACTCAAACCTCCTGGGACAAAAGAATGAAAACAAGCCTGGTAAAAGGGAACCAGAAGTTGACTCCCAGACCTGAAAAAAAAAAAAAAACTATGGGAAATGTAGTCTGAAAGGTAGCTTGTAACAGTGTGCTGATATAAGAAAAATGCATTCTGGGAACAGTAGTTTTTCTGCTAAAGATGTCAGTGTTGCCTGGAAAATCTTTTTTTTTTTTTAACTCAAAATGATGCTCATAGTAAACTTAAAATATAGATTAAAAAAACTAAGAATGAGGAAAATCATCTAAGAGTTTATTGAATGTCAGCTCCAATATAAAGCTAAAAAGAATTGGAGCTTAGAGATGCTCTGCCTTTGACTAGTGGCAGATCTGATAAATAGACTCCTTTGGGAAAAATGCCTTATATTGCCTAATAGCAGCATAAGAAATTTTTGCTAAGAGCTTTACAGCAGTTCCATATGGTAATTTCACACTTATCCTGTAGCAAATATTGTTTTTTTGTAGAGCAAGCTGAAAGTTCTGCTATAAGAGAAATGTTTGTCTGAATTATGGCACAGAGAAGCTGTTCTGAATTTGGGTAAAAAGATTGCTCCTAGCTCAAGAACCCATCTACCACTGAATAATTATCTGCCAGTTCTGGAATGGCTGAAAGTGCCTGGTGAGAAAAGTATCTGGGAAAAAATAACTTTATTCCAAGAATTATATCCTTAATGGATGACAGTATATTGTATAAAGAGCTAAGTCACTTAAAAATACATTATGCCCCTTAGAAGGCTTTTCTTCTCATTCTGTTTTTTGACTTTGAAATGGAGTCCAAAAAAAAAATTACTCTCTGTGTTGTTGTAAGATAATGTAAATGTTAAGAAATCCTGCTGGGCGTTGGTGGCACATGCCTTTAATCCCAGCACTTGGGAGGGAGAGCCAGGTGAATCTCTATGAGTTCGAGGCCAGCCTGGGCTACAGAGTGAGTTCCAGGAAAGGCGCAAAGCTACACAGAGAAACCCTGTCTCAAAAAACAAAAACAAAAAAATCTTTAGGTGTTTTCTAAGTTAGATATTTGCTAAAGGTAGCCCTATGGAGATTTTGCTAAGAAATTCTTCCTAATGTAGGTTAGTTAAGAGTAAGAAGTATCTTTGCTAAGGTAGTCCTATAGAGTTTCCTTATGAATATAAGTTTGTAAAATACATCTATAGAATTTCTTTAAGAAATATAGTATGAGTATGAGAAGTACTTTGCTAAGGTAGTCCTATAGAGTTTCTTTAAGAATATGAGCTTGTAAGAAGTATAAATAAGTATATGTTGAATGTGAGTTTGTGAAAAAGTGTCAATGTTGAATGTGAATCTATGCTTAATGTAACCTGGGATGTAGAAAACAGTGTCCATAGCAGACTGCAACCTAAATGTCTGAACTGTTTCATAAGCTTCAGAAGCCACTAAGAATGGCAGACTAAAGAGGCAGTACAATGTCCACAGACAGGCATCTGCAGCTGAGACCCATGGAAGATCAAGACAGTGCAGAAAAACCTGAGCTAGAAGCAAAAACATTGCAGTTTCTATGTGATAGCTAAAAGAAAGTTTCTTTTAATAGGACCTTGCACCAGACAGCTCTTATGGAACTAATAGCTTTTATCCTGAAGGAAAAACTGCCATAAAATGCTACTGTAACTAAAAATGTCTCTGGCCTGAGAATGAAAATTGCAGACACTTGTTTGAATTAAAATTAATTGCAAAAAGGTTTTGGTTGTAAAATGTTTCTTCATATTTGGAAGTGGAAGTCTAGTACCAGAATTTATTGGAACTTTTTGAACTTAAAAACACAAGATAGAACTACAAAAATGTTTTGGTTATGGGTTTATCCATATTTGGAAGGCTGGTACCAGAATATATTATTTGAATTTTGGGACTTAGGAAATGAAATGAACAGTAGTGATTTTATTGCAATGGGATAATTTTGAATTTATTTATGGCGATGACCTAGTAACTGTTTTATGTAACTGTTTATGTAAAAATGAAGCTGCTTAAAAAGTATATTACCTTTGAACACATGTTTGTAGGAATTATAATGGTGTATAGTAATGTTCTTGTTAGCATTATTATGTTAACCTATTAATATTAATGCATCATGGTTTGGTGAAGTTAAGGAAGTATTTAACTTTGATGTGAAAACATCAGAAGTTTATCCTATATTGTCAGTGCCTTACTTATAGTGAGTAGAAATTTGTGTCTCCCCAGAAAGTTACACAAGACTATTGACACCTGTATGGGTACAGATAGATCTAAAGAATGAGTTGGGAAGCAGGAGTTGCATCATCTCTCAATAAGTGATGATACATGCAACTGAGGCTAAACTCTGTCTCAGAGTAGAGCATCTGTTGGGTCATTCCTTTATGGCTACCTTTCCCCATTTATGTGCCTCTTTGATACAGTGGTTTCATACTCCTTGAGATGGGTGATGCGATATACAATCAATTGTGAGCTATCTGAGAGTGGAATACCCTTGAATGTAATTCCAGGGTGTATATCTCTTTTATCAGGCATGTCCAAACTGAGGCCTACAGTATTCAAACATCCCAGGATAACTGGATAAAATCCAACACAAATTTGTAAATTTATACAAAGCACTGTGAGATTGTGTTGTGGCTTTTTATTTACTTAGTATTACTATGCATGCACATCTTTGTGTGTGAGAAAACATGGATATATATATATATATATATATATATATATATTGAGGCATGAATAAAGATGTTAGAGAAAAACTTCTTTTAGGAGTCATTTTTCTCTGTTTACCCTGGATTCCAGGTATCAAACTCAGGTTGTCAGGCTTGCTTAGGAAGCACTTTTATCTACTGAGTCATATTCCATCAATCAGGTTCCTTATTTATTCATGTAACTTTTATCACACAGTTCTCAATTTGTAGAATGAAATTTGTAGTTGACAATGTTGGACACATCTGCTCAAGTGGCACCCTTTCATGATGAGTAGAATCTGAGCTAGACATCTTTTTTTGTGCTGGCTTTTGTAACTCTGCTGTACTGTCCAGCAACTAGAGGAAACTTGTCACCACTGTGTCCTGATCAGCAATGGACACTGTGTGTTACATTGCAAGAATTCTAGAGAGAATGTGCTCACTACTGAAATAGTTGCTGACTACTTGGGGTGAGCCCAACCACTTTCCCAGAATATATGAAGCTTGCTCCATAAGAAAGAGTTCACATTTTTCACTAAAAGCTAAGATGAAAACCTGTGGCTGGAGGTGCCATAAGAACCACTGCAGAAACAATTATTGATGTATTGTTAAAGAGATGTGATATGTCATTTGAATTGCCTTCTAACATTGTGTTTAACTAATAGTTTCGAGCTTAGGAGTGTGGCTCACTACAGATCCCTTTATTCATGCCTATTGATGGGCCATTTTGGTGCCAAATTAATGTAGTCATCTGAAGTTGCTATGAGTTCATGATTTCAATGGATTTGTATTGCCTGTAAGATGGCATTTTGAAGTTCTTCTTCATATCTTCAGCCCTTATACTCCATCTCCCCCTTCATGTAACAATTCCCGAGCCTTAGAGTGGATAGTATAAATGTCTTAGTTAGGAAGTATTTATCTGTTACTTCTCAGCATCTTAAATATTTATGAGTCTTACCTTAACTACTTTTTACTGGAAAAAGAGGCTTCTCTGATTGGAAAGGTAGATAGCATCAATCTACATGTGTAAACATAAATATTAGAAGGCAGCTCAATATTGCATCAATTTTGGTAATCAATGGTATTCAATTCACTGCTAGAGCCTATAACCCGACACACATCACAGATTTTTGACCAGAATTACAGAAATAGCTTTGGATACCTCCAGTGGAGTGGACCTTAAATCCAACTAGAGAGTAGGTAGTCTAATAGTGTCATTATTGCAAAAGTGGGCACATCTTACTTTGTAGGTTGGTTTAATAATTCATAGAGTTCAGGTTTCAGTAAGACTATTGCTATTTTTCTCTCCCAGTAGCCTGAACAACATGTAGGTGCCAATAAGGAGGAATCTTCCAGCTCAGTTCCAGTCTTATTTCTATATATCATGCAACTGGTTTGTAGTGTCTTCTTCTATAAGCTTTTACTATCTAATTCTATTGGTAACTAAAGAGAACAGCAAGAAACTACATGATTTGGGAGTCTCTGAGGTCTCCCTGACCAACATCTTACATATAGAAATTTCATTCCTGTTACTGAAGACTTGTTGATAACACATTGTTTAGGAGCAGACTTTTCTACCCTTGTGTTGTATTTTTCTTCAAGCTCTTTTGCAAAATTTGACAGGGAAATTCCTTCCTGAGGAAAAACAAAGGGTTATCATTGATGTACCATGTGCTCTGCTCCCATTGTCTGACTTATGTCTCAGCAGGTGGAACAGTTCTGACCACTATGCAGATGGAGAAATGAGGCTTATAAGATGCTCTGGCAAGTTCCATGTAGGTTGTTGGGAGTAACATATGATACATGACATGATGTGAAATCCTGTTTTTGGTTTATTCTCTTGAGCATCCTTTATTATAGACACATAGCAGGTTCTTTAGAGGAAGTAGCTAAACACTTCAATGTACAGATTTAACACACATTTCTATAGGACACTGAAGGTATAGAATATAGATGCACAATAATTATGTTTCTCAAATATGGTGACTTTTATAAAAAATAAATTTTAATTAATATTATTTTTAGTAATAAATTATAGTTGTACATACTTGTAGGTTCAATGTGATATCTTGATGTATATGTAAAATGTAGACTTATTGTTACAAGATAATTAGCATACCATTTACTTCTCAGCATTTTCTGTGGTGGGATTTGGAAATTTTCTCTCCAGTTGCTTTGAAAAAGCTATTGTTAAAATTAGAGTTGTTCTGGTCTATGGTAGAAACAACTTCTCACCCTATTTTCTTTGCACCCCTACAACAGGAACCTTTGATTCTCACTTTTATTTCCACACCAAACTCTCACAATCATCATTGAACTCTACCTTGATGGATTTTATTTATTTATTCCTTTTATTTTATTTTACAATACCATTCAGTTCTACATAACAACCACGGATTCCCTTGTTCTCCCCCCACCTTCCCCCCTCCCCTCCCCCCCAGTCCATCCCCCATTCCCACCACCTCCAGGGCAAAGCCTCCCCTGAGGACTGAGATCGACCTTTGAAACCTGGGTCTACCTTGATGGATTTTAATATTTAGATTCTACATACAAGTGGATAAACATAATGAGTATAAGAATATATTTACAAATATAAATAATATCAGCTAAGAATAAGTATTTGTCCTGTGTCTGACTTATTTTGCTAAGCACATTGCTCCTTTTCACCTGTGTGAAAACTTTTCACAGACTTTCCTTCTTTTATTAGGTTAAATAATATCCCAGTATTCATGATGTATGTTTTATTTTGTTTGTACATTTTGTTTACACATTCATCTCTTGATACATACCTAGGTTGATTCCTTATTTTTGGTTATTGTGAACACTGCTGCAATAAACATAGTTGTGTAGATATCTCTTTGATATACTGAATATAACTAATTTGAATATAGTTAGGCAGGATCATATAAAAATTTTATTTTTAATAAGCCACATGATTCTGCAAAACAAAGAAATCCTTCATAGAGAAAGGAGACATATAGTATGAGTAAATATTTTATAACTATGCATTTGGAAAAGGGTTAACATCCAAAGTATGTGAGGAACTTGGCAATAAAACAAATAGTTCAATTTCTGAAAGCATAAAAGAAGAGTTTTCTCAACAGGCGTGAGAAAAATGGTCAAAAGGTCTATGAAAAAAGACTAAGCCTTGCTAATCATTAGGGAAATGCAAATTAAATCCATAATGAGCTATCCTCTTTTGCCTGTTAGAATGGCTATTATAAGAAAGACTGAAAAGGACAGATGATAAATGTTGTTTGGGAGGTGAAGAAAATTTTGGCCCTGTTGATGTTTGGAATACAAATTAGTACAGCCATTTTGGAAAATATCACATAAGTTTCTGGAACCTGTAAGCAATCCAAAAAAACCTACTATTTAAAATAAAAGAAAAAAACTAAAATCTATCATATTCCAAGAAAACATTAAAATAAAATTCGCATATATTTCCTTATCTTTTACATATTATCATACAGAAAACCAGTTCCACAAATTTTGGTGAAATTACTGAATGGCAGATTCTTTTTCATAATTTTAATATGCACATAATAATTCATATGTGTACAAAGGAGTTTATAGGTACCTCTATTCTATTTATCTATCTATCTATCTATCTATCTATCTATCTATCAATCGATGTCTATGTAATTTATTTTTCTTTCTGTCTATATCTTCTTAACTCTCTATATATTGATTTCAACTGCATAGTCAACTTATTTATTAAAGAGTTTCAAAAATTCTTCTTGCTAAAGCTGAGTGTGGTTGTCACACCTGTAACCGCAGCATTTAGAAGCTAAAGCAGGAGGATGCCAAGGTCCAGGCCAGGCAGGGGTACACAATATTACTGGAAATTTTAGTGAGTCTCTTCATGGTCAACATATGATAGAAGAGAAGTCAAGGTCTCCTCCCCTCTTGGGCTTCTTAGTCTAATTAATAAAATATTTTCAGAACAGATTCAAATGGAAGCTTGACACAACTTTGCTCGAGTTTAAAAGAAAAAAAATAAACTCAGGGTCAGTCCAGCAAGAAATATTGGCAGCTGTTTGGAGAATTAAACTAGAGAAAAAACAGAGAAAAAGACATGAGTTAAGCCAACATGGAAATCAGTTACATGACAGACAAGTAGACACAAGATGGGGGGAGAAGTTTTTGAGAAGGACTGAAGACCAAAGTGTTAGGAAAACCATACTTAGAAGAGACGGGTTGACAAAAGGAAAATTTAAGCATTTCTGACTAATTCAGAAATACAAGCAGGGTTTGAAAGATTCACTAACAAGACTCTGCAAGGTACTGTGCTAAGGGGACTAGCATTCTGGGAAGAAAATGCAATTATCTCAGTAAAGAGCAAATTATTCCTCTCATCTCTTCATCAAGGTTTAAGGTGAACTCACCTTCCTGTATGGGTGGTACTTTTGGTCGCCAATAGATGAACTCTTAGGAGGAAATTGCTGGGGATGTCTTTCTGTATGCTGTGAATGTGTTGCTCTGATTGATTGATAGATAAATAAAATGCTGTTTGGCCAGTAGCCAGGCAGGAAGTATAGTATAGGCAGGATAAGCAGAGAGGAGAATTCTGGGAAGTGGAAGGCTGAGTCAGGAGATGTTGCCAGTCGCCACTGCCATGAGAAGTAAGATGTAAAGATACAGGTAAGCCATGAGCCATGTGGCAAGGTATAGATTTATAGAAATGGGATAATTTAAGATATAAGAACTAGATAGCAAGAGGCCTGCCATGGCCATACAGTTTACAAGTAATATAAGTCTATGTGTATTTACTTGGGTCTGAGCAGCTGCTGGAGCCGAGTGGACACACACACACACACACACACACACACACACACACACACACACCAAAACAAAAAACTTCAGCAAGAGGAAACAAATGACATCCACATGTGTTCACCCAAAGGTAGATTCCAAGTTTTTTTTTTTTTTTTTTTGGCTAAGAGGGCACAGCTTTCCCTTAATGGGCCTTCAGTGCTATTCTGTTAATAGCATGCATGCCCCTGACTCTACATGAATGAATAAATGCGTGGTATTATTGTATAGAGCCAGCTTTAGGAAGTCTGATTTAATTTTAGAGATAAGAACAGATGTCCTTGTTTGAGGCCCTCAAGATAATAACCTGAGAAAGAAAACGACGTGAAGAACCTTGAAGTTGTCAGCTTCATTCCAAGTGCATTTCAGATTCCTCCTGGCACTAAGTTCAGCACTCTGCCCTTGTTTTCTACTCACATCCTTTTCTAGGTCACACCAAGCCATGTGGTCTCTTTAATTTCCTTTCCCCTCCTTTTTATGTTCCTGTCAGTTCAATTCCTCTCCCCACCATAATGAGGAGGAAGTCTTATTGTCTCCCAGTGTGGTTACTCACTTAGGCCATGCATGTGGGAATGCAAAGGGACATTTTCCTCTCCAATGCATGACAGCTGCATTGTTTTTTGTTTAAGGAAAAGGAACTCTGCCTCTGACAGGTCAGATCTCCTTCTCCTTGTGTCTCTTTCCCTCCCACAGTCAAGTGCGTGCTTTCTCCTTATTCTTGGTGCTTCCTCTGCAGTATACCTGTCTCCTTGCATATAGATCTACAGTCATTATGTTGCAAACATAAACCCTGGTTTCAAAGGGCCTGATCTTTGCTTAGAGTCAAATTAGACAAGGTGACTTTAAGGGAATTCTGGATGTTATAAGCATTTCTTGGAATATTGCCTTCAAAAGATCAGTCACAGCTGTTGCAACGTTTCCCAGAATTCTCTGCCATTCCCCCTCAATTATCTTACCCTGAGCAGTTGTTTTAAAGTTCTCTTTTGAAAAACTGAAAATGATCTTCCTGAATCATATTTTTTTTCCCTTATGGACCCAGCACTGTCTCCAGCAAGCAGAGTCTCTATGGGTTTCTGGCCCTACCTCCTGCTCCATGTGGAAATTGGTATTACTACACTCAATGGGACTCTGCTTCTTTAAATTGGGGGCAGAAGACATAAGGAGTCTCTGAGTCTTTCTTCTTTTAACTGATTTTCATGAGTCTCATATAGAATGAACATTGGAAGAATTAAATTTTCTGCCTAACTCCTTTCATGAGAAGCATCTGCTGTGGAACTTTCTACATGCATGTGATTGCACAAATGCCTTTGCTTTCTCTTCAGTGACCAGTCCCCATCTTGTGTTGTTGTGACCTTGTCCAGCAAACACTCTGTGTTCGACAGCCACTGCCTCCTCAGCTCACTGATCATTCACCATAATCCTTGGCTTCACTGAAGTATTTGTATCCAATCCCTTCTGGCTTCTGTGAAATATGCCTTGCCCTCTTGCCTCATGGGGCACTAATCTTTTTCTTTATCTGCATCTTTGATATGCATTTTTGTCTCTTTCTGGCTCTCTTCTTCCTTGTGATTTTTAAGTATAAATTCTTGGGGTTAGTGAGAGCATGGACCTTAGAAAAAGTCTATGACTGCCATGTTGCTAGATAAGTATAATTCTGTACTTATTTCTAGGTCTTATTCTTTTATTCTCAGAGAAATGTAGCTATGACCACTCATCAAATAAGCCTCTCTTTATAGAAAATGGAGACCATCACAGAAAAACACAGGTGGACACAATACAGAGATTAAGGTGTTGTGAGGATCCCCATCCTGAAAGATACATCTACATCATAGCTCCTGCATCTATGGCTCGGAGATCATCTTCAAAGAAGGGCAGAAAGATTATAAGAGCTAGCATATTAGGAAATCTGTGTGATATACTCTTTCCTAGAGATAGCTACATAAACAAGACCAGATTCACAGACATATTAACATGGTAGGGGATTTCACAGGGCCCCACCACTAGACAAAGAATTACAAGCAATTAATTCTCTTTTACCTTCCTGGGGATGAGTCCTCTTATTGACTTTCTAATGTAGAGTGGTCTGCCTTGAAGCCATGCATACACTAACATCAAAAATGGACTCAACAGGTTGCATATATCTATATATACTTGCATATACACACATATATACACAAATGTTTATTGTATACTAATCAGTGAAAAAGAGGCTAGGAACTTGAGAGTGGGGGTACAGGAAGAGTTTGAAGGAAGATATTTAGGAAAGGTTATAGGGTAGAAACAGCTGAGGAAAAGTGATACAATTCTGTTTCAATTAAAACATATTTTAAGAATAAATAATTAAACACAATAATCTTTAGAGAGCTGCTCTTTTTTCCCACAGGATATTCATAAGCAGATTCTCTTTGGGGAATAACCCAGATGTTGTTTCCATCTTATTCCTGTTTCCACATCTCAGCCTTGGTACTCTGCCAATATGTGCCTGCCAGTCTTGGCTGAGGACTCTGCACCTCAACCTGCTCAAAGGTAAACTTGCCATCTCCATGCCCCGTCCTTCCCTCTTGGTGTCCATCTTCTCCATATAGTAATATCATTTCCATCCTCCAAGTTCTTTCTGATTTCTTCTTCTAATTTCTTTCCAACCACATGTGTGTTTAAAAGCCACAGTGATTGGTGAGTCGGTTTTGTCACCATTCTGTAGTTGACTCAGCCTTTGCCTATCACCCATGCATGGATTCTCATTATGTGATGATGGATTCATAAAATCTTAAAAAACGCATCCACATACAGACTCCTGTTCTGTTACTTTTCACACTTTCACACTTCTTTGTAACTTTTGTGGTTGTGTTTCTCCTTCACTGAGTATGTGTAGCTGGCTGGGCATGATGGGAAGGTGTATTTAGTTAACAGGGAACTTAAGGAGCTACTGTTAATAGTAGTTAATCATAATTTTGTTACTTATAGGCAAAAAGGGTCAAGGAAGATACAGGAGGAAGACATGATGCAACATAGACCCTGGCTCAAAGCTTGTCTTTAAAAGCTACCTTCTTCTGGGTGGAGATGTTTACATTCTTCAAATGTTCATTTGTTGAATACTTCTTCCCCAGTGCAGAAAGGGTACTTTGATTATGTTAGTAAGGGTGAGGTTGCTCTCAGAATGGACTGAGGTATCATGTTCTTGAAATTCCAGAGGTGTGAACTAAATAGACTTACTCTCTTTCCAGCGGTATTTTGTTATAACAGCAGACATCAAGACCATGGTGAGTCTGTGATGAGGGTCTAGAGACTTCCTCTAGCCCTGACAATCATCACTGCAGCCAGTGACTGAGGCTCTGAGCATGGCCTTCCTAGTGTCTCCTTCAATGATGAGTCTGAGCAGCTTACCCCAGTGAACCGCAGAGTCTATACCGGAGTCCTATGTGGCCTGTTATTGGATATCTTTAATTCAGCATTCATGAGCACATTGGCCTGGTGCAAATCCCCTTACTGTGTCACTTTTTTAAGTCTGTATAGTGAAAGCCTTGGCTGTCATCATGTTGAGTTATTCAGTGTTCCCTCTACATGACACATACTTTTTCATCTCTGTGATTTGCTCATGATTGCCTATTTTGCTAAAACTCCCTATTCAATCACTCCTGTTTCGCAAAACACACCCAGATTTTCAAAGTGCAGTTCATATGACACTGTGTACACAATCTTTCCTGGTAGTCCATGCTTGAAATAGCATTTCTTTAATTTGTTCTCCAGATAAACTTCTACTTCAATGAAATGATAACAGCATGACTTCCTTTTCATGTCACCATTATTCCTTTTTGCCATTATTACCTGTTTATTTACATTATGTCCACTCACCACATCATGTTAAGTAATGTTCAGACTCCGTCTTCCTCTCTGTTTTAGTTACTTGTTTTTGTTAGGCTGTGACAAACACCTGACAAAGCAACAGAGGAAAAGTTGAATTTCCTTTAGCTCATAGCCCATTAAACTCGATTACAGCATTTTAGGACGTCCCTAGCCTAAAGATCCAAATTTTAGCTCCTCATACAAAGAATTCCCAAAGGCCTAAGAACAACACACAAGTTTATCACAACCATACTCTCACTGTTTAGTAATTTTCCATATTAGTGACTTTTCTTATTTCTGTGATCAAAAAACTCTACCAAAATAACCTAAGAAGGCAGAGTTGATTTTGGAACACATTTAAGGGTACAGTGTACTATGACAGGAACAGCATGGTAGTAGGAATTGGAATAACTGGTCACATTACAGAGTAAAGCCGAGACAAATCAAGGCTCATGCTTTGCTTGCCTTCTCCTTTTTCTTCTGTCTGAAAACACAGCCTAGGGAGCACCCTCTATACACTTTAAGGGAGTCTTCAAACCTCAGTCAAACCTCCCAGGAAATGCCTATATAGACCGGCCCAGAAGTCTGTTTCTTAGGTAATTCTAATTCTGTCATGTTGAAAATAAAGATTAATCTTTACACTGATCTATTATCATAACGTCCTTGACTATAGCCTGACATAAATTTGGAATTCTCAGAGAGATCCAGCCTTTGCTTTGGGTCCAGGTGCCAATGAATAGTACTTTTCTGAATGGTCAAATAGATGCATAGTATCAGGAAATGTGTCACAAAGCAGACTTCTGTTCTGCTACTGGCCTGGCATAGAAAGTAATCATTGACAGTCTACTGAGAAATTCTATGACACGAGTGGATGCCATACGTTAAGTCTTCAGCTTCCCACAGCATTGTACACATTCTTCAGTCTTCATACAAACACTCAGCATTCCTTTAGTGATAAAATTAGAAGGAGTCCAGATGAGCCCTGCCTTTGTCAAAAGGAAAGAAATGTGTCCCACTACTAAAGTTAAGTTTCCATACTCATATCCCATGGTCCCTTAATCAATAAGAATAGAAAAATTTGGAAAAACCATACATTTAAAAACAGGCATGTAGAATATCAGAGTGCAGAATATTTCTAGTTTAATGAATTAAAATATCTTTTCAACTTGTAACTTTAAGATTTGAATGATCTTGATTAGAGGATCCTTGGAGTCCCCTTCAAAGGATAAATACTAGCTCAGGCTCCTGGTTACAATGAACAAATTTAATTTGAGAAAATCTGTTGTACTTGCCTTTGCTTTTAAGCTCACAAGCTCCTCTGAGAATGAAAGCTTAGAATATGCTACATAAGATGTTAAAATTATTAAGTAACAAGGATTCATGTGGAATAGAATATGTAGGGGAAAATGAGCTTGAAAGAGGATAGATCCAAGTTAAGCATTAGTAAGTGTGCTTTCTACTGGGAAGTGGGAAAGAGTATGTGTCAATTATGCATTGCTAACATCATTACAGCGATAAGCTTACTCAGGTTTGTACTATTGTAAAATTCAACAAATAGGTTATTTTTATGTGCAGGGAATTACAGCATTTCACAAGGTTCCTCTGTACAAATTTATCTTTAAAATTGTTTTTGACCTTTTGGAATATTTTTCCGTCTCCTCAAGAAACAGAGTGTTTTTCCCCAAATGGACTTTGATTTTTAGTTCTTCCTTCAAAGCACAATAGATGACTTTAAATTGGCCAAGTGCTAAAAATTTTCTTAAATTGTCTTAAAATGGGAGTAAGGCTTCTATTTCTGATGAGGAATAATGGGTATATGCTACCATACTTGGTTGTGGCTTGCTGCCCAATAATTTTTCTATTGTCAAATTAGGTGTCATTAGGTGATATTGAGGTGTGGGGAGCTTTAAAAGTTATGGCGGAGTAGGGCATTCTGCAATCATGAGTTTCCAACCTCATGCATGAATTAATGTTGGTCTTGGAGAATGAATTAGTTGTCTTAGGAGCAGTTGCTATAAAACAATATTAGTCCATGTGTTTTGTAACTCCTGCATTCATCTGAGTCCCTTTTCAGCTCCTCCTTGTGGTCCTTCTAGGAGAAACCTTTTGCTCGAACAATGGTTGCATGCTTTTTGGAATTATCATTTGTCATAATCATAAACCAAACTATTATGTTTACTTATAAATACCTCAGTCTCAGGAATTTTTTCAGTAACACAAAGCAGATTGAGAAAACACACACACACACACATACACACACACACACAGACAAACATATGTATATTATAGCTATAAAAATATAATGTAGAATTTGCTTTGCTCTAACCTTGTCCTTCTGGCTTTGAAGGACATAATCTTGTCTTAATCTTATCAGCCAAAAACACATCTTGTTTTCTCTTTTGTCCCTTTTCTACAGTCCATGTTCCATAAGGTAAACATGTATTTTTGCTTTGCTCTTTGGTGTTATTTTTATTTTCTATGTTTTCCTTACAAGTTGGTTGTCACTATGTAGACTAGTTTTAGTTTCTCCTTATTTTTTTCTGTAGTTGATGAAATGAAAGATATGCTACTCAGGATCCAAAATAGAAGAACCATATAGAAACAATTGCTTGTTGTGAGTGAAGAGCACAGTCTTCCAAATCAGCCAGGTGTAACTAATAGATATTCTATGACATGGGCTGTCATGCCCTTCATGGCCTGGGAAATGACCTGGGACAATGGGAATGAAGAAATGGTAAACATATACACAGAAAAGCCAGAATTCGGTGGGTCATGTGCTCTGATAGAGATGTCTGGAAAAAGCACATTCATGACAGTTGAATGGAGGTTGGATTATACAGTTAAATGAGGAGGAGGCTTATTACATATAGCTTAATAAGGAGTTGGACTTATTACATAAAGCTGAATGAATATGAGGTTTATTCTATATAGATGAATGAGGAGGTAGATGTATTATATATAATTGAATGAGGAGGTGGGTTTATTATATATAGCCGAATGGGGAGGTGGTTTTATCAAATACAGCTGAATGAGTAGGTAGGTTTATTATATTCAGCTGAATGAGGTGACAGGTTAACTTGTCTCAGTAGCGGAATCTCTTTAGGGGAACTGTTTCAGGCTGCAGTCATTTTGGAGGAGGAAACTGTGATTGATATGTCTTGCATACAGTGTCATCCATGGGAAGACCTTGCCATTTCCATGTGCTTAAGGCCTTGGAATCCTTGACATTGCCATACTCTGTCAACTGCTCCCATAATGAACAAACAAGATGTGACATCAGACACAAAAATGTCTGACTGGATTTGATAACTGTTTCCAGTACCTGGGAAGTAGGATTGGGATGGGCGAAAACTCAGGTGTCTGGTGCTCTTCTTCATAAACCCTTTAATATGGTTTTGATCATATAAGCAGTAAAGGTATTTGCATTTAGTCAAGGGTAGGGCACATGAGGACATGGAAAGGTAACTTTATTGAGACTTACTTTGTGTCTTTGGCATTTCAAATCATCATCATTCTGTTTGGATACTCATGAACTTTTGGTGCTGCCCACGAATTTGAGTACACATCTCTGAAAAGAGTTAAGGTGATAGACACAACTACTACTTGAGCCATTGCAACACTGGAGAGCTAGCAGAAGCTCATAAAACATGGAAACTACCGAACATCACATAGTCCAACTATGTTAAAGCCCAGTTCTAGTCTCCCTGGTTGCCTACTGTTTACAACTCTGAAAATGCCCACATTTTCTCCAGGGTCATGCAATGTGGGAAGCTTTCAGGAACATCAGCATGGAAGAAGGTAGAATGTCACCATAGCACAGCGTGAACAAATTCTATGGGAACAGACATATGAATGAGTCACTAGGGTCTACCTCATAGTGCCTCAGAAGGAGCGGTCAGATTAGAGCTCCTGAAGTCAGGCTCCTCTGCTTCAGAGTGCTCTGCTTACAGAGACCATGAGCAAGAATTTGTGCTCTAAGTAGGAAAAAAATACATGCAGAGAACACCATGAGTCAGGCAATGACTTACATCTAAGGAAAGTGAAAGTTAACCTTTTGAAGGTTATGCCTGGTCTTGCTCAATGAGTAGTTAAAAAAGATTCTAGAACCTTTGGTTACAAGTCCAGTGAAATAACTCTATCATTTTGTTTATTGGTTCTAGCCTGTATCTGTAAATTATAATTGCTTCAAACATTATTGTATCAATGTCTTTTTTTTAGATTATGACTGTCTTTTATGATACTGTAAAAGAATATCTAGGATTATGTAATTTATAAAGAAAGACATGTTCTAGATAATAATTCTGGAGGGTAGCAAGTCCAAGACCGAGACACCACTAGTTTTGTTGTTTGGAGAAACCCAAGCTGTCCTTCCAAGAGAACACCATGAGCATTGCATTCTTCAGAAGAAAGGAATGTTACTCTTGGCAGAAGAGTGAAAGAACAAAGAGAAGCAAGAATGGAACAAATCCCTTTATAACAGACCCAGTCTACCCCATGCAGCTGTCAAGTCCTCGTAACTTTAGCATGTTCTGAAGGTTCTCAAAAGTCCCACCAATTTAACAATGCTACCATGACAGTCAAATTTCTAAGTGGATTTTTGAAGAAGAAAACATTCAAATCATAACAATACTTCCCTAGTACTGGAATTAAATTAGCTAAACTTAGATTTTTATGCACTGAACACAGGGATGTTTGTTTTAACTCCTAGGACTTTATCACTTAGTGTTTTAGCTTAAGTGGAGATATTCCAATGTTTGCAAAGAAAAGGGTGTGATTGCCTGAATCTTTTCTGTAGTGGACTTTCACCTGTGCTGCAAGAAAGGGAAGATATGCGTCATGGACATCACCCAGTGGCAAGTACTGGTACCTGATTTGAGCTGGTAGAGATCTAATTAACTGCCACCAGATATGTTCAATTAACATGTATTCTTTGGACTGCAGTTCCAGTTACAACATTTATAAAAGAGGTTCAGTTTTCTATCTCCTGATATTGTTTATTTGCATTATCACCTGTTAGGTATTACTTTGTAAAATTTTTTCAAATATGAAGATTGAGAATTTTTTAAAAAACATTAAAGGTAGCATAATTGCAAATTAGATCACTATCATCTACGACATCTAGGTTGATGAAACCTAAGTTTGGATACATCCTTTATATGTCTCTCTGACCCCGAGGGGTTCACTTCACCTTTCATGCCCTTAAATTCCTGAGCATTAAGGTATAAGACAATGAATTGAGTAAATGGTTTTAAGAATTCATGTCCAACTGTGATATTCTAGTTTTGCCCTTTGGCTCCTCTCTTATGCTAGAATAATGTTATCTATCATAACTAAAGTACTTTCCTTGTACCAAGAGGCAGAGAATAAAGAGAGGAGGATAATGTTTTGTTTAGTTTTTTTTTTTTCATGTCCAGAGTGATTGCTCCATTGAGATTATTTCCTCTTTTGTGGGAGGCTGTTAATGCTATATAATCTGTATGTACACAGGCTTGCTGAACAAAATCTTGGTATGATGCGCCTCACACAACATCTTGTATCATTGTGTAATTATTAGCTAGCATCATCATCATTACCCAAATTATCACCACTAAATCAATGCAAAAATCACATTTCTTTGTTCTCTGGTGCAAGACAGCTGAGCAGAACAGACATCCTAAGAACATCAGCCTCAGAAGACAAAGGGTTTGCCTGTGCAGCTGGGCAGCCGGAAGTGCAGGCGTCCTCAAGTATCTTTAGTCACCCCCAGGAATGCAAATCAAGATTGAAGAAAGAGTCTTCCTTTCCAGGCCTGAGGAGCCATCTCATCTGTGGAAATGAACTTCCATTCTCTCTGGCAATTAGTTTCACTCTGAAGTATGATGATTCTTTGAAGCCTCACCAGGAGAGGAAATACTGCATTCCACATTAAGCAAAGGAAATATATGGTACTGGCTGAGACATTAATCTCCTTTGCTCTGCACCTGATTTTTCACCGTTAGAATATTGCAGCAAAGCTCTATGCTAAATCTCCAGCAATTTAGCTCAGCAAAGTAGATTAGTTAGAGCTGATGCAGAGCGCTACCTTATAAGTTTCTTTCAGTTAAAGTGATATTTGAATATGTAGGCTAGGCTAGAACTGGAAGCTCTGATGTTCCACTTCTAACAATATTAGATGTGAATAAAGGTCACCCAAACACACTTGTGGCCTGGGCTCTTATCTCTGAAAACATTTAGATAAGTAAATAACTTTGATACAGCCAGTGCCTTTTACCCAAAGAGAAGACTACTGGGGAAAGGGCCCATGAAATTAGGGTATAAAAAAGACAAGAAGGTTGTTAGTCATACCAATTTAGATGAAAACAATCATCCTTTGCCCTTTTCCAAGAATACAGACTGACTTAAGCTATTGTTTAATAAACAGCATCAAACAGACCCATTTACAATGTTAGGGAGTCTTGTTAGTGTTTTGTTTTGGTTTTGTTTGTTTTATTTTTCAAGACAGGGTTTCTCTGTGTAACAGCACTGGCTGTCCTAGAACTCATTCTGTAGACCAGACTAGCCTAGAACTCCTACAGAACCACCTGCCTCTGCCTCCCAAGTTCTGGGATTGAAGGTGTGCACTACCACTGCCCAGCTATTGACTATAATCTTGGCATGTCTCCCTTCCCATTTTTCCTCTATTTTCTAAAGTATTCCCTCACTAAATGGCTCCAGAAAAGCAATGATCTCAGATTCTCTTCTTCAGAAAATCCATGGTAACAAGTGGGTAACACCAGAACTTTGTCAGGGCTTTTAGGAATCATAATGATAAAAGATAGGAGGGGGCCTGTCATCAAAGTGACAGTCAGGAATGGAGCACATGACACAAAAGAGCCCATGACAGGCTGTATTTGACAGCATGCAATGACTGTAGATGATCCATGGGCTCCAGTGGTGGTCTTCTATTGGACCTGGGTGTGACAGCAGTGAGAAGATGCAGGAAAAGAGCATCCCCAAGTCCAAGTGTGACTAATCTGTCTCCTCAGCCATGAGAAAAAAAATTGTTTTTGTTTTTTGAGACAGAATTTCTCCATGTAGTTTTGGTGCCTGTCCTGGATCTTGCTCTGTAGACCAGGCTGGCCTTGAACTCACAGAGATCTGCCTGGCTCTGCATCCCCAGTCCTGGGATTAAAGGTGTGTGCCACTGCCACCCAGTGGGGAAATTGTTTTAAACTCAGAGGCACAAACTGTCTTTTAGCACACTTTTATCACATGTCAGCAAACTCTTGGTTATCATTCTGTGCTCCCACAAGTTCACATCCCTCACTGTCCAATTCAAGCTGCACACCCATACAGTGACTACTTTTCTATTTAGTTGGCAATTTCGAGATAAAAAGATTTCCTGCTTTCTTTACCCTTTGCTGTTTATTCACTAAATTCTTGGAGTGCTGGAAGGCAAGAAGTCAGTTAGAGATAGGAGAATCCACTGTGTCAATAAGTGAGTTTATAGCTATATCATAGTTCATCTGATGGTGGAAGTCCCCTACCACCAGAGACAAATAGAGTATGTGATGGTCTCTAGCCTGGAGAAGTCTCCAGGCTGCTAAGTCTTTCTTTCACTGAGGGAGTTGAGTAATAACAAAATACAGGTGAAGGGTTTGATTCTGAGTAAGCTGGAGCATGTACTGATAGCATGTGTGTGTACAGGAGGCAAAGACTCATTTCAAGTCTTCTGTGTGTTTTTACGGAACCATGCCTCAGCTCAGCTAAAAACAATCCAAGTGTGCTTGGAAAGTGAGCAGTTCTCTGTGTTCACCTGGAAGGAAAGCCTTTTCATCTGCAGCATCAGAGACAACCTGACTAAACACCAGTCTCAGGATTGAATCAAAAGTATGAGAATGTTTCAAAAGAGGACTTCTCAAACTCAGAACAAATCCTATACAAAAGCAAGGCCTTGGTTATAAAAGACTGCAACTGCAGGAGGTGGGAAGATGATGTGTGGGGAAGGCATGAAGTAGAGGCAGTCAGTGTGAGAGGGTAAAAGCCTCCTCTTATTTGGAGACCCTGCAGAGATACATCCAGGAAAAAAGCCTCTAAGCTGAAATTGTCCCATTTATGGTCTATCCTGTGACACTCAGTTGTCTACGGACCACTAAGGTTAAGTCTCTTGACTGTGGAAGGAAAATCCACTCCTGGGACTGGGAAGGAAGAGCTTGTGTCGGAAGTCCACTGTTGTTACCTATAAGCATATATCATCAGGAACTGGTAGGACAGAAGTGGGCTGGAACAACTAGATGTCAGGACTGAATACTAGCAATACTCATCCATCACTTAGAAGTAAATATATTGGCTGGGTCCTCTAGAGCTGATTCAGAAATGCTAATGGAATGGAAAAGACCTACAGAAAATAAGGTATTTTTAAGCGTCCTTGCATAATTTTCAAGAAAGAGTCAGAAAGCTAAAAGCAATGCTGGAATTGTTATGTAGACCAGATGTGTCCCTGGGATGGATCTTTCACTAAAGTCATGCATTAGTTCAAGCTACCTAGGGCCTCAATGACAGTAACCCTGAGGCACAGACTTGCAGTAGAATGTTATATCATGGGGTTCCAGAATGAATGACTGAAGTCAAGTAGTTGACCTTAATTATCAAAGGCAAAGTGGAAATAAATGAGAATAGCAATAATAAGAGGTGTGGCAAAGGTTAATAGATAATAAATGTGTAGGAAGAATTGGCTTTACTTTTTCCAGCCCAAAACAAAGTGGAACATCATGAAGAGAGAAGGATGGCTGTGGGCATTAGAAAGAGAGGAGAGCAGAGAGAGAGAGAGAGAGAGAGAGAGAGAAAATGCTCACTCCAATTTTGAATTCACATGTACAAAGTCCATTGATTAAAGTATGGGCGAGGATCTTTTAACACCTATGTAAAGGATACAAAAACCACAGCCTCATGCCAAAAGGGACTTGCATCCATTTATCAAGGTACTTGCACTTGCACACACATGATGCTTAGGTAGCATATAGAACTAACACTGATGCCAGCCTCCTACAATAGGTTGCATTCCAAAAGAGATGAGATCTTAAATTTGCCTCAGGCTCAGATCTATGACATAGTGATTCAAAGGGCCCAGAGAACTGGTTTTATCTGCCCACATTCTTCCAGAATATAATTGGGATAGATTTCCTTAATAGTTGGCATAATTCTCACTTTATTCGTTGACCTGAAGAATAAAAGCCATTAGGATAGGATGGGTTAAGGAAAACCTGCTGAAATTTCCTGACCTCCTTAAGCCAAAATAACAAATCAGAATAAATAGCTTATGCAGGAGTAAGTAATTGTAAGAAACCAGAATATGGGCTAACCTTTAAAGCAGGGTTTCTCAACCTGTGGGTGGTGATTCCTTTGTGTGTGTGTGTGGGGGGGGGTTATTGAATGACCCTTTCATGGGTGTTATATACCAGATATTTACATTACTACTCATATCAGTAGCAAAATTATAGTTATGAAGTAGCAATGAAAAATTTATGGTTGGGGTCACATCACCGCAGCATGAGGAACTGTGTTAAATGGCCACAACATTAGGAAGATTGAGAAACACTGGTCTAAAGTTTGGTACAAAATTAAAGTTCATAAATAATTCACCATGATTCGACATCCAGCACTTAATTGAACAGGAATGCCCCTTTCATGGGTCCAAGATTGAACTTTTGGCATGGTGTGACCCTTTGTGAAGTCTAGCTCCAGAGATTAGTCACACTAAATCCTTCACACTGTAGAATCTAGTGCTATTTCTCCAAATTATAATTGATATACGCTCTAGACATGAGTTTGCATCCTATATTAGTTTTGTTGCAATTGCTGTGATACAATATTCTGACCAAAGAAACTAGAAGGGAAAAAAAGTTTTATTTGAGCTTAGAGTTCCAGAAAGGATGTAGTCTATACTGGCAGGGAAAGAGAGAGGAGAAAGAAGAGAGCCTGTCCCATGGCACTGACAATCTGGAAGCAGAGAGGAATGAGTTAATATATGCGTAGCCAGTTCTACTTATTCTTGTTTTCTCCACTCTTATCCCTTTCTGAGGGAATGGTGTGGGTCATCTCATTTCAATTGGCACAATCCCAACAATCCCCACAGACACACCTAATCTAAACAACCATTCATTGATTCTCTCTTACATGGTGACCCTAGATTGGGTCAAACTGACAAAACTAACCAAGCATGTTCCATGCTCAGAGGGTAACAGTTTCCTGCAGCCTAATGTATAATGTTGACTTCACAGACAAGTGTGTTCTGCATCCCTTGTATCATGTGACCTACTTAAAAGACATTTAACCATATAATCCACATATTGTATCCCATATGTCAAAGGCTACCAGCCAAAGAAAATGACATACTTGCTTTAAAAACAAGCCATCAGTTGGTAGGGGCACTGCCTTCCAAATCATGATGCTCCTATCAAACCATTACCTATTAGGACATGTGGCTGTATGGCATAAGGACATATGTTATCGTGTAACCAATGTTACACATGTTTGCAAATAATGGCATAAATTCAGCATTGATTTTTCTCCACAAGATACCCAGAACTATAAATTTTAAACTATATTCTAAATATTGACCCTCATATCACAGGTTATTGTAGCTCTTACCTCTCATCAGAGAAGCTTCTTTTTGTTTTTTTTTTTTTTTGCAACAGATAGAGATGATTACAGAGACCCATAACTGGTCAAAATTCAGATTTAAAAGTGACTCTGATGTGACTAATCATAACTGGTACATCTGAAATGCAACTCCTATACCAAAGGCTCAGGAAAAAAAATCATAGAAGAGTGGTAACATTGTAAGAGCCATAGGTCGAGGACGCTGGCTGCTAGATAGTGACCACCAGATGCAAAAGGAAAAATATACCCATTAAATCTCAACCAATATGATTGCCTCAGCAAGACCAGCATAATGACACCAGTTAACATGCCAGTGTCGACAAAGAAATTTCCACATATCCTAGATGAAGACCTACAGGTCTCAATGATGACTGAGACAGGGAGAATCATTTTCCACAAGGACAAGCTTCCAGATAGGTATCCAATCCTAAGAGGCCAATTCTTGACACATGTACATATGAGCAGTACTGAATGGACTCAGTATATCATATATATATATATATATATATATATATATATATATATATATATATGCAACAATATGGAATAGGAATTGTGAATTTGGGAGGGCTTGTACAGTGGGGGAATTGGGCATAGAAGGAGGGGCTAGAATGATGTAGATACCATGCTCATGCATGAAATTCACAAAATGCTTTAAAGGTTCTTCATAGACTGCATGTCGTGTTAAGAATATGTTCAGAAAACTACTGCAGCTATGACTGGAAAATAAAAGTAAAGACTATTAAGTAATCAAAACTCTTGAAATATATTTAGAAAAGAATTTTGGCAAGCCAAAAAGCTGGTCTAAGTGTATGGTGTGATTGGTGCTGACAATGGATACTGTTGGGGCCTTGGGATCTTCAATGATGGCAAGACATGAAGTCATTTCCCCTAAAACTCTTGGGTCCCACATTTACAGTGTTACTGTCTAACCACCATCTTGATCTAGCAAATTCTTCCTATAGAATTGGCTCCCAAATACCAACTCTTGTGGAATTACCATTCAGGGAGTCACATGAAGAGAAACCTGGAGTCTATGTCTTTGAAAGTGATGTAAGACCAGGCAGATGAAAGTCGAAATGTCAATGCAGTCTAAGCAAAGTCCTCAGTAAATCACACATGTCACCCTAGAGCTGAGATGGTCTTTCAACACTCCCAGTGTGATCACATGATCTATCACTGCTGATGGACATGTCTCTGGGTAATTCCTTTAGCCAAAGGCAGTGGCTAATGAGAATTTAGCTGAGAGCTTCAGCTACTCTCTTAGCAGCTGGAGAAATGTGTGCCATGTTCTAGACAGAGTCAAGGGCTGTATAGTACAGCATTACTAAGTGCTGGAACAATGAGAGCCAAAGAGAATGGCTGGATCCCAAAGAAGATAAGCAAGAATCTTAAATGTCAGTTCATCAGAGTGTTCAATACCAGAAAACAGCCTAGAGACTGGCCCAGGAAGGAGCTTTCTGAGAAGCAAGCCTGACTATGTGTATATTACATTTGTGACCTGGACAACTTTTTTCAGTCATTTGGGCCTATATATTATACATTTGATAATACATTTAATCAGAAATAGGGGGATATTTCAAAGTGTGATGATGAATACAAAATACTATATATTTATGAAGCACATTGGGTATTATCACATACTAAGATATAGCATTACTTATTAATTAATAAAATAGGCTATGCAATAACATTTAAAGAAACAATTAGAAACAAATGCAAAAGAAATATTCTAATAAGCAGATGTATAGGTACAAAAGGGCAGGTGGTATTGGATTATGGATGAAAGGGACTTGACTCATTTCTCTAAAAGACAGCTGCCTGATCAAATTAAAGTTGTTTCCCCCCCCCCCCCGAGACCGGGTTTCTCTGTGTAGCTTTACGCCTTTCCTGGAACTCGCTTTGGAAACCAGGCTGGCCTCGAACTCACAGAGATCTGCCTGCCTCTGCCTCCCGAGTGCTGGGATTAAAGGCATGAGCCACCACCGCCCAGCAAATTAAAGTTTTATACATGTGAGAATTATAGGTATAAAATTAGCTGATAGAATTTGTAAAATAACATTAATGTATAAAATTAAAATATAATTTACATTTAGTGTTTCTCTATACATAATAATAGTTAAATTAATCCTGTATATAAATGTTATATGTAATTGTGATAAATGTGGAGGCTAGAGAGATAACTTAGTGATTAAGAGTATTTGCTGCACTTTGGTTCCCAGCATCTCTGTAAGGGTGCTCACAACTGTAAGTCCACTTTCAGGTGACCTAATAATACCCTGTTCTAGCCTTTACAGGCACCTGCACTCATGTGCACCTCCCCCCAGGAAGATATATACATAATTAAAACTCAAATTAGAGTATATGAGCAAAAAGTTTGCATAAATGTTCTTTTTATCCCACAAAAGAATGGCTTTTATATTCTAGCACATGCCTGTAATAGTATATTTGTAATACTAGGTGGCTATGCTTTATTCAATAAGATTCAAGCAAAAGAAGAGAAAGAAATATAGAAGTCTTAAAAATCACATTGAAGCCGGGTGGTGGTGGCGCACGCCTTTAATCCCAGCACTCGGGAGGCAGAGGCAGGTGAATCTCTGTGAGTTCGAGGCCAGCCTGGACTACCAAGTGAGTTCCAGGAAAGGCGCAAAGCTACACAGAGAAACCCTGTCTCGAAAAACCAAAAAAAAAAAAAAATCACATTGAAAATTGTTTCAAACATTTTAAAGATTCATTCAGAAACCATGATTTGTCTTCATATATTTATTCTGATTTAATCACAGAATAATACATGTACAAATATACCAGTAGATTGATCAGTTTCTAGTCTCTTGCCCTTCTCTGCCTTATTTCCTATTATGAACACTGGCCCAGTTTGTTGGAAGGTCTATTCTTTTCTCATGTCTCAGCATTTTGATTTGTTGGAAATTTCGTTCCCCAACCATTTTTCTCATTGGTGAATTCCCAGTAGCTCTCTCCTTCATTGTAATTGAGTAACAGGTTTCATGAGCAAGTTTCTAGTGCATACAGTGTGACAAATGGCAGAAGCATTGTAGAAAAATAGGGGTATATTATTCAATAACAGCAGAGGTGTTGTGGAATATTTGTTTACACTGTGAAGATGTGTCTTTGCCAAGGCGTCTTCAGATTGGTTTAATAAAGAGCTGAATGGCCAGTAGCTAGGCAGGAAGAGGTTAGGCAGGATTTCCAGGGACAGAGAGGACTCTAGGAAGAAGAAATTTGGAGATGCCAATGAGACACAGAGGAAGTCAGACATATAGAATTAAAGAAAGGTAAAAAGCCAAGTGGTAAAATGTAGATTAGTAGAAGCAGGTTAAAATAAGTTATAAGAGCTAGTGTGACAAGCCTAAGCTAAGCCTGAGCTTTCTTAATAATAAGTCTCTGTGTTGTTATATATGGGCTGGAGGTCCAAAGACAGCCCAACAAAAAAGCTTGCTACACAGATGATCATGAATGATTTATCCAAAATGGGAGTAAGAAATGAATAGCTGAAATGTGGAAGTTTACTTAATTTTGTGGCTGATTAAAATAACTCCTCATGCTAGAACAAACTGATTTATGACATTTAATTAAGGACAATCCACATATCTTTCCCAATAGATAGCTAAAGATCCACACCATCCCTCCCCATATGCCCAAATCTGCAATCTCTCTCTTCCTCCCTCTCCCTCTCCCCCCCTCTCTCTCACACACACACACCACACACACAAAGAGAGAGAAACAGAGAGAGACAGACAGAAGAAGGAGAAGAATGATTGCTTTCTACTTATTAAATCTGCAATCTTGATTCAAACATAAACTGAATTTCTAAGTAAGTAATGATGTGATGTGTTATGACAAAGACTATTTGTTGGATTTTTCAGGACCATATCTACATTTTCTCTAACTGAGCATATGACAGGCATTATCTTTAGGAATATATATTTATTCATATATATTGTATATATGTCACTGCAACTCTATTAAAATGGTGTGCTGAACAAGCGACTGTTGTTCAGGAGTAATCCTCAGGGAAGTGATCAAAGACAGTACTCATTTATCCACTAAAGAGATTTTAAAAAACAATTATGAGGTATTGAGCATGTTTTTGTAGTAAACATGTTGTGAATGAGGAATACTTCCCTACATGGTCATGTATTTGAACACTTGGTCCCCAGTTGATGAGTATAGCTGAGGGTAGAGTACTTGTTCAGGTACTCTCAGATTTCCACCTCGAGATCTACAAAAGCAAGTAAGCAAACAAACAAGCAAGTGCCTATTAGTTTCATTTTAAGTGCCCGCATTTCCAAATCTCTATCCTGGTGATGGCTAATGCAAGTCTTTGGAGAAGGGGTGAGCCACTCTCTACTCTGTCCAGCACATCTTCCCATTCAGACAACCACATGTGCCAAAGCTTCAGGGGCTGAGTCATTTCTTCTTGTGCCATCCCATGGATCTGGGCTGACATATACAAGTGCACTATTCTAGAGTGCCTTATCTAAGCCAGTCTGTGGTTAGTGTTGATGTACACACTTCAATACCTCATGCCTCAGCAACTCAGGCTCTAAAAGAAATGACCTGAGAGTGGATTTGTACTTTTCCTTCAAAACAATTATGAAGCTGTATCGCTTCTATTCCAAACCCCAGTGCCCTGTCTTTAAAAGCAGAAATGTATCTGCCTGTTTCATTCTTGGGAATACTTTCTCTTAGAGTGTTTTCTTACAACACCTTATTGAGTTTAGAGAACCCTAAAACACTTTCCAAGGCATGGTGAGGTTACTGTTTTCAATGCAGTCGATTCATTTTCTCAGTTTATCCCGGAATTGCTTGTGCACAGTAAGATTCATGTGGGTGCCCTGTCAACAGCATCAAAAGCAAGATTCTAGGAAAGCGATGTCATACTCTGATGGCTTACTTATCTACAGTCTTGTTTAGGGTTAGATTTGGGCTCCTCTGAAGAAATGCTTCCCTCTCACCAAGACCTGTTTATTTCTGTAGAATTAAAAGAAAATGACGACCCACTTTCATCTTAGCACCCCCCCCCCCAGAATTGCTTTCTGCGTACCTAGTATATTATCAGTCAGACAAGTATTTACACATTTCACAGAAGAAGGGTGGTGGAAATTTATGACTGTGACCTTTAGGTGGAAACTTGATTCAGAAAATAGTGTTTTAATTGATCTTAGCCTGTGAAGTACAATAATGGTTGCTATCTTCTGCTGAATGTGTTACTTCTCATCGATAGTGCCACTGCCTTTGCAGACATAAACATGACCTGGATGTTAATTCCTGTGCTGGCTAGTTTTTGTCTAACTGACACAAACTAGAGTCTTCTGGGAATAGGGAAACCCACTGAGGAATTGGCTCTACCAGCCTGGCCTGTGGGCGTGTTGTGGGAGGGGCATTTTTTTCTGAATTGTTTACTGATGTGGAAGCGTCCAGCACACTGTGGGCAGTGCTATCTCCAAGCAGGTGGAACTGGACTGTATAGGAATGGCAGCTGAGCCGATCAGAGGAAGTAAGACAGGGCGTAGCATTCCTTTGGGGGGTTTCTCTTTCAGCTCCTGCCTCCAGGTTCCCACTTTTTTTTTTCTGTCCCGATTTCCCCCTGCGATGGACTGTTACCAGGATGCATAAAGCAAATAAACGTGTTCCTTTCCAGGTGGCTGTTGGTCATGGTGTTTATAACGGCAACAGGCAGGAAACTGGAACAACTCCTCCACCAGAGGAAAGAGCAAGCACTAGATGTTTGCCCTCTCCTGTCATGGAACACCTCTGCAGAGAAGGAACACAGGTGCCACAGGGACTCAACCGTCTGCGCTATCACAGCCACTGTCCTGAGCAAATAAACTGAACTAAGAAAGTGAGTGAAAGTTGCAGAACATTTCGGAATACTTCACACCTGAGAAGACAATGGTACTTTTGTTTTCTTTGTTTTCATGATATGGGTCAGAAGAGCTGAAAATAAACATGCTTTTATGATGTTTCACTTAAAGAGCAGGCACGAAGGAAGATATTTCAGATTAAATTGTCAACTTTCTATTCGGTGACAGAGCCCATTTTTAAAAACATTAAAAAAAATTTCTTCATCCTTGTATAGAAATTTATCAAACAAAGAAAAGCTGAAAGTACTTTAACTGCAATCACAATTGAGCATCTATATTGATATAAAATTAATATTTGGTAAAGTCTATCAATGAAGTTAAGAAGAGGAAATGCTAAATACCAGCTTTTTCATTTGAGGAATTCGATTTTAGTTTAAAAAAAAAAGAAAAACTATTAACAGAAGCTATTTTTAGAAATCATTAAGAATGTGTAACACACCACTTAGATTCTGAAGCTGTTCTGTGATTTCATAGGTAAAAAATCAGGTTGTGTGTGTGTGTGTGTGTGTGTGTGTGTGTGTGTGTGTGTGTGTGACAGAAAGCAGAGGGGTGCAGAGATCCCTGCAGTGGACTTTAGCAATAGTTAGGGAGCAACTCTTCATTGGAGAAATTCTGGCTTTCATCTCTTGCCAGACTCCAAGGATGCAGGAATGGATCATGACCAATATGAAAACACGACTGCATGGAGAGTTAGGAGGTGATGTTTAAAAAACAGTGACAAAGTGACTTGGGAGCTGATGAAAACTGGATCTAGCCCATTAATGCTCTTTGCATCTGTACAAGACTGTATATGTGCTGGAGAGATGGCTCAGCAGACTAAGTAAGGCACTTGCTGCCAAGCCTGAGGAGCTGAATTCAATTTCCAGAGCATTCGTGATAGAAATGAGAGAAACTGACTCCCTCAAATTGTCTTCTTACTTCCACTTCTGCGCTCTGGCACATGTGTACCCATACAGACACTCCCCCTATAAATAAATAAGTATAAAAATAACTTTAAAAAGAATGTCTTGTTCAGCTTAGGTTTTTAAGAGGTCATACTCTTGGAAAATATTTTGATTCGATTCCAGAACCTCCAAATCCTTAATTTTTGAAGTATCCATATTTTTCCCTCAGGAAACACTTGGATTACATATGACTCAAGAATTATTCATTTCTAAAAAGCCACTCTACCTAAATTCCTGGGTCATTGGATCACTGGTGTTGATTCAAAGGGCAAAGTTGCAGATTGTAGTTGTTTCTCTTAGTGGCTGCCACAGAGCATATGAACAACCAACCTGGCTGTCTTCTTCTCCTATTCTGAAGGCAACAGTGTCTTCCTAGAACAACCTCCATGTGCTTTTCATGGCCACATTCACATGCACAACATTTAGGCCTAGAACATGTTCTCATCATCAGTGACTTAGGGTGGATCTGGGAGATAGAATTCTCTTCTCCTCTTCCCACCCTCCTCTTTCATCCATTAGTTCCTCACCTTTACACATTTAATTTGCATATTGAAGTGCCCCACAGAGCAATGGATCTGGGTGGTGGTACTTCTAATAGCTTTATAAGAAAATTTAAAGACACTGTCACTAAAATATCAAAGCTTTGCCTTGAAGACCAGTTGGTGGATATGGAACTGAATCTTTTCAAGTTATTCTTTATTTGGAGAGCCAAGGCAGTTTTGTAAGAAAGCAGCAGATTAACATCTTTGAAAAGGCTGTCTTAGACTGCACCTCTCTCCTACAGACTTTGGGAGGAGTTGGGACACAAAGGCAATCAATCATTCTTGTACATCTGGTCAGAAATGGTAAGCCTCATCTCTGAGCCACTGTGCACTTCTTTCATTATGCCTTTCACTCTTCTCCCATTCTTTTTGTTCATGGGCTCAGGCAATTCTTCAAATGTTTGGTCTAGTTGATTTCTGCCGGCATCAGCCTTGTATTTCTCCTGGGACATCTCTGCTTAGGTAGGGACTTTAACTCAGAACAAATCATTGGCAATGCATACATGTCAAGCTCTTTATAATGTGCATGTGCTAATTCTTTTTTTTTTTTACAATATAGAGGACAAACACGTCTTTATAGTAGTGAACATAAAAGATTCCTCTTGTTCGCTCTCAACTTGCACATATGCTAGGCAGAATCCCCCTGAGTACTGCTTCCTGTACTCAAGCTACAGTTTTTCAAATTTTCATTATTCATGAAATACCCAACGTGCTTTTATTGCCACACAAAGTAGTGATTTTTAGTTATATATGAAGGAATAAAAGAGTGGTAGTATGACAATATTTAGCATAATTAAAACATACTGTGAAAGCTAATGATCAGCCTCCCTATTTAATGAAGGGATAAAGAAGGCATTCATAACACTCTCCCCACAAGGCTCTGATGCCTGGCCTATAAAATACAGGCAGGTTCTCATGGATAGCTCTTTGATAGTCTGTATTTTTCCAATTTATTCCTAAAGTTCCTAAAATTAGGCAAAGATCTAGTAGTCCTGCTGATCATTTGGGCTACTTACAGTTACCATGGACTCAGACAAAAGGAGACTTCCCAGTAAAGATTTGTTTCAGTACAAACAAACTGTCAGAGATACCAGAATTTTCCATGGGTGCTCAGGTGTTAAAATCTGGCATGGTACTCAGTGGATTTCTTCTTCATTTCTCTGATATGTTTTCCTCACAAAAGTATTTACCTACCAAGCTAGAACTAGTAGCACAGGCCTTTACTCCCAACACTGGGAGATGCACACAGGACGATTCCAAGTCTGAGGCTTGACTAGGACACAGAGGCAGACCCTGTCTTAAACATTAATGCTTTCAACTCTAGCTCTCACAAGTGTTTGTGTTCTGTTTTTATTTAATAACTGAAATTGGTGAAAAAGAGGTCTGGGAAAGAAATATGTGGCTAGGTCTCTCCAAATGGTCAAAGGATGTGAAGATTCGTGTGCCCCGTGTAAATGCTCATCAAAAGGTGGCTTTGGCAGAGAAGGCATTCAGCAATCAAGTAAATAAGATGGCCCATGGTTGTATAACATTATTTTAATGTGCAACTTTTGTTTATCTTCTGGAACATTTGTTTAGTGATGCAAAGATGTGTTACATTCATTTGATTAAATAAAATTCATCTGCAGTCAGGAGGCTGCATCATCAACTATCAGACAGGAAGTGGTAGGGAGGAACCAGGTAGAGAAGGGCTTACAGCCCATATGTGGACAGTCAGCTTTTTTCCCAACCATTCCTGTCATTGTCCAATGGGCCCATGAACAAAGCAGCCATGATGGCAGACATAGAGGTTATACATGAGCTAGAAAACATAGTCTTCTGCTCACTGAGGCTGACCTGTCTACAGCTGCTGCTGAGTGCCAAGTTTTCTAGTAGCAGAGATCAACATTAATCCCCAGATATGGCACCACTTTCTGTGGTGACCAGCTAGTGACCTGGTGGCAGGTTGACTGCATTATACCACTTTCTCCATGCAAAAGACAACACTTTGTCTTTATTGGAGTAGATATTTATTCTGGTTATAGATTTGTCTTTCCTGCATTGAATGCTTCTACCAAAACAACCATCCATGGATTTACAGAATGCCTTATCCACTGTCATGGTATTTCACACAATATGCTTTAAGGAATTCAATTGACAGAGAAGTGTGACAGTGGGCCCATGGTCATTATAGAATCCACTGATCTTACCATGTTCCCCACCATCTTTAATCAGCTGTCCTGATGAAAAGATGGGATGATCTTTTGAAGACACAGTTGCAGTACCAATAAAATGGCAGAAGCCTGGAGTGCTGGGGCAGTGTTCTTCAGAAGGCTTTATATGCTTTGAATCAGCATCCAATATTAGGTATGGTTTCTCCCATAGCCAGTATTCATAGGTCCAGGAATCAAGGATAGACAAGGGAATATTTATAATAACTATCACCCCTAATGACACACTAGGAAAGTTTTTGCTTCTTATTCCCATGACCTTAACTTCTACTGGCCTAAAAGTTTTGATTCCAGAGGAGTGAGCATTCTTGCCAGGAGACATAACAAACATTCCATTGAGTTAGAAGCTCAGACTTCCCCCTTGACATTTTGAGCTTCTGATGCCCTCTAGAAAGGAATACAGTGGTAAGAGGAGTGATTGAGTCAGATTACTATAGGGAAATTAGATTGATTCTCCCATGACGGAGGTAAGAAAGATTATATCTACAATGCAGGCTATGCTTTAGGGAGTTTCTGGGTGCTACTGTGTCCTCTGACTAAAATCAATGGAAAACTACAACAACCTAATCCAGGAAGGATGACAAAGTATAGACCTTCCAGGAATGAAGGCATAGGTCACTCCTCCAGGAAAAGAGTCAAGACCTGTTGAGATGCTTGCTGAGTATGAATGAGATACAGAATGGGTAGTAGAAGAAGGTAGTTAGAAATAGCAGTGAAGGCCAGTTGCAGAGCAGAAATGAGGATGATAATTGACATGAGTTCCTGCCATAATTTTAAAAAATGTGTTTGTACAGATATTTGTATTTTCTTTCCTCTATTTCTTGATCATCAATTAGAGAATATGAGTGATCATCATATTTAAATTTGAGATACTAAAAGAATGTCCTTCAAGGGACATTGCTACCTATTCTAAATTCATAATGAGCTTGCAGTTGGTTGTATGAAAGATAGTTATATCATGTTAAGCATAATTATGACCTGGTTAAATATATTTAGTGCAATTGCAATTATAGGTGGCATAGTTATATCATGTTAATATATTTCCAATTACACATGTGACAGTTATATCACGTTAGGCATAATATAAACTGATTATTGTTTTTATTTGGAAATTAAGCATGACATATGGAAATATGATTGTGTGTCAGGTTAACAAGGGGTGAACTTGTAATGACTATTCTTTATTGCCAACTTGACTACAGTCAGTAATTAACTAAAACTTGGTTGAGTAGACCTGTGAGGGATTTTTTTCTTAATTAAATCATTCAAAGTGGGAAGACCCACTTTCAATCTGGATCTTTTGAGGAAGGAAGATCCAGCTTTAATCTGGGACACACCACTGTCAGCCTTATATCTAAAGGAAATGAAAGAAGTTAGCATGCTTTCTTTTCCTGCTTGCTTTCACTTTCACTGGCATTAGAGCCTACTTATTCAGGGTTCTGGCATGTACTGAAGACCAGTTGAGACGTTGCTCTTTGTGAACTGAACAACTGCCAAATTATGGAACTTTCCATTGGTAGATAGACATTGTGGGACTAGCTGTCCACAGACTGTAAACCATTTTTCCATTCTAATAAATCCCGGTTCTGTTCCTCTCAAGAACCCTAATACACCTGCTAATTCTTTGTTTTTATAAAAGATGTTGAAATTATACAAAATTGCTTATTAATATCAGAATTAATTTTATGTTTTAATGCACTATTTTGGAACACTAATCACTTTTTGAATTAAACATCTAACACAACAAAATAGTACAAATTCTACAGCTATAAACAATCTGAAATTACATTCATCAGATATGATCTGATGTTAATACATGAAACTGGGTGTAGTATCCATATTGTATGCAAAGATTTCTGTTTTTTGAGAGTAGAAGGGATTAAATGAATGTGGTTTTCATGCAATGTTTGAAGAGTGTGTGAGTGTGTGTGTGTGTGTGAGAGAGAGAGAGAGAGAGAGAGAGAGAGAGAGAGAGAGAGAGAGAAAAGAAGAAGAAGAAGAAGAAGAAGAAGAAGAAGAAGAAGAAGAAGAAGAAGAAGAAGAAGAAGAAGAAGAAGAGAAAGAATGACAGATAGAGTGGAGTGGGCAGGCTATCAACCAGGATCCTATTTTTTAATCTTCCAACCTGCCTGTCGATCAACTGGCAGGATGCTAGGTTTGTAGAGTGTGTAGCTGGGAACCATGGCATTTATTCTGATCATTTATCCATCTCCCTTCTGTCAGGGTGAATTTTCTTTGGGGACCTACATTACTCTATTTTTGTGTCTGTAATAATATGCCCACGCTAGGTACTTCATAATAAAGTTAAAAGGTTTATGTAATTCACGGTTTGGGAAGTTGAAAATCAAGTTTGGGCTACCTCATCTTCTCGACCTCTTGGAAGAACTACTGGCTACATCAAATCATGACAACTAGCAGGAAAATGCAAAATATGGCAGAAAAAGTGACATAGGAGAGGTCAGAATTACTCCTTTATGAGAACTCTACTCCTATGAGACATAACCCATTCTGAGAGACCAGCATTAGTCCCTGTTGAGAGTGCTCCTATGACCTAGTCACCTCCCCATAGGTCCCTAGGCCCAGATGCTTAAAGATGTTCCACCTCATAATATATTAGGGACTATGCTTCAGCACATGGACCTTCTGGAGAAACACCACACCCACATCATAGCAGGACCATTATTATTTTATTTTCCTAGTAGTAGTCCTTGGCAAACCCTGCCCAGGGAGCTGTCAAGAATGTCTTTCCAAAAAAGCTGTGCTTCCCTCCTCCCAGGATCAGATTCTTTCAGCAAACATATGCAGCAGTTCCTTCCATGGGAAAAGGCCATAGACAGGACTGTGCTTAACCTTTTACAATAACAAAGTCAAAGAGGAATGTGCATTCTAGAGTCTTATTCAATATGGAAATCTTCTCAACCACCTCCTTGATAGCTGTATAATGATGCAGTTCCCACACATCTGTAGATGAGGCCTTGGTTAGAAGCATCTGTGAAAAGGTGGGTGCTTTCCATGCGTTCTACAGAAGTTATAGTCATCTGCTTTGGCAGAACTAAAGAGCACCATTCCACAAACCTGAAGGCCATCTTGAGTCACTGAGCAAAGTTGGAGTCCCAATGGCCAGTGCAACTATAATATCCGAGCTCAAGTACACACCTGTAATGTAACTGTAATGTGCCCTGTAACGGCCTCCTCAGAGTCAGTTCTATCAGCATGAGAACCTTCATTTCTCCTTAAACAAGCACAAACCAGGAGTCACTTTGATTTTACATATTCACGTTGCTTTATTTCTTCTTTTCTCCATTCTGCCTTTCTCCTCTCCTCCAGACAGATTGCATCTTATTTAATGAAAACCTGTGCTGTCACGAAGTGACGTCCCCATGTGGTTTATCACATGGTTTGAGAAACATTTACATCAAAGGTGGAGTTTTCCCCAGGTTTTAATTTCTGAAAATATAACTTGTATGACATATTTTCTTTAAATTTAATGAATGTCATGCCAATGGAATATAAAAGATGTCTTTTAACAAGATGATTATGTTTTTTGTATTATAATGGCAAAAATGCTGCCAATATTTCATAGAAACTGAGGTGTGACCTTGAATTTGGAATTTTCTGTGTTTATCATCCTCTCTTGTGATGCTGGGCAATGGATGCTGTGCCACAGCACCCAATCAGCCACAGAATCTGGGAGAGACAGAGATCATGTGACAGGCTCTTCTGTGACTCAGCCTGGATGTTCCACAGGTGAGACATATTCAGTCCATGTGGAGTTAGTGATGTTTCACTTATGATGTGCTTGTTTGGATTTAACCCCATCAGAAGTATAGCGCATACTTTTCAAGCTTACTTTTGGCCCCAGTTTCTTGTATTGTCTAACAAATCTTCAATGATAACATTAAAAGCTAAAACCATTCAGAAAAGGTCTTAGGATTAGAAGAGTAGGGAATTGGCTAAGATATAGTAATTTATAATTAGTGCTTTTGCCTGATCTATGAACATGCTATCAAATGTAGCTACATCATAATTATTTTTGATATAATGAAGTCTTATCCAAACTACTGCTTGTGTGCGTTTCCTGAATTTCTTTTTTATTTCCCAGCAATTTTTGATTTTTCTCACAAGGCTCTCTAAAATTTTTTATATTAACTGCTGACATAGTGTGGATAATTGTTCCCTTCAGGCCATATGCTAAAAGACTTGATCTGTGGCCTATGGTACTATCGGGAGGTGATGCAACCTCTAGGATGTAAGGGCTAGCGGAAGCAAGTTAGACCACTGGAAGTACTTCCTTGAATGCGGTGTTGGTACTCCAGGTTTGTCCTTGCTGTCTGCCACCTGAGATCATGAAAAGAAGAACCTTCCTGTTATGAACTTTGCAGGGCCAATGTGAGGTCAATGACTGCTGAATATAACCTCTTATACTTGATCTATTATAAATCTTTATTCATTTTGAATTATTTGTCTCAGATGTTCAGTACACCAATGAAGACACTAGAATAATTACAGGTCAAGGTCAGAAATCTAGAAATATATTTGTAAATCCAGAGAGAAGTAAAGTTCAGCAAGGAGAAGCTTAATGTTGCCATGGGAAATTCGGGCAACATGAATGACAGAAAACCATATGATGGCCTCAGGATTGGTGTGCTATGACAGTACTACTCCTGAATCCTTCACAGAGGAATAAGATGACTCTAAACCCACACTATATTTTTTGGCCCTTATTATTTTGGTTTTGTGTTGAGTGTTGTAGTTCAATGTAAGCAAGGGTTGCCACTAGATTATATGATATATATATATATATATATCGTACATATATATCATATATATATGTGTGTGTATATATAAAGTGTGTGTGTGTGTGTGTGTGTGTGTGTGTGTGTGTGTGTGTGTGTGTGTGTATTTGGGACCTATGTACAGACCATGAGAAAAAGAGTCATAAGGGCTGGACTATTTTTGTAAATATTGGCTCAAAGTAACTGATTAATGGATGTAGCCTCTATTAACTCTCTGTAAGTCAGAATCCAAACAAATATTTTAGCCAGCTCTGCCCTCAGCTCCATCCTTGAGACAAGCTAGTGCCCAGCACATGTAAAGCACCAGACAAGCCAGGCTGCTTAGAAGGAATCAAAAGATGTTTTTGAGTGTGTGTGTGTGTGAGAGAGAGAGAGAGGGCGGGGGGAGGGAGAGGGAGAGGGAAAGATGGGAGAGAGGGATACTAAGTCACTTTTAATGTCTATATGGCATGTAACCACTGTTTTGATTGATATCCTGAGTCCATATTCTAAGTGAAACTTATCAGGGTTGGATTTAAATTTATTTCAGTGCTCTGACATTTCCATTTTTTCTTTTTGTTTAGATTGACAAACCGTTATTCTTCAAACTATATCAATTTGTTTTGGATGCTTCTGTCTCTCTGATGGTTTCTGGGTTTTGAAAGCCTACCTGTGGCTTGCTTGTACCTCTGGCATGAGTTCACTGCCCTAACAAGTACTCCAAAGAATGTGTTGCTTGTAAGAGAGGGAAAGTGGCTCAAAGCAGCAGAGCAGGCACTCTGAGTAACTAAGAATTATTTTCCTCTCTTTTGAAAACCACTTCTGTGGATTAACTTCATGGTGCAATACTGTGTCTGGCACAATCTATCTTGCATAATAACACTCTACAGTAGGTGATTCAAACAGCCTCTGAATAAGCAGTATTCCATTTCCCTCAGAGCCTGGGCTTCCAACAGAGGCATGTTCAGCCAGAAGTTGGGGAATAAATAAAGCATATTGTTATGAAGAATCTCTTTAAGGCTTATGACTATGCAAATTTATTTAAATATATACATTAGGACAGTGTGGATCTGAAGATTTAAAGGGTCTTTGAAAGTCCTATGTGTTTTTAACATCTAACTATTGCTGATGCAAGTTTTCTTTGTTGAGTTTTTCTCTTTCCAAGATCTTATTTATCACCTCATAACGATGGTCATTGCCTCATCCAATTTTTAACCTCCCTAGGTGCCTGCACACAAAGCATGGTTGTTATTGTCATGCTTAGTGCTCAAGCTCTGAGTACACGGGACAGTTTTAGAAAAAATTCATGAGCTTCTCATATTTAAGGTATTGCAGCACGTGTAAACATTTCTGGTTTTCAGCTGTAACTCAGGGGTCTCATAAAAAATGTTAATGATAAGTGATTGGCAGCTCCTTCATTACCTGTGCTACTGAGGCATGCACAGAGCCACTAATTTTTATTAGTGCTCTGAGATTGCAGGATGTCAGAGTGGATCCACGAGAATGTTCTGGTGCTAATATGAAAGGAAGGAAGGATGTAAAGGCCTTGCAGAGTTGAGGAGCCTTTCAAGCCTTTTGTCTCTTGATTCTAACCAGGCAAATTCCAGAACAGCTTCAAAATCTCTGAGTTCTCTGTTGAACATTGGAAACCAGAGGAAACACACACACACATACACACATGTGCACACACACACACTCACACACAGAAAGACAGAAGAAGCATATTAACACAATCAATTGTTGTACTAAAAGATTGGCTTTCTTCCTAGAGTCTGCCATTTTTTCCATGATGAACCAACTTCTCTTCTTAAATAAATTACTCAATCTCAGGACTTGTCTCTGTGCAGTGCACCTATGGAGGGATAGTGATAATGCAGTTACTTGCTATTTACACATGGTTCTAATTGCACAGCTTGTAAAACTACTTGTTTCTACAGTAAATTTATGTTTACATAATCCTAACCTGCTTTTGAGTCTACATAATTGACATACTGATCATGCCAACTACCTTGTACTTGTAAGATTTCAGAAAATGAGTGGCCAGTCCTACTATTTGCACACCTCCTGTGTTCATTCCCTTGCCAAACTAACAGTTGTTTTGTTTTGTTTTCTCTTCACGCAAGGAGGAGCTGAGTTACCTCAGTCCTCCCATGGTCCCCATAAAAGACAACTAGACCATTAAACCCCAGGTCTCCCATCCCTGTCAGCTCCCAACTAGCATCAAGCAAAGTTCAGAAACTCAGTGTCTTCTTTTCTCTTTGGCTTCATCAATTGTGATCTTTAAGCCATCTTAAAATTGACATTTACTTGAGATACCCTATTTCAAATGCTAAATCTTAATGATACCTGTTTATATGATTAAAACAATAATTATGAGAAGGCCTAAAAATATAAGTAAAAATATACGCACACATACTATTTCTTCAGAAAAATAATTTATACAATGTATTTCATATCATTTTTCTATTTACCAATATCAGTCATGTATTTTGAGTTAATAGTATGAACTCTGAAGACATCACTACCTCTTGTCTCTCTGTTCTTGTTCAATATACCATTTCAAAAATATTGATTTTATTTATGTATCTCTGTGTATATATGGAAGCCAAAAAGGGCATCAGGTCCCTTGGAGTTATAGTTACAGGTGGTTTTAAGTGGGTGCTGGGATCCAAAATCTGCCCCTGTGAAGGAGCAGCAAGCAGTCTTAACTGCTGTTCCATTTCTCCAGCCTGCTTCCTACATTGTTTTTATGTCTGTTAAGATTTAAAAGATTTATACTCCATTCTCTAATAGTAACTATGTCTTCTCCTCTTTGTCTGTATGTCAATGATGTAGACAGAAAAGCATGTTAGGATTATGCAAACATTAGTCACTTCAGAAACAAATTGCAAGTTTTACAAGCTTTGCAAATTAGAGCCACATGTAAATAGCAAGATGGCATTACCTCTGACCCTCCATAGGTGCACTGTATAGAGACAAGTCCCTGGTACTGAGTAATTTACTTAAGAAGAGCAGTTGGTCCATGATGGAAGAAAGGGCAGACTCTAGGAAGAAAGACTGAGGTCCTGGGGAGGGTGGCTTCTGCCCTTTGCTGTCACATGATTGAGACCCCAGGAAAGACAGACTCTACAGTAAAGGTTACTAAGCCTGCCTGTGGTTGTTTACCTATTTTCTTCACTGCATCCCGGAAGCATGGAGCCAGGAGGTAACTGGGCGTCAGAAAAGCCCCTTCTACTATGAATACTGTAATAGGGAAAGAATAAGGGATGTCTCCAGTGTCAACAAAAAACACCAGACCAGAATTAGAGTGTCAAACCCAGACTTCAAGTTAGAATTAATATCATGTCGTTCACCCAAAACCTTAGAGTTGCTGTGATGTGGTAGGTGATGTTTGTCCATCTAATACCATATGTCCACCCTCTTCTTGAGATTTCTTTTTATTTATGTTGTTATTCCAGGGTAGGCCATGGTGGTGATCAATATTTCAAGGTGTCGTTGCCTAGCTACACTTATTCATGGGCATAACTGTGGGCGGGATACACTCTGGTCACACTTTTTCAAGACCTGAAAGGACTTTTTTTAAGATACCTTTCATTATACTGAAGTGTACTTTACTTCAGTTTATGCTTTCAACACTCTGACCATCTAATTTTCAGTCTTGAATAATTTAAGTTTGCTCGTTGTTTCTTTTATTTTTCCTCCCTAAGAATTATTATGAGAGCATCATTTCAAGATGTCTAAAGGTGAAGACTGGTATGAGTGTTTAGAGGCATGCTGAGGCTATACTCACAGTCTTCTAGAGTCTCCTATTGCTCTCATGATGCAGGGACATATATCTATTGCATGCAGAAGGGGTAACACTATGGTCTGCTCTTCCCCCCATCCTGCTGTCCCATGATATCAGGAGAACTGCTCCAGGTCCAAGACCTGGCAGCTCCTCTGTCCTTTGTAATTATACTTTTCTTTCATGTGCCCAGGCCCTTTGCACTGCTCATCTCAAGCCCTCCATCTCACAAACGGTTCTCCCCTTCCTCACTGCTTCTTACTCCCAGGTAATAGTTTGGATCTTTTAAATTACATTGCCCTTTTTACTACCTGGCATGTTCCTCTACCCATTAGATTGTGGGTGAGGGAAGAAAAATATCTGTAGGTATTCATCCACTACATGCACATGTGTATACCAATGTAACATACACAAACAGATATATATGCACATGCGTGCGCATACACGTGCGCATGCACACACACACACACCTGCATCACCACATTAACATAGACTGCATATTCACATGCAGAAACACAATTATGCATTCACTCAAGTACATTTATGGATGAACATACACACACACACACACACACACACACACACACAGGCATTCAAAAACCCAGAAGCTCATATTCAGTATGTTGCATGAACTATATAGATGTGTTTGATATTTAGTTCTGGCTGTTGATTCATTCATTTCTGTAGTCCACATATATGTATATACATATATACATATATATATATATGTATATATGTATGTATGTATGTATGTATGTATGTATGTATGTATACACACACACAGAGACACATGCTAACAATTACAGAGAATATCCATTGCCCTTTCACATTTACAAATCACTAGGAAAAGTACAAATTGTGGCCCACATACTCAGTCATGAATTAAACTAGCATGATTTGGAAGTAGAGGTTTCAGAAAGTAGTATCCCTTCACTGCTTGCCATCTTCTCTACTTATTCTCTCAGCAAGATGTCTCACCTCATATTTGTGGTCCTGGATTGCCCCACATGCATGTCCAAGATTAGTTCTGACCCACCGTAGAAGGATTTCCCTGTGTTCACCCTCCCTAGCTTGGGGGCTTATGCATTTAGTGTTCCATCAGCGTCAAAAGTTTCACTGTAGAAGAAGGAAGCCTGTAAAAATTACTTCAATACTGTCATTAAGGCTGCATTCATGGACAAAACAAGGAAGGCCAGGCATAGGGTAACTGTGTTTATCCTTGTGAGGTCATAGTATTTTACTATAAAGAAGATGTATGTTCCTTAACTTGTGTTAGTAGACGGGCACATGTGCCCAGCTCACAGGCATGACTCTCAAGTGCACTTCCTTGGGTCAAAGGGAACAGGGTACATTAAAGGGCCTCTTTCCCTGGGCCTGGGTGGGGTTGTCCTGGGGGCAGAGCGATATCTGCTTCTGGGTGAGCAAAATGGGACTTCATTGTAGAGGACGAAGTGGGTGAGAAAGGGAAGAGAAGGTCTGACGCTCCTTAAAAGGAAATTCAGGTGTTAGGGAAGTGCTGGAACTGTGGCATTTCTGAAGGAAATTATGTTAAATTGAAATGGTTCCTTGTTTTCTGGAGGCTGAGATGCTTTCACACAATTCTGTAGCACTATCGTCCAAAGGAAAGGAAAAGTGATGTGTTAGACGAATTGCTAGACGGTCTTATTAATAAAAAACCCAGAGCCAGGTATTGGGGTAAAAACTGAGAGATTAGGGCTGCAGAAAGAAGTCAGCCATGTTCTTACCCTAGGAATCCTCAGCCAAAGAGATGGCTACTTTTTGTATACCCAAGCCCATATGCCTTTCTTCCCTGCCCAGCTACATCACTTCCTCTCTCCATCCAGCTCTGTCACTTCCTGTCTATCTGTACAGACCTCCAGACCTTTAAGGTTAACTAATGTTGAGAATAAAGGTGTGTACCACCAAGCCTGGCTCTGTTACCAGTGTGGACTTGAACTCACAGAGATTCATGTTCTGCCATTGTCTGACTTCTATGTTTAATATAGTGGCTGGCTTTTTTCTCTGATCTTCAGATAAGCTTTATTGGGATGCACAAAAAAATATCACCACAGTGATGCCACTAGGTGCACAATATGAAGCTGCACACACCAAAGGAAGCTGTGCTGCTAAGTCTGTCTTTTCCATTCTCCCAGGGTTTCCCACCCAGTATTCTCAACCACATTAAAATTTTCAGGTATTGATTGCTCTTTTAATTTTTAGAATTTTTTCATACTTAAAAAAAAACTTCACTATAGTTTACATATATAAGGAGATATTTTATAATTTGAATACATGTAATGAGCTCTTTTGAACCATAAATATCAAAGCTTATGTACAAATGCACATTCTGCTTGAATCATGAAACACAGATGTCTGAAATATTTTGTATACACCGAGTGACACACACATTACATATTCAGTGTGCGTGCTGTGTGAGCTTCCTAGTGTACACAGAGTCCTTTTGGTTATGGAAATGATGGGCCCAATTTTGCCTTTTCCTGTTATTCTTGTGGCTGGAAGACGTGGGTCTTGAGGTGATTCAATATGTTAGAAATATTTTGTCTGAATCTAAGAATAAGGTGACAGGATCTAGAGTCAAAACTTTGGGACTCACCAGGAAGGAAAAGCTGGGGAGGTTGGCACAACCCCTCACAGCACAGGTGAGAATAACTATGTGCTGATTCCAGGTACACAGTGGCTCCTTAGTGAATGTTTTAGGAAGCTTAAGCAAGGAAGGGACTGGATAGCAGAGAGTGTGGGTGTCAGCTGAGGAGTAGAAGTCAGCTTTGGGAAGGTTCTGTTTGAGGGTCCTGCAGAATACCCAAGTGCAAATGCACTGAAAGCCTGGCAGCATGTTGAACATTTAGGTGAATTTGATGCTGAAGGGAGCTCAGGTCTGAGCCCTTGGGGACAGTTTAATGAAAAGAGGCAGACAGAAAGCCAGAAAACACTTGCTACATGAAATCTAGAGTACAAGGAGATAAAGGTTCCACCAGCTCTTCAAAGTAAGCAGAGCCAATAAGCAAGGCAAAGAATTGACTATTTACTTTGGATTTGGAGACTTGAAGGTTGGCAAGGAGTCAGCTTGGCCACTGTCAATCCTTCCTTCCATGGGCCGAGCAGGGATACCTGCCCATCACTGTGGGGCAATGGAGCTTGGGTACCTTTAGAAGTGTACATCAGCTTATGTGAGAGCACACGAAAGTATGCAAACACTAGGCAAGATGGACCAAAAGTATGCAAGTGGCAGTGAGGAGGGCAGTAGGATGGACAGGAGGGAGTGAGTGTGGTTCTACCTAGTGGAAAGGCATCTGGACAGATAGTGTTATAGACTACGCAGAAGAGATGCAGTCTATCAGAAAGGCCTTTGCCTCATGTTATACATAGGAAAATCTTAATGGTTTCTGCTTATGTTAAAGAGAGTTAAGAGTATGGTCAGGAACATTTAAATTGCATGAAGTTATTTTTCCTTTTTGAATCATTTGAGATTATATGACAATTATCAAACTTATATAATGTGTCTATGTATACATCACCCCTGTATGTTTTTCTTCATTCAGGAAAGCTCAATGGAGTGTAAAATGGACAAGATTCTACTGGACAACAGATTGTCCATTTTCTCAATTCATTTCTGTAGTCTTTGTTAACTTTGCAGTTACTTAGATTCTATTACAGTCTTTGAAAATATGACCGTGTCTGTTTTTAATTAAAATTGGTTCATCAGGTGCACAGCATGGATGTAAAAGTAATAGGGTCATTTTTCATTCTGGACTTGCTTAAACTTGTGGTTGGTTTTAGTCCTTAATTGTCTACCAGGGATTGCTGCAGCTACCTTATTATCTGTGTTTTCCTTTTTCATCCAAAATTGCTATCAGACACACTAGGTAGACAGGAGAATTTTCTTCTTGTGTAATCTATATCCTTGCATTTTGATGTCAAAGACCTGAAGGGATTAATAATGGCTATTATATTGTATGGAATGTGTTAAAGTATTCCTGAAACATTATAGTTCAATGTTTTTATTTTATGTAATAAAAATGTGCATTTAACGCAATGAAAAAACATAGTTTGTGGATAATGGCTTGAAGGAGTCAAGGTCTTTTAAGTCTATGGTCATTTGTCTCAGTGTCTCACTGAAATGTTCATTTGCCATCCACCCCGAAATTATGGGGAAACCAAAAGCCTTTCACCGAGGATATCTCTCTGTGTCCCAAATGTACTAATGTTTGCAGTCTTAGTGACCAGCAGATAGTCAGAATCAATCTTCTTCTAATATTTTCAGTTTTGTTCACATCCTCACAAGGGAGAGCTGGGCCATCAGCTTTGCCCCCGAAGCTCCCACATCCCGCCCATTGCCCTGGAGCTCAGAGCAGACTGAGATGACCTGTGCTCTTGCAGAGTGAATGCTGTTTTGGCAGCATTTCTTGCTGAAGGCAACCATTTTCCAGACTGCTCACCTGTCCCTTACCCTCTACTAATTACAGCTTTCCTTGTGTTTCACCCACTTGTTCCTTGTCCTTCCTTCTGGCCATTCTCCAGTCTGCAAGAAGGGGCTTCAACTTAGGATGTTACTGGCTCAGGTCTCCACTTGCTTTCTCTGTGTTCCCTCTGAGATTCTTCCACCTTTTGAGCTTCCTCTCCCATATGTGCCCTCCCTCTCTTTTTGCTAACTCCTACTTGTAGCCAGTAGCCATTTGCACCAACTTCCCTGAACAAGGGAAGCACATACACCTAGCATCTTTGATTTGACACTGCCTCATTCCCACCTGGATACCTTTGACTCTCTGTAACGTTCATGACAGCCCAGCTTCTTCCGGTCATTGCTGACATTATTGCTCAGAGGTGTAAATTTCACCCCCTACCAAAACACATCAGCTAATTCACGTCCCTGGTTAGTTGTTTCCACTTGGTCTTCTGGGTAAAGAACCTAGTAGTTTATATTTTTATTACCCCAGTTCCACTGAAGACATGGTATCTAACAATTGCTTCTTCTTTCTTGATGTCCCTTTTTCTCTACAAGATTAACTTCTGCCCTCTGGAGACAGTTCAACCTTATAATATGCATTGTATGAAGATCAACTAAATTTTATAAGAAATATAGTTTCCTCAGTTTTAGAAAGTTATTCTGCTATCTGAAAAGTCTAGATAATTCTACTTGTACAATGTATTTGATATAAATTAAATACTAGTGATTAATGTATAGTGGGAAAAGTATTGTTTGAAGAACTCAAGAAGAAAAGAAACTCAAGAAATTTTGGGGCTTTAATGGATTTATCTGTGATAATGTGCTATTTTTAATAGTATGTAGAAAGTATTTTAAGATTAAATTTGATGAGAGACCACTAAGAGGCTTTTTTGATGTGTTCCTTCAGAGGTAACCATTCAGAAAGAAACCATTGTATTTTGAGTTGGCTCAAATTAATATACTCTTATAACTTTATAATTGTGCCCTGTGTTAAATGAAATTTTTTAGCAGCACAAAAATTAGTTTGTTCTGAGGTGGGGACCTAATAAGGAAAGAAAGCAATATTATGGCCTTGAAGTGGTCCTAGGTCTCCTACTCCCATAAACCTTTGATTGCAAACTAAATACCTGAAGACACCTGGAGCTTTGTGCTCAGCAGAGCTCCTGTACATATCTGCATAGAGTTCTGGCTTCTGACTCTGCTAGAAACCAACTTTCCCATTTAAGAGGCCCCAGGATCATGATTAAGTAGGTGTGTCCTAGAGGCCTACCTTATCACATAAAGAACATGCTTTAAAACATATTACTGTACCTGAATAAAAATGTTGACTTGGGATATTTTCCTAAGCTTAAGCAAAAACTTAAACATATTTTTCCTCTTGAGATTTGTTTGTCTGGTAGAATTAAAGAAATTCTTTAAACCAGGTTGTCTCTGTAAATGAATATGTCATGTCTGGTCTCTGTGACATGAAAGGCTACATGTTCATTGCACCCTTGGGGAGTGTTTGCTTTTAGATAATTGTTTCAGAGCACTATTAATACAGTGTCTAATGTGCACTCCAATAGCAGATTAGCAAAGGAAAATGTTGCCTCATTTCGGGATGGTAGTCAAGAGACACAAACATATGCGGAAACCAGCACCTTCCAGAAGAGAACAGAACAAGTGTTGTAATGAACATAGATCTTTACCTTTGGGCACTCCATTTGAGCATCCTGTTCTTTGTGTCCCATGGCAAACAACTCTACCAGGACAAATGATTAGAATAGAAACTGAGGCAGTTTTAAGTAAGGGAAATGCCCCTGAACATGGCCATATGAGTTGAAGGAATACTCCCAAAAGTATTTGGTTACAATATATATAACCCTTTACAGGCCATTTACAAAGCATGTGTCTATTGGTGAAATTATTAAAGCCACTCCATGTAGTTAAAAGGAGATTTATTTAATGGCGTAACTTACAAACGAAGAAATAGGTAGGTTGAGGGTTCTGGGAAAGATGCAGCAGTAGTCCGGCAATGTTCTCTGGAGAACTCTTAGCTCCCAGCATCAAGAGAGCACAGCATGTCCCGACTCGGGTCTTCAGGCCATCCCTTGGCCACACCTTGTGGGCGTGATAGTTACCAAAACCTCAATGGGGGTTGGAACTTCCAGACCAAAGCTGGAATGGCTACCCACTATACATGTCTGTCTCATGTTTGTATATAACTACATTTTCTTGAGCATATATTAACCATATACAGGATTAATGGGTAGGAAGATAAGATATACTGAGGCTGAGGAGAGAGAAAGCTCTTCAGGGGGCTTTGAATTTGTCCTATAGCACAGTGTGTCTGTCGGGTACTTAAGGAATACTCATCCAGTGAGAAATGTATTAGAGACTGAATGTAATAATACAGCCTTTGGGTCCAATGTCAATAAAACTCTGTTTAAATCATTCAGAGAATTTCCTATAAACCCCATTTTATTTTCTCTCACCCATCTCCATTGTTTCATCTCAATTTCCTGAATTTATTTATTTATTATTATTGTTTTAAAATAGAGTCTTTTTTTCTAAGGAGACTAGGCAAGATAGAAAGGGACTAAAAGAAAGCTGAGGAAGAAGGGTAACATGAGACCAGAGGAGAGCCAACTAAACTACACTTTGTTTGAAAATGCCATCCTGATACTTTTTGTGCTTATTAAACTAAAAAAGACTCAAATTCAGAACTCTTTGGCCATTCCAAAGTCCCAAAGCTTTACGATTCTGGAAGAAACAGAAATTGAGAGGCAGGTTCCCTAACCAGACGTGTTGTGTTGCCTTGGATGATTTGCAGTAGCATGCACAGGTCACATGACCTTAGGTCATGGTTGGAATTTACAGACAGAAGGGGACCAACTTCAGGTACTTAGAAAGGTTCTGAGCAAAAGATTAGGAGAGCTTTAGTGAGAAAGTTAAATCTATATCACAAACTCAACACAAAGATTCACAAAGTGGCCCTAATTAATTGCTGGGTTAATTAGTGTTGAGGGGCTCTCTCTGTCCTGTATAGCAACCTTTGAAAAATAGGAGCCAAAAAATCAGTGAAATCTACTTACTGGAATTCAATGAACACAATTAAATTAGGCTTCTGTTCTTTGGAATTCAGCTTAGGTAGGTAGTATAAAAGTGAATAACAAGTTCTACAAGAAAAATTGAAAACCCAAAGATTTATGGATCATTTTCCAATTATCAGGAGGACATTTCTAATGTACAAACTGATTCACTCTAAATAATTATTAATAAGCTTATTTATTATGTACTTACTTGGCATAAAACATTGTAAGAAGGCTCAAAGGTTTACTCAGTAGTTTTCTTTATTTTCTTCCAAATGCCTTCTGTGAACACAGAAAATTAATATACTCAAATTTTCTAAATAAAGCCAACTCCCATCTAACCCCCCAAATAGAACCCTTCTCTTTGTCTTTTTGTTCACATTTTAGGAAATAAAGAATTGAGGAAAGCAACATGTTTGCTTTTCAAAGACATTTTGCTGTCTCAACACAGACAGAGCCCATGCTTCAGAATGCATCTTTGCTCTTAGTCTGTTCTCATCATAGCACATCAGCATCTCATTTTGTTCATTCAGTGTTGTGAGCGATGCTTGGGTTTGCACTTTCCTCTTAAGAAGTCTTGACTTTGTGATGTTATGTCCTCTCACTTATTTCTTCCACGTTTCTTCATCCTCATCTCCATTCATCTCATTGAGTTCTTGTGAATTCTGGGTGAAGTAAAAATACTGATGAGTTAGAAGTGCAACCTCAAGGATTTCTTTGAAGAAACATTTGGTACAACCTGGTTTTATTTTGAGATAGGGTCTCACTATGTAGCTCTGGCCAGACTAGAACTCACTGTGTGGACCAGGCTGGCCTTAAAGTCACAGAGATCTGCCTGTCTCTGCATTCTGAGTGCTGAGATTAAAGGTATGCACAACCATGATCAATATTGGAGAAATTGCTTCAGATTAAAAAAGAAAGAAAGAAATTTAACAAAAACAGTAAACTTTCAGAAAATGTTTCAGTGGCTGGAGAAGGGGTGTGAGTTGTTGCTTACCTCCTCCTGGCCTTCAAGTCTGGTGTGAGCTATCTAAGAGCAGGTTGGCATTATGCATGCCTGCTTGCTTGGTGTGTGTCTTAGCTGAAGGCCTTACAGGATGGTAAGCCTCAGCTTTAAGAGGTTCTTCAACCTTTTCAAAAGACCAGCCTTGTCTTCCCAGTGCTCTCTCTGCCCTGCTCTGCTCTGGCATCACTTGCTCCTTACCTTCTGGACTCCCCACCTTCCTGATACTGGCAGGACTCTACCTCAAGAGAATGGTGCCTATAAATAAGTGACTCCTGTGCATGACAGCCACTGACCATGCCACCACAACCACCTTGGTTTGTATTGATGACCCAGCTGCCATGAGACAGGGAGAACAGAGCAGTGGCCCTGGGGTTCACATTCTACTCCAGGAGTCCTTATTCCTTTCTCCAGATGTTGGGTCCAGCTTTGACCCGTCAAACAGTTCTTAAAGGGGGAAGTGAGGAATTGAGAAATGCTAAATAGGAAAAAATACAGAGGTAGACAAAGAAAAAGATAGGGACACAGGATAGCTTTGGGGGGACCCTGGGTCAATACTCAGTCACCTCAAGCTTAATCCTAATGAGATTTTTATACACAAGCAAGGGGAGATACAAGAGACTTCCTCCTTTCAAGGTCAAAGTACAAACTAAGGTAGACCCTTTCTTAATTCTCCAAACACCTGGTAACCATGCCTTAAAGCACAGCATCTTGTAATTAGGCCTTGAAGCATAAAATACCTGGAAACCATGTCTTTGACTAAAATATTCTATTATGCAACCTTGGAGAGCAACATAAACTCTGACTCTCTGACCTTTAGTCAAAATAGAAACAAACCACAAGTTGGAATCTTTGTGGGCTCCCACATCCAGGATGCTTCTTCCTGATGCCCACACTCTTTTGACTGCTTCATGTTCATGTCCCTTAGTGGGCTCCTCCTGGACCTGCCCTGCAGGTTTTCACAAACACAGAGATCAATATTGTAGTTGTGTGTCAAGCCAACCCACTGAGCAGCTTGAAAATGAAAGACAATCCCATGAGAAGCTGATTAGGCAAGTAGCCAGGGCCACTTCCTGTCTTCTTACCATGTTAGTTATCACACAGGTAAACAATATTCTAGGCCTATTTTATAAGAGCCTAGTCACTCCTAGAGGCCCATATTCTAAACTTTAATTTGAGGGATTAAGGTTCCAAGAAATTGGTGTTAATACAAATACTTGGTTCACAAGGTTAACAGTCCTTATGAGGACGTAGGACAACTTATATCGCTGCCCAGCCTATGGAATGTTCAGCATTTCAGCTTTCCTTCACCAACCAGTATCTCTTTTTTGTCACTGTAACCCCTAGTAAGTTTCTGTAAGCAATAATTATGGGAATTGAGTGTTCTGAATCATGTACATGGAGGGGGCATGGCCACGAGGGCCCATATGATTAAAGAGTAGAAAACACCTGTGTTTTTTTATGGTCAGCAGGTGATGAGCTGGTGTAGTGAAACATTAGTTCTCAGACAGGAGAGCACACTGCCAGAACTACTAGAACACATAGCTGCAGAGGACCAGAGTCCTGGTCCTTTTTGACACTGATTGCTGTGTCTCCTTTATGTAGATCTTCACAAAAGCCTCTCTCCATCTCTCTTCCCCAGTGATTAGGGGTTTTTGTCTGGACATGGTAGTGTGAAATCCAACTTTCTGTTTGGGTTCTGTTTGTCTAGAGTCATTGCTGGCTCCTTACATCTTCGTCAAAATGCATCTGGGAGACTCATTTTATTCTCTATATTTGAGGTGATGCAATGTGTCCTGTGACCATATGCGCAGAAGAATAATGTATGAGTGGACAGGGAAGAAGAATGTGGGGACAAATCAATTGTTCTATGCTGTGTGAATGTACTAAGGCTGCTATGAAAAAGAACTACAAGCTAGATGCCTTAAAAGAACATGAAATGCCTCAGAATTCTGGGAGTCCATAGTCTGAAATCCTGGAGCTATGAGGGTAATGATTTCAGAAAACGTTTTGAGTACCCTCCCCTTTGGTGCTGGCAGACGCAGAGATTAGGTTACTCTCTGACTTCAGGACTTCTGAAGAGTAGAGTAGTCTCCCCTATCTGTAAATTGCTTTCTATGGTTTTAGTAACCTGAGGTCAACTGTGACCAGAGGTTATTTCTCTACTCTGTATGTACTACCTGTTAGTCATTAGCAACTGTCCTAGTTATCATTTCGATGGTCATGATGTTATACTTCTTTCAGTGAAGCAACATACCTTTATTTTACTTAGTAATGGGCCCAAGAAAAAAGGGTGATATTGGCAATTGCATTACTGTTCTATGGCAATTGCATTGCTGTTTTATTTCTATGTCATTATCACTCCTGATTATGTTTTCTTTATCTAATTTATAATATGTAATACCTTTAACAGAGCTGTGTGTGTGTAAATAAAGTTCAGTGATATCTGTGGTGTCAGTCACCCACTGGGACTCTTTTGGATAAAGATTGCTACTTACCAATCACTAGTTCCCATTTGCCAGCAAAATATGGCAATATGTTAGGGAGGGGTACCACAGTGAAGAGGAGGATGTTTCAAAAACTCAGTGAGTTTAGGTGAAGGGATGATGTTACTGGTCTTATGTGGCCTTACACATGTTAGAGGTTGGATGCAGCTAAGTGTTTATCAGGCAATTCACATGTGCAAGGCCTTGGATTCAGTCCCCAGCAAGCCCTCTCCAAAGCACATTCTTATTTCAGGTATTTACAGGCCTCCCTTTCATCATTTGCCTCCTGTAGACACAGATCTGTTTTGTCACCATAAGGAGTGCAAAGCTGTAGGAGCTTCTTAAGTTCTACATGCCCTGCATCTGAATACATGAAAATGACACTTGTCATGATCAAATAGGAACCATTTGTAGGGTTGGGCACTGGAGAGATTGTTATTTTCTTTATTTTTTACTGAAAGTAGATTCTTCTGTCATAACATAAATCCCAAATACAGTTTCCCCTCCCTCCACTCCTCCTAGCTCCCCCCCACCCCCTGGCAGATCCACCCCCTTTCCATTTCCCTTCAGAAAAGAGCAAGCCTCCAAGAGATGACAGCCAATCAGGACAAAACAAGATACAATAAGACAAGGCTATTTTAAGCATTGAATCTGTCACTGAATTCACACACTTACAGTGTATGTACTGTAGTGAATTGGACTACCATTTGGTCCTCTATTTCTGCTTTATGCTAACACTTGGAAATTGATTTTTTTCCATCAAGTCCATGCCATCTAAACTCAGCTTTATTTATTCTTAAGCAAATGTTATTTCTTGGTGATGCATACACACCTTCCCTTTAGCATGACACCCATTTTTTTCTTATAAATTGACTTTCATCTCTTAGGACCATTGGAGTCTACAACCACATATTAAAATTTTTTGCCCATTATTATTTGTGTTAGCCTCATGTGGCCATCTTGCACACTGATACTGGTAAACTGAACTCATAGGCACCCCAGTTTTCTATTTCAGTGCCATTTGCATCTTAGTCTACAAAAAAAAATGTGAATAATGCATGCTTTGTTTGTAGCACTTGCACCCTGGTGGACAGAATTCCAACAAATATTTTAAATTTTCATCCTTGGTGTCCACATCCTTTCAAGTTCCTTCCATTTGGCATAGGTAAAACCTGAATAAGGGGCAATACAAGGAAGGGTGATTAATTTGACAAAGAGGAAGACTGACAGATTCAAGTGTTTGAGAAAGCAGAGTGAAAGAATGAGAGGCACTAAACTGGGAACATGAGCTCTTGGGCTTAAATGTGGGCTTCTTGGAGCAGTCACCAGCAAGAGAGAAAATGGGGACTAAGATCTTGTCTGAGGAAATCGTTTATATCACCGCCTAAATACATTCCGAAAGGGACCTTGAATGAGATAAATTCTACCAGGAACTGGTATTTGTTTCCATCCTGGAGCGCCCTGGGAAGAGCACATAGTCAACTCTAACAGAAACATCCAATGCACAGAAACCAGGAGAGGGTAAATACATTGTTTCTATTTTCTAGGCTTGTGATAACTTGTTTCTCATCAAAAGAAACATATATATTCACTTAACCGAAAAGAACAGGAAAGATGGTAAGCTATCCAGTGTTAGGGAACACAAAGTGTTACCCCTTCCTTACTTTATCAGGGGCTATTGATAAGTTGAGAGCTTGGCTTCCAAGATCTGTTTTTACTCCTTTGTCTTCCACTGACACTTGCACAGATTAGTAAATCATTTGCCAGTATGCACTGTCAGAATGATACTCTCATCTCCAAGGCTCACCACACAGGATTCTGCCAGATTGCATGTAACCTTATGTCCACTGGACAGCATGAGGCTCACTCATTGGCCCTTGGGCTGTGCCTCTCATTAGTGGTCTCAGCTAATTGTTATATGGCCAAGGAGAGCTTTTGTATCTTACAATTCTTTGGTTTATAAAAGAATGCATTCAAACTTTTAGTAAAGTGTCTACCAAAACTATCAGCCCTCAAATCATTGGCTTCCCATGTGTAAAACAATTTTAAATACAGGTATTGTATATGTTTGAAGCTTGCCACTGCTTTACACTGAATTATATAACCATTTCCTTAAGAAAGGACCGGTGCACAGTATATTATCACAAATTATTAGAAATCCAGACAGGGGTTAGGCAGGTGCTTTGTGCAGAGTCCTACAGAGTTGAAAGTAAGCTGTCTCCCATTTTAGCTCAGGATTCCTTCCCAAGATTATGCAGGTTATGACAGATCTCAGTTCTCTGCTATTATAGAACAGCATTTAAAAAATACATATAAGTAAATGAAACAGAAAACTATGCAGGTCACTCACCATAGTAAATGTTAGAAGTAGTGGCTTGAAATTCTTCAAAATTTGTCACAGTCTGGGAGAGATCCCAGGCTTATTTTTGCTTATCTGATAAAGCTTGTCTGTCTATTTCTATTTACTTCTGCTCCCTCTCTCACCCTAGGAAGTGCTAAGGGGACAGGAGATTTTAATGCGTTCCATTTTGTTTTGTCCAGTTTTGTTCGTGGGTCGGGTGTGGCTTAGGCTGGCAGGTCCTAGAACACAGGTGTCTCTATTCCAGGATTTACACCGTCTGAAAATGCATGGTTTCAGATGAAAACACTTATGCCCAAATTACATACTTGAACTTCGAGATAAAGGTGATTACAATCAATTCCTGGCAAAGCCTAATGGTGTACTACATTGACAAAAGAACCCATTCAGTGCTTCAGACCTTGTTAGTGCTAATGAATGCCTCACAGAACAGCAGCCTCTTGGATGGTATGCACACTTAAGACTGATTTCTCCAAAAGGGCTTTGCACTTCTTAGGGGATTTTCCGAAATGAGCTGCATTCTATTCTTTGATATGGGTAATTGGTCATTAGCTGATGATCTCGTTTGCTGTTATTTCATAGACAATGAAAGTTTTTAACGCTGCAAAAGTCCAAACTGGCAAGGACATACATGAGCAGCAAAGCCAGAGGCTCACGCAAAGAAATCTGGTTGGAAATCTCTTCTTACACTATATATATCTGAGCTGTAAAAAAAAAAAAAAAAAAAAAAATCCTCAGCTAAAATTCAGTTCCTTTAGCTCCTTGTATGGTGTGTGTACTTCATTATTGTGGTTACAACCTTGGGAACCACAGCAATGCTAACCAACAAAATCAGGTCATTCAAAGGCTAAACTAAGAGCTAACACGAATATGCCAAAAGCATAGTGTTTTATGAATACTTTAAAGTCTCCTTAGGCTCAGTAATATATCACACACATTTTATTATTCTCTACTACTTCTAAACATTAGAAAATATCAGAGCAAAACTAGGCAAATAAGGAACAAATTGATGCATGTACATGTATGAACTAATGAAACACTACAGTTACCATTTAGGTAGGAACAACAAGTTTTCATTCTATTTCTGGTTAAAAATGATCTTTGAATGTTTTATGTAGAAATTTTAGTGTATTTCCATATATCTTTCCAAAGTCTTTATTGGAAAGAATTTAAGAAGTAAAGAGTTTTTGAAAGACCAGCCCGAAGTCTGTGTGTAGTCCTGTTGTAGAGCATTTGTCAGAATGCCCAGGTCCGTGGACTCAGTCACCTGCTCTGTAAATAAAATTTAAAAAAAGAGAATAGTACAAAGGGGAGTAAAGCTACCTGCAGGTTGTCATGCCACACACCCACCTTTAACTGGGAAGTTAGAGAAGATAAGTGAAAGATGGTCGCCAAGGTTAGGAACTCATTCTCTAAACCATTGTGGAGCCTACATTAATGATGGTCAGGAAGACAAGCAAGCAGAAATTAAGTTCTCTTAAATATCCCTGATATTCACTGACATGGATGGGAAGAGTCACAGAGGCACAAGTCATCTCTTACAGCTACAAGAATTGTTTTAAGAACATAACAACTTAATTTTTAAGTTAATTGTCAGGTAGTATAAAAACAAATGGGTTTTATTGTAACATTTTTATACATATGCCACTATGTTCTGATTATTCATCCTTCACTTCTTCACTCTCTCCCAGTTTTCTTTCTCCTCCAAGACTCTCTTTTGTGGTTGATATATTGACCCCCAATAAACTTGTCTGGGGGTCAGAGAACAGAACAGCCACTAGATAAACATAGAGGCCAGAAAGTGGTGGCACACACACCTTTAATCCTAGTATTCGAGAGGCAGAGATCCATCCAGATCTCTGTGAGTTCAAAGCCACACTGGAAATAGCCCAGCAAGGTGGCACACACCTTTAATCCCAGCACTTGAGATCTCACGTCTTTCTTGGGAAAGACATATGCCTTTAATCCCAGGAAGTGATGGCAGGAGCATAAAGGTATATAAGGTACAAGGACCAGGAACTAGAGACTTTTTTTAAGCTTTTAGCTTTTAGCAGCAGTTTAGCTGAGATACATTCAGATGAAGATTCAAAGGCTTTCAGTCCGAGGAGACAAGATCAGCTGAGGAATTGACAAGGTGAGTTAGTGTTCACCCTAATACCTGGCTCCGGGTTTGTTTTTATTAATAAGAACTTCTAACAATTCATGCTACATTCCTTTCCCTTTCTTACAGGACATAAGAACTACTGTCAAGGAGCTCTCCCATGACTCCATTCTGAATCAGAGAAATCAACAAGATTAAATTCCTTAAATTGTTTTAAGATGTTAACTCTCATTACTAGGATTGCCTTTCTTATTGCTCCGGGAGTTATTAGTACAGAATGCTCTATAGGACATGGAATTTTTCTTATTGGGCCTTTCATTAGTAATTTTGGAGGAAAAAATATTTAAGAAATCAGGATGTGTGAGATGGTTCAGCAGGTAGAGGTACTTGCCTTTATGTCTGATGACCCGGGTTTGATCCCCAAAACCCCAGAAGGAAAGAAACAACTCCAAGTTGTTCTCTGACCTCCATACATACATCATGCTACCCATGAATACATGGAATAAAAAAAAATACATGTTAAACATTTTTAAATGTTAAACATTTAAAAATACTAAAACCAAACCAAAATTGACCTATCAATTTTTGTGTAGCTATTCACTTGTCCTCACAGTTACTAATTAGGATACTTAGTTATGCTCAGTGGCACACGCCTTTAATCCCAGCACTCGGGAGGCAGAGGCAGGCGGATCTCTGTGAGTTCGAGGCCAGCCTGGTCTCCAAAGCAAGTTCCAGGAAAGGCGCAAAGCTACACAGAGAAACCCTGTCTCGAAAAAACCAAAAAAAAAAAAAAAAAAAAAAAAAAAAAAGAAAAGATACTACACTAACTCAGATGCCAAAGTGGGATACTGAACTATTTTCCTCCATCTCAAAACCTTCACAACAAAGTCTGTGGAGTTTGAATATAAATGCTATATTAATTTAACAACAACAATAGCAAAAACCCAATGAAACATTGTAACATAAACTTACTCTGCTAGCAGTTCAAATGATTGGTGCATTTTGATTGGTATTAGTGGCAATTAACACACCATGTGCTAGTATTCAAATGACTCCATATAAACTTGTGAACAGTGTGCACACCTACAGTCTGGAATCAGGGCACTTGTGTTTCTGAACTCCAGCTATCTGGGGGAAATTCTAATGTATATTACTCTCTTTTGAGATAAACAGAATCATAAGGAGTGGGTGGGCTTAGCCCCAAACTAATACATGATCCTTATTCTGTGTAACAACAACAACAACAAAAAGAACATCATCACATTTAAGCCCAGCTCAGACTTAAAATGCTAAGACATATGTTTATTTACCAAACTAAGCACTTGGTTGATATAAACAACAATATGGGATGCAGCAATGGTCCCTTTATAGCCTTAAAATGATACCATGTTATTAACAAAAACAAAAACAAGATGGATAAAGATAAAGATGGAGTGAGAATGGGAGAGAAAAATTGTAATATCCTCAGTATGTGGCAGGAACGTTATACAAACAAGGAATATCAGGAGGGCCTTTCCAGATAATGATTTTCACAGTAGAAAATGTTTGTTTTATGAGCATGGATGTGAGAGCAGATGTTGCTCTTATCTATGTTCTGCTACTGCAAGGGTTTAGAATCCTCCCTTGCCAAACAACTTTTTTCTTGAAGTGGGTTTTAATTGTCACCAGTGGTAAGCACTGTAATCTTGCCTTGTCAGAAAATGCTTAAGACAAAGTCATTGCATATGTAATCAGGTCAAACATTAGAGGTTACTGGTCATTTCAAATCAGGTGGAGAAATAAGCTGCAGAAAATGTGCACGATAGTGGAATATGGCACACGTGTTTTGAAGAGAAGCAGGTGGGGAATGTCAATTTATTGACACTACCATAGGTTCTAGGCCATGGATAGTGACAGACATTTTCAGTCTTCATCATTTCCTCTGTCACAGCGAGGGGGCATTTACAATGCTAATTTACATTCAGGGGAGGACACCATGAGAAGATAAACCTTTGTTTGGCATTGCAGAGCTGAGACCTAATTCTACCTGTTTTTAGGGGAAAAGAACAGTAGAATGAGGTTGCCTTTCTACAAGCTCTGTCCTTACTAGTCAGTGTGTCCCATTATCTAATTAAATGGAGACAATAACTTCAAGTCAGCTTTTCTAAATGAAAACTCATTCATTTGGGTATGCAACTTGCAAACTGAAATATGCTTGTCACTGACAAGCTACAACAGCCAATACATTCACCTGACTGATAACTAGTCAATGTGTCATGCTTCTTCATCTGCAGAGCACACTCTTACTGTTGATTGCACTACAAGTGTTTTATTGAGAGTTTGGGGTCTAAAATGAGGACTGAATACCATTACATTTGAAGCTTCTGTCTTTGGAAGTATTTTTACTTTGAAGTATTCTCTGCTTTTTGTTTGTTTCGTTGTTTATTCCATGGAACCAAAGGTACCTCTGTATGCCCACAAATGGACAAAGGTGCCATTGAGGCACACCTTTTTTTAAATTAAAAAAGTTGTTTTTTTCATTTTACATACCAATCAGAGATCCCCCACTTCCCTCCTCCTACCCCCAGCCTTACCTCCCCCAAATGACCCCCCATTCACTCCCACAAGAAGGCAAGGCCTCCCAGGGGGAGGCACATCCAGTAGAGGCAAGTCCAAGCCCTTCTCCCTGCCTCAAGGCTGTGAGAGGTGTCCCATCATACATAGTGGGCTCCACAAAGCCCACTCACACACTAGTGATGGATTCTGATTCTACCACCAGGGGGCCCCCCAAGCAAATCAACATGCACATCTTTTAACATGGCACATCCTTACAACTAGCAAGTTGGAGTTTCAGAGAACTTGTAGTGGTGTCCCTAGCTTACTTCAGTGAGAACATGACCTAAAGTCACGGAGAAAGATGAAAACCAAGTCATAACAGAAGGTGAACAAGAAAATAATGTGAAATAAGACTTGCAATCATATGGAACAGATGGATCAATAAGAAAATGGTCAATGCCTTTATAAATCACATAGACATTTTCATATATGAGTTTACTCCAGTGATAGTCAGCCTGTATTAGACTTACCAAGTGCTTCCAGATGCCACACACTATGTGAAAGAAAATAAAAGTCAGACATCACACATGACAGAAGGAACAAACAAACACAAAGCTAGAGGAGACAGAGAGAAAACTAAAGGAGGGGAGAGCAAGGAGCAAGGAACATAAAGGCTGGAAGAAAGGAGACATTGGGTTAGAGAGAATTGACTCACAGCTGGGGAGTCTGTGGGCATAGAGCCTTGTCAGGCATTTAGAGTTCTTGGAAGTGATCATGTTCATAATTTTGAGGACATGCTCACTATTACTCTTTGGCCTGCACATGCATTAATATTCTTAATATGCTCAAGACCTACAGGCATTTGCTTAGCATCCCCATTTTAGAGATGAGCTAACTGCTGAAGAGAGAACGTGACTCTTTGATTGGTTCCAACAGCAGCGATACTTATGGGATTTGGAGCATAAATCACACACACACACACACACACACACACACACACACACACACACCTTGGCCTCATTTCCAGAAACTGGTCCCATACCACACAATGCTTTAGAGGGCCTAGCTAGATTCATAGATTCCACCCACCTTTTTCACATTTCTACTTCCCGATACTTGGTGGCTCTTGATGCTGCTGATAGGGGATGTCACTCAATGTCCTGGTTTTGATGCAGCCTCCAGTCTTTGAATTTGAGCTGCTATTTGGTCAGTTAATGTCTGTTCTTTCTCTTCTCTTTCTTGTTTTTGGATTTTTCTTGGGTTTTCTGGCAGCCACCATCAGTCAGGAGGGTGTTTTTTCTTCTCTTTTGCAAACTCATGAATACATCCCATCCCTTTTGGCTAGTGAAGTGAGGATTAAATGTTACTGTAGCTGTTTCTGGGTTATCAAATTTTCCATTATACTGAAGGGCAGAGTGTTCTTCTTCTGGTCTGCTCTCCCTATTCCACTGGAGAAGTAAGCTGGTAAGATACACAGCACTGACCACTATGCCCAAGACCTCTGTTTCTTCTCTCAGCTCTAGACCTACATACACAATAGCTAAAATCCTCAGAACTAGAGGAGACAGCATTAGAGATTCATTAATTGTAGTTTAGGGAATGGCTTTCTAGAAAGGACATATGATTTACCTGATAGTGTACAGGTATTCTATAACACAATTTGGGCAGAGTGCAGAGTTTCCCAGTTTCAGGGTCATTGTGATCTCATCTTAACAATCAAATCACTCTGTCAAATGAACAAAGCTTTGGTTCTGTGGGTGAAGTAGCCCTTCCTCCTCATGTCAAGTCCAGACTGGGGAGGGCTTGAAGGGAGAGGATGGGAGTTGGCACACAAAATCCAGTTTGGAGAATTAACAGGAAAGAAAAATCTAACTGGAGGAGCCATCAAGTTGCACCCAGAGCCACAGTGTCTACCTGGGAAGCTGTCCTCTGTTATGGAGTGACAGAAATCAAGAAAAAAAAATCAAGAAGACTGGGGAAAGAAGCATGTCAGCCAAGTCCAGCCATGTGCAGATAGCACACATGAGTGGGTGGTTCTTCTGGCACAATAACTGAAGCATCGATTATATCCCTAAGTAACAGTGTGGCTAGAGAGGAACAACTGTCTTAGCAATGAGGGCCCTCGGCTCTGTGTATCCTGACTACCCAAGTGGTTAAGAACATTAATATGAAATACAAATGTTTCAGAAAACAGGGACACTCCACTTACTCAAGCTGTGAAGTTACCAGAGTCATTGTGAGGATCATGAGGAGCGCAAACTACAAAGACCAGCAAACCAGTTGCCTATACAAAGACATGGGGCAGAAACCTTGAGCAAGGGTCAAATGAAGTGGCTTTGGAGCATAGTGGAAGAAACATCCAATTGCTCCATGCTGACCTGAAGCCTGCTGTCGGCAGGCAATGCTTCAGGAGTAACGCAGCCCAGCACTTCATGCTCCGAGGCCTTCTTCTGCATATGTAGCTTGGCCTAGAAATGTTGATTGCAGCAGCCTCAGTTCGACCCCCCACAATGATTTTGTTTTTTTTATTCAGGACACTGTAATCTGATGTAGTGTGCATGATCCCATCTCAGTGATGCCTTGCCACAAAGCAATTTTAAATCATCATTTCCTGTTTCTCACTTGTGGTTGTAGGGTCCTTCTTTTTCATTAATGCCTATAATCACAAATACCTGCCCTGGTTTCATCAGAGTTATCCATCCTTCATTTAATCAACTATAATGGAAAATCACAGAAGCTACAATTGGGTTTTGAAAGGTCAGAGTGGAAAGCTTTTATTCCACCTCTTCAAGAATACTTTAATTGTGCTGCCTAGTGTTGCATAATCATCTCCGTGGTGACAGTTAGCTAACAATGTAGTTTCGTGATCTTTAAAGCTGTTTTTTTAAAGACTTGTAAACAGTAACTGGATAATTGTCCAGCCTGCATAATCAGCATCACAACTGATGCAGCAACAAGATGCAGAATTATATGTTACAGGGGAGCAGTTTTACCCAAGAGAAGCAAATAAGCAGGTCATAGACACTTTCTGTAAAGCCTCAGCCATGAAAACTGCAGCCCTTTTTAGTGTCAGAAACTCTTCATTCAATTGCTCAGCTGTGAAGACTGCATATGTACTGAATTATTTCCATACATTATTTGATTCCCACTGCAAGTGACAGAGGTAGACATTATAACAGCCACTTTATGTGAAAAAGAGATTGACAAAAATCATTAGTCTTCTTTGAAGAACTCAAGTAGTGGGTGCTGGGATTCGAGTAGCACCTGTTTTGATCCACTCAGGCTAATGTGTCATGATATCTGACCAGAGGCTTATACAGTTCTGGAGCTGTGGAATCTGAAAGTGCGAAGACTATGCAACTCCCTTGCTGGTTTCTCGAAGGTATCTTGTTTGGGCACTCAATTGATGACAGGAAAGAAAGCCCCCTCAAAACGAATCTCAACAAGTCCTAGTAATTTAATTACCTCCCAAATGTCCCACCTGTCAATAATGTGGCAGAAGGGTCTTCAACAACGGAACTTTCAGAAAAAGTAAAAACTCATTCCACCATCATGCTTAAAGCGTCATCTCTCTCTCCCTCTCTCTCTCTCTCTCTCTCTCTCTCTCTCTCTCTCTCTCTCTCTATATATATATATATATATATATATATATATATATATATATATATATGTCTCACTATGACAGAATACCTGAGAAGACTGATGTAAAAGCAGGAAAGGTCTGTTTGGATTCATTGTTTTAGTAATCTCATCTAATCTAACTGGTTGTTTTGGGTTGTGGCAACATAGTGTATCATAATGGGCAAGCTCTTATTGGTAGTCAGGAAGGACAGAAAGGGGCTGGGATCCCAATAACCCTCTCAAGGGCATGCCTTGAGTGACTTCATTTCTTATATGTAAGTCATACTTACTCATTAAAGGTTCCATCGCCTCCTGGTGGTGACACAGACTAGGGGGCAAAGCCTTCAACACAAGCCTTTTGGGCAATATTTCAAGCCAAACCCCAGCACTGGTTATATGTGATTATGATTTTAAGAAAAATTAGCTAAGACAAATCATAGGGTCCTTTATTAACAGCTTATTCTCATTGCTGTCCTAGGTATCAATAAAAATCCATGAGAACAGTATAGTGGTCAGTTACTTACTTCCTTTGTTTTGTGACGACCTGGCTGAGCTGTTTCAGCATTAGAAACCAACACCACTCTTGGATCAAATTAATTCACACATGTCCAGTAACAGCTTTCCCTGGTATAGCTGTGCTCTGACCTCAGCTTTTATTGAATGCCCTTGTAAGAAACATCCATTTGAGGAATTGGAAACCTGTAGTAACAGAACACACTGTCTATGGCTTCTAAAATTCTGTGTACATAAACTCAAGGGATGTAATTTTCATGAATCTACACAGAGAAAAGATTGTTTCTTAAACAGTTTCTTGGCTTTCATTTTACAGAAAACAGAAAGCAAGCACAGCTCAGGGGAAATTTACTGTGTGTTGTTGCATAAGTGCTGGGCTGGTACCAAGAACGTGTTAAGCCCTTGATAATTTTCACATTCTCACCTAGATTCACTGTTAATATTTCCAAATCTGTGTATCCCAATGTGACACATCATTCTGATTAGTCCCCCACAGTATTGGCTAGGTCACTAGGCACCTTAGTATTAACAAGTTAGAATATTGGTACAGCACTTTGTCGGTGCAGGATATAGAGAAACAGCTAAGCCACAGAGCATAATGAAATACTGAAGGAGGATAAGGATGTGGAGACACAGTGCTACTTATTTCTAGAACAGGAGAGGAATTGCACTATGATACCATTACTTGGTGTTGGCCATGGTTACAGGGCGGGGGGAGGTAAGCAGAAGAAACTTGGGCCACAAAAGACATTAAAAAGAGGACAGAAACTCCCACCAACACATGCCACTGTCCAAACCTCTTTTGAAAGCCCAAGAATGTAACACTGGCTGTGGCATCTGAACTCATTCCCTGAAAGGTTGTGTACTGGAAAATTAATTCACAACACAATGGTGAGATGGGGCTTTTTAGAGGAAATTATGCTTTTCTCAGGGATAGGTTAATTCTCACAGCTACTTATCCTGAGATCAGGTTGTTGTAAATCAAGCCTTCCCCTGATGCTTGCCTCTTTCACATGCTTTAGTTTGTTCTTCAACTAGCACTCAGCCCCAAATACACCCATTATTTTAAATATACTTATTAATATTTACATTATTTTAGATATGCCAGTGAACAAAATTGAAAGTAAAATCTCATTTGAGGGTCTTTGTAGTCTAGTAATGTATGGGAAGACTACAGGAACATAAATAGATAGCATAAAATATTAAAAGGTAATATCTGATATTAAGACTAGGAAGTAGGGTTGGAAATGCTAGCCTTGCAACTTATTGATTTTAATGTACTGGTTATAGAAGTCCCATGAGAAAAGGAGACTCATGTCAGGTAGAGAGCAAAAGGAGATGAAAAAGGACCATGAAGATGTTCAGGAAGAGATACAGCAAGCAGTATGTGCAGATCTCCCAGGATGCAGTGTACATGTAGGTTGGAGAATCAGCAGAGAGGGTGGAGCTTGAGGGCAGATATAATTTTGGCCAGGGAGACTATAGGGAGGCAGATGTCACTGAGAGCCATCAGATAACTTGCCCTTAAAAAAGCAAGGGTATTTACAATGTTTATAAGGGTAGGCAGTTGTGATCAGAATATGCCACCAATCAACCTACCTTTTAACTATTTAATATGCCACATTCTACCTCCTTAGAAAGGGCAGCGGAGAAAAGGAAAGGCTGGCACTTAGGAGCCATCACCTGCAGAGGAGGAGCCAGAACACTAGCCCAGGAGAAACACATTGTGTGAATATTTTGTTTCTCTGAAGCTTGGTTAGATAGAATGTGTGGAAAGTCAAGGTGATTCCCGCATATTTGGTTAATCAAATTTCTTACCTTGTCTCTTTGAGCACCATCAAGATGTCTCAGCTCGTAATGGCACTTGACAAACAAACCCAGTGACCTGAGCTTGATACTTAGGGTCCATGGGAATAACAGAATACGAGAATGGACTTATCAAAGTTGTTCTTTGACTTCTTCACATGAGCTCTGTGGCATCCGTACTCACAGACACATATATCATGTGTGTGCATGTGTGGGTTTGTGGGGTGGGCATGTATACAAACACACACACACACACACACACACACACACACACACACACACACACACCGCATACATATAAATAATAAAGAACATGTAAGTAAGCATAAACTAAGCACAACTAAAAAGTAGAGATCTGTGTAAAAATGCCAAGAGTTAATACTAATATATTTGATATCTCAGGGATATGCAATCTAACATAATCTGTAATTGAGGGCAGTTGTATGATCTAGGATATACATATGTACACATATGTACATATGCACACACATGTACACATGCTACTGGTGTTCAGATGTTATATAAAGCCATCAAAATGAATGACAGGTAACTGAATGAGAGAAACATTGAAGAAAAGTTTCAAAACCAAAGCCCTGGGGAAGCTCAATGTTAAAAAGCCAAGAGGATGAAATCGTTATAGAACTTTGAACGGTATGTTAACCTCTTGACTTCCTAGAACTACAGGTTAATAGATACAGTTACTCTCGAAAAACCAAAAAAAAAAAAAAAATACGGTTACGTGGTTTTCATTTCTCCCTTTTCTCTTTCTTCTTTGGACAGGGTCTCATGATGTAGCCTCTGTTGACCTTAAACTCACCATGTTCTTCCTCAGCTTCCCATGTGCCAGGATTAAATAAATATGTCATCATTCCCGATTTATGACTATATCTACAAAGTGTTGGGTATCACACCTAAACTAGAAGAATATGAGGTTGATGATGGTGATGCTGATTCTAGTCACGCTGGTGGTCATTAAGTTGGAAATCAACAAGGAGAATCCCACTACAGCTAGTGGTGGATGAGCACAAAGATGAGGGAAACATGTCTTCTGCCTTACTTTTGTGATTATTGCTTGGGTTAGTTGTTTATGGACGAAATGACAGCTAAGTTTCTACACAATGCTATAGGAAGCATAATATTAAAATCAATGCACAAATGAAAACCAGACCTATTAAGATCCGTTTATTATTATAAAACCTGCTATCTATGAAGCAAACTTAAAGCCAGTCCCACTGTAAAGTCAAATCCAAGTGACTCCTCTCCAGAGACCAGACCAAGCTTTTCCCACACATCTGTAATCTCACGTTAAATAACGAATACTGTGTGGTTTTAGTTAATTACCGAATAATGCCTTTGTTTTATGTGGGGCATTGTTCAAAGTGATAAAGGAAGCTGACTCTCTCGGTCCTCCCAAATCTGAAACTTGGGGAATTTGCCTAATTTGAGGGTCTATATTTTACATACATAATTACAAGTTAGGTTAGCAGGATTTTTCTTCATCTGGGACAACTTTCAATTTAAAAGCATTTCTTCTCTAATGAGAACAAAAGTAGCTTGAGGGAAAAGAGTTACAAGAGCATTTTTGCTAATATTTTAGACATCAACTTATACCATTAAAATATTGATTTTAAAATTCTAATGTCACTGTGCCATTGGTAATCAATATAGAGAGATTGATAAATTATTCAGATGATTTGAAGTTATTAATACATTTCTGATACTGTTTCAAGTGCATTAATTACTTCACAGGCAACAAAATGTTATAGGTTTTAGTGATGTTGTCAAAATAAAGTTTTAAAATTGTGCATGCATTTCCTATGTGATTAAAAAATCCCACTTGACTATTAATAATTTTTATTTACTTCCTGCGTTATTTTCAGCATAGTTATATATGCAAGTAGCAGAATGCAGCTTTGCAGCCAGAAATAGTGTGTCTGAATTTTGTCCTTGCCATATACTAGATTTGTGTGACTTGACATGCTTCATCAGCTGTCAGAACCTTAAACAGGAGCATCACTATAAAAATCTGAATAACAGACACCAGGTCTACAAATACCTCACATGTAGGGAATCTGGCATCTGGCACTATGGGAAGGAGATGCCAAGTCAGTTTTCTACATGAATCCCTGGATGGCTTTTCAGAGAAAATAATTATGTGGATTCTTAGAATACAAGCATTTCATTGAACTTCCATCCTGTGTGCTTTTTCAGTTCGCCAAGATTCCACTGTTTATATTCTGTGCCCATTTTGTGCTAATATACGAACTTACTTTATCTTATTGTTTTATTAAGGAGTGTGTGTGTATGTGAGTGTGTGTATGTGTGTGTGTATGTGTGTGTGTGTGTGTGTGTGTGTGTGTGTGTGTGTGTGTGTGTGTGTGTGAAAGTGTGGTTACTCATGTGTGTCCCAGCACATGTGAAGGTCATAGGACAACTTTTGGTGGCTGGTTCCCTCCCTCTACTGTGGGTTCTGGGAATTGAACTCCGGTTATCAGTCTTGCATGGTAGATACTTTTATCTGTCAATCCATCTCTCCAGTTCAAATTTAGTCCTCTTAAGAGTTAAAATGTGACAAAGTTAAATTACTCATGCTATACCCTACCATTGTTTTAAAGAGGGGCATTTTCTATGGTTGGAGCCACTATCTGACTCTGAGTTCATGTAAAATTTGCTTCTTATTATAAGTATTGAGAGATATTGAAACATTTAAGATGTGATTGTGTTGTTGGGAACAGTTAATATCCCTCAGCACTGGCATTAGCCAGGGCCCCTAGAGGAGTCAAACCAATAGGAGGAGTCCACAGAAGGGTGTAGAGAATTAGTGTATAAAAATTTACTTAAGTCTTACACATTAAGGACTAGACAGTCCAATGATGGCCAACCTCATGCTAGAGAGGTTGTGAAGCCAGAAATAGTTCACGAGAAGGCTGGTTGCCTCAACAGTTCCAAAGTGTTTCTGTCCTTTAGTCCCCATGGGCACCTGAAGAAGCTCACTTATGATGTCAGGAAAGGATGGCAACAGCAGTGTTAACAACTATGGGATGGGCATATTCAACAGTGAGCTGTGGAGGCAGGCAAGCAAGCAGTGCTGTTGCTTGTGGGACCTCTGTATATCTGGGCTGTTGCAGTAAGGTGCTGCTTACTCTGGGGAAAGATATCCCACCTACAGTTAATCCTTCTTGAAAATTCCCTCACAGACCTCCCCAGAGGCCTGACTTGGAGTTGATTACATAGACAAGCAAGTTGACAGTTGGTATTAACTATCACACACAGCCAGTGAAGAGCAGGGGATTGTGAAGCAAACTTGCCTATTAGATTTTTGCTCTTCCATACACACCCATTTGCTCTTCCAGTTTTCAGCCATGTTATAATGCAGAGTGTAGGAGAACATCACAAGAAGCTGGTCCTATGCACTTGAATTTTCCATTATCTACATCTATTGAATTAAATAGAATGCTGTTCTTAAATTATGTGATTTATGGTGATGTATTATCAAGGAAAAAAAGCCCCAAAACAATAAACAAAAAACTCCACACTAATATACTTTTTTTTTTTTTTTTGATTTTTCGAGACAGGGTTTCTCTGTGTAGCTTTGCACCTTTCCTGGGATTCACTTGGTAGCCCAGGCTGGCCTCGAACTCACAGAGATCCGCCTGCCTCTGCCTCCCGAGTGCTGGGATTACAGGCGTGCGCCACCACCGCCCAGCACTAATATACTTTTAATGAAACAAAAAAATGTATCTTCAATTGTTTTCTTTCTGGCTGAAATTTTAGAGGGATTTTGTCCTGGAACTGTGAACCAAGTGAAGGCATATACCATGATGCCCTGTCTGATGAATGTGCTTCTGCTCATAAAACTATCATGGAATATCATGAAACAGTACCATTACATGACTATACATGTCTATTATTGATAAAAACTAATGCCTAAAATGCCAAACAATGAAACAATTGACCAAACAGTGACCCAGCCCACCATTTCCTATTGAACATATTGAAGAGAATCTTTTCTTTTTTTCTTCAGATATATTCTTAATTCTTCCTAGATAAGATTTGTTATGATTCCTTCTCATAACAAATGCCCTTTTTCCAAACAGAACCAACCCAGGCACAGCTCTGCTTTCTTACAACCTCCAAATCATCCAACAGAGTCAAATCCAATAGCTGTGACTGTGCTATCTCTTAAGATCCACCAGAATTCACTGAGTTGGGTGTCCTGTCTCACTGTCAAGATTAATAAGCACAACTTGTTCCATGGCAGTTATGCTTCTGGCAATCCTTGGCCCACAAGCACTGTGGCAGCAATGTGCTCATGTAAACTCGCCTCTGAGTGTTGTCTTCTCTTCATTATTCATCAGGAAAACTTGATTCTTTTTCCATTTGACACTTGTTTAAAAAACTGAGCCATGAAGTATTTTAAAATATGGTAATAGATCAAGTACATTAATTATCTTATATATAAATATGCATTTCTTTCCAAATATGGGAACAAGAACTTGGTAACTATGTCACTGAATTTTAAGGAAGTCTATGCTTGGAAAGGAGTGGGAGAGAATTTAAACAAGAGACAAAGGCCAACAGGGAGACTGAAAAGCAAATGAGGAGGAGAAATTGGCAAATGAAGAAAAGAATGCCCAGGAAAGAATGCCATGAAAGACGCAAAGGCCTCATTCAACCTGACATGGGGCATTTGTTTGTATCTACTTTCCCCTCAAAGCCACCAGGAGTAGTTGCGGACACACACACCACTGCAAAGAGAACAAAGACTACCATCTGTGAGTGATTTTTTGTATCTACAACATGAGAAATAGAAGAGGCCATTGCTAGTGCTTAGGGCTGAGGCAGGGCTGGAACAGAGGGAGGAGAGAGACTCCTTCATTACCATCCTCTGCTATTAACTCCTCAATCAATCAACAACAGCTGATTATCTACCTAAAGGAACAGGGAACAACAATATAAAATAAAAACCAAAGCAGTATGAGGTCACTCCCAAAGTTATTGAATACGCTGTCTGGGAAACTCTGTATCCCTGGCAACTCCAGTTGAACACTGTTCCTGAGTGGCCCTGGGGACCCAGCTTAGTTATGGTCAACTCACTGTTCTCTGGTGGTTTGCAGGAGAGGTTAAAGTCTGAAGATTCCATACTTTATCCATCATCTAGATGATGTTTTAGACAGATTTTGACTCTGATCTTTTTCTGCTCCTCTTAGTTTTAGAATTCAGGCATCAACAAGATAGGCTCTGGCTCTGCTTTATTTCTACCTTTAGATATAATTAAGTATAAAGAAAAACAAGCAGACAAAGATGAGAAAAGAATGTCTGAACATTAAAAATGACAGTTGACATACAAATGTTTGGTTATCAGTGGTCATAGTTAACTAGAAGACATAACAGAGAGAATGCAAATAAAAGAAATACAAACATATTTTTTAGACATTCATGAGGAATGCAAATTATTTATAGGAGAACTAAAGCTCACTTGGCTAATTTCCTCTGAATTTTACTGAGTTAAGACCCATGCCAAATTGATGCCAATATTAAACAAAATATTAAATATTAGTCATACTCACTGTGCAGAAACAGATACATGCATGCAGAAACTCTAGGTAGTTTTGTTTCAAAAATCAGCTGAATGACTGAATCCATCAGGAGAAAAATAAAAGAACAAGTTTATTTTATGTGCATATGGGTATATGTTTAAAATCATATGCATATTTAAATATTAGCTTTTCAATCTCATGGAACACTGAATATTATAAACCTAAGCAGATTTTAAAGTGCTTTAATGAAAATAATTAAAATCATTGTACATAGTTGAACAAGGAGGCTGGGATGTACAGATCAACTGGATAGAACATAAATAGTAGACACATCTCACTTCCTGGGTTTATACTGAATAAAATAAATATTATAAACAAAAGTAAAAATACTTGTTCACTATATTTTTATATATTTGATTATTATTAAGCTAGCATTCAAAATGATGGATTTCATATTGTAATTTCACATACTTACACTCTTGTGCTTTTTTTCTCATTCATATTCCATGCCCTATGCCTCCTTTCTGGTCTCTTTCCTTCATCCAAGTAGTCATCCCTTCTTTTATTATCCACTCTATGCACCCCCTCAAGAGCTCTTTCTCTCCTCTCATAGTCCCTTCCTGTCACTCCAACATTTAACTATGGTATCTTCATAGGAGAGAAAACATGCTTGATTTTCTCTCTTAATCTGGCTCATTTCACTTAACTTAATGTACTATGATACTGTATTTTACTTGAGAAAATGCAAACAAAGTCTGTAATATATAAGAAATTACAAATAAAAATAAAATGTATCATAGAATGAAAATTGGGTTTTGTACCTTTCAAAAATTAAACAACTAAAGTAAAACACCAAATAATTCAATAATTTCATGGCATTCATATTTAATTCTGGAGTAATTTAATACTTATGTTGTAATTAATTATCCTTTAAGTGTGGTGTTCAAAATACAATATCAATGGACAAAGAATAAGAGTAACCAGCCTCCTGGAAGAGTGCACAGCAGCTGGATTTCTTGCCTTCCTCCAGTGAAGGATATCCTTGAATATCCTTTAAAGTGATGCCTCACTTTATCTTATTACTAAACCTCAACTTTCTCATTTGGAAAGTAGGGATAATAATAGCTCATAGTGACAGCATTGTGTGGTGAAATGGAAATTATAGAATGACCTGAGTGCATTGTCTACCACCAAACACATGTGAACTAATATTAGTGCCATCATTACCATCATCCTGACTTTTAATCCTCACAATGACTAAGAAGTGTATTATTATCCCTATTTTGGAGAAAGCAAATCACATATTGAGAAAATAGCAAGGATTTAGACTCCAAACACAAACTCTTCATAGATTGTGTGTACGTGTGTGTCTGTGTTTGTGTGTATGTGTGTGAAAGAGAGCTAAGCTTGCCTCAATTTCTGCAGTATAATAATACATGCTAAAAATAAGAATTAACATTATTGCCTAAGCATGAGCTGCGTAAGAATGGCACCAACAGACACACCAAAGTGGGCAGAGGAAAGAGCAGGAGGCCACAAACCTACACAAAGAGCTATAGGCAATGAAGAAATGCTGAGAGCAGGAGAAATAACACATATACTGCTTATTCAATTTCAAATGGCCAGAACTGAAAACATACACACAAGTAACTTTATACAGACAGAGCAGATTATATTTAGGCATATACATGCATAAACATGTGCATATATGCATATATTAGCAAATAATGAAAAAAAGAGGCCATGGATTTAAAATAGAACATGGAAGGCTATGTGGAATCGTTTGGACAGAGGAAAGGGAAGGGAGAAATTATGTAATTTTATTGTAATATCAAAATAAAAGAAAAAATAAGAATTAAAATATTATACTTGTATGTTTTATTTATATTTGCCACCATGAAAGCAGAATGGCCCTGTTGGTGAGAACAATATCTGTAGGAATGAATCTGTTTGGCTTACTGAATCTTCTGAAGTGAGAGTCTCACATTCAACCTCAAGCCAGAGTGGTCCAAACCTCCAATGTAGCTCATCCTTCCTGCTAGATACTTCTTCCATCAAAGTGATAAAAGCACTGTCTGTTGAGCTTGTGGACTGTGGGGTTTAGGTGGAAAGTATTAATGAACAGAAATACAGTTATTGTTATGCAAATCTGGAATACTACAGTGAAAGATGCATTTCTGATTGGTAAATTATATTTTATATATCTAACATAATATAATTTACATAATACATAATATATGTAACAAAAAATGTTTATAAATAAACCTGTAGAAATTTATCTAAAAACTTCTTGCTTTGGAAAACTTACTCAAAGGCTATCATTCAAAATTAGAAAATGTGTATCACAGACAGATGTTATTTACCATATTGTATGACTGAAATGAGAAAATGAATTGTACTAAGAGGGCAAGTGAAACGAATACACAAATATAATATTATGAAATGCTTACATTAAGATATATAACTATTAGGTATCATAATGCTTATACAAATAGCATGCACAAGTTTATGATATAACATTAAGTGACAAACCATATATTATTTAATGTTATAACATTGATTTGCTCAAATTTATAGATAATCATAAACAAAGGCAGTATTTGTCATAGCTGTATTTCTTTTATACTCTTTCCTTTATTATTGTTATAATGCATTTTTAAATCACTCATTAAAGTAGTAAGTCAAAAGAAAATTCCATGCATTCTGTGTAATGAAATTCAAATGCTGCTTGAGCTATAGTGGGTTATGTTCCTATGACTCCATCATAAATTGAAAATATTCTTTCTAAACTGGGCTTAGTTTCTTAAACTCAACAGCATAGCTCCTAAACAAAGTATGCAGAAAACTTCCCTTATTTTCCATGTCTCCAAGACCATTCATTTCTGAGAAGTGATCAAAATTTGAAGTGCTGAGAGGGCAATGCTTTCTATACTGTTTGAAAGTTGAAAATTCATATGTTGTACTTTATACATTAGGAATTGCCTAGTAGCTGTGTTATTAAAATAACATATATAGAAAGATTTACATCACAGGATGATTTCTACAATGAAAATAACTTTCACATCTTCAAGTATTTAAAAAAGCTCCACGATCCTTAATTTTGCTTCCTTGGAAACTACTTTAAAGGACATATTTGTCTAATTACTGGTACCTAGAAATGCCCAGTGACATTTACATTTGTAGCCTTGATGGTTTTCCCATGATATTCCTTAAGTCCCTATAGCTTTAGAATGTTTTTGAGTTTTTTTAGGTTCATTTAACTTAGGGTAAAATGATAAACTGTTTACAATTTGCAATGTGCAATTTGTTTTCACTTTGTAAAATTTGAACTCTTAAGTCAAAGCCAATCAGCTAGAACTCACCTAAAGGCTCTTCTGTATTCTATAGAGAGGGGAAGAGTGGTAAAATATGCTTGAAATATATTTGAATAGAGAAAATTACCAAGGATTTCCGGACTGCCAGAAATGCTATCAAGACTTTTCAGTTGCCATTTTTAGTATGCCAATAGAAAAGCAGACCACTTCTTGCTTGTGTGCAAGCAAGCAAAGTCGAGATAAGACTTGGAAGTAGGGTAATCCCTTGCATCATAGGCCTATGTAAGAAGGTAGACTGGCTCTCCAGACAAAGGAAAGAGTGTTAAGAGGGCAGCCTTGGCCACTGATACTCTGAAGTTGGGAGAAGTGAATAGAATCTCATCTATGTGTGGCTGTTTAGCTCAGCCTGTTTGCCCAAAACCAGAAAATAGACATGTTAGCAAAATTAAGCTTTATTATTGTACATCTTACATAATCTTATTACTGCCCCTTTATATATGGCTCAAAATCCACTGAACAGGAGCACTACTTTCCATGCAGGAAAATTTCATGCTGAGTAATGGACTGGAGTACCTCAAACCCCTTGGTAGCTGTGTTTCTGATGATGGGGTAATAAACACTGCTCTCATTTCTGTAACCTCTGTCTTATGAAATTGGCTACACCTACTGTGACTTATTTGGGGGAACCTGAAGTCCTGGGCAGGTGAAAATTGAGGCCCTGCTCCTAACTCTAAATTATGTCTGATATGACAACAGGTGGGCTCCAAGAATATATTTTAGTTCAATGGTTTGAGATAATGGTAAAATAGAGGATCTGGCTGCAGGCCCTTGTCAGCTTCCCTGATTGCCATTTTTTATTTAGTCATACTAACTATGAGAAGTGGTAAAATATCACAGAGAGCTCTTGAGATTCTGCTCTTGGATTTTGGAAACAAAGAGTCCATCACATTTTTTTAGAAGAAACATTCTGATGAGTAGAAGTAGTTAGGGAAAGATCAAAGTACTGATTATTCAGATGTAAACCTAGACTTTGAATGTTCATTAAGCAGGGTAGGGATGTGGAAAAAGGAAATCTGTGTTGAGATGGCACATGCTCTGTGGCAGGTGCTCTGGGGAAGATGCTGATTAAACAATAGGTCTTTGTTGGAGGAGAGGGGGTTGGATATTTCTGTTGGCCAATGTTATGTCAACAGAGATGGTTAATCTTTGAACATATCTAATACCTTGTCTGCAAGACTGAATAATGGATTTCATACCTGGGTACTTCTATTTTACCAATGGTCATTTTTCAAGTGCTTATCAAAGCTTTCTGGAGTAGAAATGTATGAGTTATTTCTAAATCCACAGCAGGTATATTTTCATCACCCTTGTTCTTGGTCAGTGAATTTATAAAGCACATCTACTACCATATCAGCAACTGCAGTTGGCTTGGATATAGAAATGATTCATTGTACATGTAATTCTAGAGAATGCAAAGAGAATGATAAGAGCTTCACAGACTTCACATCTCTGCCTTTTCTTCTTCTTTTTTTGCTAGTCTTGTTTTGTTAATTGCACTGAATAGACTCACCTTTTATTCACTTTCATTTTTGTTTGTATGCCATTATATTTCAGTCAATCTCCAAATCTTTGTGGCTTAATAAAATTAAGATTTCTTTTTCTTATTTGGAATACATATTTTTGCCATGTTAACTAGAATGATTACACTTATGAGGTCACTCAGTTACCCTTGATGATGGACCAGGTACCATCTTGAAGATAGTTTGTCGTTGTACTAGAGGAAATGATTCCTGCCTTTAGATAATTGTTCCTAACTTCTTGGTAAGAGTTTTCCATGTCACTCCCAGAAGTTTAAGGAAGCTTTGATGTGCAATCCTATCACAAGCTCAGGAAGTAGAGTCCAGGAATATGAGGTAGACAGTATTAAAGACTAGTTCAGCCCTGAGTCAATACTTTTATCCCCCACTCCCAAATATACCCTAGGAAGACTTCAATGAGTTTCAGATTATTAGCATAAAAAAGAGTTTGTAGTTCAAAGAAAGAAGAGTATCCATGGAGCTAGAAATATGATGATGGACAGCGAGGACTGGATCATGCATTCTAGCAGACTTAATGTCAGACCCCTATATTAAGTAAGGTAATGATCTAATTAGAACTAGAGTAGTGACACCAGTGAAGTCTAATCAATTCTTCCTGGATGTGGAAGGGGAGCCATTGATTTCTAAGGAAAAGCCATCTATTTCTGAACTCACACCAAGCTTTGATGGTCTCTAGCTGTGCCACCATAAATCAGAGGTGCTTTCAAATGCTTCACCTTTTTACACTGAGTGAACAGTGTGAACTGAATGGCAGGCTGTTTAGTCTGCAGTGCCATTGGTGTGAAGGAGAAGTGCAGAGCAGCGTGTGCTGTTTGAAGGAGCTCTGCTGTTCTGTGGGTTTTTGGTAATCACAGTGCCTGGATTCTGTTCTTTCACAAATTGAAGAAACTTGCGAGCATTAAAGAAAATGCAACTACCCTCTGAAATTAAATGAACTGTGTATCAAATAGACTCAAATTCATTAAAATGGATTGAATCAAAATTCTTTATTAGTATGATTTTCTAGTTTGGAGGACAATGTTTAGCCACTTGTGGAGAGTGAAAGAAAAGGCTTTGTTTTGCCTTCTAGAAATCTATTATGATAAAAGGTAGATTAAACAGGAGGCCAGACATACATATTTATCATGAGCAGGAAGTCAGTCCCACTGAGTAATTGACAATAGCCCCATATAATTCAGAGGTTTATATTCCTTCTTTAAATAGAGACATATACGGAAAAGTGAAGATGGAGGCATATGGATAATTTTTAGGAAAATAGCAAATGATTGTTAGCGGAATTCTGTGACCCTGGAAAGACATACTTTATCCTGGAACAAAGACTTTGTTCTCGTGAATACGACGATGCCTTGTAAATGATTGTGTTTGGAATATCAGATAATACCAAACCAGAAAGCAATTCTGAATAGCTAAAGCTTTTCTAAAATGTCAGTAGACTTTGGTGTTTCTCCCAGTGATTTGATTGAATTAAATGAAAACTCATGGAAGGGGCTGAAGGAAGTGTCTTTTTGCTGTTTGTTTGTTTCTAAGAATAAGTTGATAAGGGTCCATCAGAGGAAGTCCTGCTCTCCTAGGTTCTTTAATTTAACTTTATCAGCACACCAGGGAAACTCTCTGACTGCCTTAACAGTCAAGGGATTGCTGCAGGGAGAATGGGGGGAACAATGAAGCATACCGACCGAAGTCTTTTCTTCTTCATTTTGTAGGAAAATGTTATGTGTTATTTCAGCCTTACCTGTAATAAAATGAACAGAAAGAATCAGTAAGGATCACAGCAATACTTATGAAAACATTTCCTGACCTCTTCAGTACAAAGGGGTTCCTTTTTCCCCTAATGCCTTAGATTCTTGGGACACCAGTTTCCAAGGGAAGACCAGTGTGTCAGATAACCTGAGGTTCCAATCAGAAAGGAAAGGAAATGCATCTTCCTAAGTGAATTAAATCAGATACCAAAAAAAAAAAAAAAATGCTGCGTGTTCTTTCTTATGTGAGGAAGTGAATAAAATAACAGAACAAAAAATCCTGGGTTCCAGGCACTGCTACCAGAGCTGTGCAGGCAGACGAGGGAGGGGTAGATTTAATGTCCATGCTGGCTATGTGTGTATTATGAAAATGATTCTTATCAATATTGTAAGATAGTTAATGTTTGTTTACCAAAGCTAAAATAAGATAAAAGGAAGTTTTAAAAATGCAAACGAGAGACATTGAGATGGGTAACATACAAATATTGTCAGTAGATGTCATGTAAGTATTGTTCTTAATCTAGTGCCTATCAAAATATGAATTCATCATCTCATAGTTTAGCGATATCCAAATAGTTTGCACTGGGCTAAGGTCAAGGTGCTGCAACGACTGTGTTCCGTCTACAGTTTTCTGGGGGGGATTCATTCTTTTTCTTGTTTTCTCCTATCCCTCCTAACTGAATCCCTTCCTCCAGGCTCACAACCAGTAACATAGCATTCTCCAGTCTCTTTCTGAATTGATTAATTCTCACTCCCATCTTGTAAGAGCCCTTGTTGTTCTACCTGTGTGATTCAGTGTAATCCCTCCATCTCAAACCATTAATTTAAACAAATCCCAGTGAAGATGTATAAACTTAAGCAAGGGTCCATCACATTTGTTTAGAAATAGTATGACAGCCCTGACTTAGTAGAAGGATTTACGGAATAATCCCATTTTTATTAGGGATGTAAACTTAAAAAATAGCACTGTCTAACCTGGGCTTATAGGACTTCACAGACTCTGGACTGACAGCTAGGAAGCCTGCATGGGACTGACCTAGACCCTCTACATATGTGTGACAGTTCTGTAGCTTGATCTACTTGTGGCACTCCTGGTGGTGGAAGCAGGCCTGTCCCTAAGACTTTAGCTGGCTTCCAGGGACCTATGCCTCATATTGGGTTCCTTTGGCCAGCCTTAATGCAATGGGAGGAGCTTAGTCCCACCTCAACTTGATATGCCATGCTTTGTTGACACCCATGGGAGGCCTACCCCTTTCTGAATAGGAACAAGGAGGAGTGGATGGGGAGGTAGGGGAGAATGGGAGGAGAGGAGGAAGGGGAATCTGTGGTTGGGATGTAAAATAAATTTAATTAATAAAAAATTAGAACTGTCATACTATACAGATATACTACCCCTGGGTATATAATCATATTTAAACATATAGCAGAGATACTTGTAATTCACACATTTAAATTAGCAATGAAGAAAGAAAAATAGATGGAAGTGGAGATCATCATGTTAAGCAAAGTAAGTGAGGCTCAGAAAAGTAAAGTTAGAAGATGTCTATTTGGGAAGAGGAAGGGAACCAGCAGGAAGAGGAGGACAGCCAAAGGGAGCTGTGGTGTTGAGTGTAATCAAAGGACATGTTATACATGTACAAAGAGATGCAAAAGGAAACCCATCATTTTATATGATGAATATGCAAGGAAAATTGTTAAAAGGATCAATAATGTACCTCTTGCAAAATTGCCTATTCTGTGTAAGGTAACAAAGCCACATGTCCCTGCTGTTAAGATGTAGTCATTTATGTGTCCTCTTTTTTACCACAGACATGGAAAAAATTAAACCTAAAGAAGAAGAAGTAAACAGTGGATAAGCAAAGCCTTTAACCATTCACTTCCCGTCTCTCATCAATTCCACTTGGTCTGTCTACTTTAGTCAAAGACAACTGATTTGAAATCCCATCCTTTGTTTGTTCAGTGCAAAGCATGGCAGACTAATACAAAGAAGACTCAGCTTCACTTGGAATCTAGAGAACATTGCACCAACTTGAGGGGAAGCTGACAGGTGACGAATTATTCTGAAAGCCACTGGACACTGGAATTGTGTATTATGCAAATATATTCAATCCCTTAGCATTGTTGAAAAGTTTTCATAGGTAATTATGGGAACTGTAGTATTGGCCTTTCTAGAGTTTAATGTTTTCAGTGGATGCTCATGAATAGTGCTATTATACCTAAGAATAAAATCGCTCACTTTCAATTGAAACACTCATTAGCAAACTTTTAAATGGCTGCATTGTCTGAAGCCTGATTAGTGCTGTAAGACTGTGATGAATGTTGCTCATTACATAGATTAAGCTTTAGCTTTGTGCACACTACTTTATTGCCTAATAATGTGAAACATTTTACACTGAAAGAGAGTCAGGTAGACAAATGAGAGTATTTTAATCAGTTGACTTAGTGGTACCATCAAAACCCCCATGAAAGGTCTAGACATTTTGGAAAAATGTCACCTCTTTGATAATTAGCACTTGGAAGTAAATTGGTTTCACATGAGCTGAGAAGTCATTTGAGTTTTCTTCCTGTGTGAGATGTGCTACTGATAACAATTGAAGTATGCATAGCTCCCTACTTAAAAACATTAGAGCTGGCATTAACAGTCAAGGCATCCAGTTTAAATCTGTTTCCTGGACAATTTTAATACTAGGAATCTAACTGGAAAAAAAAAGTCTACTTGTTTGCCAGGCAAGGTAAATCAGGTAGAACCACAGCATGCTGTGTGCTCTTAATTGGACTATTAATATGATGGATGAAGACTATCATTTAAAATTTTATGGTGTAGAACAACATGGCATACAAGCTCTCTTCTGTGTGTGTAAGCAGATGAACAAAGACAACTAAAACCTCATAACGTCTCATGTGCAAGCTGTAATTGATGAAAAAGCTAATTATGCCTTTTTGAGAGGGAGATCAAGAATATATAAATCATAGATGTATTTATTCATGAAAACAATCCAGCCCATAGAAATAAGGATAGGAGATATACAGGTTTATGAAGTAGAAAATATAAGAAATACACTTGAGATTTTTCAAAGATTTTCTGGCCCTTTCCCCATTTGGTTTAGTTTCTTCATTTGGTTTAGGACTTTTCCTCATTTAGAAATATTTTCCTCATGTGAATTCAGATTCAAAATTTGAAATCTGTAAATAATATTATTGTAAATCATTTTTGTTATCATTGATTTTCACTGTCTATTTAACTTGATGATAGGAATTTTAAACATTTTTATCTGGATGTCTTTCTTTAAATTTTTCTATTGCATTTATTTGTGGTTTTGTGTGTGTGCATGTGTGTGCATGTGCACGCACGTGTGTGTTTGTGTGTGTGTGTGTATTAAGCATGGCATCATGTTGCACGTGTGGAGATCAGGAGATGGCTTTGGGGGAATTAGTTTTTTTTTTTCCACCATGTGGGTCCTGGGGATTCAATGTAGGGTGTTTGGCTTGGAGGTAAGTGCCTTCCTTACCCTTCTAAGCCATCTCATCAACCTTATAGGCTGTCTTTAAAACAGAAAAGAGTTCTTTGTTGATTAATAAGAACTATATGCTCTTATATGAAAATATCAATCATATAAAATTCTCATAGCAGTAAACATTATACTTATAAATCTCAGGTTTTCTTAACTTTTAAGTGTTTTTACTTACAAAATAAAATTATAGCTAAGTATGGAGATTCATGACTCTAACTCTAGAATTCAGGAGATTGAGGCAAGAGATTGAGGATTGTGTGCTTGAGAACAGTTGAGCTACATAGGAAAAACTTGTCTTAAATGAAATAAGTTTTCAAAATAAAAATGTTGTAAAATAAATTAAAGGTTTAATATATATATATATATATATATATATATATATATATATATATATATATGCTACACACATATGCCATGCTACACCAAATAATTACAATTTATTGATTCATAAAGCTCTCTCTCCCTCTTTCTAATGAAAGCATTTAAAATTGACCAGCATTCTCAAGAGTAATGTATTATTGTTGACTATTCACATCTAATGTGTAAAAAGGCTTATAAATTTCTTGTATCAAGGTAACATCTCCTCAGAACCTGACCCCCAAGATCCAGACTCTGCTAAGGTCTAGTCTACTCTATTTCTATGCATGTAACTGAGATTGAAGGTGGAAGTGAGATGATGCATTTTCCCCCTTTCTTTCTGTTCCTTATTTTACTCAGCATGAGATTCTCCAAGGTCACCTACAGTGACGCAAGTCATGGGATCCCCTTGTGGTTCTCTAAGATTACCCACACTGACACAAAGTCACCTGATGCTCTTCCTTTTATAGGTGAATTTTGTGCATTCCACATTGTTTGATTCATCCTTATTGGACACTAAAGTCGATTTCCTGACTTTACTTGAATATTGCTGCAGTAAACTCTGGTGTGCAGGCATATCTTCAGTGAACTAATTAATTTTGCCTCATGTCCCCAGAAATGAGATTGCTGGATTACATTGTAATTCTATTTTTACTTTTTTTGAACAGCTTTTGTTCTGATTTTATTTATGCCCTTAATAACTTACCTTCTCACCAGCAATAAACAGGGCTATTTTTCACTAAATTTTAGCCAGTAATTGTATTTTATTTTATTTTTTTTAGTAGTTGTCCTTCTAATATGTGTGAGGTGGCATCTCACCATGGCTTGCGTTGACATTTCCTTGATATTTTGTGATATCTAGCAATTTTTCATACTCTGTTGAATTTTTGAATGTCTTCTGTGGAGAAATGGTTTTTAAAGTTTGTTGCCCATTTTTAATTGGCATAATTGGAATAGTTTTCTTTTGTTTTTGCAATTGGATTGTCAGAATTCTTTATATAGTTTGGACAAAATGTCCTTATCAGATATTTGTTTTGGATACTCTCTTTAATTTGATACTGGCTTGTTTATTTTGTAATGGAGAAAATATTTATTTTGATGATGCCTTCCTATCTCTTTATTTTTCACTTTTTTTTGCGTCTTGGAGCTCCCATACATATCATATATATCATATACAAATATGTCATATATTGCATAATATTAATTTATCCTATCATTAAAATGTTATAAAATGTGTTCTATAATGTAATTTATGTGTAAGAATTATTGCTTAGACTCATATCTTGGGGCATGTCTTAGTGTCTTTTCCAGTTGTTATGATAAAACAATTAAATAAAAACAGCGTAAGGGAGAAAGGGTTTTTTTGGCTGACGGCTCAAGGGTGCCTTCTACTGTTGTCAGGAAGTCATGTTAGCTGGCGCTTGAAGCAGCTGTCCCTATCACATGCACCATCAGGAACCAGAGAGCAATGAATTCACCCTTGGCTCACCTTTTCCTCCACTGATAGCCCATGACTGCAGTCAGGCCATAGAACCATCTAAAGTGAAGTATGTCTTCTCACCTCTGTTAAAGCAATAGAAATAAACATCACAAGAATTCCCAGAGGTCCATCTCCCAGGTGATTCTGGATTCTGTCAAGCAGACAAATTGTGCTATTGTATGACATATATAACCATTTGTACACATATTTTAAGTGTCTTGTAGCATTTGAAAATCCTCCATTTTCTGGTCTTATAGTCAAGCCTTTAAACAATTTTTAATTAGTTTCTGTATATGGTATAAGGTAAAGGTTAATTTCATTCTACCTACTGATGCCCAGTATCCTGGAAATATTCTTCTCTGTCTTTCTGTCAAGAACAGTGTCCTTCTTTGTGCTCTGCAGCTTAGGTTTATTGTGTAGCTTTTCACCTGGAATTGAAACATCCTCTCTATGAGAGAGGGGTAAAGAGACTGGGGAAGAAAAAAATACATACAAGATACAAGGGGGTGGATGAAACTTGTAAGTCCTAGGAAGCTCCGGAAAATCTAAGATTCTCAAAGTCCCTCTACAGGGTTCACTGACTAGCAACAATTGTTAGGGAGAGGAGACTCTACAGTCAGCTCAGATGCCTCTAAGCCAGGTAGGGAACAAAAGGGATGCATCTTTTAAGTGTTATTGTGTATGCTAACATAGGATTTGGGGTGATGCATGTATCTTTGAGTCACCCATGTTTCGGTAAGCATTCTCGGTACTCCTGTTCATAAATTCAAAAATCTTGCTAGTTCTCTAGGTTATATTTGGGTGGAATTTTTTCTTTGGTATGCTGTCAGTGTCTATCTGGGATGAGTAGACATTTGTTTATGTGTCTCCTGGAAAGTCATAGGTTCAGTGCTGGAGGAGAGGTTTAGTGAGCAATGTAAAAGTGTCCCACCTGCTCCATTTGATGCACCCTTTCCTATATTTGTGCTGTGTTAAATCGCTACAATCTCTTACTTAGTACCTCAGCTCTTGGGAAGTTATTTTTTATAACTTGTGAAGAGCAGTTCAATAGACATTTCTGCATTCTTTATGCACCAATTCTCATTTTTCTTCCTATGTGAAATAGCTAGTACCTAGTTTATTGCATAGTGGCCATTAGCCAAGCATTATCCTTATCCATTTGTCAGACTTTCAGGTTAGTTAAGTATAAGTATTTACTTAAGAACTTACTGAACAACACCTGTCAATCATGTTATAGCGGTAAATATAAAACATTTCTTATAGAACAAAAACAAGGCAGGTTGGAAGGATAGTTAAGAGCCTCATTGTAAATCTAGGATTCTAAAGGGGAAATGATTTAACAGCATGAGAGAGTTCCTAAGCAAGGATTAACAAATTCAAAGCTCTGCTGGTTGTAAATTATGTGCAAGTGTGATGATCAGATTTCAAGCCTTTCACCACAGACAAAACTGTCCCTAGAAGTAGATGTCTTGCTTAGTTCTTTTGGCAACTTGACACCAGATAGGAAAAGGGAATATCAATTGAGAAAATGCCTCCATCAGTTTGCCTGTAGGTAAATATGTGGTACATTTTCTTGAATAATGATTAATGGTAGGAAGGCCAAACTCATTGAGTGTGGTGCCTTGGACATCCTGCCCAAGGACATATAAGATAGGAGGCTGAGTAACTCATTAAGCAGCACTTTTCCATGTTTTCTGATTCAGTTCCTAGCTCCAGGTTCCTACCTTGAGTTTCCACCCTGGTTTTTCTTCCCAGTGGGTGAAAACTGAGCTTAAACAAACTCTTTCCTAATTAATTTGCTTTTGGTCATGGTGTTTGCCACAGCAATAGAAAGTGAACTAAAACAGAGGATATCACACTGGCTAAGGAGATAATATTGGGGACAGATGAAAGCTCAAAGTCTAATATGAAAAGAGGGAAGTGAGAGTAGATGGTAGGTCTATGGAAAGGAAGTGCGGCTATGTTTATTAGAGCTATAAACCTATATTAGTCTGAAAAGGACTAATCATATTTTCACAGTTGTTAATAATAATCTAATCTTCAATTGGCATTTTGTGGGATAGTATTTCTAGAATCTCTTGAGGGCACCCAAATTCAGATATGTTCAAGTCACTCATATAAAATGATGTTGGATTTACAAGTAACAGTGCATATCATCCCATATGCTTTGAATCAGCACAGATTATTCACAAGTCTTATACAATGCAGGATTTGCAAAAAAAGCTATTAAATATATTTTATTTTTAATTAAAAATAGATTATTTTCTCATATACATTCCACCACAGTTTCCCCTCCCTCTACTCCTCCCAGCTCCCCACACTCCCTTCTCCCCCAGAGCCACTCCTTCTCCATTTCCCTTCAGAAAAGAGCAGTCCTCTAAGAGGTAGCCACCACAAAACAAGATACAATAATAGATGGCTTGTAGGAACTCATGAACTTTAGACCAACAGCTGTGGAACCTGCATGGGACTGGACTATGGACTATGGACTATGGGACTGCGTATGGGAGAGGAATCAAGATCTATCCCTGAGGTATGAGCTTGGTACCTATGGTGGAACACTTTGCTCAGTCTTGATGCAGGAGGGGAGGGGCTTGGTCCTGCCTCAACTGAATGTACCAGGCTTTACTGACTTCCCATGGGAGCCCTTACTCTTTTGGAGGAGGGGATAGGAGGTGGGGAGGGGAAGGATGGGGGTGAGCAGGAGGAAGGATGAGAGGGGGATCTGCGATTGTTATGTAAAATGAATAAAAAATTCTTAAATTAAAACAAACAAACAAACAAAGAGATGGCAAGCCCTCAAATCCAGGCTGGACAAGGCAACCCAATTGGAGGGAAAGACTCCCAAGAGCAAACAAAAGAGCCAGAGAGAGACACACCTACTCTTACCGTTAGAAGTATCACAAAAGCACCAAGCTTAAAGTCATAACATATACACAGAGAAGCTGGTTCAGACCCTTGCAGGCCCCATTTTGCTGTTTCAGTCTCTGTGAGCCCTGCTTAGTTGATTCAGTGAACTGTGTTCACCTAGAATCCTCCATCCTCTCTAATTCTGGATGAGTATTTTCAGCACCGATTCATGTTTTAAAAAGCATTTGATAACCAGGCTACAATCAACAGCCCCAGAGAAGCTAGGTAACAAGGATGACCCTGGGAGGGATGCACAGATTTCCATGGGAAGGGAAAACAGATGAGATCTCCTGGGTAAACTGGGGGTAGGTAGGGGTTGTGCATTGTGGAGGGAAGGGGACGGGGAGAGGGGAACATGAGGGATCAAGTTGGTCAAGTTGGGGGTGGGATAGAGTGAGAGAATAATAAAAGAGATATCTTAATAGAATGGGACATTTTGGGGTTAGGGAGAAACCTGGTACTAGGAAAACTCCCAGGAATCCACAAGGATGACCTCAGCTAAGACTCCTACCAATAGTGGAGAGGACACCTGAACTGGACTTCTCCTGTAATCAGACTGGTGACCACCCTAATTGTCATCAGAGAGCCTTCATCCAGTAACTGATGGAAGCAGATGCAGAGATCCACAGCCAAGCACTGGGCAGAGCTCTGGGAGTCCCGTTGAAGAGAGGGAGGAGGGATTGTATAAGCAAGCATGGTCAAGATCATGATGCAATAACCCACAGAGGCAGCTGATTTGAGCTAGTGGGAGCTCAAGGACTCTGCACCAACAGGGAGCCTGCAGGACTGAACTAGGCCCTCTGTATATGAGTGAGACAGTTGTGTAGCTTGGTCTGTTTCAGGAGCCCCTAGCAGTGGGGTCAGAACCTGTCCCTGGCACATGAGCTGGCTTTTTGGAACCTATTCCCTGTACTGGGATGCTTCACCTAGCCTTGATGCAGGAGGAAGGAGCTTAGTCCTGCCTCAACTAGATATATCATGCTTTGTTGACTCCCATGGGAGGCCTGCCCTTTTCTGAATGGAAAAGGAGTGGATGGGGTGTGGTAGATGGATATTTTGAAATGTTAGGATTTAAAGTATTTACTTTATTGGTTATGGTTTAAATCAGAATGGTAGAGCATATTCTTATTAGAATTTTACAGTATTTTTAATAATCTCATGTCATTTTGTGTACTTTTCTAACTGTAACTTCCACAGCTACCTGTCAAATAAAATATAGCCAAGATTAACACTAACTCCACTGTAAATTCACATAGTTGAAAACATCTTGTTGAGATCAGAGTGAATACTCTGTGAAATAGAATCATTTCTTTCAGTATGCTAATGTACATTAAAAGCTGCCTGCATGATTGGATCCTAAGTAATTAATGTTTCAGTAACTTATTTGTACATCAATGAAAAATGCTAATTCATAAAACTATCAGAAACTAAACACAGAGACTTATATTGCTTACAAACTGTATGGCCATGGCAGGCTTCTTGATAACTGTTCTTATATCTTAAATTAATCCATTTCCATAAATCTATACCTTGCCATGTGGCTTGTAGCTTATCAGTGTCTTCACATGCGGCTTGTCATGGCGGCAGCTGGCAGTGTTTCTCTGCTTCAGCCTTCCGCTTCCCAGAACTCTCCTCTCTCCTTGTCTCACCTACTTCCTGCCTGGCCACTGGCCAATCAGTGTTTTATTTATTGACCAATCAGAGCAATTTGACATACAGACCATCCCACAGCAGTTGATCAAAGATAAATCACTGGAAATTTTAGAAGAAGACATGAGGCTGCTTTGGTAGGAAGACATCTCAGGAGTGACAGACACATCAGGTTGGGACCTGAGGGTGTAGAGACCAGGGGAATAGCTGGGGAGGTTATGAGAGCATATGAATCTGTCCTCTTGAACACGGGTTTCTAAAAAAATGTCTGCCTCTGCAAAAGCAGCTAGAGACATTGAAGGTCCTTCTGCTTAGGATGAAAACTTAGAAGTTTTATAAGGAGGAAACATATTTTTCTTACAGAGGCAAAGATTTGATGTGCCAGGAAGAGGAGGCTGCACATGCGCTTGATCTGTGTGTTGAAGGAAAGGTGTGACAGGAGAGAAAGCAGCATGATAAATTGTGTGAAGACTGCAGTGTCTGAACACGAACTCCTACAGCTCAGCAGTACTGTTTTCAGTAGGAAACGCAACATAAAACAGGAGGAAGGCTGTGTCACACCGTGAACGGCCTACTAGGGATGATGTCAACTTTTGTCTAGGGGGAGAAAGAAACTTTAGATGCTTTAGAAAAATACACAGTCATGGAGAACATTTGCTTTTTGGAAAACCCTTTAAGCCAATATCCCTGGGAGAGCCCAATCTCAGTGGACTCTGACTTTCAAAGGTTCTTAATAATATATGTTAGGAAAACCTGCTTCATCATGCTGGGAGTTGAAAAGATACACTGAATAGGTGCTCAGTTACCTGAGTTTATCCCATAGGCTTTCAACTTGTAGTATGGAAAATCTATTTCTCCCTTGTTCTACCTTTATTGATGAGGTGTCTTATGGTATTGTAATTATGGCAGAATATAGGGCCTGAAATGGACAGTTCATTGGCAAAGAAGTTAGGGTATGAGTACAAATCATGGGCATAAATGATTTTTCACTGTTTACCTGGCTGTGGGCAACAACATAAAATGAAATTAAGCAAGCCACAGGTATAAATTAATTGTAATCTTGCCTATTAAGCACTAGTTTGAATGACCTAATGATAAGTAATACCCTGAAAGAAACATATGTTTGAATGATTATAAATCACAATTAGTTGAATAGCTACATGTCTTCAACAAGAAAAAGGAAAATCTGTTTGGCTCACTGCTTATGAACAGCATGTGGGGCAATATTTTAACTAGTACATCCCTAACTACTTTCAAAATTCTACGATGACTCAAGCTGCCACCCTAAATATGAAGACAATCCAGTTTATTTTATACACAGAACACACACACACACACACACACGCACGCACGCACGCACGCACGCACGCACGCACACACGCACGCACACACGCACGCATGTATACATACATATATATATATATACATATATATATATATATATATATATGATGAGAGAGAAGCTTTTTTATGGAATTATTTGACAGGTTTATTACATTTACAAGTATAGGTGATATTCAGCACTAACATTTACAGAAGGTCAGGGCCATTTATGTAATATTTTAGACAAAGATTCTGAGGAAGTGAAATGTTTTCTTCATTGGGGAAATCAGTGCTGGTTAGCTGGTGATGAAGAATATGCTCTGATTAATAATAGACACATACCATTGAGGTGACAGCTTCTGGGAAGTTTTTCGTTAGGGTCAGTACATAGTTGTAGTCTAAAAGGGACAAAGGCTGAATCACAAAATGATACAATACATAAATATCTTTCACATGGTACTAGTTTGGCAGCCTGAAATCTGGAGGACTGAAGAGGTCATGGGAAATGGTTCCAGGCCTGACAGAGGGAGAGGGCAAGAGTGGCCTCTGGTGAAGATGCAGCCTCAGTTTCAGTGGAGACTCAGGCACATTGCAGAAGCCAGGACTGTGAGGTGACCACCAAGAATAGAAACTTGTGTGGAATGGAGCCTGACTGAGCCTTTGAGACAAGCTGTGTGTCTCAAAGCTAGAGAAGTTGATCTGCTCAAGCCCTTTTGGACCCAGAAGGTCACAAGTGAGTTCTAAAAGTCAGATACAAGCAACAAGATTTGCTTGGAGCCACATTAGTATAATTTGATTTTATATAAGTGTTAGTTTTTTTTATGTCCTGGTTCTTTCTTCTTGAAATGAGTACTTAACTTATTTTGGATTTTACAGAAGGTCACAGTTAGGCGACTTTGGATTTTAAAAAAAATTAAACTTTTTAAGTGTTGGAGACTTTACGAACTGTGCGACTTTAAAGTTGTACTCTACATTATGTTATTAGCATGAGATCTTCAAGATAAAGAAGAAAGGAAAGGTTATGGTTTATAATGATATGTTTGTGTATCGAGTTGGTAAGAGATTGGATGTGCTGATTAGGTTTTGGTAACTTGACACAAATAAGAACTACGTGGGGAGAGGTAATCTGAATCAAAGAACCGCCTTCATCAAATTGACCTATGGGATTGTCTGTGGGACTGCTTTCTTAATTATTAATTTATGTAGGTGGGCAAATACACAGTGAGAGCACCTACTCTTGTGAGCTGATGGTCCTGGGTTGTATAAGAAAGATGGTCAACATAGCCATGGACAGCAATCCATTAAGCAAGGTTCCTCAATGACCTCTGCTTCTAGGTTCTTGCCTCAGCTTCTCCAAGTACCTTTGATCATGGTGTTTATCACAGCAAATAGAACACTGGCTCCCCTCTTGCTGTATCAGAAATGATTGTAATTTCTGCTTTGATCTTTTCCTGGTGCTGTGATTTTTTCCTTCCTGAGATTAAGAAGACTTTCTTTAGGGCTCAGGCCAGATCAAATCCATGACTAGATTTTAGCAACTAATACTGTGCTTAGAACATGTTGGATGAGTGAAGTGCCTCTATTTTTCACACATACAGATAGTTCCTATGCTGAATAGAAAATTATTCATAGCCCTTGATAGAAAAACAAAGATCAACTACTAGGTAAAATGATGAGAGCATTGACAAAGGAACTAAGATACTGGTGTGTCTGCTCACATGTCTTTGTTCCCTCAAATTTACTACCAGAGTAAAATCACCAAGTGAGACAGATCCAGGTGTTTTTAAACTTGTTTACTTGCAATTGTCATCTTCTATTATGTAATAAACTGCCTCTGATTTGACAGCCTGAAATATCAAATTTCATTGATTCTCATTGTTACAAATCATGGTATAGCTTCTTAGACTCCTCTGGCTATTGTTTTTTAGGAAGATTCAGACAGGCTATTGGACTGGGCTTGCCATATAAAGACCTGACACGTTATAGTATGTGATGTGGGCAAGATTTAGTTACCTATCTGTAGACAAAATTTTAAATTGTCTTATTAAATGAGAAACACAAAGCCAAATACAGAGTTAAAAGCCCAAGAGATCAGAGCACTAGTGAATAGCCTTTAGCTTAAAACTTGCTGCTGTCCTTCCCCTTCTCCTGTGTGTCTGTCTTTTTAGTGCCTTTCTGTTCTACCTTCTCATTGTCTCAAACCCAACCACATGATTTCCTCATCACTGCCTGTCTATACAGACCTCCAGGTCTCTATGGTTGGTACTGGGGTTAAAGGTTCAGGTCACCACTTGGCTGTGTCCTTGACCACACAGAGACTCTGCCTGCCATGTGATCAGATTAAGAACGTGTACCACCACCTCTAGACTTCTGCTAAATGGCTTGCTTTTAGCTCTGATACCCAGGTGACTTTATTTATTAACATACAAATAAAATCACATTTCAGCACAAATAAAATATCACCATACCTATCTGCTTTGGATTCAACAGTCTTAATTCTTCAGTGGCTACCTACAGGAAGTCTCACTTAGTTCTTTGATGTATGGGTTTCCCTACAGGACTGTTGTCGATATGGCAGCCAGAGCCAGGGTCCCTTAGAGAACTCATCTTAACAACAACTAAGGATAGTCAGAGTTGAAGTCAAATTTTCTCTGAAAGTAATCTTAGAGTAATATCTCACTTGCCACACCATTTTCACTAGAGTAAAGCCACAATGTTTTCTTCAAACTTAGAGTAGGGATAATGCACAGGTAGAGGACCAGTTGTGGGAAATTCAAGAACCATTTCAAAGTTGGAAGTACTACCACAGTTGTAAAACTTGCCAAAGAAACTATCAGGAAAACATTCAGAAGATGAGAATTTATTTTGTAAGTAGTCATTCATATGATGCTAATCTTTGAAATACATGTGGGTTTTTGTAGAAAGGAACTTTATGATTATCTTAATATAAAGAAAAAGTCATTAGTCTAGGCATCTGTTTAACAGCTAAAGAAACTGAAACCCCAGAAAAGAGACTGAACCATACCTGTGGTTCCTTGTGGCTATCGATACAAATATTATTTCACTCACCTTAAAGTAATCATACAGGTAAGCAATTTAATATTATTTCACTCACCTTAAAGTAATCATACAGGTAAGCATTTCTTAAGTTTAAAACATCGTTCTCAGATATCCTCACAATGCATTTCTCTTTATGAGGGAGGAGGTTTGAATAAGTTGATTAACAACTGTAGAATACTAGAAATACTTTCTATAAAGAAAGAACAGGTGGTCACTAAGAACTCAGGTGTTCTGTCCACAAAGATCACATTAATCTAAGTGGCTAGGGATATTGTTTGATTTTCACAAAAGAATTGCTGCACCTTTGAACTTCTTAGAAATACTGAGTTAAATGAAATTATCAGAACATGACTAATCTCTCTTCATAATTTATGAAAGAATCAGACTCAGTTTGAGTTAATATATAGTTGACAATGACCTCTCTTGTGATTTTTCTATAATTGAACACATTGGATTTGACCCTGCATTTCATCTAATTTTTCAGAGAAGCTAAAACTTTTCATGCAGTTTCTGCCCACTGACCATCAAAGATGCTAGGTTAATGTGCTCTTTCTACAAAAGGGGTCATAATCTTATAATGGCGGGAGGCAGTTGCCACTTGGCTTTTAATTCTGTTCCTCAGCAACATTACACTTCCCACACATCAAAGTGATAAATGTGAGGGCAATTTGTCATGCTCTCTTGGGTGCCTTTGTTCGTGGAAAGGCAAGGGGATTTTCCACTGCTCATGCCTGTGTAAGCCCAGGGCAGAGATCCTTGTCAGACTTTGATACATGTGCAGCAGAGACAGAATCTCCAGGCAGAAACAGCCTTCTTAAGTTCACCTGTGGAAGACAACAATGATCGAGCAGTCATGCAAAATATCAAAGGTGGAAATTAATGGGAAATAAAGGCTTTATGATTGGAATTTTCCTTCTTTGTGTATGTAGGATGCATTATGACTTAAAATTTGGTCTTTCAGCAAGCTTATTTTTTCAAATTTCCTATTTTAACCCTAGGAACTGATAAAAAAAAAACACAATTTAACAATTGGTTCATGCTTCCATAGTTCCAAATTCCAATTTTTTGTGCTTCCAGTGTCATTTCTCATACCCAAGAAAGAAGTCTTGCTTATCTGAGAGGTATATTGGGGAGTAAATAACAAAAGACAAGTTTATAAAGTTCCTCTCTTGGGAAGCACTTGTAGAAGATAAAAATAAAAGTGACTAGAAATAGTGATTTTCCCCATGAAATGCAGACATTGTTAATGGTGAGATGCACAAATGTAACCTTAAGTAATATCCAAAGTATCTTCTTTTGCTAGCAAAACCATGATCTTAGCTTGATGTTACTTCCATACAAAATAAAAAGCAGTAGTCACATGGCCATAACAATGAATGTTTATGGTGTAAAATAAAATCTACCTTGTTAAGGAAATATATCACTTTTTTTTCAGTCAAAGTATTCTTGACTCATTTTCAACCCACAAGATATGTCTGACATAGAACTTCTTTTGTTTGGTATAGAACTTTTCCTAGAAACAGTTGTGAACAGGGCTAATGAGGCCTCCTCCCTCGGAGAGTTTCTCCTTCATGTGGAAGAACAGTAACACACAAATAGAACAGATATTCTGAACTTACACTGTAGATAATTATTACAAGGGGTAGGTTCAGTGGACAATTCATGGCGTTTGGGAGATGAGCAAGTTTCTATACCAGGTAGAGATGTCAGAGGAGCTCACTGGTGAATAATTATTTAGCATTAATTCTAGTGCTTTGAAGAAATGAAGACTCTGATGCAGTGGGATGAAGAATAGTAAGGATGTTGATGTAATTCAATTTATTCCTTAAAAACATCACTGTGTACTGCAGAGGGAGCATTTGGGAGGAATGTAAGAATTAGGACATTAATTTCATCTTTCTTAACACTTGAGTGTTCAACAGGCACTGTGTTAGATACACAAAAAGTAACAAAGTCTTTGTAGAGTGTAAAAGCCAGACATTATATATATATATGGCAGGTACTGCAATGCTTGAGGGAGATGAAGAAGAGCATATGTAAGAAGGCCACAGTCAAACTGAGAGCTAAAGGAATATGAAAAAGTTAGATATGTCTAGATGTAAGGGAGCCTAGTTAAAAATCTGGTAGAGGAAGTTAATATGAGAAATGTCTTAGAGATGTTTGTCAGTTTGTTGTTGGATTTATAAACAAATAAGAGTGAAGATTTTAAGAATGCATTCTAGGATGCTTGGAGAAGGAAAGTTACTTTTCTCTGTGGATTGGTTACTTATACCCTTGTACTTGACTTCAAACCTATTTGCATAAGGACACGAAAAAAAGGAGAACATGAGTTGGGAGGAGTGTGTGTTGGAAAGGAGCCTGGAGGGAATTGGAGGGAGGAAGTGAAGGTAAATACGACCAAGGTACATTTTCTACATGTATAAAATTTCCAAAGAATTAAAAATTAAATTAACAAAATTTATATGGCAACATGAAGTCTAATATTTAAAATAGATTAATTAAAGATAAATTCATTTGAAAATAAACTATAGTAGGTTGTTGAGAATTTTGTTCTCTTGTTAAATTTCTAAAATATTTTTAAAAACTTAACTATAAACTAAGAAGAAATTGGACCATATTAAATTCCGAAACATAATAGTTACATAAGCAATGATTTGACACCAATAGAAAAATACATCAGAAATAATTGTATAATCTAACCATTTAAAGACATTTCATTGAATTATTAAAAGTGTTTAGACTATTTAAAATAGAATACTAATATAATGTGAATAATATGATTTTTATCTATTCTAATGTATCTCAAAATTATGAAGAACTATAATTTTCTGGATATATTTAATGATATTAACTTAAGAAAATGGCACTGATATTACTTGAATTCTTAGCATATGTTTGGTGCTATGTATTATGTAGCTTGTCAGATATTAGCAAGCTGGGTCACTGAGGATAAACACTTACTTTGGGCCTTCAACTCCTGTGTCCCTAAGAACACACTAACTTCAGGACAGTAGCCTGAAGCCTGAAGGTTAAAAGAAACACCAAGTCTAAAGACCACTTTCGAAGATGGGGTGAGTTAAGTCTCCTTGGTGAGATGTGTATTAAGGCGCTCCCTCAGTGCAGCTGCATACAGTCTCTCTAAACCCGCCTGCTTTCTGAGTTGACTCAGAAAATGGTACCCTTTCCTCTTGCTTTTTGCTGGCTCCCTGTTTCAGGCACTGGTCAAAGCCTGGACACTCTGTGTACTCTCTCTAAAGACATTCTCATTCACAGGACACTGACAGATATTTCTCACTCTTCAGACTCTCTCAACTTCTAGTTCAGAAAACATGACTTTCTCTCTTCTTGCCATCTGCCTCCTTTCTCTTCTTCCAGGCAGAAGAAGAACTTCCCTGTTTTGTTTCTTCTGTCAAACTCCAATAAAATTGTCTCCAAAGCTGAGACCTGGAATGAGGATCCTTTGTTCTCATGTACCACCATGGTAAACATTTTTTATAAATAATGAGCACTTTAAGTATGATAAATATCTGTGACAGCTACCTTATGTGTAATATCCATTTTGCAGTGCACGCAAGCATGGAAAAGTTAATCCATTTTCTGTAGGCTAAACAGCATTAAATGGTAGCCAGAGGTTGGCTAAGTAAAGTACTCTGGGACAGGACTTGCATCTTTAACTGTGAACTGGCAGTGCCTTGGGCAGAAGAATCTACAGGATTAAAATATAAATGCTTGAAAAAAATTAGAAACTATTCTGAGGTTTTTTTTTATTATTATTACATTCTCGCTGCCTCGAAGTGCTACTTGCATCAATCTAAAATCAATTATCTTCTTGAGATTCAGGATTTAACCTGTAGTTTCAGGAGTCTGTTGTAACTACTCTACTCTAGGACCATCTGACAATGGACCTCAAATGCTGTTTCTTTGTGAACTGCAATAGGACTCATAGACCCTTCATTCATTCATCTTTTTCCTGGCAAGCAATTATTGTTTCATAGAAAATATGGTTACTTCAAGGAGATCTCCTATAAATCAAATCTAAGCAACAACCAACTAACATTTCTGATGCCTGCTATGTATAGGATACACTCAGAAAGATTTTTTCCTGAGATATTAACATTGGAAATATTAAGAAAGCTGAATTTTTTTTTTGGAAGAAGTGGGATCCTTCACTTTCAAACTTAACAAATTAAAAATTCTTGGAAAACTGTGAGTGACTTCTCTTTTTGTCATTTATTAATGGCCATTAGTAGGCTTTCCTTGTGCAGGGTAAGAACTCTCCTTGTGCATTTTGCAACTTGTCATGGCCACCGGGATGCATTCTTAGTGAGCTCTGGGTTTTGTTTGTCAGACTGTATATTTTGCTATCTAATGCCTTTTGTATGATGTAACTGTGTGTTTTTATGATACAAGACCTGGAAAGAGTGACTTTGAATGTAGTTTCAAAGGGGGAACTGAAAGGGATTTATCCACAAGGGGATATAGTAGCAAACAGGGTTTATTCTTGATTGACACCAAACAGATTTAGCCATATCATTCACCTGAATGACCTTTGGTGACAAGAGATACCAGGCAACAAGATTCTAGATCATGAAGGAATTCTCTGTATGGTGGAGACTCATTGAAATGGCTTGGTGTGAGACTTGGCTGAGCTCTGAAGTATGTTACCACCAAAGCTGATGCGAGTGATCACAAACTTTCTGAAGCTGGCTCCAAGGCTGACCTGATGCTCTGAGCTGTATTTCAGTAGTCCCAATCATTCATTCTCTACATTCAATTCTTTAAGTTTGCTGAAATGTAAATTCTCAGCCAAAAATTTACTTCTTTGTCTACTTAATATAGCAATTTGAATAATACCAAGAGAAAATGGAAGCACAATTATAAGCTTTTTCTAAATTCGGAACTAGTCCTATATGCTATTTTTATATGTATTGTTAGCATAGAGCTCAGATAAAAATTTAGTATTCGAGTATCGTCTCCTAAGCTCAAAAAGCAGCCATTTGAATGTGAGCACTCCATATCTCAGGCTCACAGAAAGGATTTGGATAGGAATTATAGAAAAAGTTGGAGAGTGGGAATGATTTTTTAAAGCAACTTCTATTAAATTTTATAGTAGAAATAAAAGTTCAATGTGTGAACAATAACAAGAGTTATGAACAAGCACATAACAGGAAGAAGATTCTCCCATCAGCCTTAATATAAATAAGTGCTCACCCGCTCTCTCCATCCATTTTGCTAGCATCATTCAAAGACCATTCTTTTCACAATCACCCCTAAAATACATAAAATAAAAATCAATCACCATTTTCTCTTACATCCTTATAAAATACAGCATAGCTGAGATATGTTTTGGACAGTTACCTATAAAAAGCTAAACTGTAAGTACTAATCCTAGAGAAAACAATACTACCCATCAACATACATGTTGCTATACTTTATATTTAGCTAGGGTATCAATTTAAGTCAACTCAAACCATGTTGTCTGACTAAAAAATGTTGTCAACCTAGAAGAAGAGGTTTCCTGTTCGTTTTACAGTGCTTCATAAAGGCATATATTTTAACAATTTGGGGGATTAAAAATATAATTTCCCAGTGTCTAGACAGGAACATGCATATTTCATAATAATCTATAATTGAAATATCAGCTGGATCTACATTATGCATATCCATGTGACAGAAAAGTAGAAACATCATTACCTCTACCTCGTTTTACACCTCAAGTTCCTGAGGCTCAGAGAAAATCAGGGCCCTGACCAACACAGGGTACAATTCTCTCATGTTGACAAACTCCAAAAATGTTTTTGTGCTTTGAATAAAATAACCCACACTGATCTCCCTCCAGGAGCCTAGGGTGTCGCTTCTTGCATCAGGTCACCTTACCATGTCCTCCTAGATACTGGATCTGCATTCTCAGTCCTACGAGAATTCTGGGGTTCTATTCACCCTTTCCTTCTCCCACAGTTGGAGTGCATGCCCAGTCTTTTATTTCCCTCCAAGCTCTACACTTAACTTGCTCCTTCAAAGGCTTTCCCTTTTCCCACTCTTTTCTCATTTCCTTATGCCTGCCCTATTCCCTTACTAGGAAGAAATATCCTTTCCAAAACTGGCATGAGATTTGCCTTCTATCCCAGTAACTGATCCAAGGACACCACTGTGTCCCTCTTCTGTCTTTCCTCGGCCTTCATTTCTATACTCTCTCACTCTCCAAAATCCTCAAATCCGTCTTATCCTCTCCTCCTTTCCCCAGTCAACCCCACTGTATGGGATACCAACTCTTCTGCCCTTATTGTACATCATGAATACCTTTCTATTACACTTAGACCCTTCTTCTTACATCTTCAAATCCCAATATCCATTACCATTAACTAGACTTAGAGGCCTCAAACCCGTCGTCATTCAATCCCTTTTATCTAAATGGTTTCTGTGCCTCTACATCTTCACCCTACAATACTCCCATATTGGTAGTTAAAAAAAAAACCCAACAAAACTTTATGCCTAGTCCAAGACCAGACCTTTGCTCCATTAAACTGTCATTGTCCTTCTCCATGATGTGTTTCCCAACCCTTATACTTTCCTCTCCACTATCCCTGGCAACACTACTCACTTCTCAGTCCTAGACCTTAAAGATGATTTTTTTTCTCAATTCCCTAGATATTCATCCTCAAGAACTTTTTGTCTCCCATTGGAAAGACTCCAGTACTCAATAATACCCTCCATTGACCTGGACTGTCCTTCCCTAGGACTTCAGAGACAGCCCCCACCTTTCAGCAAGGCCCTCGTTACAGAAGTGGCATACTTTCCCTTTTCCTCTCCTACCTTTAATTCATAGATGGCCTCCTCCTTTTCAGTCCTTCCCTCTCCAAAAGCCAATCTGACACAGTCTTCCTTCTTAATTTCCTCAGCTCCAGGGATAACTGAGTCTCAATTTCCAAAGGTCCACTCTCATCCCCCAGGTAACCTATCCTGGTTTCTTTCTCACTCCTACTGACCCATAAACACCTCACTTTAGATCACCTTGCCAGCCTCTGTTCCCTATTTCTGCCCTCAACAAAATTTGAATTACTTTCCTTTTGGGGGATGACCAATATTTCCTCCACTCATGGGTCCCTGGATACTCACTTGTAGTACATCCACTATACCAAGCCACTTCTGGAGCTTCCCATGAACCCCTTCCTCTTATTGATAAACAATTCCTTAAGCTTCAAAACATTTTGCTTTCTGTCCTGACCCTCCACCTCCCAGATCTATCTAGTTCTTTCCATCTTTACACTTCTAAGAAACAAGACTATATCCTTGGGGTCTTGGGACATTTTCGTGGACTAAACTTGCCCCTGCAGCCTACTTCTCCAAAAGTCTCTAGACAACACCATCCACATCTGGCCTCCCTGTGCTCTTGCTGAAGCCTCTCTGTTCATCTCTGAATCTATCAAATTAACTTTCAGATTCCTCCCCTCACCATCTGTTCCCATCTGTCTCTATCTCTGTCTTCCTCTCTCCCTCCCTCCCCCGCCTCTCTCTCTCAACTAAGTTACAAATGATTTCAATTCTTTCCACTGTCTCAGATTCTATCCCTCCAAACTTTGACTATCAGAAATTCATCACTCACATTTCTTACTTGTACTGACTTCAATCCCTCCACAATTATTCCTTTACCTCAACATTCCCCAGACGCTCTTCACTCCTTTCCTCAGATTCTTGAAGACTTCCTTCCCCATCCTCACATATTAGAGGATTCTCTAACTACTTCTGCCTACACTTTCAAGAAACAGAACTGGTGGCTTTCATTAGAGCCTTCCAAATTGCCAAAAATATATCATTAACAGTGGGTACAGACTCCAAATATGCTTTACATAACCTGCTAACACACTTGGGCATCTAGCAAGAATGAGGATTTCTAAACATAAAAGGCAATTCAACTACTAACTCTTTATATATTCATAACCTCCTCAAGGCCTTTTTTTTGCCCTCTCAGTGGAGGCAATAATCATACCAACATCACTGCCTATTATCAATCTACCCTTTCATCCCTTAGGATTCACACTACTTCTCTCCAGGCTATCCTAGTACATAACCTAGATAACAGCATTCCTAACTGTCCTTCAACACAGGACATTATTCACTACTTACTTAAAAATTTTCACTGTAATACTAAAACTCTTCTATCCTTTCTCCAAACCCACCTGATTCTCAGCCCAGTAAATAAGACCTCTCTTCAGAACCCAACCTACAATGTTTGTCAGTGGACTAACCCCACCTTCACTATATAAGCCCCTGGTTTTCCCACTTACCAGGCCTGAAGACTGCCTCCTGGCAGCAATTAGCAGATTGACTTTACCCATGTGCTCACTATAAAATGCTTTAAATATCTTTTAGTCTGTGTTGATACATTCTCTGGGCATGTTGATGCCTATCCAACCACAAAGACAAGGGTATCACTGTCACTACCTTTCTACTCTCCAACATAGCTCTCATTTTGACCTCCCTCCCTCCCTCCAGTGAGATAATGGGCCAGAATTTACCTGTCAAGTTATCCAGGGCCTGGTTCAGGCTCTACATCTACCCTGGCATTTTAATATCTATACCATTCACAATTCTTTGGTAATGTGGAATGCACCAATAGAACCCTAAAGGAAATAATAACCAAACTTACCCAGGAAATTTATCTCAATTGAATTATACTTTTCCCTTTATATCTTCTCCATCTATGTTCTTTGCCTTGTGAACCCTTTGATCTTTCTCCTTTTGAATTATTGTTTGAGAGAATTCTTCCTATACCACTACATCCCTCACTTTCACCCATCCCTGATCAACTTCCGTCCCCTCTTATAGTCCATCTAAACACTCATCTGGACACATTCCAGCGTCCTCTTTCCCAAGACTTTCCCAAATCCTCCGACTTTCCACATGCAGCCAGCAGATCAGGTTTTCCTTGCACCCCTCAACCAAACAGGTTTACCACTCCAGCTCAAGCGGCAAGGGCTCTATACTGTGGTCCTCAAATCCCTGGCTGTGGTTAGGCTCTGGGAGATTCCAATTTGGGTCCAACTGTCTAATTGAAAAGCCTTTACATTTCCCATCTCCTCCTTCCATTCCTCAATACTCTCTTAGCCCCACTTTATATAGTCATTCACACCCACTGGTCCCAGTTCCCTTAAAATTACTTGTTTCCCACTGCCCCCTATTGCATAACAAGATGAACCTTACCACCCTTTCTCCCACCCCTGCTTCTCCTCTGCCCACTTAATTGCCAATATGTCTGGCAATTCCAGGTCAGGGAAACCCTCATAGGTCACAAAACCTCTCCCCAGGTTCTCCGGAAGGTTTCCTGTCTCATGGCTGGATGCAGTGCTCCTATTACAATTGCTGTTCAGTGCTGCTGTAATTTTGCAAGCCGTGAGAATCCACCCTTTGCTTGCTTGAATAATTCCTCCCAGATTCTTGCTCTTCCCTTAAGGACTGGGGCTGTCCCATTGGAGGTGCAAAGTCTGTCAGTCTACCAGAACTGTTCAATGGATAGATAGATGCCACCAGAAAGCCAACAACACGACCCAGACTCCTCCAAACCAATAACATCCATATCCTCCAAATATACACAAAAGACTCATGGGAGGATACATGGATCACTGGAGTCCAGGGTGTGCTTACTATACAATAGAAAATAGAACAGCCCCTTTAAACCTTGAACACCTGTGGCCACAATTAATATTCACCACCAACTGGCTTCCATAACCACTTCAACTGGCAAGATATCCTTGAACACCAAATTCTCTAAGCAATTTCTATACTCTTAACTAAAACCAAACCACCTGAGGCATCTCCTCTTCTACACTCAGTGCCATGGCCAAATCCTCTCTTGGGTTGAGGTAATCCAACAAACCCTTTCTCTTTTCAACTTCACTGATCCCTCCTGTAATGTCTCCCACTGCTTTTTCTGTGCCTCAAACACCCTTCCCTATTCACAGTCCCTCTGGCCAGTGATGCACCAGTCGCTACTACTATCCACTACAGACTGGCCAGTGATGCACCAGTGCCCCACTATCCACCTCAGACCTCTCATCCCCAGCCATCCAAGCTTCCCTTGGAGATCAGGAGATAGATTCTCTCAATCTCTCCACACCAATCCCCCAAATTTGTTATCAGCCATCCCTTACACCATTTATCAATGATCTGCCAATCATTCATGTTCACAAATGTCTCAATTTCAAAGCCCACCTGACTACCCTGGGAAAGACTACTTTGGTATAATGAGAGTCTTTAGAATCATATTTTTTCTCAATGCAACTGGACCTTGTCCTTTTTTTTTGGCAGCCATCCAGTAATTGACCTTATATAGCCAATCTGAATTCTACTGGCTCCTCTCAAGGAATTATCTCTCCAGGGTTGCCTTTTTGCCTATTATGGTGGATATGAGTCTGGCCACTGCCTTAGCTGGAACAGGTATGGTTGGCGGTACTTTAGGCTATTCTGTCCTCATGACTTAAGATTTCATGATGAAATCACAGAGCCCTAGATCTCTTCACATCAGAAAAGGGGGAACTTGTCTCATCCTCAGAGAAGAATGTTGGTAGTATCTCAGTGAGTCAGAGACAGTAGAGGAAAATGTTTTTAAATTAACCTGCTTTCCTGAGGACCTGCTAAAAGGAAATTCCCTCTTTAATTGCAGCTCCACAAGCTGGTCCCAGTCCCCTGATGAGTTGGGTCTGGCCTTTTATGGGCCTCCTTTCATCATTGTTCTTCTATTGTGTAACTGCCATTCCTCTTTCTTCACCAAAACATTTGACAAATCAATAAGCAATACTTTTAATCAACTTGTCTTCAGGCATTACCAACCTTCTGCCACTGAAGGTGACATTGTTTCTTCATCTGACCCATGAACACTGCATCTGGGCATGGAGGCAGTTCTTTGATGGTCTCTGGAAGGATCCTTGGCTTCTTCAAATGCCCTTCTGCACACAAGATGACTTGTATGAGGCAATCACCAATATGTGGCTTCAAGGATCCTTCCAGCTTATTACATTTTGTATTTTCCTTCTAACCCTCTTAACTCCTAGCTGGCCCTACTTTCAATCCCGTTAGATTAATGAGTTAATGAATCCCTCTTCCTTGATCATTGCCCCTATCAACAGGAAGTAGCCAGAAGAATGGTGCCTACTTAGTGGACACCTAATAACCCAATAATAAACAAAAAGGTTGGCATGAAGAACTGTAACAGGCCCAAGCACAGCAAATATGGCAACTGCAGGTCTTGACCTTCCCTTTCCCTCTCCCTTGCCAAACCATTAGATTCCCTTATTTTGGCACTTCCACATTCCTAAAGCTGGCCACCAAGGTCAGTTCCCTTATTTGGCTACTTTCTTATGGCCAGCTCATTCCTGAAGCTGATTACCAAGATACAATTATCAAAAAAAAAAAAAAAAAAAAAAAAAAAAAAAAAAAAAAAAACCATCAAGGTCCATTAACGAAAAATCCCCATTTGGCTATCCTAACATGCCCAATCAGAACTTACCAATGCATCCTAGTTCTAACACAGACCTCACCCTTTTCCTCTTAAAATGACATGTACAAAGCTACTTGCTGATCTTTCTGTCTGATTCAGATTCAGCCACCATGTCTCTTTGCCTTGCTTAATAAAGGATCTGTTTGTGCTGGACATTGATGTTTCATTGTGGTCTGTGCCTAATCTGGGGTCCAGAGGTGAGCACCCTGTGGGTCCCTTCACCAATGCTTCTCCATCCATCAGGACATAACAGAATTTACATGAAAGTGTACAGAAAACAGAATGCATCCCTCGGCAGGCTTTGGTTTGCTTAGCTTAGATGTTGTTCTGCATTTTTGATATGCTTTGGGGTGCCTGTTGAAAGATTGTCAGCAACACTACAGCTTGGCAGCTCAGAGGGCTTGGGGGTGTGTGTGAACCAAGAACAGTGCCTTGAAGATTTAGTGCTAAAATCAGGCTGTGATGAGAGTCACAGAAGCATCAGGGCTATCTCTTTAGTAGATCTGGAAGGCTATAGTCATGGGTCCCTGGTAAGCAGGTCTCTGAAGGCTGGAAGCCGCTGTAGGGACAAATTCCCTTCTACAGGAAAGAGTTTCCCTGCATGATGTTATTGATGGAGTCCTGGGCTAAAGCTAGCTCCCTGATTGGGGCTTCTCACATGTTGGAAGCCTGTCCCCAGTGATTGTTGAAGGCTGTCTTCCTTCTCTTCTTCCTCTTTCACTTTCAAGTTCTGTTAGACTTCTACAGTCTAAAGTCCTAGGACAACTGTATTTATGGGATACTTACTAGTTGGATCCTGAGTGGCTGAATGTGGGTATGCAAGTAAGGTTTTAAAAAATGCAACCAATCAGGGAAGAACTATCAAACCTATTGGGAGAGGGAAGATCCCTGATCCTCCCCCAAAGTTACTAAAAGTCAAAATTGATCTTTGCTACTGCCTAGTTTGCTGTTTCAACACTTCTGGACTCTAACTGCCAATCTTTTAGCAGGAGTTTCCACTGTGTGTGTGTGTGTGTGTGTGTGTGTGTGTGTGTGTGTGTGTAAGGGGTGTTTCTTTTACTATCTTTTGTAGATATTGCATTAATAGCTAGCAACAGTCCACTCCTTATAGTTTCTTTCCCTCAGGAGTTTAACTTGATCATTATCAGAAAGTGTCATACTGGGGCCACAATCTACCCCCAATAGCACAATACTAGACGGTTATAACTGTAAAAAGATATCTGTGTTGTCCTGATGAGTAAAACCAACAACTACTGAGCTGGAGGTGGTTTAGTGGTTAAGAGTGCTTGGTGCTCTTGCAGAGGATCCTGTTTCTGTTCCTAACACCTGGATGGTGGCTAACAACCATCTGTACCTCCAATCCGAGAGGATTTGATGCCCTTTTCTTATCTCTGAGTGTAGCAGGCACACACAGCAGTGCACATATATACATGCAAGCACATACACACATAAAATAAAATTAAGATTTTTTAATAGACAATAAAATAACAGAGACACCACCAAATTTTAGCATCTGGAATCATATAAAACTACTTTTCCTTTTGTGTTATCCAGGTGAATGTACTCTGTTTGGGCATTAAGACCCCAGGATATTTTCATAATTTCCAGGTTTTCACTTATTTGTACCATTCTCATGAGAAGTGACAGAACATAGAGTGTGTCCAGGCCCCAGACTTTGTTGTAGCATTTCTTGGAACATATTCCATTGAAAGAGCATCACCATGTGACTCTACTTTATCGATGAGGAAAGGGAGTTAGTTAATGTTGTAGGTCCAAAATGATGGAAAATAGCATTGGCTCTTTAGCATTCAAAGTGAATTAGCAGGATAAAATAGGTGGGGAGAGAAAGAGGAAAGGTCCATATGCAAGATCATTTGTACAAAGTAACTTTAAGAAATAGAGAGAAATCCAGACAAATTATGTAATGAAGTAGGAGGTCAACAGAACTTGGACAAATTTGGCACATAGAGATTGGGCTCTTTAAGTACTGCATTGTGTTTCCAGATTCCTCACCCACTGTCAACTCTCCTGAGGATATAGCAACTCTCCAAAACTCTATGACAGGCAAAGCGAAAATAGCCTGTCTAAGGGAGAATATACCAGGTAGGACCAATCAGGGAGAAGAGGAAGTCAGGAGGGAGTGGGCCCTTTGCCAGCCTGTAGAATCCAGGACCCAGAGACCTCAGGGTGGACTCCCACATATGGAGCCCTCCCATGTCCCTTGATGGGAGCTGTGTGTCTGTTCTGTTCTTTATTCTCTGTGGCTGGTGCTTCCCAGCTCTATGTCAATCTTTACAGCTCCATGTCAAACTTGCACTCTGACAGCTGGCCTCAAGACCTGTAACTGTTCTTACTTTGGTTCTGGACCTTTTAGATCTCTACTTTCACTCTTCCGTGGCTGCCATTTTGCTGTCCCCATATCAGATCTGCAACTTTCTCTCAGGGACCCTTCAGGTCCATGCTTTAGATCTCTAGCTGTCAGTTAGTGGACTGGCACTCCCTCTCTGAATGTCACTTCACTTTCTTGCTTGAGTGGCTCTCCTTTACAAGGTATACCACTCTTGTCCACCCTGCGGAATGGACTGGACTGTACCTCTAGACCCCTATAACAGTAATACGAAGTTTATGATGTGTTTTAGACACCCCCGCCCCCAGCCTTTGCGCACTTCTGCTCCCATGTTCCCTAAAAAACTGTTGCTGTAGAGGAGCTGCAAGCTAAAACCCTGCTCAGAAGATAAGAGATGAAAGGCAGAGTGTTTTATACTACTACCCAAGGAATCAGGACTTAAAATCCTAGAAAAAGAATATCTGCTGAAGTTCACGCTTCCTGTGGTTCAATTGTGAAGACTGTCAGAGTTCTTACCAATTCTTCCCCACTTCCAATGACATTTATGCTGCCCTAAGATGACCTCCCTTCATCTGTGAAAGCCTGTTCAGTAGAAGGATCTTCATTTTGTTCTAGTATTCCTACAAGTTTTGCATTATGTATGGTACCTATACCATGTTGGAGCAGTGATGCAGCTACACCAATAACTTTTAAAAATGCTTTTGTCTAGCATAAGTAGCCAGATCTCAAGTTTTGACTCTGAAATGACGTGATGTCTCCTCTTCTAAATGTATTGCAGTTTTCCTCTCAAGCGTGTGAAGCTTAGGAACTTCACTTTCTTTCCTTCTAGGATGCCTGATGGGCCATTTGCTTCTGAGATTTTTAGGAAAAACAAAGATGCCTTATAGCACTGCACATCACTGATGATGGCTTTAAATCACCAGTAGATATATAGATCAGCTTTAGCTATTGCCTTACATAAAATTGCTTGCCTATTTTCACTTAGTTCTATGGGCTGATATAAATAGTAAACAGTTGAAATAAACAGAAAATGGTAACTTATCCCTACTATATTTTTTACCTATTACCTTAATCACATTGACACAATATTTCAAATGTCTAATTGTATTCACTGAATGTGTTGCTTTGCTTATATTGATCTGAGATCAATAAGCAGCCTGTTCAAATAGGTATATGTGAAAGTAGTCAACCTCTCAAATATTGTTGAGTGAAAAACTATTTCTACACATGTTAAAAAATGTCTATTTTTTAGATTTATGCTCATAGTTTCCATGAACACAGGAAGAATATTTTAAAAAATTACAAAAAAGGAGCAGAATATTTGTTTATGTATATGCATTTTTTGGTCATATAAGATAATTTGCCACTCTAGATGCAGTTTGTAGTTGTGTGACAGCCAAGGTTAAGTGTAAATGGTACCTTTAAGGATTCTCACTCATTTGAGACAGTAGATGTGATAATTAGCAGATTAGCATTCAAAGCAACTGCTGTCAGCAGGGAGGGAGGTCTGGTTCACATTCTCATAGGAAGTATTTCTCCTTGCCACTGTAGAAACTAGTTGTATGCAGATAGGCAGACCCTGCAAATAGCAGAATCAGAAGTCTTCAGTAGCTAACGTGCTGAGGCACATCCTGCTTCAAATGCAATCTCAGATGATTTCACGTTTAAAAGAATTGGTCACATCAGAGACTCTCTGATCAAAGTTTAGGAAGATGCAACCTTTATTTCCATTTAACTTGAAAGTGATGCTGCTTGCCCTCTGTTCACATAACAGTCTTCCAAGTGAGCGTGCTTGCCATGAACAAAGACTGGGCTCATTGTCTAATTCGCTGATGTATGGAGCATTGTACATTCTAAAATCAATATGCTCTAAAGTTCAAGTTCTTTGCTTACTGAGGTGTGCAAGTGCTTTAACACAAAAATAACTTCAGTCATCTTCTTGTCATCATGATTCCAATGATAAACTAAGAGCCTCTCGTTTAAAACCACCTGCAGTTCTGGGTAAATACCATTTTCACATGACCTGCAGCAGCACTTCCAGACTCTTTTTGTGAATCCACTGCTTGGCCTTTTATTGCAACCCCCCCCCCCCCCGCAAAAAAAAAAAAAAAGAAAAGAAAAGAAAACGCATGGCAGAATGATCTTGCCTCCATTAACTCCAGCACCAGATTTTGTGAATGCCAAAGGGACAAAGGTGAGCTACACATTTACTACTTACTGTTTTGGTTTCAGCACATCTGTAAGTTATCAAATGAAAGCTAACTCATTAATGAGTCAAGTTGAGTTCCTGGAGTCTTCTAATTTAAGCATAACTTTAGACATAACAGTGAAAGAATAATTTACTCTTGTAATGTTTCAATAGCATTTCCTTGTAGACAGATCCACTATTAGTGTTTTCCAGAATTATAAAGGAAGAAGTGTTTACTTACTTTTAAATTTGCAGATTATAAAGGTATAGTTAATCATGAAAACTTCCAGACGTCTTACCTCTCTAGAAAATATAATAAATGTAAACATAATAGAAATACTTCTAAGATGGGTGTAAAGTCTCCAGGTTTGGAAGGCTTTAGAATGTCCTGTTCTGTGGACTTGAGATGTGATGCTAGAGAGCTCACTAGGCCTCATTTTATAAATGGAGCAAATGAGCTATCTGAAATATAGAGTTCTAAGTTGTTTCTCAAGCTGGAATTTGGTAAAAATGAAAGTGAATGTTACTTTCTTTTTCTTGGAATGAAAAAATTAAAACCTAGATTTATTTTTATTTTTGTTTTTATTAAGAATTTTTCTACTCACCCTACATACCACCCACAGATCTTACCTCCTCGCTCCTCTCACCCCCCAGCCCTCCTTCCCAAGCCACCCCTGATCCACACTCAAACTGTTTGGGGGACACCTGGGCGGGGAGATTTGGATCCATCCCTGGTACATGGGCAGGCTTTTGGAAGCTTGGTGCCTGAGGTGTGGCACCTTGAGCAGCGTTGGTGTGGCAGGGAAGGGCTTGGACCTGCCTCGGCTCGGTGTGCCAGGCTCTGCCTATTATCCATGGGAAAACCTTGATATTTTTAAGGTAATTAGGCTATATTGTTTACAATCTTAATTGGATCCTGGTAGTATGTTAAGGCACAGGGGAGAGAAAGAGAGAAAGAGGGATAGGGTAGAAATTGCCATTTTCCCCTCCTGGAGTGAAGCTAGTATTCTGCAGGTAAATGAAATAAGATTCAGAAAATCATAAAACTCACAAGCTATCTCTATGAGTGTGGTCTCTTGGAGTCATACTTATGTAAGTGACCCAAGTAAACTCCCTAGTGCATTGATACAGACTTTGGTAAAATGATTTAACTGATTTGTATACTTTCTGGGGTAAATGGATCTTTTTTTCTTTTCTGGTATCCTCAGGAAAACTCACACAGAACAGTTGCCATCTGAACAGAGACTGACAAAACCAAGGTGAGCCGGGTGTGAGTGATGGCATGGCCTCTCCAATGAATGCTGAGATGTGTAAGTGAGGTTGATCTCTGTGAACTCAGTAGAATATCCATGGGTTTGGGGAGGCAATCTTGATATGGCTACCTTTGCCCATGCTGTAGAGCTTGTGTGCCTTGTTAGTGTAGTAGTAGTTGCATGCTCCCTGATTTAGGTCATGAAACCAAGTTTGAGCTATCTGATGCTCCAAAGAATGTAGTGTAAAGTATATTGGAGGAAGATGTTATTTATCCAAACCAGGACCCTTTTAGAAGCCATATGTGATCAGTGAAAGACCCAAGCTACAGTATTGTCTCAGAAACTGTCAAAATGAGAAGCCTGTTCAAGGCAGTCTTGATGAGACAAAGAAGAACAACAATAGCCAGACCTTCTAAGAACATCAGGGATTGGGCGAAAGTGCACCATCCACACATCACCAGCAGTTCCCCAAGCATGTCTCCCATCCATACCATTGTACTCAATATTGCTATTTTGACAAAACAATTGATTGTATACTTTTCATGCAGCATTAGACCCTTGTTAATGTTTCATTTCCATATTTAGCTACCAAAACCAACTTTCACTTGCTTGGAGTGGACAAGGGAAGGCCTTTAGAGATCCTGACCAGTTTATGTTAAAAAAAATGTTTTATTATATCATGCTACATCTTAATTGTCTCCTACATTTGTTTAAAAAAATTTAAAAGAACAATGAAGACAGCATTTAAGGAGTTTGAGAAAAGACACCTTTGTAAGTTGGAAAGGGAACTCTATTAGATTGTCATAATAAAAACCCTAGTGCCAAAGGTAGGTCACATCCCTTATTTTGTTGGACAGGAAGGCTCCAAAGGCCAACAGAATGATAAAAGCCCAACAGAATGATAAAAGCATTTGTCACTGCTGCTGGTTGCATGAAACAACTAGGTAAGATCCCATTGCTGAAGATCCTGCATACTTTTGTGCAATAACAGAGAAATAATATGAAGACTTACATGGAAATTCAGTACCTTCTAATTGGCTTTCATAGTCCTAGCAAGCACTGTAGGATGCTAGTAAAGGTTTGTCATCAACAATCCTACTTGGCTATGGACCCTAAATACCAGTCCCATAGAAGAAAATTACACATTAACACTAATACAGGTTATTCATATACTGAATATTATAAACACTTGCACTGAAAGAAGAAAGGAGACTTGAAATTTGGAATAATAAGAAGAAAAAGAAAAATCAGCTGGACAAATAACTCAGTGGTGAAGAGCATATTTCATGTCTTGTAGAATATTGGTGAAATTATTAAGGCCACTCCAAGTAGTTAAAAGGAAGATTTATTTAGTAGGCAACTTACAAATGAAGGGATAGGTAGGTCTTGGGGTCTGGGGAAGGTGCATAGCAGTCCAACAGTGTTCTCTGGAGCTCTGCTCAGTCAACCTCCACCATCAAGGGTCCAGGAACAGAGAGAGCGCTGGCTCATCCAGATCTCGGGTCTCCAGGGTCCTCCCTTGGCCCTGCCTTGTACGTGTGACAGTTGCTGAAGCCGCAATGGGGGTTGGAACTTACAGATCAAAGCTGGAATGGCTACCCACTACAGCCCAGCCCCCTTGCCTGCTCCAACAGATCATAGATGGGATGGATGTTGGATGGACCAACTCATAGCCCTAGTTATGGGCCTGAGCAGTTGCTGAGTTGTTCAGACTGCCAACTCTTCCTTGGCAACATCAGGGAGAGCTCTATAGCATCATCCCAGACAGCTCACCTTATGCAGTAAGAAGCAATGGATGGGGCCTGTTCTCTTCTTCTCATACCCTCTGAGCTGGCTTGCCCACACCTGCACCACCAGGGCCAGCTCTACTGTGCTGCCCAGGAGAGGTGCAGCTCTCTCACTCTCATGACCTCAGGGAAAGCTCTTCCCCCTTCTACAGGTGGCAAGAGAGGGCTTCTTCCCCTTGCCCAGACCACCATATGGCAGATAAGGGGTGAGACCGAATCTCTCAGTCTCAAGTTCTTGGCTGACTCACTGGTCCCCTTCAATGGTGTCATCTCTACTGTGCTGATCTGCTCTCCCAAGTGCTGCAGTTGGTGAAGGGTGGGGTCAGCCCTCTCACCCACTGCAGGTGGCAAGGGGCAAAGAGGAAGGGCATCTTTTTTATCACGCATGCCACTACATGACAGACAAGGGATGTAGGGCCAGCTCTCCTATTCTTATGCCCTTATGGCTGGTTCACTTGTGCCCTGCCATCAGGGTCAGCACTACTGGGCTGCTCAGGTAAGGTGCAGGGCCTGCTTTTCAGAGTGCTGCAGCTATTGAGGGGCAGGGCCAGTTGACGCAGGGGTCTATTCTCATACCTGCTGGTGGTGGTGAGGGTGGATATGTCCCCTACCCATTCTGCAGCATGATAGATGAATAATTGAGCCAGCTCCCCTATGCTCATGATCTTGGGACTAACTCACCTGCACCCCGACCAACAGGGTCAGCTCCACTGTGCTGCCCAGGAGAGGTGAGGACCGGCTCTCCCTAGTGCTGCAGCTGGTGAGGTGCTGGACCAGCTCACCAGTTCTCATGACTTCAGGGCCAGCTTTCCAACCTGTCACAGACAGTGATGGGTGGGGCAGAGGGCATCTCCCATATGGCAGATTAGGGGTGGACCATATCTCCCATGCTCACATTCTTTGGGCTGGCTCACCTATGCTCCTGTCAATAGGGTCAGCTCCACCATGTTGCCAAGGTGAGGTGGAGGGCCTGATCACACTAATGCTGCAGCTGAAAAGGGGCTGAGTCATCTCTCCCAACTGCTGCAGGTGGAGAGGGGTAAGGGACAAGGGCATCTTTCCTTTGCACACACCACCACATGGCAGATGAGGGGAATAGTACCAGCTCTCCTACTCTCACATCCTTTTGGCTCACCTGTGCCCATGCCAATAGGGCCAGTTCTGTCATGCTACCCAGAGGAAGTACAGGACCAACTCTCTCTGGTATTGCAGCCAGTGAGGGGCAGGGCCAAATCTGTGCAGCTCTTTCCTTTCCACTTTAAGTGGTAACAAGAGCCAAGGACATCAACACAGACTATGGCTATGGTAGGGCCAGGGACCTAGACATGGCCCTTGGCAGTGGCCCAGGCCAAGAGATCACCATGGCCCTGGGTTGCAAGCAGGCCACCTACCTCAGCCCACTCCTCATGGCCTTCACCTCTTCCAATCTGCCTCTTTCCACAGGACATGAACTATTCTGCCTCTCTGTTCCATATCCCACAATATTCACAAACACTCAAGAATATGCATTCATCTCAGTGGGTCATGGGTCTTTCTCTGAAGTGATTACATATTAGGACAGAAAGCAACTTTCAACTAATATAGGAAAATTCACTTTAAATAACATCCTGTAACTGAAGAGAAAGGCATGAATTAATCTTGTAAGCATAGCCATCATACCAAAGAAAGCTACACATTCAATGCCATCCCAGTCGAAATCCTAGGGCGATTTGTTACAATCATAGAAGAAACAATTAACAGTTTTTATGGAGATACATAAAGACTGAAGATTGCCAAAGCAATCTTGAAGGAAAAGAATATTGTAGGAGATATCCCTTGTAGTTGGAAGTTTTCTCTCTGGTCCTGCCCATCCCACAGGCCCACAGCTAATTATAAAATAATCATTTAGAGGCTTTATTAATTAAAGCTGCTTGGCCATTAGCTCAAGCTTAATACTGACTAGCACTTACATTTAAATTAACCCATAATTCTTATCTATGTTTAGCCGCATAGCTTGGTACCTTTTCTCAGTTCTGCCTTGTCATCTTGCTTCCTCTGTGTCTGGCTGGTGATTCTTCAATCTACCCTTGCTCTTTCCCAAATTCTCCTTATATGCTTGCACTGCCAATACTTCCTGCCTGGCTACTGGCCAATCAGTGTATTATTTATCAACCAATCAGAGCAATACATATTCATAGTATACAGAACATCCCAGAGTAATCCATATTCCTGATTTCAAACTTCATTACATTACTAAAATAATAAAACAGCACAGCACTAGCACAGAGTTAGACATATAGATTAATAGAATAGAATTAAGGACATATAGAAGTCCAAAGAACTATAATTACCTGATATATATATATATATATATATATATATATATATATATATATATATATATATACCTATATACCAAAACTATGTATCAGAGAAAAAAAAAACATCTTCAACAAAAATGGTCCTTTGATACCTGTATAGCTGAATTAGAAGAATAAAACTACATCCTTGTCTCTACCTACATCAAACTCAATTGCAAATGGAAAAAGTACCTTCCTATAACACCTCATGCCCTGAAATTGCTAAAAGGAAACATGGGGAGTATGCTTAAACTTACAGGCACAAGTAAGAACTTTCTGAATAAGAATCCAGTAGCACAGGAAATAAAATCAACTCTTGACAAATAGGCTCCCATGAAGCTAGAATCCTTGTGTACAGCACAAGAAACTGTGAAGCAAGTGGCTAGGCAACCCACAGAATGGGAGAAAACTATTACCATTTTTCATCTGAGAAAGGATCAGTGTCTAGAATATACAAAGAACTAAAAGCCCTATATTAAGAAAATAAATAGTCCAATTAAAAATAGTCTGTATAACTTTATGTACAATTCTTGAAACAAGAACTAAAAATGGCTTAGAAACACTTTAAAATCCTTGGCTACTAAGGAAATGAATCTGTTGATGCCACTTGGCTAGACAAGCAAAGCAGCTAGACAGTCTAGAGATAAATGGATTGTGGGGATCCCAGTACCAATAGATACATACACCTCTATCACAGCTTTTGCATCTATGACTCAGGGAGCATCTTAGAAGAAGGGGTGGATAGACATAGCAATAATATCAAGGAGTCTTCTGAGAAACAGTCTCATAAACAAAATCAGAACAGATGCAATATCAGTAGAACAGTTGTTGTGGAAGAGGGAAATCTCATGTTGTTCTATTCTTAGACAAAGAGCTACAGACAACCAATGACTGCTGGAAGAAGGAAAATTCACCTCTTCTAGTTATAAGCCCCTTTATTCATTATCAAATATAGTGTTAGTCTGTCCTAAAATCATGTAAACAAAACCAAAAAAAATGGACTCAGCAGATTGTATTTATATATTTACATGTATATAACAATGATAGTCAAAGAAAAGGAAACTATCAACTTGAATGTATGCTGCAGGGCATTGGAAAAGGTTAGAGGGAGGAAAGGGGAGGGTGAAAGTGATGCAATGGTATTTCATTTAGAAATTTATGAAAGAAATTATTTTCTGACTCCATCTTACCTCAATCAGAACAGACCTTATCAGGATACAAAAAAACAACAAATGCTGTCATGTATGTGGGGAAGGGGAACGTTTATATACCCTTGATTGGAGTGCAAACTGATACAATAAATTTGGAAATCACTCTGGACATTTCTCAAAAGAAAGAAAGAAAGAGAGAGAGAGAGGAAGAAAGAAAGAAAGAAAAGAAAGAAAGAAAGAAAGGAAGGAAGGAAGGAAGGAAGGAAGGAAGGAAGGAAAGAAGGAAAGAAGGAAGGAAGGAAGAAAGGAAGAAAGAAAGAAATGTGTGGTGATATTTCATTCATGCTTTGATAAATAAAGCTTGCCTGGAGATCAGAGAAAATAGCAAACCATTTTAAGTAAACACAAAAGTCAGGCAGTGGTAGCACATGGCCTTAATCTGATCACTTAGCAGGCAGGGTCTCTGTGTGTTCAAGGCCATACTAGAGAAAAGAGCCAAGAGTGGTGACTTGAGCCTTTAATCCCAGTACCAACCATAGAAACCTGGAGGTCTGTACAGACAGGCAGTGACATGGAAGTGAGATAGCTGGGCTAAGAGCCAATGAGAGGGCAGAAAAGCAACACATGTAAAAGCCTGGATAGACAGGAAGTAGCTCACATTTGGAAGTTGCAGAACTAGTGAGGTAAGGTTAGCTGTTGGCCATTTCTATTTCCCTGATCTCTAAGGCTTTCACCTCTATATTTGACTCTGTGTTTTTTATTTAATAAGACCGCTTAGAAATTCATCTACAGAAATGTTCTAACACATGATCAAGCTTTCCAACTCTCAGGCAACCACCCAATTGCCTCTACTTAGTACAGAGATTCTTGCATATCCTTGTTCATTGTCACTCTGTTCACAATTGCTAGAAAATGAAATTAATTTAGATGTTCATGAACATAAAAACGTATTGCGAGTCTGTGGTATATATACAAACTGGAATATTACTCAGCCATAAAGAAAAAAATCAGGAAAATTGTTGGCAGCTGTAATTGCTGCCCTATCTTCCATGAATAGAACTTTATGTCTCTTCTAGAAATGTCACATAACAGAGAGGGGTTGGGAAGAGGACTAGGATAAAGAGATGGGTAAAAACAAGAAGAATAATTTAAAGAAGGGGGAAAGGAATAAAAAAGAATAAGGGCAATAGTGGGGAGGAGGAGTGGGAAAAAGAGGAGAAGGAGAAGGAGGGGGAGGAGGAATTGTAATTGTAATGATCTAAGGACAAATAAGGGCACAACAGGAGAACCAGACAAGCCATCAAACAAGCAAGCCCTCATTGGATGTTTGTCACTTCTCCTAGTTATTTTAGTGTTCCTGTTTCTATTTCCCCAAGACACATTCTATTCCCACACTTTTGGCATAAGCATTTATATGTTAGACAAGACAGCACAGCTTGCTGTTAGAAATGCTAAGCTATGAGTATTGAGAAGGAAAAACCAGAATTGCTTTCTCCTGTAAATACTTCAAGCCCAAAGATTAAACTCAATTCTAAATGGCCACTGATAAATATTGTGTAAGACAATGGTAATTTATAATTGGTTGAAAAAATGTAAGTGGTGATCCTTCTGCCTCTGCCTCTTTTCGCAAACCCCACTGACTAGCCTGTGCTACCACAACCTGCATAATAATAATGATACAACATGCAGACCCAGAAAGGCTGAATAACATGGAAGGCACTAAGGGGGACACATGGATCTACCTGGGAATGGGATATAGAGTAGATTTTGTAGAAGGGGCTGGGAGTAGGTAAAAAATGGAAACAGGAGGGGTAGGGGGTAGAGGGATAAAGTATGGGAAGAGACAATTGGAACTGGAGGGCATTTGGGGGGTGAGGTGGAAACTTAGTCCAGTAGAAACTCCCAGGATTCAATGATAGTGACCCTACTGAGGAATCTGAGGACTCCAAATAATAGGGGATATGGAGCCCAAACTATCTGTCTTCTATAGCCAGACAACTTCCAGGGGTGGGACTGGGTCACCAACCCAGCAATGACAAAACCTTTGATCTACAATTTATCCTGCCTGAAAGATGGGCAGAGGTAATGGATACATACAACTTATGGGGATGACCAACCACTGACTGGTCTAATTTGAGGCCCATGACGGGAGAAGGAGCCCATGGATGACAATTCCTGGATGACCAGGAACTGGAGACTGGATAACCCAGAGACCTAGGATAGAAAAATATCAATAAATTTCAAATGATATTCTGCTATACTCATAGATTAGTGCCTAGCTCAATTGTCATCACAGAATTTTCTTCCAGTAGCTGATGGGAGCAGGTGCAGAGACTCACAGCCAAACATCAGGCACAGAGAGAACACAAACTGGACACTCTTTTCAGTCTCTTCCCTAGGATCTCCAGGACCCCCATGGAAGATAGGGAGGAAGAATTGAAGGAGTCAGAGGGGTCAAGGACATCAGGAGAACATGACCCACAGAATCAACTAAACAGGGCACATAGGGCTCACAGAGACTGAAGCAGTAATCCCAGACCCTGCATGGGACTGCACTAGGTTCTCTGCATATATATTATAATTGTTTAGCTTGGGGATTCTGTGGGAATCCTAACAGTGGGAGCAGGTGTGTCTCTGCCTTTTTTGCCTGCTATTAGGACTCTTCCCTTCCTACTAGATTGCCTCACCGAGCCTTGATGTGAGAGTTTGTGCCTAGTCTTATTGCACCTTGTTATGTTATGTTGAGATAATTTCCCTAAGGATACCTGCTCTTTTCTAAAGGGACATGGAGGAAGATTGGATCTGGTAGAGAGGAGAGGAGGTGAAAGGAGGCTGGAAGGAGTAGAGAGAAGGGAAAGGGTTACGATGTATTGTGTGAGAGAAGAAAGAAAGGAAAACAAAAAATCTAACTTAATATTTGAGGATGTCTGGATATCTTATTTTGATGCTGGAGCATTAAAAAGACAATGGGACTCAAAATGTGCCAGCAAAAGTGCAAAACTCTTTTCTTGTGGCTTTGTCTGCATAATCAGCATGCCAACTTGGCTTGCTGTTTTATCTGAGGGCCACACAACACTGCTGGCACTCCTGCCTTCATTATCTCTTTAGAGTCCACAGTCTCTTGTACAGATTTAATGACTTGATCAAGAGATAGAACTCCATGTACTCCATGAGGGCCCTTAGAGTTGTATGCTCCTGGCCTTTAGATAGGGGGATCTGATGGTATATGCTCTGTCAGGTGCACTAAAGAATACAAACTTATGATATCTGCAGTTGCCAAGCAGCCTCAAAAAGTTTGGGTTTGTTTGTGGATGGCATTGAGAAGCTCATCTGTGAGGAGCTGGGGAAAGTGCACACCAATACCAATCTCCCTCCAGGTGAGAGAATAGGCTTAGCAAACTGTAAATGTTCCATAAACTTGCTATGGAATTTCATAAAATGTCATGAAGTCATTAGAATTGTGTTTATTCCCTTTTTTCCTGCTCCTGCAAACCCAGGCACTGGACTTGTCCTAGGGAACAAACAATGGCCATAAGTGGAGAAAGAGGTGACACTAACACATGGTTGAAAACAGCAACCAAGAAAACAGGGCTGTAGAACTGAGATTGCTGTAGGTCAGGCTACACGTACATGTTTGTTTTAAGAACTCCTTGGACACTGAGTTTCCATGACTTAGTTATAATTTCTTATAAAGAAACATGCTGGATGATCTCTACAATACCACTTGAGTTAGAAGCTAAAAGAAATGGACTAAAAATGAGAAAAATAGAGTAGAAAAATTGAATTTTGTTATTTAGTCATCACTGTGCTATCCCCGGAGAGAGCAGAACAGAGTCTTCAGGACTAGAGGATGCTGGGAAGAGGCACAGTTCACAAGAGCTTGCGGTCCACACTCACCGTCTATCTCCTGGCAGCGTTCTTGTTTCTTAGTTCTCTACAAGTTTGTCCCTTTTAAAATGAAGGGAGTTCTGTAGTTCCATCTACTTTTTAGGAGGAAATGAGAAAATTTCAACAAGGGAAATTTATCTAAATAGCTTTGATGCCAACAAGCATTAAGGTGCATTCTCCCTTTGTTTTTGTGGAGGATCCAGGCCTATAGCACAATAATACACCAGCCTGAGATTCTTCTCAGTATTCTTTTACTGTGGAATAATGCTTTTGTACACTGGTTTAATAAAACTCTAATTGGTCAGTAGCCAGGCAGGAAGTATAGGTGGGATGAGCAGACAAGGAGAATTCTGGGAAGAGGAAGGCTGAGTGAGGAGATGCTAGCATGCCATCCAGGGAGCAGCATGTAATGCACATATAGATTGACAGAAGTGGGCTGAGTTTAAGTGTAAGAGCTAGTCAATAATAAGCTTGAGCTAATGGCTGAGCAGTTTTAATTAATGTAAGCCTCTGTGTGTTTACTGGGGTCTGAGTGGCTGTGACTGGGTGGGACACAGGAAAACTTTCAGCTACATTGTTTTCTTTTTTCTTTTTTGCAATTACACTTAAAGACATCTTAAATATTATCAAAATGTTTTTTCATATAATACATTCTGAACATAATGTCTTTTCTCCCCTAACTCCTTCCCATCCAACTTCATATTCTCTCTTCCTCTCATAAAACCTTAAAAGACAAAAATCAAAACAAACAAACAAACAAACAAAAAACTCGAAGAGATAAAAATTACCAAACTAAACTGAAACAAACCAGCAGCTACCTATTGCAAATAGTTTCTTGATTAGGGTTAGGACTAGGTTTTCATTTCCCCTTTTCCAGGCTTCATGATGTCCCAGCCTCTGTGAGTTCAGATGTGAATTAGCCCCTGCTGTATCTGTAGTCATTCAGCACTCATTGGAGAAGTTTCTTCTAGCAGTAGATGGTAACTAACACAGAGACCCACAACTGAGCAAAGTGCAAAGAATGGAAGACCTTTTCTAAATGGCGAGAAGAAAATTGAGTCCTTGAGGACTGCTGGATTTTCTGTACATGGAAAGTTTTTCTCCTTCCTTAGCCATCTTTACATAATGGGAATATTCTATGAAAGATTTATGGCAGAAACCAGTCTGTTAAAGCAGGCCTAAACTTACAATTACCAACGTGTGTTTCCAAATACATGAATTTTAACAAAATTTATAATGTATCTGATTGCTCCCCACTTTTAACAATCAAAACTTCTTTAATATATTTTTAAATTAAAAGTTCTCTCTCTCTCTGTCTCTCTCTCTGTCTCTGTCTGTGTGTGTGTGTGTGTGTGTGTGTGCACATAATGTGTGTTGGGGTCACACACACACACACACACACACACACACACACACACACACACACACCACAGTACTTATGTGGAGGTAGGAGGAAATCAGAGTTGGTTCTCTTATTCTACTTTGACTTCAGTTTCTGGGATAGGACTCAGGTTGCCAGGTGTCTTAGTCAGAGTTATATTGCTGTGAAGCAAACTCAGAAAACACTTAATTGGGGGCTTATTACAGTTTCAGGGGTTTAGTCCCTTATGATCATGATGGGGAGCATGACAGTATAAATGACATTGGAGCAGTAGCTGATAGCTACGTACTGATCCTGATCATATGATCCATAGGTTGAGAGGGCGATGGGGAGGAAAGAGGAGATGGGAAGAAGAGCAAGAGGGAGGAAAGACTGGGCCTGGCATGGGCTTTGGACACCTCAAAGCCCACATCCAGTGACATACTTCCTCCAACAATGCCACACTCCTGATCTTTCTAATCTTTTCAAAGAGTTCCATTACTAGATAACTAGGCATTCAAATATATGAACATATGGAGTCCACTCTAATTCAAATCAGAACACTAGCCTGCAAGTACCTCTACCCACTGATGTATTTCACTGTCCTTAACTGTTCAAGAATATCCTAGGGATGCCAATGGAGTTCTAGTTGTGGGTTCCACCTTGTAGTTGTCCTTTTTTTGGACTGACAGCTCCCAAATAATGGCACAGAGAATTTTTATGGGGTGTGAAAGCTTGGCCTTAGCTTAGGTTGTTTCCAACTAGCTCTTATAATCTAAATTAACCTGTTTAAATTAATCTACATTCTACCACATGGTTTGTTACCTTTCCTCAGTACTGTATGTCCTACTTCCTCCATAGTCTGGCTGGAGAATTCCATCTATCTTCTTCCCAGGGTTCCTGTCTCTTTCCAGAAGTCCCACCTATACTCTCCTGCCTAGCTATTGGCCATTCAGCTCTTTATTAAACCACTGAGGTGGTTAAGTTGGCAGAGACACATCTTTACAGTGAACAAAAAGATTATCCCACAACAACCTTATCTGTTGCTGTTTCTGCCTACAGCTATAGGAGTAAAACTGAGAGAAGTATTCTGGATACCTCATGGCTGAGTTAACTGAACTGACCAGCTCATGCTCCTGTACTTATCACAGATACTGTCATAAGTCATGTGAAAAGCCCAAGTTGAGCTGGACAAATAACTCAGTGGTGAAGAGCACTTCATGTCTTGTAGAATATTGGTGAAATTATTAAGGCCACTCCACGTAGTTAAAAGGAAGATTTATTTAGCGGGTAACTTACAAATGAAGGGATAGGTAGGTCGCAGAGTCTGGGGAAGGTGTATCACAGTCCAGCAGTGTTCTCTGGAGCTCTGCTTGGTCAACCTCCCACCATCAAGGGTCCAGGAACAGAGAGAGCACTGGCTCATCCAGATCTCGGGTCTCCAGGTGCCTCCCTTGGCCCTGCCTTGTACGTGTGACAGTTGCTGAAGCCTCAATGAGGGTTGGAACTTCCGGATCAAAGCTGGAATGGCTACTCACTACAGTAGAAGACCTAGTAGGTTCAGTTCAGAGTATCCAGGTGGTGGCTCACAATGGGCTGTAACTCTAATTCCAGGAGATCTGACATCCTCCTAGTCCCCAGACACATACATGGTACACATATACACACAAAGGTAAAACACTCATAGACATAAAATAAGAAGAAGTAAGTCTTTGAAAACAGCTCCCAGATAAACAATTGATAGTACCCCAGTCCTGGAACTACTTCTCTTATACAGGAATTCTGCACTGACTTGTTTCTCTGTCTCTGTCTCTATCCCTCACCTCTTCTCTCTCTCTCTCTCTCTCTCTCTCTCTCTCTCTCTCTCTCTCTCTCTCTCTCTCTCTCCCTCTCTCACCCGAGAAGCTTCTATTTGAAATAGATGATGATTAAAACATTGAACCACTGTTTTAATTGGCCAAGGTACAGAGATTAAGAAACTACAGAATGAGCAAATCTAAAAGAAACATATATACTGCATGCTCTCCCAAGGTTCAGTGACTATTACAGAAGCAGGAGCTGAAAGAGTATAAGAGCTGAGGTAGTGGGCGACTACAGAGAAACTGTCTTCTGAACTCAATAGGCCAGTTGCACAAATGAACCCACAGCAGTTGAGACAAAACCTGTGCATGCTGACACCTGACCAAATCCCAGGAGGGAGAGAGGAGCAGGGCACACAATCCCACCACTTGACATGGAGGTACCAGAAACGGTTAGCTGCTAGAAGAAGTTTTTTTTTTTTTCTTAGAGTATAACCCCTGGCAAGTCAACCACTCTCCAGTGGAAGACCACCCATGCAAGAATAATTGGTCTTGAAGGATTTAAAGTAAAAAAGGACACAAAGTTGGGTGAGTAGGAGAGGAGTATGGATCTGGGGAGAGTTGGGGGGAGGGTAAATATGCATAAAATATGTTGCATTAAACTTTCAAATGAATAATACATTTAAAAAATAATTTTAGTATCATGCTGGTATTTGTTTTATACTTCTAGAACTCAGCATTAGCTCAAGCCAAAACATATGCATATAGAAATTGTGAATTAAGTTCAACTTCTCTTTCTCATGTCTTTTCTCTTCTTCTCTTCCCCTTTTCCAACCCCTTGATCCCTTCACTGGTTTCTTCTTTTCTTTCTGTGGCATCTCGTGTTTAAAATGCTGGGTTTTGGACATATAGGGTCAGCATTTATTGAGAATATTATTTACTGCAGTGGCTTTCATGAATTAAATCCTAGATCTTCAGACATGCCTCCGGAAGATAATTAATAATTCAATAATGTCAATTTGCTTAATCTCTTACTTTCAATTTTGTATACTTTGACAATGAACTAAATATCCATTATTATTGTAATAGAGTTCCACCATAGTGATTAAAAAAATCTCAGGTAATTACATGAAATGTATATTTAATGTGTGGGGGGATGGAGGAATGTCTATCAATCACATGTGACTATTTAGGAATACAAATTCTGAAAACAAACAAAACTCCTCTAAATATCGTATGGAAATTCAGAAAAATATTACAAAGAAAAAAACCCAACTAAGAACAAAACTTCATCAGTGTTTGAAGGAAGTGTGGATGGATACTGAGGGATTATTTATTTATTTATTTAGTTTAGTTTTTCAAGACAGAATTTCTCTGTGTAGTTTTGGAGCTTGTCCTGGATCTCATTCTGTAGACCAGGCTGGCTGTGAACTCACAGAGATCCACCTGGCTCTACCTCCTGCGTGCTGGGATAAAGGTGTGCGCCACCACCGCCCAGCTGATACCGAGAGTTCAAAGGAAGTATGGGTGAATAGTGAGGGTTTGAAGGAAGCATGGCTAGGTACTGAGGGTTTGCAATAAGTGTGGTGGATAACAAGTGTTTGAAGGAAGTGTGGGTGGATATTGAGAGTTTGAACGAAGTGTGGTAGATACTAAGGGTTTGAAGGTAGTATAGGTAGATACTGAGAGTTTGAAGGAAGCATGGCTGGGTGCTGAGTACTTGAAACAAAGCAAGACAATCTCATAAACTTACCTGAAAATTGTCACAAATTGAAAATGCAAAGGCCTTAGAAATCTCATTTATCAAATAATAAAGGCATTAGTGGAGTGGTTTCTGAGACATTTATTTTATTTATTGCTAATGGTCAACGTAATAAAGGTCAGAGCTTGCACAGTGATTGATTTTTTGCCTCTTCCAAACAGCAGACCTGGCTGTGGAGTTCAAGTTACCACCACAAGTGAGAAGCAAGGCTTTTATTGTAAGAACAGCTATGCTAACCTACCGAAATATTAGCAAAGATAAACTCTCTGACAGTGCAAACTCATCCAGCCATTTGTTTTTCAAATCAATTATCAAAATTAAAAAAATAAATCTATGAAAGCACTTAATAACAAACAAGTCACACAACCGACATAGAAAAATCTAGACTCTTATTGACCTTAGGAGCAAAAGAGAGTGAGGATGAAGTGTAGAATGTTATAGAGATTGTAACACAGCTGTAATCATCTATTTCTTCTGGAAATCAGTCTTTAGCTACTAGAGTGAAACTTACAGAATCATGCAGATAAATGTAAGCCTTTGCTAATCCATGGAAGTCTATTAGAAACAAATAGTTAACATTTCCAAATTTTTGATCCATGCTAGAGATAAGCAACATTTTCTGAAAAGAGGAATGTCTGCAGAGGAAGGGTTACCACTGAAGATTCCTGCATTCTTAGAGACCTGCTCATTCTTTTTTGTTTTTTTTTTTTTTAGATTTTTTCCTTTTATTTTATTTTACAATACCATTCAGTTCTACATATCAGCCACAGATTCCCTTGTTCTCCCCCCTCCTGCCCCCTTCCCCTTCCCCCCAGCACACCCCCCATTCTCACCTTCTCCAGGGCAAAGCCTCCCCCACCTCCCCCAGGACTGAGATCAACCTGGTAGACTCAGTCCAGGAAGGTCCAGTCCCCTCCTCCCAGACTGAGCCAAGCATCCCTGCATAAGTCCCAGGTTTCAAACAGCTAACTCATGTGACGAGCCCTGGACCTGGTACCACTGCCTAGATGCCTCCCAAACAGATCAAGCCAATCGACTGTCTCACCTATTCAGAGGGCCTGGGCCCCTCAGTCTTTGGTTCATAGTTCATGTGTTTCCATTCGTTTGGCTATTTGTCCCTGTGCTTTATCCAACCTTGGTTTCAACAATTCTCGTTCATATAAACCCTCCTTTCTCGCTAATTAGCCATGGATCTCTGCATCCAGATTCCTCAGTCCTTGGAGGTGGTTTCTGGCCCAACTATTAGGGTGTTTGGCCATCCCATCACCAGAGTAGGTCAGTTCCGGCTGTCTCTCAACCATTGCCAGCAGTCTATTGTGGGGGTATCTTTGTGGATTTTTGTGGGCCTCTCTAGCACTTTGTTTCTTCCTTTTCTCATGTGGTCTTCATTTACCATGGTCTCCTATTCCTTGTTCTCCCTCTCTGTTCTTGATATAGCTGGGATCTCCCGTTCCCACAGGCTCTCTTTCCCTTGACCCTCACCCTTCATTACTCCCACTCATGTCCAGGTTGTTCATGTAGATTTGGGAGACCTGCTCATTCTATTTAAGCTGCACACAGTCTTTGCTATGGGGGAAAACTTCTGAAAAACCAGAGCTTATGTGTCTCACTGAAACGTTTGTGACTTTGAGGAACTTATGCATACACAGGTACACAGTTTTTAAAATAGCTATATTGTCGAAGCCAAGTAAGCTAGGTTCACTCTAAATTTTTTTCTTTTTTTTTCTATTCTTAGGAAAAAATGGCAAGTTTTTGAAATATATTTTTGACTTAATTAAGACATGAAGAGAACACCAAAAGACTTGATATGAACCCCGTGGTATTTTTCTGAGAAGGTAAAAAACATTGATTTTATGGTAGTAGACAACAGAATGGTGATCATTACAGACAGGAAAGTATGAGGATATGGGGATAAATACAGGTTACCAAAATCCATCTTTGTAGCAGGAATTCCTTCCAGTGTTGCACAGCACAGTTGAATGACTATACAACTTATTATAATAATATTTATATGGAGAATCTTCTTAATTTAGAAGAAAAGAGACAAATAATAAAGGTTTCAGGAAAAGGAACTTCAAATTATTCTGATTTCATTATTATAGAGCATGTCAATTCTATTGAATTATCATATAGTACAAATATTCATAATTATTATGTGCCAATAAAAAATTGGAAGTATAAAAAATTCAAAAACAAACTGAAGGACAAATATCAAATTTATATGCAGTAAATTGCCATGTCAAGCCAGTAGAATAAATATGGACTTAAATGATGATGGAATCAACTAGAAATCCCTTAGTAAACAAAATTAATATTGTGCCTAAGAGACATTAGCATATTCTAATGGCTTGACATGTTGCTTTCCTCCCTGGATATCAGTAATGTCTATGGATGTTTTGAGATGTGAGTGATAAATGAGAAAATGTTACTGTATATTGTGGAGGAAAGCCAAGGATTATCATAAAATCCTACAATATATGTCAGACAATTTGAGAGAAAAATTTCCTGACCAAAGTGTTAGTTATGCCAAAGCTGAGAAGTCACACTCTAAGTAGCTGAGGTCAGGAGATGTTAACAAAAATATAATGCTGTTAAGGTCCAAGCATGGATTCTTCAATGATGTTTGTGGAGAAACTATTCTTGAGTTTAATACAAAATTCAGGTAACACAAAAATTAACATGTTTGAGTAGCTAAGAATGAAATATCGATTGACTTAAAAAAAATTGTAGCCTATTTATCCATGAAAATATTTGAATAAAATTTGCCACTTTTGCAAATGTAATACTATGCAGACATGGTTAATCCTGGAGAATATGCCTACAAACGTGTGAAATTATATCCAGTGCATCTGAATTACAAAAAACAAACAATTAACTTGAAACAAGAAAACTAAAATCGATGTCTATTGACTGTTGGGAACATGAAGACATAGAGAGTAGGCATTTACTGTGCTCCTTTGCACATTAAATAGCAACCACCCAGGCAATATGAGAATTAATCCAAATTATTTTTGTTTTTTATCTTTTATTTATTTTTAAAACAGGGTCTTATAAGCTATCCCAGGCTGGCTTAAACTTGTGATCCTCTTAACTAAGTCCCCTGAACAACACTATAGGCATCTGCCACCATGCTCAGTCCTGAGTGATTTTTGAATGAGGCATATGCTCCCAGGCTCAACCAAACAGAATTGCTAGCTCATTTAGTATTCATGTGCCTTGTTTGTTTTTCCAAAATATATTGGTCAGTGATTATCAGACTTGAGTGAATAGTGGACTATCACAATTTTTCAGTATTGGGCAGGAAAGAGAAGTGAGAAGTTAAGAATCAATTGGAACATGATAGATTGGAACTGGTTGTGCCTTGTGAGACTGAGAACAGTCCTGCTTTTACTAGCCATATCAGCACACCCAGCTATTCTTGTATTTGTTCAGGCCAGCATTTGTTAGGTCTCTCTAGGATCATACGCAGTAGGCAGCAGAATGAGAAGCTGCTGCCAGAATGCCCAGAACGTCTATCTTCTTTTATTTGTGCCAGAATTGGAGGAGCATGAGAAGCAAGGCCTTCACATTTATAGTAGAATCCATGGACCCTAGGTCCAACCCACCAAAGAGGAAGACTTCACAGGGGCTGACTGACTTAACCAAAGTTGGTTTTTCTCATTTAGTTAGAAGTGATAAAAAAAAGTCACATTAATAAAGTTCCTAAGTCTTTGCTTCTAAATAACATTTCTTACTGAACGAAACTTGAGCTTCTCAAAGACTGGGTTTAATTGGAAGACTAGGATAACTTATGGTCATTAGATAAGGTTACAATTGTGTAATTTAAAAAGTTATATTAAGTCAACAGGAAAATTAATAGTAATGAGATTGACTGTATGGAATCATTTGAATATAACAATAGAGTAATTAATATGGAATAAGAATGTTAGGGCAGGGGTAAAGACAAAATTCTGTGCTGTGTTGATGAGATTAATAATCCATTTGTGTTAATGATGAAAATCCCTTTTAAGTTAGAAATAAAAGGCTCTTTTATGTCAAACTGTAAACATGGGTGGGAAGGCAAGCCTAAGTTCTGAAGGTGCTTCCAACAAGAACTGAGCACTAATGCAAGAGGCCTCAGCCTGCCTTCCATGGAACCATGTTTCCTGGGACTTCAGCACTATGCCAACAGACTGCCAATGATGGGGGACTTGAAAGACTCCTTATTATCAGTAACACAAGATAAAAAAAGTTTGAGGTTAGAGTAGAAACATATTTAAAAAAAAAAAAAAACAAACATAAGTGACCTGCTACAGGTCTGGGTGAGATGAAATAAATGCTTCATGCTTGCTCTTCACTAAGTACAGAGCTTCTCCTGGAGAGAAAGCATCATGGAGAACCTCTCTGAAGGTCAAAGGTCATATCAAGTGAAGCCTGGGGACAAATATCAATTTTTGAAGTTGCTGAATTAGAATGCTAGTTCTCTCTCTCTCTCTCTCTCTCTCTCTCTCTCTCTCTCTCTCTCTCTCTCTCTCTCTCTCTCTCTCACACACACACACACACACACACACACACACACCTTAATCAACTTGTCATGCTCTAATATTGAAGAGTTTGTCTTCAGTTCTTTCAAGTCACTATGTGTAGACTTCAAGAGCATAAACAACGTAACTGGTTTCCTTGGACATCATGGCTCCTGGTCATCAGGTCACACAGGCATAGTGTCTGACTCAGGATTCTGTCTCATTGACTCAGAGTAATTAAAAGCTTTGACGTTTAAGAGAATGCCCCAACTGAAGATCAAATTTTGTCATTTACCTACTGTGTTACCTTGGACAAATGACTAATACTTGGATCTTTTTCTGATCTGTAACTAGGATGCCTTGCAGAATACGAGTATATTAACTTATGTAAACCACATAGAAAAGATTGGTGTCTGTCAAATGAATGTTTAGGTGATGTTATCTCAGACTGATTCTACTTACCAAACCATGTCACATTGAGACTTTCAATATCTGATATTTTCACATATTCCTAAAAAATATTAACAATGTGATGAAAGTTATCTACTGGAGGCCCCCATTTTTGCCTGTCTGCTCTTCTCCCATACAGTTAAGTACCTTCCTTTCTATGTCCCAGCTCTGAATATTTGTGTTGTTTATTTTGCTGTGTATTATATCTATATCTATCTATCTATCTATCTATCTATCTATCTATCTATCTATCTATCTATCTATCTATCTATCTATATCTATATCTATCTATATATCTATATCTATATCTATATCTATATCTATATCTATATCTATATCTATATCTATATCTATATCTATATCTATATCTATATCTATATATATTCTCCTGTGCTTTCCTATATGCTGCAGCAATGAATGGATGTTTTCCTGATATTACCCTCAAAGTTGCAGCCCTCTGTGTTTTTGAGAAGATAATACAGTCTGGTAAAACTGATGAAAATGAAAGCGCTTCATGTTGCCAAATTTAATAAGCAGTTTCATCTGCATAGTGCCACACTTGAATTTCATGAAAATGTTTTGTGTTAATAAAAACTGGAAAAAATTCTAATATATAGGGCATATAACACAATTTCAGGCTAAATGTAAGAAATATTTGAGTCAAAATTTCCAAGAACTGCACTGTAATATTACATGTAATAATTTCCTCAGCATGAAATGTACCCAAATACAGAACAGGCCAACACAATCCTTTGATGCATTTGAGGAAGGGTATAAATTTTTGGGTAGGTGGTTGTTTCTATTAATAATTTGATGTTAATTTTCTGTGGGTTTTTTTAACTCTCAAATGAAAAGAAGTGTATTTTAAAAATTAACTAGAAAAATTTATGTTTATAAATTTTGCAGGAATAAAAACATTTTAATCAAAACAGTTACCTATTTTAACACATTTATAATCTTATCTCTCTGTTTTCAGCTTCCTTGGATAGATTGTGTCCTCCTCATCAAGACAGCAAGCTTGCTTTCCTCTTTTTCTCACTCCTACTGTGATAGAAGTTTTTAATCAGATTGGGATGGATAGGTTCTGCCCCGCCTCAATTTTTATCTAACTGTGACCCTTTTTACATTTCAAACTTGAAGGGAACTGGGAATCATTGATATTGAAGACTATATTAGAGGATTATTTTTGAATTGGAGTTGTCTGAAGACCCAGGGCAAGGCAGAAGTGAATGATTATTTTTAGTTCTTGATAAAGAGGGCACCTCTACTTCAAGAAGCACAAAAACCAGGATTGCTGGAGTCTGTGGTGAGAGTTGTTACAGCGATAGCTTTAGGCAAATCTTCTGCTCCTAAAATAATTTTCCAAGATTGCTGGACTATTCTGGATGTGATTTGGATGTAGAATGTCCCCAAAATTTCTTGTGATTAAAACGTGGCCCCTAGAGTGGCACTATTGAGTAGTGGCAGAAGCTTAGAGAGGCAGGGACACTTGGGAGGTATGTAGATTAGTGATGGCATCCCCTTTGAGGGAACTGTGGGGTATGAGCCCCTTCCTAACTCTCTTTCCTGCATTTTGAGGTGAATGGATTTACTCCTAAGAGTACTCTACGAAGCTGCAAAGTGATGGAGCTGTTTGATCATCAATTACAACTTCAAACCCCTAAGGCAAAATTCCATTTCATAAGTTGACAGTGTCAGTTATGTGTGATAGTCACACAAAGCTGAGAAATATATTACCACAAGAGTATCTGGGTCCATGAGAATCAGATCAGAATGTCCTTCTCTGTGGCAGTCACCCCAGGTGCTCCAGGCACTATTAAGAAAGATGTGTGTCCCCTCTCTTGACCCTCTGAATGTTTTATATGTGGTATGCCATGGGCAATGGAATGAAGGTTGGAGTAATTCAAAGGGCAAAGTAGCTTAAAAAAGAAAATAAATAAATTATTATTAATCTCAATTTTTGAGACATGCGTAGAAATTCTAGAAAATTTGAGAAATTAAGAATGGAAAAGAAGACTGGGGAGACAGCTCAGTAAGGACTGAGTCAAGATGTAAGTTAAATTCTCAGAACCTACATAAAAGCTGAACATGGTGGATCAAACTTGTAATCCAACGCTAGGAAAGCCAAGACATTTAGATTCCTGGGATTCACTAGTGTTCCAACTTGTCTAATGAGTCCCATGTCAATAGGAAAACCTGTCACTAAATAATTCCTGAGAAACAATACTAGAAGTTTGATCTCTCATCCCCACGCACAGGTACCCATATGTGCATGCATACCTGAGTGTGATTTTATGTGTGTACAAATACACACACACACACAAACACACACACAAAGACACACTCACTCACATATCAGGGAAATATTATAAGGTACAGACTTGTTTATAAATAAGGGAGATAGTAGGCAGATTCCTTGAATGAAAAGGCAGAAGAGAGAGCTAATTAGAAGGTAGCATGTCGGGCTTGTTTACCAGACTCACTCACAGGAGAGAAGGGAGTCAGGCTACCTAGCCTAAGGATACATGAAATAACTGCTGCACATATGTCCTGGGCTCAGAAGTGTTGACAGAGCTCTAAGTAACACCTATAACAAGATGCATTGAATGGCTTAAAACTTCAAGAACAATTTGATAAGTAGTTCTACAATTATGATTACAAATTAGTAATCCATTTGTAGTCATAGATGATTTGTCTCCTGAGGGCAGTCTCTTAAATCAAATTTCAATTACAAACTCTACCTGAATTCTACATAATCAATATAGCCTTGCTGTATCCAAATTTTTTAGAATTGTGTATCTCCACACTGCTCACTCTATCACAAATGTTTACTCTGGTTCTCTGGTTTTGTCATTGGTGAACCCATACAACTCCTTCACCTAGGAAAGGTATCTGGGCATCATTTTCTAGTCTTTATTTTAAATTGGTTGCTTCTATAACCAGTAAATATAAAAGTCCTGTAATTGTTGCTGTCTTCTTTTCTTTTCTGATATCTCTGTCGCCTCAGGTCAGGTGTAAGATAAACACAGACACTATAAACTGAATCAATTCACCTCTACCTCACACACTATGATCATAGCTGCTTAATGAAGAAGTGCAAATCCATTCTCTCTCTCTCTCTCTCTCTCTCTCTCTCTCTCTCTCTCTCTCTCTCTGTGATAATGGTTTGGGCAATTACATTGACAAAGGTTCTTATAATTTCATATTGTAAAGATTTTACATTGAAGACAGTTTTTGAATGTAGAGTGGTCTATACAGACACATGATCTTCTGTATCATAAACATCTACGCCCAGGAATACACAGGCCCTTGAGTACTCTCCAGTTGCTGCAGGCATAAGAGTGCTCATGCCAGATCAAGTCTGAACATTTTCATGACTGGAACTCAGTGAACAAGAAGTGAAAAGCATTTACTGTTGTGCCTAAAAGTGGATGAATTGCAATATGTCTGAAACATCTTCATCTGTGAAACAGTGGGCATAGCCCTATAGACCTAGCCTTGGGAGTTACTGGTTGGAAAAGCCAATCCTCTGGCTACCTATGGCTAGAAACTTTCTTCAAAGATAAAGAAAACCACTAAAAGAAGTGTTCAGATCATTTCACTGCCCAGGACTAGTGAGCAGAAGGGGCATGAATTGCCTGGATTTCTCTCTAAGGTCATATGAGAGTTAGGATTTTACTCAGACGAAATATTTCAGAGGCTAAGTTTTATCGTAATTTGCTTAAAACTAGATTATACAATTAGAATCTGATTTTGTATCCTATTTATATTCTGTGGTAGATCAAAGCATTTGTAAAATTCAACAAATTAATTAAACACCAATCTAAATTTTCAAGAAAAGAGTAGATGACCAAATCTCAGAGATAAGCAAGCATTGCTGATTCATAAGTCTGTTCATTTATGAAAGAACATAAACCACTAAGAAGATCATTGGCTTGGTCTGTTTTCTGCCCTTGACATTTCCCAATCCTTTAATCATACAACAATTATGAAATCACCTAGAAACTCCCTAATCAGGCTAGACTGAGGATAAAACTGATGAGTGGATAGGTCAGCAGTATAGTCCAGGTGCAAGATTATGACATGAAATTATTAAGTACAATTTTATGGCTTTTCTTTTTGTTTATTTTCTAGTTTCATTTCTCTTCCTATTTAACAATTGAGGAAGATTCAAAGAACTATAGGCAGGGCAGACTAGAAAGTTCATAGGAACCTTCCATGGCCTGTAAGAGCTCACAGTCTGCTGGAGGTCACAGAGATAGGGATGGTAGGTCCATGTGAAAAGACAGAAACTACAAGGATAGACCTGACACATGGAATCATTGGGATTACTTACCCAGGTTTAAAATATGAGTAGATTCAATCTATGGAATGTGTTCATGTTGGAGGGGTACCACAGACTAAGGTCCTCTGCCCTGGAAGGCCATGCTCAGCCCAGAATAGGGAAATTTTGAACAGTCAGTGTACAGAGGACATTAGTCCTAGACACAGGCAGTACACAGGGGACAGATAGTCCTGGACACAGACAGTGTGCTGTGGACAGATAGTCCTGGACACAAAGCAGTATATAGAGGATAAGTAGTCCTGAACACAGACAGTACGCAGAAGGCAAACAGTCCTAAACAGGCAGTACACAGAAGACAGGTACAGGGTAATCATAGACACCTCTAAAACAGCTGGCAAGAATGGATACATGCATCCACAATATTATTTAAGGACAAAATATGATAAATACCTTTTTAAATGCCACTTTTCCTTACATGTTTCTGCTGTTTATTCAAATATGGTATATATTTTTAAAATTTTTCATTTCAAATCATTAGTTTATATTACATATGACTTATAGAAAGTAGAGCAAATCTTGTGCAACCATGGTACAAATAAGATTTTAATATATTTTAAAATACTGTATTTGTGTAAAATTATTTCTCTTATTAACATTTTTATTATATTCTAGTGAGGCATGGTTGAATATATTTCATTATAATTTAAAATATTGCTTTTAACACTCTTGGTGCGGCAAAATTGAAGGTTCTGTTCTAAAACTGCTTTGTGCTGTTGATTAAAATTAGTGGCTGTCATGTCAGAGAAGGAAGCTCACAATGCTTTGCAGCTACAGTGGAAGACAGTGTGGCTGGCTCTGTTCTGTCAGACTTGCACAGGGAGAGAGATGCACCTTAACATTTGGCTTTTGTTTTAACATCACCAAAATGGCCAAATGTCATTCATCGTATTACCTAACTCTGTAAATTACAGTCCTTCCAAAGCTGGTTTCTTAACCTCATCCACTATCTATATCCTCTTTTGCTAAAACCCAGCCTGAAAGACAACACATTCCCAGTGCTACTTCATTGCAGTGGAAACAAAATTGTTTACTTTTAATAAGGGTAAGGAGTTAAAATCTCATCAGTTGCTTTCTAGTGGGGAGAGTTTTTTTTAAAAAAATCTGGTTTTAAGTGCTTTAGTGTGGAGATACTCGTGGAGATACTCAGATTTTTGTAGTTTTTACATATCAGTTTTGGCAGCAAAATCACATTCAGTAAAATTATTGTCAAGTAATTTCTAAATGGTATTTCTTCCCTACAAGTGATGTGATTTGCAGATGTAAACTAATGTGAGTCTTACTTTCATGCTTTCCTTTCCTTTTTTTTTTTTTTTTTTTTTGACAAGGTATCATATATTCCAGACTGGCCCTGAAATCTCCTGAGAATAACTTTGAACTCTGCATCTTTCTGCCTCTCCCTCCTGAGAGTTGGGTTATAAGAATATGCTACCACACCTGGTTACGTGGTCCTAGGGATAGAGCTGGGGAACTTTGTGCATCTACCAAGTAATCTACCAACTAAGCAGTATCGCCAGCCCCCCAAAACAGATATTTTTAAATTAAAAATACCTTAAAGTGTAGCATAGTTGTACAAACCTACAATCCTAGCTACCAGGGTGAATGAAGGAGAGAGAAGTTCAAGCTACAAACCATAGCTAATCAATGCCAACCTGAGAAATTTGGTAAGATAGTCTTAAAATAAAAAAGGAATGTGGGTATGTATCTTGCATGGAGACAATAAGAAAAAAAAGTCTCCCACCTAGCGTGAGGGATTGACTTTAAATAATGGCAGGAGTAAAATTATTTGAAATTATTAACTCATGATTATGTTCAATATGTGTACATTGTTAAAATAAAAATCCCATCTTTACATTTTCTCTATCATATTGCAATTCACCACAAAAAGAGCAATATATTCAGAAGTCTTGATTTGATGGCATCAATATTCTGCCTATGTGTCCTTCAGCATCTACACACCAGTAATTTCCATAATGTGGCAGAGTCTAGCTGGCTGCTCATTAAGAATGTGTGTGTTCTTCCGATAGTATACATAGGGAGACTAACTTTTGAAGCTTAAAAAGGAATTTGAGAATAACATATAGTTGAGCTCTAGAGGATGAATATATAAAAAAAATGACCTGCTTTATTTCCAGATAGAACTGTCAGATGCTTTCAATCTCAGTATTTTTCTTTTTCTTGGGCCAATAATTGGAAAACTGAAAAATACATCTTAAAAGCATAGGGATGAGACCAGAAGAACAGCTCAGAGGATAAAGGTGCTTGTCACACCAGCCTGATGACTTACTAAGTCCCAGGAACCCAGAAAACACAGAGAGACCCAACTCAATAAAGTTGTCCCTTTATCTATATGAGTGACATGGCATGGACATTCACCTGCACTATAATAATAAATGAAATTTAAAAAATCATGAAGCCAAAAAAAAGGATGGATAGGTATCACCCCAAATCACCAAGTGAAAAAATAGACAATGATCAGGAAATCCATCATTGAACTGTTAAGAATGTTACAAATGTATTTCTGTCTTAAAGAGTAGTGATAGAATAATGTCACACGCCCTCTAAATGAGGCTTGTGCTCTAGGTGGATGTAGACTAGGATTATTCTTGATTATTTACTTGGGTTTGACATAATCATGTAATGTTACTAAACCTTCACTTGCTGTTCTCAATGGGTTATGCAAAGGCATGATGGAAGCAGCAGAGCCCTTGTAAAGTGAATATTCCATAAGTACCATCTAACTGTCAGTAAGAAATGGATGACTCATACTGATTGTAAAGGGAAACTGTTCCCTTCAGATTTCTTGGACTGTTGGTCATACATGGAAGAGTGGTAAATGCTGATTCCAATGCTGTGTCCTTAAACTGATAGACCCCTGTGGTCAGCAGTGCAGTGCAGGGGCACTGTGGTCCAGTGGGCTAAAGAATAACTGGACAAGGAGAAATAATGCACTGTGAGAAAAATTTGACTAGCATTACTGACCTTGAAGGTAGAATGGAGGCAACCCTTGGAAGCATCATCAGGTATCTTCTAATAGGGGATAAATTATTAAATTTATCCCCTTTAAATTATCCCCTTTAAAAATGGATATTCTTCTCTGGCCTTTTCAGAATATACTATTGCCAGCACCTGGACTTGAGTTCACTGAGATCTGCTTTGGACTTTTTACTTCTAGAGCCACAATCCAGCAGATATATACCATTTTCAATCACTAAGCCTGAAGTAATTTGTTCCAATGAGACTCTAATAAAAATACTGCTTATAATTTCAATTCCTGTATATGTTACTGAATTTGGGGGTCATTTAACAACTCAACTAAATCAGAAATTAATACTGTGCAGAGTATTTCTGCCTTAGCGTATCATCAGAAGTGAATGCTGGTTAAGTGTTTTCATAGATGTTAATTATAATGATGCTAAACATCCAGATACAGCCAGGAGACCTTGAGCCTGAGAGACATGAAGCTTGAAGGAGTTGGAAAGACCCAGTTTGTATGTTTTGACTACTACTAGGCATCATTAGCAAAGATGATAAAAAATAAGAAGTGTAGACATATATAGGGTACTTATCCAGAAGAAATCAAAAGAGACAAGGAGTCCAAAGATGGAGGAGCTGTAGATTGGAAAGCAGGTTGTTTTGGAATCCTATTAGTGAGATCTACACAAACAAAGGCTTAGTGACAATGGGAAAATAGAAACTTGGCTAGAAAAAAAAAAAGGAATTCATTGCAAAAAGACGGGTATGGGTGTGCTATTTTCTTTAAATTTACTTGACCTTAAGACATAAAGACCAAGGGATGTATGAGGAGGAAGGCAGAGCAGGAGGGAGAAGGAGACAGAGAAAGAGGAAGGGAAGAGGGTGAAGAGAACAGAATGTGTTTAGAAAATAAAAGCAAAATAAGAAATAATATTGATGCTTACAGTTACATAAAATTCACTAAATAGAAGCTGATTTAAGCAGAATCATAGAGTGTTTGAGAAAGCACCCATGTTAAAGAATTTGAGGCTGCACTACCAGAAAACAAGAGCAAACAACTGAATATTGCAGGCTAGAATCTATGACCTACTCCATCAGCCAGAAGTAGATATAGCCTCTCTTGCAGGTAACTTCCTTTAGAGGCAGTTGTAGAGCTACAGATTACCCAACCAAACTCCACCAACAGGCATGAGAAATCCCCTTTCAAGTTGTTTGTCGGGGGAGTACAAGAGACTACTGAAACTTTATAACCTATGGCTGTTGCCCTTGGTTGCCTCCCAGAGGCTGAAGGAAAGTCTCTGTTGCTGAAGACACAGAACCCAGAGGAACTAAGCTGGATCTGACCTGAAACCCTCCTCTCTGAGGACTAGCTTTCGTGGTATCAGAAGATCAATCGCCATGGCACAATAGCCCCAAGGATGCAATATTGGCCTGGCAGTAACCAACAGCTGCCTAATTTTACTTAAAGCATGGTTAAGACAGGGGAATCTTGCCTTACATTGTAAACCTGGCTGACTACCTAGGGCTCATAAAGCTATCATATCTGGAGGAGAACCTAGAACTACCACTTTACTAAACCAGCATAATTTCTAACTGCATTCTACACATTTGTCCCTATACCTGCATGTAAATGTAAGTCTCACCCCTGATCAAAGAAATGTCTCTACAACAGATGGAGATTGTTGTGGAATATTATTTTAAAGTGTATTACTTTTGTTTATGTTGCATTTGTTTAACTCTGTGAAGCTGCATTAAGTTGCCTGTCTAAAATGCCTAATGGTCAAATAAAAAGGTGAACAGCCAGTAGCAAGACAGGAGAAAGAATAGGCAGGGATAGCAGGCAGAGAGAATATATAGAAGGAGAAAATCTGGAAGGGGAAGAAGAAAGAGCAAGAGAACAAGGAGAAAAGGACACTAGGGGCCAGTCACCCAGCCACAGAGCCAGCCACAGTTTAAGAATGAACGTAAGATATACAAAAGAAAGAAAAGGAAAAGACACAGAGGCAAAAGGTAGACGGGGTAATTTAAGAACAGCCAGCTAGCAACAAGCCAAGCTAAGGCTGGGCTTTATAAGTAAGACTAAGCCTTCATGTGTGATTTATTTGGGAGCTGGGAGGCAGAACCCCCAAAAGAACGAAAACAACCAACAACAGGAGTTCATCACAGAAAACCACAACTGATCAAAGTACAGAGAACAAGTGATCATGTGGTGTTCAGACCCAAATCGATACATCTAGAAAACAACTCCAGCACTCGAGTTTCAGGGCACATTGATGAAGAGGATGCAGAATGTGTTTTAAGAACTAGAAGAACAGGAAGTTTCCTGTGAGATCATATCTCCTAGAAATATCAGAGAAGCTACAACTATGATGTCTTATCAATGTGGCTTTTTAAAATGAGACTTGAAAAAGTGACAAGTCATGTTAACAAGGAAGAGGAAAGTTCAGGGTCCTAAACCCTAGACAAAGAACTACAAGCAAGTACAGAATGTTGAAGCAGGAGAAATAGTCTCTAGGGAAGAGCTCCCAACTTGGTTACCCAGTACCAAGTAGTCAACTGTGAAATCATATACAAGTAGGTAACATTATACAGCCTCAGTAGGTTGTGCTTATGTAAGTATGCATATATGTAACAACAATTAAAAACAAAAGAGGCCATGAACTTGTAAGAGAGCATGGGAGTGGGCAAGTACAGGCAGAAGTTGGAGGGAGGAAAAGGAAGGTGGAAAACAAAGTGACTGGAATTTAATTTCAAAAATAAAAAAAAAAATAAAACAAAAAACAGTCTCTCTAGGAAAGCAGTAGTCAAGAGATATTGCCCCTGAAGGCAGATGCAAAACTTGTCTATATCCTTAGGGCAGGATCCTTCCTGATCACTGCTCACAGGAAATTACAATTCCACAAACCAAACATGGGAAACTACTGTCTTCCATTTCTTCCTATTTTACAAGTGGACAATTTCCTCCTGATTGATCTTCTGGCTACAACAGTGTTGCCAAGCCATGGGCGCTGCCTTTGGAGCTGGTAGAAAAGGCTCATATCATCTGAAAACTCCAGATCTTTAGCACTGTGTGTGTGTGTGTGTGTGTGTGTGTGTGTGTGTGTGTGAGAGAGAGAGAGAGAGAGAGAGAGAGAGAGAGAGAGAGAGAGACTATGTGTGTCATTGTATCTTTGTGTCTCTCTGTGAAAAGTCCTTCAATGCATAGATAAGGAACTATTGTAGAAATATTACCAGTTAATAAATACAGTATTTCTAACTAAATCTGAGACTTCAGAAACAATCATAAGGGGATTATGATCCCATTATGTGAATCCCGAGTCATAGACACACCAAAATCCTATTACCTGGCATCCTCTAGTGCTTCGCTGGACATAGTGCTATAGTGAGATTTCAGGTCTCTGAGGACTAGCAACAGAAAGATATTACTTTGTAAATTTTCTGGACACTTTATTTCTTCAGTTCACATGATAAAATCTCAAAAAAGATGCACAGTTCATAACTAGACTGTTTTGTGCAGTATTTTGTGAAAAGGATTTGGCTTTATATTGAAAGTCTGACTGTTCATAATCTGTGTGCACATACTAGCCGAAAGTAAGGATGGAGCCACTCTATAAGGTGAAGGGAAAGCTTTCAGTTGTCTGTATGAATCTTGATAGAATATTCTAGATCTGATTCAGTGATCAAAGAATACAGCAGAAAGAGAAAGAGAGGTAGGTTTGTTGAGCTCTTAAAAACTCTAGGTGTGTGATGCTATTCCTCATACTGGGTCACCATCCCCAGCCTTAATACATGGGGAGGTGCTTTGTTTTACTATGACTGGATATGCCATGTTTTGCTGCTCTTTCCTAAATGGAAACAGAGAAGGAAAGGATAGGGAGATGGGAACAGAGTGGGGCTGGATGAGGAGGGACTGAGAAAAGAGAAGGGAGGAGGGGAAACTCTGGCCAGAGAGTAAAATAAATAAATTTATTAAAAAAAAAAACCCTCTAGGTAAGCTACCCAGGTTTCTGTTGCTGTGATAAAATGCTTGAGATAATCAATGTGAACAGAGGAGAAGTATACTTTGGTTAATCATTTCGGAGATTTCCGTGAAGTGTCTTTTGGCCTCATCACTTTGGGTTTCTAATGAGACAGAGCAGCACAACAAGGTGACACATGGTGAAACCAAGATGCTCATCGATGGTAGCCATGAAATAAAGCTATAATAGGCCTCCCCAATGGAACAAGCCTTTGACAAATGAGCCTGCAGGAATGCTTACAGTCAAACCATATTACATGCTTATCATCAATGTCAGCAAAGGAAATGGGAAGAAAGCTCAGCAGAAAAGGAGGAAACAAAATGTGGTGACATGATTTCCCAGAGCAAAAAGGTATTAAGGTAAGAAGAGATTGAGTAAGTGCATTAAATGTTTCTGGTGGGGTGATCATGATGAGGATTAAGATGCCTTCATCTCCTTGTGCAGCACAGATTTCAACAGCAGCCTTCTTCCTTAGCAGATTTAGATGGAGAGAGAGAAGAATAGGACACCACACTTAGAACAAATAGATGCAATTTGCAGTGAGCAGAGGGTAAAATGTCTAAAATTACAGTGTGTAAGCTCAAGGCAAAGAGGAGAGTGCATGATTAATAGAAGGTGTGTACCCAATTGAAAGAATAATTAAGATTATGTAATTCCTAATGACCTAAATGCTGTGTGTCTTACACAATAGTCCAAAAACAACTATCATTGTTCCTATTTTATAGATGATATTCTCAGTTTTTAAAGGCTTAGCTGCACAATTGAGGTCATGAGGCTGTTATTACTATTGTAGTCAGAATTTAAATCTTTGCGGTTTTGACATTGAAGGCCCAAGGGTATCACAGCACATGATCACATAAACATTTGTTTGCCAGAATCACATCTTCACACTTTCCTGACATCCCAAATCAATCTCTCAAATGCCTATTGAATCTGGAATTTATACTTTAAAAAACTTAATGTGAAATAAGGCCTAGCTGGAAGAAATGTGTAAAAACACTGACATAATCAGAGTAGAAATAAGATGCTGGAAGTGGGTCTTTAAGGTCTGTTTTAGTCATTAAAGAAGACCTCTGTGATGAAGGGAAGATTATAAAGTCAGCATCTACATAGTGGGCTTCAGAAGAAGGGAGTTGAGAAAGGATATAACCACAAAATCCAACAGCACCTGGACAGGTTAGAAGAATTAATGGATCTTTTGGCCTATTCCTGGGTGGAAAGAATGAAATGTTGCCAGCTTATACAACTATGGGTGGAAATGCTACTTTCACATCTCCCAGGTGGAGAGTAGTTATCAACAAAGTACTATTAGCAAACCATCAGTATCTTACTGTTGGACAGGATGTCTCCTAGAATTCAATGCAGGTGACAATTAAGAAATAAAAAATCTCAGAGCAAAATCATAAATCACTCCAAGAATTATTCCAGACCTTTAGTTGTTTTGAAGTCAACTTTCACTTGCAGGGGTAGAAATGAAAGCCTCACAATAAGCTCAGGGTTCTTGGGGTTTGAGTGCTAGTTAATTGGAAGAAACTAGAGAAATAGGGCTTGACTTTTGAAGATTTTAGAACTTAAAATAATGTATCTTAAGTTATGTGCATTTCTATCATCTGTGAATATTTCTATTCTAAGATTATTGTATAGTCATCACAATTTTACACTTCTGTGGTGTTCCGTATACAGGAATTTTATTTGAAATTTCCACAGAAGGGTCAGTAGATCAGTAGATGAGGGTGCTTACCATGTAAGCCTAGGGAACTGAGTTTGATTCCAGACTGACATATAGGTAGAGGAGAACCAACATCACAAAATTGTCCTCTGACTTCCACGTATGTGCACACATAAACATACACAATAATACTAGTAAATGAATAAAAATTAAAGTGATAAATGGCCATATAAGTTTAACTTGGATTTATTTTTTATTAAAAAATTTTTTATTCAATTTACATACAAATCATAGATCCTCTTCTTCCCTCCTCCAGCTCCTCCAGCCTTCTCACACAACCTACCTTCCATTCCATCCTACAAGAAGATAAGGCTTCCCATGGGGAGTGAGCAGAGTCTGGTATATTCAGCGACTCTTGTCTGCCCTCCTGACCTTATTTCTTTGCCACTTATTTCTCTGCATTGTTTATTTCTGCAGAAGTCTTGGTGGCTCATTTTCTTCACGTCCCCTGAACTGTAGCATTAGGACCATATGTTCCTGAATCTGCCTCCACAGGCTGGCTCTCCTTATTACCCTCCATCCCGAGAAGCAACATGTCTGATACGTGTTGCTCTTGTGATAATTATGAAGGGGAGATATGCTAGAGAGAAGAGGGTGGACAGAGATTGCTCTACCCCTTCAAATCCTTTACATTGTTTCTTTGGCTTAATGAAGACACACTATCTCTCTGTAACATGAATCTTAAAAGGTCTTAGAATGAAAACACAGAGCCAGATATTGGGGTGAAAACTGAAAGATCAGAGAAGCAGAAGAGCCAGCCACTAGCTTACCTCTATGAAATCCTCAGCCTTAAGAGAGCGAGTTCCTGTTTCCTATTGCCTTTTATACCTTTCTGTGTCCTGCCATATTACTTCCTGAGATTAAAGGGATGTGTCACCACTGCCTGACCTCCCTGTCTAATTTAGTGGTTGGCTCTGTCTTCTGATCCCCAGTTAAGCTTTATTGGGATACACAATATATCACCACATCTCTCTGCTCCTCCCTTACGCTTAATCACAGAAGACATCAAGATGGCGGGCAGCTTGTTCCCCCAATGTCACATTAATATAAGACTTTTTATGAGGTCTACATTCTTCTGCTCCCCTCAAACCTTTCTTAACTAATTACTATTTTTGTAGAGAATGAAAATGTGTGACCCTTGTGAAATTCATGCCAGCCCTCCAAACCTATCCATTGATACATAGCTTCCCCTTGGCCGGCCATATTGTCACCTAAGTCTCATTTTTATTCATGTTTATACTCTTTCACTTGTGACTCAGCTCACAATGTCATAGCTGCTTAGCACGTAAGCCTCAATGATGTTTTACTTCCCATTTCCCTGCTGTGACCCCGGGAAAGTAGTGGTGTAGTGACCACTGTCCTATCCGTAGTGGGATGTGGCTCCAGAAGAAATTACCAAATCTCTTAGGTAACTTACTCAAAAATACCGGCTGATCTCATCAGTCATTATTGCCCTTCCCAGATTTATTCTTTCGCTCCCAAGGTTTACTTGTCTTATTTCTCTTAGTCATTCAATTACATTTGGTATTTATTTCTTGTCCTAGCATGTGCTTTTTAAGGTGGCCAACCAATAAACGGTGAAATCTGCACAGCAGATGAAGAAAAGATAAACTCGGGAAGTACAAAATGACCAACTGGACATGATGAATGTTTTCAGTATCTGAAGCAGATGAATAAGGATGCAGGTCAGTGATTGTTCCACACACACTTCCAGAGTGGGTGGTCCTTGACCATAACTGAGCGATTTTTTTGTTCATATTCTGTTTTTTTTTTAAAAGAGCAGAAGTCAGTACTCCATTTATATATCACTTTCACATTGTTTACATGATCACTGTATCCTTAATACCTAGGACAAATAGTACCTACAAACAGGAGGCAATAGTTAATACATAATATTCCATCTTCATTACAGCTTGAGTTCTCTTTAATTCTTGAAAAATCTCTTTTTTAAAAAATTCTGATTCCAAATCTTGATTTTCTTTACCGCTTCATTCAACTGTATATCTGTATTTTTAATTATACTCAGGTGTTTTTTTTTTGTTATCTTCTTCAAGTTCAATGAGGTATTAGTATAATTTTTTATTTTGAATCTGTAATTTTTTATATTTTTATTATTTTTTTCATTTTACATACCATCCCCAGTCTCCCTCCCTCCATTTCTCTCATTCTCCCTCTCCCCCCCCCATTCCACAATCATCCATTCCTCAGAGGGGGTAAGGCCTCCCTTGGTTAGTCAACAAAGTCTGGCATACCAAGTTGAGGCAGGGTCTAAGATGCTCAGTCATATCACAAGGGCACTTGCTCAGTTATATTCATAGCAGCATTATTTGTAATAGCCAGAACCTGGAAACAACCTAGATGCCCCTCAACCGACAAATGGATAAAGAAAATGTACATTTACACAATGGAGTATTAAAACAATGATATCATGAAATTTATAGGCAAATAGATGGACCTAGAAAAAAATCATTCTGAGTGAGGTAACCCAGACCCAGAAAGACAAAACATGTTATGTACTCACTCATATGTAGATATTAGACGCAAAGCAAAGGATAACCAGGATACAATCAACAACCCCAGAGAAGCTAAGTAAAAAGGAGGACCCTAAGAGGGACATGCATGGAGGGCCCCAGGAAAGGGAAATAGTTAATATTTCCTGGATAAACTGGGAGGGGGTAGAAGGGAGGAGATGGGAGCTGAGAACATGAGGGATCCATCTAGGTGGTTGAATTTGGGGAGAGATGAAGAGAGAGAGCAATGAAAGCTGTATATTCTTCATAGAAGGAGCCATTATGGGCAAAGGAGAAACCTGGTGTTAGGGAAATTCCCAGGATTTCACAAGGATGACTCCAGCTGAGATGTCTACCAACAGTGGAGAGAATGCCTGAATTGGCCTTCCTCTGTTTGTATCATTTTTAAACCTCTTGAATTCTTTGATGATGATTATTGTTCTTTTAAATTCTATATTCTTGGATATGTCTAGATAGTTCTTATTAGATAACATTTCTATATGACTAGGGGGTAGATGGGAGAAATGCTATCATTCATATATATATATATATATATATATATATATAACAATAATAATCAAAGAAAAAAGATGCCATTAATTTTAGAGGGAGTGAAATACATGGGAAAGGTTGGAAGTAGGAGACATGAGCAGGACTAGAGGAGGAAAGGGACAGGAAGTGTTGTAACCATCATTTAATTAAAATATATTTAGAAACTGAATCCATAAGCAACTAAGTTCATATATTCTCTTGTCCCCCTTTTTCATCCCTCTATTGTAGTATTGGGTAGTAAGTTCAGGGCCTTGAGAATAAGAGAAAAGCACTCTACCATTGATCTACATCCTATGTTGTTACAATTTCTTAAAGAATTGTGGAACTGGAAACTGCAGATATCCCCACTCATCTTGTAATGCAGTGGTTCAGGTGAGCATCCCTTTCTGCTGTGTCATTAGTGGCCACAACAATTCAACCCCTGAGGGAATCTGCTGCTCATGGAGTATGTGCTGAAGCAGAAAATAACTTAGCAGAGCTGCTCCACTGCACAGAACTAGGGCCAACAGACAGAACATACAGGGAGATCAATTTCAACTTGAAATAAGGGAGAGCACTCTAAACATAAAAACTCTAGTTTTTTCTTTTAAATGTGGAAGAGAAAGGAGATCTTCAGATGGCTGAGAATCAAATACATCAATTTTCATAACTAGCTATTACATCACGAGGAACACAGATGTTTTTTTACAGCCATTTCTGAATGAAAAATATTCTGCCATCTTCATTAAGTACTTCTGTTGGAAGAATGGGGCTGGCTAATGATATCCAAGCTAGGATCTCCACTCAGCTCTCAATATACTAACCTTAAGCTTGACTAGTGTTTTGAATAGAGACATGATTAAAAAAAATGAAAATGTCCAGCCTTCAGAAAACACTCTGGATAGACGAGTGTGGAAGAATTAGAATGATAACACACTCAACGGGCCTAGTTCTTTCTTTCAGGACTCATTGGGCAAAAGGTTATTTCTGTCCACCTATCAGCAAGGCATTTTCTGAAGCAAGGAGAGAAGTGAAATCTTCTTAGTCTCTGCTTTATAAATGAAAATCTTCAAGTATCTAAAACCTAAGATAAGTTATTAAGTTTCCCTGATAACTCATGGAGTTTATCTAGCAGGCTGTTGAATCATGCTAGACATTTGAATGAATCAGTCTTTCTTACACACTTTCTTCAAAATAGTGATATTAGAATATCTGAAAAACATTTCATGTTTGACCTCTCTTCTTGGAATCCCTGATTCTTATAACTCCTAAGTCTTGAATAGATGAATAGAGTCAAGAAAAGAAATATTTCTTTATATAAACTGAAGTAGAGAAGGCAAATTTAAATACCAGTGACCATATATCATGAACCATTACAGTGGAGTAATATAGAATAGTGAATGACTGCTTCCAGTTTCTCTTTGTCACAGCCCATGCCTGTCTCCTCAGAAGCTCTCAGTAAAATAAGCATTCTATGATTTTATTGAACATCTCCCATATGAAGAGCAGATTTCACATAATTTTAGAGTTTTTCTTACTTCCAATGGCAAGATTATGAGAAACATATTAATTCTTACATTTCAAGTGAAATAATCATATTTATAGATTCCTTTTTTCCATTGTTATGAGGGAATAGCAAATATTGAGTACTTTAAAAAGAAAAATTATGTATATAACTCAGCTTTGCCAATAGAAAGCCTAAAATTAGTTACATCATATTTTTGGCCTCTATAAAGAGCTTCATGGTAGATATCATTATGGTAAGAGCACACACAGAAAAGAGAACATAGTGAGGCAGAAAGCAAGAGTTTTTATAACAATTTAACAATCCTCATGGGAACTAAATGTGTTCCCTTGAGAACTATAAAAATGTTTCTCCTGATGACAGTGCTCTTTCTCAACTCTTACAGGCCATAGAGCATAAATACATCACCACCTTCACACTATGACAAGAAACATAAGCCCAAAGCATATGAAATTTGATATTAAAAACTTGAACTTCATCTAAAGCATCCACAGATTCTCGCAATATAAGTGATGGAATAGAATATAGGTAACTGACGTATGTCACGTGCAACCTGGTGAATGCCCTTCAAATGTATGTGATGCTGTCACTCTTCTTTCTAGTGACACTTTGATGGCAATTTTTGCCTTTCATTTGTAGTCGTGATGGGTAGTCATCTTTACTTTTGGTTATTTGCCCAAGTGGTATGGCCTGGCAGGTTTGAATCTAACTTAAAGTTTTGATCATCTGTACTTCAGCATCTATATTTTTCTCCTGTGAAGAAATGGTTGGGGACTCTGAAGTGCTTTCTGTTAAGTGCCTGTGGTAGTTTGAATGTAATTGGCCCCCATAAGCTCATAGAGGGTGACATCATTAGGAAGTATGGCTTTGTTGGAGTGGGCATGGCCTTGTTAGAGGAAGTTTGTCACTGTGGAGGCACGCTTTGAGGTTTCCTATGCTTAAGATACCACCTAGTGTCTCAATTGACTTCCTGGGGCCTGCAAGATATAGGACTCTCAGCTACTACTCCAGCACCATGTCTGACTGCATACTGGTATGCTCCCTGCCATGACAATAATGGACTGAACCTCTGAAACTGTAAATGAGCCACCCCAATGAAATGCTTTCTTTATAAGAGTTGCTGTGGTTCAGGTGTCTTTTCACAGAAATAAAACCCCAATTAAGACAATACCCAAAGATAATCACAAAAGAAGTGACATGCAGAGAGTGGGCACTCACTTTCTCCTCTGTTCTTTGCCTTTTATTCTCTGTATCTCTTTTCCTCTTGCTCTTTGTTAGGTCCTACCCCCCATTCTCATTTTCCTTGCATTAACTTTGCTTAGGTGCACCCTAATCATTGTGCCTTGCCCTAGCAGATGTCTGTGCAGAAGGCTGCAAATCTGAACAGAATCCTGCTGTACTGTCTTTAGCAACTCAGTTTCCCAATCCAGGCTCATCTCTGAATGTTAAGTATTGAGCTTGAACTTTTCCTCCTCTTTCAAAAATATTTTTTCCCAAATGCTCATAAGCACTTGTAACCACTTGCAGTATGTTTTGATTTGCCAGCTGTTTCTTCCTGGCACCCATATAAAGATCCAGCCATCTGGTTGCCATGTAAAGGGAATGTAAAGGATGCTTTCTTTCAGCAGCACATATACTTTAACCTCTTCTTCTAACCTTTCCCTTCAATCTGGCCACTATGAATGCAAAGCATGTCTTTTTATATCCTCCTTCAAATGCCAAAACAGAACAAAAATCAGTTTTACCAAGGAAGAAAAATAAACTGGTGATAATCCACCCTCTGTGGCTACTGGGCTAGGCATGGAGGTAAAGAGAGAAGGGATGGAATAGTTGTGAGGGAAGGGCTGGGAGCAAGAAATTGTGGTGTAACACAAATTGCTAAATGGCCTTATTAATAAAAACTCAGAGCCAGATATTGAGGTAAAAGCTGAAAGATCAGAGAGACAGAGCAGCAAGCTACTACTTCTTACCCCTATGAAATCCTCTACAGAAAGAGAGGGAGCTCCTCCCTCCCCCTGCTTTATCACTTTCTCTCTCTGTCCAGCTCTATCACCTCCTGTCTGTCTGTACAGACCTCCAGACCTCTATGGTTAACTAGCGGCTATCTCCTCCTGATTTTCAGGCAAGCTTTACTTGTTAGAGCACAAATAAAATATCACCACATTCCCCATTTTTTGTCTAAAATAAAAAAAAAGTTTATAACTAATATAAAGAAAAACTATATACAGTAACTATATACAATATATACAGGCAATAAATACATCAACAATGTCTTGTCCATTTGCATTTGACAAATTCAAAGAAAATACTCCATTATCTGTCCTATCTTTGTGAATCCAAAGGATTGTATCTCATTCACCTTCTGTCATTTGCATTATCAATACAACACTATCTTTTGATGTCTTACAAATTTATACACTTTAAACCTCTTTAATGAGTTTCTTTTCTGAATTTGTTAACAAGGAAAACTATAACTATGATTGTCTAATCTTCAAATCCCTCAGAGACCCAAGAAGGAAATAATATTAACTGAGTAAGCAGGAAGCGAAAACATGCAACTTCCAAAAAAGATGGGAAATGACAGAAACAGCTGGCTGCCTGGACAGTCACCCAAGATTTCTCTGCAATGTTGGGGCATCCATCTTTGACCTAAAACCTAGCATACCAGACAGACATTTCTGTGAAGCAGGTTTTTCGAAAGGGCCTTCCTACTTTGTCTTTACAAGGTGCAACCGTTCTTTCTTTTGTGTTCTGCTTGTCCATTTTGGGCAGCATACTGTCAGCAGTCGATGTAAGGACACTTACTTGCCTAGTGGCTAATTTTTGCCACAAAGAAAGTAAATTCCATATGGGGTTTCTCCAATGTCCATCATCTTCTTTGAAGTAGATTGGTGCTACCAGGAGCAGACATATTTTATAGTCATAAAAAAGAAAAAAATCTATGTTGTTAAAACACATTAAATGCCATATTCTGTAGATCTCTGAAGTGTTTGAAGATGACCTGTCCATCTAAAATATATTTCTATTTAACCTTGAAAACATACCTAATATGAGTACAAGTTAGATTGTAATGACTGTTAACTTGCATTTCTTATATCCTAATTAGTTGGTAATAATAACTTTCAAGGACTAGCAATTTGCATTGTATTATTAAATGAAATGTATAAGTACAATACCTTGAACAAGATTAGAAATATATGTACAGTATTTTCTAACAAAATCATTCTCAAATTTGTATCACTATACATAATTTGTATATAATATACAAAAATCCAATCCAATGTAAAATATTTAAGACTAGTAGATGCTTTCTAAAAGTAGGTTTAATAATCTACCTTTTTATCTTAGCATATCCATAGTCTCTCTTTTTTCTTTTCAGAGTAGATTCAATAATCTACCCTTTATCTATCATTGCTATGTCTTTTCAAAGAGTAGATTCAATAATCTACCACTTATCTCTCTCTCTCTATTGCTCTCTCTCTTTTTAAATTTTTTAACAAGAAACCTAAATCTAATTTTCTTTGTTTAGATATTTTTCTGACCATTATCAATTAACAACTTGTAATCAACCATCTTAAACAATGACAATTATCCGTAGTCCATTGAATAACCAAAAAACCCTTAGGAATGTGGGTTTAATGTTCTTAAAATTACTTCTTGTTGTCTGAGGGTGACAGCATCTTTAAGGGATCCTGAAATGAAAATTTTGGGGTTAATTGTCAAGTCCTGGGAGAGGTAGCTGTATCATTTGTTGTTCAGTCTCTGCCTAATATGAAAGTGCAGGGCTTGTCTTGAGTCCTTGCTTGAGTAGTCTATGAGGCTGGATCATCTCAGCTAGCCATCTTGAAATTGTCCTGAGCAGTTTGTAGTTCAAAGCAGATCTTTGGATGGTGTTTGTCAGCTTAGTGGTATTATCATTGTTCTGATGAAATCATCATTGTGGGGCCCCATCTCTTTTTGGAGACTTCAAAGTCACTGTTAGGATTTGTCATGATTCCCTGCAGAAAACTGATAGAAACACAAACCTGAAATCATGTACAGGCAGCTAAATGAAACCTTTTTTTCTAAAATAGTTAGTACTCTATATGACCATTAATATCTTGACAAAAGTTTATATATATATATATATATATATATATACATATACATATATATATATATATATATAACTTATTAATTTTGATATAAAAATTTATACCTTAAGAAAAGTTTTAATGAGTCAAAGTAAAACCAAGTAAATATGAGATTAGTGGCAATAGAACAGTCCCTTAATTTTTGTTTTCTGCTGTCCCATATCAGGTGGCTCTTCTGACATGATACAGAGAGTTTTCATATTCTTTTAACAAGCATGCTTGGGTTTAGAAGAGAGAGCCATGCTCCAACTCCAAAGCCAGCTTTAATTGTTAATTGAACTGGGACTATATAAAGACCATTTGCATTATGCATCTGTAGAGGACAGTAGAAACAAATATTTAGGAAGACATGATATTTTATATGTGATATACCAATAGAACAATTTATTCTTTTTTGGGGGACATTTTTTTCTGCATGAATTGTCCTTTTCTCTTCAGATGTCTTATTTGTCCAGTGTTCTTCGAATTCCTTAGACCTCATTCTCCTGAAAGATAAAAACAAAAACCCTCCCCTAACTCTACCTTTGTGGAAGTTTCCAAATCTAATCTTTATCAATTTTGACTTGTAGTTTCTCCTTAAATTTTTGTTTTATTTTCTAAAGATTTTCTATCATCCAGAGCAGTATGTTATTTTTTAAAATTGGCATTGGGTTATTTAATTGCTCTAGGAAGGAGTTTTTCCCACAATGACAGGAAAGGACTGATCCAAATTTGTCATGGGGGCCTGTGAGAGGTGTGGTTGATAATCTTATGTACCCCCTAATAAACTTATCTGGGGGTCAGAGAACAGAACAGCCACTATATTAAACATAGGTTTAGTCAGTGGTAGCACACACCTTTTTAATCCTAGCATTCTGGAGGCAGAGATCCTTCTGGATCTCTGTGAGTTCAAAGCCACACTGGAAACAGCCAGGCATGGTGACTCAAGCCTTTAATCCCATGAAGTGATGGCAAGAAGCAGAAAGGTATATAAGGTATGAGGACCAGGAACTAGAGGTCTTTTTTTTAAGCTTTTAGGCTTATTGCAGCAGTTCAGGTGAGATTCATTTGGATGAGGACACAGAGGCTTCCAGTTTGAGGAAACAAGATCAGCTGAGGAATTGGTGAGGTGAGGTTAGCTGTGGCTTGTTCTGTTTCTCTGATCTTCCAGCATTCACCCCAATACCTGGCCTTGGGTTTGTTTTTATTAATAAGACCTTAAGATTCATATTACATAGAGGCCCCACAGGGAGTTTCCCAATGGCAAAGGCAAAAGATTACCTTGTCTGTCCCTTGTTGATCTACATTTGTTATTCTAATGTTTGCCTTTTTTACACCTTCTAAATATTCCAGAAGGGAGGGATGTTCTGTTGCCATTGTTCCTTGAAAAAACATTGTTTCTAAAAGCACCTTTTTTTTTTTTTTTACAGAACCTTTTTAGGTGACCTTGTCTACCATAATTGAAACACCTGACATTACTATTTTTCTTCAAATCTCTGGAAATCACCTCTCCTATCCAAGTATCATTCATGGTTATAAGATTCAATATTAATTATATCTCAAATCCATTCCTCCAAGGATGTTGATCTTGCATTTAATGGGCTAATTATCTTTTTTCATTGTGCATTAGTATTTTCAAAAGCCAGATATTCAATTATTATCTTTCCAGCTTCTGAATTTTGTATCATTCTATTTACTGTTGAAGAAATCAGTGAAGGTTTCTTTTGGGCATGGTATAGCTTTTGTAAATTACTCTGTTTTCTTTCCTACTTCTTCAAGGCTGTCATGTGGCATAAAATTAGGATGTGATCATCATATAAAGATTGTCTTTGTATATCAGCATAATTGCCTTCCTCAAGAAGTTGATCTTGGAAAATTTCCATACCTTTAGCCCTACATTGTTGTTCAATGGTCTTAGCCTCATCTTTACAACAGGTCTCCCATTGTAACTGTGGACCAGCTTCTAAAACAGCTGTAACCAAATCTTTCCAGTCTTGAGGGATAATTCTATTAGTAGTTGACCTTGAGTTTAACATTTGCTTCACATACGGAGAGTGTATACCATATTTTACTATAGCTTTTTTGAATCTCTTCAAATATAACATTTGCACAGGAGTCCAAAAAGCTTGCACACATCCTTGAGCATTTGGTAGCTTCTGTAAGGTTACTGGATAGATTAAGGTTGGATGTTTGAAAGCCTTAGGCTGTTTCTTTTTAAACCTTATAAGGCAATGCTGAGACAGCTTCACCTTTAAATCCTTCAGTCTGGGCTTGAATTTCTCTATGATTTGTTTTGACAAGTTTTTCTAAAACTTTTGTCTTGGCACTCATATTAACCAACGTTTTTAATGATAAAATAAAAATGATCAAGAAAATTGTGTTTATAATTGACATTATGTAATTTCCATCAACATTAATTATCCTCTCATTTGATTTTTCCATTTTCAGACTGCCTAATGTGTTATCAAACAGAGACCCAATTCCTTCCATTGTAAAAATGTTTCCCATTTTTTAATGTCAGAAAAAATTATCACTTAACTAATTCCTCCATTTAAGAAACCTTAATTGACTCACCAAATTTTCTGACAATGACAATTTAGATGTGAGACTGACTGCTTCTGCTTAGAACAGTAGAAGCCGGAGTGGGTTTCAAGGTAGCTACCTAGTGTGGTGGCCACCCAAGATTGGGATATAAGGAGAGCCCACAACAAATTAGGGGAAAAGAAACCAAAGAGACTCCAGCCCACATCAGGTGGAAACTCTGGCCACATGCAGCTCAGGCTTGAGTGTGGGCCCTGTAAGGCCACAGGCAAGTGGCTTTTTTTGTGAATTTATGCCACTAACTTTGGGCAGCCAGTTGTAACAAAAATTGCTAAATGGTCTTATTAATAAAAATCTAGAGCCAGATATTGGGTAAAAAACTGAAAGATCAGAGAGGAGGCAGAGCAGCAAACTACTAGTTCTTACCCCTACAAAATCCTCTGCAGAAAGAGAGGATGCTCTTCTCTCCACCCTGTCTTGTCACTTCCTCTCTCAGCTCTGCTCTTTCACTTCCTGTTTGTACAGGCCTCAAGACCTCTGTGGTTAACTAATGGTTAGCTCTTCCTGATTTTCAGGCAAGATTTACTTGTTAGAGCACAAATAGAATATTACCACTTTGTAGTGTTGGTTTCCAGGTTGGAATGATTCCCTCAACTTCTATCTTTCTCATTTGCAGAGGGAAAAGATTGGATATGATTTTGGGTATGTTTAAGGCCCTTCAATAGAAGGACCACATGCCTTAAAGTTTAAAATTTAAAATAACTTCTTTGGCAAGAATCCTCCCTTTCCCCCCCTCAATGTTTACCTCATCCATAAATCAGAGTAAGTACCAATTATGATAAACTCTTTTCTTGCTCTGTGAATTCAGAGTAAAATTAATTCCTCAAAATTTCCTGGTGATGAGAGAGATTCTGTAAGGTCTGTGGGCTGTGGAAAGTCATGTTTTGTTTTGTTTTTTAGAAAGAATGCTCAGGGATTTTAATGTCATCCACTGTCCAGCTATGCAGATATCCCTGTTCTCTTCAGCATTCCTGGTGCATGGGATCTTTCAGAGGAGTGTCAGATCCTGTTTCATTGCTGTTCAGAGATGCTCCATTCTCTTGGGTACTTAGACTTTCAGGGGTCAATAGCTACACCACAGCATACAACTTAGATATGAAAGTAAATCTCTTCTGTTCATGGTGCTGCTCTGGTTTGGATGCAGTCATTCATTAGATATTTGCCTTGTGCTTTGATACCCTAGGCCCAGCTTTCCTTATTTAGGATCTCCCATAAGTTTGCATTATACCAGTGCCTAGGATGAGACCTGGCACTCAGTTTCTTGCATAATTGGCTGAGAATTTTTTTCTACATGGCAAGTAAACACACATGCGGAGAAGTATAGATGTGGGTGGACCTCAGCCGTGAGGGCCACCATGCCCAAAATATGACTGCATTATCTAACCAGGGACAGAAGAGAGCTAGACAAATACATAATAATGCCTGTATGATATCTGGCTTCAGAACTCACAGATATTGGGATAAGATTCAATGGAGAAGTCCCTGTTATCCTTAATATGCAATTTTAAAACTAACACCAGTTTCCCTATCATCTACATTCTATATAAAAGCCAGATAGATCTTTCAGAAAGAAAACCAGAGCTGAGGATATAGCTCAGTTTGTAGAGAACTTCCTGACACATAAGAAGTTCTGTGTTCAGTCTCTGGTGCTACACCAACCATGTGTCATGGCACATGGCTGTCTCCCCAGGACTAGCAAAACAAAGGAAGGAAGATTAGTCAATTTCATCCTTGTCTACATTAAAAAGCTTAAGCTATAGGAGGCTGTGTCACAAAAAGGGATGGGTGGGAGTCATACTAGATCAAATTTTCCAGGCCTTGTGTAACAATACCTCCTCATCTACAGCCTTATGTACTTCAACCAATTCAGCCTCCTTACCTGTCGTCCTTCTGCTCAGTGTTTCTTTTTCATATCTTTGCACTTGCAGCTCTTATTTTCTCATCTCAATATGGGGCATTTGATTTCAGTCTTTAGATTGCCTTTTTAAATAAACTGTTTATTGCCTGAAAGCTTCATTATTCTCTATTACTGTATATCTGTGCCTTATTAAACATTATGCTGTTGTTTTTATATTCACATGCACACTACTGTCACCATGAGTGGGGCCATAGTGTGGCAGAGCTTCATAAAACATTTTATCTCTATAATCTGTGACAATATATGGCTTACAGATATTAACTCTTGATTTGAAGGTTTTGAAGGACACTAGATCGATGGATAACTGATGTGGATTTCTAGTATATCACTAAGCATCAGCATAGGCTGCCTTCATGTCAAAGGCAGTAAGTATCTGCATATCACATGAGAGTCTAATGCCCATACCCTAATTCATCCTCTAACACTGCATTTCTGTTGAGTTTGGGGACAAAAGACATTTTAAAGAAGGAATGATGGCACTATGTGCCCCAAAGCCAAACTGTAGATCACTCTATCTGAAGGAGTGTGGTTAGAGGGAGAGAATGTTCCACTGTCCAGTAACGTAGGATAAGGAAAACTTGATAGATGAATGAGCTTTTCTGAGAATACATAGTTGTCACTCTGGGGAAGTCTATAGGCACATGGGCAATAAGAGTCAGGCCTTGGAGAGACATGAGGTCAAGGAGTTGAATCACATGAATGTTGTTCTGCCTCTTAACACAGAACATTCCTAGCCCTTCCCTTCTGATCCACTCCTTCTAACAGCATCTACAAATAAAATTTAGGTCCTGAGGAATGTTTCTATAGATCAATCAATTTGTATTATTATTATTTTTTTTAGCAATAACTGAAAACAGAATCTTGACAAAATTTGTGTGTTGTAATGTTAACATATATGGGTTACATTTGCAATTCCAATGCAGGTGAAGCCTGGAGCATACTGACCATCTTTGGAAATAGTTGTGTCTAAGTAAATCTCCTTGAATGAGACTCATGCCCACTTGCAATTAGTGGGCTTAGTCAATCTGGCTACCACATTCAGGCTTTCAGTAAATATAGACTATTTCATTCCTCTATTGTATGAGAAATACTTCAATATCTTTTCAGACACCAACAGCCTGTAAATTTGGGGCTTAATTTGAGGTTCTCTGAGGCTCTTACAGGGAAGACTGTCCATGCTCTAGAATGAATGCACCATTGAGGTCCTCAGACCTGGTGACCTTTCAGGCTTCTGAGTGGAATAGATCTTCACATAATTCATACTTGCAGTTTCAAAATGAATTTTTATTTCTAAGCCATGGTTTCTAGAGCATCAAGACTCTGACTGTTGTCTGAATTACTTTGCCTCTTTAATTTCTATGAATACCATTATCTGTCATGAATTTCCAGTGTTTTAAAGGACGCTTATAATCAGAATTGTTTCTCTGGTCCTGCAAAGCCCCCATAGTCCTGTGGCCCATTTGTAAAATAATCACTCAGAAGCTTATATTAATTATAACTGCTTGGCCATTAGCTCAGGCTTATTACTGACTAGTGCTTACACTTAAACTAACCTATAATTTTTATCTATGTTTAGCCACATAGCTTGGTACCTTTTCTCAGTTCTGCCTTCACATCTTGCTTCCTCTTTGTCAGGCTGGAGACTCCTGACTTAGCCTTCCTCTTCCCAGAATTCTCCCTGTTTGCTTGCCCCTCCTATACTTCCTGTCTGGCTACTGTCCAATAAGCATTTTATTTATCAATCCATCAGAGCAACACATATTTACAACATATGGAATGACATCCCACAGCAGACATTGAGTTCTATTGCACCTCCTCTTTGCAGAACTCTGGGTGAGTGGAAGCATATGAAGAGTAGGTAGCATTTCCTCTAGTGTATTCTCTGCTGGGATATTCAGGAGTTTGATCTCATCTGGATGTGAGACAAAGTCTAAGAGTCCTTGAACATACATGGAACTACCAGACTTTTCTAATGTTATATTAATATAAAAAAGGTTTGAATTGGTTTTCTGGATATTAAGACCAGTAATGACTGTTACAGCTTTGGCTCAACTACTCAGGGAAAGTCATGTGCTTCTTTCAGGACCAGATCTCCCTTAAATGATTAACAAGAAGATCAACTTCATTGCTGATCTTGGAACACAGTAAGACTGAGCTAACAACACTTTAATACTCCTTAGATTTAACCTACAAGTAGGAAACTGAATCCATGTCCATAAAATATAACAGTAAAGGAAGTTTCCACCTAGAACCTTTCTATACATGGAGCTGATTTATTTATTTTGTTGTAATGGAATTACTTTTGTTCCAGCTTAACTGTGAAATACAGGAGTTGGAGTAATTGCTTTGTCATCAGTAATTCATTTTCATTCTTAGGTGCTTAAAGTTTGAGCTACAGGAGAACAGTTATGCACAATGAAACCATGCTTCATAAGATTAATCCCACATATTCTAAAATTCACCAGGCAAAATCACGCACTACTTAATTCCTGCAGCACTTGAATGCCATTTAAGAAGCAAAGAGGAAAATAAATCAGAGAGCATTACCCTTGATTTCAAAGACATCTGAAAGGGCTCTGAGAGTACTGCTTCCTCTCAGACAGCAAATGATAGGATGCCCAGGAGGGATAATGGAGAAGCGAGGTCAGGAGCCAGCTGAGAGTGGAAGGCAACACTCACAAGTACATCCATCTCCACAAAAAAAGCCCAGAACTGATAATGTAGCCTTATTTCCAGCTACAAGAGATTGATTGATATTTAATCACTTGAGATAATTATTCCTCATCACTTTTCACTTATTTTACTTTTATCAAACAAAATCTCCATAATCTTTGCACAAATTTTGTGCTGACAAAACATTCTCTAATGGCACATTTTATGCTTGTAGCATTAATAATCTGGCAGCAAGACAGGAGTGAATTAATACCTGTATTGTATAAATTTACAGTGGGTGATTAATAGGAGGATTGAAACTCAAATATCCAAATCATGATATTTGAAATCACATCAGTTTTTTTTTTCTTTGAAGAAGGGAACTGTTATAACACAATACATTTACCATTAGGATAATATATAAGTTAATTAGGTGAGCTTAAGGCATCTTTCATTGTGCTGACACTTGAATAAGATGATTCTGAGAGTGTGATTTTGGATTTGTGTTGTAAGTCAGCATTGGTACTATGGAATTCATGGTTGTAAGGGCATGGGGTTACAATGAACACAAGTCTGCAAAAACATTCATGGTAGCCATCTCTCATTAAAGAATTTTATTTTGAACTTTGCCTGTCTGAAATCTGGGGATTTCCCTGGGAATAACCAAGGTCTTGTCTGGAGTGGCTTTTATGGCTATAATTTGCCCTGGTCAGGAGGACCATACTAACACAGTTAGGATGGTAGGGCTTTCAGCAGGATGCACCAGCTATTCCCACTGTCATCCACTCTGTCCACTCAGCTCAGCCAGCATATAGTCCTAAAGGTGTGAGCTGAGAGAGTTGATCTAAAGGTAGTGCCTCTCAAATGTAAAATCATAACCTAATTTTCTATCTTCAAGCTTTTCCGTTTTATGGATAAGGAACATGTTCTGTACACAAAGAAATCGATGATCTATTTAACTAGAACAATCATCCATTTACCTTGCTGAGTGAATTTTCTTTCTATCATTTTCCTGCTTACACACTTAAATGCAAAAAGAGCACATTACACTATCCATTAGAAAAAAGTTGCAAGCAGAGCTGTCAGTATTAAAATTTTGTTAAGTTGTATTGACACTCACTGACTAATGTGAAGTCATTTGTTGAAGATGAATTTAAATGAGATAATGCGTTTGGTAAAGCACTGGATAAGCTTTTCACTTTTAGGGTAATGTAAAGTGTCATGATTATAAAGTGAGCATCTTAGTGGCTAATGTCACTCATAACAAGAAAAAACCCTGGGAAATAAAGAGAATTGCCTCCACCTGGTCTGTGTATCAGTACACCCTGAGAGTACTTAGATAGATGAAGAAAGTTGATGAGCTCATGGACCATGTCCCGTTCTTTCTGGTTTTGTCTTGTTTTTGTTTTCCAAATTCTTAATATGTTAATTTGTGTACTTAATATTTTACTGGTAAATATGCATTAATTTCCTTTTGTGTTCCTGATATCAATATCAGGGTATAAGCTACAATTCTTTGGAGACATGTACACATTCTTGGATAATTCTAATTTAGGCAGTGCTGTGAATTAGATAAATATCCCTTGAAGGTCCATGAATTGAAGGCTTGGTTGCAGCCTGTGGTGTAATTTGAAAGTAGTTAATATTCAAGAGGCAAAATACTGTGGGGAGAAGTTAACTCATTGGGGTGTTGCTAAAAGAGGATATGGGGGCCCTTACTCCATTTTTCTTTTTGCTCCCTGTCAACAAGATTAGCAAGTCCTTCTTCATGTGATTCCATCTTGGTATATCACCTCATCACAGAACCACAACTACAGGCCAACTTGGCCATGGAGTAGTAATTCCAGAGCTATGAGACAGAAAACAAATTTGTTCTTTGTAAGTTGATTTCCTCAGGTGTTGTGCTACAGTGATAGGAAGTCGGCTAATAAAAAAGGAAATGCCATTTCCTTCTTCCTTTAGTAAAGATTTGCATACTCATAAAATCTTCTCACTGCCTCACCCAGCTATCCCTAACACCCAGGTCTTTGAATTCAGTGCTTCAATGTCTACTTTTCTTTTCTTTTTTTTCTTTTTCTTTTTTCTTTTCTTTTTTTTTTTTTTTTTTTGGTTTTTCTAGACAGGGTTTCTCTGTGTAGCTTTGTGCCTTTCCTCGAACTCGTTTTGGAGACCAGGCTAGCCTCAAACTCCCAGAGATCTGCCTGCCTCTGCCTCCCAAGTGCTGGGATTAAAGTCATGCACCACCACTGCCCGGCCAATGTCTATTTTTCAAAATGTCTATTATCAGGGTAGTGAGTATATTGGTATCCCCAGTTGCATTAATTCTTTTTTATTATTATTTCTTTTTTTAGATTATAACACAATTATGTTATTTCTCCCTTTCCTTTCCTCCCTCCAAACTCTCACATATATACATGTGCTCTCTTTTGAATTGTTTTTCATTAAATGTGGTTACATACATACATAAGCTGTCCAGTCTGTAAAAAGTTATTTGCATGTATATTTTCACAGCTGACAGTTGGCATTCAATAGCTACTTGGTGTGTGACTATTCCTCCTGTTCCCAGCATTTCATAGTTGTCTACAGTTCTTTATGCATCCTCACTAGTTTTCCCGCATTCCATTTAGCATGTCAATTGTTGTTGCCCTTGTTCAGCGTATATTTAGGCAGTCCACTTGGTAAGACTTGCTGGGTGTCACTTCTGATGTTACTAAGAGACAGACTCTCACAGGGAACTCCCTGATCCTCTGGTTCTTACAATCATCCTGCCCCCTCTTCTGCAGTGTCCTCTGAGCCCTAGGTATAGGAATTGAGTTTTAGAGATATTCCTCTGGTCTTGGCTCCACATCTCTGCATCATGATTTGTTATGGTTTCCTGTAGGGGAATCTTTCTGCTGCTGCACAGAGAGGTTTTCTTGTTCACTCTTATCTGTGAGGACAAGGAGAGAGACTGAGAATTGCACTAATTCCTAAGGCATGAAGAGGACTTGTTTACCATAGCTTTACATGAATTGCTAAGAGTACTATGAGCATCATCCCTGAACAGTTAAAATATAGTTTATTTACATAAAAACACACATTCCAATTTCATCCTTATTAGTGAAATCAAACAGAGAGTAACTTGTTTATAGTCAATTAGGAAAGGAAAAACCAACAGAAAACATAGATTAGTCCACCAACCAAATTATAGCAAATATCACAGCAGATAAAATCAACCTGAAGGGAAATGAGGTGCAGAGGTAATTTTTTACTAAATCAAACTGTGGAGGCAATGTGTGGAGGCAATGTGTCTTAGCTCCTCAGAGCTGCTGGGAAGAAAATAGAGGAGACTTTGGAGTGGGCTAAGGAGACAAGCACTATCAGAATGTCAGCCTAGAGTAATAGATGTGGCAAAGACCAGGATAAAAGAGGGAATTAGAGAGATGTGAAGAATCTTCATGTGACAAAGCAGTAGTTAGACAGTCTTGTGTTTGAATAGTTGTGAATGAATTTAAAATGCAACCTTCTTACAGTTTGTTTTTGTTTTTCAAATTAAATGATGGTATAGTTTAAGCAGTTTCTTTTCCTTCTGCTTCCTTATAGCTAATTAAAAACAAACAAATAAAAAAACCCAAAACAAAAAATCTAAGCAAGCTGCAATTTTTGGAACCAAAATAAAATGACCAAAACTCAAAATAACATCAGAAAAATATGAATCCAGTAGGAAGATAAAGTTTTACTTACTATTACTGAGATATATGTGGGCAATCTTTGCAAAGTAGCTTCATGTTATGGGATGCGGTTTCATTTCTTCAGTTGTGGTATGCACAGCTTTCTCTGACAGCCTGGGAACAATATTGCAGAGACTCTCATGCCCACAGTTCCTGGAGATATTCTTCATAATATGTTGGCAGTCATGTATAGTGGCCAGGGAAGAAAGACCATGTGTGGTCCAGGGAAAGGTGACCATTTAGAACTAGGTAGCTTCACTTGCTGTGATAGATTCATAAGACTGAAACACAATACAATGGTAGCCCCAGCCAAGTTGTTTTCATTGACATAAGAACCCAACTTTTATTTAAATGGGAAGCCCCTGGTGGTTAAATCTAAGGCAATGAGACTCTGTCATGGTAAAAGAGGTAAAAAGAAAGAGTTATGTGGAGTAGATATGATAGGAAGTAGTCTTTAACACTGTCTGTCTCCCGTACAAATCAAATGATAGAGTGTTATACATAAACAAAAAAGCAGGGCAGGCATGCCTCATTTTGTCATTAAACAAAGTTATACATTACAGTCAATGAGAGGAGAAAATGGAATATGGAATCAGGAACTTAACATAGGGAGACAGAACAAGTGAAAACAAGACTAGAGAAGAATGGAAATTGTAGGAAAGTGTCATGATAATGAGGAAGGAGAGAATCATAGCAGGATTTTTCCCACTAAAATGAGAAAAAGTTGTCATGTAAAAATGTATATATGCACACAGATGTGTGTGTGTGTGTGTGTATCCTTTTACCTTCTTTTCCTCTGCCTTTGAATTAAGGTCTCAACTAATTTTAGATATTTTATCTCCCATAAATTTTAATGCCTGAAGGTTTACTCTGGTCATTTAAATTATATTAAGTACATATGCTTATAGTAATCATTTTGATAAAATTTAATTTAATAGATAAATTTAAATATTTGAACATTTCAAAACTAATAGGCTAGGAAATATAATGAAGATTTCTCACACAAATATGCACAGAGGTGACCCGTTTCAACTTAGTGAGGCTGATGATGTCAATTATCTCCTCTGTATACATATATTTATGTACAAATTTATAAGCATTACAAGGGTATTTTATCCATTATATTTAAATAAAATGCCTAAAGAGGCTTTGTTTTAATATTAGCTTTGTGATGAGGGATCGGATAAACTTATTTATCTACTGTGAAAGGGTAAACCCATTCATCAAGTACACATTCATTCGCTTAGAAGTTGACCTTAAGAATAGGAGAAGGGACTATTACTTTGTTTATTAACAATTAGTAGGGGATTATTTCAGTGTGGTCCTAATCCATGTGATTGTCATGTCTTTAAAGTGTAATCGCTGTGACACTGGAACAGAGACCCTCGATCCATTCCACTGTATATAAGAAGTGTTCTCTTGAAGTTCATCTCCATAAGTTTGACTGATCACTTTAACTGCAAGTAAACAGACTTTAGTATACTAATATTGAGCATCTAGATTTTAACAGCAGGAGACTCAGTTTCAAATGCTGATGGTGTCCTTGAGATCTGAGGGTAGAGGCAAAAACATTGGTCCACTGAGCTTTTAGGCTCACTGATATTAATAAGAAATTCTCTTACAGCTATGTGAGGTTAATTTTTTCTGTTTTGGCCATCATCCATGTGGTGATTTGAATGTAACTGGCCTTCATAATTACATAGGGAGTGTCACTATTAGCAAGTATGGCTTTGTTGAAGTGAGTGTGGCCTTGGAGAAGTGTGACACTGTGGTGGCGAGCTGTGAGGTTTCCTATGCTCAAGATATTGCCTAGTATCTCAGTCATCTTCTTGTGGCCTACATATCAGGATATAAGCAGCACCACATCTGCCTGTATGCCTCCATGCTCCCTACCATGATGATAATGGACTGAACCTCTGAAAATGTAAGTGAGTCACCCCAATTAAATGTTTTTCTTTATAAGAGTTACTGTGGTCATGGTGCCTCTTCATGGCAATAAAAACTCCAAAACAACCCAGGACCTATTTTTTGTGTCTAGAGGCTTCCTTCCATATGGCTACATCGCCTCTCTTACAATACAGCTATTCTCCTTTCCGCAGACAAGGGAGATAGCTCTTTCATGTTCCACATGCCTGTTAAAGGACTTTCTGTTTATGTCATACCCTACTAGAATTACCTCTGTTTTGATTAATTTGAAATCTGTTCCCAAAGAAGTGTTTTTTTTAATAGATGGATTTCAAATACCATAATCCTGGGAAGATTGAAAGGACTCTTACACTTTGTTAATTAAGGATTGGTGTCTAGTTAGAAGACCTGTTGGGAAGCAGTTCTCTCTCATAGCATTTCTCTGCATGGGGACACGTTACTTGTTTAGATATTTCCTTCTCAAACTAAATCTCCTAAGTTCATTTTGTTCCTATTCCTTGTAGATTCACTGAGGGAGTCTAAAGCTAGCAGTACTTTTAATCCTATTACCAATTAGCAAAACTCCACCCCATATCTCCTTGAGATTTTTTTTTCATAAGCTGTATATTAATGTATCTTCAACTGTGTCATATCTTTAGGACTACCTATTAGGCAGCTCTGGTCCAATCCAGTATATTTAAGTGTGTGGCATCTAGCATATTTAAAGGTGTGTAGCCTTTATCACATGCTCTGGGAAGTCATGGGGAAATTTTCTTATGTTACATACATGGGTCCTATTTGAGACTGTAATCTCTGAACTCACTGAACTGGTACCTCTAAATGGTACCTGATGGCCCAATGCTGTATTACTAAGGTAGAATCAGAGGCAAAAATATCAAGTCACACTTTATATAAATTGATAGGGAAATATAATTATGTTTGGTTATATAAGGAGATGAGAAAGAGAGGCAGGAGGGGAAAAGAGAGAAGAGAAGACAAGAGAAAAAAGAGAAAAAAAAGAAGAGACATTTCAGCAGAGCTGGGATGGTATTTCTTTCAAAATAATTTGACATCCTCTTCTTTAGTTTGCCTTTGGTCTTACATCCCTGATGGAGACCCTTACAAGAAAGAAAGAAGATAAGCCTGAGTTTTCATTATAAAAGAAGAAAGAGTAGTTCAATGGAACTTCTACTGACATATTAGGAAAATAACATAGGATTTATAATAGCAATAAGAAAAACAAATGTCTTCAAGGAGTGTGTGTTATAGCTTACCACTGAATTCTGCCCAGAAAAATAGCTGGTGCTTTTGCCAGTGTAGTGAAAGTGGAAAATAGATCTGCAACATGCCTTTGCAACCAACCTAAAGGGGATGCTTGCACACACACACACACACACACACACACACACACACACACACACACACACCACAGCTCGATATAAAGAAAATCCCTGAAATGATTTTACTTTATTATTAAGATAAAATTCAACGAAAGAATCCAGGAATCTGGAGAGATGCCATAGAGGGTAATGGCATTTGCTGCCAAATCTGATTGAATTCCTGGGACCCACATGACGGAAGGAAAAAAAAAAACACTCCTGAAGGATGTCCTCTGATTTCTACACTTACGTCATGACAGGCATGCATTCCTATCTACCCCATAGATACATACATACATATTTATGGATATATGTACATGCATTCATGTAATAAACATACATGCAAACATACACATGTGTGTGCATGCATACATACATGAATATATGCATATATGCACGCATGCATACACATACAAACGATCTGTGAGTCCATACACACAGAAGAAAGTAGAGTATTAAGTGGAAGATATGGGCAGAGTTGTTCTAACAGTAGGGTCCTAACTAGTATTTACAGGAGAGTTACTGAGTTAGAGCTGCAGCAGTGTTTTCCAATACAGAGCAGCAGTTGACGCTAAAGCTGCGGAGAAAGTCTGATAATAGTGGATATTTATGTATTCTCTGAGTAGCTAGCCCAAGTCATTACAGACCATCAATAGAAATTTTACAGTGCAGAAACACGGTTGACGTCATCAACAGCGCTGCTCTGTGCCTTGTCATATAAAGAAGTGAGATCTCGCTGCCACTTCCACAGTGTATCCCACAGTATCAAATGATGCTTGACAGATTCAGATTGAGGAGCCTGTTAGAGGAAAAAATGTGACAACATAAAAGGCCATGGTCATTAAAGATAGAGTGCGTTTAAAGATCCATTTCAGATGAAAACAGCACAGTAGGATGAAACTGAATGCAGCATTTATCTTTTCTAAAAAAACAAAATTATTTGATTAGCAATGTGAGTAGTTCCAGCATTAGGAGCCTCAGAGGGATTGCTGTAACTCTGAGGCCAGCCTGGGCCATCCTAGGCTACAGTGTGAGACCTTGTCCACAGAATACAGAAAAACAGCAGCCAAGTGACTTAGTAGATAAAGGAACTTTCTGCACAACACTAATGACCAGAATTCAGTGTCTGGAACCCACGGTGGAAGGAGAGAACTGGCTCAGAAAGTTATCCTCTGACCTCCATAAACATTACATGCAAATTTGCACCTGCACTCTAATGTACCATATACATGCACACATTCTCTCTCTCTCTCTCTCTCTCTCTCTCTCTCTCTCTCTCTCTCTCTCTCTCTCTCTCTCTCTCTCTCTTTCTCTCTCACACACACATGCATGCATAGATACACATACAAATACATGTATGCACATGCTCACACATTTACATACACAATACACACGTGCACATAAACATACATACAATAAAATTATTGTAAAGACATGTATGAAATGTGGAAGGAAGAAAAAAGGAAGGAAGGAAGGAGGAAAAAGGAAGAAAGAAGGAAAGGAAGGAGAAGCAAAGGAGCAGGAGAGTGGAAGGAAAAGAAGAAAAGAAAGGGAAAAGGAATAATTGGGGGAAACAAAGCAACTGTTGATGATTGCTTGTTTGTTTGTTAATGTTGTTCTGGGGATGGAATCCAAAGTTATGTGTATGTTAGGTGAACACTCCAACACTGTGCAACATCCCTACCCCCAGTTACTGAAATTTTAGTAAAAGCTATAAATAAATTAGTGGATTTATAGTAATATGTATTTTCTAATAAAATAGCATTATGATAATATAGGAGATGTCTCTGCTTATAGGAAGTACATCTATTTTATTGATTGACTAAATCAGTTACTGACTATCAGATATCTGTGCAATTTATCGTAAAAGGATCCTTACATGGCTTGTAGATCTGCTTGTAACTTTGTATCCCCATTTGTCATTTACTTTTTATCATCTCCCTCAGCAGCATCATCAGCATCCTATTCACTGTCATCACTTCCTTCATAGTTAACTCTGTACAGAATAAGGTGAGGCTAATTACAGCAAAATGAAATGTTAATAATTGAAAAATATCTATAATATTATCCTGGGATTTCTTAAGGTTATTTTCCAACTTTCCTTTGACTGTGAGACTATATGAAATAGAAGTAACCATAGTAGCTTAAATGCCACATACATTCAGAGCTTTCACAGAATGCGCATTTTGGATTTCACTTTTTCATTTTAGTCCAAAGGCATTTGGCCTTATGGTGTTAGCTATTATGCTTTAGCAATAATTTATACTGTGTTTGGCAAGTCTTCTTTCACACAAGATTGTATAGGTGATTACCTCCTTTCATGTATACTGATCTTCATTATAGTAAAGATGCTTGATTATATAATATGTTGTTACTGTATTTACCCCTAAGGAAGATTAATTCTATGCAATACCATTCACTAATTGGACAAGCTTTAAATGTTAAAATACATAGATTTCAAGAAATGAATTGCTCTTTTATTTTGTAAAAATTCAACAATAAAACCCATTAAAGTTTATTGTACTGTATATTATTAGAGTTTACTCCAATGCTCTCTTATTCTTCCTGCTACATATTTTTCTAGGACAGCATTTAACTTTTTTGTTCTGTGAATGTACCTTTATACTTCCTCAGAGAAATGCAAACTCTTAATCATGATAAGTTAGACTCAAATTTGAATCTGATCCTTGCTAATTTGTTAGTATTTATATTTCAGTTTACTTTTTAAGTTTACTTTTTCATTTCACTGGTTATAACTCTTTAGATTACCTTCAATGCATCAAAAATGCCACAATTTTAATTTACTTAGACAAGTCTTTAATTTTAGTGGTTGTTCATATATTTTTAATATAATCCAGGGATATAAATTTGGTGGGAAATCTTATAAATGTACATTCATCTGCCTAGGAGGGAAGACCTGGAAAGCCTACTTTATTGATGCAACACTAATAGGCTACATTCTTTCTCAGAAAGTGTTTGTTGGAGAGCTTCATGGATAGGTGGGGCTGCGTATTGTTGAAAGTAGGAAGAACATAATTCTGACCTGTACTGATTATTTCAATAGGAATAGTAGTCCAGTATAAACTGAACTCACCTTGGTTTATTCAGGCATAGGAGAAGTGCTTTTTAAAAAAAATGAGGAAAAAGAGAAGAAGGTGAGCAAGCTCAGTGTCGTCAGGGAAGCAAAAATTACATAAGCAAGAGGGAGAATACTCAGAGGTTGGCTAGAAAAGATGAAATTGTCTTGTCAGTGGTCAGTGTTCTTAGACAGGCACCTTAAGACAGTGATACAGTCATGCCAGTGATGTAAGCTTTCTCTGTTCAAGTCTGTAGGCCAGGCCTGAAATTGAAGGGAAGAGGTTCAGCATCACCAAAGTTTCTGTCAGTGGTCAGAGGCATGCTTAGATCTCCACCTCTATCAAGCTGGCACAGTATGATGGTATTGTTAGTTAACTGGACAATTTGTCTTTTAGTATCACCTATTCTGTAGGTACCAGGGTTCTAGAGAAACACAACTCTTCTAAACAAGTTATTGAGTCAAGTATAGTATTGTGGAGCATTAGTAGCAAGTATCTCTCCTTGTCTTACTATGTTCAAGAAGAATCAAATTAAGTTCCCATCTCTAATCATGTCTTCAAGGAAGAGGGTCCTTGTTTCTGAGGCAGGATTTCACTCATGGATTTTTCACAAAAATAAAGACTGTTAGGGAATAATTCTGTCATTAATAATATTGGCAGTAAGTGACACTAACACTAAATAATGTTAATGGTAAAGACCGAGTCATCCTATTTCACATGAGATGGGTTCATGTGGTGTCCACTTATCAACTTCAATTTGCTTAATGAGATAGTAGACAAGGTCATCTGTGGATGGATAAATGGCAAGTGCTGAGTATGAAGATGGTAATGATGCTTTGGAAGGCTTTACAAAGACAAAATGAATCTTCACAAAAATGGTAAAAACAGCTATATAATAACAGTGAGGTCACAACATTCAATTAAAAACAAATTCAATATTAAATTAATATTCAGTCAAGAGAATAAGGTGAAACAAAAGCCATACCTTCAGGTTAGTTTGACTAAGGAATCTGGATGCAGACATCCACAGCTAAGCCCTGGGTGGAGCGCTGGGAGTCTAATTAGCGAGAAAGAGGAGGGTTTATATGAGCGAGAATTGTTGAAACCAAGGTTGGATGAAGCACAGGGACAAATAGCCAAACGAATGGAAACACATGAACTATGAACCAAAGGCTGAGGGGCCCCCAACTGGATCAGGTCCTCTGAATAGGTGAGATAGTTGTTTGGCTTGATCTGTTTGGGGGGCATCTAGGCAGTGGTACCAGGTCCTGGGCTCATTGCATAAGATAGCTGTTTGAAACCTGGGACTTAGACAGGGACACTTGGCTGAATCTGGGAGGAGGGGACTGGACCTGCCTGGACTGAGTCTATCAGGTTGATCTCAGTCCTCGGGGGTGGCCTTGATCTGGAGGTGGTAGGAATGAGGGGTGGGCTGGGGGGAAGGGGAGGGGGACAGGAAGGGGGAGAACAAGGGAATCTGTGGCTGTTATGTAGAACTAAATAGTATTGTAAAATAAAATGAATAAAAGAAAAAAAGAAGTATACTACATTGAGACAAAATTCTAACCTTATCATTTTTTGCCTACTTTGTCCAGATCTGTTCTCTTAGACTTTCTCATTCCTTCTTTACTTCTCACTATTTTCAGCAGGCAGACTCTGCCCTACCACCTGCAGAAGGGCAATGGCCGGGCTTTGTCTCTCAAAGGGCAGAATGTTCAATGGATTGGCTCTTCTGAAAACCAGCCAAACTCTGAGTGTATTGCCATAAGAGTCTAAACTCATTTATTAATATGCTTCTCATTTTGTTCCATGGATATAATACTCACAAAATGATCATTTGACATAAGAGCCTTCAACTAAGAACTTTGAAAAACTAAGTAGGAAAAAATGACTTTGTAATACATTTTAGACACAAATGAGGGAGGAATTCAATGTTGAAAAGAAGTACCAGAACTTCTTTTTCTGATTCTCCCTGCTTTACTATATCATGACAACTTTGTGTAAACTCAATCATATGTGATTGGATGGCGTGGGAGACAAATGAATAAAAAGTGTCACTGACCAACATCTAAAAGTGCTTTCTTTTCTTTTCTTTCTTTCATTCTTCCATTTTAAAGATTTGCTTATTTTGTGTGCCTGCGCAAATGAGTGCATGTATATGTGTATATATACTGTGTGTGTACCTGATGCTTATGGAGGCCAGAAGAGGCCATGAGATCTCCTGAAACTGGATTTACAGGCAGTTGTGAGCCACCATGTGGGTGCTGGGTACTGAATCTGGGTTCTCTGCAAATGTTCTTAACATCTGAACTATCTCCCCACTGTACTGGAAGTGATTTCTTATGTTTTATGTGCATGCAACAGTGAACAAAGGCCTTAGGGTTGAGTTGCATTCCTAGTTCCTAGGGATAAGTTAGGATGTAACTTATTGAGAAGGTGCTAAGCAGACACAACTATAGGTATAAATCAGCAGTAGAGCTCAAGGTCTGTACAGAAACTGTTTACAGTAATCCAGCGATAAACCCAACATAAAAGAAGCTGTTAAAATTTATAGTACGCTTAAGTTAATGCTACACAGGGTTATTTAACAAAGAGTTATAGCTTCAAGGTATGGGGCTAGTCTATACCACTTACTAATAATTTACTCACATGAAATATAACACCCTCTGTGTATTTGCAAGATCAAGACGATATATATCACTTGGAGTAGCAAAACTGGAACACAGCAAATGAGGCTATTTGCTACCTGAAGTTGAAGTTTAGAACATAAGCTGCAGTTACAGACATTTTTACTGGAAGAATTTGACGGGATACATTGGGGTTAACTGTAAAAAAGTGAAAGGACCTGAAGTATTTTCCTGCAAAGAAACATTGAAAAACTGTATGTGTTGCACCTAAATAATAAAATCTTAAACTCCTTTGCCTATGTGCAATAGTTTAAAGCAGGCCTTGCCTATTTCTAGCAAGTCAATGCTTCTAAAAGGGATTTGGAGGTAGTATTCTTCCCCCTTTACTAAATATCACCTCAATTTAAAGGATGAACACTCCAGAGCTAGTAGGAATGACCATTGCTTATGCATTCAACTGTTCATCCCTGACCATTTTTCTTGCTCTCTGATTCACTGTCTGCTACTCTTTAGTATAAGTCAACCTAACTTATGTAACATTTGTAATTATTTCATTGTTAACTTGACAGGACTTAGAATAAAATAGGAATTTATTTTTTGTGACAACCTACAGGTGTGTCTGTGAGGACATATCTAGAATGTTTTTACTGAAGTTATGAGATACATTCTGAATGTTAGTGACAACACCCTGGGAGATGGTATGCTGGGCTGAGGAAAATGAGAAGAAAAAGCTCAGTGTCAGAATTTTCCTTTCTTGGCTTCCTGATCCACTCTGCGAACTGGCCCACTCTGCTGTGCCTACACTGTTGTGACTTACTGAGCCTTATGAAACTGAGCTACAATAAACCTGTCCTCTCCCAAGTTGTTTCTGTCAGGTAATGACTAAGTTCTTCCTTTATGGCTTCACTCCAGTTGCCCCTAAGTTGGCTACCCAACAGCGGGGGAAATTCCTACTATTTTCAAAATAATAATACTACTTAAAATATTTTCTTCTTAATTAAGCAGTCCAGATTTCATAAACTGTTATTCTTTTCCATCTTATCAGAACTTCACCAAAAGTTGCTAAAGATTATAGGAGTAGAAGATGCTGTATTTGTATAGTTTTGCATAAACTATAAACAATTCAGTCTCTCCCTTTTCTCAATCCCTTGTCTCTGTCTTTCTCTCATATATCTCTATTAACATGCACAAATATATACTCCAGATATCTTAAGTATCCATCACATGGTAATTAGATTTTACATGTAAAATAAATTAAAAAACCACTATTAAACAAGTACCACAGCAATATATTTAAAATATTTTCCTGGTATAGGTTTATCTAAGACATTGTATCTATATGAAAGTGGTCTAAATGAAATTGCCAAATAACAGGGATACAGTGCGCCAACTGGACATATCTTGTCACCAAATGAAGCTTCCAGTATTGGGAATGAGTTGCATCAAATAGAGTTGTTGGACAAAGGTGTCGCATGTGAACCCAGAAACAACCCAGGATGTTGCCAAGACTATATATTGCATTCCACAAACTGACAAAAAAGGCCCTATTGCTGAAGATAACATATACATAAATCACTGAACACAAAGAAGTCAAGCTGGTACCTACCTAGGGACTTGTTTGCTGTGTGCTAGTGTTCTTGGTAGCAGAAAGTACTGTGTATGCTACCAAAGGAGAAAGGCAAAGATCAACCCATCTAAAAACCTTTCAATCTGCAATGGTGTCCTGCCTGTAAGATACACTCATGCAATGGTGGCACAAAGATTGTGGGAGTAACGGACAATATCTGATTTGGTTTAAGCTCACTCCATGTAATGGAATCCCCACCTGACACTGTTTGGGTGGCCAGGTCCAGGGACATAGAGGAAAAACAAATATTACTGTTCTACAAATCAATGTAGCAATAAAATGACTAATTACATTCTACAATACTCATAAATAAATGTCTTGCCAATCATCATCAGAGATGCTTCCTCCTACAGCAGATGGGAACAAATACAGGGATCCATGGACAGGCAATGTGCAGAAAGTGAGAAACCTTGGAACACTGAGCCCTCAAGGGGATGTTGCTGTCAAGTCCCCTGCCTCAGGAGTCCTTAAACCCTACAGGATAGATTGGGGGAAATACTGTAAGAACATGAGGGCTGAAAGGCATCAAGAAAATAAGTCCTTCTAAACACAGCATGACCAGTACAGACATGAACTCACAGAGACTCTGGCACCATGCACAGGGCTTGGATGGGTCTACAACATATGGAGTTCTAGAGCTGAAAGAAGAAGTGGACACATGACCCCATCCCTAACCCAGAAGCTATCTCTAATTGATAACTACTTGAAAATGGAAAAAAAAATGCTTTCTACAAGGCAGTCTCACTGGGGGGAAACAAACTACAATTAAGGGTAGGTCCCATGACCAGCAGTAGATGGTTATTGGAAAATGAATTCAGTGGCTTCTTTGGAGCTTCTTTGTCTCATAATGTGTGTCTGGGCATTTAAAAAAAACCTCTTGTTATAGTTTTCAGAGTGATAAGAGGTTGAATTCTCTTCAGTTTTCCTCTGTATAAGCTACAATCTATAACAAATGTTCAAATACTGAATTCCACATATATACATAATATAGAAAATGTACAAATAAAAAAATGGATGTGAATAATTATGTTCAAGTTTTTGTTGTACATTGTCTTTCTTCCAAATTATTCTGCTTGCTCAAGAATCATTATCCTCCCTCTTCTCCACACAGAAATCTCCTTTCATGTTAGTATTCTCTCTGGTATATGCTTTGTTCAACCATCTCTAGAGATCATATAGGACCATTAATCAGACCCAAAGGGTCTTTTCACCAAGGAGATTATCAGACCTAAACATATGACCATGCCTAGTGAGCCAGAGCTCCTCTGACACTTCCCAGGGTAACATTTAATAACTTTTCCAGGGGTCCAGAGAGATGGCTCTGCAGTTAAGAGTATATATTGTTCTTGCAGAAGACCTGAATTCAATTCTCATCACCTACATATGGTGACTCGCATCTGTCTGTAACTCCAGTTCCAGAGGTTGTGATACCATGTTCTGGACTTGGCAGGCACTTGCTCTTACATATGCATAGACCCACCTACAGGAACACACATATATACATAATAAAAGAATAAGAATATATATGTTTGGGGACAAATATGATCAAAATAAATGGTATGAAATTCTAAAGAAACAATAAAGTATTATCTAAAAATAACAATAAATCCTACCAAGACAATCAGCAACAAAGTTCAGGTTTGCATTGACTCTGAGCCCTCATAGTCTTCGCTTTTGGATAGAGAATGAGTCTAAATATAGGGTGATGCCAATCAGAGATACTCAGAATTTAGAAATATATAATGGGAAAGAAATTTCCTTAATTTATAAATTGGTTATATGGAAAGCCACTTCAGTCCACATGCTGGTGAGGTAAACATCCTAAATTTGAACTTGGATTGATTTGTTTGTGTTGTTTACAATAGGAAGAGGTCTTGCTTGTCTCTTTATATCAGTAAGTCAACATAACAACTGTTTTATATATGCATCAACATTTAAATCCAACCTAAGATTACATCTTTGATCCATCCACAGTAATCATTAGAAGGGAGGACAGATATGTCCCTGTGTCTGTCATGATCTTTTGTCACTTGGTCTTTAAGCTTACAAAAAATCCAGTGTCTCAGGTCTGATTTGATTCTCTGTAACTTTTCTTTATTTTCTTTTTGTGATAACAGTGACTTGGGAGGTTAATTTGTTTCTCAAACTGCTCAGATCTTTTGAGTCTTATTTTAGAAGGAATGTGTGGGTGTTAAACTCTGTTAGTCCTTGCCTGCCTGTGTCTCTTTGTTCCTGCACAACATACATGATAGCTTCTCTGAGGATAGAATATTTGCTTCATGATGGTAAATACATTGAAGCAGAAGATATTTGGATTAGTGAAGGTTTAAAGTCAAACATACAGTCTTTTATAGGAATCCATTTAAAAGCATTTCTGTACTTATCTTAAAAACTTAATAGCCCTGTAAGTATTAAGGACATTGAATTTGTATTTAAAAAATTACCAAAGAACAAATTTTAAACATTATATTCATTAAATATTTAGACCAAATAAAATAATATTAATTGGGTCTTTCCAAAATTAGGAGACTAGGACAGATCCTGGGTTACACTTTGATTTCAGAGCACAGCATAAGAAAAACTGACAAAATCCAAGGAGAAGTAGCTGATTTGGAAGTAGTGACTTCACTTTACCCCATGCTAGCCAGGCTGCCTTTAGCAATGATGGATCTGAAAAAAAAATGACAAGAAACAGTACTTCTCAGATATCAAATTACATGACCCCATGGAAGTGTAAGACAAGACAGAGATCAGGGTAGTTTTCTCCCCAGAGGTGTATTACACTGTCTCATAGGTGAGAAGTGCTGAGCAAAATAGCAGCAGCTTCAAAAAAAGGTAAGGAGTCTTAAATGCCTTGTACAAAATGAGACATCATGAGCATAGGATGTTCCACTGAGCATCCCATATCATGCATATGGGAACCAGCCAAAGTCTTTAACGCAGCTCTCCAAAGAACCAAATATAAACAGAAGAAACAGATATAAAGACATGCAACAAAAATCATAGAGTCTTTAATATACTGTTCCTGAAGCTTGGGGCAATTATATTAAGTAACCAGAAAAAGATCAATATAAAAATATTGAATCTAGAAAAGAATTATTTTAAAACATATGAAATTCATACCAAATGGCATAAAACAAGAGATACAGATCAGTGAAGAATGAAGGTCACCAGTAGAGAACTACAAACCATAGAAACCACACTGGAATTCTGGAGCTAAAAACAAGAATGTGTGAACTATTCACCTGTTCATTTTGCTGCATGTTGGAAACTGCATCTGAAAAGATAAAAACACAACAGTGGAGACAATAGAAAAAAGCATACTGAAATACTGTTTTTCTTAAGCAAATATGAGTCTCAAATGTGTATGGAATTTGTGTTCCAGACAGAGGACAGGAATGGAGAGACAGAGGGACTGAGAGAGCAGGTAGAGGCAGAGAGAAAGTAAAGTAGAATAAACTATGTACACTAATGAAACATTTCAAATTAGAGAAAAATCACAGACAATATGGATATAAAAAAAATCAACCAAATCCAGACTGCTACAACTGTTTGTGTTGATCGTAGTGAAACAGAAAACAGTGCCATATATAAGACTAGCCATGAAATAATACAGAAATTTCACACTGACAGCAATGTTAAGCAAAAAGCATCAAAAGAGTGTCTTTAAAATGATGTAAGCAAGAGGAGACACCAGCCATAATGTCTCCATATTAACAAAATATGTGCTTTTAAAATGAAAAGTTAGAGGCACAAAAATGTGACAGTCAATAAGCAGATTTTCACTGTAAGAAATGAAGGGAGTTATTCAGCTTACAGAAAAAAATGGTAACAGTGAAATAACTTAATCTACAGCAAGAAATAAACAATAAATATTATCTACTTTTATAATTCTTAATTATTCTACATGGAAGTCAAGTTGTAAATACAAATTAATAGCCATGTGTTATACATTTTATTTTATATGTATAATAGTTATAATGACATCTACACCCTTAGTGGTGGCTGAGAGGAAAAATATCGCAGCAATGTCATTGCAGTGTAGGTGAAGCATTATGTGAGTTCATGAAAATTATAGTACAGAGACATTAAATTCCTATATGAATTAAAAAATAGAACAAAAATTTCAATATCTTTTCACATCAAATATAGTAAATATTCAACTCATACAATGATCCAAGAACTAATGCAAAAGGCAAACTTGCTCATTTGAAAATTAACAAGAGGAGTCCCATCCCCAGCTCTGTAGTAGGAAACATTCTGTCATCTTCCTTTCCTATCTGACTCCATCTCTAAGGGGACATAAATATCTTCTTTCCCAATCTTTCTCCACCAACACATCCCATTATTCCAGGCCCCAATACTAGTAGGTATTCACTGGGAATATATTAACTAAGCAGAGCAGGGCTCTCTCATCCCCCCACCCCCAAATCCAATGCCCCAGTGCTATGGAATAATCCTCTTGTACACTGTAAAGATTTGTCACTGGAATTGGTTTAATAAAACACTGATTGGCCAGTATCCAGCCAGAAAGTATAGGCAGGGTGACCAAACCAAGAACGCTGGGAAGAAGAAGGGTGGAGTCAATAGTTGCCAGCCAGAAGCAGAGGAAGCAGATGAGAATGTCATACTGAGAAAATGTTCCAAACCATGTGGATAAATATAGATAAGAATTATGGGTTAATTTAAGTGTAAGAGCTAGTTAGTAATAAGCCTGAGCTACTGCCCGAGTGTTTTTAATTCATATTCATACTTTGAGTTGGTTATTTGGGACCTGGGCAGTCAGAACAGGAAATGTCCATTTACACCCCAGTCTTGTCCCCAGCATTGAAACAGAACACCAACCGAAGCTTTTCTTCCCCACTGCCCACATCTCCTGTAGATTTCACAGTTCATCTCCTCCTAAACTCCCTTACCCACTTGGTTTGATTGTATTGCCCAACTGCAGCAGGCACCCCTTGTTAACCCAAGAGCCACTCTTTCCAGGGCAACAACTAGACTGACATCTCTCCTACTGCTCCTGAGATCCAATCCCCTCCCCCCGTCACATTGCCAGGTCTGTAGCAGAAAACCTGTTACTTTTTCCATTTCCTCTTAAACTGACCCATGACCATCACAAATACATTCTCCCTCAAACTTCCATCCCCAAAACATACCGGTACCCTAGCTTGAAACACCAGCAGGCATTCCTTGTGTATATACCAACTGAGCAGGCCAGGAAAACAGGCAATACACAGCCATCAAACTCTCTGAAAATCCAGAGAGGAATCAGAAAGCAAGGAATAACACACCCACCCAACAAAGACAAACCCAGAAATCATCACCCAGACACATAATCATCACAATATCCAGATGCCTAGACTCCAGCATAAAAGCCCAATCATTAACAGTCAGGACAATGTGTCTCCACTAAAGCCCAGCTATCCTACCACAGCAGACATTGAATATTCCAACATAGCTAAAACACAAGAAAAAGACTTTAGAACCAACTATATGAAGATGATAGAGGCCCTTAAGGGTGAAATAAGTAATTCTTTCAAAAGGAAATCGAGGAAAATGCAAACCCATAATTGGAAGAAAGGGATAAATCCCTTTAAAGAAAGTCAAGAAAAAAACTGTAAAAGGGAATTCATAAAACTGTTCAAGACATGAAAATGGAAATAAAACCAATAAAGAAAACACAAACTGAGGGATTTTTTTGAAACAAAGAATTTAGGAATTTGAAGAAGAGCTATAGAGGCAAGCATCTCCAAAAGAACACAATAGATGGAAGAGAATCTCAGGCACTGAAGATATAATAGAGGAAATAGATTCACTGGTCAAAGAAAATGTTAAATCTAAAAAGTTCCTAAATAAAAATATCCAGGAAATCTGAGACACTGAAAAACACAAACTCAGAAATGAAAAGGATATTTTAACAAACACCAAGGGAATCATAAAAATCTTAGGGATGTACTTTAAAAACTTATAGTCTACCAAATCAGAAAAATCTAAAATAAATGGATAATTTTCTTGAGAGGCACCACTTACCAAAATTAAATCTAAATCTGATAAACAATTTGAATAGAGTATAACCCTTAGTAAAATAGAAGCAGTCATTAAAAGTCTCCCAAACAAAAAAAAAGCCAATGCCAGGTGGTTTCACACAGAATTCTACCAAACTTTCAAAGAGGAGTTAATGCCAATACTCTTCAAATTCTTCCACAAAATAGAAACAGAAAGAATACTGGCCCATTCGTTTTAAGATGGCATAATTACTCTGATACCAAAACCACATAAAGACTTAACAAAGGAAGAGAATTAAAGGCCAATTTACATTATGAACATAGATGCATTAATATTCAATAAAATACTTGCAAACCGAATCCTAGAACACATCAAAAAGATCATCCACCATTATCAAGTAGGCTTCAGGCATGTTTTAATATGTGAAAATCAATGAATGTGTTCCACCATCTAAACAATCTGAAAGATAACAAAACAAAACAAAATACTATCATCTTATTGCATGCAAAAAAAGCCTGTGACAAATTCCAACACCTCCTCATGATAAAAGTTCTGGAGAGATTAGAGATACAAGGTACATACCTAAACATAATAAAGGCACCAAGCATTAAACCAACATCAAATTAAATGGAGAGGAAATCAAAGCAATTCCACTAAAATCAGGGACAAGATAAGATTTCCACTCTCTCCATTAATGTAGTACTTGAAACTTCAGCTAGAGCAATAAGACAACTGAAGGAAATCAAGGCATACAAACTAGAACTGAAGAAGTCAAAATTCCAACACAATTCTTTGCCGACTTTGAAAGGACAATTCTTTCTCAACTTCATATGGAAAGACAAAAAACCCCAGGATATCTAAAAAAATCCTAAACAATAAAATAACTGTTTCAGGTATCACCATTACTACTCTGTATTACTACAGTGTTATAGTAATAAAAACTGCATAGTATTGGCATATAAACAGACATGTGGATCAACTGAGTTGAATTTAAGACCCAGGCACACATCCATATACCTTTGACATCATATTTTTATAAAGAAGACAGAAATATAAAATAGTAAATGATAGCATTTTCAACAAATTGTGCTGGTCAAGATGGATGGCTACATGTAGAAAAATTTAAATAGATCTAGACTTAACATCCTTCATACAACTCAAGTCCAAGTGGATCAAAGACTTCAACATAAAAGCATACACTGAACCTGATAGGAAAGTGAAGACTAGCCTTGAATGTATTTGCACAGGAGATGATTTCCTGAACAGAACACCAAAGTTCAGACACAAAGATCAAAAGTTAATAAATGTGACCTCATGAAACTAGAAAGCATTGGCATCAATCACACAAAGCAGAAGCCTACAGAATGGGAAAAGATTTTTACTAACGCCAATACTCTGAGGGACTAATAGTAAAAGTAGACAAAGAATTCAAGAAACTAGATTTTAAAAAAACCCCAATAATCCAATTAAAAAGAAGGCAGAGTGCATATCTAAACAGAATTCTCAATAGAGGAATCTAAAATGAATGATAAACAATCATATGTCAATATCCTTTGCCATCAGGGAAATAGGAATCAGAACTAATTTGAAATTCCATCTTGCACCTGTCAGAATGACTAAAATCAAGCACACAACTGACAGCTCATGTTGGAGAGGATATGGAGCAAGGGGAACAACTCCTTCACTGCTGATGGGGGTATGAACTTTTACAGCTACGAGGGAAAACAATAAGGCAGTTCCTAAGAAAACTGGGAATCAATCTACCTTAGGACATACTTGTAGCACGAATCTTAAAACTTCTTACTAATAAGAACAAACCCAAGGCCAGTTATTGGTGTGAATGCTGGAAGATCAGAGAAGCAGAACAAGACACAGCCACCTCACCTTGAAAATCTTTTAGCTGATCCTGTTTCCTCAGAGTGGAAGCCTCTGAGTCCTCATCCAGAATGAATCTCACCTGAACTGTGCTGCTCAAAATCCCAAAAGCTTAAACTTTTTGCTTTCTACCATCAGATCCTGGGATTAAAGGCTTGTGTTGCCATGCCTGCCTGTTTCCAGTGTGGCCTTGAACTCACAGAGATCCAGGTAGATCTCTGCCTCTGGAATGCTAGGATTAAAGGCTTGTGTGCCACTATTTTCTGGCCTCTGTGTCTAGTGGCTGTTCTGTTCTCTGACCCTAGATAAATTTATTAGGGTGCACAATATTTTGGGGAACACAATATCACCACACATACTTATACCACTTTTGGGAATATACCCAAATGTCACTCCATCCTACCACATGAACACTTGCTTAACCATGTTCATTAAGGCTTTATTCATAATAGCCAGAAACTAAAAAGAAACTAGATGTCACTCAATATCACTAGGTAATGAAAATGTGGTGCATTTACACATTGGAGTATTACTCAGCTATTTTTTTTTAAATCCTCATAAAATTTGCAGGCAAATGGATGGAACTAGAAAAAGAATCATCCTGAGTGATGCAAATCAGACCTAGAAAGATAAATATAGCTAATCTTTGCTTATAAGTGGATATTACTGTAGAAGAACTGTCTTATTAAATAAGAAACACAGAGCCAATGTAAAGATGAAAGCCAAGAGGTCAGAGCTAAGAGTCTTACCCTTCCTGCTTCAGCTTTCATCTTCAGCCAAGAGAACTACTTCCTGTTTGTTTGTCTTTATAAAGACTTTCTGTTCTGCCTTCTCATTAGTTGTAAAACCAACCACATGACTGCCTCATCACTGCCTGTCTTTACAGACCTCCAGGTCTTCTATGGTTGGTATTGAGATTAAAGGCATTTGTCTCCATGCTGGCTGTATCCTTGAACACACAGAGATCTGCCGAGCTCTACCTCCCAAGAGCTGGGATTAAAGGCATGCACCACCACTGCCCAGCTTTGGCGATGGCTTGCTATTAGCTCTGACCCCCAGGCAACTTTATTTATTAACATACAAATAAAATCACATTTCAGTACAAATAAAATATCACCATATATTACCTACTAAGTTTATAATAACCAAGCTTAGTCCATAGATCCAGAGAGGTTAGATGAAGGGGAAGAGTCTAGGAGGGATGCATGGATCTCCCTAGGAGCAAGAAACAGAATGGAATTTATGGGCAGACTAAGGGTAGGTGAGAATGGGAGGGTGAGTGAAGGGGTAAAATGGGGAAGGGAGATACTGTGGAGAAAAATGGCTGGAACTGGGAATATTTGTGGGGTGGTGAGGAAACATTGTTCAATGGAAATTTCCTGGAATATATGAAGTATATGGAATCTATGGAATCATATATGGAATATCTGATCCTAATGAGGACTCCTTGTTGCTGTGGGATGTTCTGTATGTCAATAAATAAAACACTGATTGGCCAGTGGCTAGGCAGGAAGTATAGGCAGGACTAACAGAGAGGAGAAAACAATGAACAGGAAGGCAGAAGGAGTCACTGACAACTGCCCGCCCTGACAAGCAGCATGTGAAGATGCTGGTAAGTCACAAGCCATGTGGCAAGGTATAGATTTATGGAAATGGATTAATTTAAGATATAAGAACAGTTAGCAAGAAGCCTGCCACGGCCATACAGTTTGTAAGCAATATAAGTCTCTGTGTTTACTTGGTTGGGTCTGAGTGGCTGTGGGACTGGAGAGTGACAAAGATTTGTCCTGACTGTGGGCAAGGCAGGAAAACTCTAGCTACACCTTGTAATGGGAGATATGTAGTCTCAACTGGCCATCTCTTGTTGCCAGGCTAAGCTTCCAGTCATGAGACTGGGTTGCATTCAATTGAGTTGTTACTGAAAGAGGAACATGAATACCAATATGTCTGCAAATCCTTTGACCCACAATCTGTCCTGTCTGTAAAATATGCTAGGGAAATTGTGGCACAGGTCTTGCACAAGTAGCCAGCCAATGTCTGATTTGACCTAAGGTACACTCTACAAGAGGAAACTCATGTTGACACTGCTTAAGTAACGAAGAATCAGAGACTATAAGGCCCAGATACCTAGAGTAAAACCAAGCACTACTGCAAACACTACTAGTCTCAAGTGTGTGTGTGTGTGTGTGTGTGTGTGTAAATAAAATGTATCCTAATGACAATCTCCAATAATTGGAGTGCCTTATCCAGTCATCATTAGGAAGGATTCTTCCCTGAGCAAATGTGAACAGTTGCAGAGACACACTTCCAAACATTACATAGAGAGGTGAGAATCTAAATGGGAGGTCTCCATCAAAACTCACCCCTCAGTCATCAGGGTATAATGAAGAAGAGGAGGCAGAAAGATTATAAGAGCCAGAAGGATGGAGGACACCAGGAAAATAAAGCCCCAAATCAACTAAGTAAGGCACAAATGAACGCACCGAGACTAAAACAACAAGTGCAGGGCCTACATATGTCTGCACCTGGTCCTCTGAGTATATATTATACCTATCAGCTTAGTATTTTTAATGGGACTCCTTCCAGACTTGAAAATGAGTGAGTCTCTGACTCTTGTGACTGCTCTTGGCACTCTTTTCCTCCTGTTGGGTCGCCATGTCCAACTTCAATATGATAATTTTTGCTTCATATTGTTACATTTTATTTTGTCATTTGGTTGTTAACTCTTAGAAGCTTGTTTTTTCTAATCAGAAATTATATATATATATATATATATATATATATATATATACATATATATATAAAATAAATCCTGAGAGAGGGAGGTAGAGAGGAACTAGAAGGAGTAGAGGGAGGGGAAACTATAAGCAGAACATATCGTATAAGAAAAAAATTATAAGCCATGTGATAGTGGCACATGTCTTTAATCCCAGCACTTAGGGGGCAGAGACAGGCGGATCTCTTTGAGTTCAAGGCCAGTGTGGTCTACAGAGTGCGATCCAGGACAGGCACCAAAACTACATGGAGAAACCCTGTCTCAAAAAACCAAAAAAAAAAAAAGTAAAAAAAGAAAAAATATTGTTCTCCATATAATGAAAAGATGGAAAAAAGAAACTAACTAAAAGGTATATTAAACTCATATATATATATATATATATATATATATATATATATATATATATATCACACACACTATATATATGTGTGTGTGTGTGTGTGTGTGTGTGTGTGTGTGTGTGTGTGTGTGTGTATGCGTGATTATACACAGTGACCTAACATTTCACTTGAAGATAATGGCAAACTCAAAAACTACAAATTACAAAAGCAATGGCAGTTTTATATCCATAGCTGTAAGGACTTCTGGAGACAGGGAACTCCCAGTTGGTTTCATGACAAGGTGCTTGATATAGTTATCTGCTTCCTAACTCTGTTAAACAGGTAGTGTTTGTAACAGATGATTTAACACACTAGTTTGTGGCATCGTCATCTGTCATTTCAGCATCGCTACTGACTGGATCATGCTACTCTCATTCCTTGCACGGCTATTTTTTTCTTTTGATATCCAGACTCTGAAATAAGATGAGAAATATAAAACAAAATCAAAAGTTGAGTAACAAGTATATAAAACATGAAGTAAAACACATATTAGAGGTGATGAACTGTTGCCTATTTGATAGAGACAACATAAGAAAAGATCAAAAAATTACCCACTAAACAAAAGAAATTTTAACAAAATGAAATACAAAGATAAATAAGATTTAGGGAAATGACTCATGGGAAAACATCGAGTTGTAAATTGTCAAATTAATATGAAAGAGAACACCAAAGGGATATATAAATATAAATATATATATATATATGACTATACATATGAAATATTATCCACAGTTTTAATAAAAATTAGTTACATGACCTCAAAAAATTTCAATGAACTTTCCTTGAGTTCTTTTTCTTTTTTTTTTCTGTGAGAAAACACCCACAAAATTACTGGATTTTGACTAATAGTTTAAGAAGTGATGCAAGAACTTCCAAGTAAGATGGTGGACTAAAAACCATGTTAGAAGAAGAGGTTGGTGACAGTTTGGGAAATAAAGGTGAACAGAACATTTTATCATTCCTGCTAGCCCCCCAATCTCTCAATGCCCCATGGAATCTCTACCAATGGACCCATTGACTTTATCAGTGGACTGAGCATGCTGCTGTAACTGCTACCAATGCAGCTGTTAACATAGCTGTAGTTTAGCCCAGAAAAATTGAACTAAAAGACCCCTACCAGAAAATATGAAAAGCGGTGCCAATGGGAATTTTACAGAAGGAATTCCCAGTGACTGCCGCCTGATTTCTTATTTATTTAGCATAATAGTTCATTGTAGCAAGCCAGCACTGCCCCTACTGTTTAATGCCTTTGACTATTGTACATGATTGAAATTCCACTCATTTTTAAAAACATTTTTCCTTCCTCTCTCTTTTCCTTCACCTGTTCTTCCTACTCTTATATGTCATAAAATCACAGGCTGACCTGATTTACAGTATATGGGTATATAAATCTACCCTCCTCTATTTAGTCTATGTGGTAGTATTGTGTTCCCCAAAATATTGTGTACTCTAATAAACTTATCTGGGGTCAGAGAACAGAACAGCCACAATATTAAACATAGAGGTTAGACAGTGGTAGCACATGCCTTTAATCCTAGCATTCCAGAGGCAGAGATTTGCCTGTATCTCTGTGAGTTCAAGGCCACACTGGGAACAGCCAAGCATGGTGACTCATGCCTTTAATCCCAGGAAGTGATGGCAGGAGGCAGAAAGGTATTTAATGTGTGAAGATGAGGAACTATAGCCTGGTTAAGCTTTTAGGCTTTTGAGCAGCATAGTTCAGCTGAGATTCATCCTGGATGAGGACTCAGAGGCATCCAGTCTGAGGAAACAGGATTGGCTGAGAAGTTGGCCAGGTGAGGTTAGCTGTGGCCTGTTCTGTCTCTCTGATCATTCAGTGTTCACCCTAATACCTGGCTCTGGGTTTCTTTTTATTAATAAGAACTTTTAAGATTCATGCTACAAGTCTACAATTTACCCAAACCCTACATAGTTCCCTATCTTTTTTTTCATTTTCTTCAATTAATTTTACTCCTATTTATGTTTCTCAACTCTACTACCTATCAACCAGTCCAGAACTTATTCCTAGCCTCACCATATTTGTGTACCTTGTTCCCTTTTCTTTTTCTTTCTACTCATAGATCTTACTATCACAGTCCTTTTCATTTCGTGTGGGAGATCCTAGTAAAAAAAGCATAAGTAGTATGAAAAATCAAGACAACTTGTCTACTGGAAGGAAAATCAGATTCCATACAATAATCATGGATCAAATGACTTAGAAAAAAATTCCTAAGTCAGAATTCAAAGCAATGATTATAAATTTAGTAGATAAGACAAACAAAACATCAATAAGATCTCAAATATTTTCTAAGAGAACATAAACATACATCTGGATGAAATAAGGTAAGTAATGCATGATATGAAAATGTAATCTAATGAGACAAAAATAGTCAAGTGTAGCTGCTTTCCCTTACAAAGAACCTGAGTTCAGTTTCCAGCATCTACAGTGACCATGACCATCTATAACTCCAGCTCCAGACAATCAGCTTTCTTCCTTTGTCCACTGAAGGCACTGGGCACATGTCATGTATATACATACAAGCAGCAAAATACTCAGATATACACATAAAATAAAAATAAGTTACAAAGACAGAGATCCCAAATAAACAATCCAGAGATGAACTTTAAGCCATGAAAAGATATGAATAAACCAATCTTCAAAATCATAAAGATCTGAGCAGAAATTTAAAGAGCTAGAAATAAAAATAAAAAAGCCAATGAAACAAAAAGTTGCTTATTTTAAAAGAAAACAAAATTGACCAAACTTTAGAAAAATTAACCAAAACAAAGAACACAAAACTCAAACTAATAAATTTAGATGTGAAAGGAGAGAGAGAGGACCGATTATAACAGATACTGAGGAAATCTAGAGGATCATAGGGGTGGACTTCAAAAATCTGTATTCCACCAAACTGGGAAATCTAAAAGAAATAGATGAACCTGTTAATATACAAAACCTACCAAAGTTAAGTCAAGATGAACTAAACACATTAAACAGATTTTGATCCAAGTCTGTGCACAACCCCTAGAGAAATAAAAGCAGTAATAACAAAAACACTTACAACCCCCACATTTCTCAGGACCGTATGTATTCAGCACAGAATTCTACCAGATATTCAAAGAACTAACTCCAATACTCTTCAAATTATTCCTCAAAATAGAAACTGAAGGAACGTTTGCTATTTTGTTTTATAAATCCACTATTACCTGGGTACTACAACCACACAGAAACCCAACAAAAAATAAAATAATAGAGCAATATCCCTTGTGAATATGCACATAAAATTACTCAATAAAATACTTGTAAAATGATCAGGGACTGGGAGATGAGTGGGTTTTGGGTGCATGATGTAAAATTTCTGAAGAATCAAAAAAATTTAAAAAATATAAATTTGGGTAGATTGAGTGATGGGTATGATGTCAGAGGAGTTGGGGGAGGGGAAACAATCAGAATATATTGTATGAAAAAAATTTATTTTCAATTAAACATTATCTAAAAAATACTTGCAAAATGATTTCAAGAACACATCACAAGGATTATTCACCATACTCAAAATGAAAGAATGTTTCAGCATATGTAAATTAATAAATGTATTCCAAAACATAAAAAAATAAAATTTAAGAAAACTCATATGATCATCTCATTAGATACAGAGCATATCTTTGAAAAAAATCTAGCATCCTTTCATAATAAAAGTCTTGGTGATAATAGGGTTCCAAGGAATATACCTCAGCATAATAAAGCAGTTTACAGCAAACCCACAGCCAACATCATCCTAACCAGAAAGAAACTCAAAGTATTTCTCCTAAATGAGGAACAAGATAAGGATGTCCATTCTCTCCATAGCTATTCAATTAATGCTTAAAGTCTTAGAATATAACCAAGGGATACAAATAGGTAAGGAAGAAGCCAAATTATCCTTATTTGTTAATGACATGATTTTATACTCAAAGCTCCTAAAGACTCCACTAGGAAACTTCTATAGCTGATCTGCTCTTTCAGCAAAGCAGTACAGTAGAGATTTAACACTGAAAATTAGTCGACTTCTCATATACAAATAACAAATTGAAAACAAAATCAGAGAAACAGTACCATTAATAATGCCCTCCAATTATCCTTAGATAACTCTAACCAAGCACGTAAAAGACTTGTATAATAAAATCTTTAAGAAAATAATAGAAGAAGGTACCAGAAGATGGAAAGTTCACCAGTGCTTGTGAATTGGTAGTATCAATATTATGAAAATTTATATTCTACCAAAATAAATCTGTACATTCAATTAAATTCCCATCAAAATTCCAACATTCACACAACACTTCACAGAAATTAAAAAAAAGAACCTCTTAAACTTCATATGCAAACACACACACACACACACACACACATACACACACACACACACACACACACACACACACACACACACACACACACACACCAGGCAACTAATGCAGAATAATAAAAATGACTGCTAGAGGTGTCACCATTCCAGGTTTCAAGCTTTAGTGCATAGCTATACTAATAAAAACAGCATGAAAGACTATACTTTCAGGGATCATTTCATTACTAGAAAAACAGCATGTTATTAGCATAAGGCAAATAAGTTGATTAATAGAATAGAACTGAAGACCCAGACACGAGTCCACATAGCTACAGACACCTGACTTTTGACAAAACCAAAATTACACACTGAGAAAATGCAGCATCCTTGGTGAATGGAGCTGGGAACATTGAATAGCTGTATACAGAAAGATGGAAGTAGATCCATATCTCTCACACTGCACAAAACTCTGGATGGATCAGGGACCTTAACATAAATCCACATTCCCAGAAACTAATAGAAGAGAAAGTACAGAATAATCTGGAACTCATTGGCAAAACAAAGACCTTTCTTAAAAGGGCACAAATATCAAAAGCATTAAGACAAACAAATAAGTGAGACCTCATGAAGCTAAAATGTTTCTGTATAGCAAAGGGCACCATTTATTAAAGCAATGTGACAGACTACATAATGAAAAAATCCTTACTAGTTATACATCTGATAAAGGGTTATCATATACAATGTACTTAAAAATTGGAACATCAAGACAAAAGATAACCCAATTAAAAATGAGATATGGAACTAAACAAATAGTTCTCAAAAGATGAAACAAAAGACTGAGAAGCACTTGAAATGTTCAATATCATTAGTCATTAGGTAAATGCAAATTTTTACTCATGTTCATAAAGATACTTTTCATACTGTTAGAGGAGAAAAGAACTCATCAATATCACCCAACTACAAACTCTATGACCTATAACAGCAACCTGTACGGTGGTATAATAGTGGCACAATTGTTATAGGATTTTTTTATTGCATTTAAGGCAGCTCCATTTTATGAGATGGATCCCAAACCTGGCACTCCTAAAGTTGAAAAGAACCTGGGACTAGATAGGCTGGCTATGGGCCCTAGAGGAAACCCACCTACTATTATTCTTCTAAGAAGCATATCAACAAAATTACTTCCAATGACATACTGTCATATCCATATAAAATACATCACTCATTAGAGAAGCTTATCATCTTCCAGGGGATGGAAATTAACATCAAGATGCCAAAACAAATTATTACTGTATTAAGTGGATATAGTAATAAACTGATTCTAAATTCTTATATTTCTACCCATAGATTAGTGCATCCCTCAACCCTCATCAGAGAAGCTTATTTTTGTAGTAGATTATTGATAAAGAGATCAACAATCTATCAATATGCAGAGAAAAAGAGACTGTGAAGTATTCAACTCTGATCAGAACACAGCCTCTGCCTTCAAGGTTCTGAGATCATTGCAGAAAAGGGTATAGAAATGTTGTAAGAACCAGAGGTATTGAACATCTTTAGGAAACCAGTATATGCAATAGAAAAGTAATAAATACAGAGGGTTATAGAAAATAAGAGAAATCCAAGATATAGGCCGGAGATGCTATCTAACGGTATCTTTAGCCTTTTGGTGGGTGGGAGCAAGTAAACTGTTTTTACATTCCAAAGGATCTATCCAACAATTACAAAAATGGTAGGGCACATTCAGAAATGTATAATAAATTTAGGGGGCTAAGTGTAATGGCCATTCATGGTTGTCAACTTGACTGCATTTGGAATGAACTAAAATCCAAAAATGGAGGGCACACTAGTGAGGAATTTTTTTGGCTTAATTTGAAGTAGAAAGATTCATTTCTAATCTGAATCTGAAATCAGGAAGATATACTTTTAATAGAGGCCTCACCTTCTGCTGGACACCTATACAAGGACAAGGATGAAAGAAGCTTTTGCTCTTTGTCTGCTTGCTCTTGTCTTGCTAGCAAGTCAATTCCTCCATTGACATTAGAACGTATTTCTTTGAGATTCCAGCACATATTGAAGACCCACTAATCACTAAGCAAAAAGTGTTTTTAAGTAAAACATATATTGTTGTTTGAGTGAGAAATGCCCGTGATAGTCTTATATAATTGAATATTTCACCTCTGATTTGGTGATGCTGTTGGGAAGGTTATAGGTCCTGTAGGGACTGCATCCTCATGGGGAGGAAGCACATCACTGGAGGCAGATATTGAAAGCTATATTCTTGCCCTACTTTCTGATTGACCCAGTAGGTTCCTCTGTGTAGACAAAATGATCAGCCAGGTTCCTGCTCTGATTACAAGCTGAAATGCCTTCCTAGCCATTATATGCTAGTCTGGAATTGAAAGCCAAAATAAACTCTTCTACAAGTAACTTTGGTCATCATACTTTATCACAACAACAAAACAGTAACTAATACAATGCCTATCTTTTTTTTTTTTTTTCCGAGACAGGGTTTCTCTGTGTAGCTTTGTGCCTTTCCTGGAACTCACTTTGGAGACCAGGCTGGCCTCGAACTCACAGAGATCCACCTAGCTCTGCCTCCCAAATGCTGGGATTAAAGTCGTGTGCCACCACCGCCCGGCAAACAATGCCTATCTTTTATGAGTATTTAGTAATTTGACATTTGTGGCATTAGGAAGGTATAACATAAATCAACATATATGTAATATATATACTTGAAAATAAAAGTATAAAATAAGTGTGATATCTAAAGCACAGCTACAAAACAATAATTAATCCACTCGCAAAAAAAATGAAAATAAAACTCTGTTTAGTATTTATAAATGAAGATGTTAAGATACACTATTCAACCCTAACCCTAAACCACACCAAATGAAGATCAACCTTCAAATGAACAGTAGACATATTAGCAATAAAATGTATTAAATACAGCCCTTGTACATGGGTGGAGGACTTCGGTAAATTGAGAACATCTAAAAGTATTTTTTTGTAGTATACTTTATATTTTAGAAATTCTATTCCTAGATTACATTTTTCACAAAATCCAGATGGTACTCATCAAATAATATATCCCTAGATGTACCCTCTCTGACATTTCTAGGAGGGACAATCTCACAGTCAATTTCCTGTTTTTCTGACTCTTATATCCTTTCCAACTCCTCTTCTGCTACAAGCCCCAAGCCTTAATTGCAGGAATTGTGTTTCTGATTTATAAGTTGAGACTGGGCATCATACCCTCTTTTTCTATGCATTTTTACCAATTGTGTTTTTCTGTAATAGTCTCCATCTGTAGCAAAGGGAAGGAAGGGTTTTTTTTGTTGTTGTTGTTGTTTTGTTTTGTTTTGTTTTTTTGATGAGTGAGTGGTCAAATCTAAACTTATCTTCAGGTATAAGATAAATATTCATACTACAGTTAGGAATTGTGCTGGATTAGTAAATGGTGGTTGTTCTCTTCCAGAAGCTGTGATTTCACTACCTCTAGTAAACTGTGTGTGACAACCCATAACGTCATATGTGTATGACTTATGTGGATAGATATACATTTTATATATAGGATAACTTGCTCTGAATTTTTAAAACAAACAAAACACAAATCATAAACAAATAACTAAATTGTGGTTGCCTGAACTTTCACTGAGGAGATGAAAGCAGATGTCTACTCATACTCACAGGGCTCTGAGATAAAACAAAACACAATCCCATCAAAAACAGTTTGGCAAATTAGAGATTAAGGGGCTTACTTACAGAGTATGGGTCAGGGGATATTTACAGGAACATGGGCAACTTCAATGCAGAGATAAAACAGAAATATCACCACAGCATGAATGACAATTTCCCCATGGTTTCATATCATCAATTGAGTCCACTCTTCAGATAATTTTTCATGGTCGTATTTACTCTGGCACTTTCTGAGAACAGGAGGCCATGTGCAACGAGGAAGAACTGTGTACAGGTGACAGCAGATACAGCAAGAGTGGCTGAGATCTCAAGGGGGGATCATATGGCTTTCACTCTTTCATTCAGAAGGAAGGCCAACAATCTACAGGATCTGTTGTGAGCAGTCACAGCTGCCTTGTGATTACAATGGTAATAGCTGCTATGCTTGGAGGACAGCCTTCCACAATTACAAAATAACAAAATAAAGAAAACAGCACAAGAAAGAAATAAGTAATGAATAGAATTTAATTTCAGGATACAAACTTTAAAACATTCCAACCAAAAAATTAAATAGCAAGATTTTAATGCATTTGATGCATGGAAACATTTTCATCTTATGTCAAAGGTAGAGGTTAATATTTTCATCATGCAATTAAAAAAAGGGAGCAAAAGAAATATAGATACCTTATTATAAATGTAAGAATCATGTAATCTTTTATTACTAAAATAAAATTCTTTTAGAAAGCAATTATTACTAAACACTTCCATCTCACTGTCATTATTTTATATGTCTGTGTTATGTATATATATATGTGTGTGTGTGTGTGTGTGTGTGTGTGTGTGTATGTGTGTGTGTATGTATATATGTGAGAATACATATACACGCATATAAATATGTGCACTTTTTATGTAAGTCTATTATGTAACTATTAAGGATGCTAAGAGCAACAACACATCAGTGTTTGTGGCTGTACTTGCAGCTTCCATAAGTGTAATATAAATATAAGTTCATATTGAGCAAATATAGTTATTCATCAAATACACTTATCAGAGTATATATTCTCTTGGTTTAAATTCTAGATGTGTGAATGAATCGTAAGTACTAAAATAAATAAATACAGTAAAGAACAGAAACTACAAAGCTGTCTAGATGTTCTTTCATTAAATTTTAGTAATTATATGGAAATCATTAATCTTTCAAGAGTTTAGAGCTGAGGGAAAGATGACATGCTCCTGCTTTGGAGCATATATTGTCAACAAAAATAATTATATGGAAATAGTTAGCAAAGTGAGACTTTAAAAAAGAATTTATTTTATTTTTGATTATGTATCTCTGTATGGATTTTTATGGCTATATGAAGATACCTATGTAGACCAGAAGAGGGCATCAGATCCTTTGGAGATGGAGTTAATGGAGGCTGTCAGCTGCCTGAAGTGGGTGCTGGGAATCAAACTCAATTCTCTGAAAGGACAGTACATGCTCTTAAACAATGACCCATCTTGAAAGCTTCTATAATGAGAATAATATAAAAGAATGGCAACATACCTCTGAAATTAAAAATAGATCGTAAGGATAAGCATGAATTGTTTAGGATATGTATAAATTATTAACAATGCTAAATTTGAATTTTTGTGAGAAATCAGATTAATTTATTTTTTTTTTAGGAAACAGTCATAACAAGGAGAATATGATTACTATTAATTCAATGATGCTTTCAGAAGACACTATTTGGGAAATGAGAGTTATATATTTCTGAGTTCCTAATTAAGAATGGGCCATTTAGTTTCATTCTTCATGAATTCCATTGAATTGACAATATGAGATTTTTCTGAGCATAAAATTATAAATTCATGGAGAAACTGAAAATGGGGAAAGTTATAGAAGTTTTGAAAGACAGAAACAGAGGAAGAGTGTAAACACACAGACTACACGGGGAAGCAAGAGTCTATGTCAGCTACAAAGGAATAAATTTGTATTTTATAGTCATTAATTTTAGTATAGGTACAGCCTTCCTGGTGAGACAAAAATGACCTTAACAATAAAAATAGCTAAAAATTTTTGCCCCATAAGATATTAATGCATATTACACTTACTATGGTGTGTACTCAAATTTCTCTTTTGCAGTACTCTAAATTTGGTAAGAAATACACTGGTCCAAAGTTTCAAATTGTAAAAAAAAAGATATAAGCCAGGTGTCAGTGGTGCACGCCTTTAATCCCAGAAATTGGGAGGCAGAGCCAGGTGGATCTCTGTGACTTTGAGGCCAGCTTCATCTTCAGAGTGAGGTCCAGGAACTACACAGAGCAATAATTTGCTGAAGGTTGTGGTGTTTAGAAAATAAAGTAGTTTATTACAGTTTGGAGGCTGAAAGCACAGAATTGTCAGCTCCATCTGTTCAGGCTCTGGTAAGCCCTACAACCTGGCTATATGTCAATATGCCTAATGGTGGCATGGTAGAATTTAAGCAAGGGAGGAAGCTTACACAGTGAGAAAAGGAGCCATAGAGATCCAGAGGCCAGATTGAGAGGACAAAAGATCTAACCAGTCCCTATGTGACCATAGAGAGCCATATATGATGCCATACCATCCATTATACCTGTCCCCAGGGTAGCAACAGGCCTCCATGAACCCCAACTAGCTTTGGCAGGAGGTCTAAAAATGGTGATCCTTATCACAGACCCCACCATCCCTATATCACGGACCCTGAAGACCTGAGTTTCCGAGAGCAGAGGGTATACAACCTTGTCCCCAACATCTGACACCATGGCACAATTCTTCTTGCAGATCTGTGAGGACATGCAAAACCACATAAGCACATATGCAGTGCCTGCTGTAAAGAATGGACTTCTAAATTTCAAGCCAAGGATGTCACCTCAGTTACCTACATATGGATCAGAACTGAGTGTCCCAAAGACTGAACACCGGATAGTACCTAGCCAAGCAAGTTCAGCTAAGCTAAGGGAGCACTAGTTACTTATCTAATTACTCATTCAACTCTGGTGTGCCAAAAAAAAAAAAGTTCAAGAAATGAACTAACTACTGATGAAGAAATCTCAATATAAAACCACAAGAAACACAAAAAGTCATAGCAACTTATCTCTTTCCCAAACCACTAAAACTATTAGAAATGGCTCCTAATGAGAGTGACTTAAATGAAATCCCAAAAATGTAATTTGAAAGAGTGAACAAAATTACACTCAAAGATTTCAAGGACAATATGAATAAACTCCTAATTGAATTCAAAGAGGGTACAAATAATCTCCCATATGAATTCCAAGAGGTACAAAGAACTGAATGAAAAAAAGTAGTTAATTCAAGAGGTGAAAATAGAATTCAACAATGAGGTAAAACACTAAAGGAAACCAAAACTGAAATGATAGTGGAAATGGAAACTCCGAACAGTAGTAAATAAAAAACTCAGTGTGAAACCTCCAGAATGGAATAGATTATGTGAAAGACAGAAAATCAAAGGCTAAAAACAAGGAAGAAAAATTGGATCATTAAGAGAAAGACAATGATAAACTCAGAAAAGGCATGAATGCTTAAGAGCAGGGATGAAAGTAGAAGAACTTGGGAAGATAGTTTCATAACCTTTCATAGAAGGAGGTGGGAAGAGAGAGGAAAAAGCATGGTGAATAAGAATTGCACTCATAGTCTCATATATCTAAATGCTTAGCCATTGGGGAAGGGCACTACTTTTATAGCGCACTTCGTATATCGGTTCATGTCAAGATATAGTCTTGTTGGAGGAAATGTGTCACTGGTATGGACTTTGGGGTTTCAAAAACCCATCCCAGGACCAGTGTATCTCTCTTCTTTCTGCCTGTGGATCTGTATGTAGAACTCTCAGCTACTTCTCCAGCACCATGTTTGTTTGTGTACCACCATGGTGATAATGAACTAAACCTCTGAAATTATAAGCCAGCCACAATTGAATGTTTTATTTCATAAGAATTGCCTTGGTTATGGTGTCTTCACAGCAACAGAATAGTAAGACATAAGTTGGCAGAAGGAGTGGGGTATTGTGTGAAAAGACTGACCATGCTGCTTATTTGTGGAATGCAAAATTTGGATTAGGAGAGCTGTTTAACACTTCAAGTAGAGCTTAATGGGCCATACTAGGAGGAGAATGGAAGACAGTGGTGCTGAGGGCAATGTAGATTATGATGGGCCAAAAGGTTTGAGGAGAAGAGTATTATTAAGTGGCCTAGAGATACTTCTTGTGGTGTTTTGGTGGAGAAAGTGGCTGCTTTCTGCCCTTGTCCAAACAATCTGCCCTAGACTAAATTGAATAGTTTTGAACTAATGGTGTTGGCAGAGGAGGTTTCAAAACAACCTAGTATTAACAGTGTCATGTGATGATTAGTGGTCACTCTTATGCAGATCTATAATTGAAAGGAGTAAACCAAGCAAGAAAAAATACAAAATGTACAGTTTGGGTACAAGTAAGTATAATGGAGCTCAGTCTAGTGTTCAAGGAGATAAAAATTTGAATGAAAAACCTGATGTTAAATTAAATAAAGGGAGTGGTAACTTAAGGGCAAGATCCTACCCAGCAAAGCTTTCAACTTGTGAAAAGGAATTAAAGAAAAGCTTAAGCAGTGAAGGAAACCATCAAAAGCAGAAAGCTGGTGAAATTGTATTTGAACAAGGGGGACAAATTCTATCCCCAGCAAATAGAAGAACTTGGCAGCTTTGGCCACATGGTTCTGGCTTTAGAGTCAAACATACAAGAAAGGGGTTGTATGTAGCTGTAATTTCTCCAGTCCCACTCGGCCCCATGGTCCCATGTTTCTCTGGTCCTGACCAGCCCTGCAGTCCTGCAGCCACTTATAAAATAATCACTCAGAGGCTTAATGCTAATTGCAAATTGTATGGCCTATGGCTCAGACTTCTTACTAGCTATCTCTTATAACTCAACTCAACCAATAACTATTAATCTATGTATTGCCATGTGTTCTGTGGCTTCACCTGTGTCCCATTACATGTTGCTCCTTGGATGCCAGTTTGGCATCTCCCCTTACTTTCTTTTCTCCTTTAGATTTCCTGTCTCTCTTAGATTTTCCATTTTGGATCTATCCTGCCTTGCCATAGGCCAATACAGCTTTATTTATTAGCCAAAAAGAGTAGCACATATTCACAGCATGCAGAAAGACATCCCACAACAGTTGTGGAATCTTCCTCTGAAGCTAAAGAAAGCAGCCACTGAGGCCAGACATATGTCAGGAGTGTTCTTGTATTGAGGCTCAGAGAAGCCCTTGCATGAAGCTGTGAAAGTGAAGCCTGAATTTTGTTGGAGACTTCAAGAACCTGGAGATGCCAGAGTCATGGTATTCCTGCCAAGGAAATCCAATAATAGGATGTGGAACCAGTCCATGAGAGAGAAATGTGCTGCACTCAACAAAACTGAAAGGAGTTGACATATGAAGAGTGCTTTGACATCAGACATGGAGATGCCAAGCTTGGAGGTTGCCATACTGATTTTAGGCTTTGTTTTGTCTTGGTAATTTCTCACTATGTTTCCTTTCCCCCCTTTGAAATAGGAATGTATATTCTGTGCCATTGTATGCTCTGATTTCTGATTCTGATTTTAAAGTGGTTACAGTTAGAAGATTGCCATCATCTCAGAAGAAACTTTGAACTTTTCACTTTAAACCATGTTGAGACTGTTATAGACTATGAGGACTTTTGAAGTTAGACTGAATGGATATCTCACATTATGATATGGCTATGAGCCTATGAGGGCCAACCAGTGGAATGTGGTGGTTTGAGTGAGAATGGTGCCCATAGGTTCATATATTTGAATGCTCAGTCATCAGAGAGTAGTGATACTTGAGAAGGATTAGGAGACATGGTCATATTGAAGAAGTTATATCACAAAGGCTGTGCTTACAGGGTTCAAAATCACAAAGTAGGCCTAGTGTCTCTCACTTTCCTATTGCCTGCCAATATGGATGTAGAACTCTCAGCTACCTCTCCAGCACCATGTGTGCCTGCATACTGCCATGATGATAATGGACTAATCCTCTAAAATTGTAAATAAGCTCCAATTAAATATTCATAAGAGTTGCCTTGGACATGGTGTCTCTTCACAGCAATAGAAGTGACTAAGACAATGGGCGTGAGTGGAAGTGACTGAGATTCATTGTGTAATCCATGAAACTGTAAAATAATTTTAAAAATGTAAATGGAACATTTGTGGTTTGGGGGACAATATGGAAAGACAAAGTGAAGTGGCCATCCCCTCCTATGATAGGACTTACCTTAACAGGAACAATCCCCCCGCCAGGCGCCAGTTTGCTAAGACTTCTGCCCCATATTACCCCACCATCCTATGTTGACTCATATCTGGCTTCAATCACATCCTCAGAAGGTATGTCTATTCTTGTAGCCAATCAAGGTCCTATCTCATCATAAGCAATAACCATTCTTGCTATTTTCAGTCAGACAGACCCCTGACACAGCAAGCAGACCCCTGACACTACAACCACATTTCCTGACCAGATATCATGAGTCAATCATATAATGATTCCTATACCATTAAGGGTCTATACCCAATGACTTCAAAGTACATTTAACCACATCTGGAATTCCCCTAATCCTGCTTAAAAGGAGACTGTGAGCTTCTCATGGGTTTGCCATCTGCTATAGTGTCAGATAGCTGATCCCTGCATGCTAGAATTTTTTTTATTAAAAGCTCTTGTTGATTGCGTTTGTGACTGGTTGTCTATTAAGGGACTTCTCATGGATCTTAACATAAAACATAAAAATAGGGACAAAAGAAGAAGAATTCTATGCCATAGATAATCTTTTCAAGAGGATCATGGAAAAATATTCCAAACCCAGGGACAGGGGAACCCATTCAGGTGCAAGAGGCATGCATAACACTAAATAGAAAACACTATTAAAAAGACAATGAAAATATCATTGAAGAAATTAAAAGGTTCCTTTTTTTAAATTCAACATATCCCCAAACTATGAGACATGATGATGGTAGTACTAGAGGGAAGTGCCTACAGTACTAAGGCCTTGGAAAAACAAGAACAAACCAAACATAAAAGTAGTAATGGGAATAAATAACAGGATGGAAATCAGTGAAATAGAAAGGAAGAAAATAACAAAAATAGTCAATCAAACAGATTGTTTTTGAAAATTAGAATCAATTACAAATCATTAGCCAAATTAAGGAAGCTAAAGAGAGAATAGCAAAACTAATATGATTAGAGATGAAAAGAGACAATCTGACAAATAACAGTGCAATTCAGAAAAACCATACAGGTATACATTCAAAATTTGTATTCCACAAAATTGGAAACTCTATGAGAAATAGGTCAATTTCTAGATACATATGACCTATCAAAGTTAAATGAAGATGTTATAAATAATTTATACAGACCTATAACAAACTAAATGTGAAGGTCTTATTGTTGAAGACACTACACTACTTGACATAATAGATAGAAAATCAAATTATAACCTATCTAGAAGTTTCTTTTTGGTGGCTAGAAGGAAACCAGAGGAGAAAAAATTTGCCAGTGGCCTTACCCAGCTGTAGACAATTCATACTGCAATTCCTAAATGTCATACAAAGTTTGCTCACTGGTCCAATAGTAGCATGACTGCTTTGTGGGAAACCAACTACACCCTGAGTGAAATTAATGCCTACTGCATAGAAAAATATATATTAAGAACTATAACCCTAGTCAAAAGTTGTGGCTGGGGAAGTTACAGGCTAGAGGGTAATCCACTTCTGATATTTTCTAAATGGACCTGTCAAACTATAATCTGAGTATTTATGCTTGTATAGACAGTCTAGTGCTTCTCTCTAGAAACTTCTAGAAGTAGGAACTAAAAGTGACAAAACTAGGTGTGTGTTGAGTATTAAGTCCTGAAGTGAGTATCTATGCCTCTATATCAAGGCCCAAAAAACAGTAAAAGAGGGAGTAGAAATATTGTCAAGCTGAGGGACTGCAAGGGACACCTTCATACCTTGTCTTTTGAATATAATATAACATTGTAGCAAGAAACTCACAGAATCAATGTCTATGAAAACAAGACCTGCACAAACAAAAAACAAGAATAAGTAATAGGACTATATGAGAAGAAGAGGGCTGATATGGGTAATGGAGGCTAAAAAATGATAATGGGTACAGATGTGATTATAATGTAGTCACATATGAAGTTGTCAGAAAATCATAGGAAAAGATGTCTTGCAAAGGAGTTTTGAATATCAAGTCATGTTCTTCATAAATGCATCCTGAATGTGATTTTATTTATTAAGTGCATCTAGAAAATATAAACTTATGTGGAATCATAAAATTTGTTGACTTATACATCACTCAAAATAACAGATATTTCAAAAGTTGTAATTGTTCAACCCCTAATACATGCATAGAAAAAAACAGCAAACACTTTGTTGTATCTGATTCTTACAAAAAACATTTTTCTGGCTTGATTTTCTCACAAAAAAATTCATAAAATTGAAAGGGTAGTACTTTTAAACATAAATCCATTTTAAAGATAAAACACACAGTGTATAAGGATCCTTTAAATGCATGACTAGAACCATCAACATAATTAGAAATTGACCAAGTACTTATCATATTTTTCAAAGTTTAATTACAATGAGCTCAGTGAAGGCAGATATATTTCTTCCATGACTAACTTCTCTTTTGCAGACACATTCTACAAAGCTATGTGCAGATAGTCTACTTTAATCTAGCATCATCCTAATGATTATTTCATTATTAATAATTGAAACAAAATTATCTTTTGGTTATATGTATCACTGAGAGCTGCTAACATCTTGGCTGCTGATCCTAGACCACACAATATTACAGCATACCTTTTGAAGTTTTAGGAATTTCTTTTTGCTTGAGTCCTGACTCTATTTACAATAAATAACTAGAAGAGAAACAGAATTGTAACGAATTTACTGCATAGCCTTGGTGGGCTTTCAGCTAAGCACTTTCCTATCTCCACTTCTTGATTGCTATAATATTAGTGTTTTTAATGTTTAAACAAACAGAAGATTCATCGATGAACACCTACATTGGTTAAATTTAGTTTAACAACTTATTCCAGAAACTCAGTTATAAAAATAAGACATTTTATGTTGCTGACTTAGTCATTTAGTTATAAACATTGTATAAAATTTTCCTCTGTAGACCGGGGGAGAAAAGAGGAATCAAACAAAATGAAATGCTAAATCCTTTAATTTGAAGACATATCATTAATATGTATGCTGATAAAGAATTCAGTGTAGTGTAACATTTGCATTTACAGAATATAGCTTTACAGAATTCTGGAAATATTGAAGGCAGATGGAAGCTTCCAAAAAGACTATGAACTGCATTGTAAACAAATTCTTAAAATTCATAATCTTCAACAATCTTGAAATAATAACATCTACTTCTAGTGCTTTAGAACTAATTTATTCTGCAGAAGCAGGAGCATGGTTAGATTTTGTAGATAAAAAAAAATTGGTGGAGTGTTCTGGTAATGATCTAGAAAGCCACTGAGGCCAAGGAGCATAAATCAAGATCATACACCTCCAGGACCCAGGCCCTGGGACACAGCCAGTCCCTGGGAACCCCTATCCAACTCTGCCCCAGTTGCTGGCCAGTGGGGAACACTCCCGCAGGAAGAATCCCAAACCAAAACCCTTCATCGGACCCTACAATCTACAAGACCTATGCCGTATCCCAATACCCATTGGCCTGTGAGCCCAGTAACTTTCTGAGACACAGAATCCACCAGCTCTCACTGGACCAAGAATGACTTCCTGAGACAAGGAATCTGCCAGCACTCATTGGACCAAGAGAGGCTTCCTGAGACAAAATCCATCAACTCTGACTGGGCCAAGATCCCTGATAAGACCATGAGCGGCTCCCTGAGCCACAAATCAGGTAGCTTGGATTGGACCAAGAGCAGCTAACAAAGATACAGAATCTGCCAGCTCCAATTGGATTAAGAGCTAAGATTGGAGCCAGAGGGGCCCCCTGAGACACAGACACAGCAAGCACAGATTGGACAAATAGCAGCTTGCTTAGACACAGGCACCACTTCCACCTATTGGAGGAATATATGGGTAGACTCCAGTGCAAAATTGCATGCAATATGGCATCACCAGAATCTAGCCGTTCTACAACAACAAGGCTGAACATCACAATGTAGAAGAAGCAGAAGAAAGTGACCTTAAAAATAACTTAATAAAGATGCTAGAGGCCTTTAAAGAGAAAATGAGAAAATCCCTTAAAGAAATTAAGGAAAGACAAGCAAAAAATTGAAAAAAAATCAATAACGAAATCAAGGAAAAGACAAATAAAAAAAATGGAAGAAATCAATAAGTCCCTTAAAGAAAGCCAAGAAAACCATGAAAAATCAATTAAACATGAGAAAGAAACAGTTCAAAACCTGAAAAGTGAAACAAAACAATGAAGAAGACACAAACAGAGGGAATGCTGGAAATAGAAAATCTGAGTAAATGAACAGGAAACACGGATGTAAACATGACCAACAGAACACAAGAAATGGAAGAGAAAATCTCTGGTGTAGAGGATACAATAGAGGAAATAGATCAATCAGTCAAAGGAAACACCAACACAAAAAAGTCATAACACAAAATGTCAAGGAAATCTGGGACACCATTAAAGGGCCAAACCTAAAAAATACAGGGATAAAAGAAGGAGAAGAATATCAACTCAAAGGCACAGAAAATATATGCAACAAAATCATAGAAGAAAATTTACCCAACGTTAAGAATGAAATACCTATGAAGATACACAAAGCTTATAGAACACCAAATAGACTAGACCCCCCCCCCAAAAAAGTCCCCTTGCCACATAATAATTAAACCACTAAACACATGGAATAAAGAAAGAATATTAAAAGCAGCAAAGGAAAAGGGCCAAGTGCCTTATAATGACAGACCCATCAGAATAACACCCAACTTCTCAATGGAGAATCAGAAAGCCAGAAGGTCCTGGACAGATGTAATGCAAACACAAAGAGACCATGAATGCCAGTTTAAACTAATATACCCAGCAAAACTTTCAGTCACCATAGATGGAGTGAACAAGACATTCCAAGACAAAACCGGATTTAAACAATACCTATCCAAAAATCCAGCCCTACAGAAAGCACTAGAAGGAAAATTCCAACCTTAGAAAAAAATTTAGATATACCCACAAAAACAGGCAATAGATAACTCCAGAGCAATAAATCACAAAGAATAGAAATACACACACACACACTACTACCAAAAGATAACAGGAATTAGCAATCACTGCTCATTAATACCCATTAATATCAATTCTATAAAAAGACACCAGACTAACAGAATGGATATGAAATCAGGACCCATCCCTCTGCTGCATACAAGAAACATACCTCAACTTCAAAGACAGACATTACCTCAGAGTAAAAAGCTAGGGAAAGACTTTTCAATCAAATGGACTTAAGAAGCAAGTGGGTGTAGCTACTTTAATATCTAACAAAATAGACTTCAAACTAAAATCATTCAAAAGAGATCAAGAAGGACAGTACATACTCATCACAGGAAAGATCAACCAAGATGAAGTTTTAATTCTGAACATTTATGCCCCAAATACAAAGGCACCCACATATGTAAAAGAAACATTGCTAAAGCTAAAACACATTACTAAAACACATTAATAGTGGGAGATTTCTACACCCCACTCTCACCACTGGACAGATCTGCAAGCTCAAAACATAACAGACAAATAACAGACCTAACAGATGTTATGACCCAAATGGATTTAATCAATATCTATACAACATTCCACCCCAATAAAAAAGAATATACCTTTTCTCAGTATCCCATTGAACCTTCTCTAAAACTGACCACATACTTGGTCACACAGAAAATCTCAACAGATACCAAAATTTGAAATAACCTCCTATATTTTATTTGACCACCATGGCTTAAAGTTAGATTTCAACAACAACAAAAATTACAGAGAGCCTGTAATCTCATGGAAACTGAATAATGTTCAACTGAGTCACCAATGGGTCAAGGAAGAAATAAAGAAAGAAATTAAAGACTTCCTAGAATTCAATGAAATTGAATGTACTACATACTCAAACTTATGGGACACTATGAAAGCAGTGCTAAGAGGAAAATTCATAGCACTAAATACCCACATAAAGAAGTTGGAGAAATCTCACACTAGTGACTTAACAGCACACCTAAAAGCTCTAGAACAAAAAAGAAGCAAACTCACCCAGCAGGAATAGATGCCAGGAAACAACCAAATTGAGAGCTGAAAACAATAAAATAGAAACAAAAAGAACAATACAAAGAATCAATGAAACGAAGAGTTGGTTCTTTGAAAAAATCAACAAGATAGACAAGCCCTTATCTAAACTAACCAAAAGGCAGAGAGAGAATAACCACATTAACAAAATCAGAAATGAAAAGGGGGGCATAACAACAGACAAGGAGGAAATCCAGAGATTCATCAGGTCATATTTCGAAAACCTGTACTCCACAAAATTGGAAAATCTAAAATAGACAATTTTCTGGATAGGTACCACATACTAAAGTTAAATCAAGACCAGATAAACAATTTAAATAGACCAATAACCACTAAGGAAATACAAACAGTCATTAAAAGTCTCCCAACCAAGACATGCAGAGATGACCGGCCACACTATTGGAAGCCCATGAACTGTAGATTAGTGGATAAGGAGCCCCCATGGGACTGGACGAGGCCCTCTGGTTATGGAAGATGGTTGTTTGGCTTGAATTGTTTGGGGGCACCTAGGCAGGGGGATTGGGATTCAACCCTGGTACATGGGCAGGCTTTTGGGAGTCTGGTCACTGTGGTGTGATGCCTTGTGCAATCTTGGTACAGTGGGGGTTGGACCTGCCTAGGCTCAGTGTGCTGTGCTCTGCTGACTACCCACAGGAGACCTTAATTTGGGGGGTGTGGAGTGGCTAGGGAGGGAGGGCTGAAGGGTGGGAGGAGAGAGGAGGGGCATCTGTGTGTGGTATACAGAATAAGTAGAAAATTTCTTAATAAAGAAAAATGAAAAAAGGAGGGAAAAAGTCTCCCAAACAACAAAAAAAAAAAAAAAAAAAAAGCTCATGACCAGATGGTTTCAATGTAGAATCCTACCAGTTTTTCAAAGAATAGTCAATACAAACACTCTTCAAATTGTTCCACACAATAGAAACAGAAAGAACATTACCAAACTCCTTTTATGAGGCTACAGTTACTCTGATTCCCAAGCCACACAAAAATGCAACAAAGAAAGAGAATTACAGACCAAACTCCCTCATGAACACTGATGCAAAAATACTCAATAAGATATTGGTAAACCAACTCCAAGAGTGCATTAAAAATATTGTCCACCTTGATTAAGTAGGCTTCATCCCAGAGATGCAAGGATGTTTCAACATATAAAAATCTGTCAATGTAATACACCATGTAAACAAACTGAGAGAAAAAAAAAAACATGATCATTTCATTAGATGCTGAAAAGTCCTTGGACAAAATCCAACACCCCTTCATGATAAAGGTCTTGGAGAGATCAGGAATACCAGGAACATACATAAGCAGAATAAAGGCAATTTGCAGCAAGCCAACAGCTAACATTCATTTAAATGGAGAGACACTCAAAGTGATTCCACTAAAATCAGAAATAAGACAAGCCTGTCTCCTCTCCCCATATTTATTCAATATAGTACTTGAAGTTCTAACTAGAGTAATAAGACAACAAAAGGAGATAAATGAATAGAAATTGAAAAGGAAGAAGTAAAACTTTCACTATTTGCAGATGATATGATATTATACGTAAGTGACCTCAAAAATTCTAGAAGGGAACTTCCACAGTTGATAAACAACTTCAGTAATGTGGCAAGATACAAGATTAACGCAAAAAGTCAGTAGCCCTCCTATATACAAATGATAAGTGAGCTGAGAAAGAAATCAGAGTAACATCACCCTTTACAATAGCTACAAATATTATAAAATACCTTGGGATAACTCTAACTAAGCATGTGAAGATATGTATTGTAGATGTAACCAACCGTCTTATTAAATAAGAAACACAGAAACAATGTAAAAGAGAAAGCCGAGAAGTCAGAGCTCAGAGCTAAAATCTCACCCTTCCTCCTGCTGTCCCAGCTTCGCGAAAAGAGACCTACTTCCTGTCGGTTCGTTTTTTTATAGTATGTTGTTCTGCCTTCTCATTGGTTGTAAACCCAAACACATGACTGCCTCGTCACTGTCTGAATGTACAGCCCCCTAGGTCTTAAAGGCATATGTCTCCAATGCTGACTGTATCCCTGAACACAGAGATCTTATGGGATTAAAGGCGTGTGCCACCACCGCCACACTCTTGCTATGGCTCTAATAGCTCTGACCCCCAGACAACTTTATTTATTAACATACAATCAAAATAATAATTCAGTACAATTAGATTACCACCACAATGTATGACAAGAGCTTTAAGTCCTTGAAGAAAGAAACTGAAGAAGATATCAGAAAATAGAAAGATCCCCCATGCTCATGGATAGGTAGAATTAATATAGTAAAAATGGCAATCTTACCAAAAGCAGTCTATGTGTTCAATGCAATCCCCCATCAAAATCCCAACACAATTCTTCGCAGATCTGGAAAGAATAATATTCTAGTTCATTTGGAAAAGCAGAAAACTCAGGATAGCTAAAAGAATCCTGTACAACAAAGCTACCTCCTAAATGGGACCTCCTGAAACCTGGAAGGCAAAGGACACAGTAAATAAGACAAAACAACAGCCTACAGAATGGGAAAAGATCTTCACTAACCCCACATCTGACAGAGGGCTGACCTCCAAAATATATAAAAACTTAAGAAACTAGTTATCAAAATAACAAACAATACAATAAAAAAAAATTGGCTATAGAGCTAAACAGAAAATTATCAAAGGAAGAATTTCAAATGGCTGAAAGACATTTAAGGAAATTCTCAGCATCCTTAGTCATCACGGAGATGCAAATCAAAATGACTCTGAGTTACCACCCTACACATGTGAGAATGGCTAAGATTAAGAGCACTGCAGACAGTTTATGTTGGAAAGGATGTGGAGCAAGGGGAAAACTCCTCCACTGTTAGTGGGAGTGCAAACTTGTACAGCCACTTTGGAAATTAGTGTGGGGGTTTCTCAGAAAATTGGGAACCAATCTTCCTCAAGATCCAGCTATATCACTCTTGGGCATATACCCAAGGAATGCTCAATCATACCACAGGGAGACATGCTCACTTATGTTCATAGTAGTGTCACTCATAAAAGCCAGAACCTGGAAACAACCTAGATGCCCCTCAAGTGTAGAATGGATTAAGAAAATGATAGCTGAGGAGCCCCCATGGAACTGGACCAGGGTCTCTGGATAAGTGAAATAGTTGTTTAGCTTGAACTGTTTAGGAGGCTCCCAGGCAGTGGGAACAGGACCTGTCCTAGGTACATGAGCTGGCTTTTTGGAACCTAGGGACTATGCTGAGACACTCTTCTCAGCCTTGGTGCAGCAAGGAAAAAACTGGGCCTGCCTCAACTGAATCTGCCAGGCTGGGCTGACTCCCCAGGGGAGACCTTGCCTTGGAGGAGGTGGGAACAGGGAGTGAATTGGAGGTAAGGTTGGGGGATGGGAGGAGGGAGGACAGGGGAATCTGTGGCTGATATGTAAAATTAAATTAATTATAAAATATTTATTAAAAAAGAAAGTTAGCCGGGTGTTGGTGGCGCACGCCTTTAATCCCAGCACTCGGGAGGCAGAGCCAGGCGGATCTCTGTGAGTTCGAGGCCAGCCTGGGCTACCAAGTGAGCTCCAGGAAAGGCGCAAAGCTACGCAGAGATACCCTGTCTCGAAAATCAAAAAAAAAAAAAAAAGAAAAGAAAAAAGAAAGTTAAAAAAGAAAAAAGAAAATGTGGTACATATACACAATGGAGTACCACTTAGCAGAGAAAAACAATGACATTATGAAATTTTCAGGCAAATGGATGGAACTAGAAAATATCATCCTGAGCGAGGTAATCCAGACTCAGAAGGACAAACATGGTATGTACCCACTCATAAGTGGATACTAGAATTAAAGCAAAGGATAACCAGACAACAACCCATAACTCCAGAGAAGCTAGCTAACAAGAAAGATCCAAAGAGGGATGCATGGATAATCCTGGGAAGGGGAAATAGATGAGATCTCCATGAATGAACTGGGTTCAGGGATGGGCAATGAAGGGTAGGGGATGAGGGATGAGAACTAAAGGGTATGGGATGGTCAAGCTGGAACAGGGATGGAGTGGGAAAGCAATGAAAGAGATACCATGATGGAGGGAGATATCATAGGGATAGAGAGAAACTTGATGCTAGGGAAGTTGCCAGGAATCCCCAAGGATGACCCTAGCTTGGACTACTAGAAATATTGGAGAGAGTGCCTGAATGGAACTGGCTTGCCCCAGTTATCAGATTGGTGAATATCCTAACTGTCATCAAAGAATTTTTCTCCAATGACTAATGGAGGAAGATGCAGAGATCCATAGCCAAACACTAGGCAGAGCTCCAGGAGTTCAGTCAAAGAGAGAGAAGAGGGATTCTATGAGTAAGTACATGAGGATCATGATGAGAAAACCTGCAGAAAGGACCAAACAAAACTAGTGGGTACTCATGAAAATTGATCAGTGGCTGTGGAGCCTGCATGGGACTGATCTAGGCCCTCTGCATGGTGAGATAATTGTGTAGCTTGATCTGCTTGGGGCCCCCCCTGGTGGTAGAATCCCTGATGCATGAGGGAGATTTTTGGAGCTCACACCTATGACTGGACACCTTGTGCAGCCTTGAGTCAGGGGAAGGGCTTGGACTTGCCTCTACTGGATGTGCCTCCCCATGGGAGGCCTTGCCTTCTTGTGGCGGGAGTGGGGGTGTGTTGGGGTAGGCTGGGGGGATGGGAGGAGGGAAGAGGGGGAATTTCTGATTGGTGTGTAAAATAAATGAAAAATTTTATTAATTAAAGAAAATATCATATTCTTTTTTTTTCCTTTTTTGAGACAGTGTTTCTTGGCAGAGCGCTGGCTGTCCTGGAACTTACTTTGTAGAACTGCCTGGCTTCAAATTTAGAGATCTTCCTGCCTCTGCTCCCTGATTGCTAGGATTAAAGTTATACATACCACTGACTCTCTCTTTGAGACTGGGTCTCACTATGTGGCTCTGCCTGGCTTGGAACTTTCTCTGTAGACCAGGCTGGCTTCAAACTCAGAGAGATCTGTAACACTAATTGCTAAATGATCATATTAATAAAAAAATCCTGGAGGCAGATATTGGGATGAAAGCTGAAAGACCAAAGGAATAGAATAAGCCAGCCACATTCTTACTGCTATGAAATTCTCAGCCTCAAGAGAGAGACTTCCTATTTACTCACATCTTATACACCTTTCTGTGCCCTGTCATCTTCCTTCCTTCCTAGTGCTGGGATTAAAGGCATGTGCCACCATGCCTGGCTCTGTTCCCAGTCTGCCCTTGAACTAACAGAGATCTGGATGGATTTCTGCCTCCTGAACACTAGGAATAAAGGCAAGTGCTGCCACTGCCTGACCTCTATGTTTAATAAAATGGCTGCCTTTGTCCTCTGATCCCCAGGTAAGCTTTATTGGGGTACACCATATATCAACACAAATATCTGCCTGCCTCTGCCTCTGGAGTGCTGGGATTAAAGGTAGGTGTTATTATTCCTCTTTTGCTGGTGGGAGTGCAAACAAGTACAGCCACTATGGAAATCAATTATATGGTGGTTCCTTAGAAAACTGGCGTTCTATCTACCTCAAGACTCAGCTATAACACTCCTCAGCATATACCCAAAGGATGTTCCATCCTACCATGTAGTTGCTGTGGATTTCGCTCTATATAAATAAAACACTGATGGCCAGTGACTAGACAGGAGAGAGGGGAATTGGGGAAACAGGAAGAAGGGGGGGAAGAGACATTGCAGCCACCACCAGGACAAGCAACATGTAAAGATGCCGGGAAGCCACCAGCCACGTGGCAAGGTATAGATTTATAGAAATGGGTTAATTTAAGATAAAAGAACAGTTAGCAAGAAGCCTGCCATGGTCATACAGTTTATAAGTAATATAAGTGTCTGATTATTTTATACATGGATTGTGGGACTGCGGGGCTTGGTGGAACCTGGAGAGAAGCCCTCCAGCAACATGTAGTCATAGTTTTCTCAGTTCCTGCCCAGTCCTGTGGTAGGAACAGATCTCTCTCACCCACAGGTCCCACAGCCACTTATAAAATAATGACTCAGAGGCTTATATTAATTATCAGTTGCTTCTTACTAGCTAGTTCTTATAACAATGCTTTTCAATTACTCTATAAGTTGCCACGTGGCAGTGGTATTATCCATCTGCTAACATCTTGCTTCTCCTTCTGTGGTAGCTGGCAACTCTCTTCCTTAAACCTTTTTCTTCCTGTTTATCTGCTTGAATTTCCTACCTGCTTTTAAACTGCCATGAAATAGGACTATACAGTTTTATTTATCAACCAATCAGAGCAATACATATTCACAGAATACAAGAAGATATCATAGAGCACTATCACAAGAGCATTTGCTCAAAATTGTTTACAACAGTTTTATTCATAAAGCCAGAACCTGGAAAACAACCTAGATGTCCCTCAACTGAAGAATAGATAAAGAAAATGTGGTACATTTACACAATTATTACTCAGCTGTTAAAAACAATGGTATCATGAAATTTATAGGAATATGTACAGAACAAAAAAGATAACTCTGAGTGAGGAGATCCAGATCCAGAAAGATAAACCTGCTATGTACTCACTTATAAGTGGATATTAGCTGTAAAGTAAAGGATAACAATGCTACAATCCACAGACCCAGAGAAGCTAAGTAACAAGGAGCCAGAGAGGATGAGGACACCTGGAGAACATGGGCCACAGATTGTACTAAGCAGGGCTCATTGGGGTTCACAGAGACTAAAGCTGTTGTGGAAATTCAATTCATTCAACCAATGGTATTAGGGCGATTAGCCCTATGGGACATGGTCTTCTCTGAGTACATGACCAAATAGAAATGGAGGAAAGGGGTCGCACTCTCTCTCTTGGGTGGTTGGAGCAGGAGCAGGCAGTGGAGAAGCATGGTTTGCAGTTGGTTCCCATCACCCTTGGGCAGAATGGCAGGACAATGACAGCTGGATTAGCAGTGGCACCTACTTTGTTCTGTGTTGTGAGTGTATCTTATTGATTTCATTTCCCTAATACATTTTACCTGGCCCATTGCATCGGTGTCACATTTCTTCTGGTGCCCAATATGGGGCTCTGGAATTCCCACTGGGCCAGAGAAAGCTTAAGAGAGAGAGAGAGAAAGAGAGGGGGGGGATACAGTTCCTTTAAGAGTTTCTGGATGACATTGAGACCTTGAGCAGCTAGTACATTAAACAGGTACAAAAAAACTAATTAAAATCCCTGCCATGGCACAAACATTGACATTCTAGAGCTCTAGGAAAGGTTTAATGCAGTTCTCAGTCACAAACCTTTGACTGGGCATGAGCTTTAGGCTTGACTTTCATAACTGGAGAAGAGGGTAGAACCAGCTGCCAAAGCTGAGGGCAGAAGTTCATGCCACTTAACAGTTTAAAGGTTTGCTCACATGGTCAAAAAAGGCTAAAAGATATACAATAAAAGAGTTGAGATGGAAAAACCTCCAAACAGGTTACAGTATATTTAATAAATATATATAAGCTTGGGAGAGACAAGAAAAAGGTATAGGCAGTTATAGAAAGAAATAATAGTTTTAAAAGACAAAGCCTTTAAAGAAACAATAAATGTAATATATAAGAAAAAAGCCGGAGACACTGCAGCCGCCGCCATGACCAGCAGCATGTGAAGACGCCGGTAAGCCACCAGCCACGTGGCAAGAAGAAACCTGCAGTTCTTGTCAATCAACAGAAGAAACCTGCAATTCAGCAGGGCAACAAAAAGGATAAGGCAGAATGGGGTCTGACCCCACCTCCATCCAGGATTAAAGGACAAGACAGGCAAGCAGAACTCCATGTGAAAAAGACAAATGCCGAGATGGGCCCAGCAGCAGCCCGCTGAGGTAGACGGGCCCAGCGGCGGCAGCCGGCAGAGACATTCAGTCCCAGCGGCGGTCCACAGAGGTAGACAGGCCCGGCGGCAGAGACAAGCAGACGCAGGTAAGCCTGCGGCGGGGACCGGTGGAGGTAGACGGGCCCAGCGGCGGCAGCTGACAGGGATATTCAGACCCAGCGGCAGCCGGCAGAGACATTCGGGCCCAGCGGCGGCCCGCTGAGGTAAACGGGCCTGGTGGCAGCGGCCAACAGGGACATTCAGGCCCGGCAGCAGCCGGCAGAGACATTCAGGCCCAGCGGCGGCCCACAGAGGTAGACAGGCCCGGCGGCAGAGACAAGCAGACCAGACGCAGGTAGGCCTGCGGCGGCGGCCCGCGGAGGTAGACGGGCCCAGCAGCAGCCCGCTGAGGTAGACGGGCCCAGCGGCGGCAGCCGACAGAGATATTCAGGCCCGGCGGCAGCCGGCAGAGACATTCAGGCCCAGCGGCGGTCCACAGAGGTAGACAGGCCCGGCGGCGAAGACAAGCAGATGCAGGTAGGCCTGTGGCGGCGGCCTGTGGAGGTAGACGGGCCCAGCAGCAGCCCGCTGAGGTAGACGGGCCCAGCGGCGACAGCCTACAGGGATATTCAGGCCCGGAGGCAGCCGGCAGAGATATTCAGTCCCAGCGGCGGCCCACAGAGGTAGACAGGCCCGGCGGCGAAGACAAGCAGACGCAGGTAGGCCTGTGGCGGCGGCCTGTGGAGGAAGACGGGCCCAGCGACAGCCCGCTGAGGTAGACGTGCAGCGGCCGACAGGGACATTCAGGCCCGGTGGCGGCCCCCAGAGGCAGACAGACCCAGCGGCAGCTAACAGGGACATACAGGCCCGGCGGCGGACCGCAGAGGTAAACAGGCCCAGGGACGGAGACAAGCAGACACAGCTTGGAACAGGGACGCCCCTAACCCCAACATCTGGGGAAGAAGCTATCTCCGTGGGTCAGAACCAGAACAAATCTGAACACTCCGTCTGAGGACAACCCAGGGCCCAGCTGCTGATCCTGTGAAACCCAACAACTTGGAGGTGTTGGTGAGACTACCCTGCTCAGCTGAAACCCATCTGGGAGAGGATTCAGATGCCTACAGTTTAAAGTCTGAAGAAACAAGATCAGCTGAGGAGTTGACAAATGAACAAAAAGTGACCTGAGAACACAGAAGAAGGCGCTACCCAGACACCAAACCAGATCACCAGAATCATATGTATATAATTCACCGATCGAAATCAGCTGCCCCTGAAGAAATAGCCCAAAAGCACCAATTTAACCAAGAACCCCTACTAAACCAAGACTAAAAATTAGAACAAGAGAGGCACTCTCAGACACAGACACCACCTGCACCTCACAGAGGAAGAGATGAGTAGGCGCCAGTGCAAAAATACAGGCAACAACATAAAGACCTATATGGCAACATCAGAACCTAGTGATTCTACACCTGCAAGACCTAAACATACCATGACAGAAGAAACAGAAGAAATAAACACCAAAAATGACATTAAGAAGATGATAGAGGCCCTTAAAGAAGAAATAAAACATTCCCTCAATGAGGAAATAAAAACTTTCCTTAAAGAGGAATTGAAAAACTACCTTAAAGAGGAAATAAAAACTTTCCTTAAAGAGGAAATAAAAAACTCCCTTAAAGAGGAAATAAAAACTTCCCTTAAAGAGGAAATGAAAAGCTCCATTAAAGAGGAAATAAAAAACTCCCTTAAAGAAATGGAAGAAAAAACGAACAAAAAATGGGAAGAAATCAAAGAAAGCCAAGAAAAAGCAATTAAACAGATGAAAGAAACATTCCAAGATCTGAAAAATGAATTTGACACAATAAAGAAAACACATGCTGAGGGAATGCTGGAAATAGAAATCCTGACAAAACGAACAGGAACTACAGAAACAAGCATAACCAACCGATTGCAAGAGATGGAACAGAGAATCTCTGACACTGAAGACACGATAGAGAAAATAGATTCGTCAGTCAAAGAAAACAATAAAGACAAAAAAGTCCTAACACAAAACGTCCAGGAAATTTGGGACACCATGAAAAGACCAAACCTAAGAATAATAGGGATAGAAGAAGGAGAAGAATACCAACTCAAAGGCACAGAAAATATATTCAACAAAATCATAGAAGAAAACTTTCCTAACCTAAAGAAAGAAATACCTATGAAGATACAAGAAGCTTACAGAACACCGAATAGGCTGGATCCAAAAAAAAAGTCCCCTCGCCACATAATAATCAAAACACTAAACACACAGAATAAAGAAAAAATATTAAGAGCTGCAAAGGAAAAGGACCAAGTAACATATAAAGGCAAACCCATCAGAATAACACCAGACTACTCAATAGAGACTATGAAAGATAGAAGATCATGGACAAACCTCATGCAGACACTAAGAGACCATGGATGCCAACCCAGACTATTATACCCAGCAAAACTCTTAATCACCATAGGCGGAGTAAACAAAATATTCCAGGATAAAACCAGATTTAATCAATACCTGTCCACAAACCCAGCCCTACAGAAAGCACTAGAAGGGAAAATTCAACCCAAAGAAGCTAAACACATCCATGAAAAATCAAGCAATAGATAATCCTACACCAACATACACCACAGAAGGACAACACAACACAACCAAAAAAATAACAGGAATTAACAATCACTGGTCATTAATATCCATCAATATCAATGGTCTCAACTCACCTATAAAAAGACACAGGCTAACAGAATGGATAAGAAAACAGGACCCATCCATATGCTGCATACAAGAAACACACCTTAACTCCAAAGACAGACACTACCTCCGAGTAAAGGGCTGGGAAAAGGTTTTCCAAGCAAATGGACCTAAGAAACAAGCTGGTGTAGCTATCCTAATATCTAATAAAATAGACTTCAAACTAAAATCAATCAAAAGAGACCAGGATGGACATTACATATTCATCACAGGAAAAATCCACCAAGATGAAGTCTCGATTCTAAACATTTATGCTCCAAATACAAAAGCACCCACATTCATAAAAGAAACACTACTAAAGTTTAAAACGCACATCAAACCCCACACATTAGTAGTGGGAGATTTTAACACACCACTCTCACCAAAAGATAGATCTACCAGACTGAAACTTAACAAAGAAATAAAGGACCTAACAGATGTTATGACTCAAATGGACTTAATAGATATATACAGAATATTCCATCCTAACACAAAAGAATATACCTTCTTCTCAGCACCCCATGGAACCTTCTCAAAAATTGACCACATGCTTGGACACAAAACAAATCTCAACAGATACAAAAAAATTGGAATAACCTCCTGTATTTTATCAGACCACCAAGCCTTAAAATTAGAACTCAATAACAACAAAAATTATAGAAAACCCACAAACTCATGGAAACTGAATAATACCCACCTGAAACATCAATGGGTCAAGGAAGAAATAAAGACAGAAATTAAAGAGTTCCTAGAATTCAATGAAAATGAAAGTACAACATACCCAAACTTATGGGACACTATGAAAGCAGTGCTAAGAGGAAAATTCATAGCTCTAAATGCACACATAAAGAAGATGGAGCAATCCCATACCAATGAATTAACAGCACAACTGAAAGCTCTAGAACAAAAAGAAACAAACTCACCCAGGAGAAATAGACGCCAGGAAATAATCAAATTGAGGGCTGAAATCAACGAAATAGAAAACAAGAGAACAATACAAAAAATCAATGAAACAAAGAGTTGGTTCTTTGAAAAAATCAACAAGATAGACAAACCACTAGCCAAATTAACCAAAAGGCAAAGAGAGAACACCCAAATTCACAAAATCAGAAATGAAAAGGGAGACATAACAACAGACAATGAGGAAATCCAGAGAATCATCAGATCATACTTCAAAAACCTGTACTCCACAAAAATGGAAAACCAGGAAGAAATGGACAATTTTCTGGATAAATACCAAATACCAAAATTAAATCAAGACCAGATAAACCATTTAAATAGACCAATAACCCCTAAAGAAATAGAAACAGTCATCAAAAGTCTCCCAACTAAAAAAAGCCCAGGACCAGATGGTTTCAGTGCAGAATTCTACCTGACTTTCAAAGAAGAACTAATACCAATCCTCTTCAAAGTGTTCCACACAATAGAAACAGAAGGAACACTACCAAACTCTTTTTATGAGGCTACAATTACCCTGATACCCAAACCACACAAAGATGCAACAAAGAAAGAGAACTACAGACCAATCTCCCTCATGAACATTGATGCAAAAATACTCAACAAAATATTGGCAAACCGAATCCAAGAATACATCAAAACAATCATCCATCACGACCAAGTAGGATTCATCCCAGGGATGCAAGGATGGTTCAACATACGGAAATCAGTCAATGTAATACACCATATAAACAAACTGAAAGAAAAAAACCACATGATCATCTCCCTAGATGCTGAAAAAGCCTTTGACAAAATCCAACACCCCTTCATGATAAAGGTCTTAGAAAGAATAGGAATACAAGGAACATTTCTAAACATAATAAAAGCAATTTATAGCAAGCCAACAGCAAACATCAAATTAAATGGAGAGAAACTCAAAGCGATACCACTAAATTCAGGAACAAGACAAGGCTGTCCACTCTCCCCATATTTATTCAATATAGTACTAGAAGTTCTAGCTAGAGCAATAAGACAACAAAAGGAGATCAAAGGGATACAAATTGGCAAGGAAGAAGTCAAACTTTCACTATTTGCAGATGATATGATAGTATACATAAGTGACCCCAAAAACTCTACCAGGGAACTTCTACAGCTGATAAACTCCTTCAGTAAAGTGGCAGGATACAAGATCAACTCAAAAAAATCAGTAGCCCTCCTATACACAAATGATAAAAGGGCTGAGAAAGAAGTCAGAGAAACATCACCCTTTACAATAGCCACAAATAATATAAAATACCTTGGGATAACACTAACTAAACAAGTGAAAGACCTTTTTGATAAGAACTTTAAATCTCTAAAGAAAGAAATTGAAGAAGATATCAGAAAATGGAAGGATCTCCCATGCTCATGGATAGGTAGGATTAACATAGTAAAAATGGCAATCTTACCAAAAGCAATCTACAGATTCAATGCAATCCCCATCAAAATCCCAACACAATTCTTCACAGACTTGGAAAGAAAAATACTCAACTTTATATGGAAAAACAAAAGACCCAGGATAGCTAAAAGAATCCTATACGATAAAGCAACCCTTGGAGGCATCACCATCCCGGACCTCAAACTCTACTATAGAGCTATAGTAATAAAAACAGCTTGGTACTGGTATAAAAACCGACATACGGACCAATGGAATCGAATTGAAGACTCTGACATTAATCCATGCACATATGAACACCTGGTTTTTGACAAAGGAGCCAAAACTATACAATGGAACAAAGAAAGTATCTTCAACAAATGGTGCTGGCATAACTGGATGTCAATATGTAAAAGATTACAAATAGATCCATATCTGTCACCATGCACAAAACTCAAGTCCAAGTGGATCAAAGACCTAAACATAAATCCAGTTACACTAAACTTAATAGAAAAGAAGATAGGAAGCACTCTTGAACGCATTGGCACTGGAGACCATTTCCTAAATAAAACACCGACAGCACAGACCCTGAGCACAACCATTAATAAATGGGACCTCTCAAAACTGAGAAGCTTTTGCAGGGCAAAAGACACAGTCAATAAGACAAAAAGACAGCCAACAGATTGGGAAAAGATCTTCACCAACCCCACATCTGACAGAGGATTGATCTCCACAATATATAAAGAACTCAAGAAACTAGACATCAAAGCTCTGAACAGTCCAATTAAAAAATGGGCTAAAGAGCTAAACAGAGAATTCACAAAACAAGAACTACAAATGGCTGAAAGACATTTAAAGAAATGCTCAACATCCTTAATCATCAGAGAAATGCAAATCAAAACGTCTCTGAGATACCACCTTACACCTGTTAGAATGGCTAAGATCAAAAACACCAATGACAACCAATGTTGGAGAGGATGTGGAGCAAAGGGAACATTCCTCCACTGTTGGTGGGAATGTAAACTTGTACAACCACTATGGAAATCAGTATGGCGGTTTCTCAGAAAATTAGGAATCAAACTACCTCAAGACCCAGCCATCCCACTCTTGGGCATATACCTAAAGAATGCTGATACATACCATAAAGATACATGCTCAGCTATGTTCATAGCAGCACTATTTGTAATAGCCAGAACCTGGAAACAACCTAGTTGCCCATCAACGGAAGAATGGATGAAAAAAATGTGGTACATATACACAATGGAGTACTACTCAGCAGAGAAAAACAATGAAAGCATGAAATTTGCAGGCAAATGGATGGAACTAGAAAATATCATCCTGAGTGAGGTAACCCAAACCCAGAAAGACAGTTATGGTATGTACTCACTCATTGGTGGATTCTAGATATAAAATGAACAATCAGACCACAACCCATAGAACCATAGAGGCTATATATATATAGCATGGAGGTCTGTAGGACGACTGGGGCATATAATAAATTACAGTTTTACTCAATTATTGAAAAAAAAATAGCCAAATGAATGGAAACACATGAACTATGAACCAAAGACTGAGGGGCTCCCAGCTGGATCAGGCCCTCTGAATAGGTGAGACAGTTGATTGGCTTGATCAGTTTGGGAGGCATTTAGGCAGTGGGACCAAGTCCTGTGCTCATTCCATGAGTTGGCTGTTGGAAATCAGGAACTTATGCAGGGACACTTGGCTCAGTCTGGGAGGAAGGGACTGGACCTCCCTGGACTGAGTCTACCAAGTCGATCACAGTCCTCGGGGGAGGACTTGTCCTGGAGGAGATGGGAATGGAGGGTGGGCTGGGGGTAAGGGGAGGGCGTGGGAGGGGGGAGAATAGGGGAACCCATGGCTGATATGTAGAACTGAATGGTATTGTAAAATAAAAAATATATATCACAAAAAAAAAAAAAAGAAAAAAGCCATGTAAATATAGGAAATACACAGAGAGTCTGGATTCTTTATAATATTGTGTTGGTTTTGAATTTTTTCGGTTGCTAAGAAACAAGGGACAGCTGCTAAAAGACCTTGAATTGAAAGAGATTGATGAAATACACCAACCTAAATATTTTTAAATGCCATAACTTTAAAACAAAAGTAAAAAAATATATTTGTAAAATGGAATTTAAAAGATGCATTGCTTTTGTAAAGTACTTTTGCTTTTGCTTCCACAGGAAACAAGAGGCTATGGATTCATTCCAGGTTAAGATGGACCAGAATTGATCAAGAGAGATCTCTTGAACCTTGACAGGTGATACTGATTAACAAACATTATAGCTGGTCTTCTCAAGACTTGGCCATCATCTCCAATTTTCTCAGTGACCCTAAAGATACTTCATTCCTAGACAGCAGGAAGTAATTCTAAGAAAATGACCTCCCCTCTCCCAACAGGTTTTTAGTTTTTCTCATGATTTTGTCATCTGTAAGGGGTTGGTTGTAAGTTGTTATAGAGTTGGAGGCAGAACAATAAAGGTTAGACTCAGGAATCTCATTTGGAATAGAAAAATGGGGGATAGATATGGTAGGATAATAAGGTAGATTATTATATCTAATTGTAAACTAAAAAAGCAACTATCAGTTTTAGATAACTTGCATTGGTATGGAATCTTGTATATTGATACAAAAGTAAAACTATTTTTTGTGTTTAATATAATTTGTATATTGATACAAATTCAAAATTATTTTTGTTATATATAAGCTTCTACTTCTGTTTATAATATTTTTGCATATTGATACAAATGTAAAACTATTTTTGTCATACTGTATATATGTTTCTACTTTTGTTTAGGATATTTTGTATATTGATGGAAATTAAGGATATTTTTGTCATATTACAATATACATTTTTATATCTGATTAAGATATTTTTGTATATTATCACAATTTTGAGGTCATTGTCCTTATAATGTACCTTTGTTTAAAGATTATAAATTTTTGTAATGTGAAGCTTTAGTCTTTAAGCTATAAAGGTTGATAAAATTTTCAGATTAATAATCACCCATGTTTCTCAAACTTATAATCATGTTAGTTAGGTTTTCTAGGTGTGCAGATATATATTCCACAAAGCTAGGTAATCTTCAAATGCTTCAAGCACCTAGAGGATATGGCATTTAAATGTCTTAATAACTTAGAATTCTGTTGTCCTGAGACACAACTGCTCCTGGCAGCGTTAATCTATTCCCAAGAGGATGTTGGACAATGAAGACACTTTGTATGGAGTTTGTATTCTTCTTGGCAAAGGTAGCCTATTGGGCAAAGAACTAATCTTGCCTCAGCTGCTGACAATCCTGACAAGCAGGACACAAAGAAAAGTGACTACTGAACCTTGCCAAGACAGGGTAGAGCAGTCCTTCAAAATTTCCTGCTTCTAAAAAAAATTGCCATATTCTAGGCCTATTAGCTAAAATTGAATGCTCCAATGTTGCAGAGAAACACTGGATGGCTATCCAGGTAGCCAGTTATTTCTGTCATTTCTTCCATTTTTGGAAGTTGCTTGCTTGCACTTTCTGCTTACTTAGGTAATATTACTTTCCTTCTCAGGTCTTTGATGGGGTTGAAGATTAGTTAGGTACAGTTACAATTCTCTCAAATCTTAGGTAAGGGAATTTTAGATACAAGACTTAGACTCCTCAGGATAGGACAACTATTGGAGTAATCTCTATAATTTGTCAATTTCCTATGGTCTGGACATCTAGAATGTGTTTCTTGCTTGATGTTGTTAGTTGTAGTTCCATTATTTAATATGTTATTACCTTTTCTTTCTTCTGGACAATACTTGATAATTGTTCTTATTGTATATAGTACATATTAGGAATAGTAACCTCTCAATTAGACAAAAAAGGGTAAGTGTTGTGGGAATTCGATATGTTCAGCCAATGGTATTAGGGTGACTAGTCCTATGGACTGCAGACTTCTCTGTGACTGAGTAAGAACAGAAAAGAGGGGCCATGCATGCTCAATTTTTGGTAGTTGTAGCAGTAGCAACCAGTGGAGAAGCATGGCTTACAACTGGTTCCCATTGTCCTTGGGCAGAACAACAGGACAATAACAGCTATATTAGCAGCGGCACCTACTTTGTTCTGTGTCATGAATGTATCTTATTGATTTCATTTTCCTAATAAATTTTACCTGGCCTATTGCATCAGTGTCATGTATCATGAAGCAGCAATCATGGAGCCTATATGAGTCTAAGCTAGGTCCTCTGCATGTACATTATGGTTGTGTAGCTTGGAACTTAGTGTTCCTGTGAGCCCCCAGCAACAGGAGGGGGTGTATCTGATCTTTTGCCTGCCCTTGGGACCCTTTCCTCCTACTGGGTTTACTTGTCCAGCCAAGATGTGAGGATTTGTGCCCAGGCTTATTGTATCTTGTTAGGCCATCTTTGGTGAATGTTCCTGGGATACTTGCATTTTTGGTGGGGGGAGACAGAGGAGGATTTGAACTGGGAGAAAGAGGAGGTGGTGGGAAGGACTGGGAGAGTGGAAGTAAGGGAAACAACATTGGGATGTAATGTATAAGAGAAGGCAAAAATAAAAATAAAAAATCAGATTCTTTCAAGGAGGGCCTGAGAAGCCTCTTTGAAAGAGTGTGGAGGTAAACCATAAGTTGCAGTGGAGACCTGAGGATGTCCAAAATGTCACAATATTGGGGTACCTGCCAAAGGAACCTTTAGGCATGGACAGACTCAGCTTTGGATACCAACTAGATCTCTAGAGCTTCAGAATTCTAAGAGATCATTCTTGCCAAAACCTAGATTTGAGGCTGTGGGTGCTGTGGGATGGTTCTGAGAGCAGAGGCATCTGACTTAACTTGAAATGAATTTTATTTTCCCTTCCCTGACCTAGGGAGCCTCAGGGATAGAGTTGGGTTGGGCTTGCTTGGGCTTATGTCTTTTTGGTGCTCCATCCCTTTATGTTCTAACTTATACTCTATACTACCTTTCAGGATGACTGCCTCTTCTTTCTGTATTTGGAATAGAGTTTTTTTCTTCTTCTGTACTCACTCTTTTCATCTGGTTATGCATACATAGCATCTCATGGAAATTATTAGTAAGTTTATATTCAAATCCACCATTTCTAAACTTTGGTTTGTCTTTATTCATTCTGTTCTTTTTCTTCCTGTTTCAGTTTTAGGAAGTTTTTATGATCTAATTTTTTTCTCCACTATGCCTTATTAGCTTCTGCTCTTTTTCTGGCTATTTAAAGTGCTACCTTATGGCTTATAAAGTCTTAATTTCTCACTATCTAGCTCTGAAAATATGCAGCTTTACATAAAAGAGTTTTATGATAGCATTCTTCCAGCTACTTCCTCCCAAATATTGTGTTTCTATAAATGTTAACAAACATGTTATAAAATATTCAAAACATGCTACTGTTTTTACTAAATATTATCTTGTAAGTAAATTAAAACTAGGATATAGGAACCTTTGAATATTCATGTCTACTAGCTTTGAAGCTATTCATTTCTTTGTATATTTAAATATGTATTCAGTATTTTATTTCTTCTGTGTTAGTAATTTTTTTCAAGTTCAGTTCTCTAAAAGTAGATTAGTTCTTAGTTCTTTGTTGTTGTTTTGGTTATTTTCTTAAGAAACATTATTTCAATCTTATTCTTCAGATAGTTTCACACAGCAGGGTTCTAGGTTTCCAGACTCTCTTTTCAGTATTGCAAAAATTCTATATTTCATTTCACATTTCTTTTCTGTTAGTTTTTGAAAACTTCACACAATGCATTTTGCTCATGCTTTCACCAAACAAACCACTCTAGGTTCACACAGGTATTTCTCTTCTTTAGTTTTTGAGTAAAGTAACGAATATAGAAAAGAATATAATGGAGGCTCATGGACTATAATGACTTTCAATGAATTCCTCTATGAACATTAGTTTCATAACCAAAATAGTTGTTAATAGCCAGAACATATCCACATTCTATACATACAAGGCATAGATCCAGAATCTTGAGAAATGCAGAACATTCACTAATGGCAATTAACAAACATATTAAGGCAAGCTTGACTAAAACAAGTTTGAGGACTAGGAGTCAGACAGAATAATCACATCATTTTAAGTGAATATTGACATAATTCTGTGAGTTATATATGAAGTAAGGTGTTCAGACACCTTAAGGGATATTACTGACTATAATTCTTAAGTTTTTATTGGTTTTCAAGTTTGCCACAGTATTACAGTCTCCTGTCTCCTTTTAAAAGTCAGTGATTTAACTTTACTTCCCATCAATGTTGTTCCCTGTGAACACTGTAATTGATCTGAAATCCTACATATGGGGCAGATGGTGATAATATTTTTTTAAGTACCTAAGCACAAGCATGACAAAATTGGCTTCCCTGTCTGACTTAAGAAAACATAGCTTTGAGTGCTGTACTCAAACTAGAATGAATTCTTTCATGGAAATACATTGATGGGAACACAGAACACAATTGAGATGCTGCAGGTTTTCTGATGATAAATGAACCTATTATTGGCAATGCTAAAAGGATAAAGTTGTCAACTCATACCAGTTTATCACTTTTACTCTGAGAAGCTATTATCCCTTGATAAAAGCTGTAACAGGTACATAGATCATCTAAGGGGATGTTTGCTAGGAGAAGCCTCTGTGTCAAAAGTGTAGATGCTAAGCAAGAAGGAATGAAATCAAAATCAAAGACTCTGGCCAATCATGGGGACACATACGTGAAATCCTAACATTTTGGAAGCAGAAGCTGGGGCATCATAAATTTGATTCTAACCCAAGCTATGTAGGAGACCTTGCTTCAAAATTCAAACCAACCAACCAACTAACAAAGATGCTCTTTATATTACTTATTTCTTCCTGATGTATACTGTAAGACACCTAGATGACTACACTTGACCAAGTAAAACAATTTTTAAGGTGAAAGCTTAACTTTCAATAATATATCTTATTTTACCTTTAAATGGAGAAAAGCATGCCCAGGTAGGTCATATATTTGCTCAAAAATCCATATGAAAGAATGCATATAAAGTAGCATGTTTCGATACATTTCTACAAATTTTGAATGATGGCTCCCTGTACTATTTAGGACAGTAGCCTCCAATCAGTGTTCTATGTGGAAGTGAGTATAAGTCATGAAGATGAATACTTCTATTAATTAGGCAGAACTTTGACAAGGATTCCATTAGCTGACTGTAGGCCAGGTATTTCAGTTCCTATATTTTCTAATACTCCTAGCACATCAAACACTACAAATTAGATTTGAAAATCCTCCAACCATTAGAGCATTATAACAATCCCCTGAAAGATAGGAAAGTCAATCATAGCTCACATTCCTGAATCACCTGCTGGGAGTAATAACTTTAGTAGTGAAGAAATGACTTCTGTTGACTGTTATGATGGTAAGGGAATATCCCCTGTCTGGGAAGATGACTGGAATAGTTCTCAAGCTTCTGAACAAAACTAAGTGGGGACTCTCTCACACAGAGGATAGAAGAAGATAAGATGTTCCATCCTTACTTCTCAAGATTTCCATTTATGATAAAATTTCTTCAGTCATGTGAGTTTTGTTGATGTTGTTATTGTTTAATTTTTTCTACAAAATCACCTTTCAATCATGTGGGCTTTGTTGTTGTTATCGGTGTTTGTTTGTTTCAGATTTTGTAAGGAAATCCCTTCTTTCACCCATTTTCTGGAAATAAATTTGTATGAGTTGGTTTTCTTGATTGATAGTTATCTTTTTGCCTAACATTTCTCAATGGTCTCTTTTTATTTTTACCTATTTAGCCATCATTTCTTATTAACCCGGTGTGTGAACAAGCATCGACTTCTCAAAAAATACACAGAATATCAAGTTGAATACACTTGAAATCAAGTTAAGTCTGCTCTGGGCTTCAACTTAAATAACCTACTCTCTTCTGACCCAGAATGCATTGTTTTCCTCTGTGTCTAAAGAAAAAGGAGTGGTTTGGAGGATAAACACTTTCTCAGAAAACAGCTTATTTTATGATAATGAAGCTTTTAAAAGAAAACATGTAGTCATGAATTGTGAGGATTAAGGACACCAGTGTGAAAATGCATCAGTTCTGATGTGTTTTTCATTATTTGTTTTTTTTTGGGGGGGTTGGTAGTTTTTGTTTGTTTGTTTTGTTTTTGTTTGTTTGTTTTAGGAAAGGGTCTTTCTGTGTAACCCTAAATGTTCTGAAACTTTCTATGTAGATCAAGTTAGCCTTGAATTCACAGAAATTCATCTACCTCTGCCTCCCAAATACTAGGATTAAAGGCATTCACCACCATACTTGGAATACAATGTGTACCAACCAATTAAATTTTTAAAAAACTTTCTAGGAATGGTAGAATTATTCAGATTATCTTTATTTGATCTTTGGATTGGTTTTTGTATCACCAATTTTATTTTATAATTAACATGGCTTCTTTGAAGTTTTTGCATATTTTTAAAAATATTACTTGTCAGCAAAGAGAAATAGAAATTTCTCTAGTTGCATATTTATTTATTCTCTAGTTGTATATTTATTGTATATTTACTTATTCTAGTTGTATATTTGCTTATTTTAATACAAGCAAAATACTGATGTAGAGAACTTTTTTTATATTTATGCAAAATATAAAATGCAAAATATGATTATCACCTCCAAAGTCACTGTGTAGAAATAGTTACCCTTGAGAATTATGCTTTGTGTGTCTCATGACTTTGCACACCTGGACATCAGCCAGGTGCAACCTGCCTCCCATACATGTAATGCAGATTCAGTTTGTTGGATGTTGGAAGCCACTGTGTATGCATGGATGCCTCTGTTTGTGGGGATGGTGACAAGTACAGGCTCTGGTTACCTCACTTTGTGTTGGGTAGCAAAGGAGGGAAATTTGATAATCCTCTTAGTAGCTTGTTTTGAATAAATGACTAAGTATCTAAATAAAAATTGCCTTTTTGCCTGTTGCTATCCTGAAAATGCCTTTAGATTAAAAAGGCATGTTTTTTAATATTTTTATTTTATAATTAATTTAATTTTACATATCAGCCACAGATTCCCCTGTCCTTCCACCCCCAGCCTTGCCACTCAATCCACACCCCATTCCCACCTCCTCCAAGGCAAGGTCTCTCCTGGGGAGTCAGCCCAGCCTGGTAGATTCAGTTGAGGCAGGTCCAGTCCCCTCCTCCCTCCACCAAGGATGAGCCAAGTGTCTCAGCATAGGCCTTAGGTTCCAAAAAGCCAGCTCATGCACCAAGGACAGGTCCTGGTCCCACTGCCTGGGGGCTTCCTAAACAGTTCAAGCTAATCAACTGTTTCACTTATCCAGAGGGCTTGGTCCAGTTCCATTGGGGCTCTTCAGCTATTGGTTCATAGTTCGTGTGTTTCCACTAGTTTGGCTATTTGTCCCTGTGCTTTTTCCAATCATGGTCTTGATATCTCTTGCTCATATAATCCCTCCTCACTCTCGTCATTTGTACTCCTGGAGCTCCACCTGGGGCTTGGCTGTGGATATCTTCATCCGCTTCCATCAGTCACTGGATGAGAGTTCTACCATGACAGTTAAGGTGTTTGGCCATCCAATCACCAGAGTAGGTCAGCTCAGGCACTCTCTCGACCATTGCCACTAGTCTATAGTGGAGGTATCTTTGTGGCTTTCTGGGGACCTCTCTAGCACTCTGCTTCTTCCTATTTCCATGGGCTCTTCATTTAGCATAGTATCTCTTTCCTTGTTCTCCCAATCTGTTCCTGATCCAGGTGGGACCTCCTGCTCCCCTAAGCTCTCTTTCCCCCAACCCTTGCTTTCCATTATCCCCTGCCCCAGTTTGCTCATGTAGATCTCATCCATTTCTCTGTCATTGGGTGATCCCTGTGTCTTTCTTAGGGTACTCTTTACTAGGTAACCTCCCTGGAGTTGTGAGTTGCAGTCTGGTTATCCTTTGCTTTACATCTAGTATCCACTTATGAGTGAGTACATACCATGTTTGTCTTTCTGTGTTCTGTGTTACCTCACTCAGGATGATATTTTCTAGTTCCATCCATTTGCCTGCAAACCTCATGATGTCATTGTTTTTCTCTGCTGAGTAGTACTCTACTGTGTATATGTACCACATTAGATTTAGATGACAAACACTATTATTTAAAGATGATTAAACCAAAAGTTGAGAATGAAAATAAAGACCAAACGTCATGACTCTTTTTATATTAGGAAAGTTTACTGAAATCTTCCCCTTCAAACTTTGCACAGTCAAACATAACTGTAAACAAATGAAAGCAAATACATGAAAAAAATTATAGCACATCTGTGAGTATTCAGGAAGCTAACATATAATTGAGATTAACTGTATCTGTTATTAATTTTAACCCACATGTAAAAATTATAATTGGTTCCAGATAATTGACACATCAGGTATCTCATGAAGGAGACACCACTGAGGCTGCAGTATTAATTAAACAAATAAAATATGACTTTTAATTTAAAACACAATAAAACAACATGCCAACAAATCATTAAAATGTAAGATTACATAATAAAAGTCTGTAAAACAGACTCTTTTGAAGAACACTTTCACATTGCAGTACAACAGTAAAACTTTTATAGCCAGTTTTCATGGAGAAAACATCATTACATTCAGTAAAGGCAGAAAAAAGTTACCTTATGCAGTAAAATCAATGATTAATAACAGTTTTTAAAGTCACATATATTTGAAATTTTCAGAAATACCACCAAACAACTCCTTTTAAAAAGAAACACAAAACAGAAAGACAAATATGGTATGTACTCACTCATAGGAAGATGCTAGATGTGGAACAAGGATGACTAGACTGCTACTCACATCACCAGTGAGGCTACCTGGAAAACGGGACCCCAAAAAAGACACGGAGAAATGGACAAGATCTACATGAATAGCCTGGTCATGAGTGGGAACAATGAAGGGCGACAGTCGAGGGAAAGAGTGGGAGATCCTAGCTGGATCAAGAAAAGAGAGGGAGAACAAGGAATAGGAGACCATGGTAAATGAAGACCACATGGGAAGGTGAGAAGGGGAGGAAGCAGAGAGCTAGGGAGGCCCACGGAGATCCACAAAGATACCCCCTCAAAAGACTGCTGGCAATGGTCGCGAGACGGCAGGAACTGACCTACTCTGGTGATGGAATGGCCAGACACCCAAATAGTGATGCCATAAACCCCATCCAAGGACTGAGGAATCTGAAGGCAGACATCCACGGCTGGGCCCCTGGTGGAGCACTGGGAGTCTAATTAGTGAGTATGAAGAGGATTTATATGAGCGAGAATTGTTGAAGCCAAGGTTGGATAAAGCACCGGGATAAATAACCAAATGAATGGAAGCACAGGATCTATGAACCAAAGGCTGAGGGGCCCCCAACTGGATCAGGCCACCTGAACGGGTGAGACAGTCAGTTGGCTTGATCTGTTTGGGAGGCAGCTGTGCATTGGTGCCAGGTCCTGGGCTCGTTGCATGAGTTGGCTGTTTGAATCCTGGGACTTATGCAGGGACACTTGGCTCGGTCTGGGAGGGGGGAATGGACCTGCCTGGACTGAGTCTACCAGGTCAACCCCGGTCCTCGGGGGAGACCTTGATCTGGAGGAGGTGGGAATGGGGGGTGGGCTGGGGGGAGGGGTGGGCGAGAGGGGGAGAACAGGGGATTCTGTGGCTAGTATGTTGAACTGAATGGTGTTGTAAAATAATAATAATAATAATAATAAAAAAAATGCTATTGAAAAAAAAAAAAAAAAAAAAAAGAAAGGAAAAAAAAAAACACAAAATTAAGAGTTTCAAATTTTCTCTAAAATGTAGTGATAGATGACACATCAAAGTATAGGAGGTACAAACAAGCATCTGCCTTCGAGCTATGACAAGGATGCCACACCCATTAAATTTCAACAACAGGGTTGTCTGAGCAAAGATCTGAATAATTCCAACAATCATTGACATCTCACTGTACATGGGAAAAGCTTCACAGCTCCTGGTGCCCAGATGGAAAGCTATGAGCAGTCAAGAACTGGTAAGAGGGTGAACTAGTCTTCCCTTGGGCTAAGCATCTTAATTGGTTATTCAAAACCAAGTGATCAGCCCTAAAAACATATATGTAGCTAAGATTGAAGGGAAAACAACAGGGTGTATCTATATACTTCTTCATTTATGGACATGTAACAACACTAGTTCAAGAGGAGGGGAAGATATGGGAGGAATGGGAAGATGGATAGGAATGGTAGAAATAATGATAATATAATTATTTTTAATTATAAAATAAAGTTAAAAAAACAGCTTTAGAAGAAATTTCCTGCCCTTGGTGAGGTACTTCTAGGGATACAAATGAAAAGATTAACATAAGAATATAATGTTTAAGTCAAAAGCACAAGGGATGGGAGGGAAAATAGGATCTGGAAGGGAAAGAATATGACCAAAATATATTATATGAAAAATACTTTAAATAAAAATTATTATAAAAAAAGAAGGAAAGAAATGATAACTGCAACCAGACAATAATGATGAAGAGAAAATCAGCAGACTTCCAATGCACGTCCTAATGATGAAGTACGGGCTTTTCCAGATTTGAACCACTGGGTTCAGAAGGAAAAGCTAGGTCTAGCATGATAAACAGGAAGCAATCACTCAAACAAGGAAACTTTTAAAATAACAGATTCACTTAAAGGACTCCCTGACAATAACTTTGAATATTCAGATGAAGTAATAACTTTCTTGGAAGTTTTGGTGTGCTGTAGCTGAGTCTGCCTATAAAAAAAACTATCTTCTTTTAAAAAAATTGAAAGCCTTAATCAAAAGCCTCCATAAAATTTTTACACAAGAATTTTCCAAGTTCTTCAAAAGTATATAATTTTAATAATGTACTAAGAGTACCAGAGACAAATACATGAAGGAATTCAACTTGCCAGCATTCGAGTAAAGCCTTGTTATTCCAGTCCAATAATGAGAGCAAAAAGTAGCTCCCATCAGTCAAGGTTTTCAATAGCAGGTAATATTCCCACTTAAAATATTTCACACAAAACTCAATAGTATGTAAAAAGAATATGTCAAGAAGAAGAGAAATTTATTCATGGGAGACAAAACTAGCTCAATACTAGAGTGGCATTGACCTAATTAATCATAATATTTATCTAGGACAAAAACAGAAGAGTCATGACGAGGCTGTGGTGGTGGATGCCTTTGATTCTAGCACTCAGGAGGCAGAGGCAAGTGGATCTCTGAGTTTGAGGCCATCCTTGTCTACAAAGCTCATGCCAGAACAGCCAAGACTACAAAAAGAATCCCTGTCTCAAAAAACCAAAAAGCCAAAGTAAATAAATAAATAAAAATAGTAGAGTAATAGAGTCTTCCCTACACCTTTGAAAAGGCCTTTAATCCTCAAGTGCTTACTCATGTTTAAGACACTGAATGCAATGGAACATGGAGGAGAATTCCTTAACATGATGAATGTGTTACTACTCCTCATTCAGAAACCAGCATAGCACTTCCAAGGGTGGTGATAGAGGCTTAATTTGAAAAACCTTTGATATTCAGATTTTATATTATTTTAGAAAACCTAGCTACCACTTCAGATATGAGGAAAACCTTACAAAAATTAGATTTAAAAAGGTTTGAATGTTTCTATTAGCAAAGAATACACTCATATGGCTGGGGGTAAACAAAGTCAATAATAAAAAAAATCACATAAATGTCTTTAAAATTGTAATTACTAATTTAAAAAGTCATGTGTCACTAACAAACATCTAATTAGGTAAAACAAAGTAATAGAAAACAACTGTTATTTAGAAATATCTGCCGTTTAGAAATACCAAAATATCCAGAAAAATGTTATATGAATATATGTACTAAACCTATACAAGAAAACAATAAAGCATACTAAGAGGGTCGGGGAGAAAGGGAGAGGGGGGTAAGAGGAGAAAGGAAAGAGGGGAGATGTGTTGCTGGCTCTGAAGCTGGGGTCCTGCTGTCTCTAATCCCGTGGGCAGGAGGTGGGCAGACCCAAAATCAATGGCGCAGATTCTGGAATATATGCAAGCAATCTTGTTTATTAAACAAAGGGCTGAAGTATTTATGTGTGTACTTTTTGGCAGGCTCTGCTTCCAGCTGCTGTGGCACTTTCTGGTTGGCTCTGGGCTCCATGTCATCATCTTTTGGTCTGGAGCTTATGGGTCAGATTTCCCCTGGCCGGAGTGCTCTCTGCACATGTCACAGCTCTTTGTTTGCTTAAGGTGTGGCCCAGTGCTTTTGGCCTTACCTGACTCAGAAATGGATCCAGAGTTTACAACAAAATGAGATTTTTTTTTTTTTTGGTCTAAGAATTATTCTGAGTTGACTATTTTGAAAAACTGCCTACACAGAGAATTTACAAAGCAGTGAGAGGGTTGCTCCCCTCTGAAAGCGTTTGTAGTGTACCCTCCCTCTCTTTGAGGAACATGTTCCAGTCCTAACCATCTGTCTCTTCTTTCAGTTCCATATAGTATATGATTTCTCTATGATGTTTGTTTTATTTTTCTCTTGAGAATTTAGCTAATGAGTTTAGTTAGGCAAAATCAACTCATGTCTCAGATGGAACATTGCTTTTCTCTGTAGCCTGATCTTGGTATCAAATTTATGCTGGTATCATGAAAAGTTCACTGCCCCCTTCTCTACTTTATCTGATCTCTCCCTTTCTTTCCCCTTTCCCTTTTCCTTTTTAATTTCTTTCTTCAAAAAAAAAATTCATTTAATGTGTTTGGGTGTGTGTTAGGATTTCTATCACTGTGAAGAGACAGCATGACCACAGCAACTCTTGTTAAGGGAAAATATTTGACTAGGGCTCCTTTATATTTCAGAGGTTTAGTCCATTGTTGTCATGGAGAGAAGTATGGCAGTTTGCAGGCAGAACATGGTGCTGGAGAAGGAGCTTAGAGTTCTACACCTTGATCCTCAGGCAACAGGAAGTGAACTGTAACACTGGGTATAGCTTAAGCATAGGAGACCTTAAAGCTCACCCTCACAGTGATGTACTTCCCCCAACTCAGAGGCTCTTTGTGGGCCATTTTCTTTCAAACCACCACAGGGTGTTTTGTCTGAAGGTATGTCTATGTACCATGTGTGCCAGGTGACCAAGGAAGCCAGAAGGGAACACAGGATCCCAAGAACTGGCCTTATAAATGGTTGTTAATCACCACATTGCTGCTGAGGATTGAAGCAGGGTATTTTGGAAAAGCAGCCAATGCTTGTAAACACTGAGTTATCCATTCAGCTCATTTTTTCCTTTTTAACAAGGTCTCTAAGAAGCCCAGGCTGCCTTGGTCTGCCACTGCCTTCCCAATAACTGTGAGGCTGAATTGCAGACATGACAAAATCTTAGCTCCTCTCCCTCTATTTTCTGAGTTGGTATCATTAAAGATTATTTCACCTTGTTTTGTTTTCAGGGTAAGGATCTCTCATTCATTCCCTCCCAGTCCTTTCCCACCACTTCCTCTCTCTCCCCCAGATACTCCTCTTCCATTTCCCTTCAGAAAAGAGCAGCCTCCGCAGGGATATCAATTGAACATGGCATAACAAGTTATAAGACTAGTCAAAAACCCTCATCAAGGCTGGACAAGGCAACCCAGTAGAAGAAAAAAGGTCCTAAGAGCAGGCAAAAGAGTCAGAGACAGGCCCCACTCACACTATTAGGAATCCCACAGGAACACCAAACTTCACAATCATAACATATATGCTGATAACCTAGTTCAGACCCATACAGGCTCCCTGATAGTGGCTTAAATCTCTGTGAGTTCCTATGATCTCTTCATAGTTGATTGTGTGGGTCATATTATTGTGGTGTTCTTGACCCTTCTGGCTTTAACAACCCTTCCTTCCCCTCTTACATGGGGTTATATTTTTAGTGTATGTGCATGTGTGTGAGTCTGTTCATAGTTATGAGCATAAGTGTATAATGCCTGTGGAGACCAGAGGGAATCACAGGATTCCTTGGAGCTGGAATTAAAGATGGGTATGAACTTCCCTGTTTGGATGCTAGGCTCCAAACTCAGGTTCTCTGCAAGAACAGTATGGTGATTTGAATGAGAATGTCCTCCTCAGACTTGGATGTGTGAATACTTGTTCCTCAGTTGATGGAACTAATTCAGAAGATAGGATGTATGTCCTTGTTGGACAAGAAGATATGTCACTGGGGGCAGATTTTGAAGTTTCAAAAGACTGTGGAATTCCCAGTCTCTCCTGTCTGCTACTGTCAGATGAGTATGGTAGCCCTCAGCTATTTCTGCTACCATGTCTTTGCTCTGACATTATATACTTTAATCTTCTGAAACTGTAAACCCCATATCAGGCTCTTCATTTTGTAAGTAGCCTTGGTAATGGCATTTTTTCACAGCAACAGAAAAGCAACTAAGATAAACAGCAATCACTCTTAATCACTGGGCAATCTCTCCAGCCCCTGTGGCTCATTAGTGAAAGTACCTGGGTTTTATTATGGAATAGCATTGATTAGTAATTTACTTTCCTTACAATTTGGACAATTGCTATTTCTCTTTCCATTCAATTTTTTGCTGCTCTGTTTTTACCACAAACATGCCTGTGTTGTTTTATCAAATGTAGTGGTTAACTTTTCTTCATAATACCCTCTTCTCTTTTTTTAATGGTTGAGATATACAAGTTTCATTATTTCATTACTAATATCAGCTACTTATAAGATTTTTCTCTTAGTCTAGAATTTTATTAAACCTGTTAAAATATTCTAATAATTAATTTTTCTTTTCATGTTTCTATTTGTATACCTTCAGTCTTAATTTAAAGTGTGTTTTCCTTGTGCTTACTTTGTCTTTAACTTTTCCTTTCCTAGCTTCTTAAGGTGGATATTTATGCTATGGGTTATAAATATATTATATTTTATATTATAGTACAAATATATTTTTCCTTCAAAATTTCAAATCTTTATGAAGTTTCATTCTATAACCTTCAAAAAGCATATGAAATGTTGTTCATTTCCTTTTAGTCTTTATTGAAAAATATTTTCATACAACATAATTTGTTCATGATTTCCCCTAACCTGACTCTCCCAGATCCTGCCTACCCACTCATCTCCACACCCTTTCCCCCTCTCTTTTTGAAAACAAACAGGCAGATCATTAAAAAAAACATAATTTTTAAGAAACACAGAAACAAAGGAAAACACAAGAAACACACACACACACACACACACACACACACACACACACACACACACACACACAAGAAATATAAAAACACAGAATTAGAAACCGTAATGTGGAAGCAAAAAGCCAGTGAGACAAAGGTACCTAAGCAAAGCAATATAAGAAAAAAATCTGCAAAAATACCATTGAGTTTGTTTTGTGTTGGCCATCTATTCCTGGGCATGAGGTCTTGCCTAACGTGTGCTTAATATACCCAGTAAGACTCCTTTAGAGATAACTAAATTTTTTTGAAGGTAGATATCAGTTAGAGATAGCTTCTTGTTGAGGGATGGGAGCTTGTGTCTACTTACATGTCTCAACACTGATACCCCATCTGGCTTTAACCTGTACAGGCTCCATGTACACTGTTAGTCTCTGTAAGTTTATATGTGGCACAGTTCTGTTGTGTCTGGAAAACACTGCTTCCATGGGGTTATCTATCCTCTCTGGCTCTTACAATCTTTCTGCCCCTTTTTCCTCATGTACATTTTCAAGGAAGAAAAGAATAATTTTATGTCTAATTTTCATAGGGTTTTTGTGGGCTGAGTCATGGAATAAGAAACAGATTAACAAGAAGAAATAGCCTGAATATGGGAAATTATCAGAGATACCTAAATATTAACTTTAAATTCAAAAGAAAGGAAAAAAGATCCTGGCCAGGTCAAAGGAGAGAAGATGATGTAAGGGTGTCAGGTTTATAGGGGTTAATGAAGGTCAGGAAGAGTAGACACTGCTGGTTTGAGGCAGCTGGTCAAAACACTGTCATCTGGGAATCATTTCCTAAACCCCACTAAGGCAAACTTACTGCAAGGACAAGAAAGTTATAAATCTTGGTGCTTATGAACACCAATGTACAAAATATTCAGCCAATTATTAACAAGTAAGATCACATAAAGCTTAAAAATAATAAAGCACCATTGTGACAGGCTCAATAACAAGAGGTTTCCCAAAGTTTGAAAAATCACTGCATTAAAAGAATAAAATGCTTTTCCTTGTGAGCCCAGCCTTTTATGATTGAGCCATCAAAATTAGTAGTTTTGAACAGAATTTAAGTGTCTAAATATTCTGACTACAACATAAAGTAGAACCCAAATGCCTCTTAAATAGACCAAAGTCTAGAGTAATATTCTAAGGAAAACACTTTCAAATCTGTACAAAACTAAGTATATTATTGGAAATAAATTTCAAGACATTTAAAAAAAGAATAAAAAATATGATATCTTAAAACGTTTGATAAAATTCTACACACATTTACAATAAAATGTCCCCACACCTAAGGATAGGATAAAGTTTGCTTACTATGATGAGAACACTGTGGTCAGCACAATAAAGGCTCAAAACACCCACACCCTAGTACCTTAGTTCCCAAAAGATGACAAGGGGGCCTGAGTGGCAAGAGAATATAGCACATAGTCTGAAGGTTACAGACTCTAACAAGGTGAGATTTTTTTTTGGTTGTCTGGTTGGGCCCAATCTAATCACATCAAACCTTAGAAGCAGAGGACTCTAGTGAATTTTTCTAATAGTGAAAATGCACAACTCTCCCCTAATGCTTCTAGAAAGAAAGATTTAATCACCTAAGATTGAGGTTTAACATTCTGACCTTGACAATCTTAAAACAATACACTGTGGTTTTTTGTTTATTTTGTTTTCTTTTTTGCTTTTTCTAGGCAAGGTTTCTCTGTGGAGCAGCCCTAGCTGTTCTGGACCTTTGTAGAACAGGCTGTCCTTAAATTCACAGAGATCTACCTGTCTCTGCCTCTTGAATGCTGAGACTAAAGGTGTGCTCCATCACCACCTGGCAAAATAATATACGTTTTAAACCAACTACGTTTATGGTGTTTTGTTGTGCCACTGTGAGAAAATTATAGCAACCATTGTGGTCCAATATATTGAATATAAAGTTACCAGGAACAGAAATAATGCAAGGATGTCTGATCTCTAAGCATTTGATTAACTATCCTTTTTTTTCTTTGTTTGTTTGAGACAGATTCTGTGTGTACACCTAGCTGTCCCTGAGCTTGCTCTGTAGACCAGGTTGGCCTTGAACTCAGAGATTCCCCTCTGCCTCCCTAGCACTGGGATAAAAGGCATATGCCACCACTGCTTGACTTTGATTAACTATCATAAGAAGATACTTATCAATTATAATTAAACAAGGACAGTATGTAAACATATTTATGTTAGAAAGATGATTCCATTCACAGAAATACATGATGGAATGAAATGAGAGCTTTGAATTTTTCCCTTCTAAGATAGGGAAATGTATTTTAGAGATGATTTGGTAAATAAACTCTATGAATGTGTGAGGATGTTATGAACAGAAACAGAAAAACAGGCTATGGGTGGTGGGGATGAAAGAGAAAAGCCTTGAAGTTTATGTAGCAGTGCATAAATTTTACAAGCATGAAATTATCCCACAAAGCAGGAAATATCTTTAAATGTACTATAAGCAAGAGGTAAGAAATAAAATTATCGATGTTTTTTTGTAATTGCAGCTTTTACAATGGGAGAAAGGAAAAATGAATATGAAATGATAAAATACGAGATAGAATGGAATAGAGTTAGAATGAATTCAAGGTGTGATTATGAATACATGAATTTTAGATGTGTTTCCTAGCTCTGTCTACTAACAGTCCTTAGAAATAATGATGACCAATTAGTGGTGAGAACAACCAGATATTAGGTAATAAAAAATATTCCATTTTAAAAGATCTTCAGCCTCTTAGAGAAATGACTGATTATAAGTTTCAATCAGAAAAAAAAACATTAAAAATATCATATAAACATGGAATATCTTCTTTAAGGACATAATTATAAGGCACTGTTTTCTTTACAGAATAATGAATACCAATAAATGTAGAATGATTGAAATACAGAACATTATTGGTTTTTCATATCTTATTTAATGTTTAATTTGGGCTATTATGATTAATGAAAGTTCCTGGCAAAAGGGAACCAGGAAAATATAAAGATAAATAACACCAATGTTAGTAATAAAAAACATAACAAGATACTATAGATGTTTGAAAGTGTTAGGAAAACATTATTAGCACACTTACATAAGTAAAATTACAAACAGTTAAAATGCAGAAATTTACAATTTACCAAAACTGAAACAGAAAAAAGAATACCCGAGAATTAAAGAAATTATATTTTATTTTTAATTTTTTTACTTAGAAAATTGCTAACCAAAAGAAATGCAGTAGGTTATCAAATAAAGAGGAATAAAACAAATATTTTATGAATATTTTCATGGATAAAAATGGAAATATTTTAAGTAATCTAGAAAGTAAAGCATTATTTTACTAAATAAACCAAAAAGGACTTGATAAGAATACAAAACATACACTTATTTCATTTACAAATGCAGGTGAAAGCTGACTCCTAATTATAGGATCCAATTTGTATTTAAAATGACAACTTAAAAGAACATTAATTTTATTCAAGGAAAGTAAGGTTAACTGAATATTTGTCAGTTTAATTCTAATGTGGTTTGACGCAATGAAATTGCTATAAATATAATAGCAAATGTAAAATTAACACTTGGTTAAGTGCCTTACATCTAGATCAAAAGCCCAGTAAGATGAACAGGTAACTAGCAAAGCATTTGAAAAGTCATGGCAGTCAAGAGTCATTGGGAGAAACCAAGAACCCTCTACTTCTGGTCTAGTCATAAACAAACTTTACAGGCAAGACATTTACCTATAGCTATGAATCCAAAGGAAATGCATACACACTTATCAAAATATATGTTCATCAATTATCACATCCAGGTTACATGCATTAGCCTTAAAGAGCTCTCATGTCTATTCTGAGCTAAATGCAGAAGTATAAAAAGAGCTATATAAAATCTAGAAGAACTCACTCTGTTTTATGAGTACCAGTACTAATGAGATTCAAAGTGGGTAATTTTGCTCTTTCTTTTATAACTCATAGACTGTTCTCAGACTAGTGGCTCCTTGTAATACACACTCCTGTGAAGCCACAGGCAGGAGATAGCAAACTGCATTGCTTTATGTCCCCATTTCCTTCCTGCTGACAATAAATCTGTGACTTCCCCATAGTCTGTATCTCAGATTCTGCAACTGTAAGACCTGCACCAAAAGAGTGTATTAATCATTGAAATCAAAACCATAAAGAACAAATAGGTATCCTGAAATGTGTAGAATATAAAAGTCAGAAAATACCAAATAATAAGAGTGAAGTGATGGCAGTTACCATCTGCTGCCAATGGAGACTTTATTGGCACCTGCAGATTGATCTAGTAAAGCTGGATAGGGAAAGATGGATGACCCACCAGTTTCAGTCCTAGAGAGATGCATGCCTCAGGTCACCCTCCATAGATCAGTGATAGAGAGCCATAGGAAATAAAGATTGGTTTAGAATTATAAACAGAAATCCTCCAGTGTGGACAAATCAGATTAAGCCCACAAATATTATAAGATTTTAGTTAATGAAATGTGAAAACTAACAATGACTTTCAACTAGATAAGATCTAGATTCATCTGGAACATGAGCCTCCGGACATTCTTACGAAGGCTTAGTAGGTTTGATTAACTGATGTGGGAAGACCCACCTGAATAAGGTCCAGGGCTGAATCAACAGCAGAAAGTGAGATGAGCAAGAGCACTCGTCTTTCTCTGCTTCCTGACTCCACGTGACCAATAACTGCAGGCACCTGCTGCCATGCCTGCACAGCCCCATGGGAAACCAAAATAATGCTTCAAACTGCAAGTTGCAAGAAACCATTCCTTAAGTTGTTTATCTCCTGTATTTTGTCATAGCAATAAGGCAGGAAGCTACTATGGGACATCTTGTTGAAATAACAATATTCATGAAGCTGGAGGTTCTCAGAATGTTGTCTTTCACTACAGAGTCAACACTGATGCTCCCCTTCTGATCACAGACTGAGGACAACTAATATTCTTCCTATTATGAGAGCAGGGAGCAAACGGAGAGTGGAAGATTCTCCAGCGTCTGTCTTACAGGGGCAAGCTGGGCTAATATTATTAGATAAATAATAGCAACTGGTTTTCTCAATGCCTTGGGAGAAAGTAGTATAGATTAGAAGTAATAATATTGAGAACAAATATACAACAGTGCATTGATGAAAGTAAGACTGTCATTTATTTGCTGTAATCTTATATGATATCTTTGCTCCTCCAAAGCCAAAACCACTCTCCATTGGCTTGCTATATCAGCTGTGCCTGAAGACGACTGAAGGAAGACCTGATGACATTTTGGTTTTTCACTATCACACAGAAAACCATTAAAGCAGCCCATGGAAGAGTCCTGGTGCTATCTGGTGGACAGAGGTTAGACAGGCCAACCATTTGTCTCTCTGACAGATAGACAGATACTACTGGGTCTGTGTGCACACATATCCATGTGTGTGCTTGTAATTTTCTCAACAGACTTAAAGATTTACAACAGATAAATGGCATGTTTTATTCCTGCTATGTTTAATAACAGAGAAAACCTTTGTTTAGCTTGTGGGAGATTTTAGTATGAGAGCTACTTCTACTTTTGCAGTGCCTCTATGATTTTGACATGGCTTCATTTTGTTTCATAAAGTTATGCTAATTTTATGTTAATATGAAAATAGATTTATTTGAACATGATACTCTGTATTGTCAGATATTTTTTAAGCCTCCATTATTTGTAGGGTTTTTTTGTGGGTGTGCTTTCTGTCATGGAATGTTTATAGGATTCTTGCTTCAAAGGTTTTGAGGTTTAAGAACAAATTATCACATTTTTCCTCTTTTCCTTCTCATGAACTGCACTAAGGGCTGTGTGCATAAATAAATAAAACGTGTAATTAATTCAGATGCATTTGTGTTGAGGCATGGATTTCTGGCTGACTCTGCTAACAATTAAGGAACAGAGCATGACCAGCTCGCACTGTTTATCAATGTAGTGTTAAATAAGATTATCACCACATGTTAATGCCGGAAACTCATCCAGCCTCATGGTCTCTTAGTCACATGTAACACTTAGAAATGTTTACATAAAAATCACACAAATTTTATTACTGAAAATTCTTATATGTTTACCTAATCAAAGATGTCTGTTATTTTTTTTTGATTAAATGATCAAGAACTATATCATGAGATTTTTCCTTTAAATAAATTCTTTAACACCAAAAGAAAGGTTTTATTTTTCTCTTCTAGAAGGAAACTACATCTATTAGTTAAATGCTTGAGTTATCATTTCCTAATGTAATTTGGCAGATATGTGGAATTTTTTTTTACTTTTGTGTTTTACTTGTATTGATTTTAAAGCAAGGAATATATAAGAAAGTATTCTAGGAATATTGTCACAAGTGGTCATTGGTATTGGATAAATAATCAGTATGATCTTCAGTGGGGAAGACTTATTTCTCCTGCTCCCAGAATTCCAGAGTTGGCTGTAGTTCTTCATGTTAGGGTAGGCACTTTTTGGGTTTTCCTCCCATCCACATTTGTTTTCCATGTTTAGGTATTAATTACAGTGAGACTTCATGAATGGCTTCTGACATTCCTGAGAGACACAGTCTCAGAGCAAACTCTTTATTCTTCTGAATATTAAAATCTTTCTGATGCCATTTCAGCAACAAACCCTGATCCTTAGATTCAGTAGTTGTATTGGAAAATAATAGTTGTATTCATTGTATTTCTGTATGTAAGGATACATATGTAAGAACAATTAATGAAAACCACAGGCCATGAATTTGAAAGAAAATCAAGGAAAAATATGTTGGTGGGTTTTGGGAGAGGAAAGGAAAGGTGTGAAAGATATAATTGTATTATAATCTCAAAAAAATAAAGAAAATAGTTTGTAAAAGATGTTATTACAAATGTCAGAGATTCCATTACATTTTAAAAACAGAGGAAACTCCAAATAGGCATACCTCTGTATATATCACAGAATAATGTACTGGAGCACAAACAGTCCACAGGAGCAGACCAAAGATAATGATCACCACTAAATCCCCAGAGCTGGACTTGACAGCTGCAGACAAATGTCTATTCCCATGGGACAATGTGATCCTTATTCACATTTGTATTTTCTGACCTTGATTTTGTGTGTAAACAGAATGCACACATACTTGGCTAACCATTATGTGTGTCTTTGAGGTCATTTCTAGATAAGCTCATGTTTTTCCAGTAGTCTAAGTAGGGTACATTGCTCTCCTTGGTATGTGTAGAAATCAGCCAGTCAGAGCAAGGACTAAATAGAGCCAAGAAGTCTATCAGAAGGGAATTGCTCCTCCCTATCTATTTCAGATTGAATGCCGAGCTTCCACACTTAAACCAGGGCCTATACCACTGGTTCTCTTGCTTTTCAGGCCTGTTGGCTTAGATGGAAACTTTAGATTCAAAAGTTTTATGTCTCCAGCTTATACACAAGAGATCTCTGGAATTCCCTGCTTTCTTTATCATGTAAACTGTTGCCTATAAAATTCTTGTATAGATAGACAGATGGAGAGGTATATGAATACATGAATAATACATGGATGACAGATGACAGAATAATAGTGGATGGTATACATAGTAGATGGTATATTGATAACTGATTGCTAAATAATAGAATCAATATATGATAGATGCACAGATTATAGAATAAATGATTGATGGATAAGTATTGATTATAAATGATAGATAAATAGATGCTGGATACTATATAGATGATAGGTGTGTGGGAATCAGATCCTATTTTTTTTTGTTTTTTCTTGATGACTCCAACTAATTGAGTTGTCACCTATTTAACCTTCAATTAAACTCACAAAATGTGAAGAAATGTCTTGAATGATACATGATACATTACTATTTCTTTAAAAATGCTTTTTTTAAAAATACCCTTTTTGATGTGCCTTTGCAGGGGTATATGTTTATGAAAAGAATTATTCTCCTTCTACACTTCCTTCTTTTCATTTCTCCCTTCTTCCTTCTTTTCCTCTATCCTTCCCTCTATCCCTTAAATTCTTCATTGAATTATCCCTTTTCTAAAGTAGCCTAACGGAGGCAGTTCACTGTTCTCATAAAGGATACACATTTAACAGGAATTTAAAACATAAAAGTAAAATACTCAACACTATATTTTGTGTCTGTTATAACTTTCACACCACTAACATCACATGATGAGAGCAATGGTACATCCAATATTACTCTAGAATCTAGTAACTGACATCTATTCTTGGATGCATCATGTTTTAACTAAATAAAACTCAGTGGGAAAAGTACTATGTAAACTTCAGAATAGATATTCTTGAAAAGGCAATAAATGTGCATATTAGTGAAGATTTAGAGCAATAGACATACCTATGTGATCATGGTAGGAGTACAGATGGCTACCTTAGAAAGTAATATACTATTGTTTGTGAGAGTCAAACACAGGAAGATCCTACAAACAAAAGAAACAGCTAAAAGAAGTGTTGGCACATTCCACCAAAGCACATGGGAAATTTCCTACAGCAACATTATTTGTCGTAGCACAAAGCAAATGACAACTCAATGCTCACCAACCATAGAAGGGATAAGAAAGTTGCTGTAGATGCACACCTTTTAATAATTTCAAAGTCATGAAAGTTTGAGCTGTAAAGGTTGATCAGCAGCTAATGTTTGGTCTGTCTTTCCAGAGGATCCAAGTTTAGTTCCCAGAACCTCTGTTTGGTTACTGTAACTCCACTTTCAGAGGCTCTAATGTCTTTGACCTACGTGGGAACTCACATATACAGTTATGTATATGTATAAATTATTTTGTATAATAACAAAAGTTATTTTGTAAAATAACAAAAGTTAAGGTGCATTATGTTTTATGTTTTCTATTGCTGTGATAAAAAACCATGACTAGCCGGGCGGCGGTGGCTCATGCCTTTAATTCCAGCACTTGGGAGGCAGAGCCAGGTGGATCTCTATGATTTCAAGGCCAGCATGTTCTACAGAGCAAGATCCAGGACAGGAATTAAAACTACATGGGGAAACCTTGTCTCAGAAAATCAAAAAACAAAAACACAAAACAAAACAAAATAACACCATGACTAAGGCAATTTATAAAACAAAGTATTTAATTGAACCTACAGTAGCAGACAGTTAGAGTCTGTCATGGTGGAGTGAAAACATGACAACAGGAACAGCTGAGTGCTCACACCTTAAACAACAGCAGAGAACACATGGGGAAGGGCACAGGTCTTTTGAAATCTCAGAGCCTATGCCCATGAAGTCCTCCATGAAGGCCACACCTCCTGAACTTTCCCAAACAGTTCCACCAACTAAGGACCAAGTATGCAAATGTATGGGCCTATGGGGCCATTCTCATTCAGGACAGTAGCTACCTGCATCAAAATGTTAATAGAGAAGCTAGAGAACACAGGTATATAGTTTTATATAAACAGTTATCAAATAGAGACCAAAAAATAACTTTAAAAGGTAGGGTATGGCTATGTTCTGACAGGGGAGAAGGAGCAATCATTTGTAAGGAACAAAAGAGGATTCTGGACACCAAGAGATGATTTGGTTAGTATAGTTTTTATTGAACAATCATGAAGACCTTAATTTGATCCCAAAAAACCCAAGCAAAAAGATGGGCATGATTGTATGTGGTTGTGTTGTCGAATTTTCACAGTGAGAGAGGGATCACACCATGTTTAGCCCTCCTTATAAGGTCTCAATGACAAATCACAGTTCAATTCCACCAAATTTCCCACTGGGAAACCATTGACTTTATTGGGCTTACTTACAGAGTATGAATAAGGGTTTCTAGCAGAAATGTGACTGACTTTTAAACAGCTAAACCAATTGTACTGATCAATATTCACCAAGCACCAGTGATGGTTTCTCCAAAGCAACAGTCCTTCCTCCTCAGCCCATATACTGCATCCCCTGCCTGACACCCAGGTTCCTCTACAACTAGGGAAGAACTGAATACAACTGACTATGAAGAATAACTGGATATTCAGGTGAGGGTAAAGTGACCCCCTCTACCTTGTCCTTCTATGAGGAAATGTCAAGAGTCAATAAGTCCATCTGGGATGATCTTTTGGAAGCCAGCTAATATTATAAATATCATAATTTTTCCACATAGATGATAGTACACACAATATCTTGTAATCCCAGAGCTGGGGAAGTAGAGACAGGCAGAGAGCTGGGGCTCTGGGGTCAGTCAGCCAAGGCTACTCTGTAAGCTCCAAACCAAGGCAAGACTGTATCACAAATATAGGTGGGTAACAATATCTATCACAGGTTGTCTTTTGGCATGTGCATGCATGTGCACACATGTACACATACAAACACACACACACACACACATATAGATAATCCAATCAATTTAATTAATTTATTAGTCAATGTAAGGGGAAATCTGAAATCTAGAAAAAGTCCATTTCTGACCTAAGGTTTGGTACTGTGACAGCTCACGACAGTGAAGGGGCAGACAAACTGACTTACGCTGCAAGTCCCAGTATACCTTCCCTGGGCCCTGTTGTTAGGGCTTCAGTTCCATTCTTACCCAGTCTTTGAAGACAGGTTTCTATCACATTCCTGCATTGAATAGAATTCTTTCCAGCTTGTACTTTGTAGACACTTGCACTCATAGCATCTTTATTCATCTTTACAAATCTTAATGTTTTTAACAAGGAGTGTAATTCTAGGTTTAAAACTGCATTCCTTCAGAATTTCAAGGAGTAATCCCATATCTAGCTCTGCTATTCACATGTTTGCATGTGTTCTCTTTTTCCCCATTTATCTTCTCTTTCTTTCTCTCTCTCTCTCTCTTTCTCTCTTCTATCTTTCTCTCTTTATATCTGTATCTCTGTGTATGTGCCTGTCTGTCTTTCTCTTTATGTCTATCTGTCTCACTCTCTCATTCACACACACACAGACACACACACACACACAATACAGCACTTCTATCATAACATTCTCTCACTAAGATACTCCATGTGCTCTCCGTGGTGCATATTTTCTTTACTGTAGAAAATTGTAAACCAAGTTTCATTACTACAAGGCATTCTTGTTCATCTTTGGATCCAGTATAATTATCATAAGCATCCTGGTAAGTAACAGAAATTCCTTGGACACAGGTGAGTGTATTGGGTAGCTGTTCCAGCTTTGGCCTTGAAACACTGCCCCTAGTGTGGCAGCAAGTAACTGCCACAACTGCCCTGAGGTGTGGCCAAGATGAGACCCCTTAAGACCAGAGATGCATATGTGCTTGCTCTTTTGACTCCTTATGATCCTGGATGCTGGATTGCAGACCAAATCAGAATTCTTCAGAGACCCATGCTGGACTGCACCTCATCTGTCCCAGGTCCTGTAACTGACCCTTTAGTGCCTGTAAGTTACGGCTGAAATAAACCTCTTTTAATTACTAGATAAACTACAGGGAATTGCATCGTTAATTGCCAATATACACAGGTTTGGAGAAATAATCTGAAAAACATCCCTGAAATATTTTAGCATTCTTTTACAAATGGGTGTTGCCTATCTCCCTCTTCTCTCCTTCCCTTCCTCTTTCCCTTGGCGAATTACTCTGGATGTTTGAGGGAGTTGTATATGGGGACTTGCAAGAGATTGAAATGTCACTACAACAATTTCAATCATGTTTCAGTTTCACAATTCTAGATGAAATTTGTAAGAATGCCTCTGTATGTGGTTAGAAATTTTCTTTCTGGGAACTCTTATTACCCTAAATCCCTTATTGCCAGATCACACTATGTCCACAGAGACTTGAGCAAGACATGTCCTCAGTGGCCTTTGTTGACTCATTTCTCTACCTTTCTTGCTTGTAATTTTCAAGAATAACTGTAGAATATGTTGTGAATCCAATGCTCTGAGATAAGATGAAAGCTTGCTGGGACCACCATGGCTCTTTTCTTCTTCCTTCCTCCCTGCAGCTCATTACCCCTAAATCTCAAAGTCTTCCAGAGTATAAATACACCGACTGGAATACTTTGTAATCCAGCAGCTGTAGTGTGGCACAGACCAAGACATCATCACGCACAGAAAAGTTCCTGAGCCTTGAGGGACTGGCTGGTGGTGAATCTTGGTCTTTTCCTTACTTTTGCTGCCATCTTTTAACAACAAAGTCACTGCCTTTAACCCGTTGTGTGAGCAGTCTGCCTTTTGAGATTCATGCGTGAGGAACAAATTGCAGACTGATGAGTGGTGGTGCATGGTGAGCCTACTTCACAACAGGAGAGAATAATTGCACTGAAGCCAGTCATCATTAGTCTCCCTCTGAGCTGTGTATGACAGCAAAGCCTTAGGGGCTGTGGGATGTCCTCCACAAAGCATTTCACATCAATGAACACAGCTTTATCCCCACAGTTCTTTCAAATAATATTATCACTTTCAAACTCTGACTGCTTCCTGGAGCATCCCAGAAGTGTCCCAGCTTTATAACCTTGATTATGCAAGCACTGTATCTAATTTTTTGCATACCTGAACAACAGAATTTTAAGCAAATGTTTTTAGTCAGCTAATCCAGTCCTCACACAACTTAACATTCTTCTATTCCTCTTGACATCTCTACCTCCAGTCTGTTGGTCTATAGCATCATTATGGACTGAACATGTTTCAAGGTCTGTTACTACTGTGGAAGGTCCTACTAATGAAGGAACATTTTCAGGGTCTGTTCCTACTTCCATATTTGGGCTTGAAGTAATTTAAATATAACCATTATTGTTAAGACAGTAGTAGAAGGTGATGGATGTAGGTATTTGCTCTTGAAAATAGAGTGGTAACCATACACAGAGTGCTCTTTTTCTGAGAAAAGTTGGTGTCTTGACTTTAAAGACTCTTCAGTGACTAAGTGTCCTCTTGTGACATCAAATAAGAAGAAGCCATCCCTTCTGTGATCTCATAGTCTACAATTGTCTCTTTCAATCATAACAAAGCGAATCCTCAAGTCTTGTGTTTCTCCTTAGCTCTTGAGACTTCAAAGGATGAAGGACTCATTCAAACATGTTCCAGAGGGTTCTGATTTCTCTGTACTATCAATCAGATGTCTCTAATGTTCACATTTCTCAGTTCCTTGGGAACTTAGACCATCAGAAGGAGAGGAATGTTTGAATCCATCTTCTCAGGACATATAAATGCTACCTGACAAATTGTCACAGGCCCTGGAACTTATCTAACCATGTGCTGCTCCTGACTCTCATTTCTATTGTGTTATGCTATAGCTGGACATCTGTGTCCCCACATAATCAATATTTTCCAAACATGAGATCATTCACTCAAAGAGTATCCTAACAGTCTACTTCTTTTGACTTCTTTTAGTGCCAGTCAACAAACTACTCAGGGATTTGGTAAAAGGACATACAGTGTGCTGTATGTGGAAATTTGGGGAAAAATGGAAACATTTGTGCTGTTATCAATAGGAGGAGAAAAAAATCAAGGGCTATAAGATCAAGACTAATTAGACTGGGTAGAATAATTCATTTCATACCAAGCTGGGAAGGATGGGAAAGAGTGGTTTTAGGGGAAGAAGAAGAGAGACACAAAGAGAGAGATGGGGTGACCATCATGTGCAGATTCCTATTAGAAACCTGACTCTCCTTATTTTCCTTTCCTTCTTCTAATGATCCTGCTTGGCAAAGAATGAAGAAATCTGTTGATGTAAGTATAGCTCAACCTTGAGGCACAGAGCTGGTTGGGAAAGAAGAATGAATGACAAGCAGTGTTGGGATTGATCCAGTTACTTAATAGCACTGGGAACAATTACCCCTTGTCCATCTTCATTCAGAGTCATTTATGTTTGCATGTTATTATTTCTCAAAATGAAGAGTATGAGGGGCATCATTGATACAGTTATGTAGATTGTCTCTCCAACGAGCTTGTAGCAGAAAAACCTAAGGTTCAGAGTGTAATTATCAGTAACACATCACACATTACATATGTGAGAAAGATATAATTGTGGAACATCTCATTCTGTTTCAAAATGTGTGACAGTCGTACTTTAGATTCTCTCTGTTTGCACTAGCCTACTCTCCTCTTGTATCTCCCCAGATTTCTGATTATAGAGAAAGTGTCAATGTTCTTTGCTTAGAGTCTTCCCTGAATTATGATACAGATTGAAATTGGAAAGTTTTTATTTTTCATATATTAAGAAGTATTCCTGTTTTTCATGTAACTACTATTCTATCTTCATAATTTCATGTATACATATTTCCGTTCACCAAAGCCTATTTCCTAAGCTATATCACTTAGTTAATTCCTGGCCATCTTTAAGTCACAGATCCTCACTGACATCACCTCAACTGAGATAAGTTGATCTTCTATTATACTAGGTAATTATTCCTTTTGCACACTTAAAAGAAGGCATATGAACAGTTTTCTGTGGTCTTGTTTCATTACATAGTTTGTCATTGTACATGTTTTAGGTCACCGTTTTGGTTTTCTGATTAACTTTATAAGGCCACGCAGCTCCTCTCTTATCACAGTCTGGAAAACTGGAGAGTCAATATTATTCTTTCATCAACTGATATGTTCTTCATGGCTCATTTGTAACGTCATCTATGTTTTTGGCCTTTTTCCCATGACCTCAGGTTTGAGATTCTTGGGAAGAACAATGACATGAAATCTTGATAGAGCCATGCTGTTTAAGGAAGTGAGGAGAATTTGGTGAGGAAGTTCAACCCTGTTCTGTCTCTTTACTCAAAGAACAGTTTAAATCACATATATTTTACGTCATCTTAAGATCTGTGTAGTCTTTGGATAGATTTTTAACAAACTTAGGATCCATTGTCTCAGGTTTATCTTTGGTGACACTGAGTGTCCACTGGCTGTCAGGCACTGGCTGCTGGTACACCTTTCATCACACAGGTGACTCACATGGGCTTAATATTCACTCGGTTTCTTTTTTTCCTCACAGCTATGAAATTAGTAGCCATCATTCTCAGCTAACTTTACTTAACTTAAGGTGTATGTGAGTGTCTAGAATCTCTGTCTTGAAGTAGGTAGAAACACTCTTAGAAGCTATTTTTACTTAAGTTTAGTTTGTTCCAATTTTATCTGCACTATAAGGGATACTATATAAAAGAACAATAGTGCTCAACATGTTTTCCCAGGGTATTGGTCTCGTGGAAGCTAGACCTCTGGACATTCTTCTTAGAACCTGTCCATCTGACTTTTATCAGGTGTGCTTGGCACCTAGCTAAAAGCCTTTTTGTTGCTCCTTCTTTGCACATTCTCACTGAAATATATTGGGGCCACTTCAAGTTTTCACCATGGCTCCTTCATCTTTACTACCTACCAGGAGCTAGATCACGTATCAGTGGGTTACAAGGAAGTTGAGAACAGATGAAATAGAAGAAGGGACAATTGTGAAGAATAAAATAGATTAGTGAAAATGTGATGGAAACAGGATAGGTAATAGACAAATATGGTTGAAATATATTATGTGCTTATATGAAAATCCCATGTTGAAACTCTTTACTATGTATAATTATGATGTTTGAATGAGAATAGTTGTCATAGGCTCTTATACTAAAATAATTGGTCCACAGTTGGTAAAATTGTTTGGGAAGAATTGGGAAGCATGGTCTTGTTGGAAGAAATGTGTCACTAGGGGTAGTTTTTGAGGTTTCAAAAGCCTGTACCATTCCCAGCTAGCTCTCAGCCACTGCCCCAGTACTTGCCTATCTGGTGCCATGCTCCCCAACATAATGGTCATGAACTCATCCTCTGGAACTGTATGCTCCTTTTAATTCTTTCTTATATAGTCTGCCATGGTCATAGTGTTTTCATAACAGTAAAAAAATGTAACTATTAATACAATAATTAATATATGTCAATAAAAACATTAAAAGGTAAACACTTGGGTATGTAGTTTGCATCTTAGAACCACTATTGCTTTGGACTGGACCAGGGATGTTATGGGTCACTATCATCTCTCTGAGTTCTAGAGTTTGAAAGCTATATAGAGATTTGATCACTAGTCAATGGACTGGGAAGTCCATTGTAGCTGTACTCAAGTACAAACTCAGTTTTTTATCTGCGTGCATAGCTGCTTAATGTTGCTTGACTGGGTCATTGATCATGACATAGGAGTTTACATTTTCTTGTAAACACATAATGGGAGTACCAGTGAAATAGAAACACCAAAACATCATTTTTCAGCACAGCTAAGTGTGAATACTAAGTACTATCCACTAATGGTTCCTGATTGAGTGTATTACAGGGGGTTGAAGGGCAAGGCACTTATCCAACTTTAAGACTTGGACAGCATTGGAACTTTTAAAGAGACTGTGAACAGATTTTTTTTCTCATTCTCTTTTGGTTTGGGTTTTGAAAAGTAGCATTCTAGGTATACTATGAGAGATAATAAAATGAATTCTAAAATCAGTTTGCATATAGATTAGTGACAATTGCTTGCTTTACTAATAAGGATGAGCTTTGAGTGAACAAGGCTTCTGCTTGTAATTTCATGTATACATTATTCATCTAAACCATCATTGTGAATATGAGTCATTTGTAATGTGTTTTCAGAGTTATAGATAACAGACAGAGGAAACTCAGTTTGCAATGCAGTGATAGTTTTCTTTTTAAAAAGCTTTCAAAATGATTTTTTTAAACCTAGGAATAATTGTGTTTTACCAATTTTAAGATAAATGAACATTATGAAGGAATTTTATTTTCTCTCCAGGAAGGAAGAGGGGTTCATAGATTCAGGGAATTCCTGGAAGTAGCAATATTCACATAGCCCCTGTAGATGGCTGTGGAAGCAGTAACCTTACATTGAGCAGCAGGGTGTATTCCCACTTCCATAGGTGGCAGCATGTTGTTCAGAGAGATCCCAAGAAGCAGTTTTCATGAGTCATCATCCATGCTGGGATGACTTTTTGGTGAAGCAGCTGTTCTTGAGTCATCCATGCATCTAAAAGGGAGCCCAATGAATTCATTAATCTGCTGATTTAGACCTTGGTATAATCACTGCTTTGATCTGCTGTTGGTTCTGTGTCTGAGGTGAGTTAATATTTGCTTGTATCTCCCTCACTGAAATTCTTACATAATAATGAGAATCATCTAGAATATGTCATATATGTTCTTACACAGTCTATAGCACTTACTGAGATTTTATACATTTACTTTTCACTGATTAGTCTGCATATTGCTTATGCTTTTTCCCTTCAAAAATGCTTTTCCTTTCTAGAGAGTACAAAATTCCATGTTCTTGGTCCCTATCACTTCAACACTTTTTTTTTTAATATTGATTGCTTCTTTCCCTTGAATCTTGCACAGCACCTTCTGTTACCATGAAAGCTGGTCCTCAGGGAGGAAGCTTTCAGGTCAGTTCCAGCTCAGGGGCCTCTTAGCCCTGTTTTTAAAGTGCACATGTCTACAATAGGGACTTACCTTCCACTTAGGGTGCAGAGGTTAGCCAAAGACAGTAGTGATAGTTTGTAATGTTTGAGGAGTCTCTTGCACAACCCTTACAAACAACTCAAAAGAGGGATTCTTATATGGGTTTTTGTTAGATGGCCTTTGGCTCTTGGAAGGGTAATTGTCAGCCCAGATGAAAAATTTCATTTACTTTATATGTGTATATTTATATACTGACTGACATATATTTGAAATAGTTTTAGATAGGTAACTAATAATGGGATTTCTTATGACTTCTTCAGGCATCCTTATTACTATTGTGTGTTCCTCCATCCTTTTTGTTTATTTATCTCCCCTGTTGCCTAATTATACAACTCCCATTTTCCCTATCAGATTACCTGAACCCTGTTATTCCTTCTTTATTGCTCCACCAACAACAACAACCAACATTGCAATGGCCCCCTTTTATTACCCTGGTTTCTGCAGTTATTCCAGGATATATATTCACTATAAGGTTTACAAGAGAAGGAGACTGCCGGAGCACTGAGGCCAAAGAACAAAGCTTTATGGAGGCACTACCTGCCAGACTGTCTACAGGAGAGGGGAGGAGAGCCCCACCAAAAGGAAAATTTGGATTTTATATGGTGGAAATCCTGCAAGCAGTTGTTGTAAGCCATTTTTTTTTTACAAGGGGACTTCTGGTCGTTATCAGAATGCTGTGGTCAAGGTGCTATGTTGAGATAAGGGTCAGCTGACTTCTGAGATGTGCAGAATATTCAGTTTCCATTTCCCCAACAGGGCTAGTTCCATCATGGGTTATCCCTCTTGGTGTCTTAGGTAACTCAGTCTTGGCCAGGGACTTCACATCTGAAGATATGGAGCTAGAAGCCTCAGATGAAACAGAACATGTATGATGGTTGTCTTTGGGGTTCTGGGTTACCTTACCCAATATGATCTTTTCTAGCTCCCTTCATTTACCTAAGGAGTTTATGATTTCATTTCTCTTAGTAGCTGAATAGTATCTAAAACTGTGTATGTCCTACTCAACTGTGACACTTATGAACCACAACAATGATCAACAAGGCATGATAACCCTAAGGGTACAGTGATATGTATACTTTGGTGTTAACCAACAGTTCTCTCCAATTGGACTTAAGACATGCTCATCAAGAGGGAAATCATAAACTACCCAGGGTCAGTGAAGTCCTGTCTCTGGAAGGAGAACCTACAACTGATACTTTACTAAACCATTAGGATCAAATACTTGTCCTTATACCCACAATAAGTATATTCTTTACCCATCAACAAGGTAATTTCTCATTGAAATAGACAGAGACCAGTCTAGAAAATCACGACAAATTAAAATGAAGGCTTGTGAAGCCCAGTCTCAAGGATTATATCTACAACACAACTCCTGTGCCTAATTCTCAGAGATCATTTTGAAATGGGGCATATTACAAGGCTCAAAGGGCCATGGAGTTTTCTGTGAGATTGTGTCACCTAGAAATGTCAAAATCTAGACCAATTATCTCTTACCGACATGCATCTTAAACATAAGCTGAACAAGAGAGAACAACAATGGCATGTTAATGGAGACAGGGAAAATCCCATTCATTTATGGTCTCCACCATGCAACTAAAAAATGCCAAGGGAGGGAGAAACAGTCTTCCCCAGGAAAACACACACCAATTGGTTACCCAATACCAAATGGTCAGCCAGCATACAAAAAATAACATTATATAGACCGAACAAGTTATATTTATGTATTTATGGATATATATATGTGTTACATAAATATATCATGTAATAACAGTTAACAACAATGACTATAAAAAGGACATATGTTTGAAAGATAGAAAGTAGGGATGTACAGGAGAGTTTAGATGGAGAAAAGGGAAAGAGGAAATGATGTATTTATATTATAATATAAAAAATAAGAAATACAAAAAACAGACAAAATATATAACCACTGAATTCAGGAGCCCTGACCAATAGGGAACATATAACCCATGTTTACAAATTGTGTATCCTTCAGTACTTTGCAGGCTAGGCAAAATTCACACTTTGGCCATAGAGTGCCAAGCAGGCCAAGACTCAGTATAGAGACCTCACAACTGTTCCTATTATTTTAGATAAGCTAAATGTCTCATACTGCATGTTTCTCTGAGTTCTGTCTTCCTCCAGCTTCATTCATCCCTTTCTCTTTAGTTCTAGAGAACTCATTGTGACTCTTATAAGGACCTTGTTGCTTTAATTTCTCTCAAGTTCACTTCTGCTCTTTGCAAACAAAGCATTGCATCCATTTCAGCTGACTTCCTTAAAGTTGGTTAAATATTAACTATGATTTTTATCATGTGTTATATAGATAACAATAAAATATAGATAAAATAAATTATGTTTCATAACATTTGGCATAAATTTATAATCATTACTTAAAATTAGCTGTTCCACTTTATTTTCTACATATAGTTGGCTCAAACTTATTATTTATGTTATGTGTTTTTATTAATTTTACTTCACTTTGTCAGTGCCACTTACTGTTGTGTAGCAATTTCCTCTTGGTTAAAACATTCCCTCCTAGAGGGAGGTTCATGAGATTCAGAAAATGAATAATCTTCACAAAACTTGGAAAAGTGAAATTTACCAGATTATCTGGGACCCTTCTCAAGGTTACAGCATTAGTAAACAATTTCTGGGTAGAGTAGACCGATCTGTGCAGATTCCTGCAAGTAGTGCAAAAAGCTTCAGGAATGCAATTGTCCTAAGTTGTCACTTGAGCTGGGTGGACTTTTCAGTGATGCAGTTGCCTGTGAGTCATTCGTGCACCTGTAAATGACTACTCTACTACATTCCTGTAAATAACTCTAATAACATCCTTCATCCATCAAGTTTGATGTCGGTGGAGTTATTTCTCTGGTCTGTCATCAGTGACCTGTGTGGTACAAAGAGATATTTATTCCTGTTGCTCCAAGAAAAAAAAATAAAACAACACTCATAATATGGGGAAAGACCTGAATTAGATCACATGTCAGCAAACCACAAAACTCTATAGACTCTTCATGCCTGCTTTATCTGTTGAACTGAGTTGTATTCATTCCAGAGTTAAAGATGTTTTTGTATGTGACTCCCTTAAAAGATCACTTTTATGTACAAGAATAGTCTTCAGCATTGAAACACTGTTATTATCTCAGTTAAATATGATGAAAAAACAGGTGTTATCCTATTTCTCATACCAGTACATGGAGATGTTGAATGGTCTAAAAGAGAATTACTATAATAGAGGGAGGATATAACCAGAATAGTATATTATCCATCAAGAAATAATACATCTCTTCTTTTTCCAGCCAACCTGACATCCCCTAGCACATTTTCCTTGCACACATTTGACTCAAGATAGAAATATCCATGGAAACAGCAATAATAGTAAAAAGGTGACAATGAGTGCTATATTCTGTTAGACCCGTCAATAATGTAGTAGTGACTCAGTACATGAAGACTTAGTTAATCTAAACTTATGAGCACCCTTCCTATTAGTTCCTCATAAACCGTCCCTTTTACATAGTCTCTAGGCGTCTATTACTCATTTTTGTAATCAATAGAATATTCACAATTAGAATATCTAATCAATCTTCTAAAATATGTACATGGCAAATTTAGACATTCTCTGTGTTTGTTGCTTCAGTGACACATGTTGAGTCACATAATATATCTACATCAATATCATGTAACTATTTAATCCATCCTCCAGATGTTGAAAAGAGTAAAGGAGACTGATTCAAGGTTACATTGGGAAACTGGCATATTACATAGCTGTGCTAAGCACACTAGAACATACTGCTACCTTACTCATAAGCCTAATGCAGAATTTCTTAGCAACCAAACACATGAATCTTCACAGCTGTGCTGAAACACACAGAAGAGCTTAGTTTCAGAACAGTTTTATCCTCAGATTTTTTCTGTTCATCACAGTATCATTCTTTTACATAAATAAGGTAAAATAGAAAAATTGTGAAACATTGATATTGTGAGAAGAGGTACAGTTTTACTATAGCTAGTATGCCAACTAGCATGTAAATATTCCATAAGGTAAACACGGAACATTTTGAATGAATTATTGTAGCTTACAATAAACCAGGAAATTTAAAATAAAACATAGCTACAATTCTGGATATGCATTATCCAAATTGTGAGTACAAGAGGTGTAAAATTAGAGATTAATTACATTTTATAATCTTATCTTCTTTGACAATGTAGAACCCATTAGGAATATTAATGCAAAACATTTGGTTTGTGTATTTACATAAATTTGCATACTTGTACTCTTTCTATCTATATAAAAACATGTGTATGAGATAGAAGGAGAAAAAGATAGACTTTGCCAAAAACTCTATGCTTAAGAACATTTCTTCCAAATCCTGAACATCCTGATGACTATGTAATAACATAAATTGTTTCCTCTAATAAAAAACATACTATTTTAAGTTTTTAATAATTTTGTCTGTTAATATATTTGGAGAAATGCATGCCTAATTCTGTATCAAGAGGAAGTTAATTGTAGGATACCTAATCTCATATCACACTGGATAGATAGCATGCACACTCTCCAAGGAAAATCTTCTAATGCCATATTCTAATGCTGTGCAGCTACAGCACCTCCCTGTGGGCGTGCAGCTCCTGATGATCTGCAGCTTCATTTCTGGAAGGCAGGAATGAAGGGAATCAGGAATGCAACAACTGGATATTTGCTACTGAAGTATTCTAAATCCCTTGTGTACTTCATATATTCAAGTCCAACAAAAGGTTGCAGTCTATTTCTTGAATGAAGCAAAAGAGTTCTCATGCTTTTTCAATCACTGCTCCTTTCAAAAGGCTTCTAGAAAACTCTAGTGTTCTGTGGTGTATTATCTTACATTGAAATCTACATGAAGATATGAGGATGGCCATAACTCTCTTTGTGTTCATGCTCCATGCCTGAAATTAATAGTGCACAGAACCACAGTACACAAAAGCATCCACAGTACACTCTGAGAAACTGAAATTGGAGTCACATAGCTCACTGATTCAATGAAGGATATGATCATTTAGTAAACAGTGGGCATCATATGTTTGGAGACTGCTGTACATTCTGACTTTGAGAAAATGAAGACTTCAGAGCACTTGAGAAGTCTGGCAGTGTTGATTACAAATGAAGTCTTTAAACACTGATCCTCAGAGTGCCCTGCTGAGTGGAAATGGAGGCTGTGGCCAAGGCTACAGTGTCCAAATCTGCTAAGATTAATGGGAGTGAATTACCATTTTGCTCCAAAGGAATGTTTGGACATCAGTGAAAAATGAGTCTAAACAAAACTGAATGTCCACATTCTAGCATTATATTAAAGATTTAAATAGTGTGAAATCATTCCAGACCTTGGAATTACTTTGTGTTGTTAATGCCATTTGGGTGACATGTGTTCATTAGTATATGAAAATACTATGAAGTAAAGTTTTCATTGAGTATTGGAACTGCTTAAAACTTCCCTAGGTGTAGATCATGAGAGATTTATTCATGGCTACTAACAAACTTTAAACAATGAGAAATAACCCAAAATAGATGAAGAGAATCAGCATTCATCAAGGTGTGACAGTGCCAGCCACCAGATTTGTTCATTGACAGGTTGCCTCATATTTACTGTTTTTCCAAATGAAAATATGGAATAAGAATCATTGCTTTCACTTTTTAAATAATGGTTGTTTCAAAAATTAAGCATTTGTTGCTAAGCAAGCAGTGAGTTTTGATAGAAACAAAAAAAGACTTTGTCTCAGAAAATGAAGATCACAGGATTCTTCCTTGTTAAGGACTTTTCTAAATATCTTGGTCTTAAGTGTAAGGATAGTGTTGTGGTTTGAATTAGAATGACCCTAATGGGCTCATATACTTGAATGCTTGGTCCATAGTTGATGGGATTGTTTGGAAGGATTAAGAGGTGTGGTCTTATTGGAGGAAGTGTGTCACTGGGAGGTGGACTTTCAGGTTTCAAAAGCCCCTTCCATTCTCAGTTAATGCTCCCCCTTCCTTCCCTCCCTCCCTCCCTCCCTCCCTCCCTCCCTCCCTCCCTCCCTCCCTCTCTTCCTTGTAATTGTTGGCTCAACCTTAAAGCTCTAAGCTATTCCTCCAGCACCATCCTTGCCCTCTTGCTGCTCTGATTGCTACCATGATGGTCATGGACTCTGCTGTATCCTGGAACCACGAGTCCCAAATTAAATGCTTTCTTTTAGAAGTTGTCTTGGCAATGGTGTTTTGTCATGGCAGTAGCAAAGTAACTAAGACACATACATAAGCACTCACTTGCCCTCATTAGTAATATTTCTCAAAGCATAGTGAAAATATATATTTTTTGAATATACACAAAAGATAAGTTCATTCACTGTATTCTAAGTCACACCAATAGGATAAGAACACATGACATTCAATACAGACAGCAGTAAAGGAAAAGTAATGAGTAAATCTGTAATGGAATCTCCTGTCCTTAAATGTTTCCATGTGTGTGTTTCAGTCTAGGTATGAATGATATAAATAATGGTAGCCAGCATTCCCCTGGGAGGTGCTACCTGACAGTTGAGTCAAAGGCAGTGGTGTGTACTGGGAGGAAGAACTTCTATGAAGAAGGATGGCATTGGATAGGGCAAGGGACTGTTCTCAGCTTGCATCTGCCTGTTAATTTGAATTACTTCAAATCCACTGGTTCAGTTCACTGCTAATTTACCACGGTGATGGAAAATATGAACTTTCAATATCATCTAAGTTTTTCTCTCCTTAGCTCACATCAAAAGGGCTAAGAGGACATTCAATCAATTGGAAGAATTGTTCTCACATAGGACAGCCCTAGTCTCCCAGTCAGCCTGTGAGGGATGGGCACATGAATGACCCACAGCAAGTTGATGGCCCTGATGCAGATGGAAACGATTCATTTCAAAACATTTAGAAATGGTGTTTTCCAGACCATGAAATGATACCCTGGGGTTCCCAATTCTCCTGCTACGGCTCACTTACCTTGGTTTCTCATCTACTACAGAACTGAAGCACACTTTATCACACTCATGACCAGAGCCAAAGTGCTTTACAAACACCACTTAGGTTCTCATTCCTTTCAATGTCTTGTTGTAGTAGAAAAGCAATGTCTCCCATCCATTTCACAAAACATTTTAAACATTGCAGATAGTTACTCTATCCACAGTCATGTTGCTCTTCGACGTTGAAAAAATTTTATGTGTTTCAGGAAAAGAAAATAATTCTAAGTAGTAAAATTGACTAATCCAATTTAAGGGAGACATAGCATGATGATATACTGTTGCAAGGAAATAACAGCCAGAATTAAGTTTGAGACTCAGCGAGATTAACCACCTATTTGAATATCCAGAATCACTGATTAATGATTTGTTTCCCTAAGTAATGAGTGACCATGTTATGAGTGTATAATACTGATAAATTTGCTTTCCATGTCTTTGAATATATGCTCATTTAAAATTCTCTTTCTGTTTTACTTTTTAATAATTAAATTCTATTTTGTTTTTATAAAATATCACTTTGATATGTATAACTAGTTTTCTGAGTTCCATTTATCTAATGATGCTAAACAAAATTAGTCGATGTAAAGTGCCTTTGAATTACAAAATGAAGCAATCTTGCTGGGATTAAAATTTATACATTTCAATTAAGGCTAAACTTACCAGCATGATTATTCTACAGTATACTCTGAGTATCTGAACAAATAAGCCAAGAGATGATGAAAAGGAAAACAAGATATGCTTAGTACAAATTGGTGCAAAACAACAAAAGAAGGTGTTATTTCTGATGCCCATAACATAATGACGCAAATGGATATTACGTGACATCCATTTGATAGGCAAATCCAAAGATGGCAAACAGATCTATGAGTGCTGGCCTCTCCTAGCTGAGATTAATAAACAGAAATTCATAAGATGCATATATTCTCATGTCTCAAATACATCTCTAACAATATGCATGGAAGCTCGTACTAGCCTGTTTATCACCACTGTTAAAGCATTTGAAGAACATTTTACAAAAGAAGCAGACTTCATCTTCTCCTGTGGATTTAATGATTATAGTGTCCAATTCAATTACTAAAATTGTGCAAATCTGGTTGTCTCAGCTGCCTGAACCTGGTTTTATCACCATCATAAGAAGGGCACCACAGATTAGGTATTTGAAAATCAGTTCAAATAAAAATAAGATGTCCTTGGAGTTAAATATTTTATTCAAGCTTATTACTGTTATTCTTGGAATGTATAGTTGGCTTAATAGTTCAGAGGAAATATTTCAGAAGCTAAATTCACTCAGAGCAGGTGCCTGATTTTTACAAAAATGTCAAAATGTACACTAGGGAAGAGATCGCCTCTTTAACAAATGCTACTGAATAAACTGGAAATACAATTGTAGAAGAGGGTCATTTCCACTAAGGTGTAAAAAATTAATTTCAATAAATAAAATTTAATTAATTTACATCATAGACAATGATGAAAGACTTGAAACTGTGAAACTTATAGAGTAAAACAGAGAAAGTGCTTCATTTTTTTGGACATAAGCATGAACTTTCTGAAAAGGATTCCAACAGCAAGACAAGGATCTCAAGAATTGACATTGGGCTTTCACATAAAACAAACAAACAAAACATCTTCTACAATGCAAAAGATACAATGAATTGTTTGAAGAAAATATTACAGGGTAAGAGAAAATATTTGCCAACTATACATAGATGGCAGATGTGTATCCACAATGTTTATGAGACTATCAAATTCAACATAAAAAATAAAATTTTCCAACCAAAAAATGGGCTGGTTAACTAATAAGTTAACTAATAAGTTCTCAAAAGAGGAAACACTAATGGTTTGTAAATATTTAAAAAATTGTTTGAAATCCCTTAGGCCTCTGGGGCATGAAAATTATAACTATTTTGAGATTATGTCTCACCCAAGTCAAAACTATCAGCATCAAAATAGATAACAACAAATGCTGGACAGTCCATGGTGATAGAGGAAGTCTTGTATACTGCTGGTGGCTATGTGATTGGTACCCACACTATGCAAACTTGTAATAGAGTTCCTCAAAAAGCACAGTAGATCTAACTTATGAGTCACCTAGCGTATTCTTGGGTATGTCTCCAAGAAACTCTAAGGCAGTAAACCACAGGGATCTTTGAACACCTGTGTTCATTGTGTTGCTATCCATGGTAGCCAAGACAAGGAGCTAGCCTTGATGTCTACAAACAGGACAGTAGAGAAAATGTGATGGAGAATTGATAGAGAAAATACTTTCATTCAGCCGTGAAGCATGAAATTATGTCATTAACAGCAAAACATATGGAAGCACAGATCATCACACTAAATGAGGTAATCCAGCCTCACAAAAATAGCACATTTTCACTACTATATGGAATCTATATTTAAATATATATATATGTATGTGTGTGTGTGTTTACCTGTGATATGAAAGTAGATGGGGGGACTGTAATGGGGTAAGAAGAGGGAAGGAGCAAGACTAAGTAATGGGTTAAGAAGAAAGACAAGTGTGTATTTTCCTTATGTAAAGATTTCATATATGTGTATGTATATTATATGTGATATATATGTGGAAAAAGGATTTAGGAGAGGGTAGAATGCATAAGAGAAAGTAATGATGGGGCATGTATGAGCAAAGTACAATTACATATGGGTATGGGAATGTCATAACGAATCCAATTGTTTTATATATTAAGTAAAAACATTAAACTGAGCATTAATAAACTATACTGTACTATTTTATAATTATGTCACCTCATCTTAATTTTTATGAGCTGTTAGGCTTTTGAATTTAGAGGAAAGTAACATTTTGCTATTGATAGATTTTGAGGTTATTCTGCATGTTTCTTATTCTGTGAGCCATTATTGTGACATCATAGTCTCGGGCCCTGGAGCACACATACTCAGCAATGACTTGCAATCCAGCATTAAATATACTGGCACATATTTTCAGTTATAGGCATGCATTTTATCAGGAAAATAAAGGCATGCAGTCAAGGAGATTACTATTTTATATTTCCTCTCTGTTGAAATCTGTAAGAAAAAGGCAGCATTTTAAATCCTGCTCCTGGGCTAATGCTGCTTTGGAAATTGGAGCCCATCTTGAACTCTCAGAGCTGAAGTATAAATTCATGTAAATTGGAATTTATAATGGAAGCAGCGTGATACCTTACTGAAGCTGCGCAAGCCAAGCTCCACTTGGATACAATAAAACAAAGAGCACGGCAGACCACCCTCCGCTGTGCTTTTATTAACTTTCTATTTCCAGCCTCCGAGAGCCTGTCAGTAATGCCTGCATTTCAGTTGACTTCTCTGCAACCATTCTGCTTGATATTTGCAAGTCACTGAATGTGGTATTTTACTTCATCAACCGATGTACTTTGGAGAGACACTTGAACGTGAAGAACTGAGTCTATGACTCTGGCCCGTGTAAATGTGCCCACTGATGGAACTAAAGCGTCTGCGCAGGATTGGAAGGCAGATTTTGACAGATCATGGAAATATAATGAAAGTCATCATTTATGTTCATGAACTATAAAGCTTCCATTTTCTATAGCAGAAAATGACACAGGAATGACTCTCTGCTTCCATCTATGGCGATTATTAGAGAGACTGATGACAAGGAATGTGATTAAGTAATCCAAAGCCACAGACCCATTTACTCCTGCTTATTATTTGAGGGGTCAGTTTGACACTCTCAGAAATCAGGCATCCTATGTCTCAGGCTGTGCAGTTGACACATTCAGTTTATTGAAGTGCTCTGCTCAGGCCATTGAGTGGGTAGCAGAGGACATTTGAACTGGGTTTTTTTCTCTCATAGGCAGGGAGGCAAAATTCTATTAGGAAAACACTGGCAAGCTGAAAAAAGCACAGAAGAAAACTTACAATTCATCACTATATATTGGTTTCTCTTTTTGTCTAAGAATTTAAGATGGGTGAAATGTTTTTAACACATTAATTGCCTTAATATATGTACTAATCAAATAAAAAATTCTGATAGCATCATTGGATGTAGAAGGAAATATTTGATAAAATCGAACCCTTGCAATCACAATTTAAAAAGAAAATATAATAAAAACTCCAAGTATACACCTTTCCAAAAGGATGGTGCACACATAGGGAAGGGTGAGATCACGGAACCATCTAGAAGGGATTGTGTCCACTTAGATTTACTCTGCAGATCTAAGGAGGCCATTGTGTCCTCATGAGCTGTGTGTGTGTGTGTGTGTGTGTGTGTGTGTGTGTGTGTGTGTGTGTGTGTTCCCGTGCAAGTGCACGTGTGTGCGGGGCGGGGCAGGGTGGGGGAGCTTGTTCTGTTCCCAGAATGAAAGGAGTATTCAACTAAAGCAGCACAGGCCTCCCCTCCTTCTGTCTCCCCGCCCCTCCTTCTGTCTCTCCACCCCTCCTTCTGTCTCTCTGCCCCTCCTTCCGTCTCTCCACCCCTCCTTCCGTCTCTCCGCCCCTCCTTCTGTCTCTCCGCCCCTCCTTCCTTCTCTCCACCCCTCCTTCTGTCTGTCTCTCCGCCCCTCTCTAGCTTCCTCTCCAGCTCCCTTGCTGTAGCTCTCTCACTGTCAACTTCAGGAGCTATCCTGTTTCTGGTTTCATATTCTGAGAAAAGGACAGATAAATTCAGACAGCCGTACTCGTGGGTGGCAGAAGCAGGCAAAAATATCAGTAAATTACAATCCAAACAAAACCTCAAACACAAACCTTTCAGGAAAATTAAGGTATTTTGCTTTTCAAATGAAAGCATTTTCTTTTAAAATTGTTTTAGAACATGGATGGTGAGATGGTTTAGAGTTTAATAATTGATCTGCTCTTCCAAAGTACCCCAGTTCTGTTCACAGCACCCGCTTTGGGCAGCTCACAACTGCCTGGAACCCCAGAATAAGGGGATCTGCTGTCCTCTTCTGTGCTCCTTGGCCACCTTCACACTTGCACACATATTAAAAAATACAACTGGGCGGTGGTGGTGCACACCTTTGATCCCAGCACTCAGGAGGCAGAGCCAGGCGGATTCTATGAGTTTGAGGCCAGCCTGGTCTACAGAGGCATCCAGGACAGGCACCAAAACAATACAGAAAATCCCTGTCTCGAGAAAACAAAAAAAAACAAAAAAAAAAAAATCTTTAAAAAACTATCTTAGAAAGGGATTGGGGCTGGGAATGTGGCAAAGTGGTAGCACACCTGCCTGGAATGCTCAAGGCGCTGGGTTCTATCCTCAGAACTACAAAAAGAGAAAATGATCTTTTTAAGAAAGCCATTTTCTTGGCTGTGCCATGCTGCTGAGCTCTTCCTCTACCTGAAGTGTCCTTAGTGCCTGTGTACTGTGAAAGTATCAATAACAGGAGAAAGAAGCTTTCAGGAAAGAGGCCACAGGTGCTCTGCCTTTGCCTCAGGTGGTTATGAGCTCTTCTGGGTTTTCCTTCAGCTTTAATGACAACTAGGTCAGGTGGTCCCTGAGCATCTCCTGACAGGAGTTATAGAAGGCCACGGTCTCAAGAGAAAACCTCCTTACTATTCACACAGTACTATGCATGGCAACAGAGCTATGAGCAGTGCAGAGAAAGCATCCCGCTCACAACCTATCCAGTTAGGCACTGCTTTTTCCTTAGGGTGGAGACACCTGCTCGACAGCTTTGCTTTAAGATTTATGCTTCTTGTCTCAATAGAAAAAAAGCACCACAGTTTCTAGAATGTAAACCAACCCAAACCATCTATCCCATGTTGGGGAATATTATTTTAAAGTGTGTTACTTTTGTTCATGTTGCATTTGTTTAACTCTATGAAGCTGTGTTACTGTGCCTGTCTAAAACACCCGATGGTCTAATAAAGAACTGAATGCCCAATAGGAAAGCAGGAGAAAGGTCACATGGGGCTGGCAGGCAGAGAGAAGATATAGAAGGAGAAATCTGAGAAGGAAGAAGTAGCCAGAGAAGGAGGAGGATATCAGAGTCCAGTCACCCAGTTACACAGCCAACATGAAGTAAGAAATAATAAAAGGTATACAGGAATAAAGAAAGGTGAAAGCCCAGAAGCAAAAGCTAGACTAGATACTTAAAGTAAAGCTGGCTAGCAACAAGTCAAGCTAAGGCTGGGCATTTATAATTAAAAATAAGTCTGTGGGTGTGATTTATTTGGGAGCTGGGTGGTGGACCCTCCAAAAGAGCAAACACTAACAACAACAGTCCCAAGTTACTCTCTTTGACATGACAAGTTGCCACTTTAAATGGCCTAGAAGCTTTAGCAGTAGCTCGGCTTAGGATCTCTGGGTTGAAAACTCAGTGAAGCTCAGATGATCTAGCTCATCTATTGTGAAATAAGTGAGTACAGTATTTTGAAGTCATGCTTGGAATTAATTATTTATAACAAGTTTCAACTCAGCTTGTGGTTTCACCTTTCTTTCTGGTAAGCCAGGCAAAGGAGATCCTATCTCTCACAGTTCCTGTTTCTGGAATAGAAGATAACGAAATCTGATGTTTCTAGGGCCATTAGGCACTCAATAAGTGGCAATTTCTTTTCTATTTTTCATCTTGTGCTTACTTTTTGAAAAACTTCCTTCTTGATGCTTTGTGAATTCTTTCCTATGTTAGCTGGGTCCAACCTATGGAAAAAAATAGACAACAAAATACAGTGGCCTAAGCATAATGCATGCTTATTTATTTTTCATTTAATTATCCAAGTAGATTAATGGTGTGTGATGCTTTCTGGGGAGATATGAGAAAGTGCCTATTAGCCCCAGGAAGGACATCAAAGACAGACCCAAACCAAGAAACAAAGAAGCAAAAAGCACAATTACAATAATATCTAGCAGAGTGAACTAGTGAGTTTTCATTGGCGTTACTTACAGGAGCATGAATGACTCAAAGGCAGCTGCTTCATCGAAAAGCCTATCACATCATGCTAGTGCCTTGACAATGATGCTCTAAGGCTCCTTCACAACTTGCAGGCAGCTCAGGTAGTGAAAAACTTACTCTCCAGCAACTGTGTATTTACTGTTTTTGTAACTTTGGGAAGGGTCCTTGTGAAGCTTTAGTTTTCAGGAACCTCCTGAACTTTCTGAGTTTCATGTAAAGCTTGCTTCATGTCAGCTTCCTTCCTCCTTACAGGAGGGAACATTTCAATTTAAACGAAACAGCTACTCAACAATCACACAAATGCAAGGGTTCTTTTTATTGCATGTCTCCACGCATGGTGTTCGGGAAGCTGAAGGTGAATCCGTCTAGCCAAGGCCATCGAGCAGATTCCAGAACTAGTATCAACTATTGTAGTGGACAGGAAGGGAGCATGCGACAGAGAAGGGATATGGGAAACAACATTTTGCTTTGTGTCCTTGAATCCTCTCTAAGCAAGGCAGATTTAAAAATGAGGTCCTGACACAATTCTCTGGGAACGGAGCAGAGACACTGGATTTGATGGGAAAGAATTGTCACATTTCAGAAAGATCACACTGGCTAAGCTTCCTTTAATATAGTGACAGATGTGACAAGCCCCTTCCCTTGTTATTCACGGAAACACATTGCCAAACGCTGGTGGTTATTTGTTTGTTTGTTTTTCCTAAAATACTCTTTGCCATTTTGCTCCTCATTTGGAGCAGCCAGAATTTTTTGTTCATATACAGACTCAAATCTTTTAAAATAGAGGCAGATGGATCTCTGTGAGTTCAAGGCCAGCCTGGGCTACCAAGTGAGTTCCAGGAAAGGCGCAAAGCTACACAGAGAAACCCTGTCTCGAAAAACCAAAATAAATAAATAAATCTTTTAAAATATTTATTTTTAATTTTGTGTACATGTGTGGGGGTTGGGTAGGGGAGTTATATGCACTAGCAGAGGCCAGAAGTGCACAATACCCCTGGGAGCTGGAGTTAAAGTGGTTGTAAACTGACCCATGTGGATGCTGGGAACTTAACTAAATCCTCTGCAAGAATAGTATGTACTGTAAACTTCTGAGCCATATCTTCATCTTTACACCCCAAATCTTGATCCCAGCACTTGTCTCTGTTTTGCACCATGTTCCTGCTAATAGCTGATGTCTCCTTACTCTGTCTATAACTGGTTTGAAGATAGAACTGATCTTGTGCTCATACTATCTGACTGCGACTTAACGGGGGTGCCACCTTCAAATTTCCTGTGCTACATATCCATCCTGTATGTGAGAGTATTCAGTAGTCAAAGCTTTGGTAGGTGAGTAAGCTGTAAATATTCAGCCCTTGGGCTCAGAGTTCATATGGTATGCTTTTACACGAGGCTGGAGGAGCTTATTGTCCTCTTCATCATGTAAGGACACACAGCAAATGCAATCAGAAGTGGAGTTTGCTACTGCATTGATCTTCAATGTTCCACCCTCCACACCTGTGAGAAATAAACTTCATTCATTTGTAAGCTATTGAGCATGTGGTGTTTTGTTATAGCATCCTGTACAGACTAAGACATTATCTAATGCATAGTTGATACTGCTCAAAATGAGTAAATGAAGGAACTGAATTTCTTTCCATCATAAACAGTGTCTTCACATCCTGTGTGTCTGGTCCTTCAAGTTATGATTTCCTTCTAACTGCACTTATTTTTATACTTTTAGGGGGAGGCAATAGAGTGGACCTGTGCTAGTCAAACTGCAATACCAATCTCTGAACTTTTAAATGGTGTTCCAAGGTTAGGCAGTGCCTTTTGCATTTTTATACTACTTGGAAATCTCTCAATTTTACTATAACCTGGACATATTGTAATGAAAATGTGAAACTCACATATAACCCAGAGAAAATTTATAAGATATAGCAGACATTTCCTGTTTCTAGTTACTAAGTTTTGACCCACATTCTCTATTTTTGCTCTCTTGTAAAAATACCCTGGAGAAAGGAAAAAGGGGAGAAGATGGGGAAGGCTGAGACATTGGTAGCAGATAAGTCTTCTTTGGAAACCTGGCCTGCATTTTCTGTTAAGTTCTTACTGTGCCTGAAACTTGACTCTGTGAATCAAGGATATTCAATGCTAAATTAAAGTGAGCTGAAAGGACCCAATATGGGATGATGTGCAGAAAATGTGTGAACTTTGTTGCATGCTCAAGCAAACCTCCCTGGAATTCCCTAAAGTAATATTATTTGCCCATGTTCAAACATGTTCCCTAGGTTATATATTTAAATTTTCACTTTTGCATGTGTGCTGCTTTAATTTATTTATTTACATGCTAAGCAATTTGCATATGTAAAATTTCCTCCTATTATAGATAAAAAAACTATACACACACACACACACACACATTGTATGTGGCTTTTTGTGCATTTGAGCTGTAAATTCTCCATGGAATCTGCAATATTACCTCCTGTTATAGGTTTCATTAATGGTTACTAGATGCAGCAGTTTGAGAATGTCCCTAATAAGTTCCTATATTTGAGTACTTGGTCCCTAGTTGGTGGAACTGTGTGGGAAGAATTAGTAGGTGTGATCTATTGGAGCAGTCATGTCCCTGGGAGTGGATTTTGAGGTTTCAAAGGACTTACACCCTTTCCAGTGTCCCTTTCTCTCTGCTTCAAGATTGTGTCTCAAGGTATAAGTTCTTAGCTACTGCTACAGGGCCATGCCTGCCTGCTTGCTATGTGCTCCTTGCCATGAGATTCATGGACTCTAACCCTCTGAAACCATAAGCCCCAAATTAAATGCTTTCTTTTTCCTAAGAAAGCCTTGGTTGTGGTGTTTTATTACAGTAATAGAAACGTATCTAAGAAACTAGAAAATATAGAGACAGTATCATTAGAATGTAACATATAATGTTGCTGTAATAAAATGCCCTGATGTAATTGATGGCGATGACTTCATATAAATTATGTAAATATGAACAAAGATTGATTTAGTGTACAAAATGGTAAAGTTAATGAAAACAGCAAAATCAGTAACAGTCAAGAGCTGACACAAATAAGCAGCAGATACTTCAAAGGGCTGAAGACAGGTGTGGACAATTATTGAATTCAACAAATCTCTTTATAATTCTTCCATCTCCCTTCCTCTGTCTTACACACACACACACACACACACACACACACACATCACTCTACCACATTAAATACACAATAATCAAGAGAGACAACCAGATAGCATGATATGAAGCATCACACTTGGGTTTGTTTGTTTTTTGTTTGGTTGTTTTTTTCTGTCTTTTTCTTATATAAAGATAAGTCCATTTAATAGAGTGTGAGGAGTAAAGTTGGCATGAAGGTAACAGAACCACAAGCTATAGGTGAAGAGAAATGGCCCCTGTGAAGGACAACAGAGCCCAGGCATCCCTTCACAGTTTGACTCTTGACAGTTGGAGTAGACCACCAGAAAACAGCGCAGAAAAGGTGAGGTATATGATCATTTAACTTCACTGGTCCTGTTAATCTTATTAACATATTCTGTCACTTAATGCAGGTATATGTCTGTTTGTGTTTGTAGCTTAAAATTCTTCTCATCAAGAGCACATTTATGTACTGTCATTTTCTTAATGTTTTGGTTTGTTTTCTGGGACAGTTTTGCTATGTAGCCTAGCTGGGCCTTGAACTTATCTTCTTCTGCTTCAAACAGAAGCAGAAGTTCTGGGATTGCAAATATATGTAACCATGTCCTGCATGTCTTCTGCATATTTGATGCCTGATGTCAATCTCTTTGTGATTCATCCAGAAACCTCTATTGCCTCAGGTATGAGAGCCCCAGAGATGGTCTACCAAGGTATGTATGACTGAGTCACATCTCTAGCTGTTGCTGAACAAAGTAAAAGTGGGAGTGGTTAAAGGTTATAATCTATTTTCAATCTGTAACCCATTTAATTAATCGAGACAGACCTCATTCAATAACCTGAGGTGTCTTAGGTGCAGGTCCTGTGAATCTGAGAAAAGAGATCTTTTTTTTGTGGAGACAAGTTGTAGTCTGTACTTCCAGGTAGCCTGCTATGCAGACGTTGAAGATACCTGGCTAGTTCCTTTTAATAAATCTCTTCAAATATTTATTTTCTTCTGATTTTTCTTTCCTGCTTGAACTCTGGCTAACACGGTTCTCATAGCAGAAATAACAAAATGGTAAAAAGACATTGCCTCTGAGGGTCTGACACAAAGTAAGGTTTGTTGCCTTTTTCTTTTCTTTTTCTTGTTCTGTGATAAAACAATGGGCTTGGAGAGGTCCCTTATGATGTCAAACCTGGATCTGAGAAATTGGCCACAACAATTACAGGAACCAAATTGAGATAGTATTCAATATGTGACTTTGTGCAATATTTTTTGATTTAACATGCATTTGCCAGTTAAGGACTTTTAAAGCTTTGCTTTCTGATTTAATGCCTCTAGTCTACATCCCAGGGTTCTGCATTTCTCACTAACAGGCTTGAGATGTAAAAACTGCTATTCTGTGAACCATACTTCAAGCAGTAAGAACTTAAGAAAAAAATGTATAGGCTAAAAAAGTGTCCAGAATTCTTTCTCAGGATCAGGTCTCTGTGGAAGGCTATACTGAATAAAGCTGAATGGAAGATGGAAACAGAAGGCTTTGCTCTGTCTCAAGATTTCTAATCCAATCCCCTCTGTGGAAGATTCTTTCCCTGGTTCTGTATATTGCTTAGAGTCACCTAGACAAAGAGAAAAGGCTAAGAACAGAGCTGCATGGTTGAATCCAGGATTTAAAGACACTTTATGCTGCTTCTTTAAGGAGCCCTGGCCTCTGCTCTGACAAATTTTCTAGAATGCCACTGAGATATCAAAAAACAAACCACACAATCCATCCGTAATCTTGAAGAAAAAAACTAGAAGATTTAGCACTGGAGACAATTGCCGGAATTCCAGGCTGTGGACTTATAGCTGCTGCTATAGAGATGAGAGAAGTGAAATCTCAAAGGTCATCCAGCAGGCTGAAACTTAGCCACACAACCATAAAGGCCTCCTGCCACTAAGCTTTCCCTTGATAATGGAGGCCTTCTTGAAAAATAGACACACCAGCTCAAACACAGGCAATGCCTGCCAGAAGACCAGGGAGCCTGCCCCCAGACCTTCTCAGCTCATTCTGTTCCTTCAGCAGTCCCTCAGGCTTGATTAAATCATGACTTTGAATAGCCCCTAACACTGCAACAGAATACAAGCTGCAGCCCCCCTTCCCCATGCATCCTGTATACCAGACAGACCAGCCCCTTCTGACATCCCTTCTTTTCTGTCCATACATCCTGTGTACCACACAGACCAACCTCTTCTGACCTCCCTTTCCCCACTCATTGTTGCCTCTTTGTCTCCAGTACAAACAAGCATTCCCTATGAACCACACCAGCCAAGCAAGTAGGTAAAATAGCACATAGCCATCACACTCTTTGAAATTCCACAGATGAAACAGAAACCAAGGGGAAAAAACCATACACATCAAACAAAGACAAAATCAGGAATCAGCACCTAGACCTATAATCACCCCCAAACCAAACCAGACGCCTAGATGCCTGCCTAAGAACACAATCAATACCAGCCAGGGCGATAAGTCTCCACTAGAGCTCAGCGATCCTACCACAGCAGGCTCTGAACTTGCATAGGTGAAGCACAAGGAAAAGACCTTAAAACCAACTATGTGAACATAATACAAGTCCTGAAAGAGGAAGTGAAATGAGTAAATTCCTTTAAAAATACAGAAAAAGACACACTTCCACCCACACACCAATGAAGAAAATGAGTAAATGCTCTTTAAAAGCCAGTACAAAACATACAGTTGAAGGAAATAAATAAATAAAACTGTTCAATCTGAAAATGGAAATAGATGCTATAAAGTAACACAAACTGAGGGAATTCTGAAATTAAAAATTCAGTAATTTGAACAGGAACAGAGATAAGCTTCACTAACAGAATACAAGAGATGGAAAGAAGAATCTTAGGCATTGAAAACACAATAACAAAAATGGATACATCTGTCAAGGAAACTGTTAAATTTAAGTTATTCTTGAAAGAAAACATTCAGGAAATCATCTGAGACACTATGAAAAAATCAAACCAAAGAATAACAGCAATAGAGAAAGGAGGAAAACCCCAGTTCAAGGGCACAGAACATATTTTCAACAAAATCATAGAAGAAAAATTTCCTAACCTAAAGAAGAAGATTCCTATAAAGGTACAAGCAGCAAACAGAGCACCAGGTAGACTGGACCAGCAAAGAAAGTGCCCCTGCCACATAATGCTCAAAACACTAAATATACAGAACAAAGAAATAATGTTAAAAGGTTTAAAAGAAGAAGACCAAGTAACATAGAAAGGCAGACCTTTTTGGATTATACTCAACTTCTCAATGGAGACTCTAAAATAAAGCATGACCTAAATAGATATGCTGCAGACTCTCAGCACAGATGCCAGCACAGACCACTATACCCAGCAAAAGTTTCACTCATTATAGATGGGGAAAATAAGATGTTTATGATAAAGCCAAATTTAAACATCCCTATCTATAAATCCAGCCCTATAGAAGATGCTAGAAAGAAAACTCCAACCTAAGGAGGTTAACTACACCCATAACAACAAAATAGAAACAGAAGAAATATGCCCAATCCATTTTATGAGGCCACAGTTACCCTGATACCCAAACCACATAAAGACTTAACAAAGGAACAGAATTACAGACCAATTTTTTGATGAATGTAGATGCAAAAATAATCAATAAAACACCTGCAAACAAAATCCAAGAACACATCAAAAAGATCATCTACCGTAGGTTTCATCCCAGAGATGCAGGGATAGTTCAATATACAAAAATCATTAAATATAATCCATCATAAAAACAAACTGAAAGAAAAAACACATGATCATCCCATTAGATTCATAAAAGTCCTTTGATAAAAATCTAGCATGATTAAAGTCCTGGAGATATTGGGGCTACAAGGTACATACCTAAACATAGTAAAGACAATTTACAGGAAGCCTATAGCCAACACGAACTTAAATAGAGAGAAATTCAAAGCACTTCCACTAAAATTGGGAACAAGATACAGTTGTCTACTTTCTCCATATCTATTCAATATAGTACTTGAAGTCCTAGCTAGAGCAACAAGACAACTGAAAAAGATCAAGGAGATAGAAATCGGAAAGGAAGAAATCACAGTATCTTTATTTGCAGATGAGATGGTAGTATACATAAGTAATCCTGAAAATTCCACCAGGGAACTCCTACCTTCAGCAAAGTAGTTTGGTACAAGATTAAATAAAAAGAAAATCAGTAGCCCTCCTATATACAAATGGCAAATGGACTCAGGTAGAAATCAGGGAAATAACTCATTTCCCATTATCGTCAAATAATATAAAACATCTGGAGTAACTTTATTCAAGTAAGTAAAAGACTTGGATGACAAAAACTTAAGTCTTTGAAGAAAGAAACTGAAGAAAATATCAAAAGATGGAAAGATCTCCCAAGCACCTGAGAGATTAATCAATAGGATCAACATACCAAAATATGACCAGTAAGTGCCACATATCTTTAATGCAAGCACTTGTGAGGCAGAGGCAGGGGAATATCAGAGTTCAAAACCAGCCTGGTCTATAGAGTAAGTTCCAGGACAGCTAGGGGTACACAAAGAAACTCTGTCTTTAAAAAAAAAATAAAAAAAAAAAAACAAAGAACTATCTCATCAAAAGCATTCTACAGATTCAATAGCCTCATAAAAATTCCAACACAATCTTTACAGACTCTGAAAGGACAGCTCTCAACTTCATATGAAAAAACAAACAAACAAACAAACAAACAAACAAACAAACAAACCATGGAACAGGATAGCTAAAGCAATCTTGAACAAATAAAACAACTGCTGGAAATGTCATTATCCCTGATTTCAAGTTGTACTTTGAGATTACATCTTACACCTGTCAGAATGGCTAAGATAAATAACACAAGTGACTGTTCATACTTGCAAGGAAATGGAGCAATTGAACATTCCTCCATTGCTTGTGGGAGTGCAAAATCTTACAGCCACTATGGAAATCAATATGGCAATTCTTCAGAAAGTTGGGAATCTATCTAACTCAAAACCCAGACATATTACTCTTGGGCATATACCCAGAGGACTCTATCCTACCAAAAAGACACTTGCTCACTATGTTCATAGTGGCTTTATTCATAATAGCAAAAAAATTGGAAACAACCTAGATGTATCTCAACAGAAGAATGGACAAAGAAAATGTGGTACATTTACACAATGGAGTATTACTCAGCTGTTAAAAATAACATCATGAAACTTGCAGGCAAATGGATAGAACTAGAAAATATCCTGAGTAAGGTAACACCGATTCAGAAGGACAAATATGCTATGTATTCATTTATACATGGATAATAGACATTAAGTAAATAATTAAATAAAAGCCATTAACCAACCTGTAGTCCATAGACCCAGAGAGGTTAGATAAAGAGGAGGGTTCTCGTGGGGGTGGGACATGGATCTCCAGGAGAATAGGAAATAGAATAGATTTTGCAGGTAGAGTGGGGGTGGGTGGAGACAGAGTGGGAAAGATCAAGTGGTAGGAAGAAGGGATGGAGGGAGGGAGTGCTGGGAGAGATGGCTGAAATTTGGGGACATTTAAAAGTGGTATGGAAACTTAGTTCAGTGAAAACTTCCGGGAATCTATGAAGGTGATCTCAATGAGGACTCCTAGTAATGGGAGATACAGAATCTGAACTGTCCATCTCTTGTAGTCAGGCAAGGTTTGCAGTGGAGGGATTGGGTTACATTCAGTTCAGTTGTGGGCCAAGGGGACGTCCCATGGAGATCCCCAAACAACCCAAGCTGATGCTAGGACAGAGGTTTGCTCTCTAGCAACTGACATTGGGACAGCATGTGCACAGTTCATTGAAGGTATAGAGCTCGAGCATGGAGCCTTCACCTCGATGTTCTAGTCTCTTTCGTGTGGTAGGCACTTTTCAGGCTACCAAAAAAAGAAATATGGACATTAATCTAGCCATAAAACCTTTGACCTACAACCTCTCCTGCCTGCAAGATGGGCTGGGCAATGGAGGCCAGAACTTGTGGGAGTAGCCAACAAATGTCTAGTTTAACTTGAGGCCCATGCCACACCAAAAGAGGGAGGCCATGACTTATACTGCCTGGATGGCCAAGACACAGAGTATCAACAGGTCAGAGATCTAGGGTAGAGTCAAACTTACCTTGTCAAAATAAATAAATGAATGAATAAATAAATAAATAAACCAGTGAAATGATGCCTAATGATAGTCTACTATACTTATAGATTTGTGCCTTGTCCACTTGCCATCAGAGAGCTTCCTCCAGCATCAGATGGGAGCAGATGCAGAAACCCACTACCAGACATTACTCAGAGAGAGTCTAAATGGGAGGTCTCCATAGGATTCTTTCCCTTGGAGATCAGGGAATCCCACGGAAAGGGGAGCAGAAAGATTGCAGCTGCTGTGGATATCGATCTATATAAATAAAACACTGATGGCCAGTGACCAGACAGGAAGTATAGGTGGGACAAGGAGAGAAGAGAATTGGGGAAACAGGAAGAAGGGGGGAGAGACACTGCAGCCACCTCCAGGACAAGCAGCATGTAAAGACCCCGGTAAGCCACCAGCCATGTGGCAAGGTATAGATTTATAAAAATGGGTTAATTTAAGATATAAGAACAGTTAGCAAGAAGCCTGCCACAGCCATACAGTTTATAAGTGATATAAGCGCCTGAGTGATTATGTTATACGTGGATTGTGGGACTGCGGGGCTTGGTGGAGCCTGGAGAGAAGCCCTCCAGCAACAGCAGCAGTCAGAGCAGATGTGGACACCAGGAGAATATGGCCCACTGAATCCACTAAGCAGGGCACGTATGGGTTCAAAGAGTCTGAAGCAAGAAGCAAGGGGTCAGCAGAAATCTGCAGCAGGTTCTCTGAATATTTGTGGCTGTTAGCTTGGAGTTTTTGTGGAATTTCTAACTGTGGGAGCAGTTGTGTTTTGACTCTTTTGTCTGCTCTTAGGAGAAAAATAATAACAAATATAAAAGATTGGGTCAAAATAATAATTGATCTGACTTAAAAAGAACATTGAATCCTAAAGTTCAGAATGCTTCCCAAGAACCCCTGGAACATACACCATAGTTACCTATCTGCCAGTCATAAAGCAAGCAGAGTCAATCTGACACATCCACTTGAAATCAAATTTTACCCTGATTTTAAGGGCTCTCTAGCATTTTCTTATCTCTTTAACTTAATACACCTTTTTTTCATACTAAGAACATAATAAGAGACGGAGGCAAGGTTTTTGTGTCCTTCCTTGTGTCATCCTTCCCTTCTTTCCTCTGAATATGAGCACAGCAGATGACTGCAAAAAAATAGATGGAAAACCTGCCACCACACAAACACATTCATGTGCATATATAATTAATTCCACAATGCTATTAAATTGCATTTTAAAACAAATTTTAAAATACTGAAATATATTCACAATTAAATCTTAGAATAGATTAAATTGTTTAAGCAGTTGTGTTTGCCTCAGCTCTGTCCTCTGGCAGCTACTCTGAGACTGACATGGACTGAGGTATTTGGGACTAAGGGCATCACCAGATATAATTTTCATATTTTTGGATCAAAACTTTTACTAGTCCTTTCCTCTTTCCTTCCTTCATTCTTCCCTTCTTTTCTTCTTCCTCACTTCATCCCTCCTTCTTTTCTTTCTTCCTTTTTGTTTTTATTTTAAGATAGAGTGTTATTGTACAGCTCTAGCTGGACTAGAATTCAGAACTAACCAGATCGGATAAGTTTCGAACTCATAGAGATCCACCTGCCTCCCCTGTGCTGGTATTAAAGGCCTGTACTATTACTTTCAGAGAATTATTTTCCTTCTTGAATTAGGATCATTTGAGGTAATGAGATCATCAATACTGACACAATAGAAAGGCATGGTGCTAAGCTTAAATTAGGATGCCAAATAGATGTCAGAGCCATACAGCATCTATTCTGAATCCACTCATGACAACATTGCTATTACAGATAATCACAGAAGCATTGTCTCCTACTGTGGCAGGATAAAAGCCTGACATCTCTGTCTTCATTTTGCATCTGTGTCCTTTGTTTTGGGTCACTTGATACTACTACACAGACATACAAACATGTTAGTTACTCATGTGTAAAAACCAGTGATACCTAATCTGCATCATCTCCCTTGAAAGTTGGATGGACAAAGGTAAGAGTAACTAAGGCATCTTTATACTTAAGGGTAGTTATAGCTCTTAAATGTAGTTCTAAACCGACAGTTCCCTTGGATTCAGAAACAGTAGGGCCTCACTGGACAGACCACCTCCCAAATGTGGGCAGTTGTCTATTGTGATGAGTCTGCATCCTGAAGCAGGAGTACTTACTTTGTGGAAAGCAGACTATTCCCCTCGAGAAATAGTGACTCCTTAAGCAACCCTGAAGAAGCAGAACTGAGACAGTAACAAGTAGATCCTACCTTGACTAGAGTTGCTTGGCTAGTCTTGTATACTTCTTGACTTCCTGGCCCCCTTTTTCTCTGTTTAAATCCAAAACTCACCTCATTGCATCGTAGCAGTCTTGAGGTCACTGGATTGCTGTATCTACTCCTCTAACCAATGTGCCCCATTGATTAAACCTCTTCTTTGTGCTGTGTACCATTAAATTCGACTGAGGACCAGTAGTAAAGCCTAATTATCTGAGACTTCTAGAGCTGAGTTTTGCCTTAAAATTTTGGTGATACCATAATTATTTTTGAGACAGGGTTTCTCTGTATAGCTTTGCGCCTTTCCTGGAACTTGCTTGGTAGCCCAGGCTGGCCTCGAACTCACAGAGGTCTGCCTGGCTCTGCCTCCCGAGTGCTGGGATTAAAGGCATGTGCTACCACCACCTGGCCCATAATTTTACTTTGGTTAAAAAAAAACACCAATTTCTATTTTGTCTAATACCTACTTTTCATATTGATATAAGAAATATCAAAGCTGTTGCTGAAGAGCTATTTTTGTCATATACAATCTTAAAAGAATTGATAAATGGAGTAATTTATCCTGAATATATAGTTTTTCTGGTATGCTAGCCCTGATTCATCCATCTTAAAATATGTTATACTCTTTCCAGTATCTTTGGGGTGGATCAAGTCACTGAACTTTTCTCTTGACTGCTTCCTTTCCTGCGACTGCCCAGGGCCACATATTAACTTAGCAAGGCAATAGCACCATTATTCCAAAGTCCACACTACACTGTGAGCTAGTCCCTTACACATTTGCCTTGCAAACTGTTAAAGCACATGACTTTCTTGAGGTCCTCCTATTCCAAGGGAGCCTGCCTTTAATTGAAGAGAGTTAGAAGACTACAGATTGCCATTTCCTAGCACCAAATCAGACATTTACAGGAAAAACATATCATAACACCAGAAAAGTCCCCTCTCAAAATGATCATATCCAGAGAAAGTATTTCTTTTGTGGAACAATGTCTCCCACAAAATGTCCTGGACTGACCAGGGACTCAAGATCCTCTTGACTCTGATTCCTGAGTAAAAGGATGGCAGGTGTATGCAGTGATACCTGGCAATAGCAGATCTTGAATTGTGAACAGATGCTAGAAATGAAAGCAGTGACAAAGATCTCTATGAAAAAGGAACACAATTTTGGTCTGTTCCTTTGTTTGGTCAGCTTATTGTCATGTGAAAATGCTCACCTTTCTTTTTAGAGACAAAGCAAGCAAGTGTTTCCCATTACAGTTTCTGTTCCTTTATACTTATGAAATAGCATGCAAACATTGATCTAATTATCACCAAATTAGATGTTAATCAGCACAAAGTGGAACAATAAAAGGAGAGTAAAAGACCTCTAATCACAGCTCAGATATTGTAGGGTGGGCGCAAGTGGGAAGAAACTGCTGACAATTAAGTAGAAGGGTTTTTACCTCTTCCTAAGGATAATCAAAGGTGAATCAAATTATAAGCATCAGCCACAGAATTAGATTGTAACTTGAGTCATGCCTCACACTTGGCTCTTACTATCATAATTATGATTGATAAAACTGTCATCTTATCAAGCTGGACCTAAATGCCGAAGTATGACAGAATAGCAGCCAAACCTTCAAATTTTTCCTGGTTCCCAAATACCTTTGTTGATTTTGTTGTGCAGTTGGAGGTTGAGTTGGCTGTGTCCATTGTTTGGGGATATATAATGGCAGGTTAACAATTCAATCTTAAAAATGTTTGCTGATAATTCCAAGATAACATTTCCATTGTTGAGAATTCTGAAACCAAACAATAAGGAGATGAATGTCCTCTAAAGCCTAAATATTCACACATTTCCCATGCAGCCTTTGAAGAGTTATAGTTCTAAAAATCAAAAGGAGTAAAATGAAAAAGAAGCAGTATAAAGAACAAATAAATGGGTTTTAGATAGTGATAAGCATTTAGCAGGTTCACATTGCACACACAAGGACACACAGAGAGACAGGGTTTAGTGATTCCTAACACTTCCATTTAATCTACATTTGTTATAGATAAGAGAGATGGGGAAGTTGGAAGATTTGAAATAGGAGGACAATACAAAAGGAGAAATAATTGTTGCTTTTCCACTGGCTGATCTGGGAAGTTCATTCACAGCTAGCTATTGTGGTACATGGTCATCAACCTAGCTGGGTAGCATTTATTTATTTATTTATTTATTTATTTATTTATTTATTTATTTATTTATTTATTTATTTATTGTGTCATACATATTTGTGTGTATGTGAAAGTATGTGAAGACACAAAACGAAATGTATATGGGGGTCAGAGGACAGCTTGCAGGAGTCAATTCTTTCCATACACTCTGCAGGTCCCAGGGATCAAACTCAAGTTGTTGTGCTTAGTGTCTTTCCTCACTGAGTCATCTCACTGACTTTTAGTTAGATTTTTAAATGAAGGGTTGTAAACACTTTCAGGCATGTTGGTCAGTCTTTTGTTACCTTAATTTTTAACTGATCATTAACTTCTCTAATCTCTCTTGCTCTCTATCAGCTAGTCCCTATGTGATTAAGTTTAGACCATCTCAGAATTATTTTTTTGTCAGTCCAAGTTCTCTGTGGTTACTGGTTTTAGCTAATAGCACTGTGGTCTGCATATCTGTCTTCAAAGGTGTAATGGCAACTTGGTTCATTCCTACTCTTTGCCTAGTTTCATATTAACTCTCTCTCTCTTATTTCGACAAAATGCCTAATACTATAAACTTATAAGGAGGAGAAATTTATTTTGGCTCATAGCCGAGGAGATGTGTGTCTGGATTTGGCTGAACCATTGTTTTTAGGATGTGGAAACCATAAAATCATGGCAGAAGCAGGTTCTGGGGAAAGCAATGGCATGGTAACCAGGAAGTGAAAGTGAGATACAGGAAGGTTCCCAGTTCCAATACTGCCAATGATCTAGTTTCCTTCCAGTAGGCCACACTTCCTAAGGGTTTACTATTTCTCAGTAGTGCCACTGTCTGGAGACCAAATGTTTAACTCATGCACATGTCAATGCTAAAACACAATTCTCACCTCAAAGGTGAAATGGTTTATTCTGATGCTAAGTGTTGAGTGACCAATGCCCAGAAGCAGAGTCAGGTTAGTGTAACAAAATATCAGGTTCTAATATGGTTACAATTTCATGAACTTTTTATTAGTAAAAGAAGAAAGAAAATTAAAATAAAAAACAAAGGCACTTTACAAATATGTTCTTGGAAATACCAGATATACTGGTGCAAGAAAAGTAGGGGAGTTTCATCCATTGGCCAAGGATGCTTTCTGACTCCATGCTTAGCCTTTTAGCTGGTGGAACTGAGGGAAGTTTGTACATTCCAAAGGATTTATCTAGTAATCACAAAAATGTCAGGTCACATCTAGAGGAAGGCAGTGAATGACTACTAAGAAGAGCAGGTAAAAACTGTCCCATGATAAGTGTCTCTGGGCTGCCGGTGCTGCAAATTCTCCACAATTTTTGAGTTGTGATCAGGTACACAGCATTGTAGAAGGCCTCTGAAAAGTGAGGTTCATTCAAGGAATTGGTGTTCACAGCTTTCATGAGACATTTCACAATCAAAGCAGCATTTATCTCTGGTGTCTAAAAGCTCACAGCCATCTCACAAAGCAAAGGGCATTCAGCCATTTCCAATAATCCTCAAACCCTGTCTCTTTCTACTTGTTGGAATTCTAATTCTGAAGTTTTCTCTTGGACTTCAGGCAAACCCAGTGGTGAATTCTTGAAAATATTAAAAAAGACAAATTGCATATTTTCCAGACACCGTGGCACAGGGTACACATTCTCACCTAAATGGGAAGACTAGGAACACAAGAAGCAATCAGACCAAAGCAAGACTGAAGCTCACCAAGGCAGACATTAAATACTTGTGTTCTGTGTTCGCTATCCATGACACAGTGGCACTATATGAGCCACAAAGGGCTTGGCAGGATGGACTCTGCTCCCTGTCAAAAGCATCCCTTGGCAGGCTCCACACTGCTGACATCTCTAAACTTCAATCTTTTGACTATATTTTCACAGCTTTGGATATCACTGTGATATGCCAGCTGTACATGCCTGCTCTCCCAGGCTTTTGTTTTCCTCCACGGGTGCCACCATGTCACCGCAGCTCTGCATTCTACTTGACTACCTACAAACCAGAAGCATATGGAGGATGCCAAAGTCTACTGCCAACTCGAACCATGAAGCTGAACATCAGAACATATCAGTAGCTAAGAGCAGGACACAGCTTGGAGCACAGTACAGCCCAATTGTCTTTTGAATTTTTATTTCATTCTTTGAGTCTGTGATGGGTGTCACTTGATGAGCTCTAATCTGTCTTATCTGCTTTTTTTTTTTCTTATCCCAGTCATGGTTGCTTTTCTTTCTAACTTTTTTTTTTTTTTATTGATTTTTCAAGACAGGGTTTCTCTGTATAGCTTTGCGCCTTTCCTGGGACTCACTTGGTAGCCCAGGCTGGCCTCGAACTCATAGAGATCTGCCTGCCTCTGCCTCCCGAGTGCTGGGATTAAAGGCATGCGCCACCACTGCCCGGCATCTTTCTAACTTTTAAAAGCCACGTTGATGAGTATTGCAATGGCTCTGTATTGACTGGTTCTTTATATCATGTTCATCATATACATCATGTGCACCATGCACTCCTTCTCTGCCCAAGCTTGGAATGTTTAAAATCTATGTTCTTTACCACTTTTGTTGTTGTTTCAGTTTTGTTTATCAGTTTATTTTGCTTCAAATCCTTATGGGAAACTTGGCTAAAGCAGACAATCACATCAATGTCAGAGACTAAATGCTTTGTTGCCTTAAATCTTCTCCATCAGGAAAACTTTTTGTCCTTTAACATTAGAGTCCCACATGTTCAGGTCACAAACAAAATGTATCCCCACAGTCAGCAATGGTGTGACTAGGCTGGCCTATAGTCACATTCATAACATTTCTCATCTCTGCCATGAACTTCATCAGCCTGGTCTTTCTTGTATGCATTCTGTTCAGTCTCCAGTCTTTTCAGCCCCTCCATACTCACCCAGGAAGCTCTTCTTAAAGCATTCTAGCAATATACTAGCCTTTCTCTAGCCTGTCCTTAAAACTCTACTGTGATCTTATTACCTTGTCTCTTCCACAGGTACAATTGTTGTTTATGACCCTACTCTCCCTATTAATTCTCTGTTAGTTGCTATAATTAAATATCTGAAATAATGAACTTGTACAGAAAATGTATTTTTGGTGTATGTTTGTTTACTAAAACAGACGCCACTATATAGCCCAGGCTCTCTCAAGCTCACCAACATTCTCTACTACTTCCTGGGCTAAGAGAAGTTTTGTGCTGGAATATAGCTTATAGGCTTCAGTGGAATAAAGTCTCATTGCTCTGGACCTTGAGTTGTTTGTGCTGGATGGCAAAGAACTCACTTCATCTAATGACATGAAGGAAAAGAAAGAGAAAATGGAGCCAGAGCTCCCATTTTGAAGGGTGTGTTGACAGTGACCCATGACCTATGACTGGGCTCTGCCTTCTCAAGGTCTCATCTGAGAGACCAAGCACAAGCCTTTGGGGAACATGTATCCAAGCCCTAGCAGGAACTCAGAGGAATCTCTTAATTTCTTAATCAAATTGATCTCCAAGCTCAGATTTACTTAGTTGAAAGACTGATTCTGTCTTTTCCCTCTGCATATACCAAGCACAAACTGTCAAGATATGCTTGTAAAGCAATTCTTGTTGATGGGAGATGAGATTTCAGATGTAAAATTGCATGGTCTTTAAAAAGGGTGGAAATAAAGAATCAAGAGAAACCCCATTGGACACTTACATCTTGACTGTTCTTTTATGTTCAGAAATAAATGAGTCTCCCTTTGCTCCCCTTCCTCTCCCCAGTCCTCATTATTCTCCAGCTTCATTCCTGGCTTTGTAACAGTTTCATTCTCTTGTACATTTACATGCTCTGTTTAAAGAAAAAAGTTATTGTCATCATGAAGACGTAGTGGGCATTTGATGGTTTCAATGGTATAATCAAATATTTTATAGCTTTACGAAGAGGGAAAATTTCACATAATGAGACATGCTGGAAAATAATCTCCTAACTGTTGCATTTCAAAGCTGAAATATTTGAAAATAAAACTTGCGAACTAAGCCCTTTCTTTGGGACTGAAAAATCTGCTGAATTGGCTATTTTTCGACATGGAGGACAGGAAATGAAATATTGAACACTAAGACGATCCTGTGTGTCTTGACACTCTTCTGTTTCTCATTTTACTAGAAAAGGACATATGCAGAAGCCTCCACAAGAGAAGCATTGGCTAACACTGATCACAAAACTCTCTGCTTGTGCAGGTTCTAGAATGTCATATTTCCACAACTATGAGAAGTTATGTTCATTTTCTAAAATGGTTTCTGTTTTCCAGATTGGGTGATTTCTGTAAGCTCATGCTCATTTTTAGCTACTCTGGAGCACACAATGACAATCCATGAATGATACATGCTTTGGTGAGCTGGTGATTTGAACTGAGGGCTCTGGTGAAAGCTCTCATTCCCTAAGTTTCTTGCCTTATACAGAGAAATTCTCCAATAGCACCCCAGTTGTGATTCATTTCCTCACTATGACTTCTATCTACCAAGCACAGCAAAATGGGTGCGGTATCCTCCACAACTCAGAAACTTCCTCCTGAACGACTCTGATCATTTTATGTATTTAGCTACAGAACAAAACATCTATGTTCCATGTATCTCCTTACTCTCATCTTGCATAATATGTGTGACCATTACCCAGAAATGAAATCTCTTCTTCTTTTTTGAAGAATACACTGCTGTCTTTCCTCAGTGATACAAAGTGGAGAAGATAAAAGCCATCCTTGGACTTCTGTGTATGTTAAAAACCTCCATTCATTCATTAATAAAACACTTTCTGTTCTTGTCAATCTACCTCATGCCACTCAGTGGGGGCAGCTTCACTAAAGAATTAAAAAGGCAGGAGCAAAGACATTCTAGTTCCTACAATTCCTGTAGTCTCTGTCTTGCTACTGAATCTATTCTGTCAGTAAATAAATATTTTCTCCTCTACTCTCTCCACCCTCCAAGTGTCTCTCTTCTTTTTTGTTCTTTGCTTTTATATTTTGGTCTGTTAATTATAATAATTAGCTAGAGGTATTTTATTGAGTTAATATTGTACATTTTATTTATTTGTAGAGGTCTTTTACTATCTATTTCAAAATTAATTTCTTTGAAGATTTTGGCTACCTTTAAGAGGCCTGTTGTAGTTTTGATCTGTTGATTCTATCATATTGGTTTTCATATCTGTTAAACATATAAGCTCTGTACACTTATGTAATCCTTATGGTCTCTGTGCATAAAATAATGGATGGTATCTTGGACACTTTAATAGTTTATTTTAAATCTTGTTTAACTTTTACAAACAATGTGTGTTTTCCTCCAAACGGCAATAGTTTTAGCTAGTTTCACATTGCCAACTCTAACATGCATTCAGGAGTCTCTGGTGCTGATATGCCTTTTTCTTGCTAATCTTCTTCAAGTGTAGTTTTCATCTCCCCCATTTGCAAGCCCCTCTGTGTCCAGTTTGCACTTTGCAGACGGCATTTTTGTTTGGGTCTCAACTTTTTCACTGTACTGGGGAGATTGGATCTATGCAGGAATAGCTGACAGCTAAGCCCTAGAGGTCATGGACAACTTTATTGGATATATTCCTGAGTTCCTCCTTTCTGTTGTAGTTTGAGTGTGAAATGCCCACACAAGTGTCTTTGTTGGAACATTTCCCTAGCTAGTGGCATAGACTGTATTCCCTTGACACATGAGCCACAATGAATCCTTTATTCCTCATGCTATTTCTTTCAGGTGTTTCATCTCAGCAATGAGACAAGAAGCTAATATAAGCCCAGTGCATGGCATTCCCCTCTCAGTTCTCAATCTGAAAGACCAGGATTTTACTTTTTGCTGTGCAAGCAAGACTGACCCAGCAACTAGAAAGGAATGACTGAAAGACAGAGAGGCATGGAGAGTCTATATGGCTTTTCACTACATGGGGCCAAATTAGCTCCATTAGCACTTTGGGTTCTTCATTGTTATTACTGTCACAAGTTTGTAAAAGATAAAGGGGAGACACTACAAGGACCTCACCTGGTATCTCTGAGCATCCTCAAGTCTACTTTCTCTCTGTGAGACAAACCAGAATGATTTTATGTCTACCTCCAATATTTTAAGCTGTGCTAAAATCAGTCAGCGGTACCAAGGGAGAAAAAATAGAAAATTCTTGACAAGTTAGGTGGTTTATGAAATTCTATCTTCATTAGTTAATCTTATACACTACTTTTGAGTCATGACCTACTTGTCTCAAATTTCTCCTGGGTGTGATTCCTCCAGACACTGGGAGACACTGTATACACTCAGTTGCCACAAATGCTACACTTGTAGCCTATTACAAACTAACTATTATCTATGGGGTGATCACTAATGGGATTAAGATGGTTTTACTCTTTCAAGAGTGCTCATGTTGGAATAGACAAACATATCACATTTCTCACCTGTCTGGTGCCTTTGGTGTCCTCACAGGAGCATCTCTAGAGCCATGAGAATACAATATCCTCCTTTGGACTTACAAGTTGTTTATCATCATATTGTTAACTGAAACAATACTTTATTATTTGTCTTCTTTTTTTCTGTTCACAGCTTCATTGAATAAAAATAAGAGTTAAATTTGTCTACCAAAAGATAATTTTGAAGAATTTCTTTGTTTGGAGAACGATTTTTCTTCCACTGACTCATGGAGTTGGTCTTAGTGATCATATTCAATTTCCATTCATAGATACAAATTAAACAACCATGCAAAGGATGCATGAGCAGTTGTAGGTTTATGTCCATCGTGTGCTTCTCTGACTCTGCAGGTCTTGCCTAGAGTCAGAACTTTACCCATTGAGTAGCTGTTTTCACCATTGCTCTGAATTCTTAAAGATCTTTCTGAACAACTTGAACGTTTGGACTTCATTCTCTTGCATGGTTGTTTCCAAGCAACTCGTATTTTTTCTTGCCTTTTCCAGATAGAGTGCAGCAAGCCCCCTTGCACTATCATGTGAGTTTGAGACAGACATTCTATGACATAGTCAGAATACTAACAACATAGCACAAGGAGCAGCCAAACCAACACTACCCTTAGGAAAACTTCCAAGTGCCACATGGGCCACATTGTCTTTCTGTCTTGAATGCTAACTACTTATTTTTTTTCTTCATTTGTTACCTTTTCTTAGGAATATGACTATAAGCACTTGTTAGTACCTTAGATATCTAGGTCAATGATGAGTTTCTTTCCATATATAATATAATAATAATACTATTCTTATCCAATTTTTCCCCAGAAACTCAAATGTTTATTTCCTCTGTAGAAACATGCCTATATATCCTAAATTTCCCTATGAGGGATATGTCCTTCAATCAAATTGTCTTTTACTTGTTTCGGATGATGACAAAAAGACATTATTTTGGTATGTTTGGGCTCCAAAAAGTTCTCCCCATTCACTTATATTTGTTGCAATTTCATTTTTCCCCTGTTAAATCAGAGACACTGTACCTAGAAGACAGTTATATCTTCAGAAAAAATTTCCTTCAATAAAGACGAATATCCTTTTAAAACTCTCAAATGTGGTGACCAATTCAACTCAGAGGAGTCAATAAAGTTACAATTAAAGACTGCAAAATCGAATGTAACTTTTCTTAAAGCAATACCAGATCTTCACATCTTTCAAATAGTTGCACCATTCCTTTTATTATTTCAGGTTTAAAGGGTATAGGCTTTGGTTGAAAACCTCTCACTGTCCATTTCTCTATGGCATGGATATAAGGCATTTTCAAACACAGCTAGAGATCCCAGTGTGTCAGTGCTTAAAGCCACAAACAGGCTGGAACAAATGAAAGCATCTTATGCAGTCTCTTCTCTGAGGGCATGACTGACATATCATACAGGATATGAGCCATGTCCTGGGGATCCTGCACCACAAGGAGCTCAGCTCTTTTACTTTATTTCTGTTCTTATGTTTTAATAAATATCCTTATGTTTCTTGCTACCTAGATCTAATGAGTAGCACTCCCACATGACTTCCCTGTTACTTAGTTCCTCATGTACCAGTTCCTGTGGCTTTAATGAGCATCATTCTCATGTTCTTAATGAATAATTGATTGCACAGGAATGCTTGGGATCACTTTTGCTTATTATTAGTGGGAGGAAGGGAAACTCTATCTATTTTCTCTATAGGCCTTGATCTTTTCAATGTGTTGTTTTGCATGCATGATTATGCTGTTACAAGAGTATTTCAATTAAAATTTTTGAGTATTTGATCCATAGTAATGCATTAGTTGTATCAACAATGTGGATAATGTGCCATTTTGATAAGGAAAACAACTTTAGCCTTTGGGGGAGTAAATTTTCATCACTCTTCCTAGAAGTTGTGGACTGCTTGCACTATGTCTAATAAAGAGCCAATAGCTAATGGTAGAGGAGTGAAACACATTAGGTCTCTAAATGTGAAATCAGTACAAGTCAAAAAACACTGTATTTAACATATGAAAATGGTTCTGAAGTCTCCATGGCAACTACTGAAATGCTAATCATCAACTATGTTATCAGTTATAAATGTAAGCAAATGATGTGCCTGGTTCTTCTTCAAAATTTTCTACCACCTTCTCTTTAGAAAGATAATTAGAACAGGCTTTGTCTGTGAAGGGCAGATATGATTATTAATTCAAGAAATGAAGTGTATTACTTTAATATAAGTGGAATCTGGCACTAATCTCTATATTAGAAAGGATGTGCTTGTATTCATTTGGCAGCTGGCTTGTATTAGCACATGATCATCCCACCCAGGAGAAAAGTGAGGATATAAGTTTCTTAACTTGCTGTGACATTTTAGTGAATATCATCACAGCTTCCAATTCCAACTTATTTTTATGACCTCCTCAATAGAAAAGAACACATTTTTTAGAATAATGATAAAACATACCTCTTTTTGGAGACCAACTTATTCATTTCTCTGAGTATCTCTTCTATGCATAGAAAACATATTTATTAATAAGGTATTACTTGTTTTTCTCTTATTAACCTGCCTTTTGCTCTGGGTATTCCATATAAGAACCAGTGATTTCATCTTTACCCACCAATTGGTTTCAGTGTTGACTAAGAAAAAATAAATTCTAAATAACCAACACATACCTTCTTAGTGAGTTTCTACAACATTGTTTCTAAGATCTGGTTCATTAAATGTTCAACTGTCTAACTGTGAAATATTTCATGTTTATTTTTTTGCTGTTACACAGAATCCTTAGGCCCATAGTCAACTTGGTTCATAAGCTTTGTCCTTCCAGACAGAAATGAGAGATATCTTCTCATAAATTAATGGCTTGTGTTTAGACACACAGGAGGAGAGCAGAATGTTTACTTTGTATCTTCCAAATTGCTTTCAGTTCAAAATACACTTTCTGCAAAGTAGCATGTTTTGGAGGGGCATGTCTTACTGACCTTTAAAAGCATTAGCATATAATTTCTTAAGGAAGCTATATATAAGCTTAAGGTCCCTGTACATATGTTTTATGTGGTACATCTAAAGGCCCACTCAAAAAGAGGGAAATCTAGAAACCTAGACAACCATATGATGTTATTGTGGTCATGGATCTTGGAAGAGAATCTATTACTGTCACATTGTTATACCAGCATACTGTCTGTCTGTTTCCTAAAGCTTATCCTTTTAAGCACAGGCAAGTGTAGCTGTCAGTACTCATCCAAGAAGTTCTCTTTATAGCAGATAAAGACCATTACAGAGAACCATACCTGGACACAACGCAGAGATCAACAGATTATGGGGGAACCCAGCTTTAGTGGAAACATCTGTATCATGGTTTCTACATGTGCAGCTCAGGGAATAGGGAAAATGGGGCAGAAAGATTTTAAGAGTCCGAATGCCAGGCAGTTGACTGTACAACAGTCTCTCATAGGAATCTCTGCACAAACAATGCCAGTATCAACAGACACACACATGCAGAAAGGAAAAACTCACACAGTCTCACCACCAGACAAAGAACTACAAGCAACAATTCTCTGCTGAGAGAGGGAGAATTAGCCTTTCCCAGGGATAAGCTCCATAAATATTTATCCAATACTAAGAACAAAAGTGCCCTTGGCAGTTTGTGTTTACACATTTGTGCATACATATGTGTATATGCATAAATATATGTATGTAACAATAATAGTTAAGGAAGGGGAGGCTACCAAATTGAAAGTAGGAGCAGGGATATGGGAGAAGTTGGAGGGAGGAAAGGGAAAGGAGGAAGTGATGTAATTATGTTTTAATTAAGTATATATTTTAAAAATAAAATGAGAAAGAACATAGATGTTTATATATTACAAAGCAGAAAAAAGTATTAAGACAATGGCTAAAGACTTGTCTGAAGGCCAGCTACCATAGATAAAATTTTTGAAAAAAAAAACCAAAACAATATTCCCATTATATATTAGAAATATAAACTGAGTGTGGCAGCACATGCCCATAATCCCACCACTTGGGAGGTGGAGGTAGAAGGATCACTGCAAATTCAACACCAGCCTGGACTACATTATGAGTTCCGGGACAGCTAAGCTGCATAGCAGAATCCCATCACAATAACACAAAATAACAAGGAGAAAAGAAAAGGAAAAAAAAACTTTGTTTCTACTTGAGTTTAGGATATGTCCTAAAGAAAACTAGAGTAGCAGCAGTCGATCCAGAAAGGAAGCGGACAAAACATTAATTCACTTCAGGTGTGAGGTTCAGAATTAAAGGGATTCAAGGTAACAGCAGCTAAGGAGTAAGGACTGCTGAACTTTTTCCCCATCTGTGGATATGGAGTCCAGAGCTGTGTGGACTCCAGTGAACATAACTTACCACCTCCACCCTCTGTGATAACTACCCCAACTGTGCAGATCTTGATCTTGTCTCCTTTTTTCCTAGCAAGTAGAGAAATACACACACACACACACACACACACACACACACACACACACACACACACAGAGAGAGAGAGAGAGAGAGAGAGAGAGACAGACAGACAGACAGACAGACAGACAGACAGACAGACAGAGAAAGAATAAATTCTAACCTAAGAACCTTAACACATTTAAAACCCTTATATTTTCATAGTTGAAATAAAAGTAAAAAACCCCTGGTCCAACCTTATGAAGAAAATAATAAAAATGATATAATTTGCTCCATCTATTCAAAACTAAAATGAAAAAGAAGAATGACAAATAAAGTAGAGGGAACACAGGAGGAAATGGGAGAAGAAAGGGAAGGGAAGAAGGAAGGCATGTAGATAGAATAAAGATTGGAAGGCAGTACCTCAAAACATTGAATTATGTATCTATTTAGTGGTAAGATACAGGATTCTTAAAAAGTTTCTGGACTTTTTAACACTGTTGTGCTGGATAGTTTTATGTCAATTTCACACAAGCTAACGTCATCTTAGAGGAGGAACTTTAATTAAGAAAATGGCTCCATAAAATCAGGCTGTAAGCAAACCTGTAAGGCATTTTCTCAATTGGTGATTGATGAGGGAGGACCCAGCCCATTGTGGGTGGTGCCATCCCTGGGCTGGTGGTCCTGGATTCTATAACAAAACAAGCTCAACAAACCATGGAGAGCAAGCCAATAAGGAGCACCCCTTCATGGCCTCTGCATCAGCTTCTGTACCCAGGTTCCTGCAGGGTTTGAGTTCCTGTCCTGACTTCCTTCACTGATGAACTATGACATAGAAGCCTGTGCTAAACAAACCCTTTCCTCTCCAAGTTGTTTTGGCCATGGTACTTCATCACAGCAATAGTCACCCTAACTGTGACAACTTTATAGCTGCTGGAATGAATCTTGTAGGGGAATATTGACATGTGTAGTTAAGTTGCACTGGGTTCTCTGTTACACACAGTGCTTTTGACTCTCCAAGCTGCTTCCTTTTACTCATGGGGTGTGTGTGTAAAGTTCAACGCTTGACTGTGATTGCTCAAATTTTCATGGTTTAAGTGTGAATGTGTGTACAAGGCAAACTAAGCTGTCTCTACTTTATGATACTGTGAAGTGTTTTGATAATTCAAGTTTGGGTGATTGGAGTGCCCCATCAGAACCACCTGACACACTTTGAAACTGCTCCAAATTAATTGCACATTTATAACTCATTTGAGTGGCTAATATGGAATTCAAAACAAATTTATGTTAAATGGTAGTTTGCCATTACTGCCTTTCAAAAATCTAAGTGTTTTGTATCTCTAAGCTATAAATAATATTAATAAATTACTGCAATATTCAGTAATGATATGAAGCATGGGTATATTTTTGAGATTGACAAAATTCAGAAGTTTAGTTAAATTCAGTTACCATTTGTGGAATTAGTAAATTGAGTTCTATGTATATATTGAGCTAGGTGAAAAAAGATGGAGAATATATAAAAGGATAAGTATTTATATTAAGAAAACCTCAGTGACAATCATTTGTGAGCCTGTGACAAATTGCACTATGAATGGATAGTGTAGGCATCATGCACCACATAGCAATGACCTCAAGGTGATAAGTTGACAGAACATAGAGTTCCTGGTCAACAAAACCTGTGTAGTTTTTCTTTCACTTTCTTTTTTTTCTTACTAAGATCAAGGCCAATAAAGACTGACACTGCTCAATACCTATTAACCCTCAGGTGAATTGCCAAACAGTTGCTTTAAAAGGTTGTTTCCTATTTTAATATTTGTCTACCTTTAATTCAGTCTCCACTGTGGAACAAGGGAATAAATCAGAACCCAATCTCCTTTGCTCTCAGAATGGTCCCAAAAGTCCATGATCCACCCACCCTGCTACACTGCCACTGTAGTTTGAAATGTTCGCTAAGGATGCACATGCCGATGCTGGGCCTGGCTTGTACTGCTATGAAGAGGTAGGGACGTCGGGGGCATGTTTCTGTAGAGGACATTGTTGCCATTCTCCTTTGCCCCAGTAGAGAAATCGACAGCTTCCTCCAGGGAGTACTCACTGTGACATACTGCCTTGCCACAGGTACAAAAGCAATGGAGACAACTGATCCCGGACTGAAAGCTCTGAAACCAGGAGCCAAAAATATTTTTTTTCCTGTTTATTAATTGATTCCCGAAGGTATTTTGTCACAGTAGCAGAAAGCAGCACATCCTCCAATTTCATCTTTCTCCAGATCCTTCCCAGCTCCTCTGCCCCACCCTGCTGCCCCACCCTGCTGCCCCACCTTGCTGCCCTACCCTGCTGCCCCACCCTGCTGCCCCACCCTGCTGCCCCACCCAGCTGCCCGACCCTGCTGCCCCACCTTGCTGCCTCACCCTGCTGCCCCATCCTAATTGTCCCATCTTTCACTCAGCACATTTAGTTTTAAATCTCTAGTTTGTTGCTGTGACCATCATCCCTGTTACACAGCCTTTCACCCCCAGTTGCTCTCTAGCTCATTACAGCATTTGAATTATCCTTTCAGATCTCATTACCTAAACTTACTATACAGACTTATCTCTATAACTGTCCACTGCTCACCTCTTCTTCCTGGAGCCTACACAAGGCAGGAAACTCTTTGCCTTTGGCTGCCTGCTGTTTGTTCTCCAAAGTAACAAGAACATTGCAAGATGCTTGAATAGGATTGTGATAACAAATGAACAGATGTCCAATTCCAGGTTAAAATTTCTGTGCAAACTGCCATACTCCTGACTCTATGAACAGTTTTCCAGAATTTTCAAGAAAAAGAATTTGACATTTTAATTTTTTATTTTTACAATGTAGGGGACTTTTATTCCTGCTCTGGCCTCATAACGATGAGGAGCCTGAATGGCCAGAAACATGGCAAGCAAGTGCCTGGGTTTTTTTTTAAATCTTTTTGCAGTTCTAGCTTTCAAGACAGTATATGTTGTAGCCCGTCTCCCAGTCTCCTGAAGATGAAGCTTTGGATATGCCTCTGCACTTTCTGTTTCCCATAGGATTTCTGGGACAGTGCACAGGGATCAAAATCCTATTTCCTTCTAATTTTTTTGAGAATTCTGCATATAAGTACTGTATTTATATAACTAACCCCCCTCTCCTCCATCCAACTGCTCCCATGATCCACATGGCCTCTTAGTCTTTCTCTCTCTCTCTCTCTCTCTCTCTCTCTCTCTCTCTCTCTCTCTCTCTCTCTCTCTCTCTCTCTCTCAAACACACACACACACACACACACACACACACACACACACACACGTACACGTTTTTATATGAAGCCTTTCATGAGGAGTGAGACTTCTACTTAATCTGTGAGTATAGACAAATATTTAGCATGCAGCTAGAAATTATACTGGTTTAGGAAAATGGCAATACATCAGCCACAAGTAGTAGTATGCAGGACCAGAAAAAGCATAGCTAATGTTATCCAGGAGAATTGCTGCTGGGTGGGGCGGCATCCATGGATGTCTCCAGAGTGAGACCTCACCTGCAGAACTCTTCAGATAATGTACAACTGCTGCTTGATTTAGTGCAATGCCTGCAGGGCCTACAGTATTTATTTTCTCTCATTGTGCCTGGGATGCTAATGCATCCTTCTCACTTGTTTGTCTCGCTGTTATTTTGTCAGCTTAAATCACCAATGTATATACATGGATTCTACCTTTTTACATTCTGATAAATAAGTACTTTTAGTAGACTATCTATTGACCAAGAGAGGCAAGTTTACATTTCTAAAATAAGTGTCATCTCTAATCCTTGAGGGGAGATGAACATGATCACATTCTCTTCATTCTATGAAGACAGCACCAGTTTAAATTCTGTTTTAAGGAGAAAAGAGGAGAATTAAATTATTTTATTAAACCCTAGAAATATTATGTTAAAACACCATTGGGAAACAATAGATTAAATGATTTTTAAAAGTGATTTTAAAAGATTTCTGATCTTTTTTAACTTTATTATTATTATTATTATTATTATTATTATTGAGATTTTCTATTCATTTTACATACCAACCACAGATTCCCCTCTCTTCCCTCCTCCAACCCCCCAGTATTCCCCCACAACCCATCCCCCATTCCCACCTCCTCCAAGGCAAGGTCTCCCATCTTCAAACATTGTGGATTTCTTATTTGCCCTGATGTTTTTCTTGATAAATGTTCTCCCAAACTTCAAGTATAACAAGCCCCCCAGACCTTAGCACAACTGACACCATGATGGAAGTACCATTCAGGCCTTGGAAGCCGGCAAGTAGGCAGCAATGTTTGCTAAAACAGGATCAAAGGATAAGTCAACTGCCCCAGAATGCAACTGGGAAAGTCTGTAAGTGTACTGATCTTGCTTTGTGTCTTCTGTAGTTCTGTTTTTTGCTAACTATTCTTTGTAACTGGTATGTCAATCCATGGTGTGAATTTTGTTCTTTAAAAGTCAAGAACAAGAAATATTAGAGTTGCATGATGTGGTCAAGTTCCCCATTTGGCCATTTGACAGCTCTAAAGACTATAAAACTTTAGGAGTCCATGTGTTCTCTGGAGGAGTTACCTGGGAACACAAGGTATAGAGGTTCACCAACAAAGATATAAAGGTGAAGAATGCAGGACAGTAGTGCAGAAGAAGAGAAGGTGAGAGAGAGGAAGCAATAATCTACAGGGCACATAAGCACTGGTTAACACCATAGAGAGTGTTCTGCATGGGGCTGACATTAACTTCATAGTGTGGGTGGGTTCCTTCCAATTACTTGAAGATCTGAATAATAAAAAAAAGGACTGACCTCTCTAAGAGATAAGGAATTTTCCAGGAAGATATCTGTTTGCAGATGTGTATCGATGACTTTTCTCTGGTCCCTAAAAATGCTGATTTGGGACTTGATTGCCTTTATAATTATAGAAGCGCTCTCTCTCTCTCTCTCTCTCTCTCTCTCTCTCTCTCTCTCTCTCTCTCTCTCTCTTACACTCTGCTTTCCCACCTCCCTTTTTTCTATACACAAATGCATTCCTTGTTCCTTCTGGTTCTCATAGTGAACCATAACCAGCATAGATTTTGATGCTGTGAATGGTTATAGAGGCACAGTATCATATGGATAAATTATTTGAATGGAATTTTGAGTTTCTGGAACTTTCTTTCAAATTTTATTAGATTAAAGGATACTAATGAATTTATTTCAGTGCAGGGCTTTGGCAACAAAATTTCTTATCATCCTACTATTCCTATCAAATACTCACAAAAGCAAGCATCTGTGGAGCCATGGATATGGTACTTCTAAGAATTTTATCAAAGGAGTATAATGAAGTCTTCTGGCTTCAATATCACTGGAGAAAAAAGGGACCAGAAACCATGAACACAGGAAGAGCATGTAGAGTGAGACAGACCCTGAATTTGGAGGATGTCTCCTGTCAAGAGAAGTAGGCTGTCCACAGTCACATGAAATTATTAATTAACCAAGGATTGTCTGAGGAATTTGAAATGTTTCCCTCTGAATGGCTATTTCTTCTTAGGACCTTTTTCCTCCTCCCTTCTAGACCTGTAAGTAAGTTTAGGCAAGGATAACATACCCAGGTGGGTGTGATGAAGCATGATCCAGGTGGAAGCATGGTGTCTTCCAAAAGAACTACTGAAGTTCTTATATTGATACAGACAGAAGTCTGTGAAAGATGTGAAAATGTGTATAAAGCTATGTGTTAATGGTAGAACAAATGTCACTAGGGCAAGTTCACTCTATTGATTCAGGCCAGCATAGCAGAAATTCTACATTTACGGTGGAGCAAAGAAGTGAGAAATGGCTCTCTGCTTTTGTTTGTCTGCCTGAAGCACAGAAGCATGGACCAAAGATTAATGTAGTGTAAGCAAATTCAGAATGTTCATTTTTCCCTTGTGAATAGAGGAAGAGATTCAAAGACTCAGGGAGATGTGCATGTTAGAACAGATTTGACACAGGAGACTACTTGGCCACCCTGGAAGAATAGAGAAGACTTGCCTTCAACAAGGGCCAAGAGTATTCTTGGAAGTGCCACAGTCTTCAGAGAACTATCATTGCTATTTGTAGGCTCGACCTCATAGCAAAAGACACTGCCAGTGAACTTGGAAACCTAAATACAATGAGGAATAGGATCCTATTGTAATATCGACATAAGAAGATGACTTTTGTCTTTGTACTTCAATTGGAGACAACTTACCACCAGTTATATAGTTTATGTATCTGGTTCTTCCTACAACCCCTAGAGAAAGACAAGTAACCAACCAAGATGCTTGCTAACTTCAGAGGTGCTACAGAAGAAAGTACTTGTAAATACCAGCATTGACCATTGCAGAAACCTGCCCAGCTTTCAGATTGACCTGACTGGGGTGCTAAGAATGAAAAAAAACAACAGGCACATATAGAGAAAAGCTGGGATTGGCATGACTGTGCACTCTGATGGAAAATTAGCAGCAGCCTGGGAGCTCAAGTGTTTTTTATACAGAGCAAGCACAAATGTGAGATTAGAGGGTTATATAAATTGGCAAGAGTCTTTATAGGTTAGGAGTGTCAGGCTGCCATCATCCAGGAAGAGAAAGCTTCAGTTGACTATTTCTGTATACAATATCAATATCCAGGAAGACAAAGGTGCAGCAGATACTTTCTGCACACAGGTTTTAGCCAAAGAGATCAACTGTTCATCAACATCCATATTTGGACCAGGGTAAGATTTTGCAACTCCAGTGAGCCTGCTCTGGGGTAAGGCTTTGCCAGTTCCAGTGGTCTGAGGCATTGGTGTTCTTAATATGGCCGTGCTCATGTCAATAATATACATTCACTCAGGACTTTATCTGTTCCTCACAAAGGCTAGGGACTGAAATGAGTACTGTAAGTCCTCTTGTCATTATTATTGAAGAGATATTCTGATTACATGTTAGGCTACATAGCTGTCTTCTAGCTTTCTCTCATTATCACTTTTCTATTTTTGATTTCTTTTTTCCCTCTCCTCTCTCACGTTAGATGATGGGCTTTCTTTGTATCACAGTGTTTCAATATTGTTAACTTTAGTATAATATCTGAATAATAGCTCATCAAGATGCCTAACCATTAGCCAAAGACTTTCCTGCTTTTCTGGTTTGCACAGATAAGATCATTGCCTGTTAGGCACAAACAGGATATTGGCATTGTCTTTGTTTGTATGTTAAGATTAAAGAAGATGCACAGAGATGCCATGTTGACAAGAAATAGATTTGTGAGGCTGATTTTGTGTCTCAATATGGAGAATGGTTTGAATAGGAGTAACGTTGAAATCTGGATATATATGAGTTGGACCTCATTGTCCATCAGTTGAAAACCTGAACATCACCATGAATGAGCACTCTCATTCTCAAGTATAGCACCTTTAGATTTCATCTGTATCTTGCTGCCCATGTCAACAGCTACAGGCTTCCTTCTGGAATTGCACCAACTACAGGTCTTATAACTACACAATCTTATTCCTTATGATAAATCTCTTTCCAAACATATGAAACAAGCTCTAGTCCTCCTTCCCTGCAGATAAGGACTACTTCACTGCCCTATAATAATTTACGAACACCTCTCAGAGCATCTTTGATTAGAAATTTTCAGAAAGTCCTTAGGTGATGCAGTGGAGGTTTAAAACTTTTGAGAGGAACCTTACTCATATTTGTTACAGCTGTAGAATAAATCCTCTGTTTTGAATCCAGAGAAACTGTCTTCAGACTATTGTGGTGACCATGCAAAAAAAAAAGTGTAAGTGTGCTAAATAAAAATAAAGCAAATTAGACTTCTGCTGTCAAAAATAGAACATCTGGATGTCAAAAATAGAATATCTGGATGTGTGTGTGTGTGTGTGTGTGTGTGTGTGTGTGTGTGTGTGTGTGTGTGTGTGTGTGTAGGCCTGTGCATGATTGTGATAGACACCCGGTAAACATTCGCAAAGGTGATGCTGGAACTTGAGACTGTATATGTATCAAATTTTAAATGTTTGAAAATAGTCTCTAGCTTAATTAAATTTTTTCTAGCAGTAATATGTTGGCTCTTAGAGATGTGCATGTAATAATGGCAAAAGGAAATTTAGTTTTTAATCAATAACCAATTATAGCAGGAATACTAACTAAAGAAAAACCCTTGTTTAACTACTAACACATGAGCTTTCCGGCAAAGGAGCCATTTCCTCAGCAACCACTGTGATTGTTTATGTCTTGAACAGTGCTAAAACTGCTACCTGACAGTGTTAACCTGTTGTCTTGAAAACTCTCCACTTCTTTTATTTTAAGATGAAAGACTTCAATGGTGGCTTTTTGTTTTGTTTTCTGTCTAAGGAATTGAGAAGCAAAATATAAAACATTTTTGTATTTTACTTAAAATTTTTGTATAAGTTATTTTTGGTTATTTTGTAGATCAAATCAATGAAGACCAATTAAATTCATGGCTTTTTGGAAAAACTTTAATAGTAACAACTGTTAATCCTATATTCAAACACTGTAGGCCTTTAAATATAAGTATTTTAATATTGGGGACAGGATCTCCTTCAGTTATATAGGCATCTACTGCAGAACATGACTTTCCCCTGCTTAAAGGTATTTCATGGAAATTTAAGATAATTAATAAAAGAGCCTAAAAATCTAAATATGTAAATATCAAAATAGTGGGAATTTTCATTAGCTGTTGATGTTAGGAAGAAATCAGTAATTGGGAAACTTTAAAATAAACATGGTGTCAGGAAATAAAATGCTATTTATTTGTGTTCTGTAACTGAGCACCAGGTGCATAATTTATTAGCAATGCAAGTACACTGTAGCATCTAACCTACAGAACAAAAGCAATTCACTTTATCTGACTAATTAGAACATAATAATTATAATGATCAGTCTTGTAGAAAATAAAAAAGGCTCATTAAGGAGAAGGTGTGAACAGGAGTGCAATGTTAATTTGGTTAACATGCCTAAATCCATATTGATTTTTAAATTGCCATTCTTGACTGTCCAAAGTTCAAGAATCCAGAAAAACTTGGCATAATCCTCAGTGCTTACATTATGCAATTAGCCAACTCAATTCTTTGAAGTGAAGTGGCCTGCTTTGTTCATAGGTTTTCAGGTTAGAATTTAGAATTAATAAGCATTTATAATTTCTGTAGACAAAGGTGTCTGACTGAATATGGAGACTGAGAACTCCAGTGAAGTAAAGCACAGTAGGTCAAGTCCAGAGAGGTCTGAGGCACTTGAAACTGTGATACCAACATTTCTCCCAAAGACCCATTTTAGCCTGATGACTAGAATTCCATTGGGAGAACAGGCTTGATCCTGAACTCTGCATGTCACTTTAAGTGCCATTCATTCCTATCAGAGGTGACAGAGCCATCACAGCTTGGCAGGTGAATCTCATACCTTCATGGATCTGTCTTGATAAGAAGCAAACCACTTTTGACCATGTACCCAAAGAGGGGCCCTAACCATGAGGAAAATCTCTGTGTGCTATAGAAAATACTTTCTGACTTATTTCTTGCTTTGCCTTGGGCTGAAGATGTTAAAATTGTAACATGGAAATCTGGATCATCCTGTTGACAGGAACAGTTAGTAAACTAAACAGATGCTGCCAAAGAAATACAGAATGATGTATTCTAGAACTGCTTCAAGTCATCATCACAGAGAAATATATGCAATGCTTACTCTTCTGCAGACAGGATATGTTGTTTTTTAAAATTTCAGTGTATTTTCTCACAATTTTCCTTTCACTGATCAAAGTTCTAATTAGCTCAATGACTGTGTACCTCACAAGGAAGATGATCAAAGGGGAGTCTCTGAATGTAAGTGGCACTTACCCGAAAGTGGGCAGTTCTACTGTTGATGAGATGGACATTCTCAGTAACATTTTTACTCCAACATGAGTCTGGAAATGGGAGAAGATAAAAATGAGCTGGGTGAGGCCATTGTTTTGCTTTGTGCCGCTCACATAGGTGGAGATGCTGCCTCTCTGCCAGCCAGCTCTTTTCACACAATTCCTGCCCTACAAATGCAAGACATGAATTGGTTAGTGCCAAGAATAGAGTGACACTAACTATTACTGGAGAAGCTGAAACCCATGTTGAAAATACACAACTAGACCATGGTACTAAGAACATGATCTAAGAAACAGACATCTTAGTATTGATATTGAATTGAGACAATAGAAGGAGAAGAAAAGCCTACTAAGAATAAATGATTAGAAATTATGTTAATCATAAATTAGAGTCTGTTTACTTACTTGAAATGACTATTTGGCTATGATTATGTCAGGTGAGGTCACTGGTGAGTAATTACACCATAGATTATCTGAGGTTTAATAAATGCCAGTTGGGTCTTCATTTCTCTGCAGGATCAGAACAATGCTAACTGAATAATCTCATTCTAAAGTTTATTTGGTTCAAGTTTTATGGTCTCTATGATGAGCAGTCCTATCTCATCTGGTGAAATATCATGTCCATTCTCCACAACTAGTCACCCTGAACATTATTCCTAGTGCACAGGTCCTTTCAAATTGAAGTCAGAAGTATGAGGGTGAACTTCTCTATTTCCAGTGAATATCCTCTTAAACAATTATTGGAGCACAGGTTATGAGGAACATAGATGGTACTTCTCAAACTATACTGTGAATGAAGATTAAGGAGATAGTGGTAAGCTATGCCCTGGGTCTGTGGGTCATGGCTCAGTGGAACAGCACATACTCCCTTCACAGTGTACAATTCAATCTTCAGAACAGCAACATAAAGTAGACCCAATTTAGAGAAATGGGGCTGAAAATGAAAATTCTTTCAAATGAACTTTAAAGCAATGCTCATGATGCTGGTAGCTAGACCTAGCTGATGTCCAGCAGGCAAAGCCTTAGGAGTAAGGATATACTCCTTTTGTTCTACTACTAAGCACACGCTAGACATTTTTAAACATACATTTACTAAATTTAAATATTTTATTCTATACCTATGTGCGCCAGGCAGCATTAGGCACTTGTAAGTGCACACTAGACTTCTGCAGTACATAGAAGAATGAGAAAGATGCAAATTGCTATCTTCATGGAATTTATAACCTAGCAGTTAGATAAAGAATGAAACCAATCATGATACAATGTAAACTTTCCAACACTCTAGAAGGTCACAGATTCTAAAATAAAATGTAGAGATGGAGAAGTGGTTGTTGAAGTGTGGGAGGAATGCAGGCTGGAGTTCAAGCAGGGTGTTGAGAGTACTTTGAGCTGTGAGAGTGATGAGAAATATTGAGATTCCGGATACACAGAAAATAGAGCCGGGAGGATTTTTTTGATGGATTGGACATGGAAAGAGAGCGAAGGGCAGTGAGATGCTAGAGGGAATTGGTCTGAATGAAAGTGTCAAGCCCTGGTAAATGAGAGAGGCAGTCTATTTCTTTTGGACTTGTGCAAATATTGAAAATGCAGAGAGACCACTGCACCACCCACGCAGCACTGCATGCTTCTTTTCCATGTTGTTAGGTTCAGCCTTCACCCCTTGTCATATTTATAATTTTTTATCAGAGGCTGCTTAAGAGATGTCATCTTAGACAAGAAGCTCTGAATATTTTCTCTTTTCTCAGTTCTAAGCATTTGAAGGTGGACACACTTTTCAAGTCTCAGAATCTGTTCTGCTAAGTCGTACTATTAAAACTGTGACATACTCAGCTGAATTAATTCAAGGTAGTTCACATATTAAATGTTCTCTTGCAATTAGTCTCTGGAACTTGCAGGTCCCATGACAGGCTGACTAATAGCAAGTCAGGTGCTGAGTGAAGCTGCTGCAGAGATGCTAATGTGGAGCACTCAGAGTGAGGACTAATCAATTCTGTTACAGAATTAGAAGTTACAGACCCCGAGCACCTATTCAGTATCTTAGGAGTTCACAGAGATAAAACTGTTTACAAACACTCTCACCTCCCAGCTCCCTTGGCAGCTGTAAGTCATCTGGGGTGAACTGACTATTTACTCTTCAGTCTGGTAATATAGATTCTGTGCCCCTGGGGAAGACAGGACCAAGCAAGTGTGACCACTGATTACTGGAAGGCATGTAATTTCTTGTGCAAAACAGACCTGTTAGAGAGAGGGTGGAAACAGTGGGGGGTGGGGGAATTATTTCTGTTATTCTTTTTAAATAAGTTTAGAGCAAATTCATACCATCTATAATCTCATATTCCAAAGAAGTGGATGTTAGAGACAAGTAGGAATTCACTAATATATAAAAGAGTGAGACGATGTGAATAGTTTGTTAAAAAAAAAATTAAAAAAGAGTTCCCAATGACTAGATAAGAAACCTCCTTACCAACGACATTGAAAGCAATAGGCTGTCTCCATGCAAAAGTCAACTCCTCACTACCACTATGGAAACTGAATGTGTCTCCCTACTTTTGCTATGGTACCTTCTTCTTGTTTTCCTGTGTCTTCCACTTGTGAGATTCTACTTTCAAGGTACCTACACACCATCACCTCCTTTCTGGGACTCTTGTCACCCACCCATGGTATGGTATTACTCCTAAAGCACCATGAAGGATAACAGTCATGTCTATGCTGCTTCAGGACATGAAGATGAAAAAAAGAAACTTGGTTCAGAAGTCTTCTGAATCATGAGAATATATCACATTGCATGAAAGGAAATCTTGGGTTTGAGGGATGCCTCAGTAGATAGAGGCACATGCTTGTAGGCCTGCCTGACAACCTGAGTTTTATCCCTGGATTCCACAAGGTGACACGAGAGAACAGATTCCTGATAGTTATCCTTGGTCCTCTACATTCATCATGGCATGTATGTGCCTGCATTCAAGTGTGAACAGGCACACTTGTCATACACACACACACACACACACACACACACACACACACACACACACACATACACACACACACACCAGACATACTAATTAGTAAATAAATTATAAAAAAAATCAGAACAAGGCTCATTAAAAACTCATGATAACTCATGATTAAGACCATTAATTAAGAGTGTACATTCTTATAGAATCACTTTCACCATGAATCATCATTGACACCTTATCCAGTCAAAGTGGTCAGATTCCTTGATAGATATCATGGCTCAAGGGTTCCATTATTCCCTGCATGATCCTTTCTTGTTCAGTACTATAATGTGCAGATGCTGAGCAGCATCACAGAACTTGCTAACTCTGGTCAGAATGTTCTGTCCAGCATTACCATCCTTATCCTACTTGAACATCAACAGATCTATTTAATTTTTGGTGCTTTCCTCTGCTTATACCTGATGTTATTGGTGTATGATTAAAATGTAAAACAGGAATACCATACTACTAATTGTTGTTTTGCCTGGAACAGTTCAGCAGGGAAAGCTCTCCTTACTGTACTCAAGAGAAACCCTACTGGTAGGCAGGCAGACCTGGGAGTCCTAAATGATGTGCTCTAGAAGGGCACTGCAGAGTAAGTGTACAGGAATTGAGCTCAGATATCAGACTAGCCATGTCAAAGCTACACTTCATCACTCCCTAGTTTGAAGAAGTTATAAAAATCATCCGAATACTTATTTTCCTGACTGAAGGCAGGTGATAAAGTGGAAGTCATGCTGTGCTGCTCTTGTGGGATTAAACAAGTTAGTAAAATAAAAGGCTGAAACGTTGCTTGCCACAAAATATGCACATAATAAATACTGACTACTATATTATCTACTTCCCAGGTAATTGCAAAATTCCCAAGTTCTTTACATTTTGTCCTCTTTTACTTCATCCTAGCACAGTGGTTATCTTCCCTCAGATGCTTTGTAAAAACTTCAGCTCTGACAAAAGGTATACTGGCTATAGTTTTGTGGTTGATGCACACAACTTTGTCCTGAATAATTTGGTGATTCATATATGCAGTGTTCATGATAGCTGCCTTCCAAAGCTTAGGGATTTGCATGGCATTACCAACATAATCCTCCTCTGCGAACCGCAACACTCATTAGATATGACTTTATTAGGTTATCTTCCAAATGTATATAAGAGAAATTAATTACCAGCTGCACAGTGGCATTTATAAATGAATAATGTATCATACAAAATCCTATCAAGCAATATATTTATCCCATAGATATTGTCCTTGAAAGTTAAGAGAATGCTTTCGGTTTTAAAGAAGACATTCAAAAGAAAAACATACAAGCAGTCATTGTACTCTTTTACATGGAAACATTATTCAGTGGAGACTAAGACCAAGGTAGGCTGACAACACCAACCGAGATATTTATAACAGAAGCTGATCAAGAAAAATACATCAAAGAAGGAAGGACTTTTGTCGTTCTTGGGGCAGAGATAGGGACATTTATCTCAGATGATACACTGTAATATGAGCAAATCAATGCTTTTGAAGGCTTTGTCACCCAGGCACTCACAATAATTTTTGCAGTCATGGATGTTAAACAGTGAATGATATTGAGGAGACTGTGTTCCCAGGCAACAAGGATGCTCTAATCTCATTATAGTGTGTGAACTATGGGAAAAGACAAACGCCTAAAAGAGTAAGTTCTTAACAACAACAACAACAACCACAAAAACAAAAATCTGTTCAGTCTTTCTGTTGAATGTGTAGAACATATATGTTTCATATTAGACATTTAATTATGTTCCTTTACTCTGTGTGCCATTAAGGGGTCAGAACGTATCATTCTATATAGTCACTGGTTCTACCACATAGGGTGAAGACTTCACGCCAGAAAAACAAATACTCCCTTTCTAGTTACCTGAAATGATTTCCTTGACACTTTTGTTCTGTTACTCTGTCAATATCAATTGGGTCAGGTTTATTTTATCAGGTGGCTTGGTACATCTCCTCTGTAAATTCTGGCTTGCTGACTCTTTGTGGTCAATATAGTGAGGTACTGTGTTAGAAGTCTGCCTGGCCTCCTGTTGATCACTACTATAATCCATGATCTGATGACTCATGCTGTATAGTCCATTTTCTAAGTTAAGCTTTGACTTTGGGTCCACCACTAGAGAAAATAATTGCACACATGCCTCAATGCAAAAGGAAATTTTTTAGCTGTTATTAAGAAGACAATTTTCATTGCAAATGTCAGCAAATTTGAACAGAACACAAAAAGAAAACTCTCCCCATACTTTCAAAAAAAGGGCTTGGTTATACCAGAGGCCCAAATTTTCACTCCCAAGTTTTAGTTCCTAGAGCAATTATTTGAATGCACAATACATACTCGAGCTGCCTATCATAGACATCCAACTTGAGATTGCAGTTGTCAACTTTGGCTATATTGGAAATTAGTCACTTGAAATTATGTATAATGTCCTCTTAAAATATGTTGTAAAATAATGCATTTAATAATTAACTAGCTCACCCACATTTTTCCTAAAATACAATATTGTAAATTTTGTATGACAGGAGTTGTTGATGTCCATGTAACATCTTCCAAAAGAAATACTTTACATGGTGGGAGTTAGGTAATTAAATATGTAAAAGGAAATGCTTTAGTTTTATAGGTAAGGGCACATTTATATCAATTGAAGTGTTTCTGTAGACAAAAAGGAAGTCTAGAGGAAAATGACACAGCTGGAAATTAGTGTTGGGGATTGTTATAGCTGGTAAGCAGGGATTGGTTTAGGGTCAACATCAGGCTAGACTAACATAGATTGAAGTGAAAAAAACTGTGGCTTTATAAGACTCTCTCAGGATGCTCTGCTGATCCTGAAAACAGGATCTGTAAAGCATGACAAAATGCATGGTTTACAAGTGACTGTTACAATGTGGTTTCACTGTCAGATCTGAGTATTTCCAAATGTCTTCCAGGAATACCCCAAAATTATGACCAGACAATAGCTTATTGTCTTCTTTGATGAATCTCCTGGCCAATTAAAATATAATGAAGTAAAACTTGTTTATGTGTGGCACAGCCATATCTGAATGGAATGGCAGAAGCCATAAAGCCAGCACAGCTGCTTGACAAAGATCCAGCAAAGCTAAGCCACATGATGGCTGCCATGCCACCTTTGGTTTTCATCTCCACCTGTTACATACTTGGGTACTTTTAATATTTGTACAACTTGGGGATGTTGGATTGATGGAAAATTCCTTATGAATCATTTATGCCTTCTCTCAGTAATGCTGCTTCTAAGATTACCCATGAAAGTCCTGGACATACTCTTCCCCCACACACACTTTGAGGGAGATATCCTTATCTACTTGAAGGTCTTCCTTATACCTTGGAGGTTGTGCCACATAAAGAAAAGCCAGATGTCTCTTCATGAGGCTATGAGACATTCTTAAAACATCTGTCCCTTTACTTACACAGGAACAAGATATTCACAACAAAGTAAATTCAAAAAGGTCAACAAGATCCAGTGGGCTAGAAGAGTTTGTTACAGTTCAGATTACAAGCCTCTTCCCACTGTACACTCAGACAATTACATGGCATACAACTCTGCCCTACATAGAGACATGTTGATAAGAAAAGTATGGAGTGGAAAGATGATAAAAGTATGAGGTGTCAGGACATCCCTCTCTTATAATTTAACTCATGTGGAGCCACTACAATGTCATATAACCAAGAAACAACAGAATGCCAGGATTAGACATATAGACAAATTCTATAAGGACATAAATGTGAACATTGATTGTAATAACTGCAGCAGTTTTAGCCTGATGATTTTTTCTGGGCACTCTGACCACTAAAAATTAATAATACATTGCTTGAGACATGGCAAAATGCCCAGGGTGGTTGAAGAGTTTGTTTTGGTCTAGTGTTCTTGAAGCAACCAAAACAACCAGCCTGAGGATAGGCTGTCATATGCCTCTAGATTCTCAAAAATTGGGTTATGGGGTTAATGGGTAATAATGATAACTCTGTTTATTAATGATGTCAAAACTTGAGAGGAAATGATTGGAAATGCTAACTCTGTTCTGTCATAGTTTATTAATGATGACTAAAAGATGAGCAAAAGGAAGTGAAACACATGTCCAAAACCAAAAATGATACAATCTATGTTTTGAAATATCATGAATAAATCCCTGCTAAGTAAATTCTGTATAAATAAAGAAACACTCTGGCTGTTAGTCAGTCAGGCTGCAAGATTCTCCTGACCACCATGGCCTGGCTCACTTTTTGCCTGCCGACTCCTTGCATCCTCTGCAGGACCCATCCACTACCGGGGATGGCTCCCAGCATATGTGCAACTGTTTCCAGAGTCCATGCATGATAAACTGTAATGCCAAGTAATAATAATTTTAAACATAAGCACATCCAGTGGTGTGATGTTTCCTTCTAGAATATAGATAATTCTGGGAAGTAAACAGAAAATAACTGTGGATTTTTAAAGAGCTTCAAAAATGGTAATGCCACATTTGTTGGCCCACTGACCTCTAGGGCTATGAATCTTGATTTCAGCAGCACACTGCCTTAGATATGTTCATCCCTGGGTGTTGTGAGTATGCTGAACCAGCATCTAGGCTGGGAGCTGAACAAGTCCAAGACAGGTGAGGTAGTCACAAGCAGATGAGCGTGACTCTAACATTTGTCTGTTAAGTGGCCATGAAGGTGAGTTTCAGATGTGTTGGGAAAGGGCTGAAGAGCAAAGAGACAGCCATGAAATGCATTGAACCAGAGTTTTCCCTGACTTGGGAGGGTGCTATCTATTCCTTGCCTTGCCCCATTGTTACTCATTTACTCAGGAGTATCTCTGGTACATGTTTAAATCACACTCAAATAATATACCTAGTTATCTGCATAAGAGTACCTAACTCTTTTTTAAATTTATTTTAAAAATTGTTTTATTCTTGAGAATTTTATACAGATATACAATGAAATATGATCAGATCTATTTCTCTTTTCCCCATTCAGCCTTTCAGTCTTTTGTTTGGTTTAGTTATGGATAGGTACAGTTGGTGTTGTCCTTGTATGCATGGGTGTGGGATCATGGACTAGAGCAAGGTAATTCTACCAGGGGACATATCATCATAAAGAACTGACCCCACACACACACTCAGCACCTATCAGCTGCCTGTGCCTCTCCAGTAAGCATTGGGACCTAATGATAATTTCTCTCATTTATGCAGGAAGTTGGACTGGCTTGATTTTGCACAGGTTTTATGCAGATAACCAAAGCTGCTATGAGTTTGTGAGTGCAATAGTGATGCCATGCCCAGAGGACAATATTTCATAACACTCTCCCCTCCTCCATCTCTTATATCCCTCCAGTCTTCCTTCTGTGATGTCCCCTGAAACATGAGGTGGAGGGAGTTAAAATAGATGTTCTGTTTAAGGCTGAACACTCAGCCTTAACAGAAACTTTGAGAGTTTCTTACTCTCAAAACTTTATTCAGTTATGTATCTCTCAATTTATTGCACCCCAGTGCAAACTGAAGCTTTTCTGAATTGGGTTTAGAACATCCCAAGTCTATGAGTATATATATATATATATATATATATATATATATATATATATATATACCTGCAAATCCAGCATAATAGAAAATAAAATGGATAAAACTAATAAGTAAACAAGGTTTAACTCATGTTTTATATTTTCTTGGATTGACCTGCCACATCATTAGTGAAGATGCACAAATCTGAGTAGTTCTCCCTTTCATAAGTCAGTTTTTCAGAAAATACAGAGATGTCTTTTAAAAAAAATTATTTGAAAGATATCCATTCTTACATTTTTTCTTGTGTATTTCTTTTGTGATTGTTCAATTTTTTTTTCAGACATCTCATACTATCACTCACTATTAAGGTTTATATTTTCTTTTTTCTTTTACTAGGTCCTGGGTGGAACTCCGGGAGTCTAATTAGCGAGAAAGAGGAGGGTTTATATGAGCGAGAATTGTTGAAACCAAGGTTGGATAAGGCACAGGGACAAATGGTCAAAGAATGGAAACACATGAACTATGAACCAAAGGCTGAGGGGACCCCAACTGGATCAGGCCCTCTGAATGAGTGAGACAGTTGATTGGCTTGATCTGCTTGGGAGGCATCCAGGCAGTGGGAACGGGTCCTGTGCTCATTGCATGAGTTGGCTGTTTGAAACCTGGGGCTTATGCAGGGTCCCTAGGCTCGGCCTGGGAGGAGGGGACTGGACCTGCCTGGACTAAGTCTACCAGGTTGATCTCAGTCCTCAGGGGAGGCTTTGCCCTGGAGGAGGTGGGAATGGGGAGTGGGCTGGGAGGAAGGGGAGGAGGACAGGAGGGGGGAGAACAAGGGAATCCGTGGCTGATATGTAGAACTGAATTGTATTGTAAAATAAAATATAACAAGTGTGTTTGTTTTATCCTGAATAACGTAACTTCAGAGTCTGTGTTTATTTAAAAGACTAAATTTATAGCTCCTACTGAGCCTCGAAATTGTCTTTATATTTTCTATAATTAACTGAATTAATAAATTGCATATATTTTCTGTTGAAATACTTGATGAATGATTTAAAAAGACATGCATTTTAACTTTTCACACAAGGAAATACTAACATGTAAAAAGTTTACACTAAAGTATTTTATTTGCTTATCTTTTGCTTTCCTATCTGTTGAAAATATGTAAGCACCATTGATATGGGCTCTACACTCTTACAAGGCATGGCTTAGAGGATTATTTCCAAAAAAATGTAATTCACCCTTCTTTATTTGAGGTAAGGCCAAGATGGACACATCTTCAAGAAGCCACTGTGTGGGATTATTATTATATCTTTATACAAAGTAGGAATTAATGTCCAGAATTTGAAAGAATTGTAGAAATTAAATACCTAGGAAATAAAATTGTCAGTTCAACAATAAATGGTAAAATGAACAGAATAGCCAGTTTAAAAAAGAAAATACAAACAACTAATAACTGTTTTTAAAGGTGTTCAATATCCCTAGCCATTAGGAAAATACAAATTGAAACTACCTGAGATACTGCCTCACCCCAGTCAGATAGCTTTTGTTAACAAATCTGATGACAGATATTGGAGATGTGAAGACTGAAGAACCTTTATTTGCTGTTGGTGAAGGTGAAAATTAATACAATCATTAGAGCAGCCATTTTGAAGATTTCTCGAAACAATTAAAAGTAAACCTACCTTATCCATGACTGACTAGTTGTTTCACCCCTGAGCATATATCCAGAGAATTCCATTTCCTGACATGAAGATATTTATACCCCTGAATTTACTGCTGCTTAAATAACTAGAGCAAAGAATTGGGATCATATAGTCGTTCTTGAGCAGATGAATGGATAATACAAATGGGGTATAATATAGATAGGTAGATAGATAGATAGATAGATAGATAGATAGATAGATAGATAGATAGATAGATAGATAGATAGATGATAGATAGATAGACAAACAGACAGACAGAAAAACAGTTAACTATTCAGTGCTAAAGGTAAATGAGGTTCAAAATTTTATAGGGAAATGGGTAGCCTTAGAGTATATAATGTTAAGTAGAGTTTAACAATTTTAAACAGAAAAACAATGCATGTTCTCTCTGATGTGCAGAATCTAGCCAATATTAATAAAATAATATATGTCAAGAAATATACATATAGGTACAATATAACATGAAGAAAACAGAACATGAAAATTACACATAAGGGGGTAAGGGAGAATTGAATGCAGGCAATGGACATGAGTTATGAGAAAGGACATAAAGATAATTGTTTTCTAGTTGTAATCATGTCACAGACATTTTTAGCATTGGTGGTGGATAAGTTCATAAAATATATTTGATACTGAAAGTGAAAATTGTGATGTGACATTCCACAGCTTCTATTCAAAATTCCTATTATAAATGTATAGAAATTCATTGTATTACATAGACTTTGTATTTGATTACTGTTGGTGTATGATAGGTGTATTTATTGAACAGTTTTAAAAATAAAGTTTATTTTAAAAAAGGAAATAAATACTACTACCTGCTATGCAGGACAGAAGTGACCCTTTAAACACTGCTGGTAGGAATTAAACCAGTCTGGCCAATATGGAAATTAATGTGGAGGATGTTCAAAAAACTATAATTGATCTATCCTATAACCCAGCTATACCACTCCTTAATATACCCAAAGAAATCCAAGTCAACACAGCACACAAATACTCACTTTTCAGTGTTTATTATATCAGTGTTCATTAGAGCTGTTACAGAATGAACTTAGAGTGTAAGTTCAACAGAGAAGAGATAAAGAGAATGTTATCCACATGATGGACTTGAGTTCAGTGGCAAGAACAAAGCTTTGCCAGTTAAAGAATAATAGATATGACATAAGATGAAATAAGTTAATATTAAGTAAAATATGTTAATTCTCAGAAAGACAAGAATATATGTTCTCTTATTTGTAGCTCCTAGATCCTCTATGTGTGTGTATACTCTGTATACTATAAAATCATATTTTATATTAAAATATATCAAAATATGTGTACATGATATGAAAACAGAAATGAAACAGTGTGTTGCACATGGGGACTAACATGCTTGAGGAGGGATGAATTATGGAAGATTAGGGTAATATGGGAGAAATATTCTTAAAACTCATTATATACTTGAAGGAAAAATGCTCTTATATAATTCAAATCTATATATACCAAATGTAAACATACACTAACACATGCCAAAAACGTGTAAAAATTAAAATCCAGAGTAAATAATAATCATTTTGAAACCCAGAGGTACAAGGTCCATCAGTGCATAAAGTTACTCTGTTTAAGAAGTATGAGCTCATGTTGCAATGGAGTACCAACAGAGAGTTTCCATGTGGAGTAAGGCATGTCCTTGGGGAGAACTGAGATTCCTATCAAAACAAGTGTGGCTGATAATGGTTTATTTTCTTAATGACTTCCAAGCTCATTGAATGAGATATGTTTTCAAGGCTGTTTAAATTTGCTTTTCTCTGATGCTTAGGTTAAGTCTAACTTTTTTTTCATATGTTTATTGGTCATCTGTACTTCATCTTTTGAAAACTATATGTTTACCTGATTACCCATTTATTAACTGTTGCTTTTACACCTTGAGATTTAATTTTTTAGTTCTTTGTATGTTTTACTCATTAATCCTCAATCAAACATATAGGTAGCGAAGATTTTTCTTGCATTGTGAGGGTTATTTCAATCAATTTGCAATGAAGAAGATTCTTCATTTTTCTGAGATCTCATTTGTTAACTGTTGATATAATTTTGGGGGGGACGGTGATTAAAATCCTAATGAAGGCATCCTTGCTGTCTGTATCTGAAATGTCACCCTTTGCTCTACTGATTTCAGAGTTTCAGTAATGACATCAAGGCCTTTCCTCTGTGCAGTGTTGAATTTTTTAATGGGGTGATAGCGTGAGATCTGGATTCTAATTGTGAAATTCCAGTTTTCCCAGTACCAATTGTTGAAGGGGCTATTTTTTCCAGTTTATATTCTTGATTTTTTTTTCAGAAAAGTAGATGACTAGATGCACAGGTTTCTATCTGGGTCCCCTGTTCTATTTTGTTGACCCACATGTCTGTATTAGTGACAGTGTCATGCTCTGTTCTTACTATGACACTGTAGTAGAACTTGAAATCATGTATACCTCAAGTATTATTCTTTTGCTCAGGATACATTTGACTAGCTTGGATCCACATGATTTTTAAGGTTATTTTTCTACTTCTGTGAATATCGATAATTTGATGCCTATTGCATGAATGTATAAATTGTTTTTGGTAGTACAGCAAATTTCACAACACTAATTCTACCAAGTCTTGGGCATAAGAAGTCTTTCTGCTTCTAATATTTTCTTTAATGTCTCTTTTTGGTGTTTGAAAGTTTTTGTGTTAGAGTTTTTCAATTCTAGGTTAAATTTATTTGAAGATTTTTTTTCTGAGGCGATTGTGAATGAGGTTGTCTTCTTGATTTCTTTCTCAGCATGTTTTCTATTTGTGTTTCTGGAAGGTATTGATTTTTGTATGTTAAGTTTGTATTCTGTCACATTTCAAAAGCATTTATTAGTTCTAAGAATTTTCTAGTAGAGTCTTACGGTCTCTTGTGTATAGAACCAAGTCATTGGCTTATTACCATACATTTTTCTTCACTTTTCATTTGTATTTTCTTTACTCCTCATGTCTTGTTCCTCTAGCTAACACTTCAAGTACAGTATTAAATACGAGTGCAAAGACTGAACACCATTGTCTTAACCTTGTTTTCAGTGCAACTACACTGGATTCTTCACTGTTTAACATAACATTGCCTATATATTCATCATAGGTAGCATTTAGTACATTAACTATACTCACCTATTACTAGGTTCTTTATAATTTTTTATCATAAATGGAAGTTAGGTTTTTGTCAAAAGGGTTTTCTATATTTATTGAAATTGTTATATGATTTCTATCTTTGAATATATTCTCGTGATAGATTCCATTTATTGGTTATCGTGTTTTGTACTGTCTCTGCATTTCAAGAAGAAAGCAAACTTGATGCAGGTGAATGATCTTTTAGACATTTTCTTCTACAGCACTACAGGAAAGAATAAACTATGCTAGGACAGCAGTTAAGCAAGTGAGGAAATAGAAAACACAAAGCACAACAAAATCAATACTGTGACAGGAATCAATACACAGCTTTCAATAGTAACTCTGAATATTAATGGTCTCAATTACCCCATAAAAAGATACATTACCATGTTGGATTAGTAATGTGTGTTCATAAACTGTCCCTTCCCACCAAAGACAGACACAAACTTAGGGTGACATGATTGAATGTGATAATCCAAGAAAATGTCACTGTTTAAATGTCTAAAGAAATAGACTTTATATCAAAATACTTCAAGAAGGATGAAGAAGCTCATTTCACAATTATTAATAGAGCAACCCATGAAGTGGATATTATAATTTCAAACACATGCTTAGTACATGTTAATGCACACAATTTCATGAACAAATATTACTTCATCATAGATCATGTAGACCTACAGACATCTACAGATTTTTCTATCCCAACATTGCAGAATAATCTTTTTCTCAGCAACGAATACAACTTTATCTAAAACACACCATAAAAGAGGACACAAAGTAAGTCTTCTTAACTATAGAAAAAATGAAATAATTTATTTTCTCTGATCTTATCATAATCAAATGCTGTTAAAAATCAACAAATCAATAGCAATACAAAGTACAAAACACACATAAATGCATGAAAATTGAACAACACACATTGAAACACAATTGGTCTTTATATTTTTCTAGTAATGGAGCCCATATAGCATTATATGACTAACAATCTTTAGATAAACTAAGAGAGAGAGAGAGAGAGAGAGAGAGAGAGAGAGAGAGAGAGAGAGAGAGAACACATTAACTAATTCCATGACAAAAAGAAAGGGATTATAACAAATACCCATTAGATTCAGAAAATCATTAGAACATGCCTTGGAAATGTATATTCCTTTAACTTAGAAAATCTAAAAGAAATGACTGATTTATAGACACATATGATCTACCAAAATTTAATCGACAAGGGAATACAAGGTAGATATATCTGTAAGAAGAAAATATCTGTAAAAAAATGTCCAAACTGAAAGGGTCCAGGAAAAGCTGGAAAAACAGCTATGTTCTACCAGGCCTTTAAAGAAATACTGGTACCAGTGCTTTTCAAACTAGTCCATAAAGTTCAAAACAAAAAAGACCCAAACAAATGCTTTTGATGAAGTCAATATAATGCTGATGCTCAACCCAGAGAAGGATATATATTCCAACAAGAGAGTTATCTACCCATTTCCTTGATGGATACAGATACAAATATTTTTGATGAAACAGCTGCAAATCAAATTGCAGAACACAAGAAAAAATATTCAATTGTTTTATTATGTTAACATGAAGTTCTCTTATATTCACACGAGGTAACATGTTCTTCCTAGACTTTTCTTTCAGAATTCTAGATTTTGCAATGATATAGCTGATCTGTATTACTTATGATCAGCAAAAGACATTTTTTAGTGCCAAGTTAAGTCTAATAAATGAAATGCTAACCTCTCCTGGGCCTTTGAAATTCAACATTGTGAACATGTGCTTTTATGAATAGAATATCCATCTCTACCCCCGTCAACCCCTTCCATATCTTCCCCCACTCCTTAAATTAGTGCCCTCTTTTCTTTGTTAATTATTGTAACATACATATTCATAAATATATAAATATAGCTTCCTGAGTCCATTTTTGTTGCTTGTGTATGTGATTTCAAGGCTGATCACTTTGTATTGGTTAACCAATTAAGAGGATCATCCCTGAGATAGGGTAATTCTCCCTTTCTCAGAAGTCGTTACCCATAATTCTTTGTCTGTGGGTGGTATGAAGTGAGATCTCCCTCTTCAGTATTAGTATCTCTATTGATATTGTCACTGTTCAGGTCTTATTTATACAGTGGATCATAAATAAGGAAATACCTATGAGTTCTATATAAATGAATATAGTTGGAATTTAGTGTAGGAATATGGAAAGGATGGGAACACCCAAGGAAGCAGCCTTGTTAGTCACTCTTTCAAGACCTTCTATGATCATGAAATTTTAAATGAGGCATTCATTGTTGATACTGCTCAGTTTGTGTTTCCTGACCAATGATAGGATGGGATGCACATTTGCTGAATTAGTAAAGCACAGAGTCATATTACAGTTGGCCTTCTCTTTCTGAATGAATGAGCCAGTGATGCAATGACCAACCGACCGTTCCACCTGTTTTCAGGACAGCTTCTCAGATTCACTCTGGTTGAACTCACAGGACTTTAACACACATCAACATGCTGTGCCCTCCTGCACTTATTTATCCTGGACATTTTAATCCTTTGCAAGATGATATGTAAGTGGTTCAGAGGGGAGAAAAGAAAAGAAACCAGCAACACTTGACTAGCTATTTAGAAGAGGCCACATTAGGGGCTTTGCATGCAGGATAGTAATGTGGTGATTACCTGGTACATGTGACATCCTGGTTTAACCTCTTTCACTGAAAAGAAAAAACAGAGGTCAAATTAATCTTTGTGTACCAAATTGTAATCTAGAAATTAGTAAATTGCCTAAAAAATATATGATTTAACTATTTTAAACTTAAATATATTTAAACTTCTTAAATGCATATGAAGTTAAGCTTAATTATAAAGTCAATATTTCTGCATATTGAATTCTGATTATGAATATTCGATCTACACTGTATATGTAAAAATAGGATAAAATTACCAAGAAATTTTTCATGGAGTGAGAATTCTGATAAATTTTATCTTATGTTTGATTTGTACATGTACAAAATTTATCTACATTGTAAATGTATGACATTTATAACTATAAATTAAATGATAGTCTTAAATATACACATAAGAAAATCATGGTGTATATTGTGTCAAACAACAGTAGCATACATGACGAATCTCATAGAGATATGAATTTATGGACCAGTATCCTAACATTCTTTTGTCTCTGTTTTTTTTTTTTTTAATTTCATGGATTTCTTCTACTTGCTTACCCTTTAACTATGAGATCTATTTAATTGAGAATCCCATGGAAATCTCTGATCAAATGTTTTATTAGTAAATGAGACTTAGATGGTAGATGCCAAGGATGGTATCAAACCCATAGTGACATACTTGAAACAATCAAGCAAACACAGACAACCATGACAAGGAATGGGTCAAGAATGGACGGGCATACATAGCTGTAGCCCCAGCCTTTCCACAGCTACCTTTGTGTCCCTCTAAGGGTCTCTTACACACTGAAACGTGTCCAGTTCTTTTGTGCTACTGGTTGTTTTCTTGAAGGAAATGAGTTATTTAACTTCTGTATTCTTGAGCTTTCATGTGCATGCTTCCATGCTACAATACCACTGATCTCAAATCTCCTGTGTGCAATTGAGTGAGAAGACATGGTCCAGCCGTTTGTCAGTGACTTTGGTGACTTTTCTCTCTGCGTCTTAACATTTGCTGCACCCAAATAAACAGATGGCTTTTGTCCTCTCAAAAGAAATGACAGTGTCAACTCCACACTCATTTCATGATGGAAAATCTTTGCCATCATAGTTTTCACATGAAAGATATATTTGCTACTTCTCAAATGTCAAGTCTAATAGAAAGGGGATAAAAATGATACATTTCTTTGTAGCCACCAACCCTTTAAGGTTATGACAGGATGTGACATACCTATTTATCATGATAAAGTAAGGGCTTTTACTGGTATCTTGAATTTTTTAACATTTTCAAATTCTGTATAGTGTCTGAATTTATTCAGAAGGATACAAACTTTTGTAGCATGGATCCCGTCAGGTCTCATGTATAATCAATTATACTGTCACTAGTGATCTATCAAATATTAAACATGTTACTATAACTATCATTAGATATTTATGAATCAAGTTTTTATTATAAAGCTATATTAATCCAATTTGATATTTTTAAAGTGAAACTAAAATTAAGCTTTCAAAATAATGTAACAATATTTTACTAGGGAATCCAAAATGGTATCCATATATTTTTTTTCTAAAATATAGTTATTACAACTGTTTATTTATACAAGTCTAATTTATATAAAACCTGATGCCATTTTTTAAATGGATAAAAGCAGATAAGCTGAGTGCCTAACAGCCAACCAGTGAAAAAATGAGGAAGCTGATGTAAAGGAGCTTTTGGTACAGTTTATGCTATTGTACTTCTCTTTTCTGCTTGTCTTCATCCTAGTCTTTCCTGTATAAGGCAAAGACATAAATAATTATTAGCCTTTTTTGAGTCATTTTCTACTTTTCTAAGCACTTCTGCAGTTAAAAATAATAACAAATGTTGCCCTCATGATATAACAAAGACATTCCTAGTTGAAAATATTTATGTTTTGATTTCTCTGCCTTTGCCACCTAAAATTTTTAAACATGTTTTACAGATTGTTTTAAATATAAAATAATTAATCACGCATATATTCTTTTCATGTATTTGTGTGTGCACGTGAATTTTAACCAATGTATCAAATATATCTTTGCTTAAAATTTTAGTTAAAAGTATTTTTCTGTCCATTGGTCCTGTGAATCCACATTGGGTCACTACCTCCCCTTTTTATCTTGCCCAGTTTCTCATGTGTTCTAGCAAGAATAGCCAAATGAGGTGCAGGGAGATTATCCCATTGTACAAGCCAGTATGGTTCTTATACATGGTACATAGAAGTGTGAACAATCACTGGACCTACCTCCACCGTCAGCAGCACCCTGGCAGCTCCACTTACCCAGCAGTGGCAGGTCCCTCTCTTGGGCTTTCACCTTGGAATGTGCACCTGAGAGCATATTTGCCCAAAAGTGCCATTTTGATCTTCACAAAGTTACTTGAAAGAAAATTGTGGATTAGCTTACTCGTCTGAGAACAAAACACAAGCATGTGTGTGTTTAATTCTACATAAAACACATGCCTTTTGTACACAAATGAGGTTAGACACAAATGATACTGTGGTTCCATTTAAACTGTGAACACCGGCAATGCTGTGGATAGTCTTTGGTGTATGTAAAGCTCTACAGCCATCAGCCCTAGCCAGAATATATGTGGCTTTGTTTATCACATTGAGGAGCCAGAGAAAAATGCTTCTCTAAGTCATAAGTTGGATGGAATAAGGTATTAAATATCTATTCTTTCTACTCTTTGTCTTTTGGGTTTCTTCTTATGAGACAAGTGCTTTATTCTGAGCAGCAGTGTGGGCTTACCAACCCAGCACATGTTCTAAGTACTTGGAGGTGAATAATAGAGCCACCAATTAGTAGCAAGAACAATAAAACAAAGGAAAACTAATGATTAGATTGTGTAAATTTCTGGGTCTTAAATTGGAGGAGGCACTTTTTTGTTATCTTAATTGTAAGACCAAGCTATTGCATTTCCAAGAAAATAATAATCATTGGTTAATTTATTGAGGAGTTGTGGCACTTATTTTATGTATAATGCATTATTCAACACACTCCTTGTACTTAGTAAACAGTGTGTATAAGTTGTTGTGTAACTTGCTCAAAAGGAAGGACAGCAGAGACACTGGAAATCCAGGCTCTAGCTAAAGACGTGAAGTCCTGGAGGACACTTCACTTTAGATACCCTCAAGCCTGACAATGATGCATCTCACAGCAACAACAGTGGTCAGCAACTGGGCAGCAGGATGCTGGCTGGAGACCAGTTACAGTGACTGCTTTTATTCTCTTCTGTACTTTTTTCCCATATCACTTTGATTTTACTACAGTTGTGCTTTTCTTTCCTTTTTCCTTTGTTGCTGTGTTTTACATGTGTTAAGTCGTGAATTTCATGTTTCACAAAGCTTGTAAAGATTTTTACACAGACTACATCACTTGGTTATACCTTCTAACATCTGTGTTTTCTATTTTTCTTTCATTGAAAATAGATTAGTTTCATACAATATTTTCTGATTAGTGTTTTCACTCCATCAACCCTTGCAAGATCCTCCCCACTTCCCCTCCCACCCAAATCCATACTCTGTCTGTCTCTTCTTAGAAAACAAATGGAAATCTAATCTATTTCCCCTTCCAAGGGCAATTTATGCATCTGTTTTAGGGTCCTCCTTGTTATCTAGCTTTTCTGGAACTGTGGGTTGTAGTCTGGTTATCCTTTGCTTTACATCTAGTATCCACTTATGAGTGAATACATACCATGTTTGTCTTTCTGAGTCTGTGTTACCTCACTCAGGATGATATTTTCTAGTTCTATCCATTTGCTTGCAAATTTCATGATATCATTGATTTCATTGCTGAGTAGTACTCCATTGTGCATATGTACCATATTTTCTTTACCTATTCTTCAGTAGAGGGACATCTAGGTTGTTTCCAGATTTTGACTATTAGGAATAATGCTGCTATGAACACAGTTGGGCAAGTGTTCTTGTGGTATGATTGAGCATCACTTGGGTATATGCCCAAGAGTAGTATCATTGGGTAAACTGGGGGTAAGGGAAGTAATAAAGGGTAGGAGATAGGGGATGAGAACATAAGAGAATGGGATGGTTGAGCTTAAACAAGGACAGAGTGGGAGAGCAATGAAAGAGATATCTTGATATAAGGAGATAATATGGGGTAAGGGGAAAACCTGGTGCTAGGGAAGTTCCCGGAAAGCCACAAGGATGATCCCAGCTTAGACTACTAGCAATAATAGAGAGGGTGCCTGAGCTGGCTTACCCCAGTAATCGGATTGGTTAATGCCGTAACTGTCATCATAGAGCCTTTATCCAGTAACTGATGGAAGCATATGTAGAGATCCACAGCCAATCACCAGGCTGAGCTCCAGGAGTACAATCGAAAAGAGGGAAGAGGCATTCAATGAGCTAGGGGCATCAAGATCATGATGGGAAAATCTATAGAGACAACTGAACCAAGCTAGTGGGAACTTATGAACTCTAGACCAAGAGCTGTGGGACCTGCATGGGACTGGACTAGGCCCTCTGCACAAGCAAGACAGTTGTGTAGCTTGGTCTGTTTAAGGGGCCCCTGGCAGTTGGACCAGGATCTATTCCTGTGCATGAGCTAGCTTTTTAGAGTCCATTATCTATGGTGGGACACCTTGCACGGGCTAGATGCAGTGGGGAGGAGCTTGGACCTGCCTCAATTGAATGTACCAGGCTTTACTGACTTCCCATGGGAGGACTTACCTTTTTGGAGGAGGAGATGGGGGTGGGTTGGGAGGGAGACTCGGGGGAAGTGGAGGGAGGGGTAAGTGGTAGATCTGTGGTTGGTATGTAAAATGAATAAAATATTTCTTAATAAAGAAGAAAAAGAAAACAAATGGTCATCTAAAAATAATAAAATAAAATGAAAACTAACAAATTAGAATAGGAAAAAAACAAATAGAAGAAAAAGAGGTGAAGAAAGAGCACAAGGAACAAATATGTAAATATTTGAAATTCTGATAGAATTCTGTGCTAAACCCATTAGCATTGGGTGTGGGGATGGCCAGGGGGATTAGAGACTTTTAATTACTGATTCCATTCTACTAGGTGTTATAAGTTTGTTTTAATTATTTACATGATACTTATTATTATATGATACTACAGATTTAACTTCTGTAGGTGTTATAAAGAAAATTATTCATTTCTTTCAGATTTTTCCAATTTGGTAGAGCATAGGATTTTAAAGTATGTCCTTATGATTATCTGGATTTCTTCTGTGACTATTGTTATGTCCCCTTTTCATCTCTAATTTTATTTATTTGGGTCATATTTATACACCTTTTAGTTAATTTTGGCTAAAAGTTTATCAACTTTTTGATTTTTCTCAAAGAACCAACTCTTTGTTTCATTGACTTTTTTGTGTTGTTTTTGTGGTTGTTATTGTTTCTCTTTAAGTGATTTCAGCCCTGAGTTTGATTATTTCTTGCTGTCTACTCCTTTTGGGTGTTATCCTTCTTTTTGTTTTAGCACTCTCAGATATGCTGTTCATAGAGCTATGGATTTGCCATTTGGTGCTATGAACTTGCCTCTTAGAAGCGCTGTCTTTATGTTGGAGAGGATGTCGAGCAAGGGGAATACTCCTGTACTGTTGGTGGGAATGTAAACTTTACAGGGCAGGGAGGGAGATACCATGATAGATGAGGACATCATGGGAATAGGAAGAGGCATGGTGCCGGGGAGGCTCTCAGGAATCCACAAGGATGACCCCACCTTGGAGTGCTGACAGTGGTCCAGAGGGTGCCTGGACTGGTCTACTCTGCTGACCAGTCTAGTGAATAACTTAACTGTCATTACAGAGTCTTTTGTCCAGTGACTGATGGAGGCAGATGCAAAGATCCATGACCAGGTACCAGGCTGAGCTCTGGGAATCCAATCGATGAGAGAGAGGAGGGATTCTGCAGGCAGGAAGCCTCAAGATCATGAGAGGTAGAGGTGCAGAGATGACCGGCCACATTAGTGGAAGCCCTTGAACTGTAGACTCTTGGCTAAGGAGCTCCCATGGGACTGGATTAGGCCCTCTGGATATGGAAAATAGTTGTTTGGCTCGAACTGTTTTGAGGAGCACTCAGGCAGCAGGATCAGGATACATCCCTGGTACATGGGTAGGCTTTTGGGAGCCTGGTGACTGTGGTGTGATGCCTTGTGCAGCCTTGGTGCAGTGGGGAGGGGCTTGGACCTGCCTAGGCTCAGTGTGTTGGGCTCTGCTGGATCCCCATGGGAGACCTTAATTTGGGGGATGTAGGGTGGCTAGGGAGGGACGGCTGGAGGGTGGAAGGAGGGAAGATGGGGCATCTGTGGGTATATGGTATGTAGAGTGAGTAGAAAATTTCTTAAGAAGCAAAGTTGAAAAAAAAAAGCACGGTCTTAATTAGGGTTTTTATTGTTGCAAAGAGATACCCTGATCACAGCAAGTCTTTTTTTTTTTTGGTTTGTTTGTTTTTTTTCCAAGACAGGGTTTCTCTGTGTAGCTTTGTGCCTTTCCTGGCTCTTGTTCTGTAGACCAGGCTGGCTTCGAACTCACAGAGATTGGCCTGTCTCTGCCTCCCAAGTGCTGGGATTAAAGGCGTATGCCACCAACACCTGGCCATAGTAACTCTTATAGATGAAAATATTTAAATTGGGGCTGGCTTACATTTTCAGAGGTTCAGTCCATTACCATTGTGGTGGGGAGCATAGTGGCATGCAAGCCAACATGGTGCTGTAGAAGTAGCTGAGAGTCCTACATTTTGCAAGCAACAGGAAGTTGAATGAGTCACTGGGCAATATCCTGAGCATAGGAAACCTTAAAGCCCACCCCCACACAGACATACTACCTCTAAGGCCATACCCACTCCAACAAAACCACATCTCATAATAGTGCCATTCCCTATTTAATTATGGGGGGGGGCAATTACATTCAAACTACCACAAGTGCCTTCATTATGTCCTTTCAGTATGCTGTGTTTTCAATTCAATTCTTAAAAGTTTTTAATTTCTTTCTTATTTTTTATCTTTACCCATTTTTATTCAGCAATTAATTGTTCATTTTCCATGAGTTTGTAAGCTTTCTTCTGTGTTTATTGTTGTTTATATTTAGCTTTATTCTGTGGTTGCCAGATAGGATGAAGGGTGTTAGTTCAAATTTCTTCTATTTTAGACTTGCTTTGTGTCTAAGTATGCAGTCAATTTTGTAGAACATTCCACAACACGCTGAAAAGAAGGTATATTCTTTTGGGTTTGGTTTGAATGTTCTGCTAATATTTGTTAGGTTCATTTGGTTTATGGTATCTTTTAGCTTTAGCATTTCTATGCTTAATTTTTGTCTGGCTGACCTGTCTATTAGCAAGAGTGAGTTATTGAAGTCACCTACTGTCTTAGTCACTATTCTACTGCTGTGGAGAGACACCAAGACCAAGGCAACTCTTTATAAAGAAAAATGTCTAATTAGGGGCTTGCTAACAGTTTCTGAGGCTTAGTCCATTATCATCATAGTGGGGAGCATGGCAGCACACAGGCAGGCATGGTGCTAATGTGGTAGCTGGGAACTTTACATCCTGACCCATAAGCAGAGAGAGAGACCAAGCCTGGAATGGGCTTTGGAAACCTCAAAGCCCACCCCCAGTGACACACTTCCTCTGACAAGGCCATATGGCCTAATCCTTCTAATCATACCAAAGAGTTCTATTCCCTGATGACGAAGCACTCCAAGCACTCAAATATATAAGTTTATCACTCTTTGATGGTCAATATGTGGTTTAAGCTATAGTTGTGTTTCTTTTATGAACTTGGTTGCTCTTATGTTTGAGACATAGATGTTTAGAATTGCAAAATCTTCTTGGTGAATTTTTCCTTTGATGAATCTATAGTGTCTTTCCTTGTCTCTTCAAATTAGTTTTGGTTTACTTAAGCAAGTGTCTACACTTGCTTGCTTCTTGGAACCATTTTCTTGGAATATCTTTTTCTATCCTTTTACTGTGAGTTGATATCTATCCTTGATGTTAAGGTATGTTTCTTGGACACAGCAGAAGGATAGACCCTGTTTTCAAATCCAATCTTTTAGTATATGTCTTTTTATTAGGGAATTGAGACCATTAATATTCAGAGTTATCCATGAGCAGTGTTTGTTGATTCTTGATATTTTGTTGTGGTATGGGTATAATTCCCACACTTTCAATTTGCAGGTCTTATATTATTTATTTCTTGTGTTTTCTTAGGTGTGGTTAACCTTTTCAGGTGAAAGTTTTCCTTCTAGCACATTCTGTGAAGCTGTATTTGAGGATAGAAGCTACTTAAATTTTGTTTTATTGTGTAATTTCTGTCTTTCTCCATCTATTGTGATTAAAAAATTTGTTGGACAATGTAGTTCCTTAAAGAGGATATGAATAAATCCATTAATAAAATCTATAAAACATAAACAGTGAAATGAAATGAATTAAACAGTTTAGGACTTGAAAGTGGAACTAGAATCAATCAAGAAAACCCAAACTGACAGAAAACTAGAAATGAAAAAATGTAAAAATTAAAACAGGAACCTCAGATACAATTTAAGTAGTATCTATTTATAAATACAGCTTCACAAAATGGGCTGGCATCTGCGATCTCTTAGAGTCTCCAGCATATCTGTTCAGGTACTTTTAGCTTTTAATGTCTCCATTGAGAAGTCAGGTGTAATTCTAATAGATCTGCTTTTATATGTTACTTGGTCTTTTTCCCTTGCAGCTTTTAACATTATTTCTTTGCTTTTTAATATTCAACGTTTAATTATTATGTGAAGTGTGGAGTTACTTTTCTGGTCCAGTATATTGGTGTTCTGTATGTTTCTTGTAACTTGTAGGCACAAGGTACCTTGTACCTTGATAGGCACTTCCTTCTTTAGGTTGGGAATGTTTTTCTATGATTTTGGTGAAAATATTTTCTGTTCTTTGACCTATGTTACTTCTTAGATCTAGTCTTCCATAGAGTCCAAAATTTTCTTGACTTTTGTACCTGGACTTTTTAGATTTAATGTTTTCTTTGACTGATGTATCCATTTCTTCCATCTTTTCTTCAGTAAGATTCTCTTTTCCATCACTTGTACTCTGTTTTTGAGGCTTGTTTCTGAGGTTCCTGTCTTAGTTCCTAAATTTTTCATTTCCAGTTTTCCCTCAGGTTGGGTTTTCTTTATTGACTGTAGTTTCACTTTCATGCCCTGAACTGTTGTATTCATTTTATTCCATTGTTTCTGTTTTTGTAGATTTCATTATTGGATTTATTCATTTCCTCTCTAAAAAACTTGAACGTATTCATAATAACTATTTTGTAGTGCTTGTCTTGTGATTCAGCTGTATTGCATTTCTCAAGGTCTACTCTAGTAGGGTTGCTTGGTGCTAGTGGAGACAGTGCCCTGGTGGTTATTGTGTTCTTAAGCTAGTGTCTAAACATCTGGTTTTGGGATGGTTGTCATCCTAGGTGATGACATCTGCTCTTGCCTTTGTTATGTAGGTGTTGCAGTCTTTGGTTTCTGTTGCCCTCTCTGGTTCTTTGGAGAGTGTGGTGGCTGGGTCTTCCCTGGTACGAAATCCTGCCAAGGGTGGCTACTGGTGGTTCCTGGCAGAATGTGTTTCTTGATATTGGGAACTGACAGTAAGGAATGATGATGGGCTAGAGAGGCTGTGACTGAGAGGTCCCATAGGAGGGAGGAAAGCTGGATATGTCACCAGGATCTGCGTAGATCCCTGGGAATAGGGCAGAGAGGAGCTAAAGGCCATAGCATGTGGTCTGCTACAAAGTTGAGAATAAAACTCAGGGTGGTTGAAAAACAGGATGGAGAATGAAGAGTGTCTACCTGATTCTCTAGGTGAAGATTCTTAAAAATAGTTTTAATTTATTTTTATTTTACAGATCTGTGCTTGAATAAGTGAATAAACATGAATCATGTATAATTATTATGTATCTTACCTCATATTCTCAGAGTAATGGTCAAGGTGAGATTGATCTCATAGACTTCTAAGAAAACTTTCAAGATTCAATTACTACAAAAGATAAATACAGCCGAGGACACATATTTTATCTGAGGAGCTGTGCAGAGGCACTCTTAGCTATGGATCTTAACGATAATCAATTTATATGTTAACCAGTTCTGGCAAAATTGGTTATGTTTCTGAGTTTTGTTTGTTCTAAAATCGCATGATTTTTTTCTTATACATAAATATTTTTGGTCACAGCTTCTTTATATTTTAATTTACATAGCAAATGTTATAAGCAGTTATTAGAAAAGAATGTTTGATTTTTTTGTTTTATATATCTACACAACTATTTAAAAATTTAAGGGCAACTTCTGATCCTAAAAATTCATATCTTAATTTGAATTCAGAAACAATAAATAATTTAAGTTCATACTACTATTTAAAGTCATCTATTAATAAATAAGTTAGAACAAGATGATTGCTTCCTTTATGGGATTAAATTATAATATTATTGTATACATGTTGATTTTGAAAGAAAAGTTATTTAAGCTAATATATTTTTATTTTTTTCTCTAAACCTTTTTAAAATTAAGACATTCATTTTCAGACACACACACACACACACACACACACACAGAAACTGTTTTGGAAAGAAATGCACACATTTTTGACACGAGTGTGTTCACAGAAAATTAAGAGGATGTTGAATGTCTCCACCTTGAGGATTAGCTTTTGGTACCAGAATGCACTATGCAAGCCTCCAAAGGAAGAAAGCAACCAACACTACTCACCTATAACACCTATAAACCAACATGGTAATGATAACCCTAAGGGTGTTGAAGTGGCACACATACATTGTTGATAACCAACAGTTTTCTAATTGGACTTGGGACACACTTAACAAGAGAGAAATCATGCCTATTACTGGAAATTTAGCCAGCCACCAAGAGCTAGTGATCTAGAGGAGAATCTACAGTAACCACTTCACTAAAGCAGTATAATGCCAAAGTACATTCTCTCTATATATGTGCTTATATCATTAGTATATGACTCACTCCTCACCAAGAAAAATTCTCTTTGCAACAGACAAAGACCATTATAGAAAACCACAACCATTCAAAATGCAGAGCTGTGGAGCCTAGCCCCACTGGGGAAATCTATGAAGCAACATCTATACCTAAGGCTTGGGGAATGTTATAGAAGAGAGAACAGAAAGATAGTAAAAGCCAGAGGATTAGACAGTTTGGTGAAAGATTATGTCTATCCATAATATCTAACCAACATCACTCTCTAAACATGAGCTGAACAAAGACATTAGACATGTTTAAGTGGATGGAGAGAGCCCAGAAGGTCTCAACCATACATCTACAAGCAACTAAGCAAGCACAGCAACTGTTTATCTAATACCAAATAATCAGCCAAGAACACATACATAAAGGTAACTTTGAACACACTGAGCATGTTGTATTTAGGAATATGTGTGTATGTATGTATGTAATATATATATATATATATATATATATATATATATATATATAATGTAACAATAATAAATGACAAGAGGCTATAAATTTGAAAGAGATAAAGAGAGGTATATGGGAAGATTTGGGGGAAGGAAAGGAAAGGGAGACATGATAAAATTATCTTATAATGTCAAAAAACATAATAAAATAAATAAATGTATAAATGAATAGTTATAGGAAATAATCAGTTGGTCATTGTTGGCACTAGAAACAACCTGCACATATCTGTAGCTTGATTTTTCCTGCCTTGCCCACAGTCAGGACAAATCTTTGTCACCCGCCAGTCCCACAGCCGCTCAGACCCAACCAAATAAACACAGACACTTATATTGCTTGCAAACTGTATGGCCGTGGCAGGCCTCTTGCCAACTGTCCTTATCTTGCTAACTGTGCTTTTATCTTAAATTGATCCATTTCCATACATCTATACCTTGCCATGTGGCTGGTGGCTTACTGGCGTCTTCACATGCTGCTGGTCATTGCAGCGGCTGCAGCGTCTCCTTCTGCCTTTCTGTCCTTTTATATCTCCTCTCTGTTAGTCCCACCTATCTTTCCTGCCTAGCCACGGCCGATCAGGTTTTATTTATTAACCAATCAGAGCATACAGACCATCCCCCAGCACAGCCAAGTGCAAACCATCTCAAACACCTGCACTCAGGCCCATGGTCCTAATCATCCTCTATACGGACCTGCTGGGTAACGCCACAAAGAACCTGAGAATGGGCTCCCACAGGACCTACAGAACATCCCACAGCACATATCATATCTTCAGTGCTTGAGGCATTCATATTCCTCTAACAGAGGACAGAGATGCAGACAATAGAGCGGCATTCCACATGATATTACACTAGCCCAGCAGGTACACATGTGCTGGAAGGAAGATGTGTCTAATCCGTAAATGCCTCGCATGGGCAGAAGACCCAGTGAAGTAGTTAGTTCCTTGGAGGTCACTTTTTGTATATTTAGGAACTTTATATTTAGAAATATAAACAACAGGTTGCTTTGTTCTGCTAAACTCATAATAAGGATTTAGTAATCAAAAGTAAACAAAAAAAAAAAACAGTTCTATATATCAGAACTGACTTACACTGCATAAGAGGAAGAATTTAGAAAAACTTAGTGGACCAGCATGGGCAATGGTAGAAAAGAAAACATCAGACACTCAAGAGGCAGATACAGAGAGTCAACATATTGTATAAAAGCAGACAAAAATGGACTGCAGCTGGCACAGTAGTGAGAGGTTGTTGTGTGACAGATTTCTCCTAGGGAGATACAATACACACACATCTACTCACCACATAAAGGGAATGCAGGAGGACAAACTGAAGTAATGATTGCACTAATGTCCAACTTGGTGAACCAGTAAGGTTTTATTGGCATAACCAATAGAAGTATGGATGAAAGATTACTCATAAGGAACAGGCATGACCCAGAAGGAGCTACATCACTGGAAAGCCTGATCCAGCCTGGGTGATGACTCATGAAAGCTGATGACTCATGCAATCTTGGAGCTCTGCACAGCTTTTGAGCAGCTCAATTGCCCAAAAATCTCCTCTACTCAGTTGGGCTGGTCCATCTTCTCCCCCGGCAGTTATTTACTCTTTCTTAGACTGCAGGGGAAGGTATGTAGAATTCTTCCCAATTTCTGTTTTCCAATACTTGTGACCTTTTGCCTATCTCTAGAGTCTCATGAGTCTCCCCTTCCCTTCTGGAAGGAATATTTCAAGTAGGAGGAAAATGACTGAGCAGATGTTCCGGATCTGTGGGTAATTGAAAGTATCTAGAGGAAAAGGATGTTCTCCATTTAAGCTGTTTTATTTTTAGATAAACTTAGTCAAAGTCCTGAAATATTCAGAAATCCCATGTCTCTTTTTTCCTCTCTCCAGTGCTTCATTTGCTTATTTAAGGTGTAGCTTATTGCTTATTTTTTTCTTCCCATTCAGTCAAGGAAAGGTTTCTCCTGTCCTGCCTTGTAGTCCTGCAGAAAAGCAAAGATGACGCAACAGGAATTCCCATTCATGAGTGATCTAAATACAAAATGGTTCAGCCTCTCGCACAGAGAGCTGTGCAAAACACTTGCAAAGGAAAGAAGAAACTTTGTTCCCCTGTATTTTGTCTTTTAGATTTGAAAATATACATCTCAGAAACAGAACAAAATAAAGTAAACATGAGTATTTATAGCAGCTTTCTTCATAATTGCCAAGAACTGGAAGCAAGTAACCCAAATATTCTCTGCATATTAATGAGTAAACAACTGTAACTCTTAGCTGTACTCAGTCTTGTGTGCTGAGATAGTACTCAGCTGCAAAAGAGTAAAGAGTTATGAAGATACACAAGATATAGATAAATAGTGGAGATGTAGTACAAAGTGACAGGGATCATTGTGAAAAATAATAATTACTTTACTATATCATTTATATTATACTCTGGAAAAAGTATAATAAAAAGAGGGTGAGAATATCTGCTGTTATGAGCCTGAGGAGAGAATTGGTTAAGTAGATGACACTCATATGACTCTTATGGTAGAGAAATTATTGTATATTATATATGAATATGTATGTGGGAGGTAGGAGCATGTTGCCACTGGACATCTATATTTATATTGGTCCATAAATTTAAAACAAAAACCAGTAACCTGTGTAAGAAGGGTAGATAGAATAGAATGTAAGTTTAATTGAATCACAAGCACATGACATAGCCTCACTAAATAAGGTATATGTACATATTTATCTGGAGGATTTGGGAATCAGCAGTTTAGAATATTTAAGAAAAAGCAACCAGTTAGAGCAGTACTGAACAGTAAACACAACTGTATGTGTAAATGTACAGGCTAACCATTTTACAGGTGCACAGGAATTCAGCAGCTAATTACAATTTGGATCTAAGTTCTTACTGATAGTTCAAAGTCATGTTTAAGGGTAGGTGGTTAGAAGAATTCAGGTATAAATGCAATAGAATAAAATCCATCAGTAAAACTCCAACTTAACATAAATATAAGTGGTTGCCAATATGTATAGCTGTACACACAAGTTAAGATCTGCAATTTGTCTCTTAGAGTTGAGAGCATGTAATGAAACCTTATAAGCAACAAACATACTTAGCACACAGATCTTAAATTTTAATACTGAAACATTTTGGAGGAATGAACAGTTCTAGAAGACAGGGAATGAAATAAACAAGCAAACAAGACATCACAAAAGCAATGCAAAGTTAAGTAATCTAATAAAATGGAAAATAAATGGATTGACTTATAATACAAAATAAAGACTATGTGTTGATAAAATAACTAATAGATTAATGAATCAATACAGTAGAATAGATAAGTGTTCTGCTGACTTCTATATGATTTTCATAGTTATTCTGCCCTCAAGCTGGAGCACAGCTTGCCACTTTGTAGAATCTTCACCACTGGATTTCACTATTAATCACTCATAAAACTTTCCATCGTTGTGAAAAAAAGCTTGGCATAAACAGTTCACAGAGGGAAACGTTTACTTTGGCTTGTGATTTGAGTCTATGTTTTTTTGATGCTATTGGCTATGGGTTTATGGAGATGAAGTGCATCATAGTAGGAGAAGGTGGTTGGATAGTTGCTCATCTGATCTTGAGCATGGAGAAGGGGCTGGGCCCCAGCATCCTTTAAAGGACATGACCCCAGTAACTTGTCTTCCTTACATTATACTCTATCCTTCAAAAGTTCTACTACTTCTCAATAGTAGAGGCTGGTGAGCAAACCTCTTGCATATGAGCCTTTGGGGGACATTTAAGATTCAAACCATGTAGGTATTGACTAGGAAGACTGAATTTTTTTTCAAAGAGTGTAAATGAAACAGGAAGAGAAGCAAGGAATTCTAAAGTGCACAAACCTAGAGTGAACCTCTGACAGCTGGCCATGAATAAGACCAGTCATCAAACTCTGGTTTATAGTCTGATACACTGTTATTGTGTCATGGAAATGGCCTTGGCCTTGTTGTTTTTTCTCTCAAAATCTAGCACCAAGCACTTACCATGAGACATGAGAACAAGTTCTAATGGAAAAGTATCCTATATAACACATGACTAGTGCTATCCAAAACAGTCAGTTTAAGGTCATCAAAGCCCAGGAATGTTTGTGAATCTATCACAGCTAAGGGAGCCTGAAGAGATGTACCAACTAAGGGTCCTGTGTGGGATTCTGAAACAGAAAATAGAACTATGGGAAACTAAGAAAATATGAATAAGATAAGGACCTTAGTAACTATCAGTTGGTAGCACATCGTGTTATGGCAGATGCCTCCTAGCTGATGTGAGTTGTTCACCATAGGACATGGGTGTGGAACAGCTAGGAAGACTGTACTGCTCTTTTAAATCTCCAAGTGTTCTAATTATGCAAAATTTACTAATTTATTTTAAAATGTAGTTCTTATCACTTTGGTTTTGTTTTCCGTATAGGCAAATGGTAATTTTCTACCAATAAAACTGTATTAAAAAAAGTGCCTAAGCACAGTGAAGTAAAGCCAGGAGTGAATCAACTTCTGCAGACACCTTCACAGCAGTCCTTCCTCAGACAGGCCTTGAGAGGCTCCCCACCTCTGGATACAATTATTACCTCAATCACTCATCTTAGCAAATTGCTTCATTGCATCATGGCTTGACTTCCCAGAGAGCAGAATGTCCCTGCTTTGTGGAGTATTGGGTGCCCAGCTCCACAGTAGGCATGCAGTCACCAGAAGAAGCCTACTCCATTATGCAAATGTTCCCTTAGCTGTTCTGAGTTTCTCTTTTACTTCACCTATTTTAATTTGCAAGTTTCTCCTCCTGTTCTTGGTTATGAGGCAGCTGTAGAGATGCCCTGCTGTGCACTTGAATATATGCTGAAGGGCTAAGTGGATTCATGAAGCTGGGAGATTTGCCTCAGGTCTGTTGTCCTTTGCCCTAGAGAACTTGACTAAAGCTAGAAAGCAGTGTACCTCTTACAAGTGCTACAGAAGGGGCACAGCCCCATCCTCACACATCTCAAAATAGCATTCTTTTTTCCCCCAATGAAATACCAAGTTTCAAATGTACACTTAATCTACCACAGTGTTGGCCCATGGCACTGCCATAGAAGCACTGGACCTAAAAGACTTTCCTGAATGAGTGGCAGGTGGCCTTGACAGCCAATCTTTGCAACCTGGCTTCTCTGCTCTTTGGCATACACTTGCAGTTATGTTTTTTTTCTTTCTCAAGCTGACAGCTCCTAGAAAGTTATCCCTTATGGGTTTCTGTAAGTTCCACTCAAGTGTAACAGTGTAAAGAGCAAGCTGCACATTCATACTAAAGATTTCTGATACCAGAGTTGTTATATACATAGAACTTTCACCTTCTTCTATCATTTTTATACTTGCATCTACAGAGTCGTGCCATGAATTTAGTTGGATATGTTTATATTTGCTTGTAGCAGACTAGCATGAATGACTTAAATTTAGGAATGTGTTTTATTTTAACTGTTCATTATAGAAGTGCTCATGAAATATTTCAATGGCAAACTTCCAACATCTTGCACACTATGAAAAGGCGAGAAAGAATAAGAGGGAATGGGGATATTTGAGTTTTCATTTCAAGTTGTGCTCATAAAATGGTTAGAAATTATGTAACGCACTCAGCTACAGAGACTAGGAGCAGTTTTCTTGCTTACACTAAAAGAGTTGCTTAGAAAATTAAGCTAAAGAAAACTGCATTGTGAAGGGAGAATCTTATTAACTAATACTCCAGGCAGCTTCAATAATACTGCAAACTGTCTCGGGTTTACATGGACTTTCTGATGTAGAATCAGAATCAGAAATGATTATATCTAGAATAATAAAATATTAAAGTTCCAGAGTTATTTTATAACAAATGACCATTTATATTCAATGATCCCAATTTCAGCTAGTATCTATAGTCAGTATAATTTTTCATTTAAATTGTGTTAAATTATTATTTAATGCCTTGGTTTTCCTGGTGACAGATACATTATCTGGTTCTATTGGTCATTATTCCATTCTTTTTCCTAGCCTTACATCTTACAGTCACAGTGTGTCCTACTGTCTAAGTACTCTAATACAATTTCAGCTAATAATGACATTAGCAACTGTTAGTGTGACATTTTATAAGTATAATTTCTAAGAGTTGACATAAAAACTGATGATTTTAAGTACTCCTTGTTGTGAAAAAGTATTACTGTGGTCTACTTTTGAAGGATAGCTATGTATTATTTTCTGAACTGGAGACTATATTTAATTGCACCAAATATCTTCTAAGAATAAAAAAAAGACACTTGTTTTGGTGAATTACAGAGATACATTTCCAAATAAATAATAACTATTATGTCCTTGGCCTAAATTCTATTTGCTGCCAGTAGATTATTTTTAATATATAATTGGTTATACCTATAATTTTCTTGTATTTAATACAGTTTTTATACAACCATAATCCCTAATTGGAACTAATATAAAATTAAAAGCCAGAATCAAAATTCAAAATTATAAACTGGTCTCAAATTGCACAAGCATTAAATTCTTGTTAACAGTTATCAAATGGAGAACAGAACATGCATCTGTTTACTCATATACTTTAAGAAAACCTGCGGAACCCCCTGCACATGTGAACATCAGCCAGATACCACACTGTTCTATGTTTGATGATACCCAAGTAGCTCAGGCCTACCGAAATGCATCCAATATCACCTAATTGAACTGTGATGAAAAGCAAAAGTTTTGACATCACTTGCAGACATTTCCCCTTTTCAGAAGTAGCATCTTTAAATTATTTGAGTTTGGTCTTACATTGGTATACATCTTTATAACACTAAAAACTGTGCTTTTCCCTTAAGAGTACCTCACTGGAGTGTGTGCTTGTCTATTGTTGGATGCTATCACTTGAGAGCTGGGGACCCTGTCAGCTAAGCTGCAAGTAGGAAGGGTGCACCAGGTACCTGAATCCTGTAGCAGCATGCTTGATGACTCGGGATGAGGTCGATGTGATTCAAATGATGTCAGGGTGCTTTTGGAGGAGGTAATAGGACCTCAATAAGCAGAATTATCTCTGCCCTTCTGACTTCATCACGCTTGAAAAAGCAATATCACACAAATATGCTCAGGGCCATTGTTGCCAACAGAGCAAGCACAAGTTAGAAAGAATAAACACCAGTCACAGGTCCATCTTAGCAGTGTGTCTCAGTTCCTTAACAGCTTGTGAACAATCAGGTCCCGTAGGCCATGAAGTCTAAGAATTGCAATTGTTTCCAGGTCTTCCTCTCTTCCTCTTCCTCCTCCTTCTTCTCCTTTCCCTCTGTCTCCTCCTCCTGCCCCTCCTTCTCCTCCTTCTTCTAGTTAAACACATACCACACTCTCATTATGAATATGCTAGTTTGTAATGACTTTTACTTACAACTCAACACTTTCTGGCTAAGCAGAAATTGGACATGTAAGAATAGCTGAAAACACATGTCAAAATTGACCTAACTACAATAGGATACAAGGCAGGCAGGATTCAATGAAAGGGACACATGGATTAATCTGCTGAGACTTGGGACTTGGGACTCTAGCCAGGGTCCAGTAAAGCTGGTGCTTCCAGCATGCAGTAGGAAAAGAAACAGAGAGCAGGTATGAGTGGGCTTCATGCTGTGGATTTGATTGCATTGTATAAGACAGCTGGAGCTTAAGGAAAAGTGAGACATCCTGGCAGCAGAACAGCAGAGGGTTTTGCATATGAACTACAGCAGGAGAAAGACAGCTGGCTAGGACAAGTCTCATTATCACAGGTGCCAAAGTCCTGGCCTGTAAAAGTCAAAATAAACAAAAGTAGAGAAGCAATGAGGTTGAAGATGGTTGGATCTGGACCAGGAAGAAGAAAGTGAATTATTCCATCAATACTGCTCCTAGTAACAACCTCTGCATAGACTCTCCTCATAGGACACCAAGAGCTAGGCTTTTAGTTCTGTTCTTGGATCTTCCTAGAGGAAAGTGGCTGTGTCAGCCTGCCCCCGCTGACTGTAGAGATAATTCCCTGTGGAATAGAGAAGAAAATAATTCAGCTAAGGCTGGGGTGGGAATCAACAGTCCAATGCGCAGCTTGCTGAGATGCTGAAACCCTGATGCTAGGCTCCAGATTCAAAGGACTCTAACTTGGCAACCTAGATTTTAGCTTTTCATAAACAGTGGGGGAGGGACAAAACAGCCTGATCACACAGCTGCCATGACAGGTTAGAAGCCCAGACACAGTTTCTAGCAGGCAACACCTGGACCCAGGAAAAGCCATAAGATGACCCCACCCAGGGAGGCTTGCATCTAAGGGAAATATCTGACATTCCAAATATTACCCCTAGACAAATGTCAGCCAATCAGGATCCTGAGCTCTGGAATTCCCCTCACCCCAACCTCTGCTATGATAAAAAACCCACCCTGCCTGGGTTCGGGGCTCTCTGTTCTCACCGCTTCATCAGACAGGGAGTCCAATCTCCAAGCTTGAAAATGGAAAATAAAGGCTCTTTGCTTTTACATACGGGATTCAGTCTCCGTGGTGTTCTTTTGGGGGTTCCCACGATCTGGGCACAACAGGAGAACTATGCTTTTGGCATTTTGTGATCAGGAATATTTTATCCATTCTTGGATCACCTGGGCTTTAAGCATGCTTGGCCTGGTAGGTAATATTTGGACCACCTTGGTGAACCAGGGAGTCACCCAGGAAGAACCCTAGCTCACTGAGTCACCTTGGCTCTTCCTCTCACCATTATCTATTGATTTGGTTTTTCTCTTCTACACTTCTCTCCCTGTCCATTTGTGGTTGCTGGTAAGTTCTTATATATTTCTATTTCACAGTGCAGGCTGCAACTGTTGTGTTCTGCTGCCCCATGCATAGATGTATTTCCTGCTGTGTCTTCCCTGAGAACTTCCCGCCACACCCTGAGACCTAGAGCTTATATAGGGAATCCACTTCAACTTTCCAATGGTTAAAAAAAAAGTTTAGCCTGTTGAGTCCACTTATCTTGCCTGAAACAAAATCATACACACACACACACACACACACCCCAAACAAACAAAATCAAAACAACCCCCCCCTCCTACTTGGATTGATCAATACATGTTCTTGGCATTAAGAACACTGGGCTCTCCTGCGTTCTGTTGATCAGATAGGTCCTAAGTTCCAATAAATTTGTTCATCTACCTTGACTGTGTTTATTGTTTCTGATTAGGCCAATGCCTTTAGTTACATGCATACATTGCCAAACTGAATCAACCATGGATTGGAAATATTAGGAAATATATTGCATCTGCAGTAATAAGAGCATACTTGTTGTTATTACTGAAGAAATAGCCTAGTATAAAGCTGTTTAATTAGCATTTACTCTGCTTTGTGTATTAGAATTCAGTATGATGTAATTTAGAACATGTAAGTGTATGGAAATTCAAGGATCCAGTGGCAGCACTACGCTCTATAGCTAGTGAGGCAGGTCTGCCAAGACACAGCTGAAGATCTGCAGAAACACTGAGAAGGCCTGCCTAGTCATACAAAAAATGAATAGACAGTGCAGGAACTCTGTAGAGAAACAAGAGGACAGCTTAGATACTGAGGAAGGTCTGCAAAACTCTGGAGGCAAATCAAGTCATCTACATGAAGGGGAATGGTATGGAGATTACAGAGACCAGCACAGACACCAAGAGAAATGTGTAGACACTGAAAGAGGTCTGCATAGACATAAAAAGAGGATTATAGTGATAATGAAGAAGTCTATGTAACACTGAATCTGACTGCATAGTCACAAAGCTGTAATGTCTATAAAACTGAAAGAGGACTGTTTAGACACCATGGTAAAATGCAAAGATATTGGTGAGCGTAACATAAACATTGGTAGGAGGGCTGCTCAGACATTTAGGAGATCCGAATAGACTATGAAGACAAAGACTTCTGAGGACTGCCTACATATGAAGGAGGACGGTAGACATACAGAATGCACGACTGCATGTCCTTTGAAGGTGGAGTGCTCAGACATGGACAAATGCATAGACACTCATGAGGACTGCATGGACTTGAAGCAGGACTGTATAGACACCAAACAGGGATTAATAGACATCTGCATAGATACTCACAGGGCTGCACAGACACTGAAAGGGGTCTTCATAGACACAAGGGAAGATGGCATAAACATTGTAAATATTATTGCATTGACAGCCCTGAGAACTACATCAACACTCAGGAGGACTACATGGATCCTGAAGGAAGTCTGCATAAACACTTATAAGGACTACAGCACAGTGGATACATAGAATTCTGCCTAGACACACAAAAGGACTGCATAAACACTGAAAAGGGTCTATGTAGACACCAGGAAATTTTACTTAGACACTGAAGTGTGATTGCATTAACACCCATGAGAACTGCATCAACATTCAGAAGGACTGCATAGACCTGAAAGGGGAGTGCATAAACACTCAGGAGTACTGCGCATATGCTGAAGGAATATTGCATAAACACTGCCAAGGACTGCTGCATAGACCTGACTAAATGAATGCATAGACACCCCAGAATTTCATGTAGACACTCACAATGTTGGATTAATTTCAACTGCAGCAGTTATGAGAAGGATCACAAGGCATGACAAAACCCATTATCAGAACAGAGTCTTATTAGAAGTGAGGGGGAAGGGACAGAAGATAGTGTGACCAGGCCTGGGAAGGGACACATGGGGAGGAGGAGGAAAAGAGAGCAGAAGGAGAGGGGAACAGAGCAAAAGAGAAGAGAGAGGGGAGGAGTCTGTGACCGGCTTCTTAAGGATCCCCCTGCACATGCTCACAGGGGCCACAGTGGCTACAAATGTGCAGAGTGCATGATCACACTAGGCGCGAATTATGTGATCACACAGCACAGCACAAATGCGGCCATGGAACTGGAGGAATGGGCAGGAACTCACAATACCCAAGGACTGCATAGATGTTAAAAATGCTCTGCCTAGATAGGGAAGGGGGGCTTCATAGACTGAAATAAGTCTACATAATCACAGAGACTGCATAGACACTGAAAGGAAGACTGCAGAGACTTTGAAAATAATGCTATAGACTGTGATGGAGGACTGCATAAACACCCATTAAGACAGCACTGATATGAACAAGGACTGAAGGATTTCTGCACTGACACTGAACGCAGGAGTGCATTGACACTGCATCAGATCCACATAGACATACAGTAAGTCTGCAGACACAAAGGAGGCTGCAGAGACAAATGCAGCAGGACTGCAGTGGTAGTTACAAGGATGGCATAGACACCGCGAACAGCCGTGAAAGGAGGACTCTGTGGACACTGAAAGATGACTGTAGAGACACGAAGGAGGCTGCTTCATACACAGAGAATACTTCATATGTACTGGAGAAGGATTTCATCAGACATTGATCATGGATTGCATGGTTTATCAGCAAACACAGTGGCAGATTGGACCATCCTCATTGGATAGTGAACATTTCAAATGCCACTGTAACTAAATGTAGAATAAGTTGGGGGATTTTTTTTTGTTTGTTTTGTTTTTCCTTTTTGTTTATATCATCAGATGATAGGTTTTGAGTCATGGTTGGGGCAAACTATAGCCTACAGAGAGCCAGACTAGCAGGCAGGTCCTGGATGCCACTAACTGCTGATCCTGTGATAGTATTGAGTTTCACACCAAAGCAGTGACAGCTTGTTAAAGAATCAACCAACTCTGTTGTGGCAGTTATGGCTACAGATGGCAAGGAACCTAACTTACAAAACATAGTTTGTTACATTTATAGTTCAAGATCTTTCGCCAGCAGTTTTAAAGAAAAGAGTATTTCAGAGAAAAGTAAGAAAAAATTTCACAAGTCTATAAAAGTAGTGACCTTAGGGCTCCATTAAAGTCAAGCACACATTTTTAGATTATTTAAGATGATGGAGTTCCAAAAACTGAGGATAAAGGACCCAAATAATACTAGATTTGGGAATAAGAAAAGAAGCTGCTTGTTTAAATCTGTGTTGAATATGAAATGGGTTGAGGACAGACACCTAGTTGTATATGCTAAGTGTGTTGAACTCCTGTGGTTTAGATTTTAGAACTCTTCTCCTCTGGGCAAATACATTAAATAATTAGCAGAAGATAAAAAAAAATACAGTGTAATTTCAGAGTAAAATGACCAAAGCAAATTAGCATTGTCAGGCTTGAGTCTGAGTCCCAGGACACCTGCTGGAGGAGTCTTCAAGGTTCTTCGACTTGATACACGTGGTTAGAAATAGAAACAGAGATAGTTTATTAATAGGAAGTACTCCTGAGAATGAGAGTGGGCTAGTGAGCAGGGAACAGGAATTGGTTCTAAAATCTCTGGGCCACAGAGCTCAAGACCATTTGTAGGTCATTTACAGAGTACCTGACTCTTCCATGTTTGAATACCCTGGATTTTTCTCCAGCTTACCCTGTTTATTGTTTGTAGTACAGGTGTGTGTTTTTCTGCCAACTGACTTTTTTAATGTTAATCTCATTCCCTCTTCACCTCTCTCCATGTCCTCTCATATGTCTGTCTGTCTGTCTGTCTGTCTGTCTGTCTGTCTCTCTCTCTCTCTCTCTCTCTCTCTCTCTCTCTCTCTCTCTACTTTCCCACCACCTTATTGCTGATTAGGTTGCATTATAGCATGTAGCCAAAATGAAAAATAAAAGTTTGTCGATCACACTGGAGTTGGGTTCTGAGTCTGACTCTGAGGATGCAGCCAGGTCCCAGTTCACAGCTTTTGGCAACAGGATTACTAATGGCTGTGTATCACATTTCCACACATGTGAAGATTCGAACTGGAGAGTCAAAGGCTCAATGAAGGCTGAGGAGTCTGTATTAAAGGATACCAGTTTGCAGAGCAGCTGAAAAGCAGCTCCCATTCTCAGGGGCCTTATTGCTGCTATCTGTCTTTTGAGTATTGACTTCTGTTAATTAGCTTCATCTTGACCAAAGCTAGGAGGCTAAGGCAGTAACACTAGCTACTCTCATGAAGTGAGAATATATAGAGGACTTGCAACTAGCCCCCGAGCCAGGCATCACTGCAGTCTTGTCCTCTATCTCTCCCCACCCCATGCAGACTCTGCCTTCTGAGCCTGGGTTGAATCACTACACTGATACTTGTAGCTCAACTGCAAAAGAAGAGCGTGTCACCAATTATCACTTTCACAGGTAACAAATGTATTGGAGAAATGTGTAAATTAGCCCTTTAATAACAGTTAATAACACAGTCTGTGAAGAGAAGTGACTCACACCAGTGTCTTGGGATTCATGGGAAGGGTCTAGCAGATTTGTCTGCATTCTTTCAACAGTGTGTGTGTGTGTGTGTGTGTGTGTGTGTGTTGCATTTGGGAACCTCACCTCTGAACATGAAAGCAGGAAGCTGAAAGTGTATGCACTAGAAGATAAGCTTGCTACGCTATGAGGAACAAGGAAGGAGGAGGGTCTCATGAGGGCTCTAGACTCTTAGTGACCCATTCGTGAAAGTGTCAGGGGGACACTGGAGGAAGACAAGAGGACTGTGTCTGTAGCCCTGAAGTACATACTTAGCACATGCTCCTCAAGTTCCTACAAGACCATGTTTGGATAGAGGGTGACAGGCTGACAGGGATTAGATGCAGAATATGCAAGGAGGAGCCAGCAAGAAAATAGTACAAGATGTGAACTTTAAAGTCACAATTGCTAAGAATATCTTTAGACATGAGTTTTAGAGGAATAGGAATGAAATTTTATGAAACTGCCATATCAAGAAAATGCAAGTTGATTTTCGTACTATGAAAAATATATGAACATAAGCTTAGGAGATGAAAAGTTGCAGTGAAAAGTGAAGCACAAGGATATTGCGATTTCAGAAATATTTCTGAGGAAAGAGCCCTTGGTAGGACAGACAAAAATCCACATAAGGTTGAGAGTTCATCAGCTTCCTGTCAACTGCGACACAGAAATGAGACACAACAGCTTAAAAGATGGAAGGACTCATTTTGATTCACAGTTTCAGAGATTTGCATCTGTTTTATTTTGAGTCTGTGGTGAGGTGGTGTATCATGGTGGGAGCATATCATAGGGCAAAGCTGCTTACTTCATGGAGGAAAGAGAGACATACAGGGACAGAGGAAGATAAGAATGTGTGGGTTTTCAACACTCCCACCAAGGACATACTGTAATGAGTCTTTCTCTGCCCTGCCAGACAGCTCCCAAATAGCCACACAGAGATTTCTTATTATTTATGAAAGCTGAACCTTAGCTTGGGCTTGTTCTTAACTAGTTCATGTAACTTAAATTAACTTGTATCTATTAATCTATGTACTTTCACATGGCTCAGTTACCTTTACTCTGTACTTCCCATCCTGATTCCTCTGTGTTTGGCAGGTGACTCCCCAGCCCTCAACCCCACCTACATTCATCTCCTCTCCTCTTCTCTTCTCTCTCTCTCTCTCTCTCTCTCTCTCTCTCTCTCTCTCTCTCTGTCTGTCTCTGTCTCTGTCTCTCTTGTCTCTCTCTCTGTCTCTCTCTCTGTCTCTGTCTCTCTCTTTGTCTCTCTCTGCCCATATGTCCTGCCTATACCTCTTCCTGCCTAACTATTGGCCATTCAACTCTTTATTAAACCAATTACAGTGACACATCTTCACACAGTGTAGAGAAATTTTCTTCAACAGCATACTGCAGACAAGGTTTAGTTTCCCTTCACTAAACCCCACTACTTAAGGCTTCTACCATATCCCTCTAGTGTCATGGACTGGTGCTAAACCTTTATTACATGTGTCTTTAGGGAACATTTAATTATCCCAACCAAAACACACTGGAATATCTATAAGTCTCTCAGGGAAAGTCATTCTATGAGGTGGAGGGCACCAAAGAGAACGATAAATATGCTACTACAATGAAGACATTGTAGCTGGAATTATCTCCAGTCCCACCCAGGCCAGCGGGCACTCAGACTCAAATAAACACACAGACACTTATATTATTTAAACTGTTTGGCCTAATGGCTCAGGCTTCTTGCTATCTAGTTCTTATATCTTAAATTAACCTATTTCTATTAATCTATAACCGTATCTTAACATTTGCTTCTCATGGCTCAGCCTTCCTGTTCCCGGAATTATCCTTTCTCTTTGTCCCACCTATACTTCTTGCCTGGCTACTGGCTAATCAGCACTTTATTTATTAATCAATCACAGCACCACATTTATAGCATAGATAACATCCCAGAGAAAGACATGGTGTGAACACAGATAGAGAATGGAAGTTGAAAAGTGTTGTTGAGAATACACTGAGAGGAAATAGGAGAGGCAGGTCAACCTGGCCTGTGTTCACTTCATGGAAGTGGGCTCACTTGAAAACATGTGTTATATTGTAGGCTTAAGATCCATGTACTTAGGCATATGACAATACAGTAAAATTTTACTTAAAAATTACTGTTGGCCATGGTAATAATCTTAGCCTATGGGAGCATGAGGCAGGAAGATTGTGAGCTCAAGCCTATATAGAATATGCTTTCTCAAAAACCCAAACCAACCAGCTGAAAAGCAATAACAATGTTACTGCAAAAGAAAAAAAAAGTCCTTGTGTAGACCAGAGCACAAAAACAAAACATGAAAGAGAAGCCCCAAATGAGCCAAAGAAAACATGGACTATCTATCCCCTTCCAGGTAATGCTCAGCAAGACAACTGTATGAGACAGCTGAGTTAATGACTCTTGGTCAGCTAATTGTCAGAAGCATGCTTCAAGGCAGAAAATACATCTAATTTTGCTATCAAGAAATCAGTTTTATGATGACATGTATGTATTTAAAATGCATTATAAATATGTATTTAAGTATTTAAAATGCCTTAACTGTGTTTCAAACAAGAGTCAGTATGGAAATATGAAATGTTCCTTTTCACATAGTATGAAAAGCAGGCTTGAAAAAGGCTCCTTTGTATGGATTTTTTAGAAATATCTGTTTACGTTAAAAGTGAATCACTGAGAATTTTAAAATGGTTAATTTAAAAATCACCCCAGGGGCATCAAGATGGCACAACCAGAAGACGCTTGCCATGCGAATCTGATAACCTGAGATCAAGCCTTAGATCCCATGTGGAACTCGAGAACAAATGCCTGAAAGCCATTGTCTTCTCCCTAGAAATAGATACACTTACACACACACACACACACACACACACACACACACACACACACACACACACACTAAAAGTTTAAAAATCTTTCAAAGTATTCAGTCAGGGTGAAGAACATAGCTCTCTTCTTCCTAATTTAATCATAACTATTATAACTAGCAAGTATAATTCTATTTTTCCCCTCAATTTCCTATAAATTCTTCCAATGATAATTAAAAAGTCTTCAAGGTGTCACTTTTCAGGCTTTACCTCTGATGATTAGCATTGATTTTTATACTCAACAGAAGTTATTATAACAGGAATTGTAGCTCTGGGCTTGGTGTTGGGAAACAATTATGATTATGTTGACTGATTTGGGAAGACCTACCTACAGCAGTTGGCATAATTCACTGCCTGGGATCTTGGGTTTTATAAAATGGAGAAAATAAGCTGAGTACTATCATGGTTAAACTCCTCTCTCTCTACTTCTGATTGTGAATGCAATTTGGTTGGCTACTTCAAGCTCCTGCCTCCTTAAATTCTCTGCCATGATGATCTTCAACTGTTTTGGCAGAGAATTTTATCACAGGAACAGGAAAATAAATCAAATCTATATTCTTTTATATTTTCTTTCTTTGTTGTTCAAGTAACAATGGCATATTACCTCATTATTATTAATAATTCATATTTAAAAATAAACAAGATCTTGTGCTGTAGGAAGTTCAAAAGTTAAAGATTATTCAACTGTCAGTGAAAGACAAAGTTTCCTCTTACTCATCCTTCTCCCATTCAGATGTTTTGGGGAAATTACTGATTTATTTACCTGTAAGATAGAATGCATTTTTTTTAATTTAGGATTTAAAAGTGTGTGTGTGTGTGTGTATGAGAGAGAGAGAGAGAGAGAGAGAGAGAGAGAGAGAGAGAGAGAGAGAGAGAGAGAGAGAGAGAGAATTGCTCATGGAAGCCCGAAGAAGATTCCAGTTCCCTGGAGTTGGAATTTCAGGTAGTTGTAAACTACCCAATGTCAATACAAGTATTAAGAACCAAACTTACATCCTCTGCAATAACCACATTTTTAATTGATGGGCTATCAATTAAATTAATGTTCCAAAATATGGTAGTAATATTTTTCTCAGCAAAAAATCCACATTGTTAATAAAAATATCACATTTTTTTAAGTTTAAATACTTTGAGAGTGTTCTATAAACTTTTATAGTTTGCAAGGTAATTGCCATATAATACATCTTATTTCTACAACACTATCATTTGTTATTGTGACTAGTAGTACTTGGTCAGATGGCCACAGAATCAAAATCTTTTGCCATTATGACCATGTAATCTTAAGTATGTGTTAGTTATGTCTTTGGAGAGACTAGCACATCTCTCAGGTAGAAACATCAGGAGCCATGCAGACATTGTTTTGTACACAGCACCTGACTCTTCTGGCTGAGGTCCTAGAGGTCACTGGGCAGAGGAAGAGCCTTCAAAGGTCATTGGCTTAAGAGTGTTGCTTTAGCCCCAACTCATCATGTGGGGAAACATCCTGGCCAGTTTCTCATATCTTCTAGTGGCAGGATCATGGGAAAGTTCCACTGACAGGCAGAGAGCAACAAGGCTAACTTGGGCTGAATGAGAATAAAGCTGCCCTAGAGAGTCACCCATACTTACAGAAGCCTTAGCCAGAGTAAGAAGCAGTCCTCATTCATGTGCTAGTGTGCTGAGGTTTTGAAGTCTTTATTATAGAGAACCTGAGAGTATAATGGTCCAGGGTCCCTGTTCAGCAGTGCAAAAACAGCTCTTTTAGGCAAATCATTTGTTCACTTAGTCCCTTCACACTGTTCTGTATCACATTCACTTAGTTGCAAAACTAATTTTGAGAACACATTTCAAGAACTTGTTTGTCATTGTTTCTATGGCTCTATTTTTAACCATCTTGATATACCATATTTAGGCAATAATTTTTGATAATTTTTTAACTTTCCAGTTATAATTTATAGGAAAAGTGGTTATATGCCTATTATTTGGGTTTTTATTTGTGGATAAATATTTAGAGGTTCATCTAGTTGGGATGGGGAGTCAAAGAATACATGTTTAAATTTTGGTCTGCCAAATTAGAATTCTTTTTCTGACATCTGACTCATGATCCTCTGGGCTCCACAGGGATCCATTACTCCAGCTTTGCCATTGGAAACAGACACAGACTGTTCCATTGGCTCAGGCCTGTTTCACTCCATAGTTGCTACTGTCTTTGGTCATCATCCCACGGTACCAGCTTCTCCAAAATGCTGGTGTCTCTACTACATGTGGGCTACATCATCACCAATAGCCTCACCTAAGCTCTCTTCAGTGATTATGACCCTGCCACATGATGCAAAGCCTCTACTTACCTCAATGAGTCCTTCAATCCTGTGACTTCTATTGCAACTACAGCTGCACCTTCATTAATGGCATCTCCTGGTTTCTCACAGTGTCGAATCTCAGTTGTTCTTGATTCATCCATGCCAGAGAGATTCTTACACATCACCAAGTTTGGCTGCCAGCAAAGTTACAGCCTCGGCCCCTCTGGACCACAGCTTCTGTGTGCTGACTCTGATGAAATACTTCCCAGAAGATTTTGCCTCAGAGATGCTGGTCTCTTCTTAATCACAGCTGATTCTTCAGTACTAGTTGACCAGTATTAATTTTCCCTGCAAAGCAAAGGTTTCACTTCAGTGATTCTAATCTCTTGCTAATCACAGCATATTCTTCAGCCCTAAGTGAACTACAGACTCTTAATTCAAAATAGCGCATGAATGTGCCTGATAAAGTCTGTGGGAGCCTCTCAAACTTTCTCCTGAAACTTCAAAAACCAGGCCTCAATCATCTTCATTGACCTTGCCATTGTTTTCTAAGTTCCCAAAGAAGCCTATTAAGATTTGAGCATGGATGCATTTTTTTTTGCCAAAGTTCCAAAGTACTTCTACAATTCTATCAAAAACAACATCAGCAGGTTTGCCAAAGCAACATCCTATGAACTTGGTATTATTAACTGCCTCAGTTAGGGTTTCTATTGTTGTGATAAAACTCCATGACTAAAAGAAACTTGGGGAGTAAAGGGTTTGGTTAGCTTTTAGTGGTAGTCCATAATGAAGAGTTCAGGGCAAGAATTTAAGGCAGGAACCTGGAGGTAAGAACTGTAACAAAGACCATTGAGGAATACGATAGTGGCCTGCTCAAACTGGTTTGCTCAGCTTGTTTTTGTTTTTTTGTTATTGTTTATTTTTTGCACAATCTAGGACCTCATGCCCAGGTTGGACCCTTCCATATCATAAATTAGTCAAGAAAATGCCCTATAGACTTGTGTCAAGGCAATCTTATGGAGATACCTTTTTTATTTCTTCTCTTCTCAGTTATGATGTCTGGATTTGTGTCAGCTTGACAACAGCCAACAAGCACAATATCTCCCATGAGAATCAAGTTGCAACATGAGTTTCAGAGGAGAGAAACTATATTCAAACTGTATCCGTGTATTCAACTGTGTTTTTATATAAAATCTGAAAGTTACTTTAGTTTTAGTAAATATGTTTTCATTAATTCTTCAATTTTTTTAAATTTCAAATAGTACCCTGAAATAGAACATGTGAAACTGGTGGTTTACAGAATTGTAGAGGATATTGTGAAGCTTCTTTGTCAACACAGTAGGAGATGGAAAGTACAGGTATCTCATGCAAACCTACCGGGCCTCCTTGTCCGAGCAAACAAATGAATCTAAAGCTGTCTTTTCACATGTTCATTGACATCATTAAGTATACTCTGAAAAATTTATAAATATTTGGCTATAAGGTGCTTTCACTATACTAATCTTATTCACTATACTATTTTCTATATTCAATATTCAAAGGTGAATATTGAATTATCATTTCCCTATGAAAGTTATGACCATGTTTACCTAAGTCTTCAGATACAATGTTGTTAAGAGATCACAGCAATTTTTAATCAGATCTCCCATTTCTTGTTGACATTTCAATGATTATAGCTTCTTGAAATTTTATATTCTATTTATAATTCCTTTCTTTTTGTTTTTTATTTGTTTTTTGTTTGTTTTGTTTTTTTAACACAAGGTTTCTCTTCCTAGTCCTGGCTGTCCTAGAACTTGCTCTATAGACCAGGCTGTACTCACACTCACAGAGATCCACCTGCCTCTGCCTCTCAAATGCTGGAATTAAAGGCATGTGCCACCAGCTCCCAGCTCATTTGTAGTTTCTAATATGACATGATTTTTTCAGAATGTTTACAGTCTCTCTTGGGTTTTAATATCTGTGTAATCCGTGGTAAGATGCTAAATTGCATCCTCAAATTTAGTAGCCTGTTCCTTATTTGATAAGTTTTATCAGATTGTTAGGCATCATAAAGGAAGTTTATTTCAGGTTATTGTGAATGGATACATATGTCATGATCAGCTTTGAAACTAATATTTATTTACTGTATTAAAACACAAATGTAGTATGAATCTTAAAAGGTCTTATTAATAAAAAAGTCAGGAGCTAGATATTGGAGTGAATGCTGAGAGATCAGAGAAACAGAACAAACCACAGCCAATTTCACCTTGCCAGCATCTCAGCTGATCCTGTTTCCTTAAACTGGAGGCCTCTGAGTCCTCACCCAAGTGGATCTCAGCTGAACTGCTACTAAAAGCCTAAAAGCTTAAAAAGCCTAAAAACTTAAAAGGGGTCAGGTTCCTGGTTGTCACACCTTATATACTTTTCTGCTTCCTGCTATCACTTCCTGGGATTAAATGTGTGTGTCTTTGCCAAGCAAGACATGAGATCTCAAATCCTGGGATTAAAGGCATATGCCACCATGCCTGGTTCTGTTTCCAGTGTGGCCTTGAACTCACGGAGATCCAATGGATCTCTGCCTCCAGAATGCTAAGATTAAAGGCATGTGCTATCACTTTCTAATCTCTATGTTTAATATAGTGGCTGTTCTGTTCTCTGACCCCCAGATAAGTTTATTAGAGTGCACAATATATCAACCACACAAAAAAGTTTCATGGTTTTGTTGAGGCCTGTTATGAGGAAGATACATCCTCCTGAATAGATTCTAAGTTCTACTTCTGATCATAGATGGAGATGTGATATTCTTTTTTTTTCCTCTTTTGTGCTAAGATTTTTAAGAGATTTTCTATTCATTTTATATATCAAACACAGATTCCCCTCTCCTCCTTCCTCCTACCTCCCAGCCTCCCTCCCCAACCCCCCCCCCATTCCCACCTCCTCCAAGGCAAGGTCTCCCATGGAGAGTCAGCAGAGCCTGGTACATTCAGTTGAGGGAGTCAAGGTCCTCTTCCCTGCACCAAGACTGCACAAAGTGTCTCACTATAGGCACTAGGTTCCAAAAAGCCAGCTCATGCACTAGGGACAGGTCCCATTCCCCACTGCCTGGGGGCTCACTAAATAGTTCAAGCTAACCAACTCTCTCACAGAGGGCCTGATCCAGTTCCATGGGGCCTCCTCAGCTATTGGTCCACAGTTCATATGTTTCCACTAGTTTGGCTACTTGTCTCTGTGCTTTTTCCAATCATGGTCTCAATATCTCTTGTTCATAGAATTTCTCCTCTCTCTTGCCAATTGGACTCCTGGAGTTCCATCCGGTACCTGGCTGTGGATCTCTGCATCTACTTCCATCAGTCACTGGACGAGAGTTCTATCATGACAGTTAGGGTATTCAGCCATCTGATCACCAGAGTAGGTCAGCTCAGGTACCCTCTCAACCATTGCCAGTAGTCTATGATGGAGTCATCTTTGTGGATTCCTGGAGACCTCCCCAGCACTCTGCTTCTCCCTATTCCCATGATGTAAAGATCTCCCATGCTCATGGATACCTAGGATTATCATAGTAAAAATGGCAATCTTACCAAAAGCAATCTACAGATTCAAATACAATCCCCATCAAAATCCCAACACAATTCTTCACAGACCTGGAAAGAACAATACTCAACTTCATATGGAAAAACAAAAAGCCCAGGATAGCTAAAAGAATATTGTACAGTAAAACAACTGTAGGCATCATGATCCCTGACTTCAAACTCTACTATAGAGCTACAGTAATAAAAACAGCTTGGTATTGGCATAAAAACCGACATGTGGACCAATAGAATTGAATTGAAGACCCTGATATTAATCTGCACACGTATGAAAACCTAATTTTTGACAAAGAAGTCAAAACTATACAATGCAAAAAAGAAAGCTTCTTCAGCAAATTGTCCTGGCATAACTGGATGTCAGCATGTAGAAGATTGCAAATAGATCCATATCTATCGCCATACATAAAACTCAAGTCCAAGTGGATCAAAGACCTCAACATAAGTCCAGTTACTCTGAACCTGATAGAAGAGAAAGTAGGAAGTAGTCTTGAACACATTGGCACTGGAGATTACTTCCTAAATATAATACCAGAAGCACAGACACTGAGAGCAACAATTAATAAATGGGACCTCTTGAAACTGAGAAGCTTTTGTAAGGCAAAGGACACAGTCAATGAGACAAAAGGACAGCCTACAAAATGGGAAAAGATCTTCACCAACCCCACATCTGACAGAGGGCTGATATCCAGAATATATAAAGAGCTCAAGAAACTTGACATCAAAATACCTAACAGTCCAATTAAAAAAAATGGGCTTTAGAGCTAAACAGAGAATTCTCAACAGAAGAATATCAAATGGCTGAAAGACACTTAAGGAATTGCTCAACATCCTTAGTCATCAGGGAAATGCAAATCAAAATGACTCTGCGATACCACCGTACACCCATCAAAATGGCTAAGATCAAAAACACTGAAGACAGATTATGTGGGAGAGGATGTGGAGCAAGGGGAACACTCTTACACTGTTGGTGGGAATTCAAACTTGTACAGCCACTTTGGAAATCAGTATGGCGGTTTTTCAGAAAATTGGGAATCAATCTACCTCAAGACCTAGGTATTCCACTCTTGGGCATGTACCCAAGGAATGCTCACTCATACCACAAGGATACATGCTCAACTATGTTTATAGCAGCATTATTTATAATAGCCAGAATCTGGAAACAACCTAGATGCCCCTCAACTGAAGCATGGATAATGAAAATGTTGTACATATACACAATGGAGTACTACTCAGCAGAGAAAAATTATGACACCATGAAATCTGCAGGCAAATGCATGGAACTATAAAATACCATTCTGAGTGAGGTAACTCAGAAAGACAAGCATGGTATGCACTCACTCATAAGTGAATATTAGGTGTAAAGCAGATAACCAGACTGCAACCCACAGCTCCAAGGAGGCTATGTAGTATGGAGGACCCTAGGAAAGACACAGGGATAGCTCAGTGATGGAGAAATGGATGAGATCTACAGGAGCAAACTGGGGTGGGGGTAATGGAAGGCAAGGGTTGGGGGAAAGAGAGTTTAGGGGAGTGGGAGGTTTGAGCTGGATCAGGAACAGAGTGGGAGAACAAGGCTAGAGATACCATAATAAATAAGATGTGATATTCTTATCTGCCCTATATATCATAACATTGTATACAATTGTCTCCTTCCTTAAGAGTTAATTCAACTGCTGCTTTCAATCAGCTAGACAAGAGACTGCCACTCATGGAAAATGATTTGCCTGAAGCCATGAAAAGAAGATGGGCAGAATAATTATCCCCTTCATGAGATAGTGTACTTTACATCTCAGGAGCCCCTTAATCCCCAACTTTCTGCAGTTGCTTTCAGGCCTCCATTTTCACCTCTTTTGACTCTTTTCCCCTCCTTTTCATCCCCTCCTTCTAAGAGGTTTTATCTTTACAGCTTTCCTGCTTCACATCTTTTTCTCTCAAACTCTGATAAAATGTTGTTCAAGATTCCTTATAAGTCTGTTTTAAAATTATTTTATTAATAAGATTAAAAACTTGCAAAAGGGAATCTAGACTGTCCAGTAATACATGTCTTGTCAAATTATTTATTCAATACCCGAAGACCCCAAGTATGTATCATAGGATACCCTGAGAATCCCTCCAAAAATGAGAAAACTATGCATTTTAAAAGCTCTATCAAATAACATGATTTTTTAATTTTTATTGAGTTTTTCAAAGTCTCTTATGCATGTCAGTATCTGCCATTTTTTTTTTTTACTTTTGGGAATCAAACTATGATCATTTCTATTTTCTTGACACTGATACTATAGGAAGAAGGAAAGTATTTTTGTTACAATTGAGGTTCACTAGAGAGAGATCAGTTCTACAATTTTGAGCCAAATTTGAAACAAGCTTTAATTAAGAATTGACCAGAAAAATAGACTCTGGTCAGATCCACTTCTGGGCTCCCAGGACGTGGCCCCAAGTTACATTTTGTAGGGGCTTAAAAAGGCAAAACCCATAATTCACTGCATTTCCTATCAGATCCAATCAGGGTCAAACATACATCCTGACATATTTCTTAGACATATTGCCTACATATATGTGATCAAGCATATCCATTGTAGTTGGCTCAAGCAAATTTGTTTAGGGTTGTAAAAATGTGCGACTTGTTATTTTCCAAGAACTACAAATCCCAGCATTCTAGGAAGTTACCTTGTCATTGGGCAGGTGGGGCTTATAGATTAACTTTGGCTCTTATATTCAGCCCTTGAGTTGTATCCTGATTTAAATCCTTGACTCTGTAATGGGTACTTGATTATATTGGGATCTAATACCTATTAGCTTAATGGTACTCAGATAGGATTTATCATCTAGTTAAGGCATCAATGGTGCAAGAGCCAATAGTAAATAGCAGAAGCAGAAGAACCAAAAGCACTGTGATGGCTGACATTAGTTACTACCTAGAAGGAGCTGGTTGCCTGCTACTGCCAAACAGACAAAACTACAATTAGCCTAGCCATCAATGCCATCAGAGATCTCATAAGATACATTATAGCAAAAGGTTTAATCCAAATGGCCTATGTATCAGTTAAAATGACAGAGAACAGTCCATTATATAGATGGCCATCCCTGGCTCCTGTGGTCTCCATGACTTCATTTTAGGGTCAGAGCTACCAGAACAATAACAGTCTTTGGCCATCTGGCCCACAAGACAAAGGGCTTTCTTGGGAAAGAAGAACATGGGGGTACTGACCTTACTTTATCTAGGCAAAATGGGACAATCAACTCTCCAGTGTCCTGCTTGTCCACAGTTTGGGACATGTCCTGGCAGGAGGTGATGCATTGGGGTAGGCTTTCTCAGTGGTTAGCATTACCACAATTCAGGTGGGGTCATCATATTTCCCATAATCTTGGCGACCTTGGGAAGGTCACTGCTACGAATTGGCATCTTTATCATGGTAAGCTTAATCACCTTAAATGCCATATTCAGCAGATCTCTGACATGTTTGAAAACCATTATCTATTAATTATATCTGAGGTAAACCCTTGCTTTATTTTTTTAGTTAATTGCTTTAGGCTTATTCTTGAAAAAATATACAGAAGGCTAAATAAAGCCTTTTCCTGTAATCAATTATATTAGTACTTTGCATGACTACAAGTATACTTCTGAACATATTAAAGCTTATTCATCTTTAACAGTTAATATTAAAAATAGCAATTTCTGAATTGAAGCAATTTTCATGAATACATCTATAGGGAGATTGGCAACTTTACTTTCCTTGTCCTTACATAGTGTTTGATTATAGAATATAACAGCTTCTTGTGTGGCTCAGTTTAGCAAAATAGCTACTGTTTAACAGTGCTAGCAAGAACAAGGATGTTAGCTTTACATTCTTAAATCAGTCTCTGTTAGCCTGAATAGAACTTACGTAAGGAAAGACCATTTGCCAGACTGCTCAGGACACTCTCTTGCCATATCTTAAGACAGGAATACCTTAGTCTCTGGCATTTAATGTTTAGTGCTCATAGCTATGGCCCTAATATTTGGCCTTTCATTTATCTATTTATCAATACCACATATTAATAAAGGCATTATAATAAAATATCTTATGTTTAAAATGTCCCATAGCCTTATAAATGTAAATATTTTCAAAAGCTGTTTTTTTAAAAAAAATAACCAGTTGTTATGTTTTTAATTTTCTGTGAAACTCAAAAATTTCCTTTTAAGTTTCTTTTTATTTTTTTCTTTGTGTCTTTCATATCATGCATCTCAATCTCTTTCATTTCCCTGTCCCTTTATATTCACCCTCTGCCTGTGCAACCTCCCACCAAAAATAAAATAAAATTTAAGTGAAAAAAATCAATCTCATCATGGAAGGTGTAGTGTGACACAGTGATTCACACAGTAAACCCCTATATCCATATATCTTTACTTGCAAATGTTCATTGCAAAGAGTCATTGATCTGGTTCAAAGCCTCTGGTTTCTGCTATACTATTGATGATGGGCCCTCACTGGGACTCTTCTTGGATGTCCTGCTGCTGCCCTGTGTCATGGAGATCTTCAGTTTTTAGTCTGGAGGACTATCCCCTTCACGTGCTCCAGCAGATCATAGATGGGTGGATGTTGGGGATGTTGGCCAATTCATAAGCCTGGGTCTGGGCCTGGATAGTTACAGGGTTGGTCGGCCCACCAGCTTTCCTTTGTCCTTACCACCAGGGTGAGGTCTCCAGCATTGTCTTGGCTAGTTCAACTCTTGCATCAATGATTATGGAGCAGGGCCAGTTTTACTTTTACACTCTCAGTGTTGGCTTTCCCGTACCTATGCCATCAGGGCTAGCTCTACTGTGTTGTCCAGGCAAGGTGCAGGGATAGCTCTCTCACCCTTGTGACCTCAGGGCCAGCTCTCTCACTGGTGGTGAGGGGCAGGGAGGAGGGCATCTCTCCCCCACCTACACCACCATATGGCAGCTGAAGGGAGGGGCCAGATCTCCCATACTCACAGGCAGGTTTACTCATACCCCTGTCAGTAGGATTAGCTCTACTCCGATGCCCAGGTGAAGTGTAGGACCCACTTTCCTTAGTGCTGCATCTGGTAATGTGGAGAGTTAGCTCCCTAGGAGCAAGTAGGGAAAGCATCTTTTCCTTGCCCTCAGCACCACATGACAGAGGAAAGGAGTGTGGCCAGCTATCCTATTCTCACACCCTCAGGGCCAGCTCACCCATGTCTCAGCCAACAGGGTCAGCTCCACTGTGCTGCCCAGGTAAGGAGGTGGGACCATATTCCTGAGTGCTACAGCTGGTGAGGGGGAGGGTTAGCTTGCTCCTCTGTCGCAGGTGGTGAGGAGTGAGGGGATTGGGCATCTTTCCCTCACTCCCACTACTACATTGTTGATGAGGGAAGTGGTACTATCTATGCCCCTTTCACATTCTCAGAGCTGGCTCACCCATGCCCCTGTTTACAGATTCAACTCTACTATGGTGCCCAGGCAAGGCAAAGAACCCAGTACTGCAGCTGGTCATGGGTTGGGTCAGTTCCCTCACCTGTTGCAGGTGGCTGAAGGGCAAGGGGCAGGTACGACCTACTCTCCCATTCTCATTCCCCCAGAGCCAGCTCACCCTCAACCCTGTACACAGGGTCAGCCCTATTGTGTTGCCCTGGTGAGGTGTAGGACGCCCTCTTCTGAGTGCTTCAGCCAGTGAGGGGCAGGGCTATTTCTCCCTAGTGTTGCAACCAGCGAGAGGTAGGTTCAACTCTGCACAGCCCTATCCTCTCAGGAGCCATGTTCATCACACAGACTGTGGCTGCATCAGGGCCATGAACCCAGACATGGGCCCCAGCAGCCGCCCAAGCCCAGACATCACCATGGCCCTGGATGGCAATAGAGCCACCCACGACAGCACGCTCTTCACTGCTTTCACGTCTTCAGATATGCCTCTGTCCACGGGACATGAACCATTCTGTCTCTCTCTCCCATACCACACCATACATTTGTTCACCATAATGCCTGTCTGCCCGGCACTGTGTGTGGTTCTCATGTTCTTGCTCCATCCATCATGGCACTGGGCAGGACCCTGAATCCAAGAACCATAATGGTGCCTAACTCTCCAGCACCAAGAGTGCTGGGTGGGCTAGTGGATGAAATCCTTCCTGCCCAAAGTCTAGAGACCTAGGGCAGAGCTGTGCTTGCCCACTGGGGTCTGCCATGCTTAGAAATGCCAGAAGACCCCCAAAATTTCCTTTTAAAGAAGTTTAAAACTCTACGTGTGCTCCTGCAGTATCAAAATAAAGTACCTATTCTATTTCAAGAATGAAGACATGGCACAACCCTGACCTGCACAAGGCAACACTGAGCTCCAACAGTGCAAGCAATTCAATGATTTCAATGTTCAGTATCTAGGATTCTTCTGGGGCTTTTCTAAGGAGTTTGGGTCATTCTCTGGCCTCACTTTTGGGAGGATACACAGCCTGACTTCTAGATTCCTGCAGGCTTCATGATCCTTTCATGTTTTTAAAGATAATACCATCTGGGTTACCCTTATGTTACAAAGTTTGGCTGCCAGCAAGGTACTCTCTCATATATGAATGCATGGAGGTGCAACTTTAACACTTAATTAAACAAGCATTATTTTTCTTTCTTAAACCTAGATAAAACTATCTTTCATAAACCTTGTTTTCAAGACAGGACAGGAATTATCATATAAAAATCTACCTAATTCAGCCGGGCGGTGGTGGCGCACGCCTTTAATCCTAGCACTCGGGAAGCAGAGGCAGGCGGATCTCTGTGAGTTCGAGGCCAGCCTGGGCTACAGAGTGAGTTCCAGGAAAGGCACAAAGCTACACAGAGAAACCCTGTCTTGAAAAACCAAAAAAAAAAAAAAACCTACCTAATTCATATTTTAGAAACCTGTTGTCTCCTTGGTCAGTCCATACCATATAGTTGCCCTTAATCAAGATGGTGGTGATGTCATACGACATCTTTCCTCTCCAACCCTAGCAAAGATGGCATCCTGCCTAAGGATGATGGGAAGCCATGTGTTGCTTATATTCCAAAATGAAATCATGCCAGCCACATGTTTCCTTTAAGATCTCCTAGTCATAGATTTCTAATTACCAATCCCATGTTATAATTTTAAACTAACTTTTTGTTACAGATATTACAGATAATTTTAACCATGGAAAGTTCATATAATTGTTTCAGGCAATTAAATGAAATCTATAATCCCTTTAGCTACTCTGCTTTGCTCTTTTCTTCCTGTCATAGCTCTTGACCCCAGACAGAGAGACTTTAAAAGCATGCCTGGGTCTGAAAAAGGGTGAGCCATAACCCAATTCCAGAGCTATCATTTCAATAAAGTAGAACAGCATAAAACAACTTTAATATTACTCATACCCAGATGACATTTGAATCCTTATTACATTAGATCAAATGGCCAGAAAGCCCAGAGATAAATTTTGAGCCCAGGTGGCCAGTGGCAGGAGAAACAACACAGTATGCTCACACATTCAAGATCAGTCACAATATGGTGACCACCGTACATTCACACATTCCATTGAACCTGATACAATTCTGCTTTGGCTCCATGTTCACAACAAAATTTACAGGCTCATTAGAAGTCAGAGACCCAACCATAGATGTAAAACAGGCACACAAAACTTTCGATACTTCCTCCAGTGTTGTAACTCTAAGGCTGGGGTGGAGGATGGGGGGTGGCTGAGGAAACTTCTAGTATGGCTGAGGAAACTTCTGGTGTGGCTGGAGGTTGTAAGAGTAGCTGCTGGGCAATCTTGTGAGCCTCTACAGTGAGCAGCTAAGGGGCACAGTGCTGGAGTTGGTGGTCCAGCTGTGCAGTGGTGTTGCAGGGTAGGCTGGCCAAAGTGGGACTGGTCTGCTGGCTTCTGCATGGAGTGTGGGACTTTCAAAGCTGATAATGGGGCCATGAGCCCAAGCCTGAGCATTGCATTCTGTGCCCATTGTGCATAGACCCACCATATTCCATGTCCCCAAAGCTCAGCTATTTCCAGAGTGACCTTTGGAGCAGTGTATCAGTCCTGTTGTTTGTCTATCTAGCGGCTCCTAGGTTAGACTACATAAGGACAGGTACAGTCACAGGACAAAAAGCAGAGTCAAAATGACAATGTAAAACAGAGCCTAAAGACAACAGGAAACATGAAACAATGACATTTAACAATTTAAGTCCTCTGCTTCAGAGGTCTACCATTCTCACCAAAAAAAAAAAAAAAATTCTTAACAAAATAAGAGACTGTGTTTTAAATAGCCTCTGTACTAAGAACCCATCAGAGGCTGGGCCTCTCAGTTTCCACTGCTCTCAAATCCACGATGGGCCTTTCTAAACCTATAGATTGGCCCCCAGTGCCCTAAAACACCCCTATGGTTCCTCACCTACTTTGCAGACTAGGGGTTGCAACCCTGTCCATGTTCCTTGGCTCGCACTTCTGGTATCTCCAGGGCCCCTCATGGCTCTAAAGCATGTCAGAAGAGAAAAACTGATGGTTTTGGTTGAACTCTAATCAACCAGAAATAACCAGTGGGCCATGGGATATCTCCCTTTGTACATAGACCTCATCAGATCCTACCATTCCCAGATCAGGTACCCTAGAATCAGAATCTAGAAATCAGGCAGAAAAATGTCATAGGAAGCTAAAAAGGCTTCTATGATGTACCAAATAGAGGCCCCCATAAAGAAATGATTGCAATCCCCTTTTCTGAGCATGGACCTTTACTGAAAGTGAAGAGCCTAGCTCCAGAATTTTGGATGAAATGATCTTTCTTATCCCTCTGCAGGGCTCCAAATGTTAATCCTGATAAATTTTGAGAGAAAGACCAGTTCCACAATTTGGAACCAAGTTTGAAGCAAGCTTTAAGAACTGACCAGAAAAAAATGGACTGAGGTCCACCCTGGGTTCCCCAGGAGTGGCCCCAAGGCACATTTTGCAGAGCCTTAAAAAGGACTCGCATGGTTCCAATCAGAGCCAAACATAAATCCTGACATATTTCCTGCCTCTGTACTGTCCACCTATGTGTTTTCAAGCACATCCTTTGTAGTTTGCTCAAACTTGTTTAGGGAAGTAAAAAACATGTGGCTTGTTATTTTCCAAGAACTACAACTTCTAGCATTCCAGGAAGTTACCTTGTCCTTGGGCAAGTTGGGCTTACAGATTAACTATGGCTCTTAAACTTTCTCCTTAGCATTCCTAAATTCCTAGTTGAAATAAACCTTTATATCAAGGAAAGAGGCAAGGGAGCAAGGGAGAGAGAAAAGGAGAGATATTTGGGTGAAGCCCAAAAAATGAGTAGTTTTCATAAAGAGAGCTTTGATATGCACATTTTATGGATTCTTCACACATAAAAAACTACCTCTATACTATCCTTTTTAAAAAAGTTTTTTTTTAATTTTTTTTTCATTTTACATACCAACCACAGTTTCTCCTCCCTCCCCTTCTGCTTCTCCCTCCCCCCACCTCCCATCCATTCCTCAGAGAGGATAAGGCCTCCCTTGGGGAGTCAACAAAGCCTGGCATACCAAGTTGAGGCAGGACCAAGTCCTTCTCCCCTGCATCAAGACTGACTAAGGTATCCCACCATAGGGAATGGGCTCCAAAAGGCCAGTTCATGCATCATGGATAAATCCTGGTCCCACTGCCAGAGTCCCCAGAAACAGATCAAGCCACATAACTGTCACCCACCTTCAGAGGGCCTAGTTTGGTCCTATGCAAGTTCCCCAGCTGTCAATCCAGAGTCCTTGAGCTCCCCCTAGCTCAGGTTAGCTGTCTCTCTAGTTTTGTCCATCACGATCTTGACCTTTCCCCCCTTGCTCATATAATGCCTCCTTCCTCTCTTCAACTGAACTTCAGGAGCTAGGGGAATGCTTGGCTGTGGGTCTCTGCATCTGCTTCCATCAGTTATTTGTTCTATGATGACAATTAGGGTAGTCACCAATCTGACTATAGGGGAAGGCCAGTTTAGGCACCTTCTGTGCGATTGCTAAGAATCTTCACTGGAGTCATCCTTGTGGATTCCTGGGAATTTCCCTGGCACCCAGTTTCTCCCTAACCTCATAATGGCTCCCTCTATCGAGATTTCTCTTTCATTGCCCTCCCTCTTCATGTTCCTCACACAACTCTGCCATCCAGATCCCTCGTGTTCTCATGCCCCATCCTCTCCTTTCTACATCCCCCTCCCAGTTTCCCCAGAAAATATTATCTATTTACCCTTCCTAGCGATATTCGTACATGTCCTTCTTAGGATCCTCCTTGTTACCTAGCTTCCCTCCTGAAACTGAAAAGCTTCTGTAAGGCAAAGGACACAGTAAATAAGACAAAACTAGAGCCTACAGAGTTGGAAAAGATCGTCATCAACCCCACATCTGACAGAGGGCTGATCTCCAAAATATATAAAGAACTCAAGAAACTAGACATCAAAATACCAAGTAATCCAATTAAAAATGAGGTATATGTATATATAGGCAGAGAATTCTCAACAGAAGAATCTCAAATAGCAGGAAGAGATTTAAGGGATTGCTCAACATCCTTAGCCATCAGGGAAATGCAAATCAAAACAACTTGAAATACCATCTTACACCTGTCAGAATGACTAAAATCAAAAACACTGAGGACAGCTTATGTTGGAGAGGATGTGGAGTAAGGGGAACACTTCTCCACTGCTGCTGAGAGTGCAAAGTTGTACCGCCACTTTGAAAATCAGTATGGCAGCTTTTCAGAAAATTAAGAATCAATCTACCTCAAGACCTAGCTATACCACTCTTGGGCATATACCCAAGAAATGCTCAATCATACCACAATGACCCTTGCTCAACTGTGTTCATAGCAGCATTATTCATAATAGCCAGAACCTGGAAATAACCTAGGTGCCCCTCAACCAAAGAATGGATAAAGAAACTGTGGTGCATTTATACAATGTAGTATTACTCAGCTGTTAAAAAAAAAATGACATCATGAAATTTGCAGGCAAATGGATGGAACTAGAAAAAAAAAATCATCCTGAGTGAGGTCACCCAGACCAAGAAAGACAAACACAGTATATACTCACTCCTAAGTGGATATTATAAGTAAAGCAAAGGATAATCAGACTATAATCCGCAACCTCCACACTATTCTTAGAGTAGTAACAAGAGGAAGGAAAAAAGACTTAAAGTCTATGGGAAGGATGAAAGTCAAGAGCAGATCAAGTGCTAGACTCATAGTCTGTCTGTCTTCCCTGGTTAGCCCTTGCTCTTGTCATGAAGAAGAGATGGGCTAATTATCTTTTGTGTTTGCAAACTTCCTACCAGGTTTTAGGCCAACAAAGGGACTCTGAAGTGACTTCCTACAATCTCATTTTCTCTTCTCATATTACTTCAACTCAGCAGTCTTCAGGCCAAAGCCCATTTTGTGGTGGCCAAGTCTGATCTTTTTATCTGTATAATTTTCTCTGAGAAAATGTAGAAGTTAGGAACCATGGACTTTATAAATGTTTGCTTTGATTTTTCTTAATTTCTAAATTTCCTGTGGATTTCTTTTGTTACCCATGAATTATATTAAAATCTTCTTGACTTCCAAATAGAAAATGTTTAGATTTTGTAACTTATCATATTATTGGTTTTCAATCAATCAATTTTTTCAGCTTTTCTTTTTTTATGTTGTATTGTCTTTATTTTATAATTTAATTTAATTTTACATATCAGCTACGGATTCCTTGTTTTAGCAAAAATATACTACTTCAATTTTTCAAATATGTTGAGATTTTATAACCAAAGTTATGTTTAAATTTCATATAGTGTTTTTTTAAAAGATTATATGTTCATTCATCATTGATACGATGTTTTTTCTGGTTGCTTGTTATTTGGTGAGACGTGTTACAGCTTCTAATAAGGCTGAGAATTGTGTGTTTACTTTCAATTAATGTATTCTGCTTTAGTTTAAAAATATTTATTTGTGGTAAAATGCCTAACATAAAATTAACCATTTCAGCTATTTCATATTAGCAATTCAATGCAATACAACTAAGGACATTTGTGTTGTTGGATAATCATCACCAACATTCATCCATAGAATTTATTTTTTGTCTTACAGTACTCATGTTTTGTGCTCCATGAACAAGTCCATAATTGCTCTTGAACTTAAACATTGTACATATGAATATGCCAACTTTAGGATTTCATATGAATAAAATTTTGTAGCGCATGTCTTTTTAAGATTGGATTATTGCATTTACCACAATATCTTCAAGCTATGGCTGTGTGTCAGAATCTCCTCCATGCTAAAGATGAATGATATTGAATGACATAGTGTTACATTGTGTATTCACATGGGTATATTACATCAGAGAGCGTATAGCATGGTGTATTTATAGCATGCACACAAACACATAACATGTTGCTTATCTATATATCCATTGATGGGTATTTGTGTTGCTTCTGTCTTTTGACTTTTGTGAATAATGCTGTTATGGATACAACTATGCAAATATGTTTTGAGACACTGATGAAGATTTCTTCACTCATATACCAAAAGTTGAAATTTCTGGGCCATATTTAAAAATTTTAAGGAACTGTTATACCATACCATTTTCTGTATTTAGAACTAATGCACAAGTGTCCTATTTTGCCACAACCCTACTTGTGTCTATATTTTTTTTTATTTGTGATTATTTCAATGAGAGCTCTCTGATTTTATTCTTCTAATGATTAGGAGTTCTAGGTACCTTCTTAAGGTGTGTATGTATCTTATGGTTTTAATTGCTATGAAGAGGCACAGTAACTCTTATAAAGGAAAACATTTAATTGGAGTCAGCTCACTTACGGTTTCATAGGTTATGTCCACTATCATGGTGGGGAGCATGGCAGCATGTAGGCAGATGTGATGCTGAGATGTAGGAGCTGAGAGTCCTTTATCTTATAGGAAATAGAAAGTCGACTGACACACTGGGTGGTTTCCTGAGCATAGGAAACCTCAAAGCCTGCCCCCACAGTGACATACTTCTCCCAACAAAGCCATAACCACTTTTCCAAAGCCACACCTCTAATAATGACTTTCCCTATGAGATTATGGGGGCAAATTCCATTCAAACTACCACATTCCATCCTCTGGCCCTCATAAACTTGTAACAATATCATAATGCAAAATTTATTAGTTCAAATTCAAAAATCTCCATAGGCTATCAGAGCATCAAAAAATATTTTAAAATCCAAAGTTCAAAGTCTCTTCTGGGATTTTTGCAATCTCTTAACTGTAATCATCTGTAAACATCAAAATAAAAAAGGTTACATACTTCCAACATATTATGCCACAAGATATATATAACTATTCCAAAAATCAGGGAAATGAGCATAATAAGAAAATGTTAGACCAAAACAAGACCAAAAACCATCTGGCCATACTCTAAACTCTGTATCTTCATGTCTGATGTCTAAACGCTCTTCAGATTTTCAATTCTGTTCAGCTTCACTGACTTCAAGACACTTTTTTCTCTTTGGCTGGTTCCACTCTCTGTTAGCTGCTTTCCTCAGCAGGTATCCCACAACTCTGGCATTTCTAACATCTTGGTTTTTCCAAGGCAATTCAGGCTTCAACTTCATAGCTTCACACAATGGCCTCTTTAGGCCTCCATTCAGGGACACTGCTGAAAGATTTCTGGCCTCAGCAGCTTTTGTTAGTCATGGAGGTAAATTCCATAACCTATTTCTTCTATCCTTAACTCTAAAGTTAGAACCATGTAGCAGAAACTGCCAAGTTCTGCTGCTTACTAGGGCTAAAACATTGTCTCCTCATTCAATTACATCTTTACCAGCTTTCTGTTTTACACTGTCTAAGCTTGGCTGAAACTGAATCTCAAACTCAGAGATATGCCAGCCTCTGCCTACCCAGTGCTGGGATTAAAAGTGTGCCTCACCACACCCTGCTCTAAGCTTTTCTTTATTTTCTTTTCATAAGTTTTAAATTTAGCTGGGTGGGGTCATTCCCTGAGGTCACCACCCCTAATGTTTCAATCAAGTTTCAGAGAAGAATTTTAATATGCAACCTAGAGATCTTTCTTGTGATATTTGATAAATAAAGTGGCTGTCTTTGCCTTTGTCCAAAGAGTTTGCCTGAGGCTAAACTGAGTTTTGGGTCAGTTCCATTGGACGAATAAATCTCAAAATAGTTTAGGATAGACTCTGTGTTCCACAGAATTTAGCTCCATTCCACTTTCGGGTGCTCTTTTTCTCAAATATTTTTTCTTGCTCAGCTTGCTCCTTTTCATTATAGGTCTTCATCAGAATTACCACTAATAACTACACAACTGAGTCTATACTAGGCTGTTTTGAGATTTCCTCTTCCAGTGGAATTAATCCAAAATTCTTCTTGAATGAGCACCACACAGTTCATCAAATCACACAACAGCACCACTGTGTTCCATGCTCCTACTAGTATGGCCCATTAAGGAGCACTTAAAATGTTCACCTGCTTTTCTAATCCATCATCCTGAAGTCCATATTACTCCAAACAAAAACATGGTCAGGCTTATCATAGCAATACTCCATTCCTGATACCAGCTTCTGTCTTAGTTAGCGTTTTATTGCTGTGAAAAGATATAATGACCACAGGAACTCTTAAAAAGGAAAACATTTAATTGGGAGAGTCTTGCTTACAGTTTCAGAGGTTCAGTCCATTATTATAATGGTGAAGAGCATGACTGCACATAGGCAGATATAGTGCTGGAGCTGAGAATCATACATCTTGCAGGCATCTTACAGGAAGTTGACTGAGACACTGGCTGGTAACTTAAATATAGAAAACCCCAAAGCATACCCTCACAGTGACATACTTCCTCTAATAAGGTCATACTCACTCCAACAAAGCCAATAGTGCCACTTCCAATGAGATTATGGGGGCCAATTACATTCAAACTACCAAAGAATGTATGTATTCCCATTGGTGCTTTGTCTAATGAATTCATTTTCTGTTGTTGAGTAGTTTGGGTGTTTATTGTTGAGTTTAAAGGGTCCTGTATATATGCCAAACAATTTCCCTTAAGTTATATGATTTACAACTACTTTCTTCCATTATCTGAGCTGCTTTAGACATTTTTAAAAATATATATATTTTAGTTGTTGGAAGTATATTTTGAATAATTAAAGATTTTTTTACTAATTGTGATAATTCATGTAATCATGTATATTAATGTATCAATTATTGTATGACTGATCAGATTAAGCTACTATATTTCTGACTCCAGGGGTAAAACTTTTAGCAATTTATATTGTGAAATTTTCTTACAACAATTTGGTTTATAAGTATAACAAAAATATTAAATATTTCTTCTTAGAAAATTTTATGTAGTTTCTATATTTATTTTCTCTTTATTTCCTAATGATATTCTCAAGTAACTTAACATTATATGTTAAATAAATATTACTGTTTGAGAAATGCATACACTGTCATTTGGAAGCTCACCCCCTCCATTTGACTCCAGACTGTCTTTTCCTTTAGTTTGAATATAAAGTGACAGAACTTATTCACTGAGCTTACATTAATAGATGATAAGGAGATAATATAAGGCTCAGTTATTTTTAACTTGACAGGTCCTTCAGCAGAAAAGAATACATTAAGAAATCACAGTTCACAGCACAATCCATTGAGGAATTCATTAGAGAGCTTTCCGTCTACTTCATGATATGTAAAAGTTAGTATCAAGTTACAAAGATTATAATTTGGGAAAACAGAATATTTAGCATGTGAAAATGAATAAATGAGAAGACAGTTACTTGTGATAGATTCAAATGCATCTTGTTATAAAAACCCATTAACTACTTCAAAGTAGTTTTGTTCACTGATATCTTGAAACCTTCTACCTTTTGCCTGACATATCATGACATTAAACTCCTCCCTACAAATGATCTTTCACTTTTTCTATTGAAGTGTTATTCATCAGTTTTTGAGGGGCTTTCAAGGCCAAATACTCCCAGTTTAATCATGGTGTTGGACAAACGCAAACTGCAGCTGCCCAGTCAGGAGCTTGAGTATGTGATGCCATCCTTGCAGAGGAACCCTCTTGCAGTAGTGAGGAAGTTTGACAGCCCCAGGCTTCAGTGTTTCCTTAATGTTTAGGACTGCTTGTCTCTAGAAAGGCACTAGTAAAATGAATTCACAGTGAATTCAAGATTAATTTACAGCATTACAGTGTGACCCACTTTCCAGTGAATCTAGTGACACTGAAACAAGTGAACAAGGCACCTAGAAATGGCCCTAAGAGTACAGAGAAAGCCAAAATTAAAGAAGTGAGAGAAGTAAGTGTGTGGTATTGGTACCAGGTCAACTTCTTCTCTGACCCCCTCGCTCATGAGTGAGGGAAACCTCAAATCTGCCCAAAGCCAGGCAGTCCCTCTCAAATGTCCAGGTAGAGACTTTCTGCCAGGAAGAACAGGATTTTGCTGTCTCCCAGCTTGCTCTCAGCTATGGCTTGCAGAGCCTAAATTAGGCAAATGCAGTGAGGAGTGGAGAGTCCCTTTCTGTGTTTCACCCACACTCATGGGATCCTGGCTTTAAGTGCATGCAGACTGCTAAGACTGCTGAGATCCTCGAAGTCCTCCTCCTGGATTAGAAGGTGGCAGATCTATATCAGCATGTGTAAGCTAAGAGGACCTGAGGCTGTGTGACACCTCCTACCTGCTACAAAAATGGCCAGCTGTTGGAGCACGGCATCAGCCTAACAGAAGCTAGCCATGTTCCCACTTTTGGCTCCAGAGCTCTGGATCAAATATATTTACCAAGACAGGAAGCAGACCACAAGGCAGCTCCAAGCCTGTTTGCCAAGGACACCACAGCACTGGCAACTGAACACTTCAAATGTAATAGTGTTGTAAAAAAACAGTAGAGGTGATAGTTATAGGCAATTAGGTGAAATCCCTTTTGCCAAAGAAAGTGTAGGCTATTAGGCCAGTCCTTTGAAGGAGACTGAGGAGAGGAAAGTAGTTCAGGGAGGTCTGTCAAGCTCAGGAAAAAAATGTTAAGAGACATGATATTGTTTCTTCCAGAGACAGATTGATGCTGGGGAAAAAAAAAAAAGCACTCTAAGCTATAGACCTTCAAGATAGGAGATTTAATACCATCAGTGTACATAAGCTAGTCCCAACAGGTATCATGCAGACACAGTACCCAACCAGAAGAGAGTGTTCATATTCCTCAAGGGCTCATGAAACATCTCACATGTACCCTATGAATGGAGCTTTTGAGGAAACTCGAGTGTAAAAGGATAGAAGTAATATTAAATTCGGTCTCCAATCAGAGCAATAAAATTAGAAATCAATAACCAGAATGGAAAAGTCAAAAATATGTGTGAATTTAAAAGTACTAATAAACAGTAAACAAAGAAATATAAAGAAAATCTAGAATATTAGAGAAAACTCCAAAGGAAGAGTTAACATGTCAGAAGTTGTGGGACACTGGTAAAGAAATGATTAGTGAGATATTAAGAGCTGTAAGTATCTGTGGTTGTATGTATACAGAAGCAGAAGTGGTAAATTGAATGGCAAACAAACTGTTTTCTTCTGTTGATACAGCATCTTATGTTTTCACTAACACTTCACAATGGCTTTTGAAATCTTTACCAACATTCACTTTTCTGGTTTGTAGTAGTAACTGTTGTAGGTGTGAGGTGGTGTCTTGTGAGTTCGATTTCCATTTCTCTGGTGATTATGGATGCTGTGGGTATTCTCAGGTGCTTATAAGTGACTCATACATCTCCTTCACGAAATGCTGCCACTAAGGCCTTGGCAGTGTTTTTAATTATACTGTCTGGTTCAGCTTATTTGCCTTGTTTTATTGTTGAAATTTGAATTCTTTATATATCGTCTTTATTTGATTTCTATTTCTGTGACAAATATTTCCAAAAGCAACTTCAGGAAAAAGTATTTATGTGGCTAATAAGTAATAGTTCGCTGTCAAGGGAAATCAGGACATGAACTTGAGGCATGAGCCTAGAGGCAAGAACTGAAGCAGATGCCATGGAGGGTTATCACTTACTAGATTGCTCCCCATGGCCTGCTCTTTTTGCTTTCTCATACAACCCGGGACTACTTGCCCAGTGATACACTGTCCACAGTGGGCAGGGCCCTCCAACAAAAGTCATTAATCAGTAAAATGTTCCACAGATTTGTGTTGCTGGAGGGCTTCTCTCCAGGTTCCACCAAGCCCTGCAGTCTCACAATCCAAGTATAAAATAATCACTCAGATGCTTATATTACTTATAAACTGTATGGCCGTGGCAGGCTTCTTGCTAACTGTTCTTATATCTTAAATTAACCCGTTTTTATAAATCTATACCTTGCCACATGGCTGGTGGCTTACCGGCGTCTTTACATGCTGCTTGTCCTGGCGGTGGCTGCAGTGTCTCTCCCTCCTTCTTCCTGTTTCCCTAATTCTCCTCTCTCCTTGTCCCACCTATACTTCCTGTCTGGTCACTGGCCATCAGTGTTTTATTTATATAGAGCGATATCCACAGCAGATTTGCCTACAAGCCAATCTGATAGAGACATTTTCTCAGTTCAGGTTCACTCTAGATGACCCTGGCTTGCATGAAGCTGAAAAAAGAAAAAAAAAAAAACTAACTAGGACATATATCCTAGACAATAATACCGCCTAGCCCTGCTTGGACTTCTCCCCCACTGGACTCTATGTTCTTTGAAAAAGAGAATAATTTGTTGTGAATGAGAAAGAAAAGGCCTATGATAACTGAAGAACTATTTGCCCACAGAACATCCATGTTTTCTAACCCACCCTCTGTTTTCCCATACCAGTCTTTCTCCCCAGGAAACACCCAGTAATATCTATCTACTAGAAAGAACACTTCCTTCCCATGCAGTTAGTTACTGTAGAAGAAGAAACATGGTGTTAATAGATACTTTCTTTCTTGCACATGGAGAATAGTGGGTAGACTGTAACTTTTGCATTGACACTTTTAACTTCATTGGGTAGATTCTTTTCTTTCTGGTTTTTCTTACAGATACAGTTTTACTTATTTTGAGAACTATCCATTTAATTTTCATATTAATTGGTTTAATTATTTTTCCTATTTAAGTAGTTTTAAAGAGTCTTAAAGTTCTGTGACATATTTTTGGTCAAGTTTTTTCCATTAAAAACTATTGATTGTAAAACTAATAACTTATGTATGTGACACATACACACACACACACACACACACACACACACTCCACAAAACATCTCCTTTCCTTAATTTCTGCAGTTTTATAATGCATTGTTATGACTTACCAATGTTTTAAAGTTAAATGTAAGTGTCCAGTTAAGATAAACATCTCTGAGACTGTTCTTCTGCCACTGATTAAGATAGGCATAGCAGATTTTAGGGATAATATTCATTTAGCCTTCTGAGCTTCCTGGGAAGAATTCATGACATTGCAGACTCATCAGCCTTTTTGCCCAAGACTTTGACGACATCCACATCACAAACAGCAAGCCCCATGTCACAAACGGCAAAATGACTCAGAAGAAGATTGTCTGAGAAGCTCTCCACACACATGGGCGTGATTGGAACGATACCAACAATGTCTGCATCACCAGGTGTCAAGGATCTAGCACCATCTTCCATCTTCTTACAAGGATGGTGATCAATGTTTTCTCTAAGCTCAGCAAATTTGCAAGACACAGGAAATGTGTAACAACCTAGTACAGGGTCCTAGCCAAGAGCTGTGTAACAACACACTACAGGAGTATGGCCAGCATTAATGTGACCTTCAAGGTTCAGGATTTTCATCTGAGCTGTAAAACCAGCTGCTTCTCTTGGTGGGTCATTTTTGCTCTCATTAGCAATACTGTAAAACTAAAGAGACATGTTCTTTACCTTGAAGCCATGCTGTTCCCCAAGAAGTGCTTCACTCAAGGCTGGCCATGATGTGTATTTCAAAGACATTACTGCAGTTGTGACATTGACTGCAGCAAACGTAACCATCATGGTAGGTTTGAGAATAACAGCCTCCCCTAAGCCCACAGAGACAATACCAATACCACTGATTTTATAGACAAGCTGGAGCAAGAAATGTAAAGCCTGGTCAGTTGGACAAGTGGTATTAGGGTACAATTTATAGCTTTTAACCTGTGTTTCCATGGTCAGTGCCATCTTACAGTTGACATCTCATCCCTTGATCCAAGACATCTTAACATTTGGTTCCAGCATATTGTCAGCATTCCAACCAGAAATTGGCACAGATGCTATCTGTGTTATTTATGTAGCCAATTTTTCTTTCTAAATGTATGTTTTGACAATTTCATATATGAGTATAGTATTTACATCATTTCCCCATCCCTCTCTTCTCTAACTCCTCCTTCCCATTCTGTCTCAAATCCATGACCTTTTATTATTAACAAAACAACCCATGTGTACTTACCCACAGCTGTGTATACTTGCAGTCTGATGACAAGCTCATCTTTTGATTTTCAAAAACATTGTCACTGGATAATCAACTCTGGACAGCCTCAGTTTGTCTGCTATTTATGATCATCAAATTTAGAATTATATTAATGACAACAGCCAGATTGTTATATGACTCAATCTGCTTGCATTTTTTCAGTGAGATAAATGTTTGGTGCAGGTGTGTTTTCTTTAACCTCATTGCTGTGGTCTATAAATAAAACACCATTCAGTAAAGGACACATTTTTAGGAAGTGGGATACAGTTTTAATTTTTTGACTTACTTTATGAATTATGTATTTTACATTTATCTCAGAGAGTTTCAGTGTAAATGTTCAAGTCAGGGAGTTTGTAAATTTTTCCATATATTCCTAGCTATATCATTGAAAATCTAGAGGAATATAATTGAGATTTTTAGGCAGGAGTCATTTTAAAGGCAGAAAGTCCTGAGCACTGGCTCTTCAGGTCAGGGAATAGGAAAATAGGCAGACCAATCCCAACTGCATAAACTAGAATCAACACTTCAGTATTCAATATTCTTACTTACACTCTGACTTACAATCATCTTCATGGAAGGTGGAATTTGTCTCCAGGTGTTGAATAGGATATAGCTGTGTGCATAGAGTCAGTATACAGGACTATAATATATTTATAGTATATATAGTACATATATACTATACATAACCCATCATATAGCTAGACTGTAGGAGAAGTAAGAGGCTACAATGGCCAAGGAAAAGGGAAGACAGACAGAGAAGTAGGCAGCTTCAAGTTTTCTTCACCTGAGACATCTGCACCTTAATGTAGTTTTAGTCAAATACTTGGGCATTTCTTCTCATACTTGAAATAATCTGAAACCTCAGTAAATACATTTTAATATATAAACTATAATAAGCAGAAATGGGCTTTTAAAAGCTTAATGATACTTAAACTAATTATTTAGAAGTGCAAATTTCACCATTTATCCGAGATCATCAAGCCTCCAGGAATGAATGATTGAGCTGCTCTATGTGTAATGCCATTTAAATGGAATAACTTGAAAATGTTCAATGAAATATGGCCCTTTTCCTATGCAATCTATAATTAAAATGTCAATTTTATCTCAGCAATCTTTGTAAATTTACACTTAGAATGAGCAAATTAAGTTTTTATTATAGCCTAAAGTATTTATTGTTCTCTTTTATGTTTGGGCATTTTTAAGGGGAGGAGAAAGTGTGAAACCAAAAAAGCTTTGGGAAAACAACCCTGTAATTGGTAGTAATGTTGCAACTGCAGCTTTCTCCTGTGACCTGTACATGGTGATTCAAAACCACCACAATATAAGATATAAGACAGCTTGCTTACATTTAGGAAAGCCAATAGCACTATAAGGGGACATAGTTTCTCTCTGGTCATCATGAGCATGCAATAAAGGCACCATCTGAGGAAATCTGTTAATATGCATTACACATGACTAGTCAGAAGATAAAAATCAGACCAAGTTTTCAAAGTAACTCTATCTCCACATTTAAAGATACTTTGCAAGTCATAGCAGCTGGGGAAACTCATTAAACGTTACTGGAAATGAGCCTCATTTTGCTTTTATGATCAGTGCTGTGACTCAGCCTCCTGGACTGCCTGGGAGAACTGTCCAAGGAAGGGATTTTGGCACTCATTTTTTATAAAGTTGCATATTTCTGTGATAACAAAAGTTGTAAAACACAAGATGTTTTTCTTTCCCATGCTGGCATGAGTGTGGCAGGGGGATGGAAAGGGGTTGGAAGGATGAAATTTATGTTTGGTACAATTTGCATATTGTAGGAAGATGCTTTACAGACTCATGTTCCTCCTCTTCAGTGTTGGTTTCCAGCAGCATTGCTGCCAAGCTGCCCTTCTCTGGTGGAAACTGAATGGGGCTGGAAGACGAGACACGATGAGGGCAAGAGCTTCAAGCGAAGGCAGACTATCTTTCCATAACAAATCAGTAAACTCTTTGAGAGTCAATGAATTTGGGAAAAGATTATTTCTATTTATGGTGTTTTAAATGTTGACTTCCATCCATATAGAAAGAAATTCAACTAAACAATAATGATTAAACACTCATACAAAATTAAAGAGGAATAAAAATACACTTGCTTCCAGACTCATCTAGTTGTGAAGTACATGCCCTTGGCCTTGAACTGTAGTCAGAAGTTTTCCTGTGTTCTGGGTCATGGCTGGCTGCCGGTTGGGACAAATCTTTCCCACTCACATCCCCCAATTAAAAACATGGAGGCTTATATTAATTATAACTGCTTGATCATTAGCTCAGGTTTATTACTGACTAGGTCTTACACTTAATTTAACCTATAATTCTTATCTCTGTTTAGCCATGTGGCTAGGTACCTTTTCTCAGTTCTGCCTTGTCATCTTGCTTCCTCTGTGTCTGGCTGGTGACTCCTGACTCGGCCTTCCTCTTCCCAGCATTCTCGTCTCCTCACCCCATCTAATGCTTTCTGCCTGGCTACTGGCCAACCAACGTTTTATTAATCAACCAACCAGAGCAACACATATTCACAGCCTACAGAACAACATCCCACAGCACTTTGACATATCTTGCTTTCCTTTCTTTGAAAGTATTGCCCCCTCCCTGTCCCTTGTTCCTTCAGTCTTTCCAAGGATGCAAATGCTCAGCTCAGTATTAGTGGTACTAGCAACAAACTCTTCATGTCATAAGGGAAATATGTTGTGATTTTCTTCAGAATGTAAGCACAGAATAGTCAACAAAATGAGGAGGAGTTTGTAGCTGTTTTGTAAATGTGTACCTTAAAAAATAAAGTCATATTAAACTTTAATTAAAAACCAAGCCTTAAAGTTTAAAGATTTGTTTCAGTGGTAGACTGACTGACTATCAAGATTTCACAAGGCCCTGGATTTGCTCCTCAACAGGTTTGCATGAGAATGGTTCCCATAGGTTCATATGCTTGTTCCCGAGTTGATGGAACTGTTTCAGGAAGGAGGTGTGGCCTTGTTGGAGGAGGTGTGTGTTTCTTAGAGTCAACCAGTTTGGGAAAAGAAAGAGCAGCTTGCTTTTGGTTGGTTGCTTTTTTTTTTTTTTTTTTTTTTTCTCTCGTCAAGATTCACTGCATCCCATCCAAATACAAATGAGAAACTACCTCTCCCATTGCCACAGCTGTGGGAGCACTCTGTGGATCCCTAATTTAAACATTCCTGTGACCCATAACAATTGCGATAGTATGCTTTGCCCTCCCTAGAGTGTGTCAGGGAACTGACTTGTGACTGTGCCTTCGTGTCTGCTCTGAAAATGAGCTACACAGTCCTGACAGAAGGCTAGAAGAAGGGCTGGTCTAACAGCTAATGAGATAGCTTTTAAAAGCTCATTTCAGCTCAAAAAGCCTAACCCTTTCAATGGAAGGCAACTGTCTAATAAATGTCTTGATCATTTGAATTAAATCATTAAAAGTTTGATTAAAAAGTTTTCAACAAATTGAAAATGAGAGGTAGAGTATATATGTGAGCATCTGGCCTCATTCACATCTGCTCAGAAGGTAGCATACTTTTTTAAATGTTCTAGGTTCAGCACTTGCTGCTTGATTTTGTCAACCAGACATAATTACAGACATGTCTGGGAGAGACAATTACCGTTTTGGAGCTATTCCTAAATATTGTCCTGTGGCACATCTCTGCATAATGTTCTTGAATAACGGTTGATGTGGGAAGGCCAGAGAGCACTGTGGGTGTTGCCACTCCTGGGCATGTAGTTTTGTGTAAGAAAGCAAGCTGAGCAAGACATGAAAAAGGAGGCAGTACAAAGCACTCCTCCATGGGTTTTGCTTCACTTCCTGCCTCCAGATTCCTGCTTGAGCTGCTGCATTCCCTTCATGCTGGCCTCTTGCTTGAAAGATGTAATAATTTTTTCTTCCCCAAATTGCTTTCAATCACCATGGTTTTGTTACAACAATATAGAACCAAACTAATGTAGTATATAAACACCAGCTTTGAAATAATTGAAGAAATGTAGAGTACTAAATACAATATTATTGTGGTGATGTATTCTGTACCCTAATAAAATGTACCTGCATATCAGAGAACAGAACAAGCCACTAGATGAAACATAGAGGTCAGGCAGTGGTGGCACACACCTTTAATCCCAGTACTGGGAAGTACACATGCCTTTAATCCCAGGAAGTGATAGCACGAGGAGAGAGGAACCAGAGGCTTTTTGGCAGAAAGGTCCCTTTGGGCTAGAGGCTTTTTCAGGCCGAGGAGTTGGTGTGGTAAGAGGTGGTGGCTCTAGCTTGTTCCTTGTCTCTGTAATCTTTCAGCATTCACCCCAATTCTGGCTCTGGGATTTTTATTAAAAGACCATTTAGCAACTCGTGTTCCATACTACTGACACGTCTTCACAGGAATTAACTCTTTCCACACAGGTCAAACAGTGGTTTTCAAGTCCTACATACAGACTGATCGTTACCTTAGTCTGGTTGTTATCAGTTCGATGAATAGATCTTATGCTCCTAAGAAGTGGATTCTTTGTGTGTGAAGGTTTTAAAAACTGGAAAGTCTTTTGTAGGTATGGTGTGGAATAACTGAAAGTTAATCAACACGGGACCAGACTCAGAGTCCTAAGGGGCATGGGAGTCCTGATTAAGTGCCTTGGAGTTGACAGCACAGAAAGCCCTCAGTTTTACCTCTTAAAAGCCATTAGCGTTTGGAATATCTCCTAAATGTGGATTATCTCTTCATCCAGTTACTCGTTTAAAAGAGTGGCCTTGTCCAAGCTCTGACACTCACCTCCCACATAGCATACCAGTAAGAATAAGCATGACACTAAAAATTCCATTAATATCTATCTTTAATAACTTTTATTGTAGTAATTACTCTTTTTTTTTTCTTTTTTTCGAGACAGGGTTTGCTTTGCTCTTTTCCTGGAACTCACTTTATAGTCCAGGCTGGCCTCCAATTCACAGAGATCTGCCTGCCTCTGCCTCCCTAGTACTGGGATTAAAGGTGTGCGCCACCACTGCTTGGCCTGTATTAATTACTCTGATTTTATATGCTCTGTTGATACACTCTACTTTTAATTTTTGTTTATTCAAAATTATGCAGAAATATAGAGGGTTTATAGAAATTCAAGAGAGTTGATTTGTATTTTATTTTAAAAATACATCCTTACAATTTTAAAGCTTTTGGACAATTTTCAGTGGAAAATAGAAAGCAGGTATTTATTTGCATGTGAGATCATAATAATTATTACATTTCATTACAAGGGAAGAGTGTATATTTTAAGTACATTTTTTGTTTCTTTTGCGGTGATAGGCTCCAAACTCAGGACCTCATGAATGCTAGGCAAATAAGCAGTGTTACATCCTCAGTCCTAGACTAAGATCTTTATTATACAGTTCTGCCACTTTCCACTTATCAACTTTGGGCAAATTAATCTCTGTGCCTTCAGTTTGATATGTATGATGGTATTGCTGTCTCCTCTCTCTATCTCTCTGTATCTCCATCTCTCTGACCTTCCTCTATCTATCTATCTATCTATCTATCTATCTATCTATCTATCTATCTATATTTATCTATTATCTATTTATCTATCTATCATCTAATATCTATCTATCTACCAACCTATGTGAATAGATAGATAGACATGGTAGGTGATTCCAATACATATATATGGATTGATTAAATGTTGTATATAGATAACTTAATCAGAAATGACCAGAGCAGTGTCTTCTGGACATCATAGAATGACTGCACTGATCATCTCAGTGTCTGTGACTGTCTGTGCAAGACTGAACAAATCAAGCTAGTCAACATTCTTGCATAGAGAGGGAGGGAGGTGTTCATGATCCTCCAGCACTAGCTGAGGAGCTATGTACAATTGATGGCTTTTGGTAGAGGAAGAGTGTGGTGGTATTGTGTTCCCCAAAATATTGTACACCCTAATAAACTTATCTGGGGTCAGAGACAAAACAGCCACTAGATACAAAAACTAGAAAATGGTGGCACTCACATCTTTAATCCTAGCACTCCAGAGGTAGAAATCCCTCTGGATCTCTGTGAGTTCAAGGCCACATTGGAAACAGCCAGACATGGTGACACACGCCTTTAATCCCAGAAAGCAAGCCTTTAATCCCAGGGAGTGGTGGTAGAAAGCAGAAAGGTATGTAAGGCATGAGGACCAGAAACTAGAAGCATTTGGCTGGTTAAGCTTTCAGGCTTCTAGCAGCACAGTTCAGCTGAGAGCCATTGGGATGAGGACACAGAAGCTTCCAGTCTGAGGAAACAAGACCAGCTGAGGATCTGGCGAGGTGAGCTAGCTATGGCTTGTTCTGGTTCTCTGATCTTCCAGTTTACCCCAATAACTGGCCCCAGGTTTGATTTTAGTAATAAAGACTCTTTAAGATTCATGCTACAGAAGAGTCCATTTTCTTTCAGTGTGTGGACACTGAGCTCCAGTGGGTGACTGTACCCAAGGGAATATGAACAGCACAAATTGGACATTAAGTTGAGGCAGGTTGTGGATAATTCAGTGGATATGGGAGGAATTAAGATAAGAAAGGGGATGGTGCTGAACATCTTTAAGTTACATTGTATGAAATTCTCAAATAATTACAACTATCTTTTAAAAAGAAGAATAAAGGAAGTACAGGGTGACATGTAACACATACCTTCAACCTTTTGCTATTAAAGAACCAAATAAGGAGAGTTTCTACTAGAACCTATAAATATATAGTGTCACTTTTTAGTTTCAAGCCAGGGTAGACAATTGCATTTATCCCCAGTCTTCTGTTTTACCAAAACAAACAAGTAAACAAACAAAACTTTTCATGTTGCAAAACTCCTCAGGAAAAGTCTGAATGTAGAATGGAAATAGTTGGTTGCCTAAGTGTCTTGAGCCTTAATGGACATGGGGATGAGCTCCCATGAATCCTTCCTGCCTTTGTGTATCTTACACAGGGTGCTTCAGAATCTTCCATATTGGGAAAGCCAACGGGAACACGTGAAAATTGAAAAATTTCAAGAATGATTCTCCTTCTCACTAAAATATTAAGAGTTGGTTGAAAAAAATTGAAATATTTGGGGTGTCGATAGATGATCACTTTGTATCTCTCTGTTGGTATGTACCTATAAACATGGGAAGTTGCCACATGTTTGAGGCTAGCCTGGTTTACAAAGTGTGTTTCAGGTCAGATTGGGTTACATAGTGAGTCCTTGTCTCAAAACAAAGCAAAACTAAGAAAAAAATAAAAATAAAACACAAGGGAACATCCAGGTGTAATAGACTAAATCTTTAATCTCAACATTTGGTAGATAAGAAGCAGGTAGATGTCTGTGAGTTTGGTCTACACAGAGAGTTCCAGGACAACCACATAGAAAGAATCTGCTTTGAAAGGAAAGAAAGAACAACAATAATAAAAAAGAAAACACATATATCCTCAATTCAAAAAAAAACTAGTAGAAAAATGCCCTTTTCTGAAAGGCTTGTGAATCACATATCTAAAAGCTCACCTTTGCTTTGGCCTGCTGTTCCATGGACTCTGTGACAGGTGATGCCTGATTTGCAGAGATAATAGTGATTGGGGGGAACAAGAGAAATGTCAACACCAAGTGAAAAATTGAAGAAACAAGGGCAGAAAGTAGCAAGGGCAGAGTACTTTGCAACACAATCAACAAATGTGTTGTTATATATGTAGAGAGACATATACAATAATCCACATAGCCACAATGGGAATATGTTCTTTTAAAAAGTCTCTGGGATTTTTACAAAGGTATTTTACATTTCTGTGCACAAAACAAATTTCAGAGACCTATAGTTGCATAAAGTATGTTCTACCATGTATTCTATTAATTATGTAATCAATGTAGATGTGGGTAATATAAAAATGAAGGGTAAACTTGGAATTAAACATCATACCTCCTAACAATCCATGAGCTAAGTAAGACATCTCAACAAAGTTTTCAAAATGCATATAATTTGATGAAAATGAAAATATGTTTTATTAAATATATAAACAAAGCAATACTTATAGGAATTCTTAGTAAGAATGCAAGGTTCTGGATGTATGGGGTATGAGTAGTCAAATACATTGACATTAGCCTAAGAATTTTTTCTTATATAAGAACTGTAAAATTTTAACTTATATAATATATGTATATAAACATAAATACACATATGCATTTATATTTATAGTATATGTTTTATATGTTCCATATTATATATATAGCAATAATAAAAAGGCTATTAACTTGGCAGTTGGGGGCATGAGAAGGTTCTAATGAGGTAGCTTGGAGGCTGGAGGGAGAATAGGGATTAGGAAAGTGATACAATTCTATTTTAACTATGTACATATTTTAAGAAGAAAAAAAATACCTGTAGCAAAGAGAAACTAGATAAAAGTCATTAGGAATCAAAGTTTTATGACAAAGAAATAAAAAGAAATGTAAACCATATGGAAATAAATTGTAAAAAGCAGACTAAACAAAGTAAAAAAAAACAGAAAATAATTTGGAAAGTTTAATACTGCGGAAACTTTACCCATATGGTTAAGAAAATCTGGAAAGACTGACTAATATAAAGACAGTGAAGACACAAGGACCACCACTGTCTCAAATTGAATATTAATTATATTCTATTATTATCAGAGTAAGAGATACTACACGTAACTTTATGCCTTGAATTCAACAACTTAGTGGAGAAAGATCAATTCTTTTAACCACAAGTCACCAAAAGCAAGCTGAACAGCTTTTAAATAGACTAAAGAAGAAAGATGAATGTATGTATAGAGACAGATCAAGGATTTGACCAAAATATTTGGGATTCTCCTTGTAAAACAATATCCATAAATGTCTGTAGACAAAATGGTTTAATGATTAAATTCTAAAGTATTCTTCCTGAAATTGTTAGCAAGGAAATCAAAGACATCTTTACCATTATGCTTAGTTCTCAACATGTATCTCAGACAGAAAAAGGACAATCTCTGGTGTTTGTAAAGGGAGAAAACAGAAATCCTCCATTCCACATGATCTGGATATCTGAGGGAAGAAACAAAAATCTAAGAGCCACCTTAAGAAAACTATAGGAAGTAAGACAATTGGAAATCTGTAGGAGACCAACTCACCAAATGTAAAGCAATATCTTTCTACAACTAACCAGTAAACATGTGGTTACTGAAACCAGAGCACAGAGTCGCTCTCATTCTAGAGAAAGTGAGGCACACATTGAGTTGTCATGTCATTTGTTGTGTTGACAGCAAGTTCTAATTAAATAATGAAGCAAATCAGAGTATATAAATAAACACATTAATGAGGATGAGATAGGAAAGGTTAATGATTCTTTCCACATTGCTCAAAAGGTTTAAATATTATCAATGTTCTAGAAAGTTTCCATATATGTATACATTCTAAAATATGTATGGACACATATACACTCTTAGTAGTTAAAGCCGCTTTTACAAACAAGAATGAAGTGGAAGAAAAGAATGTACTGTCTACTGAGGGCTAATGTAAGGACTGTATTCAGCACAATGTGTGACTTTTGTAAAAATACACACAAATTAATGGAACAAAACCAGATAATTCAGATAGATTCACACAAATATGATACTTATTTATAAATGTCATACTTGTTAAATTTGCTCTTTGATGACTTCATATGTGTAATGCATTTGGTTGTTTATAACCCTTCCCACCTTCTCATATTCACCCGTGTAAATGTTGTTCCCATTTTTCCTAAATGTCTCTTTCTCACATTTATGACCTTCTCTTTTGTTTCGTGATCTACCTGGCTTAACCATGTTCATCTATGTGACCATGTGTATGGGATACATATTCAATACATCTGATAATAAAGGGACATTTGTTTCAAACTATAAGGCTATAGATGTAGCCTATTCACAGGCAAAATATCAGCCTAAACCTGAAACACATTCCTAAGAGTTCTATGAAAGTTTAAACAGTAAATCAAGGAGGACCACAGGCTGAGATAGCAAAAAGAAAACTGAAACTTTTATATAGAGACAACTTTTAGGATTTATTTTAGAACATTTTAGACGTAACTTCAATGCGTTGTCTATAACAGGAATAAGTGACCATCAACTTCACACAGACTAATGCTTGTTCTATGGAAATGAGTGTGGAAAGAATGAAGACAAGTTACAAAATTATATAATATACTTTAAATGAACATAAATGAGAAGCAAATGCTATCTACAGAGCATAAAGAACAGTCAAAATCCCACAGGAAAAACAATTTAATTTCAAATGGGCATGAAGACAACAAAGGTGTCATTGAGGTGGAAACTAAATAAAATATGTTTATCATCACTGGTGCTCAGAAGTACAAATTCCAATCATTAGACACTCATCATGGTTAGTAGTGATCCTGACACTTTGTCTTAGGAAGTAGAGAAGCTGGACCATGTGAACATTGCTTGTGAGTACATGGTACGGCTGCTCTGATGAAGATTATGGAAGTGCTTTCTAAAACTAAGCATGCACTAGTTATATCACATGACTAAGTTCTTAGTCTCCAGAAATTTATAACAGAGGAATGAAAACTTATCATATAAGGGAAAATGAACAACAGTGTTCTTGGCAACTTAGTTTTAATGACCATAACTTGAAACCAAACAATACCCATCATATGGTGACAATGTAAGCTGTGGCATCTCTCCACAGAAAACACTGCTCAGTCATGAAGAATGGGATATTTTTACACAGAGAAATTGAAGAGAGTGATGCTGAATGAAAGAAGACAAAGTCAAAAATTTAAATATATGATTCCACTTATACTTTGTATTATTAAAATGACAATACAAGAGGATCAAAAAACAGTTTACTGATGACCAGAAGCAAGCCTAATGGCCGAGCAGTTTTAACTAATACAAGCCTCTGTATGTTTACTTGGGGAACTGGCAGGTGAGAGAGATTTTTCCTGACCATGGAGCTGCATGAACTGGGTGGGCACAGGAAAACTTCCAGCTACAGTAAGCAATGGAAAGGAAGGAAAATAACTATGATTCCAAAATTATAGTACGAGAAATGATTGCATAGGACTATTATGACTCTCAACTATATGGTTGACTCATGAATATATGCATGTAATTAATTTGCCTAGAATAAAACAATACAAATATGCGTGCACATATACTAGTGTATGTAAAACTAGTAAATGGGTTATGTAAATGCTAATTTACAATGTGGCATCTTATCATGAGGAAACACTGAAGAATATGGTATCTATGTTTATTATTTCTCACAGATATGTCTGAATCTACCACAATTATCAATAATATTCTTAAAACATTTTGCAGTAGGAATTCAGTCTAGGATGTGCTGTTTAGTTATATAAATAAAGTTGAAAACTAGGCTTCAAAAATTAAGCCAGGTTAGCTATAACCTGCGGGATTCAGCTATTGTATTACATTAGCAGTGGTGTGTGTGCTTAACTTCTGAAAAGGTTTTTAAATAACACAGTACAAGCCTTCAGAGAAGACATTTTAGAAAAATAAGCTAGAAACCTGTACCAGAGTGGACATTAGAAAAGTTTGATTTAGTTACCCAATGTGAAAGTTATATGGTTAATAGAATGTATGTAAGAAGAAATTAATAAAAATACTAATCATAGATTGTAAAAATCACTCTAGGCATATTGACTTCTTGGTAATGGTATGTCAGTGAATTTTATCACATAAACACAAAACATAAAAGTCTAAAACTCCAAAGTATCCAAAGAAGTCATAAACAATATGTGTAATATATCTAGTCATTTATATTGTAATATTCCTACTGAAAGCATGCTGACAAAACCATGGCCAGCCATTTGCTTGCTTTATCTGAATGATGAAGAAAAAAAGGCTGAAGGACTTAGGAAGAACTTGTCGCAAAAAGCAAATGTTGTGGGTGAATCTCCATGGTATAAAGCCCTGGGTTCTTCCATAGTGCACACACCCCAAAATACAAATAATGTAAGCTGTAAATGACTTTATAATGACAGTAGTTCATATAAGAGCCATTCTCTAAGAAGGAGTATATATTCTAGGAACATGTAGATGTCTCTTCACTTGCTTCAGTAGCTGAGGTCATGTGCAGGAAATTATGAGAGAATTTCAGCTGGTTTGTGCCTTTCTTTATGTACAAAATGTCTTTCTACTTCTATAGCAACATCTATAGAGTATCTTCCAGACATTATGTTGCCTGTGGTTATCAACATACTTTCCATTCTGTGGAATCCAGAAAAATTACAATGTGAGTGACAAAATAGTGTACAATAATAATTAATGATAAGAGGTCATGGATTTGAGAAAAGGAGGCACTGGCAGGATTGGGAGGGAGGAGAGAGAGAAGAAATAATATATACAATATTTTTACTGCATTCATATATGAAATTCTCAGAAAATAAATGAGATATAGATATAGGTGATATAGATAGATATACATAGAGGCATAGAAACGTGATCTCAGCATGGCCTTGGTTATTTTTCTTTCATGCAGAATTTCTTGTTCACAGTGCTGCTGAAAGTGTAAGTTTCACTTAAAGTGTTGTCCTAGTTGGGGTTACTATTGCTGTGATGAAACACCAAGACCAAAGCAACTTGGGAAGGAATGGATTTATTTGGCTTATTACTTCCATCTCACTATTTTTACCAAAGGAAGTCAGGACAGAAACTTAAACAGGGCAATAACCTGGTGGCAGACATTGTGCAGAATCCGTGGAATGGCCAGACCAACAATGAGCTGAGCACTCCCCCATCAATCACTAATTAAGAAAATGCCCTACAAATTTGCCTACAGCCTGATCTTTTTTTTTTTTTGGTTTTTTTTCGAGACAGGGTTTCTCTGTGTAGCTTTGCGCCTTTCCTGGAACTCACTTGGTAGCCCAGGCTGACCTCGAACTCACAGAGATCCACCTGGCTCTGCCTCCCGAGTGCTGGGATTAAAGGTGTGCGCCACCACCGCCCGGCTTACAGCCTGATCTTATCGAGGCATTTTCTCAGCTAAGGCTCCCTCCTCTCTGATGACACTATCTTGTGTCAAGTTGACATAAAACTATCTAGCACAGGCATTATATAGGAAATTGAGCAATAAGCTAATGACTTATTAGCTTTTAAAACCTTTTCCCCAAATAAGTTTAAAATTTCACTTCCTATAAATTTTAAATTTAATTTTTCTTCAGCAAGTATTTGTTGAGTCCTTGTGTGAGCAACCATCAAATATTAATAAATTCTGGCTTATTTGCTTTTTCAAACTCATGTTCCTTCAAAAATTCATATTTGAAATTCTGGTATAAAGAGTCATTCATATTATAAATATACGCAGGATCTTATGTGAACCTTACATGCCCTCAATAGACAGAGTAAATTTGAATTTTCCTGACTGGTCCACAGCATGCTGCATTCACTTTTATCCTTTGAATTAATGATCCTGTGTCAATAGAGATAAAATAGCATTGAGTGAACACTTATTTAGTTACAAATTTCTCTGCCCCTGTTTTAATTTCAACCCTGGGGCGGTGGATTTGATAGCTAAAACTAAAGATGAGAGAAGTTGGTGTACTTGGTACATCAATTCACTGGTACCCAGAGGTAACTGGCAGAGAGATGATTCTGAATTGACAATGCTACTCTTTACCCACCCTGTCTACGGTCTAGCTCAGGATCTCAGGCTGTGCTGGAGGGCTGGTGGGTTTTGTATTTGTTCTTCCTCTGCTTCTTTGCATCTTGCTGTGTGGGACATTATAATTTTGTGACTTTGTAAAAGCTGGAATGCAAAAAGCATGTAGGGATTTCTGTGGTATCATAGAGAAAGCATTTGGCAGAACATAACTTTGAACCTAGATTGACTGAATCCCCTTTGAAATGTTGTCTGAAGCTTGAGAAAAGTCAAAGGAACCCAATTCCTAAGTCTAGAATAAAAATATCTCTGGTTAATATCTAACCATGATAACCCTATCACACATCAAATATTATAAGGAAATTGGATAATAATTATTATTTTAAAACAGTGTTAAAATATTATCACACAGTCGAATAATGTGTAGCCAACTAAAATAAAATTGTGAATGAATATGGTACTTTTTTTTCTAATCTATACCCTTCAAGAGGAAAAATAAATAAAATCACCTTTGAACCATGGCTGGGTGTACTTGAACCCTTTGTGCCAGAGAGATTTATTCCTCTGGCTGCCTTTGGCTTTTAGAATTTCCAAGACACTTCAATTTGAATTGTTTTTAAAAAGGAAACCACAACTTTTTAAGAAAGTTCATGCTTTCAGTGAGCTTCTAGGGGAGAAAGGATACTTACTTACTCTGCCATGTCTGACTTGTGATGCAGACATTTTTGCACAATAGAACTGTCTTCTTGGTAGGTAACCTACTTTTAGGCAAGTCAAGTCACTCAATTCAAAAGCTTAATGACTGCCTGCAGATGGCCTCTTCTGTGACAGACAGGGGATCAAACAAGTGTTGCCCGCCAGGAGGAACTGCAGAAGTCCACAAGAAAGGTTAGATTTTTCAAATAAATGTCATGTTCATTGTGAAAACGATTAACAGGCAGCTGTAGGTTCTTCTGACCATAGTGGATGAAAGACACACCCATCCAAAAGAATGAAAAACAGCTCAAAGAGCTGAGACTTGTGAACAAAATTACAAGAGTACATACTTCTCAAGAGAGAAAGCAGTATCCACAATGCAGTTGAGGGCTAAGGCATTTTATACAGACTGGCTTAACAGGGGTTACACAGGTGGGAGGGGATAAGGAAGAAAAGTGGTTAAAGGGATGAGGTGAATTGCTAAAGGAGGAGGTTGCATGCCAGACTAAAGAGAATGAGGGAAGCTATTTCCAAAAGGCTTTTAGGAGCCAAAGAACACAGTATTGTTCTTATACATGAAGGCACAGTAGCCTTGGACTAGAATATGGGTATACATCTGAGGGAGATGGCTATCTCTAGAACATCTTTGGGTTTAAGACTATAAGGATGAAGTCATTTAAACATTTTGTGAAGCATGAACATCCCCCTCCCCTGAGAAAGAAGCAGTGAGGGTGCCTCAGGAGAATTACTAAAGAGAGCAGCCCATAGTGCCAGTAAAAAGAGCAAACAAAGAAAAAGAAAGAAAGAAAAGCAAGTGTCTGAAATGAAGGAGTTACCCTGGATTGTAGAGAAATAACTAAAACAGTGGCCAGGTTCAGCAATTTCCCCTGCAGCACCCAACAACCATGTTCCAAGACCATGAAGCTTCAGCGGACCCAGCTGCCCTGGGCAGTCTCCTCTTCTCTCCTCATCATCCATGTCCTTCACCTATAAGATCGATCCCGTAAGTAGGACTGAAGAATTCTGTGCTATCACTCAACCTCAGTCCTCAAATCATAAAACTGTACTTGGAACCAAGTATACTGGGACTAGCAGAGTCTATATTGATTTATAGAATTATCATTTCATTTTAAGGAGAATTTATATTAGATTTCAAAAACATTTCTCTTTCAGTCATTAATTCATTCTCTTCAAACCTTCAGATTTTCATTGCAAGTGTAACAATGATCTAAACAGTCTTTCCATATTTTCATGATTCCTTTTCTTTAGCCTATGCAGTATAATTAGTTTCAGCCATGAAGATGTTACTATTGTATTTGACCCATGGCATCCAGATTCCTCAGTCCTTGGATGGGGGTTATGGCACAACTATTAGGGTGTTTGGCCATCCCATCACCAGAGTAGGTCAGTCCCGGCTGTCTCTCGACCATTGCCAGCAGTCTTTTGTGGGGGTATCTTTGTGGATTTCTGTGGGCCTCTTTAGTTCTTTGTTTCTTCCTTTTCTCATATGGTCTTCATTTACCGCGGTCTCCTATTCCTTGTTCTCCCTCTCTTTTCTTGATACAGCTAGGATCTCCCGCTCTCTTTCCCTCGACCCTTGCCCTTCATCGCTCTCACTCATGTCCAGGCTGTTCATGTAGATCTCATCCATTTCTCCGTGTCTTTCTTGGAGTCCCGTTTTCCAGGTAGCCTCACTGGTGATGTGAGTAGCAGTCCAGTCATCCTTGTTTCACATCTAGCATCCTCCTATGAGTAAGTACATAACCAAATGAATGGAAACACATGAACTATGAACCAAAGGCTGAGGGGCCCCCAAATGGATCAGGCCCTCTGAATAGGTGAGACAGTCGATCGGCTTGATCTGTTTGGGAGGCATCTAGGCAGTGGTACCAGGTCCTGGGCTTGTTGCATGAGTTAGCTGTTTGAAACCTGGGACTTATGCAGGGACGCTTGGCTCAATCTGGGAGGAGGGGACTGGACCTGCCTAGACTGAGTCTATCAGGTTGATCCTAGTCCTCGGGGGAGACCTTGATCTGGAGGAGGTGGGAATGGGGGGTAGGCTGGGGGGAAGGGGAGGGGGGCAGGAAGGGAGAGAACAAGGGAATCTGTGGCTATTATGTAGAACTGAATACTATTGTAAAATAAAAAAAAATATTAATTAAAACTGCTTGGTCATTAGCTCAGGCCTACCACTGACTAGCTCTTACATTTAAACTAAGCCATAAATCTTATTTATGTTTAGCCACATAGCTTGGTACCTTTTCTCATTTCTGCTTTCACATCTTGCTTCCTCTGTGTCTGGCTGGCAACTCCTGATCCTTCCCAGAATTCTCTTCTCTGCTTCTCCCATCTATACTTCCTGCCTGGCTACTGGCCAATCAGCATTTTATTTATTAACCAATCAGAGCAACACATTCACAACATACAGAGCAATATCCATAGCAAAGATCAGCACCTGGAAAAGTAGGAAAATGATTTCTTGAATATTTTAATTGTCTCATTGCTCTGATTTATCAAGTCTTGCATTAGAGCTGTGATTTTTCAACTTCACATCAACATGACAGGCTGAGAAAATCAACTAAAAAGACAGAAACATTGGTTTATGACTGTAGAGGTTTCAGTCTATATTTAACTGGATGCACATCATGGCAGAAATTGTAGTGCAGCCAGAAGAAACTGAAAAAAGGGTAGGTGCACAGTACTAATTCTCCCTTAAGGGTCTCTTACCTGTGTACTAAGTTCTTTTGATTAGCACACCCCCAGAAAGATTCCAATAGTGTCTGTCATCAATTGGAGACTTAGCATTTACCACATGGGGCTTAGGGAACGTTTAAGTTCCAAGTGACAAAAGCCACCTTTGGACTGCAGAAACTGAGGACAAAGTGGACTTGCTAGATGAGCCGATGAATTATGAGATGTGTCTGGTATATAACATAAAGGTGTGAGTGAACAGATGCATAAAGAGATTAAGGGAACTCATTAGGAACATTCTCATATTAGCATATTATCTATATTCTTGAATTGTTTCTGCTTTTGAAGAGTCACTTATGGGTTGAATGGGATTTTTCCTAGAAGATACATTAAAATGTTATCTTTTCTCATATGCAATTATAACCATGTCTTTTCAAATTAAAAATGATTCTTATAAGGAGAGAGGGATGTGGAGAATACTAGGAGAAGGCATGTGAAGACAGACAGAGCCTGGGTGCTACTGCCCCAACTGGGGAGATTCCTGGAGTCACCCAGAACTGATGACTCAATGAAGGATCCATCTTTTGAAATCTTCAGAGACAGTGTCACCATAGGCACCCAGAGGTTTGGTTTCTAAACTCCAGAATGTCCAACTCATGGTGCTTTATTATAGTAGCCTAGGAAATTGCTGCAGCATTTGTGGAATTTGCTGAGAACAGAAGGCAGTGGGGGTCACAATTCTACACACACACACAGAGAGAGAGAGAGAGAGAGAGAGAGAGAGAGAGAGAGAGAGAGAGAGAGAGAGAGAGAGATGAATGTGTGTATACATATGCATACACTCCTAAATATTTATAAAGGAAATGACAGAGAACTGATATAGGTACTAATGTATGCAAATACCCACATTCTTTATGTAAGATGGTATTATGCATAGTATTAGTGCATAGCCTGCACATTCCTCCTGTATACTTGAAAACATCTCCAGTGGCTGCAAAGAGTAGTTAAGAGCACTTGCTATTCTTGCAAAGGATCTGGATTTTTTTTAACACTTACATGGTGGCTTACAAATTCTGTAATTGCAGTTCCAGGGGATCTGGCATCCTCTTCTGTCTTCCATGAGCATTGGACACATACCCAGTGTACTTATACACATGCAGGAAAAGCACTCATATACATAAAATAAAATTAATACATATAAAAACTCCACATGCTTATAGTACCTAAGGTAATGTGAATACCATCTAATTGTCACTAAATTACACTGTTTATGAATAATGACAAGGAAAAGGTCTGACCTATTTAGTATACACAATATATTTTTCTTAATATTTCTAACCCACAGTGGATTAGATATAACCATGGATGAGAAAACCACAGATGAAGAGCACCAACCCTATTAGAAAAAGTAGTAATACCTCATTAAAAATGTTTCTGTACCATGAGAAAAGTGAGACTAGGTCATAAAAACATCAGGAGAACACAAGCATGTGACAAGAGCTGTCCCTGATGTTCCCTGTCAGCACTGGGTAGAAAACTTGCATTATTGTCTCTATAGGAGAATGAGTCACATTCTCCTAATTTGTTATGAAAATTAAAGAGACAATTGCAAAGAAAGTTGCTAGCACAGAGTATTTTTGTCTCCTTGGCTTTCAGCTTTCAAGTTTCTAAAATTATAATTATAGTTCTTTTCACTCATTAAACAGCAATTTTCTGAGCACCTACAGTAGGCCAAGCGCCCACACTGAACTGTGAAGGCAATGGTAGATTTGCAAATATGACCTCTGATCCACTGAAATTTACATTCTATAGATGTGACCGGCAAGGAAAAGCAGAGCAAAATGTTGAACAGATATTTTAATTACAATGTGTAAAACATAATCCTCTCCAATAGAAAAAAAATTCTCTGTAATAGATAATGAGGGATATGTATTAGGACAAAAAAAGAGCACTATGCTAACATGCTAATTAATTTAATATCTGAAGGGAAGGAGGGAAAGAAAGGAGCGTGATATGTTTGCTGTGACAAATGATTGTGACAAAGGCTAGTGTGTGGGTCAAGAGACTGCAAGGGCGAAGATGCATCTGAAAGCTGGCTGCACAATAGAATGCTGGCCAGTGAGGAGAAGTGGTGTGAGAAGAGAGTGTGGGGTTCAAGGTCCAACAGACAACTTTACACCCTCATAAACAATTGGATTATAAATGTGAATCCACTGGAGAATTTAAGTAGAATCCTCATAGTGTAAGGAATCAACTACACCAGTGCTCCTGTTTGCTAAGTGGAAAGCCGATTTGAGGGTAGAGAAAGGAAAAAATAGACACACTTCACAAAGGACTGGTGTCAGTTTAGAAAATGTGGTAGTTGATGGATTTAATTCATTTATAAAATAAACTGTTTTCAAGTTTTTGAAATGAAGTGACTAGACTTGTTGTAAATTTGACTGAGGCGCTACAAATATAGCCACTTTTATGACTCAAATTTAGAGAACCGAGGGAATAGATCTTGCATTTGCTAGAATTAAAATTATAGAATATTGAGTTGAGATCTGTAATTGTATGATAATGTCAGGATTACCTTTGGGGCATAATTGCATTCGATACCTGTATATTCAAGAGGACATGTTAAATAGAGGCTAGAGCTACATGAAAAAGGAGTCAGAACATCATACACATGAAATGCTAAGAATCCAAAATGGTAGCCAAGATAATAGAGGGAGAGAATAGCAGGGAAAGACGAAGGACCTGGATGGGGCAGCGGAAAGTGATACTGCTGAGCAGCAGGATTGTGTAGCTGGTAAAGGAGATTAGCCAAAATCAGAGAGTGTAGATGAAAATCAGGAAAGAATATCCATAGAGACACTTAGGAGTTGGCTGTGGGGAAAGAGTCTGTGTAATTCTGTTGAAGCTATACGATGGAGCTGACTCACAGTGGAGCTACCAGCAGGAATGCTACTGGGGGCTGAATAGAGCTGTTTCATCGAAGTGCTGGGAGAGAAGTCTTTGAAAAATGAACCAATTAGAAAGCTAAGGTTTCTTAGAGTGACTCAAGGAATTAATGTAAAGGCAGAGAGAGAGAGAGAGAGAGAGAGAGAGAGAGAGAGAGAGAGAGAGAGAGAGAGAGAGAGAGAGAGAAGTGAACAAGAAGTTAGGGGGATTCTTATTTAATGATTAGGATCCTACAGTTTCTATGAAAGACTCTGGACTTTATTGACTGGCAGAATATGATAATATAGGAAAATTTTATCATAAGCACAATAATGGAGACTGAGAAAAAGGCAGCAGAGAAAGAGAAAACATGGGGACCAAACTGAGATGCTTTATTTTGACTTGGGAAGAAGAGGAAGTGCAAAGTCAGTAGTCTTAACCATTTGACAGCAAGAAAAAAAAGGTAGTTTCGGCTTGATGTCTGGTTTTCTTCAAAATACAGTTATCAGCAAGTAGGTGGGAAAATAGTGATTTAAAACTTCGGCCAGCAATTGTAGTTGTTTGTAATTCTATGGGGAAGTAAATTGGACTGCACTCATTTGGTCTTCCGTGGTCTTCCAGAATCACAGTGCAGATGAATAGGGGTTGGTGATGTAGGTAGCCTCTCTCACTTGCAGTGTTAACCATGGACTTCTAGAGGATTCCTAAGATTCTTCTCAGGCAAACTGGATTTTTGAAAGCAATGATGGATTAAAAAAAAAGAAATGAAACATTCTAGTGAGCAAGCACTTTTGAAGGCTCTTATAGCCTGATGTGTACTCACAGACCACACACAAAATTCAATCCCGTGATAAAGCCCATGTCCAGTCTGGAGGAAATACACAAAAGCAAGAACATAGGTAAATAGTAATGTGTTTATCATTGTAACAACCTACAGCAAGGAAATGGGATAAGCCTATCTTAGTGCAGTGGTTCTCAACCTCTGGGTTGTGACCCCCATAACGGTTGCATAGTAGATATCCTGCATATCAGATATTTACATTATGATTGATAACAGTAGCAAAATTACCGCTATAAAGTAGCAATGAAATAATTTTATGGTTGATGTTCCCCATAACATGAGGAACTGTATTAAAGGATCAAAGACTGAGAACCACTGTGACTTCGTGGAACACCAACTTAGACAATAAAGAGAAAAATACATCACCATGAAGAATGAATGAGGACTAAGGAGAATATGGCTGGAGATTTCCAGATATCAAATGCTTATGAAAAGAAATTTGAAATTTTTTTTTGTGTGTGTGTGTGTGTAGAGGGGGGGGAAGAAGGAGAAGGAAGAAGAAAATGTATAGAAATGATGTGATATAACATATAAATATAACATATATATGTATGTATATAAATGTCTAAAAGAAGTGGAATGCCTAGAATTTCTTTCCTTTAAGAGAGTAGTGGGAATTTCCAGTGATCCTTTTAATACTAAGGGTGGGTTATTCATTACATTAAATAAAAATGTTAAAATATAATGGAAAGAATGAAAGTGGCTAGCAAAATTTGAATCATTATTCATATGCTTAGATATACAGAGTAGCAAAAAAGCCCAAATATCAGAGAAAAAAATGAAATGATTTGAAATAATAAAATTAATGAAGTAGTCTTTAGGTGGAATTTCAACTGCAAAATTAATTCTATATGGGTTAAATTTGAGTTTTAACATAGAAAAGAATCAAAGTTGGAAGGCTGTTAATAACAGCTAAAATAAATGACAGTGTCTTTAGGAAGGAAGTATTTAATGAGTTGTCACAGAGGCCAACAATATGCCTCCTATTAATTAACTTCTTAATTAATGATATGATGGATGGAATAGACCCCAAGTACACACAATGTTCTCCTGCTAGGCAATGAGGAACAGTGAAAACATTAGTAAAAAATGAAAAATAGTGTGACCCAAATACATGAGTGATTTCCTTAGGCAAATTTCACAAAGAAACACTTATTTTTATACCTATTATAATTAGGTAAAGAATATAGCCCAATATGCTGGGATAAGAAAAATTGGCACAATTATTTTTAGATATGTTTTTATATAAAGCCAAAAGGAAAACACATGTAATTAAATTAGTTATCAAATGACAAAACTCTGAGTTAGTAGAATTCAATAGAAGATACCAGTACAATTTAATTTCCAGACTCTGTGTGCATGTGTGTGTGCATGTGTGTGTGCGTGCATGTGTGTGTGTGTGTGTGTGTGTGTGTGTGTGTGTGTGTGTGTGTGTGCAAACAAGCTTATTCTTTAGGACTAGCTAATTTATGTGTCAACTTGATACAAACTAGAGTCGTCTGAAAGGATGGAGAAAGATGCCTCCACAAGATAAACCTAGGGGCCTGTGGAGCATTTTCTTATTATGATTGATGGGGGGGGGGACCCAGCCACCTGTAGTTGGTGTTCCCCTTGTCAGATGATCTAGGAGGGGATTAGAAAGCAGGCTGAACAAGCAATGGGGAGTAAGCCACTGAGCAACACTCTTCTGTGGCTCTGCATCAGCTCCTGCCTCTAGGTTCCTGCCTTGATCTAGTTCCTGCCCTAACTTCTGTCAGTGATGGACTGTGATGTGGAACTGAAAGCTGATATAAATCTTCCCTTCCCAAGTTGCTTTTGGTCTTAGTGTTTTATCATAGGAATAAAGACATTAGGTCAGTGAGAACTCAGACTGGCAATGAAATGTTACTAAAATATTTATAGAATGTGGGGCATAGAGGGAGCTAGAGATCTCGCTAGCTGTGCTTCCACAGTGATTAGCAGTATTCATCAGATGGGGACAATAAGGCAGATCTCATGGGTTTATGGACTACATGCAGATGTGACATCCGTTGAATGTGGGAAACATTAACTCTTCCTTATGTTTCTTGGGATTTGATGCCTTCAGTGACTTCTCATTTTCAGAGCTACCAGTCTGGTTCAGGCAAGTACTATTTTTTGTCCATTTAATCACTAGCCTGGGTTTCAATCCTAACCTGCAGGCTGTTAGGGCCAGGGACAATCTTTGGAAATATGTCAGAACGTGACTCCAGTCCTAGCACATCTGGCTCTGAGACCTGCTGTCCCTGACCTTGTCCTCCTTTGTCTCCCTGCTATCACATTCTTTCTTACGCATGTTCTGTTCACCTGGGCAGGTAATTTATGCTCCTTAGAGCATATTTCATGGAGCAACAGTGGATCATAGCTTCTGTGATGAAATGTCATACAGCAAGAGATCCCATAATGCTCCTCAATTAAAATACTCCTCAGAACACCACACTTCAATTCTCTACTTTATATTTCTGTGGAAATATACTTTTACTCATCTATTGATTCATTGTTTTCATTTGCATCTCCCACCTAAATTATAAACTTTATGAAGGCAGGACTTTCTATTGATTTCATTCACTCTGTGTTCATAGCATTGAAAAAGGATCTATTCTGAGCATGAATAGATCCTTACTAAACATTTTTATTGGATGGATAAATAGAGAAGATAGAGGGTAAATTTTTTAGACTGATGTCTTCATGTTACAATGACAAAAAAGAAATTGGAGTCTGTTTCACACCTGGGATGTTTATAAATTTAGGTAAGAGCAGGGAGGGGGTAAATAATATGAAGATAAGTTGTTTTTTATTCGACCACAGTACATTGGTTTTATTACTATTGGTTACAGAATGCAGACATAAAAGTGGGCCCCACCAATACCACTATATTTAGCATTGGGAACATCAAGTATTAATGTAGGATGTAGGGATGTCAAAAGGAAGTATGGACTTACTGAGGTTTCTGCTGTGCTCTGAGGATTCCATCTTCTACTTAGTGTAGGAGTGAAGCATTTGGGTACTGGTAGTTTCTGAATGCTCATGTTAACCTCAATTTCACTGTTTTAGTTTAGGAATGAGACCTCTCTCTCAAAGACACATAGATACCTATCTTGCCTGACAACCAGCTCAAGTAGTTGACCAGGCCTGTATGCAAATACTGTGTTTAAACCAATGTATGTAAGAGATACTTCAGGCTTCATAAAGCATCTCTCAGAATCAGCAGCTTCTGCAAAGATGAAAGTCTAGACAGCTGGAACAATGCAGGCTTTGTAGGTGTCTTCGACAATGTTGGAATTAACTGGCAGATGTTTAAGCAAGCAAGGCCATGGTGTCCTTGGCCTTCTGTGTATTGTAGATTCAGCTGAGCCATGGTGTAACTTTGGTCAAATTGCATCTTAAAAGCTGCAGACCTCAGAATCCGGGACACAAAAGTTTCGTATGCAAACATAGACTACAAGGTCAGAGATAAAGGCTCTAAGACAGTTGAGGTATATTCTCTCATAGTCAGTTTTGCATGTTTCAAGAAAGGGATGTTAATGCCCTTACAAGGCTACAAATGTACATTTGATACATAAAAATTATATGTGCATATATATGTAAAATTTGTGACATTTTATATATATATATATGATGTTGACATGTGGATACTATATAAAATAATTAAATCAAGCTAATAAATATATTACCTCACATGCCTATAATTATTTTTATGGTGAGAGTATTGAAATATACCCTTATTTTCCATAATAATTTTCCAGCATTATTATTTTTATTATTATGAGCTACAGTCATGAACTAATTTATACAACATTTATCCAGAACTTAGTCCCTCTTTGAGACTCCAAATCTCTGTCATTTAGTTTATTTCTCTTTTTTACTCCATTCTAGATCTTGCTTATGCAACCACCATCCTGCTTTTTGCTAATATTCCCCCTGAGTGAGAACATGGGGGACTTCTCTTGTTATATCTTGTTTATCATGTCATCTAGGGTCATCTATGATGTCTCAGAGGCAGGATTTCATCCTTCCATTTTTAAGGCTCACCAGTATTCATCTGACTTATAATGCCACATTCTCTTTCCCCACTGACAGACATTTAAATTATTTCTGTAACATGGCCATTGAGAGCAGTGTTGCAATAAGCGTGATAATCCAGGTGTCTCTTCCACGTGAGGGTTTTTTTTTTTTTTTTTTTTTTGGATCCACACTCAGAAAGAAATATTCATTGATTTTTAACTTTCTGAAGCCAAGTAAAGTTTTTCTATGAAGTTTTTAATACCCAACCTAGAAAGCTTGCTGAAGTTCTGCCAACTACAATTATTACACATGTAGACTGAGGAATGAAACAGAAGGAATTTACTTGGAGTTACTGTGGCCTTTCTCTAGGCTCAGATGGCACAGGTCAAGTAAAGCATAAGCTCACCAATTACTTCCAGGTGGCTTGTTTACAATAGGTGTTCAATGTACACCTCAGTAGGAAGGTAGGTAGTCCACAGCAATAGCCTAGTCAGATGTACTCCAGGAACTTCATGACACAGAATCCTTGCCCCAAAGGAAACCCTCGGACTTTGCATGCATTCAGAACATGGATGCCAGGAAACTGTACCTTTAAAAAAAAATCTGGAAACCACCTGGTGCTAAATACATTAGGAAAAAAAAAAACCACAACTGAAAAGTGGCCCATGGCAAATTTTCAAAGATATAAAAGTTTTAAAACAGACACAAGTCCTCCCATAGAAAAAAGACATATCATGGGGAACGTTCTTCTGAAATGCTGGTCGTAAGTTAACCTCTTACTGACTTCTCACTATGCTGATTCTTAGGAGATTGCAGTTGTCTATCATGGCTAGGAGAGTGCTAAGAGGTCTGGTACCATATTTAAAATTAAATTTAATAATAAGTAAATCTTACTCTGCAGATTATTATGAATGAACACATCTTTCTACTTAGAATCCAGAATTCTAAATTTGTCGGGTAGATTTTGCCCACTGAGTGAACTTCTTTTCATCATTTTGTGGGAATGCTTCCACGCACAGCCCGTGGGACCACTCCTCAAGCTGCCCTTTCCCTGAGGATTCCCAGGGCGATCCTGAGGCCACAGAGCAGAGCTGCAGGAAGTGGTGAGGCAGAAACAGGCCCCTGGAGCTTATTTACCTTCTAGCTCTTGTAGAAGCCATTTTTCTAGATACACTGTTTTAAAAAATTACTTTGTGTGGTGCAATATACTAAGTATCCAATGACAGAGTTTGCGGTGTCTGTTTTATGACTGACAATTTAGGTTTCAGGATATTTCAGTGTTCCATGCTGAGTCTCCATTGTGTAAGTAAAGTCAGAGTTTACTTTTTTTTTTTCCTTCAGAGAATTGCTGTCAGCATAGAAATGTGAGTTTGACTTACAAGTCCTTACTTTGGGATGTGAGCATGATTAGGTTGTGATATCATGCCAGATCATAGACCCTCTGATTGCCACTTTGGCTCTGGCAAAAAACAAATTGTGCCCAATGACATTTGTCTACCTGGACAGGGTTGATAAGCAATTGTATTGTGACCTGTTAATTCTCAGAGCACTGTGTTCTCCCCTTCTCTTTGCATTTGCAATCAAGGTCTGCAGTGAAGACTTTTTTCCTTTAAGTACCCTGTCATGGATGCCTGTGGTTGGGAGGCTAATAATTCACCCAATAAAGCTCTTCTGTGTTAGCTACATTATGCATAACACCTACACCATCCAGGAGATCCCCACTGTAGCTAGAGTTTTCCTGCCTTGCCCACAGTCAGGACAAATCTTTGTCACTCACCAGTCCCACAGCCGCTCAGACCCAACCAAGTAAACACAGAGATTCATACTGCTTACAAACTGTATGGCCATGGCTGTGGCAGGCTTCTAGCTAACTGTTCTTATATCTTAAATTAACCCATTTCTATAAATCTATACCTTGCCACGTGGCTCTTGGCTTACCGGCGTCTTCACATGGGGGCGGCTGGCAGTGTCTCCTTCTGCCTTCCTGTTCTTTCTTGTCTCCTCTCTGTTATTCCCACCTATACTTCCTGCCTAGCCACTGGCCAATCAGTGTTTTATTTATTGACCAATCAGAGCAACACATTTGCCATACAGAACATCCCACAGCACCCCACCTTTGATTTGGCTGGCCTGCCCAATTAGGGAGCTGTCTTTTTCCTCTCTCTCTCAAAACTATATAGGATCGTTGCAAAGTTTCAGACTTGATTGAATTAAAAGAGAGAGGGAACTCTCTTTGCTGGAATTTTTTTCAAGCTGGATAGAGCACTCCAGAGATGTAGCTTTCATGAGTTGCTACAGCACTGGGACTGGCTGTTTGGTGATGCATCTACCTTTGTGTCACCCATATTTCTGTAGGAAACCCCAGGAACCTCATTGGTTCACCAAGATAGACGTCAGTGAATTATTTCTATGGCCATTGATGTCTCATATGGGATTAATAGACATTTGTTTATATCTTCCTGGGTGGGTGGGTGGGTGTTGTTACAAAAGAGCGACCCATCAACTCTAAAACATCACCAAGTGTTCAGCAGCCTTATATTTAATGGAGAGTGTAAGGTGAAGTCACCTTCTTTCTTTTTCATTAGAACAAATATCTAAATACTACCTTGACCAATATCAGCATAGAAACCTTACTGACATATAAAATCCCATGGGTTTTCTTCTCACTTGGGTGGTCTTATTCAAGTACTAGGGTGTTTCTTATTTCCTATTTGCATGACACCAAGGAAGGAAAAATGGAGCACCCTTGGCTCAGGGAATGTAGCCTATTGATAAATTGCTATTGATAAATCTTCCAAATCATTCAGAGGCTGAGACCCCACATGTGCCCAACATTTTTATTCAAAACAAAACAAAAACTTCACTTTCATGGCACAGTAGCTCCTAACTAACAAATGATGTGGTTTCCAAATTCTTATAAGGTTTATTGGTTCCTGTGGACATGGAAATCATTCTGCCTGCAGAAGTCAGCAGGAATCTCTTAAGGTTGTGACATGTCCATCTAGAGTTGTATGATTTATTTAGTTCAATTGAGAGAAAAGCGATATTGAAAGCTATATATGTAATCACCACTAGGCCGTGGGGTAAACTTGGCTTCCTGGTAAAGGAAGCAGAGTGCATGGCTTCACATTCCTCATCGTCCTCACATGTCAGTCAGTAATTTCTCCTGGAAATTGCTCATGAAAACAATAAATTATCAATATGTCTCTATTTGGAATCTGGAATCTCTAGGTCATCAGAGATTAAATGTAGCCACGGTGTTCAGCCACTGTCAATTCTTTCTCACAGCCACAGCCGTCGGTGCACTGCCCTTGCAGTCTCCCTGTGAAAGGTGAGCCACATGCCTTGTCTAACTTCCATGTGATGAATCAGAGCAGAATGCACTCGATTCAATTTAGGAGCCTTAGTCCATGAGTCTCTGAAAACAATTTATTTTTTTGCTGTGACATTTACTTTTATGTCATAAGGTGAAGGATTGCTATATAAGAAGGCTTGGTTACAGAATTTGAAAGTAATGGATTCTAATCAGTGTTCAAGAGAGATTATCATAATGCCACAAACTTTTAGTTGTCAATAAGTGAGACAATGCAAACATATAGTTGTGTTATAATTAAATTAAGGGGAAAAAAACAAACTTCCCTGATAATTCTTAGCACAACTGAATGACAAATACCCGGTCACTGGCATTGTTTATTATAACTAAAGTGACTCAGTTTTCCTATAAGAGTTGTAAATTACATGGGGTAAATGTGAATGGCAGAATGGACCCATCAGGCAGTGTACACAGGTCCGAGGCTCCAGTCTCGTATTGGATGTCGCATGAGGAGTCAGAGACACTGGCTCAGGAGGCCGATTTATTTATGGGAATGAAAGAGACTTGCTGTACTCAGGTTTTCCATTAGGTGATATCTTTCAGTGAAGCATCTGCCTACCGAGGAAAGGAGAGCTGAGTCTAAATGACACTTCCTGTAGGTTGTTGCGGTGTCCTTTATTCTCTTCCTTCTCTGCTTACCTGCTGAGGCTGATCTGAAAGGACTGAGCTGCCAGTAATCCATCAGTTAACTAGCGATGAGCCCTGTCAGCAACTCAGAGAGAAACCAGACGGACCCCCCCAGAAGTTCATTTGGGCTTAAATAAATGAATTCCTTTCATTAAGGTCTCCATTACTTTTAATGATGTGATTAACTACACATAACTATTCTCTACAGTTCTCCAGAGAAATAAAATTATTACATATATGCATTATATAATGTGGAGAATAATACATCATGATGTATGACTAATACACAATTACTTATGTGCATGTTAACAAATTTATATGATTACTATACTTATAAACTGTATTATATGTGTTATATAGTACATATGTAATATTATATGTCATACCATATAACACTATTATATATAAAAATTAGCACAACAGTATGTACTCCACATATAACAATTATATGAGATATTCTATGTAGACAATATAGAGTACATGCTATATAGGGACAGAATAAGAGAAATGGAGAGAGGGAATCATTTTGTAGTCCCCAGGTCTACAAGGGGAGGTACTGATGCTCCCATCTCACGCTTGAGGCCATATAGTGGCACAATTCCTTCTTCTTTGAGGGACCCAAGTCTTTACTCTTCAGTCCTCCAACTCTCACTACTCTGCTCCATCCACTCTCTGGGCTATGATTATACTTGATTGCAATTTGGCTACTTCTGTTCTTGAATCATTGGTCACTTACAGCTTCCCAAGAATATAAGCTTTATAAGGAGTCATTGTATATGTAAACATTCCTCCAATATATTTTAATTTCTAATATAATGGCCAATATTAGAAGAGAGCTCAGATTATAAACACTTAGAATGAAATTCTGAGATTAAATGGGTCATATCATTAATTAATGATCTGATATGATAAAATTAATATATAGTTGTACGTAAAATGATGTTTTGGGATAAAAGAAAGTCTGTGTTTTGTGTTCCTAGATGACATAAATCTCATGATCTCTGTAAAAGCACAGAAGGGTGCAGGTGGAGGACACAACGATGTAGCTGCAGAGGCTGTGATCCAGCAGCCGAGAGAAGAGTAGAAAGCACATACAAGAAGAAGGGAAATGAAAAAAAATTCATGTAACTTTCCATCTCAAGCTGATGATACAGTGGTCAGCCTTGAAACTGATTGTAAGGCACCTTTGTTCTTTAAAATATTCATTCTGAGTTACATAAAATACTCAAGTGTAAGGAGGATGTACTGGTTATTTTTGTCAACTCAACATCAGCTACAGTCACTTGAGAATGAGGAAGCTCAATTCAGGAATTTCCTCTCTCAGACTGGCCTGTGGGCATGTCTGGAAGGGCATTTTCTTGTTTAATGATCTATGTAGGAGAGCCCAGCCCACTGTGGTTGATACCACTCCTGGGAAGGTCTTGGTCTTGAGCTGTATAAGAAAGCAAGCTGAGCAGTGTGTAAGGAACAAGACAGTCCCAGTGCTCCTCTACGGCCTCTGCTTCAGTTCCTACCTCCAGGTTCCTGCTGTAAGTCCCTTCCTTGCCTTCCCTCAACCACATACTGTCACTTGGAAGGGTGAGATGAAATAAAGCCTTTCCTCACCACGTTGGTTTTCATCAGGTTTTATCACAGCAGCAGAAAGCAAAGGAGGACAGACAATATCTCCACATACTAACACAGAACCACCAGAGAAAAACTGAGCAAAATTACCCAGCTAATCAAGCACAGCAAATCCTTTAGAAACAGGGCTTGCTTCCGCTCATCGGGCAGTGGGATGCCATTCAAGCTCAATTATGCTGAGACCACTGCATTAGAGATCTCTGAACTTTGAGAACCTATACAAGAACACCTGCACCTGTCAATGTGCCCCTGCATCATCTGCAGGAGAAGATGAAGCCAAGCAAATATGCCAGGCTCTCAGAGAGATCCAAGTGCAACTGTGATGAATGTACAGGGCTGGTCTACCCTTCTGGTGGTTAAATAAGCCTCTGCTTTGTGTGCAGATGGGATCCTAATTTATACTCTCCTCCTGTCACCCAGAAAATAGAAAACCTCCAGTGAAGAGGATTTGGAAGAATTTGGGTACCTTGGTCCTTCCCATTTTCTCACAACCTCTCCAAAGAAAACTAGAGGTGAATGTGAGTGTTGATATGATGAAAGGGGAGAGCAATTTATTCTTAATATGTAATTTAATGGTTTGTTAGGATCCAAGAACGTAATTTAGCTGATGAGACTGAGACTTCAAAATGCATTGCAAAAACAAATCATAAATCACAGAATAGCACAGAAGAGAATTGATTAACCTATCTGCTTTTGAAACTAGCAAGTAAATGCCTTCCAAAGCTGTCTGTAAAATCTCAATGGAAAGAATGATTTGGAGAAAGCACTGAGTTCACTCAATGCTTTTAATAAGGAAAACTTCCTTTCTGACTTTTGACAAAACACAGGGAGGCATGGAAGGAAAGTGCAGAGCCACAGGATGAACTGCTGAAGTTTCTGTTCTGCCTGAATGAGCATAAGTGGGATGTGGCATGGGGCATGTTCTGTTATTGCTTCATAGCAAGACTCCCTGGGAGTTTTCGGGTTTTTTTTTTTTTTATTTTCTTCTGGTCAGGGTCATGATATCTTCTCTGACTAAATAGAGGGCCATGGGAGACTCTCCTATAACAAAACAGATTGACACAGCCTGTAGCAGGTTATCACATGTTTACAGGACATCATTTAAAACCCAGACCCAGGTTTCCAGTATCTGCCTTGATATCTATGATTATGGAAGCACAGGATGTGTAGAAATACTATTGATCAGAACGTAGTACTAGTACACCAGCCGAACACAAGGCGTGTCTGCTCAGAATCTCCATTGCCTCAGATCAGAACCTCCATTGTTCCAATGTACAACATTTGCTCCTTTGGAATATAGGGTTAAACTCTCACTGGAATAGGGAACTTTCATGACTTATAATTATAAGATAGATGCGGGAGTTTCTATCTGTCCATTTTTTATACAGAAATGGTTGGGAGATAGAGTAGGGTACTTAGGTTTTGTGGTTGACTTTAGGGGAAAGTAATTTTGGTTTCTTCTATATGATTTAATCGCTACCAATCCATGGAAATAGCTTAAAGATTAAATGAATTTGTTGGGGGGTTAACTCACTATACAGGAACTCACAATACAGGGAATAGGAATTGTAGCTGGATCCCTGGAAGGTGAGTCATGGTCCAGTGCTATTCTCTGGAGAGCTCTGCCCTGATCTGCATCAGTATCCAAGAACAAGAAGTAGCAAAGAGAAGAGAGTGCATGCAGGTAAGTGCATCCCAGGTCTTAAGGGTCCCCGTCCTGGCTACGCCCAAGGGGGCAGGTACCTAGAAACAACCTACTGCCTCACTAGAGGCAGTGAGTGCTTCAGGGTATGGCACTGACAACCACCCACTACATTCTTCTTTAATTTTCCTGTGTGAGTCATCCATTTTATTTTTCTCATTCTTTTTATTTATTCTATGTGTCTTTTACATCATGTATCTTGATCCCATTCAATTCCCTGTCCCTTCGGATCTGCTTCCCACCCATGTATGCTCTGCCCTCCCCCCAAAATAACAAGATTTAAGAGAAGAAAGGGAAAAGAAAAAAGGAGGGAATTAAAAATCTCATCATGGAAGCTGTGGTGTGACACAGTGAGTCACACAGTAAATCCTTTTGTCCTTGTATCTTTACTTGCAAGTGTTCATTGCAAAGAGTCATTGGTCTATTTCAAAGCCTCTGGTTTCTATTAGACTATCAATGGTGGGCCCTCACTGGGCCTTTTCTTGGATATCCTGTTGTTGCCCTGTGTTGTGAATATCCTGCAGCTTTGGGTCTGTGGGTCAGGTCTCTTCATGTGCTCCACCAGATCTTAGATTGGGTGGATGTTGGCTTGGGTCAAATTATAACCCTGGCTCTGGGCCTGAGCTGGGGCAGGGTTGGTCTGCCCATCAGTTCTCCCCTGTCCTCACCACCAGGGTGAACTCTCCATCATTACCCCAGCTAATTCACCTTTTGCAGCAATGAGCAAGGGGTGAGGCCAGTTCTGCTTTCATGCCTTCAGGGTTTACTCTCCCACATGTACACCTTCAGGACCAGCTCTATTGTGTTACTCCTGTGAGGTACAGGGCTCACTCTCCCAAGTGCTGCAGCAGTTGAGGGTCAGGGACAGACATCCTGCTCTTATGACCCTGTGGCAATCTCCTTCACCTGTCTCAGGTACTAATGGGGAGTGGGAAAGGCATCTCTCCTTTGCCCAGGCTGCCATATGTCAGATGTGTAATGGGGACAGTTCTCCTCCTTTGCTCACAACCTCAGGGCTGGATCGCCTTTACCTCCAGCTACCTGGCAAGCTTTGCTGTGCTGTCTAGGTAAGGAGCAGAGCTTGCTTTTCTGAATGCTACAGCTGGTAAGGGGGAGGGTCAGCTTGCTCATCTGTTGCAGGCAGTGAGGGGCGAGGGGTAAAAGGAGGCATCTCTTCAACCCACACACCCCCATGACAGACAAGTAGCCGGAGCAGCTCTTCCACACTTAGAATTTTGTGGTTGGCTCACCTACACCTTTGCCAACATGGTTGGCTTTATTATGTTACCCCAGTGAGATGCAGGACCTACTCTCTCAAGTGTTGCAGCTGATGAGGATCAGGGACAGCTCTCCTGTCCTTATGACTGCTAGGCAGGGGGAGGGCAGCTCTCCCCCACCCATGCTGCCACAAAAGAGCTGAGAAATGGGGACTTCCGTGCTCAAAGCTTTAGGGCCGGCTCACACACACCTCTGCTAACAGGGTTGGCTTTATTGTGCTGCCCTGATGAGGTGCAGGCAACTTTGTTTTCTATGACCCCAAATGAAGTATAGAGAGCCTAGTTTCTATCTCTTGCTAGGGGGAGGATGAGATGAAAGAGCTGGAGGAGATGGTGGAGAGTCTTTGCATCTGAGGTTGCTTCTGATATTGTTTTCTGAGCTTTTACATTAGAATTGATTCACAAGAAATGTCATTCAGGTTATTTTGAATTGCTTAGTGATAGATATTTTACTTTAGTTTGAAAAATAGAAAAGGTGCATTTTAGAAATACTCTATAGCTACTCTCAGAATTGGGAACTTAAAGTTTTAAACCCAAGATGGACTTATTTTTCTGGGCTGATTTGCTTACGGCTATTTTCTAAAGTGCATCCAACAGTGAAGGAAACAAGTCTGAACACTAGCAGTATTGATAAGAATAACCCAGCAACATAGTCTATCTTCTTTAAAAATCCCCCTGCACTAACGATATCATAAATTAAGCCTCCATGCTGCATTATTGTTACTCATATTCTACCATAGTTATTGACAAATGGCCTTACCCCAGGCACCATGTTTAATGATGGAGGGTGGATTCCCAAGATACATTCTGTAAATCCTCTCCATGGCTGTCAAATGCTGTTAAAATAATGCTACATTCAATCAGTGGAATCTGACACCAGAAAATAGGAGCTGTAACCTTTACTCCTAAAACAGTACCGAGCAAGGAAGGAGTGTTTCTCCATAGAGAGGCAATACATGTGGAGGGATACATGGCCTCAAATGGCAATTTTGAAGAGGGAAGGATGAGATGCTGGGCCACAGGAAACAGAGAACACACAGCAGGGACAAGCGTTGGGATTACACATGGCAGCTGCGGCAGCCCGTCACTGTCTTGACTGTCTGGGGAAACACACTCACCAACTGGGTTGTTAGTACAGATGATTTCTGCTCTGTGCTCATGTGTGCCTCCGGGAAGAACAGCTCAGGTCAATTCGTTACACGGTATGGGTTTGTTCCTTCTCGTTATAGGAACTTCTGTCGGACTTACTGTCATCTTACCTTCCAGCTCTGGATTACGTCAGAAAAGTGGAGAAGAAATGAGAATTGGTTCCTTCCATGCTCCTAATTCCAGGTTTTACAGCATTTGTTTAGGCCGTAGCACACAATCAGTTAAGTATCGTCCCTTAAGGTGTAGACAGGACTTTAATTTTAACCCATTTGTCAAGTGTCATGGATTTCTAAAAGGCTTTATTTAGTGTAAAAAGCCCACTGGCCCTGTTCAACAAACATATGTCAGTGGAGAGAAGGAAATGCTGTATTAGAAAACCATGAAATCACGAGCACGGTCTAGGAGCACACCACTAAATGTGGAAGGAAACAGTGTCTGGTTTGCAGGCATTTTAATGTCATTATGGGCTAGTGCAGCTGTTTCAATCATTTAGAAAGAATGTGGATGAGAGTGAAATGTCACACTGCTGTATCTCTTCCTGTCACACACCAGAAAGCACCCTAAAGAGGAGCATGGCTACCCAGGGTATGAGGGAACATGTGGCTGAGGTAGCCACATTCACTGTAAGTCAAGAGCAGAGAGGGAGACATCCTCTCCAACTCTTGTACCATATGGCTTTCCCTGCTGTTTCTCTCTCCCTCCTGCTTCTTCCTCCCTGCTGCTTCTCTCTCTCTCTCTCTCTCTCTCTCTCTCTCTCTCTCTCTCTCTCTCTCTCTCTCTCTCTCCTGCTGCTTCTCCCCCCTCTTGCTCCTTTCTTTCTCCCCACTCCTTTGCACAGGAGGCCTCACTTCTTCTCCAAGGCAGTTTTATTCTCCCCTCCCTTTTGCTGTATGCCAAAACCAATGCTACTAATTTCATACCCCTTCAGTTGTAATGCTAGGAAGTTCTTGTTATCTTATAGACAAAATTCCCATATATTTTCTTGTTCAGTGTTTTAGAAGCTACAACTAAGCAAACAATTTTATTTGATTATTGAAATGACCTTGACCTAAAACAGTAAAGCTAGTGTTTCCTATGCAGAAAACTCAACCTTTGTTTGCATCTACACACAGAGGTCATAAGTGACACATGTTGTCTAGGATTTATTATTTTTTAAAAGATACTCGAGAGATATTAAGTATGGGGATGGACATGCACTTGTGGCTGCTTTAGTACAGAGAGGATGATAATCACTTAGGAACAGCATTTTCTGGAGTCAAAATTGATTTCTTATATTCATGTATTTTCTAGGATGGCTTACATATACAGCCTCCTTTAAAAACAGGACTAAATCCCATGAAACTAGTCACTCCTCTCATAACTGAAAAGATATTTCTGTATCTTAACTAAGACCACATTAGAGGGCTAGCTCACCTGTGATCTTACTACCCCCATTCTCCAATGATTAAAAAGAAAGTGTTCTGTATTCAGACTCTGTTATACATGACTTGTCTGAGTAAGTACCAAAGAACACTCTTTTTAGCCCGTTAGCTCCTACTAAGATGGAAAAGGCTTGATTCCCTTGGTCAGACTATGCAAAACCTGTTTATCTCTAAAGCCATCTTCCTGTCCCTGGTGAGCCATCCAGGATAGCTCTTTGGGTCAAGCAGTGCCCTTAAACTGAGTTCTTGCAGAAGAAAGCAGTTCAGGAAGGTCTCCTATGGTGGTATTTTATTTGTACTGAAATGTGATTGTATTTGTATGTTAATAAATAAATTTGTTTGGGGGTTAAAGCTAATAGCAAGCCATAGCAGAGCTGGGCATTCGTGGTGCATGCCTTTTATCCCAGTACTTGGTAGAAGAGCTAGGTAGATCTCTGTGTGGTCAAGGATACAGCCAGCATTGGAGACACATGCCTTTAATTTCAACACCATAGAAGACCTGGAAGGCTGTACATACAGGCAGTGATGAGGCAGTCATGTGTTTGGGTTTACAACCAATGAGAAGGCAGAACAGAAAAACTATATAAAGACAAACACACAGGAAGTAGGCCTCTTTTTTCAGAGATTGTCTCTTGGCTAGCTGCAGCAAATGGGTAAGGCTCTTAGCTCTGATCTCTTGGCTTTCTTCTTTGCATTGGTTCTGTGTTTCTTATTTAATAAGACGGTTGGTTACATCTACAGTCTCCTGTTAGACTCTAGCAGCAAGCTCTCCAGACAGGTAGTTTAAGCACTGCCCATTATCCATTTCATCCATACAGCTGAATGGATTTGGCTGAACATGGTTAATTTTTACTTTGTGCTTAGAGATGTCTGTTGCTCTGTCTGCTTTCTGCTGCCATCTGTCCTTGTTGTCCCCTCAGTATTCCTTGTGGGCTGAGTCACAGAAGAGACCTCAGGGTCCTTTGCTACAGCACTTTCCTCACTCTACCTCTGTGACTCTGGCTAGTGAGCACCGAGTGTTAAAACACCCCATGCTAGCCATTGTAGACAGATTTCTAAATGGTCTTATTAAATAAAAAACATGGAGCCAGAAATTTGGGTTAAAGCCTTAGAGAAATCAGGGAAAACTGGAAAGCTACCAGCTAACTTCACCTCACTAATTCTGAAGTTTCCAAAAAGAGCTACTTTCTGTCTACCCAGGCTTATATGCCTTGTTTTTCTGCACTCTCATTGGCTTTTAGCCCAGCTACCTCACTTCCTCTTCCTAGACAGCTCTGTTACTGTCTGTCTGTCTGCACATGCCTCCAGGTCTCTATGGTGGGTACTAGGATTAAAGGCACGCATCACCATGCTTGGCTCTGTTCCCTAGTGTGGCTTTAAACACATAGAGATCCTGCCTGGTAAGGGATTAGGGGTGGCGTCTGCTGCCTAACTTTTTTGTTTCCTTAAGATGGTTGGCCTTTTCCACTTGATCTCCAGGCAAGCTTTATATATTAACTCACAAATAAAATATCACCACATTCCCCCTTTTTTTCTAATAAAAATAAAAAAATGATAAAAAGTTATAACTAATATAAGAAAAACTATACAGAATAAGTACAATAACTATATACAATATATATATATAAGCAATAAATACATCAATGTCTAGTCCATGTGCATTTGACAAATTCAGAGAAAATATTTCATTATCTATCCTATTTTGGTGAGTCCAAAATGCACCTAATTCACTTTCTATCCTAACTTGTATTTCCATCAGAAAACTATTTTATTATGTCTTTCAATCTTATACACTTTACACCTCCTTAGTGAGTTTCTTTTCTGAATTTCTTAACAAGGAAAATTGTTACTACAACTATCTAATCTTCAACTCCCTCAGAGACCCAAGAAGTAAATAATGTTACCTAGTAAAGCAGGAAGTGCAAACAAGTGACTTCTAAAAAATGAGATATAACAGAAACAGCCAGCTGCCTGGACAGTAACCCGAGGTTTCTCTGCATGTTGGGGCATCATCTTTGGCCTAGAGGCTTAGCATATCTGACAGACTCACTTGTGAAGTAGGATGTATGCCAGGCCCACAGCTTGACATCACATTTGGTGTGAGTAGTCCATGTACCAGATAAACTTGAATTCCACCAGTATCCTGTCATGATTCAGGATTTTAAATTCTGGAAATTGCTGCTGTTTTTGGAATTCAGCTGCTCATTCATCTTGGCATCCCATGCTTCTCGGCTTGTGGGTGGCTTCATCTCCTTTATTAAATGTCAGTCTACCATTGAGAGGTTAGACTCTATCAGCCTAGTTACTCCTTCAATAATGACTGTTTCAGCTACTGTTCCACTGAACACCAGAAGCCAATGGTCCACTGCCTGTTCAACTGCTGCAGGCTGCAGGAATATATCATAAGAACTCAGCTGGTTATGGCAAAGTCACTACCTGGAGGGATCAGGGAATTCCTCCAGAGGAAGCCAAATTCCAAGGAGTTTTTGGTGTTATTTGGCTTGTTATATATTAGCTGTATTCTGTTATAAAAATCATGTGTGCATTCCTACTTTTCCCTAAGAAGGGCTAACAGTGTGGACTGATCACTCTCTGGACACACACATTCCAGGTATTTGGAGAACAGCCTCAGGAAAGGCTTTCTCTGGAATCAGATATCTCTCTTAGCCACTTTCAAGGACTAACTGTGATAAGCTAACCAGTCATTAGCACTCAGTTGACCTCCTCTTTTACCACTCCCATTTTGGATTGTTAAAGAAAGCCTGGTGGTCACTGCCGGAGGAAAAATTCTTACCTGCCTTTATGACCCTGTAGAATTCAAGCCTAGTGACCTTGCTCGACCAGGGGCTTGATATAACTGGATTCCTCTGGGGAGACTTAGGTAGAATGTGAAGAATGGAGGACAGCGAAGAGAAAAGAGAATGGAAGAACTAGATGGGTAAGAACATGAGAGGAACAAACTGAGATGGGGAAGAACTAGATTGAAGGGCTAGAAGAGAGTACAAGAGGAACAAGATGGAAGATGAGAAAGAGTCAGATGGGATAGTCCTAGCTGGGTAAGAATACGGTGAAAAGGACCTAGAAGAGGGAGAATTAAGATAGAACTTAAAAGGGAGCAGGTAGATAAACAGAGAGAAATCAGGCAAGAAAAGAGCTAGGCATGAAACAGAAATGAAGCTGTGTAGATAGGATTTTGTGCAAGAGGAATTAAAGCAAGTAGACTATAGAGCTCAGTGTGCTGAGATTCTATTTCCCGAAAATAGTCCTCACCATTAGTAGTTCTCTCTCCTGAGCCCCTGGGATGTATAATATTAAGGCTGGACCTGCTGATATTATACAAGATTCAACTACCTTCAAAGAAAGGGGAACTGTACCTTTTACAGATTGCAAAGCCATTTCAGTGATGGTGCCATATTGTCCTGGCCTCAGAGGATGCCTGTTGCCAAAGCTGCAACCACACTTGTCTTGGCAAGGATCAGTAGTCCTTTGTTTTGTGTCCTGTTTGTCCATTTTTGATAGCATACTGTCAGCAGTAGATGAGGGCACTTTGTTGCCCAGTGGCTAACTTTTGCCACAGTGAAAGTTAACTCCATATGCATTATCTTTAATGCCCATATCTTTTCTGAAGTAAATTAGTGCTGCCAGAAGCAGACATGTCTCATAGTCATAAAAAAAGAAAAAATATATATCTTATTAAAACATTTTAAATGTCATATTCTATAGATCTCTGAAGGGTTTGAAGATGACCTGTCTGTCTAAAATATCTCTGCTTGACCTTGAAAACATACCTAATATGACTACAAGTTCGATTGTAATGAATAACTACTAACCTGCATTTCTTTATATCCTAATAGTTGATAATAATAAGTTTCAAAGATTAGCAAACTGCATTACATTGTTAAATGAACTATATAGGTACAACATCTTGAATAAGATTAGAAATATACATACAGCATTTTCTAACAATATCAATCTCAATATATATAATTTGTATACAATATATAAAAATCCAATCCAATGTAAAGTATTTAATACTAGTAGTTGTCTCTTAAAAGTAAATTCAATTATCTGCCTTTTTATCTATATCATGTCTATATCCTCTCTTTTTTCTTTCAGAGTAGATTCAATAATCTACCTCTTATCTATATCCTTTTTTCCTCTTTTTTTTTTAAACAAGAACCTTAAATCTAATCTCCTTTGTTTAGCCTCTTTCCTGACCATTAACAATAACAATTTGTAACCAACCATCCTAAACAATGATAATTATCCCAAACCCCAAACTACTGAAAGACCAAAACCACATCTCCCACCTCTTAAGAATGTGGGTGTTGTGTTCTTAAAATTACTTCCTGCTGTTTGTGGGTGAAGGCATCTTTAGGGGATTCTGAAAAGAAAAATTTTGAGTTAATTGTCAAGTTCCGGGAGAGGTAGTTATCATTTGTTGTCTAGTCTCGGCATAAAGCAAAAGTTCAGAAGTTATCTCAAATCCCTGTTCAAGTAGTCTGAGAAGCTGGATCATCTCAGCTAGCCATCAGGAAATTGTTCTGAGCAGTTTGTAGTCCAAAGCTGATCTTTTGGAGATGTTTGTCAACTTAGTGGTATTATTATTGTCTATGTGAAATCGTTGTTGTGGGGGTCCCATCATCTTTCTGGAGACTTCAAATTCAATGTTATGCCTGGTCATGATTCCCTGCAGAAAACTGATAGAGACTCCAACACAAAAACATGTGTAGGCAGCTAAATGAAGCCTTTTTTCTAGAATTAGTTAGTACTCTATATGACCATTAACATCATAACAAAAGTTTTATATCTGTCTATCTATCTATCTATCTATCTTATACATTTTGATATAAAATTCACACCTCAAGTAAAATTTAAAGAATCAAAATAGAACCAAAGAATTGAGATTAGTTGCAAATTAATTGTTCTTTAATTTTTTTGTTTTCTTCTGTCCCATAGCAGATGGCTCTTTCTTCTGACATGACACACACACAGATTTTACATTTTCCTTTTAACAACATGCTTGGGTTTAGAGAAGGAGAGACCATACTCCAACTCCAAAGCCAGCTTTAATCTTTAATTGAACTGGGACTACAAAAAGATCATTTGTGTTAAGTGTCTGTAGAGAAGAGTAGAAACAAGCATTTAGGAAGACTTATGAAGTTTTATATGTGATATACCAATAGGCCAGTTTACTCTTTTTCTTGGGGCATTTTTTTTCTAGGTGATTTGTTCTTTTTCTTCAGATGTCTCATTTCTCCAGTGTTCTTCAGATTCCTAAGCCTTCATTCTCCTGAAAGACAAAATTAAAACATTTCCTCAAGCCTAACTTAGGGAGGTTCCCTTTTGGCAAGTTATATCTGATTATTCTTTTCTTTTCTTTTCAAACATGACAGTATTTTGTATAAATTGGACATGCAGGGCCCATAGGAATGTGACCATTGAACTTTGCAAGGAGAGATGGCCCTTCAGGTTCCTGCTTCACAGAAGAGACTGCTAGACATTCTACAGGACACAGGAAGAATGACCGAGAGACTAGACCTATAGGCTGAAGATGGAAGCCCCAATGTTACAGAGGAACTTTGGATGGCTGACCAGTCAACCAGCTGTCTCTTTCATTCTAGATTTTTAGAAGTTGCTTACAATGCTCTTCCTATTTACTTAGGTAGTATTATATCTTCCTGAGGTCTTTGATGTAGTTGAAGACTGGATAGTTATAGTTTCCCTTGGTTATGATAAAAGATAAATTAGATATGAAACTTTAGACTCACAAATATAGGATAGATAGAATATTTTTTTAATTTTGACAAATACAAATGGACTAGATATTGTAACTGTATTTCTTGCTTCATAACTATTCTATTATACATAATTTTACTATGTTAAAGTTAAAACCTTCCTTTTTGATTAGACAGAAAAGGGGAAGTGCTGTGAAATACTGTTCTGTATGCTGTGAATGTGTATTGCTCTAATTGGTTGATAAATAAAATGCTGATTGGCCAGCAGCCAGGCAGGAAGTATAGGTGGGATAAGCACACAAGGAAAATTCTGGGAAGAGGAAGGCTGAGTCAGGAGTTGCCAGCTAGACACAGAGAACACAAGATGACAAGGCATAACTGAGAAAAGGTACCAAACCACATGGTTAAACATAAATAAGAATTACGGGTTAATTTAAGTGTTAAGAGCTAGTCAGTAATAAGCCTGAGCAACTGGCCAAGCAGTTATAATTGATATAATCCTCTGTGTGTTTAATTGGGTCTGAGTGGCTGCAGGACCAGTTGAGACACAAGAAAACTTCCAACTATAAGCCATAGCTAATTTTCTCATTAAACAGGCCTTGTGTAGGCCACAAACCCTGTTGTCATGGCTGACTGAGTTCTGAACCTGTGACTTTGACTCCTATAGCCAACTCAATAGCCAGCTAGCAGCCAGATGCTATTACAGGCAGTTGACTGTCCCCACATGTCCCCAAGGACACAGAGGCCAACACATGGCCTATTATGTATCCTATTCAAAAAGGATACATAAATTAAGAAAACACACTCTAAAACAGTAGCAGTAGAGCTGCATACAATGGCACATCTCTTGTAGTCAGTCCTTATGACAAATTCTCTAGGTTCTCTGGGAGCTATCTAGTGCTGAAGAGTCCTCTCTAAATTCTCCTGTATACTATAAATCTTTCTCCAAGTTTCCAAAACTGTGAGAGACTTCTTCAGTGAACTAGGCTGCAGAGCCAGGCTTTCAAACACTTTAAAAGAACATATAATGGCAACATTGTTGGAAAACAACCAAACACAAAAATCTCCTGCAATTTTCTCCTGAAAATTGTCAATTCCAGATGAATGTTATTTTTTATGGTGGCCTCCCAGCAGGAGATCTCTTGGCCCAAAGACTGATGGAAGGACTAAAGCATTCTCAGATGGACTTTCCTGCCTGTCTGTGAAGCACTTGTGGCTAGCTGCCTAACATAATGTTGGTCAAGAGTAGTTCAACATTGAATTATTGTTGAGGATTATACTCAAATACCTACCAAGTCCATTCTATTCAAAAAGGATACATAAATTAAGAAAACACACTCTAAAACAGTAGCAGTAGAGCTAATAATAACAGAGAAAACAGCAGAGAAACAAACAAAAAAGAAACACATAGTGAACCATCCAAGACTCATAAATGTGATAAAGAGATTTAGGGTGGTCAGAGTTTAGATATAAGCCTTTATGGGATGTTCTGAGGGAGATAAAGGAAGCAATTCTGCTAAAGGAAATATAAGTGGTCCCAAGATTAGAGAATAAATGGAAGCACATATGGCCATAGTAGAATAAAAAGGTTGTGGATGAGCTGGCCTATGAGTTCTTAGAGCCACAGCAAGGTTTGGGCTTGAGTATGATAGAAAACTACTGAGGAGTGTAGTCATCAAACTGATTGCTAAAACTACTCCATCAGAGTTTCTCTTACTGTTCCTTTCATAATAGCTTATAGAGTTGCTCCAGGAGCATTAACGGGACAATTTTTCAGAGGCTGACAAGAATAATCTGGGGTAGCGCAGTTATGGACAACTTATGCCAAGGCTGTGAGAATAGAAGTGAGAATGTGTGGTCAGTCCCTCCCCACAACCCTTGGTTTACTTTGAAGCTGTAACTGGAAGTATTATGTTATTAGAATAAATATAGTATATGAGAGGTAGAATCTAAGACTACTGTGGCAGAGGATGTCTCAGGAAGTGATCAAATGTTATAGAAACAATGAGACAGGAAGAAAATTTAGGGTAGTAAATACTAGTATATCAATGTGACCAATTATTTAATATAAAATGTAAGAAGGAAGGGTTTTTTTCTAGCTCACAGTTTCATGGAGAACAGTCCACTGCATTGAGCACACTAGCATCAGCAGGCTCTTTGTTTCTTGGCAGATAAGAAGTGGATAGAATGCACAGTGGACTAGATCAGAGCAAGATAAAATCTCCAGGTACACACTGTCAGTGATCTGTGTCCTCTGTTCAGAGCGCACCTCACATACCTTTTATCAGTTTTCATAGAGGCTACTACATTGAGTCATCAAGGCATTAATCCATCTACTGTATCAGTGCCCTCATAGTAACAAGGGTCCCATGAGACACTGACAGACCACATCCAGTGTTGTGGCTCAGTGATCTTCTAGGTACCTCCATAGCATGATCAAATTGAGAATGAAGTTTAATAATCATAGTTAAGGCTGGGTGAAGAGTAAGTACTTAGTGAAGACATTGAGATTTCCAGACTACTGTCACTTAAATGAAAATGCCATGAAACTGAATGAGTTCACAAGCAAGATCAGTGCTTATGATGGGCTTATGGGGTCACCAGCATCTACACATGTTTATTAAGCAAAATTCAGAGACAAGAATTGCCCTATAGGTCACTCCAACCTTCAGAGGCTAGAAAACATGCAGATACAAAGAAGAAAATTAAAAGGAAGCTGCTGGGAAGGGAACTGCAGAGTGCAGTGTCTTGAAGGAAAAGGAGAAAAGGCATTCTCAGAAGACATGGGTGATCAGCTGTGATTACAGTCCTGGCAGCAAGTGGTGAGGAGGGGCAATCCTGGGCACTGAGATTAGCAGTGAGGATGCTTCTCAGGATCTTGCCATAAGCACATTTTAGTTTACAGAACATTTATTTATATAATTGATAACACTAAAAGCCAACCAACCAAGTAGATAAATAGAATGGAGCAAAATAAATGCAGAAAACATACTGTAAATTATAAACATTGTGGTATTTATGAAGATTGAACAGTTATTACACATTGTATCTCACAGCATAGGCATTCTTAAACAGAAACCAGTGGCTCTGCATGACTCCATATTCGCTGCCCACATCCCACATATGTAGGGCTTCTTCTCCTATTATACTCTCCTTCAGAATTGAGCATTTCCTTGCAAACCAGTCATGACCCCATTTAAAGGCTTCATCCTTTTAGTGTTCCTGCAATAGCAGATTAAGTGTATCTACTGAGACAGTTCTAAGAGAATCTGACTTAATCTTACTATTGATATCACTTCCTAAGTGAATCCAGGTGCCCTGTGGAAGGAAAAACTTGTTCTCATATCATGAAGAAGGTTTAAATTGCGGCACCATTTTCCCTTGTAGGGAATGTAAGAGAGAGTTATATTTTACAATATCTTGCTCAGTCTTTGGATGAAAGTGAAGCAAAATTATCCTCTCTTTTTGTATTTTTTTCTGAGGCTTTCAGTAAGGAGATGCACTGCACAGCAGATATTTTCTAACATGCCCTATAGACATGCCTCCTAGTGTTTCTTTGCATGTGATCTTCACACTCCAAAGGATATAGCAAATGTGATTATACAGAGTTCCACAGTTCTCAGTAGTTCTTTAGATATTAAATGTTTCTCAAAGTCCTGTGCTTTACTCTAGTGTATTTGGTGCTGTTATGACTTGGTGGACCCTTTAAAAGATTTGGCCTCATGGTGGGAAGTTGGGTCATTGAAGATTTAATCTGAAGGGAGTATTGAAACCCTGACCCCTACTATCTTTCTCTGACCTTGATTCCTAGATTCCATGAGGTCAATAATTTTGCTCCAACACACATTCCCACCATGATACGCTCATGCTTCGTGTGCCCAAAACCACATGCCTAACTGGCCATGGACCAAAATCTTTGAAAATGTGCCAAAATAAGATGTTCCTCTTTATAATTTATTCCAAGTATTTGTGATTTAAGCAGAAAGCTAACACAAAGGTGTTATAGTTTTCTATTACTGAGTAACAAATTGATACCAAACATGTATTATCTTCTAATTGTTGGGATCAAGAATTGGGGATAGCTCTATGCTTCTGTGGCTCTGACTTCCTTATAAGACTCTGGTTACTTTAGAATTTGAATAAAGATTGAATCTTTCACGGCATCAATATTTCCTTAGAGGTTTGATTAAAGTCTTTCTGTATGTGTGTGTGTCAGTGTATGTGTGTGAGTGTGTCAATGTATGTGTGTGTCAGTGTATGCATGTGTGATTTGTGTCAGTGTATGTGTATTTGTGAGTGTTGAGGGATGAGTATGAGTGTAGATGGTCTAGAGAATTCCCTTTCCTATTCTCTGATCTTCTGCAAAAGGCAGGGGACAGTCTAGGTTCTTTTTAAAAATAAGAAAAGCAGAAAGAAAAAGATGAGAAGTAGAGGAGGAGATAGGGATACAGAGAGAGAATGTGCATAAACAAGACAAAAGGTACATGTCAGGTTATTGTATGAAAGAACCTCAGAACTGACATCATGCTTACCTTATTGGCTATGTTAAAGCAAGTCACAAGATGCGGCAAATATATAAAGACTGGAGAAGACACCAAGGGAAAATATCAGTAGTCAGGGTCATTAGGAGTCATTTTGGAAGCAGACTACCATACTGTAAAAGACATCAAAGTTTCCCTGTTCTTTCTAGGCACTCTCCTGTATCTGAATACAAATACCTGAGTAGCAAGGAGCTCAGACCTACTGAAGTCACTAATGACAATTTGCATATGTATCAATGAACAGTCTTTGATCTGGACCCTCCAGCCCAGGAAAACCTGTAGCTGACTAATAGCACAGATGTTGTCTTCACTGTGGCCTCAGAAGAGATAATGAGTCAGAACCACCTAGCTGAATGCTCTCCAATTCTGACCCACAAATAATGAATATGCAGTAATCTGTGGGTGATTTGTTACACAGGTCAACTTTGTAATTTTGCTTCAGAAGGCCCCTCTGGGGACCATTCTGAGAATGGCATCATCAGAAGAGCTCCCATAGATACACTTTTCAACCACATTCCACTTACCCTCTGTTTTAAAAGGCCATCAATTTTTCTGTGAACATTCTGGAAAGAGTTGACTTAACTTACCATCATGATGAATAATGGTAAAGTTTGAGCACTGATTTTTTTTCCTAGCTTAATTCTTTGAAGATGAAAGCTACACCATTTATAATCTTATTTATAAACAAACCAACTCATTTGTAGAGATGGTCTAGTACTCTTTGCTAAAGTTTATGTACCATTTATGTTTTGTAACCAGCTGGATGGAATCTACAGTGTGTGAGAAAGCCTGCTTGGTTTTAAGTTGGGGCGTGGCAGAAGGAGAACATTAAGGCTTCTTGAGGTTGAATTTTAAGGGTGAGGCAAACCTCGATCTATTCCCACTAATGAGCTCTTTTACTCAGCAGGCTACCTGACAACATGGTGAGGAATTAATAGCAACAATGCCTTTGAAGCACTTCCTGCTCTAAGCAATTCTTTTCATTTCTGTGTATAGTGAGGTCACACTGGAGATGACGACAAAGGAAAATGAGGGTTGGAAAACCTCATTCAGCACACCCATCACTCCGTCTCGCATCTCTCTCTCTCTCTCTCTCTCTCTCTCTCTCTCTCTCTCTCTCTCTCTCTCTCTCTCTCTCTCTTCTCACTCACTCACTCACACACACACACACACAAACACACACAAACACACACACACACACACACACACACACACACACACACACACACAGGTGTGCAGAAAGAACTAAGTACTAGCTACTTCCTCTTTCCTCTTTTGCTGACTCTGATTGATAGACCACACCATGGCCTTTGTCTATGCCAGTTACAAAACATAACCATGTTTTAACCTCAGGGTACTAACAGACAACATTTCTTTTTGGAACATTCCCTTTAGTTTACTGCCTACCATCACAGTTTTCTCTGAGGCATCTACACCAAGCAAAATAAAAAGTTATTAATATTGACCTTCTGATTTGAACCTCTATCATTCCTAAGCTGGGAGTATAATGTCTTCATCTTATTCACCTCAAGTTAGAGTTCAACTCTGAATTCCTACTCTGGCAATTCATAGCCATAAAAATCCCTGAATATCTTTAGGGAAGTCAAGTGGCATGAAAATACTTCAGCACTGCTCTCCAGTGTCTGATTTAACTTGTACTTAAATTTAGCTTCTTAAGTACCTGCTTAAAGAAAAGTAGTTCAGCAGGAGCCAAATAAAATTGCAGTGCCTATTTTCCTTTAGTCATGAGATCATCCAGTCTCTTTCTTTCTCCAGTTTCTTCTTTACTTGTCTCATGAATCTTAATTCTTTTTTCATCTGGATCTCAAAGGAAATCAGAGAAGACTTGGGCAGATGCCACCATCTCCTGGCTGATGGGCTTTACATCCATTGCTGCATCACTATCGAGATAAGAAAGCCTTTCTGGAACACATATACTTTGCTTAGCATGTGCATTACATTGGGTGGGATACAGGATGTACCTATGTCTTCTGTCATCAGAGTCACTGTAGCCTAGTGAAGACATAAAAATATCACCATCATCATAGCTAGCTCTTACTGAGTAACAGACCAGGAATCATTTTAAATGTTTTCCCCATAAAACTTGTTTATTTATTACAACAATCTTAAGAAGTAGGCTCCTATCATCAGTGTCATGTACAGGTGTGGAAATGTGGTAAGCAAATCTGGGAACCTTGTTTTTGTCTTCTGTTGGTATAATAAAACATCAAAGAATGAGTACTTTACTAATAAGAAGACTTTGTCTTTCTGTTTTTTGTTTTTGTTTTTTATCTCATGGACTCAAGAGCACAGTACTGGAATATGCTCAGTCCTCTTGATAGACTCATGGTGGATGGCGTTGAAGTGACTGTTAGCAGAGTGGGAATTTGGCTCAGTGGCTAAGAGCTCCTCCTTGTGAAGTATGAATGCATGAATATAATCTTCAGCATCTGTGTAAAGAGTTAGGCATATCTGTGTATGTCCATAACCCCACCATTCAGGAATAGAGACAGGTAGATCTCCAGAGTTTCTGTCAATCAAGCCTAATTGAAGTGGCAAGATTCCAATTCAGTGAGAAACCCTTTCTAGTGGAAATATGGTGGAGGAAGACACTCAAAAATTTTCTCTGGCATCTGTGTGTAAAAAGAAGCATACACTCACCTGTACACTTACATGCAACACACACACACACACACACACACACACACACACACACACACACACACAATTGCTATGGTGTGGCTCAAGAATTTAGGAGAGGAGCCAGGTATTTTCTTGAGAACCCACACTTTTAGGAACTAATTTAATTCCAGGAGACCCAACTCACTTTTGTGAGAACACAATCCTCTGTTTATTTGAGTATATCCTCCATGACACAATTATCTCCCATCAAGCTCCTATATCTTAAAGTCCCTATCCCATAACATTAGTTTTCCATTCATGGCTAATCAACAGCTCTGATCCTTTGGAGGATAAAGCATATCTAAGCTACAACAGCTTGATGCAGGTTAGTCAGGTTTGTGGAATCCTGAAGTAGGATGACTCCCTGGGGTTCTGATTCTAGAACTCCAGTGCTTAATCATTATGCCATAGCAACTGCCTCTTAGTGTGTGACAATGATATTTTAGAGAAGGACCATGTCTGTGGGCACTTGCCAGGATTAGGATTGACAATGTCTAGTCCAGCCTATTCTCCTGAAAGCTCAGCAGCCAATGGAAAAAAATATCCTCTTATCTGAAGCATTGCCCTTCCCTATATCAATCCTAAGGAAGAATACAATCTACGGGATGGCCTTCAGCTGCACCTGCCACAGACCCATTTCCAGTTGCAAGGGGACTTCTTTCATAGGCCACAACCTTTCTTTGCTTCCAGCGGATCTTCTTAACTTTGTTCAAATCAATTTGCCTCGAAGCAATGGGTGTTTTGACACAAGACAGAGTTATATAAAAGGCATTAAATTCAGGGTGACAACATTTTAATTTAATCATGTGTTTAATGGAACATGTTCTTGGGGTCATGGAAACTGTCAGTGACATTAAAAACTGTTTTACAGTTTAAGGGACATTAATTTAGTAAGAAATGTAAGCTGAATTTCAAAGATAGCCTAAATTATGCCAGAGTTGTATTGTGAAGCACAATTTATTACTACTTTTAAGGAGGTTACAATTAGCCAGGCCTGCTGGTACAAGACAGTAATCCCAACTACTTCAGAGGCTGACTCAGGAAGAGTGTGAGATCAAGGCCTGCCTGGACTACAAAGCAAGTTCAAGGCCACCCTGGAAACTTCTAAAAACCCCTTTTCAAAAATGGCTGAGGTTTTATGTACATGAGAGAGAGAAAGGATAATTTAATAAAAACAAAAAACCTCTACTAGTAATGGTAAAATCAGGGCTGATCTAAAACATGCAAGAAGAAAAGCTTCAAATTCTTTGCATATCATAATAATTTCTGACAAGTAGAAATAATAGCATGTACTGTTTTTATAGAAGATCTGTGTTCAGTTCCTAGCACCCATGATAGTTGTCTCACAACTACTAGGATTCTATTCAGTCAGTAGTACCAATGCAAAACTACTCATCCCACTGAGCAGCAAATACACTTTCTATTTGCCAATAAAATCCCATTTTCTTCTTTCATTTATTTTCCAAACACTATATTTCATCTAGATGTATCTGTAGAGGCAAGGAAAGTTCCACTAATTCTCTCAATTTTCTGTCAGAAATGGTTCTGTGATCTGAATGTGGATGATTTGGCGGGATTTGCTGGAATCAAAAATCATGCTTCAACCATGATTGAAAGTTAGAGTCAATTTCTTGTTCCATGAACATCAAGATGAAAATAATTTCCCCCAAAGCTCATAGAATCATTTTTTTGTAGTGAAAGGGACCAGATATCATTGCACTTTTTTTTTTTAGAAGACAGAAAGAAAGGACAAATACCTGTGTGCTTCCATCACTGAACCAAGCACCATCCACACTAGAGACATCCTGACCTCTTGGCCAGCTTTGCTACACAAACATTAATGCAAACTTGGAATCACATTCTGAGATTGCATTTCCTCTTTTTGCTCTATGCTTATTAAGGTTGATTGATTGGCAATTTTATTGCAAGTATCTCTGCTTGACTGACATGTATGTAAAATGTTTGGACTACTAATACACTTCCATGGTTATTGTTCTAATTGGGTTTTTATTCTCTGCTATAATTTTATTTTATTTCTTAGTAGATATGAACTTTTATACCATGTAATTTGCAACAGCTCTCCAATCTGTCTCCCTCCCAAGTTCTTGTTCTTCTTTTTTGCTTTTTGTTATTGACAACCTCCTGAGTCCAGCTAGTGCTACCAATACGTGGATCAGTTTGGGCCATCAGTTCTGGCTTGGCAAACTTACTAGCAGCCCTATTCCCAAGGGAGCAAGATCCTCCGTCCCTTGGCAGCAATCCATTATTGATAGCTCATTTGCTAAGGATGAGGTCTCAGGGAATCCTCCCCTTTCCTGTTGAAAATTTGACCAGTTTAATATTGTGCTGGTCTTAATTAGATAACCACAGTTGCCATAGTTGGTGTGTGAAGTAACAGGTTCTGTCTTGAAATTAACATTTGACAGCTGTCCCCATCTGTCAACTTTACATTTTTCTTTATTCTCTTATGCAATATTTCCAGATAATTGGATATTAATGGTAGTGCGTGTTGGCAGGGAGGAACTGATTTAGATATTTCATATGCACAGTCATTTATACTGGGCACTTTGACCAGTTAAGAGTCTACATCAACAATTACACACTGTGAAAAGAAAGTTCCCTGAAAGACTATCGTGGAGAACACAATAAATCTATGGTTATAAATAAATATATTGAAGGCAATTTTATAGCATAACTATTTAAGACAGTAATAGTAGGTTCTCTTTATGGTCGATGACATTCTCAGTCATGAACTTTTTTACAGGTTTATGGGTGGCAGATATGAAGTTTATTGTGTGAAATAAGTCTCATATCCAGTCAGAAACTGCTACATCACCCTCCAACAATGATGCCACTATTGTACCACAGGGTACAGATTACCAGTCAGGTCTGTATTGTAGCATCCAGGAATCATATATGTAAGATCTGAGCAAAACAGTGTTTTCTGATTATGAGAGTAGCACTGCATTTATGAACTCACAGCCTCTGTGGTCAGCTGCATAAGACTTGTGCTAGATCAAGATTGTCGACATTATACTCTGGATGAACTCCTTGTAGGTTGATAATGTTCTAGTGGATGGCCCACACCCGGGTGAATGTTGACTGCACAAATTGGAAAGAAAAAAGACATGAAGTTGGGAGTAGTGAGGTAAAGGTGTTTCTAGTAAGAGTTAGGAGGAATAGCAGGGAAAAATAGGGGCAAAATAGACTCTAAATTCACTGAGAACTTATCAAATATTATATTGAAAATACTTTGTTTAGGAAGATTAAAAAATTCTGAAAATGCATGACGATTGGTGATTGCCCTTATTAGATGTTGCAAAGCTGTACTTACTATTGTAAGTGGATCTTTAAGATGGCAGTTCTGTGATAAATTTTCTAAATGAAAAAATAGAATAAAAGTGATGATAAAATGTAGATAAAATTTTCCTGTGTCCTGCCCAGTCAACAGTGCTCAGATGCAAGTAAATACACAGAGGCTTAATATTATTTATAACTGTTTGGCCATTAGCTCAGGCTTATTACTGACTAACTCTTACTTAATTTAATCTATAATTCTTATTTATGTCTATCCACATGGCTTGGTACATTTTCTCAGTTCTGCCTTGTCATCTTGCCTCCTCTGTGTCTGGCTAGTGACTGCTGACTCTGCTATTTTCAGCATTCCTTTAGTCTGCTTGCCCAGCCTATACTTCCTGCCTGGCTACTGGCCAATCAGTGTTTTATTAAACCAGTGTACAAAAGCATTATCCCACAGCATTTCCCATTTTCTGTCCAAAGAAAAAGGAAGGTTTTAACTTCAACATAGTAAATTTAGATGGATGCCCCAACATTGCAGATGAACTTTAGGTGACTGTCCAGGCAGCCAGCTGTCTCTGTCATTCTAGATTTTTGGAAATTGCTTACAATGCATTTCCTGTTTACTTGGGTAATATATCCTTCTGGGTCTTTGATGTAGTTGAAGACTAGACAGTTATAATTATAATTTTCCTTGGTTGTGATAAAAGATAAATTAGAAATGAAACCTTAGACTCACAAATATAGGATAGATAGAATATTTTCTTTAATTTTACAAAACACAAATAGACTAGATACTGTAACTGTAATTCTTGCTTGGTAACTTTTGTTATATGTAATTTTAATAGGTTAAAGTTAAAACCTTCCTTTTGTTTAGACAGAAAAGGGAAAGTGATGGGGGAATGTATGCTAAGAATATGTGTTGCTCTGATTTGTTGATAAATAAAGCCATTTGGCCTATGGCAAGGCATCTTAGAGGTAGGTGGGAAATTCTAAGGGAGAGACAGGAAGAAGGCTGAGAGAGATGACAACCAGCCACCCAAGGAGCAACATGTAATGGGACTCAGGTTAAGCCACAGAACATGTGGCAATATATAGATTAATAGTTATGGGCTAATTTAAGATATAAAAGCTAGCTAGCAAAAGGCTTGAGTCATGGCCAATGCAGTTATAATTAATATAAGCCTCTATGTGTTTACTTGGGGGATGCAAGTGTGACAGATTTGTCAGGATGACTGTTGGCAGGCTGGGACACAGGAAAACTTTCAGCAACAATCAAGGTTGGTTTTTGAATCCACTTAATCCTCAGCTTCTCAAAACTTGTAGGTAGGTTATAAAATTGGTGCTCAGGAAGCACGAATTCAGGGTAAACCTTTCACTTTTATGTACCTTTCAATTCCATGATTGAGAAATTCCTGCTTGCAAGAGATAGTTTCACTCATTTCATTCATATAACTTAAAAGTTTATGTGGCTGACATATAACTTACTTCTTTTTTACCTAATGAGCTGTTTTTGAAAAAAATATTTCATTTGACTGTTTGTGCTTGTGTTTGTGTGTGCATGAGCATGTGCGAATGTACATGAGTGCATTGCCTGTGGAGGTCAGAAAACAGTGAATTTTCAAAGCACATGACATGTCCTGGTTGTCCCCTGAACATCAAGATAAAAAGCATTTCTCCAGAAACTCATGGAGTCATTTTTCTAGCAATGAACCAGACATTACTGTATGTTTTTTTACAAGACAGAAAGAAGGAATATATATGCACACACAAACACACGTGTGTGTGTGTGTGTGTGTGTGTGTGTGTGTGTGTGTGTGTGTGTGTACTGATCCCTCAGAGTTGGAGCCATTCATGGTTGTGAGATATCTGATGTGGGTGCTGGAAACTGTGAACTCCAGTCCTCTGTAAGAGTGCATGTTATTAATCTTTGAACCATCTTCCCACTCCCTCTTCTTTCTTTTTAGTGAATTATTATGACCTTATTTTTAAGTCTCATTCTTTTACATAAATCACTTATTGGATAACTACTTTCAGTCATGCCATCACAGGATTCTAGTAATTCCACTAAAGGTATGCTAGACCAGAACTTCAGAGCACCTATTTTTATGGCACTGGTATTCTGAAGTGAATGACAAAGACTGTCATTATGCAAAACTGAACTGTAGTATCACATTATTGGTGGAATGTGAAGACCAGAGCAGGGAAGGAGGGTAGCAATACAGTCTAATTGTTCCCACTGAAAGCACTATGAAGAGTGAGACTGAATGAAATAAGCAGGGAACATACATACCATGGACCATGGAGGACAGGGACATGGCAGAGGGAAGAAAACTTGGAGCCACCCTCCAGAAAGACACAGGACAGAATGGCTAGAACAGTGAACAAGAAAATCAATGCAAGAATGCAGAGAGCAGCCCCAAGGTGTATTCTCTCAAAACCTTAGCAGCTCTTGTGCAAGCAAGAACTCAACCAGGACATGCCGTATACTTTTATAATATGTCCTGCAGCTTCACATCAATTGACAGCAAGTGCAAGCCTGACTAGGAGACAATCCTTGGTTTTACACTTCCAGGGCAAGTAGGATTCTGAAGTGGGGTTGCAGTTTTCTTTCTGCACAGGTTTAGATGACTCGAGCACCTGCTCTGCTCTGCTTCCTTCTCTCTAGTTGGATTAGCAAAAGACAAACAATTATAGAATGTTGATTCATATTTTTTATACATGATTCTCTCTACTTTAAATTCACTATCTACCTGGCAATCTTCCAGCATTTAAGCCATGCTGAGTAAACCTCTTTGTTCATAAAACTTTCTCTGAATTAGTTCTTTTGTTTCTCTTATGCAGTAAGGAGTTTTATTGTTGCTGCTATCATAGCATTTTGTTTGTCAACATTTATTGAAGTCAAAACAGTGGCAATTAATATCTGGAATCACACACACATATCTATCTATCTATCTATCTATCTATCTATCTATCTATCTATCATCTACCTATCTATCTATCTATCTATCTATCTATCTATCTATCTACCTATCTATCTATCATCTATCCATCCATCCATCCATCCATCCATCCATCCATCCATCCATCTCTATCTATCTATCTATCTATCTATCTATCTATCTATCATCTATCTAATGTATCTATCATATATATGTGATTATATATATACATATATGTACACACTTTGACACTCAAATATGTATGTCCTCTCTCATCTGATCATCACAATACCTCCAAACAAAGAAAATATTCTTCTTGTGCTGACGAAAGAAGGAAGCATTAGATAGACTTTTCAAATAGCAGGTGATGTGGTGGCATTCTTTAGTCCTGACAAAGCATCTGCTATTGTTTGGATATGATTTGTCACTTCTCAAATTCAAGCTGAAATTACTGCCATTGGGATGGTGTTGGGAAGTGAGGCCTTGGAGAAATGGTGAATGACTAAGAGAGCTTGGTTCCTTTCTTCTAGGATAGAGTTTTCTTAAGACTGCAGATGGTTGTGAAGAGAAGCTACCCAAAGTGTTCTCTTCATTACTCATGAGGCTAGTCATCCTTTTCTAATAAGACTCCCACCACTATGTCAGCACCACCATGCTCATGAAAATCCAGCATCAAAAAACATAAATAAGCTTTAATTCTTTATAAACAACAAACTTTGCGTATTCTGTCACAGCAGCAACATACAGCATGCCACATAGAAATTTTACTATTCAATAATTAAATATGTATTACTTTACCAACCATGATCTTCTTGTGAACATAAATAATTAATTAGCATTGCTTTATCATTACTATGCCTGGAGAATAGTTCTGATTTAAAATACATGACAGTGAGGCAGATATTTATGAAGTTATAGGCTTACATTTTAAAAGTTGTAAAATTACATTCCATAGTTTTAAACACATCCTTCAATTAGCAAAGATGTTGTTAATGTTGACAACAACAGATAATTTTCAACGTTTTCTGTTTGGTTGAACATAATTCCGGTACATAAAAATAAACTAAATTATCTACTTTACTTCTGTGATACTTTTTATCAAGATGATTTTAGCTTCCACAGAATCTGTAAATACTTCCTGTCTTTCCAGAGGACATCCAATTGTCTCCAATCAAATTCAGTGCATTTTTAAATGTTAAGTGGATGTTTTTTCCCTCTTCTGATTACTGCATCTAGAAATTTTTCCTGTCTGCAGGCAAAGTCAAACTTTATTGCTCTTTTTTTTTTTTAAGTTAAATCAGGCCTTCATATCCAATACTTCAAGCTGTTCATTAAGCCTATTAGTCCTTTTCTGTGGGCTGCCTTCACATTACAAACCATAATGCTTATATATAACTTAAGTAATTGCTACTTGGCACAACATAAATCAATGCAAAATAGAGTATAAAAGTTTCATGCTGTTGAGGTTTATGTATGTGCTGTGATCAGAGAATGCAGACTTTCCCATCTACTATACTGTATTTTTTGTTATTTGTTTGTTTTCAGAGGTTTTATTCTACTCTCAGTAGAGGGGAATCCACCTTTATGTCTGAGACATCCTTTGAGATACAAAGTAGAAGTTATCTTCTGGTGCATGTTACCTTAGCAAATTCTTTTCTTTATTACTCCATATTAGAAACTTGGTTTCAATTTTGTTGGGCAAACCCTACCAAAAGAGGGAATATTCATCATCGATATTACTCTACTCACAATCCTACCCTGAGTCCCTGAAGGAGTATCAACTCCTTCTCCACAATTAGAAGGCAGTGAATGCATTTCAGCACACACGAGTGTCACTCCTGCTGTAGAAACATTTGTCCTGGGGCTCCTATGTGATTCTCTTGTATGCCATTGGATTTCAGTGTTTCTTAGTTCATCCCAGTTGTCACTTAAAAAAATCATCATTTAGTTTAGGCTTCTCTTGAGGTACTACTAGCAGGGACATTGCTTATAGCGACGTTTTCCCCTCATTTTTAGCATCAAGTCACAAAAAGTAAATATGAAGATGTAAGAGAAGTTTTCAGAATATGTCTTTGTTAAACTAGATTTTTTGCACCTAAATTATTTCCTGGGGGAAATTAACTGAAACAACGTATATGCACACTCATATACATGAACACATACATGCACACATGCATGCAAATACACAAGCACACATGAGCACACACACGAGTACACATGTGCACCACAGAAGCTGAAGTTGTGGAAACTGTCTCCTAATACATTTCCTTTGTGTGGTTTTGATTTTGTAATTTTTCTGAAAATTCCTACAATAAAGAAATTAGTTCAACTTGATTTACCTAATTTAATTCCCTCTAAAACTTAGAATTTACCTACAAGATGAAATAAAATGCTACATGACCCCCAAATGCCATACTGAATGAAGGATGAAGATGTCTTGACCTGTGAGGAAAAATACTCAGATGTCTGTCTACCTTTACCCCTGGGCACTCAATCCCATGGGGTCATAGCAATTATTTTGCATAATTCCACTTTTAAGTCCATGAAAATATCAACTGAAATTCTTATCTTGCTATTTATATTATTTTAAGGTTTGATGCCAAATATTAATCTGAAAAGAGAAGATGGACAGCTGTCAACCTCACCAAGCTAATGTTCCATGGTGTAAGAAAGGCTGCAGCTCAGCACAGACCTGCTAGAGAGGATGGAACTGTCCTGGAGGGCTTCATTTGGAGAGACTGTCTGCACCAGCCACAGTGGGAGGGTCCACCGTACACTAGGAAGGCAAGCTTCCCTACAGAGAGCCCTTGAGCTTCTCTGTGGTGTTTATTTATCATGTTATTTGGCTCCTGTGTATGTGTGTGTGTGGGGGGGGATTATTGCAAGGGATGTTGATCCATTTGAGCACTGTAAATTTTTCCCAAGAAAATAAACAAATCTGAGCAAATAAACTAAATTTTATTTTTCTTGCATAATCTAAATCATAGTCTTGCTGACAGGACTGACCAGTGTGTTTAACTAATAAATGCCTTTGAAATTATGTTTTATATTTTTGAGACTCTTTCGTGTTCTGTCTCAATACTAATCAAGTTCTTGGGATTCTAGAAATGCCCTTGTAAAATTTTTTGTTATAGCAGGGTTTAAACTTTATATATGGAACAAATGTTTTTCTCATGGGACTGGTTTTAAAGGTCAAACAACTTCCCCCAAAGCATATTCTCAAGGTGTTGTGTGGTAGCTTTGTTTCAATATCATGGTATGGTAGTTGGTATATTCCAGGATATCAGGCAATGGGAAGATTTTCTGAAATATTTGCCTAATGCTAGGAGACTATACTTTCATCCTTACACCAAGTCTGGGATATAGCAGATGATCTTGCTACTGCTGCCATTTAAAAAATGCATTTAAAGAAATTTTTTTTGGAAAAATTCTTTTGTAAAATTATTATAGTGAACAATTATGAGTGTTCCAATTTCATTTGGAAATATTAGTCATAGTTATTGGTCTGTGAAAGACTACAAGAGACAATATTCTGTGGATGACTTTTCTGTTTACTCCCTGTAAAATTGCACATAAAATTAATAAATCCTATAGCTGTGGTTCTGTATTTCATTTCATGTGCCAGTAAAGGCATCTTGTAAGTGGATGCAGTTAAGCTAAGGAAGTAAGGGAGGGCAGTAATGTAAAATGTGTTTACAAAGATCATGTATTTATCTTTGTAAAAACAAATTAGAAACTTTACTTATTACTCTAGTTAATTTCCTGTTGCTGCAAAAATATTGAACTTGGGGAAGTAAGGGTTTATATTTTACAGCTCCTGAGTCACAGTCCTTCACCGAAGAAAGCCAAGTCAGGAACTTGTGGGACTTCTGACAGTGGACGTGAGGGTTGTCTCTTGATTCGTTGCCTGCTTTTGGAACCCTTTTTCTCCTACTGGGCTCCTTTGTCCAGTCTTGAAATGAGTTTAGGTGCCTAGTCTTATTGTAACTTGTATGCCATGGTCAGTTGCTGTCCCTGGGAGGCCTGCTCTTTTCTGAAGGGAAAGGGAGGAGGAGTGGATCTGGGGTTTGGGCGGGGGTGGCTGAGAGAAGTGGATTAAGGGAAACTGCAGTCAGGATGTAACATATGAGAGAAGAATAGGCAGTTGGAAGATGGTGGAACACATCTTTAATCCCATCACCCTCAGGAGGCAGAGGCAGGTGAATCTCTGTGAGTTCTAGGTTAGAGGCTTCGTCTACCATGAGAGATTTAGATGGACCCAATATGCAAATTGGGTCCAGCATGTAAACAAATTTCATAACTTGATAAAGTAATCTAGAAGAAATGAGAAATGGTCAAAGCAGACAAAGGCTCTAAAAAGATCTGTGTCAAGCTGTAGTACCTGCTCCAAGACAATTCAAGAAGTCAAACGTGCCAGCAAGCTCTTAGAAATCTTTCAAACTGAATAGTAGTTCACAGACAATGTAAGTGATAAAACAATATAGATAAAAAACATACATTAAACTTGTTCCCAGAGTATGAGGTGTACATTTCTCCTGTATAAGAAAATACACTGCGGGTAGAGATTGTTTGCCTTGCCCAGGGCCCTTTGAGAAGCTAGGTGTTATTGATATAAAGGCAAAATTCACAGTGTTGGCTCGGAGCCTGTCAGAAGCAGGAATAAGATTTCACCAGCAGGCATCCCAAGCACAGGAGTACCTACCTCACTTGGGCCTGAGAAAGTCCGAGTCATGCAAGTCAGCCTCACTGAGATTATCATGGGTGGGGGCATGCACAGCAGCCCTGTGTCAGTGGTAATATCCTAGGATGAAGAGGCCTGATGGATCATAGAAATAATGCCTATGGATTATAATTAAAATAAGATAATACTATTCATTCATGCCAGTATAGACAACATTGCTCTTTTAACTATAGAACTGGCAGAACTGATGAGTCCTTTTCATGATCTATTTGTCCTAGCTAACCTTTCCTTTTCAGTGTTCTTTTACTTGCCCCCAAACAACTGATACTTACTTGCAATAGATAGCAGTGGGTCTTTAGGGATCCTGCCCACCCTCTTTTAGAGTGTTCCATTGAATAATTTTTAACCTTGAATGTCTTACATGTTTGTAAAAGTATACAAATGCACAGCAAAGACAACAGTTTAAAAAATGTAAATGAAATCATACACAGTGAGAATGAAATTGTTCTTCTGAGGGTCGTGAGATTGTTGTGTGAAAATTTCTGTAACAGGAGAGGATTACCTTTCCTAGAAGTTATGAACCAAGGAGGTTCAAAGGCCCTATACTAACTACTTGCACTATTGTGTTGGCTGTCTATCAAAATTACATAATAAGTATCTATTGTTAAAAAATATCATTCATTTTGTCTACAGGACATGGAGAACTTAGGCAGGGATTGAACTGGCAGTTAGATTGCTTTCAAAGTGCTGGAAAGTACTTTGCAGTCAATTATAACTGATCGCTCATATAAAAGGTACAAACTCTTCATCCTTCAGTATCAAAATATGGCAGACAAGATGTACCCAGGAGTGAAAGGGTGGCACCACAATCATAGGTACAACCAACTGCGTTTGATTAGACTTAATTCCTGTTCCAAATGAAGAAATTGCTATGGCTGATGAGGCCATAGACCCTAGTGGGAAGAACTGCTATTGTTTTGTTAAATGTGTATAATATACCCCTCAAACTCCCCACCAACCTTATGTTCTCACTCCTTTGTCATTTTCAACTTCGATCAGTCATGGAAGGAAATCTCCATTTTTGCAATGAGAGGTGGAATGCAAACACTCATAAGTGACCAGATTTCTGTGACTAAGTAGTTATTTCTGTGGCTAAGTGACACAATATTCAGTAGTAGATGAAAATGTGAATAAACATCTATATTACCTTCTTCAAGGCTCAGTAACCACCAAGGAAGAAAAGTTACAAAACATGAAGGAGCTGGATGACGAAGATGGGCGCTGTGTAGCATTCTCCTTTAAATTGAAATATGCTAACCTAGACTGCGTCCTCTAAGACTCAGGAAGTAATTGAAACTACAAGTGTCAGAAAGCTAAAGCTTAAAGATCAATAAGTCCCTCCTGTGGTTACAAAAGCAGGAACAATTGCCGCAGAGAAGAAGCTCCCTAGCCAGTTGAGCTGTCTTCAAGTCCTCTTGCAGAGATTGCCCGTGAGTCTGCTTTCACGAGTTGTCGCCCATTCAGGGCCAACTCCTGGGTGACAGAGCTGTCCTTCAGTGATCTATACTCCTGTAAATAAACTGCTATCAATATTGCATAATTAATTCCAATCAAATTGCTAGTTTACTAAGCGAGGCTCGGGTAGAATAAGTTCTTTGGTTTATTATCAGTACCATATATGGGGTAAATAGGTGTGTATTTATGTCTTCCCAGGAAAGAATAACACAGTAATGTTCCTTAAAGGCTTACAGACTGTGTATGTATCCCGAAACCTTAAAGAGATGGGCCTGTGGAGGATAATTAGGACATGAGGGAATTGTCCATCCTTGAAAGGGGTTAAAATTTCTCCCCGGGAGTGAATTCATTCTCACGAGAGAGAATTGTTATTAAATTATTATTAATTTAATCTGAATCTTTGTGACTTCATCATGAATATCTTCTCACCATGATACCATCTGTTATGTTGTGATGTAGCTAGAAGACTCTGGCCAGGAGCTAACATTTTGGGATGAAATGGATATGTCCTTTCAGCTCCCCAGTATGAACTGCTTTTGGCTAATTATGTATTGGTGAGTCTTGTGTATTTATATAATTATATCAACAGAAACAGACTAATAGAAACTCTTACATTTTCTAATGTATGGTCAGTTAGCTAAACTTTACTATAATCAAAACCAGGATAATTTCAAGCATGTGAAAAGTATTTTACTTATTTTTATATATTAAAAATAAAGTCTTGTGAGAGACACGAAGTTACTTACAAAAAAGCAATTTCAATGTTTTTTTTTTTAAAAAAAAAATTAACCTTTTCTGATACAAGTCAAAGGCAGTGTAACATGCTATATAAGGATTCTAGGCAATCAACATCCCGATGCCTCACACACCCTGGATGAAGAGTAGATTAAGAGCTGCAGAGTGTGTTTTCTCCCATCTGAAAAGACAGTGGCTTCTTAGCTTAAGTAGTGGTTCACTATGGAAAGTAATTAACAACCTGGTGGGCAGGATTGTGAGGTGGAGCCCATGTTTCCATTAGGTGATCAGCTTTGCTTTTTATCCCCTTCCATCCCATACAACAGGCCCAGTTTTTATTGGTTTGTTGCCCTAATTTGGCTGAAATCATCACAGGAGATGAATGGGTTTTCAATACAGAGATAACATGACTCTTCATATGTTCCCACACTGTCTGAATAAGGAAGCTTTTCACATTGAAGTGCGCATGCCTTTGCATTTTCCATCTGCAGCTTGATGCATGTACTTCCTCAATGGCCAAACATTAGGAAAGCCAGCATCTGCAAGACCACCTGTATACTGCTCCAGAGGGACCACCAGAGTTACTATTCTGGGACTTGCACTTTTGCAGCAGGCAACTCTATACCTGAATTACTAGTGTGAACCAGAAAATGTGCCACTGGGATGTTTGGGACATTCATATTTGAGTGAAAATAAACATCTGAGAAAATAATGAAAACCAATACTTAGGGATGTGATTGTGAACTTCTACACTCACACTGTGCTTCTGATGGTCCTGGATCTGTGAACAGGAACAAGGCTTCTGGAGGAGTTCCACAGTGCAGAGTGGTCAATATCTCTCCTGGTGTATCCTAAAGTAAGAGCTTGTCATTTCTTAGCCACCCAAATCTGGTAAAATAAAGAGCACATATAATTTATAATGCTAAGATTATTTAGAAACAATCACATATTTTATCATAATGTACCGACTTTTGATAATTTATGAGGATTTAGTTTACGTATGATCCATGGCTTCAGCCAAGAGATAACATGTGCAATGATTTACACATATATTCACTGATTCATTCCCAAGTATGTATTTTATTCTTTACTGTTACTGTAGACTGGGAAAATAAGAACAAAACATTCTACTGTGGCTCCTGCCTTCATGGTATTTCATAACTTTCAACAAAGACCAGAGATTACAAGTGACAGTGTTTCAAAGTGAAAGGGCATAATGAGGATGTTGAGAATAATTCTACTTGTCTCTGCCACAAACTGACAGTCTCTATCCTTCAGGTCAGACAAAAACAAGTTTTGCTGCAATAACCAAAGTCCCACCTCTCGGTTGACTGAAATATCCAGAAGCGACCATCAATCTCCCTGTAGGGTTATTCTAACTTAGAGAAAAACTCTATCCTTAATTCTTTGGACATGTTGGCTGGGTATAGAGCATAGAGTTTCGTGTGGTCTCAAGAACAGAGCTCGCAGTCTCTATGTTGCTGAGATTCTGTTGTTTATGCTCACAATCTTCTACAGCCCAGATAGCCTCAAAGGGCCAGATGTTCTGACTCTAGAATCTGGACAGCAGGACTCACAGTAATGGCCAATGTGGAAACTGAACCACATCCTCACAAATGAGATGCCATGCTTTACTATTCCTGTTCAGTCATTACCCAAAATCTCTAAGTGGAAAATGTTTCCTGTGTCAAGATGGCATTTATTTGTTACTCTTAAATCACTTTATTGTAAAATGTATTTCTGTCCTCCTTCACCATGTTTCCAGTATTGGCCTTCAGTAAATAGCTATTACATGAATTAGCATCTGACACACACATTGTGCCTGATAACAACAGGATTCAGCACTATTCATTCTGTGGTTAATCTCCAGCCCCTTCAACAGTGTATACCAAATAAGTTTGAATCAAATTGCAATATTCATTTTCTCTTAGACTTCTATAACCATCAGGCATACTAGAGAATATAATTGGACACCAAAAGCTATACTGTATAATACAGTAGTTTAATGAATAGTTTCAATAATAGGATATTTTTTTGTCCTAGTTTTACCCATAATTTTTGACAAAAAATTTAATATTTCTGGGCCTTAAATTTCTATAATTGGGTAGTAGTGATAGTATTGCATTTCTAATTATATCGTTTCTTTGATTATATTATATACGATGTTTCCACTCAAATATTTCCTTGACAATAATAAATGGAAGCTGTTACTATTGTTTATTATTGTTGTTGTTTTACAGTACAACTCTAAGTGCATCTGATCTTCTTCCAAGAGATACAAAGGACTTCATAACCTTAAAGTTTATTTATAGCTCACACAGAATTCCATAAAACTTCCTTGATGTATTAGGGGCTCAGAATACATTGCTCTTTTAAAACTTAATGTAATGAACTTTCAAACTCTAATTAGGAAAACTGGGGCCTGCAAATTTGACTAAGTGAGATTTCTAGAAGATTAGAAACTGAATGTAAATACAAAACTTAGAAAATTATGTTTAACTCACAAGATGGCCAAATGCTTTAATATCTTAATATAAGAACTCTTAGGAATCAATGATAGGTCACTATCCCTCAACATCACACAAAATCGACAAATAGCATTGTACATATTACAATGTGTGTGCGCATATGCACATATATACATTGTTTTTAGAAATACCTAGTACATATTTGAAATACTAAGACCCATTCATAAATAACTCTGCATTCAAGATTGCAATAAGGCATCACCTTTTCCTGCCTCTTTGCTTCATATCTTCACATTAGTTTAAATACTCTAAAACTTCCAAATGTAACAACTGGTTCTAAGGATGTTGTGAAATAACACAGATTTTTCCTGCTAATGATTTCACTTGACTGTACAAAGTGAAACAACACACACACACACACACACACACACACACACACACACACACACACACACACACAAATAACCAAACACTGAGCTTCTAGAAGTAGAGTAGTTCCCAGACAGGGGAGAGATTTAGGGCTTAGCTAAAATGCAGTCATAGACAGGCAAAATAAGCTCTGGAGATCCATTACACAGAGGGTGATTATAGCTCACAATATCCTGTTGCATAATTCAAAGTAGCTATACAAGATGCATTTTGAATGTTCTTATGCCAAGGAAATGATAAATGTTTGTGATGATGGATAACCTATCTGCCCTATGTTAATAAATATATAATATTCAAATGTACTGAAACACTTTGTAGCACATAAAGATACACAAATGTTTCATATAAATGAAAAGCATTTCTCATGCCAGGCTTGGGGTACTTAATTGGCAAATTATATCAAATTGAATAAACCTAACAATTCCATCCTCAATTTCCATGAGGGATTAGGTCCTCAGAAATAAAACACTGTATAATGGAATTTTATGAATAGGGTCTTTGAAGAGTTAGAAATAAGAAATTAGTTAATAGCTTTTATCCATTATCTGGTATAAGTTTAAACAGATGGTTGGATAAAATATATTGTAAAGGTAATTGAACAGAACAATGAACATACTCGTGAAAATGTACAAATCATGTTAGTAATTGGTTGAAATTGATAAAGATTACATAGGTTCAGGCAGCAGTTCTCAATCTGTGAGTCAGGACCCTTTTGAGAGTTGCATATCAGATGTTTATATTATGATTCATAACAGTAGCAAAATTACTGCTACAAAGTAGCAATGAAATAATTTTATGGTGAGGGGTCACCACACATGAGGAACTGTTTTAAAGGGTCTCAGCATTAGGAAGGTTGAGAACTACTGGGCTAGGGTGAGATAATTTAAAATAGTTTTATAACTATTATTAATAAAATATTATATTCTTAGAATAAAGATATAGATATATATTACATATATAAACTGGGACCAGATGATAACCTTTCTCTATCTATCTATCTATCTATCTATCTATCTATCTATCTATCTATCTATCTATGTATCTATCTACCTATCTACCTACCTACCTACCTACCTAGAAAAATATATATAGTGAAAAATATACAGAGAGATTTATGACCTCATTGGTAAAGTTTTAAAATGTAAAATTTAAAATAAATGTTTTTTTTTAATTCTCTCAGCATATGTTCCTTCAAAAAAAAGCAGACATTTCTCTGCTTCTTCAAAGTATTTATTCCATTCTCCTCCTCCTAGGCAATTTCAGATAGCCAATATCCAGATGATCAAATTCCTTACATAAAATGAAGTTTTATTTACACAGAACCTATGAATACCTTCCCATTCATTTTCAATTATCATTGGATTATTTATAATACCAAATAAAATGTAAACAGTATGTAAATAATTGTTTTTCTGAATTGTCTTAGTAATAATAACAAGAAAAAAATCTGTATATGTAGCATATTGTGTGTATATGGGTGCACACTCTGTGTATGCATGTCTAGAGGTCAGAACTTGATACTTGGTACAATTATTTATCATTTTCCACTTTAATATTAATTAATACATATCTTGTGTGTTTAAAGGTATGCATATCTATGTTATGTGTGTATATGTGGTTGTCTGAGTGTGTATCCATGTATGAATGTGAGCATGTCTATGTTATAATGTACATATGGATATTAGAAGATAACTTCAGATTTGGTTCCCACCTTCTCTGAGACACCATCTCTGTTATTTTTCTACTGTGTGCATGTGTGTATATTGTTGTTTATGTGATAATAGTTTACCCAAGAGAAAGCTTTCAGTGAGGGAGAACTATTTTAGTAACTGTATTTTCTCTTCTCAGTTGTCAAATAAACTATATCTGGAATGAACTACAATTTTGAATGGAGGGTACACTAGTGATCCAGATCTTGAGACAGGAAGACAACATGCCTTTGTTCCAGAGCTTGAGGCAGGAAGGCATACTTTTAATCTGGGCGACACCTTCTGCTGGAAGCCTTTATAAGGACCATGGAAGAAGGATGGCTTCATTCTTTACCTACTTGCCTTTGTCTTGTGAGGACATCCATTAGAGTCTGCTACTTCTTGATTCCAGCACATTCAGAAGATCAACTGAGACATCCAGCCTCATTAGATCTAGATATCAATATAGATATAGGTATAGATAGAGATAGACATTCATTCATAAGTTCCGTTGCTCTAGAGAACCCTAACACAATAACCAATGTTAATGAAATGCTATATGCTATATATGAAATGCTATATGCTATGTCAAAAAGACAGCATAGTACTAAATGTTCTGAATTCCAAAACTAAATAATGAATGAACACAAATATGCAACAATGCACTTAGTTTTGAATGAGGAAGAGTGGGTTTTAAATACTTAGAATACTTATGGAATGAACTCAAGAAACACAGAGGAGACTTTTTGTACAATGTAATGTTTCCAAAGAATTATGCATTTTAGTTAGTTTCTTTGCTTGTCTCTGCTTGTACTTTATTTTTCAGTTTTCCCTATTAATTTTCAAATAGTAATTGTGAGTACTTGAAATACTTCATCCTCATTCAATGTTTAAATGTTTTCTAAAATGTACATAGTTTTCAAAATTCTTTCTTAAGGATAGGAAGCTACAGTGTGTGTGTGTGTGTGTGTGTGTGTGTGTGTGTGTGTGTGTGTGTGTGTGTGTGTGTATACACATATATAATTGAAATGAAATCTTCCCACCTGGGCTGACAATGTTGCCTCCATGAGCCAAAGATTATCTAATGAAAATCCCAATGCCAGACATGGGAAGCTCTCTTTGACTTGTTCATCAGGGTTGTGCAAGAGACTCCCCAAATCTACAGGCTATTCCTAACAAGGCACCCTTGGTTCCCTACCCCCTCATAGGTGGTAGTAAGACTCTATTGCTGGAGACACCATGTACTTCAAATATAGGTTCCAGGGACCCCTGAGCTGAAACTGACCTGAAAGCCTCCTCCCTGAGGACTAGCTTTCATGGTATCAGAATGTGCCATGCAACTTCCAAAGGAGGAAGGCAACCAACATAACTATCCAGATATGACACCTATGAACCACATCAATGACCAGCATGGCAAGATAACCCTAAAGGTACAGTAGTGGCACATATAATTTGGTTGTAACAGACAGCTTAATTGGACTTAAGATCCACTCAACAAGATGAAAACTACACCCGGTATTGGAAACATACCCAATTACCCAAGGCTGGTGAAATCATAGATACTGGAAGAGAACCCACAATTACTGCTTTACAAAAACCAACATAATACCTACCCAAGAACAATCTAAAAATTTGTCCCTTTACCTGCAGATAAGTGTAGCTCTCACTACTCATTAAGTAAGCTTCCTTTTGCAACTGATGGATACCATGACAGCAAACCACAGCCAATTAAAATGCAGTGCTTGTGGAGTCTAGTCCCAAGGAATACATCCATAATACAATGCCTGCACCCAAGGCTCAGAGAACATTGCAAAAGAGGGAATAGAAAGATTGTAAGAGCTAGAAGAACATGGGATTTGTTATGAAATTGTCTCTTTTAGGAATGTCAGAAAGTATAGCTCTAAAGTCTGACCAATGACTGTCTATACATGAGGTGAACAATGATAACACCAAAAGACATGCAAAAGTGGACAGGAGAAAGCCCATGAGGCCTCAACACGAAGAACTACAGGCAACAAAGGAATGCTGAGAGTGGATAAATAGTATTTCCCAGGGAAGGGCACACTAATTGGTTATCCAGCACCAAAGGCCTGAAAACATACATGCAAATAACATAATAACATATGCAGACTGAGCAGGTTATATTCAGATCTCTCTCTCTCTCTCTTCTCTCTCTCTCTCTCTCTCTCTCTCTCTCTCTCTCTCTCCCTCTCCCTCTCCCTCTCCCTTTCCCTCCCTCTTCCTCTCCCTCCCCCTCCCTCTCTCTGTCTCTCTGTCTCTGTGTGTGTGTGTGTGTGTACTTAAGAACAATGAAAAAAGAGGCCATCAGTTTGAAAGAGATTATGTAAGAGGGTTTGGAGGAAGAAAAGAGGAGAGGGGAAGTATGTAATTATATTATAATCCCAATAACATAACATTTTTTAAAAAGAAGTAGCATGAGGCTTTGGAAGAGTTTAAAGTAGGTTATGCATCTAACCTGGGCTTCAAATCCATTCTCTGTCTTTGTCACAGATTTGGAAGGACGGGGATGTAAGCTACTTGGGAGAGTAAGAGTCTAACACACACAAGGTCTTGGATTCTATCCGGTATTCCAGCATTGCATAAACTGTGAGTGGTGGTACAGGCCAGTAAGCTTAGAACATTTGAGAGAGGAGTACCAGAAGTTACAGTTACCTTCTTTGGTTACATAGTACCAGAAGTTACAGTTACCTTCTTTGGTGGTATTGTGTTCACCAAAATATTGTGTACCTTAATAAACTTATCTGGGGTCAGAGAACAGACAGCCACTAGATACAAAGGCTAGAAAATGGTGGCACTCACACCTTTAATCCTAGCATTCCAGAGATAGAAATCCCTCTGGATCTCTGTGAGTTCAAGGCCACATTGTAAACAGCCAAGCATGGTGACACGCCTTTAATCCCAGAAAGCCAGCCTTTAATCCCAAGGAGTGGTGGTAGAAAGTAGAAAGATATATAAGGCGTGAGGACCAGAAACTAGAGGCTTTTGGCTGGTTAAGCATTTGGCCTGGTTAAGCTTTCAGGCTATGGAGCAACACAGTTCAGCTGAGATTCATTCTGGATGAGGACTCAGAGGCTTCCAGTCTGAGGAAACAGGACCAGCTGAGGAACTGGTGAGGTGAGATAGCTGTGGCTTATTCTGTCTCTCTGATCTACCAGCACGGACCCCAATTACTCGCCTGGGTTTTATTTTATTAATAAGAACTTTTAAGATTCCTGCTACAGTGAGTTTGAGGCCAGCCTAGGATATGAGGCCTTTTCACAAACAAAGTAAAATGACAAAATCAATTGGAGAGATCAATTTGGTTATGGAAGTTATCCAAGTAATTACCATATTTACTTAAAACCTATTGTCACTATGGCTAATAGGAGATTTTCTGGAAGTATTTGAGGCATGTTCAGCTGGCCTGAAGAGTGAGCAGGTATGTAAAAGTAACGAATGGGGAGTCAGAACTGATGACTAGATTGTTGCTGGTCATCTAGGCAGATGATGTTACCAAACACATATATGGAAGAAAGCATGATTTCAGGTTGGAGCACATGAGTAATCTGTACTCATGGAGGTCTATGGGCTTTAGTATGGAGAGCATTTTCTCTTTGATATAGCCTTCATCTCTTGCAGATTTTTTTTTAAATTTACTTGTTCTATAACACTGACTTATAATGTCAAAATCTCTACCTGTGGAGCCTTTAGGGTCTCTTGCAGTTAAGCATAGAGCAGCAAAGACTATGAATGTCTCAGTGCCCATGTTCACAGTAGATGATACACTAGGCAGTGTTTTAACTCTTGTTTTAGCTGTCAACACTGTTAGCAAGCATCTTTTTCTCAGTTTATTTAGTGCCATGTTTTCTTTTTACTTTTAAGTGTTTCTCCAGTGAATTTTGCTAATCTAAAATAACTCCCATGTGTAGGGCCATTGCTTGTTAATGGAGAAAATGTGTTGGGTGAGTGGCACATATTGTGAATGGTAGTGCTTATGACTATTGGGTTCATTGCTAATGAATCTTCTAAACATATTAAATATAATGTTTAAAAACAGAAATACACATACAAAAAGTTTGTCTATTATTAAGTTGATAAGATGTGACCAAAGGCTTATGTATTGCCTTTACTCTGTTTTTCCAGAAACAGCAGTTCATTATTTGTGGCAGAGTCCTGTGTTGTTCTCTTTAGGGGAGGGGGCGAGAAGGTACAGAGTCAATGATACAGACTCTGGGAGAATGTTGAAACAACAAGCTCAGTTTATTCAGGAAGAGGCAAGCCTTATATACCCTCCACCCCACCCTGGGGGAAGGACTGATGAATATACATATGCTGGTATGACATGGCTACCTCTCATTGGTCCAGGTCATCTCCAGATCATGTCTTAGCTGCTGTTGCTAAGACCCTTAGGCCCAGGTTGCCTCTCAGAAAATATCTTACTACTGGTTTGGGCCGGCTGGCCCATAGGCCTGTTACAGATGAGTCATCCCACAATTATTTACTAATTCAGTGTTTGTAAAATTTTCATAGAATGTATCCATTGCAAAAAGTGAGAATCACATATATGTGTAGGTATGGCCAAGATTCCACATGTGCAGAGAGTGGCCATTGAAGGAGGCTACACAATAAATATAGATGTGAGACTAAGTTTGATTATAAATACTTTAAAAATTAAAGAACTAGTAGAGAATGTGAAGGCTATCAGTAGTGTCAGATGATATACGTATTTGGGGTAAGATAATATCTACCCTATTTCTCTATACAAAAGGGTTCAAAATAAAACTCCTGGAATAAAACTTAATGATTTAAAGTGCTATAATATTCATTGTCATTCAGGCTTTAGTTAAGTGAGCAAATATTTAGAACTATGAAATGTTCCAGAACATTGCTCAGAGAACAGTCTAGAAATTTTATTTCTAAATTCAGAGAGTAAAGAAAACATTTTTTCCAGCTAAGCTTAGTTAAATGAAATTTTGAAGATATTTTCAATAGATCAAAAATAAAGAATAAAAATTGTGGTAGTGTAAAAAGCGTGTATAATTTCATAGCTCTCTTTTTGATAAGATTTATTTATATCCATAAAAGATAGACTAACACAGAAATAAGTGTATTTTCTTTGGAAAAGTATTGGTTCAATAATCTGTGTACTTTAAAGGAATGCTGTATGAATATGTTGAATATATCTTAAAACAAATTTGTTAATATTGTTTCCTTTGGAAGTTGCATTAAACCATACTGTATGACAGGCATTTTGATGTTGTAGCTTATAAGTTAATTTTGCTTTTGATGGTCCTTCACAATTCTCATTTTGAATGAATTGGAAAATATTGTTTCACTATCTCAGGTAATATCTATACCTTGAATTGTATACAATTTTAAAAATAAACATCAGTAGAAAAGAAAACAAATGTAGAAAGTTTGCTTGGTCATTCAATGTATTAAAGTCATTGCGAAGTGTAGAAAACTAAGATGAAGCATAGGCTGTGCTGAGCCTTCAGCACACTAGGAAGGAAACACTGGGCTGCAGGGAAAATGTTGACCAAGAACCTCACAGCTTTTGCTGCTCTCCGCATTTTGTGCATTTGCTGTATGCATTTGTGCCTTTGCATGCCTGTTGCTACAAGTGCACAAATGGTGGCTTCTTCTCTTCTATTGTTCTCATTCTTTTACATCCCTTGTGACTGTTTCATCTTCCTGGGCCAAGACCCACAGGTACTCATAAGCATCTCTTCATAGAGAAACATTTTTAGCATAAAAATTATGCAATAGCATCTGCAAGAGTATTCGTATTTTTACATTTGGCTCTTGCCTGAGGAGGAAGTAACATGATAAATAACGTATTATGCGTGAAGCCTGGTGAACACATCATAATTTATCAAAATGATTGCTGGCCTCAGAGCTGTAACTCTGCACATGTTTCTTGTAGTACAAGTGCATTGTTTCCTAAATATAATGAGCACTCGTGATGACTAAGTACACCAGCATGGCTTAAAGCATGGAAAGGAAATGGATTCCATTTTCTCATCTCCATTAGTTAAGACATTAGAACAGGAACTGACTATGGGTCATTGTACATCACAATGACTCTTTCTCAGATAGACAGGCATGATAGATAGATGGCTTGGTGTGGTTACAATGCACATTTCTTACTGTTTTCCCAGAATCACAATCCATAGGTAATCCTTTTAAAGCAATAAACAATGTCAAATGCGACTTCATAGCTTCAGAAAAGGAAGATGAATCTTCAAGTTTTATATTCTGGGTTTTATTTTTAAAGTATTTTGCTGAATCTTTACATCAAGCACAAAAATTGTAGTTGTTTCTTTCTCAAACTGTTGGCACAATTTAGGATTTATTCAAAGTACTTTGTGCACATATTGTCCTTGATATGTACTTTACATTATTTCTCAGATTTTTTTTCTGGGAGTTTTATGTCCCTTCAATGTAAGTTTAATTATTCTTGATCTATGAAAGGTTCTAATATCTGGTAATATCTTTATTCCTTTATTACTATTCTTTTTATTTCAGACTATATTAAAAGGTCTTAGTCATTTGTACTTTTAATGAATTTTTGAATCAGTTTGTCAGGTTTCATAAAGCAGCCCATTAGCCTTTTAATTGAAAATGTGTTAAATCTATAACTCTACTAGAAAGAGTTGTCAGATCTTCATGTATTTCTTCAAGATACAATTAGACAATCATAGATTTTCATGTTCACAAGAGCCCATGAAAGAATCCTTTTCTTAAAGTCCAAATTCTCTAATAGCTCTAATCACAGATCATGCTTTGTCATATTCTCTCTCATTGGTTCTTAACGGCTGTTTTTCAGAGGACAAAATACAGTAGAATTTTGGAAATGAGACAGTTACCCACTGAAGTAACACATAAAAGATTTCTAAAGCCAAATAAAAGCAAAAGAAAAGCTTGCTTTATAGAAGACTGTCAAAGGGGAGTTTTTGAACAGAAGTTTGAAAGTCTTAGAATAGCTGTTTTATTTAAAGCCCACTGCATGTTAAAGTCAGGATTGGATTTTAAACTTTTGAACTAACTCCTACTCTGTTTGCTAGGTTGACTCTAGATATAGGAAGCAAATCAAGAATTGCAGAACAGGGTTAGGCATTTACCATGGAACTGGACACTGTCTCCAGAGCCCTTCCCGTTAATGAGGTGCATCACCTGATATCACACCCTCCTGTCCTCATAGCATACCTGCTCACAAGCCACAAGATGTCTTCCTTGTGGATCATAATACTACACCTTTTTGATCTTCTCTTATTCATCATGCACAGCATGAACACAGAAGGCTTTGATCTGCATGGTTGCCTCTGAATTGTTCAATTTGTTTACAAGAGAAGCAGTTATGAAATTTTGTGTCTTGTATAAAATTTCAATATAATTTTTGCTCTACTTTTGGTAAATAATTTTCTTTCTCTGATGTATTTATCTGATCTTTGAATCAGATTAAGATTTTACTTCCAAAATTACAAGTAGGCCTTGGAATTTATATTCTCAGTATTTTATCTTAACTCAAAATATTTTAACCATTTTAATACTGCTTCTTTGAAATTCTTGGAAAATATTCTTCAAGTTTTAAGTTGAGATGCAGATACAGGATTTTAATAAATTCATATATAAACAGCACTGCTTCAAATTTATCTTTGATATTTAACTTCTTCAGGAATATTTATACATCCTATCTGTTTTTATATTTCTTATTTTTTACATATTATATACTTGATAATATTTACAAAAATATAGTTTTTTTTATAAATTCTCTTGTTATTCAATTTATATGTTAATCACATAGTAAACATTTAATTTTCATTAGTGGCTTAAAATTATTATAATGAGCCAGGTGGTGGTGCACGCCTTTAATCCCAGCACTCAGGAGGCAGAGGCAGGCGGATCTCTGTGAGTTTGAGGCCAGGAAAGGCACAAAGCTACACAGAGAAACCATGTCTCAAAAAACAAAAAAAATTATTATAATGAATTTTTAATTTTTTAACATGCTCTTTTAGTGATATAACTTGAGAATATTATTTTTATTACTCAAGTGTCCAATTTTCATAACTATTTTATTTTCTTTATTCAAGATTTACACATATTTTCTATGTAAACATTACCAAATATTTAGAATGTGTACCTACATAAGAATAGAAACTATCTACCTTATATTATTTTCTATCTAATGTATGACTTATGATAATGGTAAATTGCTGCATACTAGATTTTTATATCATTATTTCACATACATGTAAGCACTTGTCGAGTTTCATAATAGATGTATTATAGTAGGTATTTAGAATAGTAGCAGTGAGTCACAATGTAAATTATCTGACTCATTTCCCACAGTTTATGAAGCTTTATAAAATTAAAAAAATACCTCACAATATGAGAAACATTTCTAGACAGATGAATATAGTTGCTCTCATTACTGTAAAACATGCATTTTAAAAGAGAACAGTACATAGGCTCTGTGAATCAGGGGGTCACTTAACTTCACAGTGAACACAAGGACTTTCACAGCTCTATGTTTTGAAATTCACTGATGGGTGCACTTTTCTATTAATTCTATTAATATGTACTAATTTTTACACTTGTCAAGCTTTGCCGGCCCAGCCCTAATTTAATGGCACCAACTTTACCATTCTCCACTATGAGAATGTATACTGCTGGCCACACCATCCAATGTTGCTGTGCTCTTTTAGATTTTGCTCAATAGATTTCATGAATTGTTCTTTCTATTATCTATTGATCACAGATTAGCCAGTCAGAGCTTCTGCCTCTAGCAAAGAAAATCAGAGCCCTTTTCTATCTGTAAACCATGAAACACAAGGAAACTGTGTTCTTCCACCTTCCTGACCAAGGGGCATGTCCATGTTAGAGACTAAAACTCACAGGCACTGAAAGTCAAGGGTGTCTCAGTTGTGGCTGAAGCCAAGCTACAACTTCCCTTTTATTAAGGGAAGTTATGTGTTTTTCTGTACATTCATTTATTATTTATTTTTTGTTTAGTTCAAGTTGCCGTTGTGTTTATTTGCAATCAATCTCATTTCTGAGATTGAATTTTACATCAATTGTCTTACATTAATCTTTCTTTTGTCAACATCCATTGAAATGGAAACTCTTAAAGATAAGCTAACCAGCTAAATTCTTCCTTCTCCCATTGAAGGTGGGATAGATAGGGGCCTTGAAAAATACCTGAGACATATAAAGATGTAAGAAAGAAACATTATTAGAGTTAAAAGTTTCAGGGATTTTATAGTTCATGGCTACTTGTACTTTTAAATTGGGTGTTTTCAAGTAGCTCATTGTGATAGGGAGAATTCAGGGGAAGTCTGATTAGGAGCAAAGAAAAAAAAAAAGAACAGACAGGTACCCAAATTTTTCCTTCAAGGATATGCCTCCATCTTCTTTTCATTACCCACTACCACCACCACCAAACAGCTTTATTCCACAACTGTTCAGTAGGTGTTACAGATAGATAGCCAATTCCTGAACACAAGGGTCTTAAGGGAGCAGATCAAACTGTAACAGCTTCTTACTTGAAAAGAATGAATGAACGAAGAGTAAAATACAAACTCTACAGTGAAGAAACTTTCCTGGCAATGCTGTAGCAGAGTGGTCAAACAGCAAAGGTTAGCACAATCCATGTCATGTTCAGGTATTCTCTTGAGGCCAGCCAACAAAAGGGCTGCTGCAAATCTAGTGTCTTCTTTCCTAGAATTCCCAAACCCAAATCTAATCAGCAAACAAACCCACAAGATTTGACATTCTACAAGATGCCTTGTAATAGCCTTCCAATATGGAGGTCATTAAAAATCAAGAAAAACTAATACAGTGTTCTAGACATCTAGTGCAACAGACAATGAATAGGAAATGAAAGCTGATGAAGAAAAACTTATGCATAGAGTTTAATTCAAAGTAATATCTGGTGGATTTTTAGTTTTAACAAATAGACAATTAGACAATGGTAACATCAGAAGACTATCATACAGTAAATGTATTGAGAGGGTGAATTTGTATGCTTAGTAATGTTGCTGTCTTTGCAGCACTGATAATCTAAAGCTAGTCTATAATTTATTTAAAATGAGAACATGAAAGAACATTATGAACAAATCTGATAGTGACAAATTAGAATTATCTTTCCTGACCATCATCTTTAAATATTTAACACAAGTATATTCCAAAATATCATGTTTTAATTTTTTATAAACACAATATGTCTTTGTTATTGTTCTATTGCTTTGAAGGAACATCATGACCATCCAACTTTTATAAAGAAAAGTTTTTTAATTGAGGGCTTGCTTACAGTTTCAGAGGGTCAATCCACTTTCATCATGGCAGGGTGCATGGTGGCAGGCATGGTGCTTGCTGGAACAGTAACTAAGAGCTGTACCCTGATCCACAAGCAGAAAGAGAGAAACTGGGCCTGGAATGGGCTTTGGAAACCTCAGAGCCCTCCCCCAGTGACACACTTCCTCTAGCAAGGCAACACCTCCTAATATTTCTAATTCTTCTCAAATAGTGCCACTCCCAAATGACTAAGCAATCAAATATCTGAGCCTATGGAGGCCATTCTTCATCAAACTGTCACATATTGTACCAGGTTTCTATTGTCCAAACCTGCTAATTAGGACATTCTCTTCAGGTAACTTCTAGGGGCTGAGAACTGAGAACACCATGGGGCTCAGCATGAGGAGACCCTTCTAAGTTTTATTATATATGTGAAGGCACATGCCCACAATAGGACACCAGTTATTTTCTCAGTCAACAGAAACGTATAGACTACTTTCTTTGTGCACTGAAGGAGCTAGGCAGACAAAGCCTTCGTTCTCATGGAGCTTATGATCCAATGGAACAGAAAGTAAGAAAGCACACTAGCAGAGTGTGGTGTAGCTTCAGGGTAGGACACAGATATTCAAGCAAGTTGTGCCAGTTCTGTATCTGATTTAAGTCTTCAGGCAATGTCATACTCATGTGAGCATTGTCTGCTGAGACACTTGGCATTTGACCCAGAAACTAGGTACAGCAGTTTAGTAAAAACATCATCAATTTGGATATGCAGCTATCAAGGGAAAACACTATTGCAAGAGTTCAAAACACTAGCATAGCTCTGGAAATGACCCTCAGAACCCAGATCAGGAAGAACAATGGTGTCCAGGAAGTGAGTAGAAGGTCTTTTAAAGTTAAGTCACTCTTGTTCCTACCTATTTAAATAGTCATACCTTTGATGAACACCCTTGTTACAGCTACAGCTTTCACATAGTGTCCATGGGAATCTTGGCCAAACCCTTCAGGTTCCTGTTACATATGAAGAGCAGAAATCAAAGGCCCCTGGGCACTGCAGATGCCAAGGGCTTTTTCCTAGGGACAGAGAAGCTATAAACAGATGCTAACAGATGTGTGAGCTACCAGAAGTATTTTCATTTCTCATTTATCTAAATATCTACATATTTAACTTTATGCCTGCAATATTTCCAACAACTCACATCATTGGTAATTCTGAAAATCATGATAAATATCTAAAGACTAATCATTACAGGCAGTTTACCTTCAAATGTAAACTTCAATATTCATCCAAACTAGCAAAATTGGCTATGTACAAAAACTTAATATGTTTCTAGTATTTTCCAGTTTAAGGAAATAAGAAAAAAATGGGCCATGAAATTCAGCTTTCTAAAACAAACAAACAAACAAACATCCGTAAATGACAAAATCTGTTGCCACCTGTAGATGTAACCGTCTTTTTAAATAAGAAACACAGTGCCGATTCAGAGATGAAAGCCAAGAGGTCAGAGCAATAGCTAAGAGCTGAGATTAAAAACCTTACCCTTCACTGCCGCTGCTGTCCTACCTCTCCATAAGAGAGCTATTTCCTGTGTGTTTGTCCTTTTTATTGACTTTCTATTTTGCCTTCTCATTGGTTGTAAACCCAACCACATGACCTCCTCATCACTGTCCGTCTGTACAGACCTCTATGTCTTCTATGGTTGGTATTGAGATTAAAGCCATGTGTCTCCATGCTGGCTGTATCCTTGAACACACAGAGATCCCCCAGATCTGCCTCCCAAGTTCTGGGATTAAAGGCATGCACCACCACTGCCCAGCTCTGCTGTGGCTTGCTATTAGCTCTGACCCCCAGGCAACTTTATTTATTAACATACAAATAAAATCACATTTCAGTACAATTAAAATATCACCATAGCCACCAGCTGCTAAAAGGCCACCAGCTGGGGTTTGTGCCATGGCTTGTGCTGAGCAGACCTTGCTCCAGTACATGCACATTCTTTTGCTGATGGTGGACATTTGTCAAGAGACTGCTGAGGGCCTAGAGAGATAGCTCAGTGCGGAACAGTACTTACCAGAAATTGAGGGTTCCTGGAACCCACATGACAGGAGAGAGCAGCTCTGACCTCCACACATGCTTGCTCTGACTGAAGTTTTCATATGATTGTATTCCTTCCAAGCCTGACATATTTAAACCCCTCCTGCATATTATGTAAAGCTACTAACATAAAACACATTCACGGTGATGCCTCCAAATACCAAGATGAAAAGGCGAAATTACAAAGTTCCACTTGGACATAACTGAAATTCTTCCTCTTCTTTTCAAAAACATACTTATTACAATTCAAAAATGAAGGAAAAAATCCTATATGTTTTGAACTTTTGTCCCAAAGTCCTCTGTAATATTTATGACTTAAATGTCAAAAGGGGTTGATTGAGTTCTTTCACGAGCCAGCAGTTAATCATGTGTTCCTTGTAGTTGATTTCTATGTAGCAGAGGCAAAAGCAGGAACCCAGAGAGCTATTTACACTTGTCTTCCTTCATGTTTGGATCCCAGTTGGAAATTCCATTTGATTAGCATTTGGGCCATGGGACATTTCCTTTACACTGCTTGTTTGGGGTTACTTTTAGTATGTTAATCAGCAAAGGCAGTGTAGGCTCCCTGGGGACTTGATTCCCTATTCTCTAGGCTCTATGAATTGGGCTCTCTTGAGAGAAGTTGGCTGGTGTGACTAAAAGCCTCAGGAGACTCAGAGGTGCACTATGCTTCCATGGATGACAGTAAGAAGGACAAATCTTGCAGTTTCTACAAAAAGCTGGATTGGCCGCAAAACAACAACGAGTCTCAAAAAACACCACTCCAAGTTTTTCTATTCATTGATTTTTGTCTCCTTCAGGACATACATAAATAAGCATTTGCTGGAGATTTTAAAGTAGTCACATGAGTCACCAGATGGGAGTGGTTAGGCATTAACCTGTGTCTTAAGGATGAACCTTACAGCCGGGCGTGGTGGTGCACGCCTTTAATCCCAGCACTTGGGAGGCAGAGGCAGGCGGATCTTTGTGAGTTCGAGGCCAGCCTGGGCTACCAAGTGAGCTCCAGGAAAGGCGCAAAGCTACACAGAGAAACCCTGTCTCCAAAAAACCAAAAAAAAAAAAAAAAAAAAAAAAAGGATGAACCTTACCAAAGAGAGGGCAGAAAGAGAAAAACTGGAATCGGGTTAATAGCTCATTTTATAGACCCCTTTGTATCACTTGAAGTAAAAGTAAAACCAAGAGGCCTTTGCTGCTCTACACTTTGAAAGTAAGTGAAAATCAATCAAGAAATGCAGGAAGCTGAGCTGGGGACATAGCCAAGGGCTATCTATCTACCTGTCATCTACTTAATTTTACCTACCTGTAATTTCTCATCTATCTGTCTTTCTACCTATATTTTGATTGATCAAGGTCATAAATTTGATCTTTGATCCCCATGAGGAGAAAGAGAGAGAACACACACACACACACACACACACACACACACACACACACACACACACACCGAGAGAGAGAGAGAGAGAGAGAGAGAGAGAGAGAGAGAGAGAGAGAGAGAGAGAGAGAGAGAAAGGGAGGGAGAGAGGGAGAGAGAGAGTTTTTTTTTTCAGGAATCTTGCTAATCTAAAATCCTCTTTTCACCCTGATCCTAATAAGACTGGAATATTTCGACTGAAAACTGCCAATAAATATTGTGTTCTCATTTACTAAATGGGAAAACTGAAGTCAGAGCCTACAATAGTTTTTCCATGGCCATCATCTAATAGTAAGTGGGAAATTTTTCATGCCATGTCACCATTGCCATGTTTCTGTCTGCTTTTGCCGCCTCTGTGTGTGTGTGTGAAGCTGTCAGTCACCTGAACAGAGCTGGTCAATGTCACCAATAAATGTATCTGAAAGAAAATAATACTGCAAGTATGAGGAAGCCACAGAGGAGTAAAGCATTATCATGGGGTATCAAAGGGACAAAACAGCAAGACCAAATTGGAACTTCCCAGATTTTTAAGGTTGAATTAATACCTGAAAACCAACTGGAGTGATACGAAGGAAAGCCGGAGAAACAGGAGAGTAAGACTTTGAGTGGGAAGGCATCTTTTTTACTTCTTTATTAAAAATACACGTAGTACTAGTGAGCACGTGCACATGTGACGTTAGTATGGGCACACACAAGATATGCAACTATATGGAGGTCTGAAGACAATGTTGTGGAGCTGATTTTCCCCCACCCTTAACTTTGGTTCAAAATCCAATCTAGGTTGTCAGGAATGAACTGAAAGGCTCATACAGCTTTCACTGTCTTACTGACCCAAGGATGTGTCTTCGTACAGTTGCTAGAGTATCTCCCTTCAAAAGTAATACTAAACAAAATGACTATTAAGGGTCAAGGGTGAAGGCTGGGTGATGGTAGCACATGCCTTTAATCCTTACACTCGGGAGGCAGAAGCAGGCGGATCTTTGTGAGTTCCAGGCCAGCCTGGGCTACAGAGTGAATTCCAGGAAAGGTGCCGAAGCTACACAGAAAAACCCTGTCTCGAAAAACCAAAAAAGAAAAAAAAAGAAAGAGTCAAAAGTGAAAAGAAAACTCACAAAAAGTTGAATTTGTCAAGTATCTATCATTTATCTATTATCTATTGTTTATAGTTTACCTATCGTCTATGCATGTATCTGTCTATATCTCTCTGTCTGTCTAGTGAATCTGTCACATATTAATTTCTTCCTTATCTTCACTCATTTTTCTTGTTTTGTAGGATTATTTATACCCAGGAAGTAGTATTGTTTATCATTTCTCTTTGCTCAAGGGTGCAGTTTTGGGATGTTTTTAATGAACAAAAATATAACAAATTGAATATAGTCTAATTTATCAAATTTTCATTGAGACTTGTAATGAACATCTGAAATTTTATGTTCAATTTATCTTTAATGGATGTTAGTTTATGACTCGATACCTTGTTTTATAAACATTTTCCTGATGCTAGGCCATACTGTTCTGTGTGTTCTAGAATTTTACTCTTAAATTTAACCTTTAGGTCTGTAATCCTCTAAATTTTAATGTTAAAACTATTGTTACTAATTGTATACATGATATACATTAGGATTTAATGGCAGTACATTTCTGAGTAGTGAAATTTAGGAGTAAAAATTCCTTCTTTGTGCAATGGAACACGGTACATATGTACCGATGCAGGGAGGACCACACTAAGTGCCAAGGCATAGACATCCATACGGACTGAGTAGAGGTCACTGCCAGAGGAGCACAGGCTGCACTTCCATCCACGACAAGCTCTGAACTAGGCAAATCTGAGTTCCATCAATAGTCTATAGCAAAAGAAAAAAAACAGGTCAAAACTCCATAATGATTGCCAATGCCCAGAAAGCAGTGAAGGCAAGATTATTTTTCCAAATCAAATACCTGAATGTATACACATACACACATACATGCATATAAATATTCTTTATATGAGGGCCACATACAATAAACCAGATTTTCAAACAACAACAAAAATACACTGAAAGAAAACTTGAGCAACAAACATGGGTTATACAACATAAATCATAAAGTTGCCCTGAAAATAAACCTCAGAGGGTTGTCTTGATCGTTTGTGTTTTGATTTCAGCTACTGAATGCATGCACTGGCCCGATGACTCAGTAGAGCAAAGGACCTTTCTCTCATTTGTTCCATAAGCTCTTCACATCAGAACCATTTGGACACACAGATCCCATTGTTTAGTACTGCAACGGTAATAAGGAAAAGAGTGAGTGGGTTTGCTGTAATTAAAATGACCCTATATTTCTACAGAATTGCTCTGGGCAAGCTTGCTTCTCACAAGTTCAGAAGCCCAAAGCCACTAATACGGAATTATATCAGCCTCTGGCATACATACAATTTTCCATTCCAGAGCCCCACTCTCTTCAACTCTGAAATTAATTGCATTTAATGCTTTATTGAATTTTTCAATTACTGGTCACTCCTGGCCAAGGCTCTTCTTTAAAATTTCAGTATGATATCATTCCTTTGTTTTTAAATGGGAGGAATTTGGCACCTGCTCCTCTTTTCTCATTAACTTGAAGGAGAAGCTGATTCCCGACCACAGTGGCATGGAAAGCACTCCTGACAACACCACTTTGCTCTGTGGCTCTAAAACATGGCTGCACTTTGAAAGTCTACAGTTTTGAAAAATACTGATGCTTCTACTTTATTCTCAAATAAAGGTTTAGTTGGCATGGGGCATAAACAGTCTGGAAGTGCTTGAAGGATTTGGAAATGTGTTGAGTTTCAGATTCTCCATTCTTCATTATCTTCTCCATTTTCTGATTATGGTTTTGGTAGTTGTTTTGCGTATTCAAATGTTTGCTAATGTCTAACTGCAATAACTTTGCGTTGTAAAGGAGGCTGATATTTGAGTCATACTTTTGGAGTCTGGGGTTTTCTGTCCAGAAACATGTCACTGACATGTCACTTTTCTCTTCTTTAGTTTGTAACTGCTGGTTTATTGAAAACCCTAAGATTTAATATGTAGTATTTAATCCATAAATAACTCAGTGTTATTTAGCATCCTTCCCTATAGTTAAAGAAAACTGGTACCTTTGATTACTACTTCCTTCTGCTATTCTGCAGAACAGTATTGTGAATACAATTCATTCTAACAGAGCACATAACCACATGTGCGCAGTCTCTCAATGTCTTGTCAGGGATCTGTACAAAGAAAATACAGTTCTAAACAGAAGTCTAACTATAATAACTAGATAATTATTTTGTATTAATTTTAATTTTAAAAAATAAATTTGTTTTTATAACCTTTTAATTAGATAATGCAGATTATATTACAGTGGACATATCCTTTAATTATCACAAATATTTGAGCTAATTTATATTATTGTCCATCTCTGTCTATTTGTCTGCCTGTCTATCTACCATGTATCATCTTTCTTTCACCATGGATTTATTTATTTCATGGTTACCACTTTCTAAAAACAAGCAAAGCAAGAAAAATATAGTGTTCTAGCAGAGACAGTTCAAATACAGATAACTGATGGTTGTAATGCTGTAAGCATTGCAATCTCATTTACTTGGGCACTTTAAAAAGGAAGATGCAAATTTCAAGACCTGATTTGCTACATGGAGAGTTTAAGGCTATCCTAGACAACTTAGTGAAGTGATACCTTGAAGTAATAAAAACATTCAAACGATAGTTTAGTAGTAAGGCACATGCTTAGCATGTATAAGGCCATGTGTTCTACTTTTATTACTACAAAAAGCCCTGTGATATGATATTTAAATTGATATATTTACCATTTATCAAGTGCTTACTGTGCAAATTTAGTGTCTCAATACTTTTGCTCTATCTATATCAGAAGACTTCCATGTAGTTCTTAGGCCCCTTAATAACTTCAGGGAAATAAGCCTCAGAATTGTAAAGATATGATATGATCACAGTTTACATGTAAAATCTCTAAATTGGAATGCTTTACATTTTTCATGTTATAGATGTTTATTGAATCTAAAATATCTATTTTTGTTGGATGACTCTGAGAAATAGTGGAGTCATTAATCACATGAGTGAGTTGGATGCATGAGGTAAACTATTTTTAAAATGCTGATGGTGTCTGTATCATTAAGCAAAGAACAAAGGAATTTTGTTTCTGGAGCCTGCAACTCACTTTTAAAGAGTCCTTTCTCATCTCAGAATGCTCTAATTCACAACTGGGTCAATAAAAAAAAAAAAGCTGTTACTAAGAGTTTTTATAAATAGATAGCTTGGAATTTAATTTTTTCTCCAAGATAAATGAAGATTCTCACATTACAAAAAACAATACCAAGATCTGATAAATTGCCAGCCAGTTTCTCTCCCAATAAGACATCTTGTATAATATAATAGAACGCTGCAGACAGGAAATTGATACCAATATATTTTCCATCCTTTTCAAGTTGCTCCTCTTTTCAAGCCTTTAGAATACTCTGTATCGTGTTTGTGTCAGTGTTTGCTTTTCACCAGGAAAAGTTCCCGTGTGGACAACTTTGAGCTACACATTTCCTCTCTAAAGCACCATCTAGACTCTGAGAGAGCAGCTGTCAGACCGGCACTGCAACCACCCAATGAGCTGTCTAGTTTTTTGTTTGTTTCTTTGTTTTGTTTTTGATGTACTTGACAATTAATATATTAGATGTTTTTACCAAAATATTTTAAATATTACTCACACTTAGCAGTATTGCAGAGTCTACTGAGGTTCCCATGTAGGACTCCCTAGTAGTGAACGGTTATAAACATACTTCCAGGCGTATGTCTCTATTCTGCATGAAATGTCTTTTCACATTTTGGTCCATTTTCTAATTGTGCTGCTTTCACATTTTCTAAATGTTGTACGTTTACAGTTTCTTGACTATCAAAAAACTCTGTACAAGTATTTCACTTTACAATATTTCATAGTTGATGGAAGGTAGTGTATTTTAAACATCTAACTTACAAAGCTAATTTTATTTTAAATTAAACTTTACATTCAGACATTTTCTAATGGTGGTGAAATATCCAGATGAGCGTGTTTCTTATGAACTGATGAGGTGAGTAGTGAGTGGTGTTTATGTGAGCTGTGCCGACTGCAGCTGTCAGTCACAGAAGTGCTAGTTAGAAGGCTGGTGCTGTCTTTGATTCTGTGATTCCATTTCCTCATTTTCACTCACTTCTTTTCTTGTTTTTGGAGAGAAGAGATATTACTAGATTTAGAGCATAATTTTTCCTTCCCTGGCTTCCTGAGCATTAATTCTGCCTGCAGACACAATTAATGACCAATGAAATTAAGATGGGCTTTGTGAAATGTCACGACCCAGTTAGTCTATGTTTTCTGTCACAGTTTTACCCACTCAGAGAACATAATACTGAATGTCTGTTAAATTCTTAACTTGCTTTTCAATGCAAGGTTGTTTTTTTCTTTTTTAAAGGAAATTGTAGATTAACATGTAGTGGTAGAATCATGGAGACATCCTGTATGTCCTTTACCTGCTACTCTAAGTTGGAATATCTTGCATTAATACAGTGTTGTACTGTAACCAGAATATTGTCATTGAGATATCAGTTTATTTTAATCAAACTTCCCCAGGCTTGTTCAGTTCTATGCTGTGAGTTCAAAGCTCAGGAGTGTCCAGTCATAAAGATGATTTCTCACAACTAGTCATAGCCACCTTCTTCCTTGCTTTCTCTGTAATCATTGGCAACTACAGATTGGTTTAAGTCTTTAATTTTCTCATTTCTAGAATGTACTGTAAGTAAAACCATGCAGTTAGTAACATTTTTATATTGGAAATATTTGTTGGATGATATTGACATTGTTGGCAATTGATGAGTATTACCCACCCCACATTTCCTCCCACTCCTGTAGCAATCCCCCAACACATCTTCCAAATTTCATGTCTTCTTTCTTTTCCTTCCTTCCTTCCTTCCTTCCTTCCTTCCTTCCTTCCTTCCTTCCTTCCTTCCTTCCTTCCTTCCTTCCTTCCTTCTTTTCTCTCTCTGTTTTTCTCTCTCCTTCCCTCCCTCTCTTTCTTTCTTCTTGATAACATATCGAGTCTAATTAGTGCTGCCAATTTATTTTTTTTAAATCTTTCCTTAATAATACAAATTTTCTACGTAGCTTTTAAGCCCTGATACTCTGTTTTCACTATAATCCATTATGTTCATGAGGCTTTTTCCTGAGCTTTTAATTCAGCTCATTGAGTTTTTCATATCCAGTCATTACAGCTTTGTTTTTCTTTAGTAATACTGTCTATCTTCTCATTGAATTCTGTTTTCATATCTTAGAGGAACTGCCTTATGTCATCATTTCTTTGGCTTGGTTCTCTTAGACTAAATCTGTGTCTTTTTTGAATTATTTGAGCAAAATTACAATTATTCTTTTATTTTCTTTCTGGAAATTCTTTCAAACAGTTCTCATTGAGATCCATTTCAATTGGTTTAGTAATCTGGGAAGAAAATATGTTATCTAGTTTTATTGCATAATTTTTGTTTCTGTAAGGTGGTTGTATATATGTAGCTAATTTGGGGGTTTAGTCTTTCTGTCTTCCTCTCTTCCTCTCTCCCTTCCTTTCTTTTAATTTAAGTACTGCTTCTTCTTCTAGAGGAAGTATTTACAATGCTCATGCAAGGGCTAAAACATAGGAAGATGGAGGTGCCACTTTCTCTATGAATTCATGGATATAGCCCTGATCTTCTTCTGAGGGTCATATATGATCATGCATCAGATTAGGTCTCCTATCTGGGCCTGAAGCTTGTGTTGAGAGTTTTGGAACCCACTGCCCTTATGGGCCTTGCTCTAGGATATCTTAAGCTTTCTTTCTGGGTACTCAGCTTCAGTTGTTGAAAGTTGTTGACTCCCTGTAAACCTGTATACCTTATTCAGGGTTAGTTCAGGTCTCTTCCATGTGTTCTCAACTTTCAGCGGGAGTTGTAGAACTCCCAACAACTAAGGGTCTTACTCAGAGACCCCCCTGGAACCCCTCAATCTATCATAATGTCACAATTTAGCTTTTGTGAAGAGAGATGTAACTAATACCAGTGTGCTAGTATCTCTGTGGAATGTTCACTGTAAGTCAGCACATTGCATATAAAATAAAATTGCATGAAGTTTTTTTGTCCCTGGATTTAGTATGTGTATGTATGTATTTATATGTGTGTGTGTATGTATATATGTATATATAAACTTGCAAATACTGTACAGCTTTGCTTTATTTTGATACTGTATTAATTTTTGAGAATTTAGTATAATGTATTTTATTTATATTATTTTCCCTTCTCCAACTTCTACCAGGACCTCCTCTACTTCGCAACCTATTCAACTTCATGTTTTTCTTTCTTTCTTTCTTTCTTTCTTTCTTTCTTTCTTTCTTTCTTTCTTTCTTTCTTTCTTTCTTTCTTTCTTTCTTTTTTGCATTTTATTTTATTTAAAAATTCTTCATTTTACATACCAACCACAGTTCCCACTTCCTCCCCTTCTCCCCCTCCCCCTCCCATTCTCCCTCACCCCCTTCCACTCCTCATAGAGGGTAAGAACTTCCTTAGGTAGTCAACACAGACTGGTATACCAATTTGTGGTAGGACCAAGGCCCTGTCCCCTGGTTCAAGGCTGAGCAAAGCATCCCATCATAGGGGAAGGGCTCTAAAAAGCCAGTTCATGTACCTGGGGTAAGTCCTGGTCCCTTTGCCAGGGGTCCCACAAACAGACCAAGCCACAAAACTATCACCCACATTCAGAGGGCCTAGTTTGATCTCTAGCAGTCAGTACAGAGTCTGTGAGCCCACAAGGATGACCCCAGCCAAGACTACTAGCAATGGTGGAGAGGGTGCCTGAATCAGCCTTCCCTTGTAGTCAGATTGGTGACCACCCTAATTATCATCATAGAGCCTACAACTAGTGATTGAGGGAAGCAGATGCAGAGATCCACAGCCAAGCACTGGGCAGAGCTCTGGGAGTCCAGTTGAAGAGAGGGAAGAGGGATTATAGGAGCAAGGGAGGTCAAGATCACGATAAGGAAAACCACAGAGACAGCTGACCCAAGCTAGTTTTTCTTTCTCTTTAAAAAATAAAATAAAATATAAGGAGTGCATTTTGTGTCGGACAACTACTGAACATGGGGCCTTTTCTGTAGTGTGGTTGATATATATAATGTCAGGCTATTGAAGAACACTAATTTTCTTTCCCTTAGTAGCTGTTGGTTGCAAATATCTACTTGGCTATGGTGGGAATTTGTGGCTACTTTCCTTTCTGGTCGCTGGGGTTATGTCAATCCTGTGCTAGTGTAGGTCTTGCTCACAATATCATGGTCTCTGAGAAACCTCATCAGAGCAGCTTCATCTTGCACTATATGGTAATTAACACAGAGACTCACAACTGGACACTCTTCAGAGAGAGTGACTTATCACATTTCTTTTTCAAGGCTCGTGGATTCATGAGGAAGAGGATTTGGAAAGATTATAAGAGCCAGAGCTGATGGTCTACTTCAATGAAACAGCACTTTCTAGATACAGAAATGCTGTGATACATAATAAACTATCAGTTTTCCTATATATAATATTGTATGGTATAGCTAGATTTCAGTATATTGACTTGTATTCTTCATGCTTAGTTACTTATGGAGCATTAATATAAGGCTAAAAGCCTTCCCCACATTTACAAAGATGATCATGAAATTTCGGTCTTTGAGTTTATTTATATGATGTATTATACTTATTGATTCTTATATTTTGAACATCCCTTGGCTTGATTTAATACAGACAACTTGAACATGGTGAATAATCTTCTTAATGTGTACTTGAATTTAGTTTGTAAATATTTTATGAAAAAAATTCCATTTGTGTTCATCAAGAAAATGGCTTATAATTAGCTTTTGTTTCATCTTTTTTAAAAAGTTTCTATATTAGGCTAATATTGGCTTTGTAAAAATTTTGGTAACATTCTTTCCATTTCTATTTAATGGAATAATCTAAGAAGCACTGGTGTTACTTTTGGTAGCTTACCATCCATGCAGACCCACCCATGTTACTTTTTTTTGGGAGAATTTTCATTGCTACTTCAAATTTGTTGCTTATTATTGATCAATTGAAATTGTTTATGTTCTCTTGGCTTACTTTTTATAACTCATATGTGTTTATTTCCCATTCTTTTAGATTTTCCAATTTATTAAAAATGAATTTCAATGTATGCCACAATCTATATATTTCATTAGAATCAGCTATAATGTTTCAGAGGTAGTGGATTTATATAGCAAAACAAGATTTGCTGGGCATGAGAGCACCACTACACACATGAACTCACAGGGACTTCAGTAACACCAAAGTAAGATTAAAATCCCAGCATGGCTTGGAGTGGGCCTCATGGAGTTCTAGTCAGAACTACAGAGCCTTTGGCAGTTGATGGCTGTTGAAAGACAGAGTTAATTGTGTTTAGAGATGCAGCCCCCATGAGGCTATCCATGCTATAGGAGACAGTCTTGTACCCCTGCACTCACAGCCCGTACTAAATGGACTCAGTGGATTTTTTAAAAGAGCATATGAAGTTGGATGGTAGAAGCCATGGGTAATTACAAAAGAGGTGAAAGGGGTGTATTTGAAAAAAATGAATTACATACAACTATGAAATTATCAAACAGTTTTTAAAAAGATGTTATTCCTATATGGCATAAAGAAATTGAACAAAAAACCATCCAAAGGAAAAAAAATACAAAACATTCTTACAGATATATAATTCAATCAAAATCTTTATCTTTATCAGAAAAAAAAAGCCATTAAGTGTACAAGGGAGGACTGTGATATCTATGTCAACTTGATGGAGAAATTTAGTGCATTATTTACAGGTTGTTGAATACCTAGGCTCACATAGTTTATGGAGGAATTTCAATCTAGACAAACAATAACTAGGACTGAGAAATATTGATACAATGACTTAAACTCCATGGGAACAGTGAGTTGACCAATTCTTATATCAAGTTTTATTAGATACCATTTGTGTGTGTGTATGTGTGTGTGTGTGTGTGTGTGTGTGTGTGTGAGTTTTTATTCACATAAGTAAACTGTTGTGTAACTTTGAAGTTTTCTACCTTAAGAACTATGAGAAACTCCCCCTGTTGTATAAAACATACAGCCTTTGTTATTTTGTTGTAGCCCAAGACAATGGACACACAGGTGAAGCCACAGTTAATTAATCATCAGGCATTGATTATGTAAAAGATTGTTGGAAAACCTGTGTGCTTGAGTTATTTCAGTTACTTATTCTGCCAAATTCACAAGAAAACTCAGTCAAATGTTGAATTCACATCTTCAGGTTCTAAAAAAATATAGAAAACAATAGTAAGAACATGAATCTTCAAAGGATTGTAGATGAAATGTGAGCTGTTTCCTTATAATCAAAAACCTTAAATAAGTAAAGATGAAAGATAAGAGCTAATAAATGACAAGTGTTTGAAAAACAATCGTCAAACAATTAATAAAAACACAGAGAACAATCTGCAATTCCAGGTGTCTGGATCATTTTCTTCAGATTTTGGGCAGAAGCCATCTGTGTCCTGGAGCTTCTTGGCTTTTTATTCATATTAGAAGTTGGCTTCTTTAGAAGCTATATTTTTGGGGGATTCGTAGAGAATTTCACCAGAAAAATATCACAGTAAGAACATAACATTTTATTTTATTCTCATAAGATTTCTGTGCTGTGGTAAAAAGCAACTTTTGTTTTTCTTTTTTAGCATGGTTCTGAACATAAGTTGACTTGTTAAGATGTAGAGGAAACACTTAGTGGGAACAAGAATAGGCATATTGTATGAGTTAGCTGTGATTTTTTGTCATCTCTGTCTGCTTAGTGTTTGGGAAAAGTGCTTAGCTCTTAAGAGAGGACTGAAGTTTCCTGGGTTTCTGGTGTTGTGGCTGAAGGTTAACGACTTCTCCCTTAAACCACCTTCTCATGGCAAGATTGGAGAAGAAGCTAGAGAGAAGTTAAGCAAGACTTCCTTAGTGTAAATGCAGATTTACCTGGAGGGATTTAGAGCTGCATCACAATACACACCACAGGATGAGAGTTGGCTTGATCAGCCCACCACCCAAAAACCTAAAACAAGCTTTTAATGGAAAAAAAAGTAAAGAAATAAAGTACAACATGAGAAAATAGCAAGACGGGTAAGCTAAGATGAGAACCAAGAACTGGCTGGCTCCAATCCTGGGCACATACAACATTGAAATTGAACTTTGGCATGAAAAGCTGCCCTCCACCTTGCTAGGCCACCAAGCAAATGTTAAGTAACTAATGTGTCACTGTAGGTTTTTAATTAGTGGTCAGCTAAGGACATTTCTGTGTCATATAAGACTCTGGATGAGTGTTTAGGGCAGGAGATAACTAACCACATTATTATTGCGAGTGTTCTTTTTAACTTTGTCAGCTTCAGGCGAGGAAGGGATAGGTAATTGTAATGACTGTCATCAGTTTACCTTGTAGCTTTATGTGCCTTTGGGTCATTTCCAGCCTAAAAATTCCAGTCCCCAAACTGCTATTTTGGTTCATGTTCAACTAATCAGTGATAGGAAATATTTTTAGGATTTCTTGCTGAAAGATTAGCATTTGAACGTATTAAATTGCCTGTTTGAGAATCTCCCTACACCTAAGTAACCATCTAAGATGACCTCAAACATATGAAAGTTGGTAAGAGCTGCAATGGTATCAGAAGTACACCGTCAGTCAACAAAACTCAAGCGTGACAGGTCATTAAGTCTTTTTGCTAGCTTGGTTAGTAACATGGCATTGGCTTTCTCCTTGATCCCTGATTATTAAGGTTAAAGGAATCATAAGATAATTAATACTTTTGAGTAAAAAGCAGGATCCAAAATGCTCCATTACCAGGGCCAGCAAACAAATGATCTCATTATTAGAGAGATGCTGGAATTTTCCATATTACAAAAAACACAAACTTTTTTTTGTTTACTTCATTTTCTTCTAAATGCCACAGATCTATCTTACTGGCAAATAAGTGGGCTGGTTCATCAAGAGAATAAGCTAGCAGGACTCTAGGTCAATGACAGAAATGCACATCGTGGCATACTGTTCATAGGTACAACCAAGTGTTGAGTTCTCTTTCTATACCCTCCTTCAGAGCTGATCTATGGGACAGAGAGACACAAGAATCTGTAAAATGTCTCAAAATGCTGATAAAAGTGGACAATTTATTCTTAACTTCTTGCCTTATTTCATGAAAAGTTCCTGTCAGAATTTATTTTGGAATTTCTACTATACATGAGTAAATTTCAGGAGAGTTTTAGAAATAGGCTCATACAGCTTACATCCAAGGTGGTTCTGGTAACTGTTTTAGGAATACAGAGTCAGTTGTCTCTGTATTTAGTCAAAGTCCTCATTTATTCTAAGATCTTAAGTGGAGTCTCCTCCAGGCATGATTAACTAGGGTGTTTTCCTCAGAGAGCCTTTATGTGGATTTTGAGGAGAGAGAATATCTCAGAAGGTATTAAAATGTTTACAATTTCTGTGCCAGGTTGATTCTTCTTAATTTATTTCTCACTGAGATTAAGAAGTCCTATTTCAGGGCCAATGAGATTGCTCAGTAGGTAAAGGTACTTACTGCCAAGACTGGTTACCTGAGTTCTATTTTGAGATCTACAAAGTGGAAAGAGAGAACCAACTCTTTTCAGTTTTTCTCTGACCTAAGCTTGGCTTGTTGACCATAGCACTCATGTGTACACACACATACATACATTAACAAATACAAAAATATAATTTTTAAAATTGCAATAGAAACATTGGTCCAACAGCATTTCCAAATTCTGGACCACTCCAATGTCATACTTGTCTAGGTATGTCACAGATTTCTTGTCTCTTTGCATTGATAGTCCTGTTGCTATAGTTTTAGAGCAGAAGATCTATTCAAGTGTCTAAATTAAGATTACTTGATCATTGATCCCAAAATATCATTTAAAAAGACAAGTAGAGCTGAGAGCAGATAATGAGAATTAACCAACATGACCACACAAGGAAGAAGAATTAAATGATTCACTGACTCTGTATCAGTTTCTAAGGGTTTAGCAAGGACTTTGTGGTTTTACAGGAAATGGAGGAGAGGTTAGGCATTCATACAGCTGATAGACCAGGGCTTTGGATTAGCTCAGTAGTGCCAATATTCTCTTACCTTTGGTTAAGCAAGTTACTATTGCTGTTCTGACTTGAATGAACGATGTGGCTCATGGAAGAAGATTGCTCTTGCTCTGGGGTGTAGCCTTATTATGGTAACTATGGTAGTTGACCTTTGCAGGGGTAATGCCATCATGAAATCTTTGTCATGCAAGGCTCACTGTTGTTTGGAAGTGATTTCAATATTGGCCATTCCTATCTTTGTTGGAATCCAAAGTAAATTCAGAAATAAAGTAATAAAGCAAAGTAGAGAAAGACAGATGGAGTTTGCTGTGCCAATGATTGGTTCCCTCCTTCAGTAAGCGATAAGTGAAAAGGGTTCTGCCATAAGTATAGATATGACTCTGATCAGAATTACACTCTAAGGGTGAAATGAAATCTGTTAAGGAACACCCTTCCTGTGTATTTCACACTTCAGTCTTAAGGTACGGCCTATCAACAAAACAAGATTAAATCTGGAATCTTTAGGAGCTCTCTAATAAATTGTTCTTCAAGGCACAGTGGGTTCTCAGGGAATAGAGACATTGATTTTCTTTGTTAGAGTAAAATAGGAGTATCAGGACTTGAAGTCTTGCCACAATTGATAGAAAAGAAAGGAGAAGAAAGTAATTACATTTCATAAGGCCTAAACCTACAGTGACAAATGGAAGCAAAAATGATTGTGTAAAACTAGAAGCCATTTTTTCCAAATGTAGTTTTTCAAAAGACATATTTCTAATAGAGGCAGTGGAAATCCTCAGTTCCTGGCTGTTACTACTGTTGCCTTTGGGCGTGGTGGCTCGGGTTTTTCCAACACAGGTAAAGAAAGGACTAAGGACTAAGGGGTAATGTGAGCTTCTAGCAATCCCTTGAAGCTGAGTTAGAGCATGGAACATTTGTCTAGATTTGTCAATATCTACACAAATAAAAGATAACTAGGACTATTCTCAGTGAAGAGGTCTTCGAGACTATATTCCAGGTAACCAAACACTATTCAAGTTTATGTTCTCTAAAGAGGCTCAATTAATCAAAATTTGAGATGTAATTTGCATGGATGTTTTCATACAGACAATGAAATTCATAGTTTAAATTGCTTCACAAATAAGCAGTGTAGAAAAATTTTAAGTGATTTAGACTTTATCCAGTGGATGTATTTAACTCTTCAGGGTTAACTATGACCTATATACTATATAGCTTTCTTATAAAATTGATATTTCAAAAAAGACCTGTATTTTTTAGTTGGAAGAGAAAGAGGTATATGAAAGCAATGTCCAAGGCCTTCTTCTCTTTGGAGTAATACACAGGATCTCACCCACACATTACTTAGAAGTGTATTCACAGGGAAATGTAAAGTTTTTGTAATTCTGGTCAATGACTTGTAAAATGAAGGAACTTCTATAAACCTCTGAAGTGTTGCTGTACAGGTAAATTATTGGACCTCACAGGATAAATCAAACAAGTATTGATTTTATTGATCTAATGCTACATCTAAGAAAGTAGAGCAAAGATCTAAAGCAAGAAAATATAAAGCTTTAGGTAAAATTAAGTGTAAAAACTGGAAGATTTTTTTTTATCCTCTTTGCCTAAAGTGGGCTATATCTGAAACACAAACACATTGGTGTCTTTCTACAATGTATGACTTACTGCAGAACAATAGATTCATAAGATACAGTAGTTTCAGTGGCAATAGTTTGTCAGATGGTTCCATTTTCCTTGGTGATGTCAGTGGAGGTGAACAAATGCCCATCTTTTTATTCCAATTGTAATTACTAGTCTCTCCATTAACAAAGAAAAGTGTGTGTGTGTGTGTGTGTGTGTGTGTGTGTGTGTGTGTGTGTGTGTGTGTTTAAATGATACAGCATGGCTAGGAAGAACTAAAAAAACCAGAAGTTTTATGAGGGTTCAAAAGCTGGCTGACTCAACTTGGTATGCCAGACTTTGTTGACTACCCAAGGGAGGTCTTACCCACTTCTGAAGAGTGGATGGGGATGGGAGGGAGGGGGAGTGCAGGAAAAGGAGAGGGAGGGGAACTGTGGTTGGTATGTAAAATGAAAAAAAAAAAGCAAAAGCTGGCTGGTAGAAATATAAATGCATGTAATGTACTGATAAAATAAGGAACTCCAACCAAACCATAGGGAGAAACTGAAGGAGCTACGTTGGCTGTGACTGTCATAGATTTGGGAGCAGAGCCAGCTAAGATAAGTCCAGCTGTAGAAGTGAAAAGGCAGGCCATGGTATAGATAACAAGGTAGGTAGATGAATGGATGAAAAGATGGCAGGTTCAGATGATTAAGCAGAAAAAGTAGATGGCCCTTGAGTAAGTCACCTCAACATCAAGGAAGGAGCTAAGATCAAACCAGGACAGTATGGTGTTCTCTGTGTGTTGGTCTTTTGATGACATGTAATTATTATCCCAGTGTCAGATGTCACCCTCAGTATGTGATCCAGGTGCAAGAGTTATACCCTTTCTTTAGTGTACTTTACCTAAAAGTACACTAAGTTCTTGGTCATAATTTCCTTTATATGATTTCTGTAACTCACATGGTCCTATAGTCTCAACTCAGGCTGATGAATGTATAAGGTACTACACTTTACATTCCCAATAACAAGTAATTTATCAGGCTGTTGCATGGGTGTCAGGTGATGCTCTCCAATATCCATCTGGGTGCACAGTCATCCTCCATTCTCAAAATAGCCCAAAGCTGTATTAGTCAGGGTTCTCTAGAGGAACAGAACTGGCAGAATGAATATATATGATTTATTAGAGTGTGGCTTACAGGGTATACTCCAGCCACACCAAAACAAATGGCTGTTTCCTGAAGGAAAGTCCAATAGTTTAATAGTTATTCAGTATATAAAACTAGATATCTTCAGCTGGTCTTCAGGATATCTGAACTCCAAAGAAGTAGGTTCTAACACTAGTGAAGTAATGTCTCAGCAGCAGAATATATGAACTTGCAAATGAGAGGGAAGGCAAGCAGGCATAAAGCAAAGGCCTCTTTTTTCCATGTCCTTTATACAGGGTGTTGCCCAGATTTAGGGTGGATCTCCTAATCCCAAACTGTCCAATTAAGAAATACCATTCACAGTTGTTGTCAGCTGCATGGGTGGTTAGTTCCTTCCAGATGCAGTCAAGTTGACAGCCAAGAATAACCACCACAATGTTTGGTTGTAAAGTAGTTTCTTTGTGCAAAACACAGAATAAAAAGCAACCATTTTACTCAATGTTGATAGCACAGGCCAATGGACAGTATGATCTCCACATCCCTCATGGAATGTTTATACTGCAAGAAGATATTTAAATTATGCTTAATTTGAATATAAATATATATAATATTTATATAGAACATAAAGTATATGTGTTTATAAAACATATAAACACATACTAACTAGATGTTTAAATCAACTCTGAAATAATAATGAACTAAGAGACATGGCCCTAAAGGGCAAGAACTGGGTTCCAGATCCAAAGAGGAGCTTCATTAAGAGAGATAGACATCATATATAGAATGATAGGGACATTGAAGGAAACAGCTTTCAAGTCTTCCTGCAAAGGAGAATTGGTTTCTGATTCTCATAAGTTTCAAAAAAGAGGTAGGCAAACTTCAGACCACAAGGTTTCACCTTCCCTGGCCTATACACTAAGGAATACAGAGGCAGTAGATAGGGCCATAAATTTACTTTGCAGAGTGATAGGAGGAGCTGTAAGACCGCAGCTCAGCAGGTTTTCTTATCATCTCTGTGTCCTGTGAGGGATGGTGGGGAGATGACAGGGAGACTGAGCTTGTTTTCTGTGCTGAAGTCTGTGTCAAAGGTCATATCAGACAATATTAGTAATCTGTCTTAGGGACTTGGCCTGATTTCTTCCAGGCTGTTGCAGCTGGTCCCTTAGAGCAATTGCTTCTTGAGGTGTCAGGACTATGATCTAATACATCCACAGTAGCGAAGTGTATATACATAAATGATTTTCTTTGTCAATAGTGTTGGATGGAAGTTATCAGGAAGTAACTCAGACAAAATAAAATTTTTATTATACCTATTAGCAGTTATACATGATATATATATATATATATATACATATACATATATATACATATCTGTGTATATATACACAGATTATTAGTGAACTGTCCAAGGTAACACCATTTTGCCATTACTCAATTTTGTGTTTGCTTAGATAGTTCTCAGCCCTCTACCCCCATGACAGTCACATCTGCCCTGGCAACACATCTGAAATTTCCATGGCCTTGACCATGGCCCAGAGCACATATTAATCAAAATAATGTAAACTAAAATAGCTGAAGAAGTTATAAGTAAAAAATAATTGCCATATTATGTCTGAAATAATTACTATGCTTTGCCCAGGATGAATAGGTCAAGGTCACTCTGACTCTCATCCAACTTTAATGTGAGTTATGATCTTTGTGATCCTTGCCTTTAAAAAATGCTGTAGCCATGAGCTTCAGCACCAAGAGACTTTGAGGCATGAGCTTTCCTCTGTTTGCCTGCTAATAAAGCACTTGTGTGCTTTTAATTAGCTCACTCAGCACGGTTGTCTGTCTTTCTCATGTGGATTATTACATTAGGATATTTTATTATATACATGGGTATATATGTTTGATATCCCACAAAATTGTAAGGGAATACAGTGTAATAGAGCAGACAGGCTCATTTTTCCTTTTTCCTTCTCCTCCTAGTCATTAATGACCTTTCACACAATATTCTAAAGGTAGGCTCCTTCTTCAACTTGTAAGAATTAAATTGTAGAAAAGCATTGTGTTTGGAAAGAAAGTTCAGGTGCCACCAGTGAAGTTCAGATGGACTTTCAAAGAAGGCCTAGAACAGCCTTTGTAGGAAGACAGGCCTTTCAGAACAGGCATTTCCTATTGTCTCACAGTGTCCCTTTCATGATGGACTACTGAAAGAGACTTTTATCTACTAATGTGATCAGGGAAATCAGGGTCCCGTATTGCAGTTCTTAGTTTTGTTAATAAAATAAATAAAGAACATACTCAAAAGGAAGGGTGGTGACAATTTTATTAGGGTTTAAGAGAAAAACCCCAGGGCAGAAAGTTGTAAATCTTAAGAGTTTCCCAGAAGAGGAAAATGGAAAAAGATGACAAACATATGGTTTGAATTAAGCCAGCATGGAGGTCAACCACATACTAAATAAGCAGCCATATAGTGGTGGTGGTGGTGGGGGGTGTATAAGAATAAAGAATAAAGCCCAAAGTGTTATGGAAAACATGCTTAAAAAATAGATGAAGAAAGAAGAGGAAAATTGTATATTTCTAAGTCATTCAGAAAAGCTGCATGACTTAGAAACCTGTATGACTTGAGCTCTGGAAATGACTACTGTAGCAGGCAAGAGTTCTGAGAAGGAAAAGTACAATATCTCACTAACAGGATAATTATTCTTCTTATCTTCCCAACATGGTAGAAGTGGACCTCTCTTCCTGAGGGGCCCTCTCATCTCCAAGTTATTGACCTGCTCGACTGGAATGCTAGGTCTCCACCCAGGCCAGAGACTCACTCTCATGACCCAAAAGACAGAGATTTCCCTTAAGAAGCCTTGACTGCCATCGTAACTCTTTCTTCTGGGCTCATCTTTAATAAATCAGTCCCCTTACAAAGTCTGTCTCGTGGTTTTCATTAAAGCAGAAAACAGTGTGAACCATTGATTCCAGTAATAGTATAAAAGAACCTCATTCCATGAATTAAAAAAATAATAATTATTTGGACATTGATCATTGTCTTTTTTTCTTCTCGCTAGTAGAACTGAACAGCACATTGTTGTTTGACCTCAGTGGCATTATTGATTCTGAAATGATAGTTATTATACACGTAATTAAATATTACATATACTAATTTACTAAGTTAAATAGTATCCAGCCTGGAAATGAAAGAAGACTGTGTTAATGTTAAAGAAGAACTCATATTTTAAAAGAAAATATTATTTATCAGATACTTATTATACATTTTTCTAACTGATAAATAAAAATATAAATATGTAGGAAAATTTATTTGTTGCACCCTTGTTTGATATAAAATAAATATGGAAGCTACATGTAAAAATATCTAGCTAATAATAAGGGCACAGAGAGGCTACAGAACACACTGATCCATGTGTGGGAAGGCTTTTATTAAAGATATGAGAAAATAGCCAGGGGCCTTTGGGGAAGTCCAAAGCAGCCATGCCTACCTCTCTGGGGTAAAGAAGAGAAAGGCAGACTGGTAAGGGCAAGAGCTATCTCTCTCTGGAGCAGAGAGAAGAGTCGGGGCAGGGGTAAATCTCAGGGGTTATAAAGGAAAAAACAGGAGTTGCAGGATGAGGGTAGGAAACCATGTGAACTGGACCAGCCTGGAAGTTTAGGGTAGCAGGAAAGAGCTTGCAGGCCAGAAGAGCCCAGGAGTTTGGCATGCAGCCTAGTTACACATCAGTTGGGATCAGAGGAGGCTGGAGGTTAGCATGGGCTTTAGTACAGGTCACTAGGGAGGTAGCTCTTCCTGGCAGACAGAAACCCATTTCACGGGGTCCAGAGGAATGATGAAAACAAGCCTTTATCTGCCCGCAATCCTTCTGCCATATGCATTACCTTTTGGAGTTTGGGACTTTGCAATAAGATGGGGTAAATGGCTTACAAAGCTTAGAGTTAGCAGGAGAAATAAAATGGCAACAAATTTAGCTTTTCATAGCTTTTTCCTTCAAACAAGTTTAAAGCCTACTGTAAAAAAGAGTGTCATATTACTTAAAGTTACAGTTACAATACCAGAAATATTAAAATTGACAGAAAACTACAATTTATAGTGGATTTTGCTCTACGAAAGAAAAGTTTTGGTTGCCTTAAATATTTTTACATTTATCTTTATTTTGTGTGTGAGTGTACATGTGTAACTGTGGTGGTATGCACATGCATGTGTAAGTGTGGTAGCATGTGTGTGCATGCATGTGTACGTAGGTGTGGTGGTGCGCATGTGTAAGTGTGGTGTGTGAGTATGCATTTGTAAGTGTGGTGGTGTATGTGTGCATATGTAAGTGTGGTATGTAGTGGTGTGTGTATGTGTGTGCGTACATGTGTAAGTGTAGTGGTGTACATGCGCATGTGTAAGTATGGTGGTGTGTGTATGCATGTGTAAGTGTGGTGGTGTGTGGGTGTGCATGTATAAGTAAGGTAGTGTGTGTGTTTGTGCATTTGTAAATGTGGTGGTGGTGGTGGCTGTGTGTGTGTGTGTGTGTGTGTGTGTGTGTGTGTGTGTGTGTGTGTGTGTGTTTATGTGGTGATTAGTGGACAAGCTGTAAGAGTTGATTGATTTTCTTCTTTTACCATGTGAGTCCTGAAGATGGAAATCAGCTCTTTAGGATTGGCAACCAATGCCTGTTGACATAAAAACTACAATTCTCATGTTAAAGGGAATAAGGAACAGTTTATTCTGGAACAATTTTGTGTGTGATTATGATTTGAAAATACAGATTTATGTTGTCTCAAATTCCATGTTTCAATGTGGAAGCAGTTTCATAATTTTAATAGGACAAAGAAAATCATAAATCAAGGCATGTGTAAAATACATTGGTGAGTACATCAGAGAGTGGGTACAAGGAGATAGGGGAGCTTCTATAGGCCTAAGATACTATCTGGGTAGACCCTTAGCTCTTGGATTCATGAAGGTAGTGTTCTGCTAAGTTAATCGAATCTAAGAGGTTTTGTTTATTATTACACGATGGTAGCTCTCGGCTAAAAGCTTCTTATTCATTATCACAAGGTGTTAGTTCAGATTCAGTATGGCTGTTCCAGAAGGCTAAAACAACCCAAAGTGAAGTAATTAGCCTATGAACCTACAAAATTCCAGTTTTCACAGTGCTGAGATTCCAATAGTCAGTCTCTGCAGACCCAGAAACTCCTTCTAGGAGTGTTTGTTCACAGCCAGTTTCTTTTCATGAATTTTCATTCCCCTGCTTTTACCTTCTGAGCCATCTTCCTGGCTCTTAAAAATTATTTTAACATGCATTTTTATTAACAAGAAAATATTTTAAACACTAAACCAAAATAAACTAGCTGAACAGTGGGTAAATGTGATATAATAAGCATTGAATTAGGCTGATTCTTATTTCTCTCCCCTGGGTATGCAAACATGTGATGGAATACCTTTCTACTGAAAATCGAGTTAAACTGTCCACTTCCTACTGTTTTGGTGGGAAGAGAAAATGCATTTTCTTGATTTGACATATCACAAATGGGTCCGTTGTATGAGTTCAAATGTTAGCTAAGGCCACCCCTTATTTTTTAACTCAAATCCCATTGGGACTACTACTCTGTGGCTGTGGGGCTTGTATGATTTATGCCATTTCTGACTCCCTTGTTCCTGTTTGAGCTGGCCTCTTAATCTCAGCCTGCTTGATTTCACTTGGATATCAATTGCTTTTGCATCTTTAAGCGGAGAAATCCAGCCCTGTTCTTTGTACTTCCATTGTGTCTGCCTTGTGTATCAAAAGACTCTTTAAGGTTCTGCTAAGACAAAAGGCTCTTTTTAGAGCTTTGAAAAGAAAAGGAGAAATGTCAGCTGCTTTGAAATGTGAAACGTTTATCATCTTTCCTTACTCTTTTAAGTGGAAATAGTCAGTTGAGAATAAAATTTGAATTACAGAGAATTATACACCAACACTCCCAAAATTTTAAAGCAAATATAATAATCTTTCCTTTAAAAAAATCAACATTTTTGATCAGCTGTACCAGTTAATCCCTGAGTGTGCTCAGCAGCTGCAGAGGCAGCCATGTTTAATCGGAGACAAGAGTACACGTGACTTGAAATACTATGCTTGATGATATCTGAAAGACTATCGAAAGCCCACTGGAACACCAGTGCCTGCTGAGAACTTTGGGGGACTCCATATCTTAGCTGCAGACAGAATTACATTAACCAGCAGGTAATTTCAGTTTGGGGAGGTGGTAGTGTCAAATTTGACAAAGGCTAAAATGCTCTGCAATTTCCTGCTGTGTTGAAAGATTCTGAGGACTTCTTTTCTTACCCAACAACCCCCTCATTTTAATCTTGTACAAAATAATTATCATTTTTTAAAAAATGGATGTGCATGTGTCAAAGAATGCCTTTGGAAGGCAGAGGACAACTTTCAGGGTTTTTGTGCTTTACCCTCTTGGTCCTGGTGAATCAAACTCATGTCATCAGGATTGAGTGGCATCATGTTTACCTACTAAGTTATCTCAGTGCTTCCCCCCTTCAATTTAATTCCACGCTAGTATGGGAGACTGGCAAAGTGTTCTGAGAGCAATTACCAATAACCCTGAGAAATTCCTACCATCTTTAGTGAAGTAGAATGAAATTCTAGTCAAATCAGTAAATCCCCATAATTAGTCTTGAGTTTCTGGCAGCCTAAGTAGCTGTCCCATGACAGAGCTACCAACCCACAGGATTTGAATGCTCCCTCTTGCATTTTAGTGTCATGGTGAAGTCAGAATAGAAGATCCACAGACTGACACATTATGAAACATTAGAAGTTCAGGGCCCAAAGAAAGAGACCATGACAACAACTTCAATTAAAGTGTCTTGACAAGGCAAAAATTTGGTCCTAGTCAGAGAAGTATGTTAGTCATAAAATCAGAGGGAAAGCACACCAGGAGGGAAGTGCACACACCAGGAGGGGCAGGGCACACCAGGACAGGAAGTTCACTTGGATTTTAATGCAGGTCTCACCATTGGCTGTGGGGGGGAGGGGAGAGGGACTTCAGAGTCTTGTGTAAGGCTGATTTTAAAAGACTCAGCACAAAGGAAACGAATGAACGTGGCTGTGGGTAGGTCACTTAAATCACTTGAGATAATGTAACCAGGACTTTGTGAAAGTAAAAGTTTTATTGGGCATGTGAGTGTAAGGGTGATTAAATATTTGCATGAAGGCTTTACAATGTGGGGGAGATTTAAAAAATATATATATCTTTCACAGCAGGGGAGAATAAGATGTGAATTCATTGTTCTACAAAAATTCTTTGCAACGTTTGAGAGAAGTCTAATATTTGATGTTTATTACAAAAAAAGAATGAAGAAATGGTAAAGAGAGAATAGCTCTGTAATGAAACTGATTGGCAACTTCAGCTGTCATGTGAAGGAGAGTTTATTTACAGTTTTGTTTTGAATTGGAGAAAGAAAACTTCTTTTGACCTTTTCTGAATTAGTATTACAATTCAGGGAAAATGTGAAAGAGAAGCAAAAATATACATGTGTCCACTGAGCTGTGGGCCTTTCCTGGGGTAGCTTCCTGATGCCCTGGCTTTAAGACATTTCCATTCTCAGCATGAGTGCACCTGTGTGAATTTTAATTCCTTAGAATTCACAGTTACAGAAGCATATGCATTTTAGTATTAGGATGGATGCTAGTGACTGCTTTCTCTCCTGAAAACTTTTATAATAGACATCATTGGAAGCTTCAAATATCTGAATTAATTAGGTTACTTATGCTGGAATGGCATCTCATATCTAAAATTATAAAGCCACTCAGATTTTAATCTTATTAAGATCGTGGTATGAATATGAATTGTAATAATTCTGTATTTTTTTTTTCTGTACAGTTGAGGTTGGCCTCAAAGTCATGACAGCTTCCTGCCATGGCCTTCCTTGGTTGGGGACACAAACAGTCACTGATAGAAATGGCAATAGATCTCTGTCCTTGAATCATGAAAAGCACATAGCATAAGTAAAGTTAATGCCATACTTTTCTGAGAATAAATACTGCTGAAATTGTTACTGAGAGCTGTGGGATGTTCCACCAGAGTCAGCATCATGTTATTAGGGAACTCATGGTTCTTTCTTGGTTTTTTGATCTTGATAATAAAAGCACTTAAGAAATGAAAGACTTCCTAGAGATCAACGAAAATGAAGACTCCACATACCCAAACTTATGGGACACTATGAAAGCAGTACTAAGAGGGAAATTCATAGTACTAAATGCCCACATAAAGAAGTTGGAGAAATCTCACACTAGTGACTTAACAGCACACCTGAAAGCTCTAGAACAAGAAGAAGCAAAGTCTCCCAGGAAAAATAGATGCCAGGAAATTATCAAAGTAAGAGGTGAAATCAATAAAATAGAAACTAAGAGAACAATACAAAAAATTAATGAAACAAAGAGTTGGTTCTTTGAGAAAATCAACAAGAGAGACAAGCCCTTATCCAAACTAACCAAAAGACACACAGAGAGAATCCAAATCAACAAAATCAGAAATGAAAAGGGGGACATAACAACAGACTTTGAAGAAATCCAGAGAATCATCAGGTCATATTTCAAAAACCTCTACTCCACAAAACTGGAAAACCTAAAAGAAATGGATAATTTTCTGGATAGGTACCACATACCTAAGTTAAATGAAGACCAGATAAACTATTTAAATAGTCCAATAACCCCTAAGGAAATAGAAACAGTCATTAAAAGTCTCCCAACCAAAAAAAGCCCAGGACCACATGGTTTCAGAGCAGAATTCTACAAGATCTTCTAAGAAGAGTTAATACCAATACTCTCTAAATTGTTCCACACAATAGAAACAGAAGGAACATTACCAAACTCCTTCTATGAGGCTACAATTACCCTGATTCCTAAACCAAACAAGGATACAACGAAGAAAGAGAACTACAGACTGATCTCCCTCATGAACATTGATGCAAAAATACTCAATAAAATAATGGCAAACAGACTCCAAGAACACATCAAAACAATTATCCACCATGATCAAGTAGGCTTCATCCCAGGGTTGCAAGGGTGGTTCAACATACAAAAGTCCGTCAATGTAATAGACCATATAAACAAACTCAAAGAAAAAAACCACATGATCATCTCACTAGATGCAGAAAAGGCATTTGACAAAATCCAACACCCCTTCATGATAAAAGTCTTGGAGTGATCAGGAATGCAGGGAACATACCTAAACATAATAAAGGCAATGAACAGCAAGCCAACAGCCAACATCAAATTAAATGGAGAGAAACTCAAAGCAATTCCACTAAAATCAGGAACGAGACAAGGCTGTCCGCTTTCCCCATACTTATTCAATATAGTACTTGAAGTTCTAGCCAGAGCAATGAGACAACAAAAGGAGATTAAGGGGATACAAATTGGAAAGGAAGAAGTCTAGCTTTCCCTATTTGCAGATGACATGATAGTATACTTGAGTGATTCCACCAAGGATTCCACCAAGGAACTGATACATCTTATAAACACCTTCAGCCACATAGCAGGATACAAGATCAACTCAAAAAAATTCAGTAGCCCTCCTATATACAATGGACAAAGAAGCTGAGAAGGAAATCAGAGATACATCACCCTTTACAACAGCCACAAATGACATAAAATACCTTGGGGTAACACTAACCAAGCAAGTGAAAGACCTATATGACAAGAACTTTAAGTCCCTGAAAAAAGAATTTGTAGAAGATGTCAGAAAATGGCAGGACCAACATAGTAAAAATGGCAATTTTACCAAAAGCAGTCTACAGATTCAATGCAATCCCCATCAAAATTCCAACACAATTCTTCACAGACCTGGAAAGAATAATACTCAAATTCATATGGAAAAACAAAAAACCCAGGATAGCGAAAAGAATCCTGTACAATAAAACAACCTCTGGAGGCATCACAATCCCTGACTTCAAGCTCTACTATAGAGCCACAGTAATAAAAACAGCTTGGTATTGGCATAAAAACCGACATGTGGACCAATGGAATCGAATTGAAGACCCTGACATTAACCCGCACACCTATGAACATATAATTTTTGACAAAGAAGCCAAAAGTGTACAATGGAAAAAAGAAAGCATCTTCAACAAATGGTGCTGTCATAACTGGGTATCAACGTGTATAGAAGGCTGCAAATAGATCCATATCTGTCACTGTGCACAAAACTTAAATCCAAGTGGATCAAGGACCTCAACATAAATCCAGCTACTCTGAACCTGCTAGAAGAGAAAGTAGGACATAGTCTTGAACACATTGGCATAGGAGATCACTTCCTAAATATAACACCAGTAGCACAGACATTGAGAGAAACAATCAGTCAATGGGACCTCTTGAAACTGAGAAGCTTTTGTAGAGCAAAGGATATGGTCAACAAGGCAAAGCGACAGCCTACAGAATGGGAAAAGGTCTTCACTAACCCTACATCTGACAGAGGACTGATATCCAGAATATATAATGAACTCAAGAAATTAGACATCAAAACAACCAACAGTCCAATTAAGAAATGGACTTAAACAAAGAATTCTTAGTAGAGGAAACTCAAATGGCTGAAAGACATTTAAGGAATTGCTCAACATCCCTAATCATCAGGGAAATGCAAATCAAAACAACTCTGAGATACCACCTTACACCTGTCAGAATGGCTAAGATCAAAAACACTGAAGACACCTTATGCTGGAGAGGATGTGGAACTAGGGGAACTCTCCTCCACTGCTGGTGGGAATGCAAGCTTGTACAACCACTTTGGAAATCAATATGGCGCTTTCTTAAAAATTGAGAACCAATCTCCCCGCAAGATCCAGCTATACCACTCTTAGGCATATACCCAACAAATGTTCAATCATACCACAAGAGCACTTGCTCAGCTATGTTCATATCAGCATTGTTTGTAATAGCCCAAACCTGGAAACAACCTAGATGCCCTTCAACTGAAGAATGGATAAATAAATTGTGGCACATATACACAATGGAATACTACTCAGCAGAGAAAAACAATGACATCATGAGGTTTGCAGGCAAATGGATGGATCTAGAAAAAATCATCCTGAGTGAGATAACCCAGACTCAGAAAGACAAATATGGTATGTACTCACTCATAGGAAGATACTAGATGTGGAACAAGGATGACTGGACTGCTACTCACATCACTAGGGAGGCTACCTGGAAAACAGGACCCCAAGAAAGACACAGGGATCATCCAATGACAGAGAAATGACTGAGATTTACATGAACAACCTGGACATGAGTGGGAGTAATGAAGGGCGAGGGTCGAGGGAAAGAGAGCCTGTGGGAGCGGGAGATCCCAGCTGGATCAAGAACAGAGAGGGAGAACGAGGAATAGGAGACCATGGTAAATAAAGACCACATGAGAAAAGGAAGAAATAAAGTGCTAGAGAGGCCCACAGAAATCCACAAAGATACCCCCACAATAGACTGCTGGCAATGGTTGAGAGACAGCCGGAACTGACCTACTTTGGTGATGGGATGGCCAAACACCCTAATAGTCGTGCTAGAAACCCCATCCAAGGACTGAGGAATCTGGATGCAGACATCCACGGCTAGACCCCTGGGTGGAGCTCTGGGAGTCTAATTGGCGAGAAAGAGGAGGGTTTATATGAGTGAGAATTGTTGAAACCAAGGTTGGATAAAGCACAGAGACAAATAGCCAAATGAATGGAAACACATGAACTATGAACCAAAGGCTGAGGGGCCCCCAACTGGATCAGGCCCTTTGAATAGGTAAGACAGTTGATTGGCTTGATCTGTTTGGGAAACATCTAGGCAGTGGTACCAGGTCCTGTGCATGAGTTGGCTGTTTGAAACCTGGGGCTTATGCGGGAATGCTTGGCTCAATCTGGGAGGAAAGGCCTGGACCTGCCTGGACTGAGTCTACCAGGTTGATCTCAGTCCTCGGGGGAGGCTTTGCCCTGGAGGAGGTGGAAATGGGGGGTGGGCTGGAGGGGAGGGGAGGGGGGCAGGAGGGGGGAGAACAAGGGAATCCGTGGCTGATATGTAGAACTGAATGATATTGTAAAATAAAATAAAAGGAAAACAAGTATTTAAGAATGGTGGTTGTGCCAGGTGGTGGCACACACCTTTAATCCTAGCACTTGGGAGGCAGAGGCAGGCGGATCTCAGTTCATTTAAGGCCAGCCTGGTCTACACAGTGAAACCCTGTCCCCCCTCTCCCCAAATAAAAACCAACCAACCAAAACAAAGAATGATTCTTGCTATTCCTGTACCTCCAGAATCCTACTAAAAAATCACTTACTAAGTCTATAATTTGAAGCATACTTCCTACTTGATCATCTAGGAACTTAAAAGGCAGGTCAAAGGCAATTTTATTTGAGTGAAAAAGAAAATCTCCACGGTGGCAAGCTGTAACTCTTGCCAGTTGCCTAGAGGAAAATGGAAAAGAAAAGCCATGTTATTTGAGTTAACCTGGCTTAGAGGTCAGGGCACTGGGGCAGGGAGTCACCTGGTAGAGAGATAGAATAAAGAAGTCCAAAGTTTCAGAAAAAGAGCCCTTCACTTTGAACACCATCTTAAAAGAGAGAAGAAAAGGAAAGTATCAGAAAGGTGGGCACCCAGCAGGGCCTCAGGCCCTGCACTTAGGGACAGGGAATCTGGAGAAGAGAATTCTTCATCTCTTTAACCTGATTGAAGGTGGCTCTGCCTTTCTAAATGGTAGCCCCTTAGCCAGGCCATTGACCAGTCCAACGAGATTAACATTAGCTTAGAATCTTAGGTCTCCACCCAGGTCAGAGAAGTAGCTTTCCCTGGTGGGCCCCCAGGGAGTCTGATCAAGGCCACAAAATTCTTGAAAAGGATGTGAGAACTCACAAGAGCTTCTTTTCTTGGGAAAAAAAAAAAAAAGATATTGCTTTTTCAATTTAGTTAGGTAATGAGTCTCAAACTTTTATCTAAAAAGTTTTTTTTTTTTCAATCTGAATCCCAGGTGGTTTTATTGAATATTATAAAATAGATTAAGATGATTTTGCTGCTATTAATCAAGGGAAAACATTTTGCAAGAATATTAGAAAAGGAAGAGTCTGTGTAACTATTAGAATTGCAAACTTTACCGTGAAAAGTTATGTATTATTAATTGGTTTGAAATATTAAGACATTAAACATATGTTCAGTGGTGCTTGACAGTCAAACTTGCATGCAATCTGTTCATAGGAATTGTCTCTTGGAGACATCTGGGTAGTTCTGTATGTTTAATGATCAGTAAGTGTAAAGGCGCATCACTCTGCAGGAGCATGACACAGGTCAGGGGTCCAGCTGTTGTGAAATTTGGTTCAGAGTTCAGTAGAAAGATGGCTTCATTTTCATCACAGTTTGATCCACTCCACTCTCTTCCATTTGTGGAGTTCTGGAGAATATGCCAATGTCACTCTTTATTACAAAAAGATGCTGTGACCACATGGAAATGAAAATTGACTGAGGGAGTTCATTACTGGGTACAAACTGAATAGAATGAAAAGAAATGCTTACTTCTCTTCTATATAAAACTCTCCCTCACCTCTCAGTGGCTGCAGAATTATTTGAAGCAGCATATTTTGCATCTTTGTCAAAGCATTTAAAACAAAAATATTTAAATAAATGTTTGCATAGGCACACAAACACACACACGTGCACGCACACACCAAACAACCGTGAATTTGAGTGTTTATGCTACTGTTCAGTAGCTGGATGACTTTGTGTGAACTGCTTAACATTTCCAGCCAAGCAAACTGACCTATACGCTGAAACTGCATAATCGGTGAGGCCTGTCTCAGGTTTAGAATTTTAGAGTCATTACACTGTTGGAGGTTGGAGACCATTGAACTTGAATGGATTTATTTTTCCAAGAGTAAAGCCTGTACTAGCACAACTACTCAGAAAAGCAGAATGGCATCACCCATTTCTAACAAAACATTTATTTAATAGAGGGCATAGGCATACAAGTTCTAAAAGGATGAACCAGCAACAGGGGGCTGCATCATTGATGCTTGGAACTTTAGGGGCTCACATCCTATTTTGCATCTAGTACTAAGAGGGTGAACAAGCCAACACAAGAATGGGAAATTTGCAGCTGGTTACATCCACAATTAGAAAAGAGAAAAAACATTTTATGCCCTCCCTTCATCTTCCAGTCTCCCTCTAGGGTTTCTCTTTAGCAATATGAAGCCTGTTATCTAGTGGTGTGGAAACGGGGCTTGCCTCACAGAGTAGATTAGGGGATAGCCAATACTGGGGGAAAACAAACTGCATAAACTGCTTTATGAATTTGGGCTGTGTGAAGCTCAGAATAGAGTCTTAACAAGGTCCTGGTGGCAATACTTAGTCCCACAAAACAAGAAAAATCTTCATGCTATTCACATAGGAGATGGAAATACTTTTTCTCAATGTGTCTGCGTAATAATTATTGTTGTGAATGCTGGGGTCTGGATTATTTAATGTCCCGTAAACATGATGAATCTACCCCAACAAATCACCTAACGAAAGGAACAAAAACTCCACCATAGGTGGAACTGTAAGGTTCAGAATAGGCCGCAGCACTTTGTGCTCTTGTGAACTATTCCTGTCAATATAATCCCTGATAAACCAAATGAATATAAGAACTAATTATGCTCCACTAATAGAGAAAGAAAACTCCAGAATGTGCTGTGTAAACTATGGAAGACATGCTTTGAGTTGTTTTTTGTTTGTCTGTTTGTTTTGGTTTCCTTTGTTTTTTTTTTTTTTTTTTTTTGGTTTTTTTTTTTGTTTTTTTTTTGTTTTTTGTTTTTTTGAGACAGGGTTTCTCTGTGTAGCTTTGCGCCTTTCCTGGAACTCACTTTGGAGACCAGGCTGGCCTCAAACTCACAGAGATCCACCTTTCCTGGAACTCACTTTGGAGACCAGGCTGGCCTCAAACTCACAGAGATCCGCCTTTCCTGGAACTCACTTTGGAGACCAGGCTGGCCTCAAACTCACAGAGATCCGCCTGGCTCTGCCTCCCGAGTGCTGGTATTAAAGGCGTGCGCCACCACTGCCCGGCTTGTTTTTGTTTTTTTAAGACATGGTTTCTCCGTGTAGCCTTGGCAGTCCTAGAATTTGCTCTGTAGACCAGGCTGGCCTCTAAATCACAGAGATCCACCTACCTCTGCCTCCTGTGTGCTGGGATGGGATTAAAGGCTTATACCACCACCTTCTGACTTGAGGTTTGTTTTTTTTTTTTCCTTTGTTTTATTTTGACCATATTTTTGTTCACATATTATATTAGGGAGTTTGTGTAAAAATTACAGAATTCTCATGATCTTTAAAAATTAAGTAAATTTATTCACAAAGTAGTTGCCCAATGATATGAAAATTGTGTCCCCAAATTAATTAGAACACAAATTTGTGACTCTTGGTGCTGTAGCTGGTCAGCAGCTATCAGGGCCACAGAGTGATTACATTACCCAGTTTAACCTATCTTTTCCCAATCATAGACTAGTGCTGCTGTTGCTACCTTGGGAGTAACTGGTCGAGAGATCGTTTAGCTGACTATCGTGGCACACTCCCATAATTTCAGCATCCAGGATGCTGAGACAGGAAGAACACAAGTTCAAGCCAATGTTGGGTTATATAGTGACATTTGGTCTTTAAAATTGGGCTAGAGAGATGGTTCAGCAGTTAAATGTGTTGGGGGCTCTTCCTGAGGACCTGGGTTTGGTTCTCAGAATCCCCAAGGCAGTTCACACCCATCTTTAACTCTTATTTCAGAGGATCTAATGCCCTCTTCTGGCCTCTTCAGGTACTGCATGCATGTAGTAAACACCTGTAGGCAAAACATCCATACACATAAAATGTTTGTTTGTTTATTTATTTACTTACTTACTTACTTGCTTATTCGTTCATTCGTTTGTTCATGTATGTATGTATGTATGTATGTATGTATGTATGTATGAGACAGAGTTTCTTTGTGTAGTTCTGGCTGTTCTAGAACTCACTCTGTAAACCAGTTTTGTCTTGAACTCAGAGATCCCCCTGCCTCTGCCTCTTGGGAGCTAGGATTAAAGGCATGTGTCACGCCAGGTGGTGGTGGTGGCGGCGGCGGCGGCGGCGGCGGCGGCGGCGGCGGCGGCGGCGCATGCCTTTAATCCCAGCACTCGGGAGGCAGAGCCAGGCGGATCTCTGTGAGTTCGAGGCCAGCCTGGTCTACCAAGTGAGTTCCAGGAAAGGCACAAAGCTACACAAAGAAACCCTGTCTCGAAAAACCAAAAAAAAAAAAGCATGTGTCACAACCACCAGGGTGAGTGTGAGCGCATGCGTGTACACACAAACACACACATGCTGTGGGATAATGGCTTTGTACACTGGTTTAATGAATTGCTAATTGGCCAGTAGCCATACAGGAAGTATAGGCATTCCAAAGAGACAAGGAGACTGCTGAGAAGAGGAAGACTGAGTCAGGAAACACCCGCCAGACACACAGGAAGCAAGATGACAAGGCACAACCGAAAAAAAGGTAAAAGGTACCAAGCCACGAGGCTAAACATAGATAAGAATTATGGGTTAATTCAAGTGTAAGAGCTAGTCAGTAATAAGCCTGAGCTAATGGCTGAGCAGTTATAATTAATATAAGCCTCTGTGTGTTTACTTGGGGGACATGAGTGGGAGAGATTTGTCCCAACCGCCGGCATGTTGGGACACAGGAAAACTTCCAACTGCACACCACACACACACACACACACACACACACACAAGGGAAGAGCCTTTTGTTCTCTGACTGTCAAATTGTTTGATTTTCTAGCTTTTTCTTCTTTCTTTCACTTGTCTATCAATAATAATGTGACACAGGACAGGTTTAACAGTGAATCTTATGAACATAAGATTTCATAGAATCTTATGAAAAAAAAAAAACTTGGGGAGATCTGGGAAGAGCTACTGGAAGCCCAAATGAGAGTGCTTTTGCCCACGTACTCAGCCTCTCTCTTCCTCAGACTGGGAGTGCTTATATTGTCTAATGACTGTAGCCCTCCAGGACCCTGACATCCAGATCCCATTACGTTGGCATATTTCCTAAGTTCACAATTGCTGCAAAGCATTGAAATTATACCACTGAAAGAGAACTTAAAGCTTTTGCTTTTGTACTTATTAAAAAATTTCTACACCTTAACTTGCATTCTGGTGGACAGAAGACCAGCCCTTCAGTTCTTCTGTCTTCAGTAATGCAACCTTTAAGTAATGTCAGCTGACCTCACTCAGCCAAGTTGCCAGCCCACATTATATATTTTTCATGATAATTTAGTTATAACTACAATACTTATTATTTTCTTCTGCTTTCATCATCTAGTTAACTTGTTTTTTTATACATAATACAATTAGAGAAACATCCAAAGCCACTTGGCATTATACTTGAGCTCAATTCAATTATATATAAATATATATATACATATATATAATATATGTTTTAATAAACACATGTCATTCCTTTTGTGTCCCAGGCTAGGCTTTTCCAGTGTTGATTTTCTCAGTTAAACATGGCAGTTTTGCTGATTTAAATTCAAAGGATCACCATGTCATTTTGGTGTCTGAGTGTCTCTGAGCGGAGTGCAATGTTATGAGCAAGGGTCTTTTTATTAATAACTCTTCCTAAAAGAAATGAAAGTCGTACAACTACAGTTAACCCATAAAAGTAGAAGGAAAAGTGACCAGTGGTACTGCACACCTTCAATTCCAGTACTGTGGAGACAGAAACATGTAGATTTCTGTGAGTTGAGGTCACCTGGTCTGCAGTGAGTTCCAGGACAGCCAAGGCTGTTACACAAAGAAACCCTATGTGGGTGGAAAAAAGCAGAAGGAAAGCCTCCTTGGAGTCAGTATTGTTTTTCTTTGTGGGATCCCCTCATTAGGTCATTGTTGTGCACTTTCACATGGATTGGAGGAATATGTTCTCTGAGAGAAATGTCAGGCAGAGTTTTGCAAAACCTCCACGAGTTCTAGGAAGACTCAACATTAAGGACATGTGATATTTAGTCTTCTCTAGTGAGGACACAGTAGTCACAGCAGTTTGGGGCACTGATGTTTTATGAGCAGCTGTAGCTTGGGAATCTATAGTCATTCTGAAAAGAATGCTGATTCAGAAAGCCAAGGTTTGCACGTGGGTGAATTTTTCAATAATACCAGAATCTCAGAGAATGTACAGGAAAAGAATGTGTGCTAGTATGTAGCTTTCTCAGGGCAGGCACCTATTGACATCCCAATATTGGCAATTGCTTCTTAGGGAATTCTACGCAGAAAAAGCTGAAAAGGAGATCACTGGCTGTGTTTATGTCACTGAGCAACAAATAGCCTGGAATTTCTACTAAGAACTTATATTTAGGGAATGACCTATTAGAGATGAATTGGTCTCAGAATACTGTGAGAGAGATAATGGGGGAGTATCCCCCAGCTGTCATAGATTGGGAACTGTGAATACATGTTTCTGCAATATCCACTGATCCATTTTTATAGCAATGTTCTCCACACAAGGTCATTATGAAGTGAAATATGATCTTTCTTCAGTTTGTTCTCTTCCTGAGTCCTAAAATAATCCTTATCACCAAGCCTCTTCCAAAATGACTGTATGATTTCTACCTTGTAAGTGGAGCTTGTAGCCTTAGGACAAGCCTTACTATTATGTTTTTTAATGGAATGATAATACACACACACACACACACACACACACACACACACATATATATATATATATATTATCTATATCTATCTATATAGGTACATATATATGCTTACAAGACAAAAAATATAAATGTACTTAGAAAAATGAGAAAGTGAGATCTTGATGATTAATTTATAGCTTAGCTCCCACTATTGAGTACATCATACTACATTCATCATAATTATCAAACTCTGAAGACTGCCTGCACTCAGTTTTGAACAAAGTCATTTAGTTTTTGATTATTATTTAAAATTGTGATGCAAGGCATATAACATAATTACTGCCATAACAAGAAGCTCAACCATATTGATGAGTCAGGTTCAGTATGTTGACTATATTCACATCACTATGCTACTCATTTCTGGAGCACTCATCTTCCTAAGACGAATCTCTGTATCTGTATTCTACTCCCACCAACACAGGCCTTTGGCAAGTACTGTTCTCCATTTTTTGTAAGTTGGACTACTATAGGTACATTACACAAGTAAAATCATGCAGTATTTATCCTTTTGAAACTAGTTAGCTTATTTCACTTACCAAAATGTCTTTAAGGTTCTTCACATGTAGCACATTCCAGAACTTCTTAATTTAGGCTAAATAACATTCCATTATGTGTATACAATACATTCATCTCACATGTGTAGCACGAATTTTAAAAGGTCTTATTAATAAAAAGAAACCCAGGGCCAGGTATTGGGGTGAATGCTAGGAGATCAGAGAGACAGAACAGGCCACAGCTAATCTCACTTGGCCAACTTCTCAGCCAACCTGTTTCCTCAAACTGGAAGCCTCTGTGTCCTCATCCAAATGGATCTCAGCTGAACTGTTACTCAAAAGCCTAAAAGCTTAACCAGCCTTGTTCCTGGTTTTCATGCCTTATATACCTCTCTGCTTTCTGCCATCACTTCCTGGGATTAAAGGCTTGAGTCAACATGCCTGGCTCTTTCCAGAGTGGCTTTGAACTCACAGGGATCCGGATGGATCTCTGCCTCCCAAGTGATAGGATTAAAGGCATGTGTGCCACCGTTTTCTCGCCTCTATGTCTGTCTAGTGGCTGTTTTGTCCTCTGACCCCAGATAAGTTTGTTAGGATGCACAATACATTGGGGGACACGATATATCACTACACACGTTTCCTTACACATCATTTTCTTACTCAAACAAACTATAGTAATTTTCATAGAATAAAATCCAGTGTGTTAGTAAGTTCTTAAATTCTTCAAGTTCTTAATTTCTGAGTGAATACCTCTCCCATCATGCTTGAAAGAGCTTCTGAGCATACAAATTTAGCCTTAGACAATTACAAGTCATAATCATAATCAAAATAAAGTGCCTTCCTATGATGCCATCCTTTGTTCTCTGATCTAATTTTGATTATACCATTAACCACTGGACAATATAAGGGTGCATATCTATCTCTACGGTAGGATATATGCCCATATGGTATGGCTCGCTCACATGCTGATTCTAGTTTTTGTTTTCAAGAAATCTGCTGATGAATTTGTACAGTAGTTACACCAGTATACACTCCCACAGTAGTGAAAAAGGGTTTTTTCCCTCTGTCCTCAATAGAGTTTGTTTCCATGATGATTCTCTCTGCTGTGAAATGGAAACTTTGTTTATTTCATTATGTATACATGTGCCAAGGCACTCATTGGAGATTAGAGGACAACTTTTGATAGTTTTTTATATTTATTTAATTAATTAATTTTACATCCTTACCACAGTTTCCCTTCCCCCTTCTCCTCCCTCCTCCTGCCCCTCCTTAATCTACTTCTCCTCCATTTCTGTTCAGAAAGTGGCAGGCTTCCCATGGGTATCAACAAAGCATGGCATGTCAAGTTGCAGTAAGACTAACATCTCCCCTTGTATGCAGTCTGGGTAAGGCAATTCTAGTATGAGGAATAGGTTCCTAAGAGCCAGCCAAAGAGTTAAGGTTAGTGCCCGCCCCCATTGTTAGATATTCCACAAGTAGATCAGACTACACAACTGTCACATATATGTAGAGGGCCTAAGATGACCAGTTCAGGCTATGTATCCAGTGTTGCTAGGAGTCTTAACTGGGGTCATACTTGTAGATCCATGGGAGTTTCCCTTGCATCAGGTTTCTGCCTGATCTGAAATGGCTCCCCTTTCAAGTCATCTTTTTCAGCACTCTCCCCCTCCATCTCTACCTACCTCAGTCTACCAAGACTTCTATTTCCCCTTCCAAGGGAGATCCATGTGTCCTTCCTTGTGCCCTCCTTGTTACCCAGCCTCTCTGGGTCTGTGGATTGTAGTATGGTCATCCTTTACTTTACAGCTAATATCCTTAGCCATCAGGAAAATGCAAATCAAAATGACTCTGAGATTCAATCTTACACCTGTCAGAATGGCTATAATCAAAACACAAATGACAACTTATGATGGAGAGGATGTGGAGAAAGGGGAACACTCCCCCATTGCTGGTGGGAGTGCAAATTTGTACAGCCACTTTGGAAATCAATATGGCAGTTTCTCAGAAAACTGGCAATCAATCTTCCTCAAGACCCAACTATAGCACTCTTGGGCATATATCCAAAGGATGCTCAATCATACCACAATGACACATGCTCCACTACATTCAGAGCAGCTTTATTCCTCATAGCCAGAACATCAAAACAGCCTAGATGCTCCTCAACCGAAGAATGGATAAAGAAAATGTGGTATATATACACAATGGAGTATTACTCAATTGTTTAAAAACAAGAACATCATGAAACTTGCAGACAAATGGATGGAACTAGAAAATATCATCCTGAGTGAAATAACCCAGACTCAGAAAGACAAACACGGTATATACTCACTCATAAATGGATATTAGCTGTAAGGTAGTCAGTTTTTAACCTTCCACCCTGTGGAAGCAGAGTCATTACTGCTTCTGAGGCCTTGAGATTCTCTGATTTCTACCTCCCATCTAGCTGTAGGACTGTTGGGATTTTAGATGTGTAGACCACACTCAGATTTGTATGTCGATTTGGGGTCAGTCAGGTCATCTTCATGAGAGACTATGACTTCTTCCACCTAGCCATCTCCTCTGCCCCATGAGATAGAATCTTAAAGTCATTTTAATTTGATTAATCTGGTGGCAAAGGGTATTGAAGTCTTTGCAAAGATTTTATGAACCATTTGTATTACTCTTTTCAGAATTGTTGGCTCATTTTATTAGCCTGTGTTTGTGTCTGTGCATTTCTTTTCTTGTTCAGTTTTTTGAGTTCTTTGCACATTCCAGATATTAGTCCTCTGTCACATGCACAGGCTGTGTACTCAAGTAACTATTTTCTTTACTGTAAAGAAGCGTTTCTTTGACTTAATGAGGTCTCATTTGCTGGCCTTATCTCTTCAGCTACTGGACCCCTGTTCAGAAAGTCTTTAACTATGCCTACATTTTGAAGCTTTTTCCCCTGTTTTTTTTTCCTAGCCCACTTTCTGGGTCTCACATCTTTTGGTAAGGTCTTTTATTCACTGGGGGTTGACTCTTGTGCAGGATAAGCCTTAAAGCTACAGCTTCCTTCTCCGACATGCCGGCACTCATTTTCCCAGTACCATTTGCTGCTGAGCTGGTGTTTTCTCCAATGTGATTTTTTAAAAACATCTTTTGTCAAAATGCAGGTGGCTGTAGCTGTGTGGATTTTTATCTGGATCTTCTATTCCATCGTTTTTCACGTCTGTTTTACACTAGTGTCATTCTGGTTTGAAAACATGGTTTTTAAGGTATGATATTATTAATGTCATTGTAGTTACTTTTAGGATTAATTATAGATGGTGGCTATGTACCCAGGATCATGGTTATTCCATAGGATTTTCACAGATGAGTAACACAAGGTCTCTTTCTTTATAAGACTATAATGAGCCGGGCGGTGGTGGCACATACCTTTAACCCCAGCACTCGGGAGGCAGAGGCAGGTGGATCTTTGTGAGTTCTAGGCCAGCCTGGTCTACAGAGTGAGATTCAGGAAAGAAGCAAAGTTACATAGAGAAACCCTGCCTCCAAAAAAAAAGAGTATAATGAATGAAAAATCAATGCTACTAGAGTTTAGAGTAGGCATCATACATCTATTTATCACAAAACCCTACATGGAATGGAATGGACAGTGAGGACACATTGACTTACTGATGTATTCTGTATAGACCTGTACAGGGATCCAATGAGTAAGGGGCTAAGAGATGACTTCCATCAGGCACAATGATCAGTGCTCTGGGAGGTAGGAGAAAGTAGAAGACAGAGCAGGAACAAGGACAGGGAAACTGGGACCTGAGATGAGTGTAAGGTAGAGACAACCATACAGTAAATTGACAGAAACAGCGTGGAAATACTAAGCTGCCACAAACACATACAGGCACTCCCAAAAGAGCTTGGAAGAGGAAGATGGCACAGAGGTGACTGTTACATAGGCAAGTTTTCACCTGCTTTTTCCAATCTACTATTCATTCATTCACCCAGGGAACTGGGAGTTGTCTGAGTCTCTGCGCAAGAGTTACAGAGACAACAGTAATGCAATAGGATTAGTTGGTGTTCACCAAAGCTGCCAGGTATGTAACCCAACAAATCTTTGTTTTTCAAAATGAAGGAGGCAACAGTGATTGTTCTCCAATTCCTTATAGATTGTCTATATTTGTCCATATTAAAATGGGGAACAATGAATTACAAGATGAGGGCAATGTTTTTCTGGTTTTAGCTTTTGCCTTTAGTTGTCCAAAGTTCACAGGCTTCCTTGTTCAGCTTTGAGCTGCTTTCTCCTACTTGGTAAGTTTATCTGGTATCTCAGTTCCTGGCCTTGTTCCAAATTCAAGCTTTCTCTGCTTTAATAAATGATGGCTTTTCATAAGTTTCAATCGCTTCTCTACCCTGGGAAATTGGTGACTAATGAAACAACTAATCAGCTCCTTCAGTGTCAATTAATAGAAATTACTGAAAATATGTTGAAGCTCAGGGCCAGGAATACAAATGATTTCTACCTTAGACAGAAAAGAGCATTAAACCTCATAGGCTTCTGTTTATAAAGAAGCATGTTATGTCGATGACAATTGGTCCATGTGATCTATATAACAGGTACTGTTCTCCTACATGCTTTTTTAATACACTGTAACTATTCCTCATAAAATGGACCAAAAACGGAAGGGAATTCAAACAGATCCAATTTATACCTTTCGTTTCGTGCTCAATACCTGGAATTTATGACTTGTAATTCCTGTAGTTTGCATAGTAAACTCTTGGTTACTCCTTGAGCATCACTTGGCAATTGCCCAAATTAGACTTGGTTTCAGTTTGCAATCCAACCCCCAATATTCAGTAATCATAGTAGTATCAATGAACGATTTCACAATAGAAAAATGAAAAGGAAGGAAGGGAAAAAGGAAGGGGCATGGGGAGGAAGAGATGAAATAGAAAAGAAACATAAAATAAGAGCAAAAAAACAAACAAAAGGAAATAAGCAGTTAGCCACTTGTAAGGTGGGGCACACAAGAGAGTTTGAGGGAAGGAAAGGGAAGAAATGATGTAACTATCTTTCAGTCTCAAAAAATGTTTTTAAAAATCAGTGAAAGAAATTAGCTATTTACTTAGAGAAATCAAGTGTTTTAGCTACCTACAACCGAAGATTGAGATTGAAAACTTAATTGAGCATGATCTTGGGTCATCTGGCATGTGCCTGATGTACCAGGAACACTATTGTGATGTGGCCATGAGTTTTCTTCCAAAGAAAATCATTATTAACTCTTAAGTGTCTGGAGGTGGGAGAAACTGGGAAAAGTAGAAATGCTCCATTACCAGGAAACAGAACCACTATAAATTTAAAAACAACACCAACAGCATCAATCATCACAGAATTCTTGCAGCCTCTTGGATTTGGACTGAACTATGTGTTCAGACCACAGAGAGAGAAGAATTGCTGTCTTAATGGAGCATCTACACACAAGACAGGTGGTGACTTGGGTGTTTCTGTGTTACATATCCTGCACTGTCTTCCTGGTTTTAAACTCATCTTACAAATGACATAAATGAAGTTAAAATTGAATGTCTCATCTGTAGTATTCAAAGGAAGCATGTCAGAATCTTGTGGCTAGAGTTTTCCTGCCTTGCCGACAATCAGGACAAATCTCTCTCACCCGCCAGTACCACAGCTGCTCAGACCCAACCAAGTAAACACAGAGACTTATATTGCTTACAAGCTGTATGGCCGTGGCAGGCTTCTTGCTAACTGTTCTTTTTTTTTTTTAAGTATTTCTTTTATTTTTGAGATTATGACATAATTACATCATTTCCCTCTTCCCCCTCCTCCCTCCAAATCCTCCCATGTACTCCCTCCTTGCTCTTTGTCAAATTCATGGCCTCTTTTTTCATTAATTACTGTTACATACATAGGAATATATGTGAATACATTCACATATGTTTGTAAGTACAGAAGTACAACGTGCCCAGTCTATACAATGTTACTTGTATATATGTTTTGAGGGCTGACCATTTGGTATTTGAAAAACAATTGAAAATTTTTTTTCCAGTTTTCTTTCTTTTTTTTTTTTGAGTAAAACCAAAATTTATTGTAAGCCACAGTCGTCCTAGAGACCTCCATGATATATATATATATATATATATATATATATATATATATATATATATCCTCCATGGTTCTATGGGTTGTAGTCTGATTGTTCTTTATTTTATAGAATCCACTTATGAGTGAGTACATACCATGACTGTTTTTCTGGGTTTGGGTTACCTCACTCAGGATGATTTTTTTTCTAGTTCCATCCATTTGTCTGCAAATTTCATGCTTTCATTGTTTTTCTCTGCTGAGTAGTAATCCATTGTGTATATGTACCACATTTTTTTTCATCCATTCTTCTGTTGACAGGCATCTAAGTTGTTTCCAGGTTCTGGATATTACAAATAGTGCTGCTATGAACATAGCTGAGCATGTATCTTTATGGTATGGATCAGCATTCCTTGGGTATATGCCCAAGAGTGGGATGGCTGGGTGTTGAGGTAGTTCGATTCCTAATTTTCTGAGAAACCGCCATACTGATTTCCACAGTGATTGTTCAAGTTTACATTCCCACCATCAGTGGAGGAGTGTTCCCTTCGCTCCACATGCTCTCCAACATTGACTGTCATTGGTGTTTTTGATCGTAGCCATTCTGACAGGTGTAAGGTGGTATCTCAGAGCGTTTTGATTTGCATTTCTCTGATGATTAAGGATGTTGAACTTTTCTTTAAATGTCTTTCAGCCATTTGTGATTCTTGTTTTGTGAATTCTCTGTTTAGCTCTTTAGCCCATTTTTTAATTGGTCTGTTTAGTATTTTGATGTCTAGTTTCTTGAGTTCTTTATATACTGTGGAGATCAATCCTCTGTCAGATGTGGGGTTGGTGAAGATCTTTTCCCATTCTGTTGGCTGTCTTTTTGTCTTATTGACTGTGTCTTTTGCCCTGCAAAAGCTTCTCAGTTTCGAGAGGTCCTATTTATTAATTGTTGTGCTCAGGGTCTGTGCTGTTGGTATTTTATTTAGGAAATGGTCTCTGGTGCCAATGCATTCAAGAGTGCTTCCTACTTTCTTTTCTATTAAGTTTAGTGTAACTGGATTTATGTTCAGGTCTTTGATCCACTTGGACTTGAGTTTTGTGCATGGTGACAGATATGGATCTATTTGTAATCTTTTACATATTGGCATCCAGTTATGTCAGCACCATTTGTTGAAGATACTTTCTTTTTTCCATTGTATAGTTTTGGCTCCTTTGTTAAAAACCAGGTGTTGACATGTGCATGGATTAATGTCAGGGTCTTCAATTCGATTCCATGGGTCCACATGTCGGTTTTTATGCCAGTACCAAGCTGTTTTTATTACTATAGCTCTATAGTAGAGTTTGAGGTCAGGGATGGTGATGCCTCCAAAGATTGCTTTATCATATAGGATTCTTTTAGCTATCCTAGGTCTTTTGTTTATTCCATATGAAGTTGAGTATTTTTCTTTCCAAGTCTGTGAAGAATTGTGTTGGGATTTTGATGGGGATTGCATTGAATCTGTAGATTGCTTTTGGTAAGATTTCCAGTTTTACTATGTTAATCCTACCTATCCATGAGCATGGGAGATCCTTCCATTTTCTGATATTTTCTTCAATTTCTTTCTTTAGAGATTTAAAGTTCTTATCAAAAAGGTCCTTTACTTGTTTAGTTAGTGTTATCCCAAGGTATTTTATATTATTTGTGACTATTGTAAAGGGTGATGTTTCTCTGACTTCTTGCTCAGCCCTTTTATCATTTGTGTATAGAAGGGCTACTGATTTTTTTTTTTTAGTTGATCTTGCCACTTTATTGAAGGAGTTTATCAGCTGTAGGAGTTCCCTGGTAGAGCTTTTGGGGTCACTTATGTATACTATCATATCATCTGCAAATAGTGAAAGTTTGACTTCTTCCTTTCCAATTTGTATCCCTTTGATCTCCTTTTGTTGTCTTATTGCTCTGGCTAGAACTTCTAGTACTATATTGAATAAATATGGGGAGAGTGGACAGCCTTGTCTTGTTCCTAAATTTAGTGGTATCGCTTTGAGTTTCTCTCCATTTAATTTGATGTTTACTGTTTGCTTGCTATAAATTACCTTTATTATGTTTAGAAATGTTCCTTGTATTCCTGATCTTTCTAAGACCTTTATCATGAAGGGGTGTTGGATTTTGTCAAAGGCTTTTTTGTGGTGATATTTTATTTGTACTGAAATGTTATTTTAATTTTATGTTAATAAATAAAGTTGCCCTGGGGTCAGAGCTATTAGAGCCATAGTAAGAGCGTGGTGGTTAGAAGAGCTAGGTAGATTTCTGTGTGTTCAGGGATACAGCCAGTATTGGAGACATACGCCTTTAAGACCTGGAGGGCGGTACTTACAGGCAGTGATGAGGCAGTCATGTGGTTGGGTTTACAACCAATGAGAAGGCAGAACAGAAAGATTATTTAAACAGGGACACAGGAAGTACCTCCCTCTCTCGGGGAAGCTAGGAGCACTGCAGGAGGTAAGATTTTATCTCTGAGCTCTGACCTCTCGGCTTTTCTCTTTTACCTTGGCTCTGTGTTTCTTATTTTAATAATACGATTGGTTACATCTACATCTGGCGCCCAACGTGACAAGAATCCATTAAAAACTGCTTGGGGCCGGCTCCCTAGCCGGAGCAGCCGGCTCCCTAGCCCCAGCCCAGGTCTGCTTGGGCTCAGGCTGGACTGTGAGCTGCTTGCTTAAAGCCAGTGCTACAAACAGCTCAGGCCTGCCCTGCTAAACAGGGCCCCTGCCTGAAAAGCCAAGCTTTGACTAGGCTCAAGAGGGAACAAGTGGCTGGCTTTAAGCTTTAGCCGGCTACCCCTTCGCTTTCACTTTCACTTTCACTTTCACTTTTGCTTTCTCTCTTGCTTTCTCTCTGTCTCTCTGTTTCTCTCTCTCTCTCTCTCTCTCTCTCTCTCTCTCTCTCTCTCTCTCTCTCTGGATTCACACCTAGGACACTAGGTGGCTCTTTTGAAATTCGCTCGGATTTCTACTGTTCTACGCAGATTTGGTAAGTCATAAAGGAAACTATTTAAAAGACAAATTTTTTCCACATTTAAAAAAATGGGTTTCCTGTGTACATTAGAAGAAAATTGGGTTTTGTTTGAAATTTTAGGCAGTCTGACAATGGAACAACTATATGAAAAGATTAGTATTATGGGAATTATGCAGTTAATCACCATGCTTATTCTCATTTTACTATTTAAAAAGATAGTCGATTTAAGTGCCAGGATAACAGCTTTAGAAAAACCTGTTAATTTTAACAGTGAAGTTGGTTCAAGTTTGGATCATAAGGTTACAGAAAGAAAGCCTGTTTTCACACAATCATCCTTAATTTATCCTGTAACCATACAGCAGATGCCTGATCAAATGGCTACACAAAATATCTGGGCTCCAATTGAACTGATGGATTTTAAAAGGTTTAAGGAGGCAATAGTATCTTATGGCATGCATTCCCCATATGTAAAGCAAATGTTAAACTCTTGGTCAACATATAATAGGATTATACCACAGGACTGGCGGGACCTTGCACAAGCTGTTCTGGAACCCAGCCAGAGAATTCAATTTCTGACTTGGTTTACGGAGGAAGCTAGAAACGTAGAAACACAATGGAGGGATAAAGGAATACAAGTTTGTCAGGATCAGCTTATTGGAGAAGGCCAATATGCTTCAATACAAACACAATGTTTATATGATGTTCAAACCGTAATTTTATGTCGAATGGCAGCCTTGAATGCATGGGACAGAGTTGATGAACCAGGAAAAAAACATGAGTCATTCACAAAGGTTATGCAAGGCCCTAAAGAATCTTTCACAGATTTTTTAGAAAGACTGGCTTCAGCAGTAAACAGAATGGTCTCAGGATCAGAAGCTAGTAAGGCAATAATTGAAGCTTTGGCATTTGAGAATGCGAATGCAGCATGCAAAAGAATAATCAGGCCGTTAAGGGCAAGATCTGCACCTTTGGAAGATTGGATTAGAGAAACAATTAATGTTGAGGTTGATGAGCATGATACGTGGGTAGGAGAAGTAATTTCAAAAGGTTTGAGGAGTGTTAGATGTTTTGGGTGTGGACATCAAGGACATTTTAAAAGGGACTGTAAACAGGTCATTCCTAGAAGCAATGTTTCTTCAAGGAACAATGGCAACAGAAGGCCCCTTCCTTCTGGAGTATGCAGAAGGTGTGGTAAGGGAAAACACTGGACCAACGAATGTAGATCAACAAAGGACAGACAGGGTAATCCTTTGCCTCAGTTTTCGGGAAACTCCCGGAGGGGCCTCATGCAGGCCCCCATAGCAAAACCAGTTCAAACCTTTCCTGCAGCTGTAGAGGAAATCCCTGCTCTGAGCGATTAAATAACCAAATGACTATTGGAATAAATCATGCTGGTCAGGATGATGAAAAAGAGAGAATAGAAAATTCAGGACAAAACATAAAGAAAATTTTTTGGCAAACTTCTATTAATGAACAGAGACCAAAATTAACGATAAAAATAAATGGTGTTTTGTTGTCTGGTCTGGTAGACACAGGTGCGGACATTACCATAATTGCACCAGAATTTTGGCATCCAGCTTGGCCTCTTCAGGAGGTAAACGTTCAACTGTTAGGAATTGGGACATTATCTGGAGTGAAACAGAGTGCAAGATGGCTGGAATGTATAGGTCCAGAAGGACAGAGAGGAAAATTAAAACCATATGTCGCTAACATAGCTATGAACCTGTGGGGTCGAGACTTGTTGCAACAATGGAATACTCAGATTAAAATACCTCCAATCTCAGAAACAAATCATAAATTAGCACATGTTTCTGAGAGAAATATTAGAAGGCATTATTTTGAGTGGTCACCAGCCATCCATATTATACAGGAACAGGGCACAACAACTGATAATCTTCCAAAAATACCAACAGCTCTACCTTTAAAATGGTTAACAGACAAGCCTGTATGGGTTCAGCAATGGCCTTTAACAACAGAGAAACTCCAGGCTTTAGAAGAGCTGGTAGAAGAACAGTTAAATGCTCAGCATATTGAACAGTCAACCAGCCCTTGGAATTCTCCTGTATTTGTTATTAAAAAGAAATCTGGTAAATGGAGAATGGTAACAGACCTTAGAGCAATTAACAAAGTAATTCAGCCGATGGGCTCTCTACAATCTGGAATTCCTTTGCCTACTCTGTTACCAAAAGGATGGCCTCTCATAGTTATTGATTTAAAAGACTGTTTCTTTTCAATACCCTTACAAGAAAAGGACAAAGAAAGATTTGCTTTCACAGTGCCTACTTATAATAATTCTCAACCGGTTAAAAGATTTCAATGGAGGGTCCTCCCACAGGGAATGTTAAATAGCCCAACTCTGTGCCAATATTTTGTACAACAGCCATTGGAAGTGATACGTAAAAAATTTCCTAAATCTATAATTTATCATTATATGGATGATATTTTACTAGCTGACTCAAATGCAGATACTTTAGAAAGAATGTTTGAAGAAGTAAAGAAAATTTTGCCTTGCTGGGGATTACAAATTGCTCCTGAAAAAATACAAAGAGGAGATTCTATTAATTATTTAGGATATAAAATAGAGCTACAAAAAATTAGACCCCAAAAGGTGCAAATTAGGAGAGATAGACTACAGACTCTTAATGACTTTCAAAGATTATTTGGAGATATTTCTCATCTACGAACTATTGTTGGGGTAAAAAATGATGAACTGACTAATTTGTTCAAAACCTTAGAAGGTGACAAGGACTTAAATAGTCCAAGAGAATTATCACCTGAAGCTGAGAAAGAATTGGCCTTGGTAGAAAAGAAAGTACATGAAGGGCACGTGGATCGTATTGATCCAAAGCTGGATTGCATTTTGGTTATTTTACCCTCTAGGCATTCCCCTACTGGAATATTAATGCAGAGGGAAGATATTATATTGGAATGGATATTTTTACCAAATAAACCAAATAAAAAATTAAAAACTTATGGGGAAAAAATCTCTGACTTGATTTGGAAAGGAAAATTGAGACTTCGTCAATTAGCAGGAATAGACCCAGCAGAAATTGTCGTACCTTTAACTAAGGAGGACATTGAAAAATTATGGACAGAAAGTGAACCTTGGCAAAGAGCTTGCAGTAATTTTTTGGGAGAAATTAACAGCAAATATCCCAAAAGCAACAGAATTGATTTTATAAAGAGAGCTGATTGGATCTTGCCTCGAATTGTACGGCAAAAACCCATATCTGGAGTTCGTACATTTTATACAGATGCCAACAAACAAGGAAAGGCAGGTTACAAATCAGAAAATTTAAGTAAAGTGGTACAAAGTCCTTATAATTCAGTGCAAAAATCAGAATTGTATGCTATTCTGTTGGTATTAATGGATTTTTCAGAACCTCTCAACATAGTAACTGACTCTCAGTATGCTGAAAGAGTGGTATTACATATTGAGACTGCAGAATTTATCCCTGATGCTTCAGAATTAACTTCACTATTTATTCAATTACAAGATACAATCAGGAAAAGGAGTCATCCTTTATATATAACTCACATCCGATCTCATACTGGTCTGCCAGGCCCTCTAGCACAAGGCAATGATGAGATTGATAAATTATTGATAGGAAATGTGCTGGAGGCCTCAGAATTTCATAAAAAACATCATGTCAATAGTAAAGGTTTAAAAAAGGATTTTCCCATAACCTGGCAACAAGCCAAAGAAATAGTAAAGAAATGTCCTACTTGTTCCTTCTATAATCAAACACCATTACCAGCAGGATGTAACCCAAAGGGTACTCAGAGGAATGAAATCTGGCAGATGGACGTGTTTCACTTTGCAGAATTTGGAAAACTGAAATATGTACACCACACTATCGATACTTATTCAGGATTTCAATTGGCAACTGCTTTGAGTTCTGAAAAAGCTGATTCTGTAATCACTCATTTGCTAGAAGTTATGGCCATCATGTTCATGATGGAAATTGGTTCTCTTTCTTTGTTGCATCTCTGTGTGGTTTGGGTATCAGGGTAATTGTAGCCTCATAAAAAGAGTTTGGTAGTGTTCCTCCTGTTTCTATTGTGTGGAACACTTTGAAGAGTATTGGTATTAGTTCTTTGAAAGTCTGGTAGAATTCTGCACTGAAACCATCTGGTCCTGGGGTTTTTTTGGTTGAGAGACTTTTGATGACTGTTTCAATTTCTTTAGGGGTTATTGGTCTATTTAAATGGTTTATCTGGTCTTGATTTAATTTTGGTATGTGGTATTTATCCAGAAAATTGTCCATTTCTTCCTGGTTTTCCATTTTTGTGGAGTACAGGTTTTTGAAGTATGATCTGATGATTCTCTGGATTTCCTTGTTGTCTGTTGTTATGTCTCCCTTTTCATTTCTGATTTTGTGAATTTGGGTGCTCTCTCTTTGCCTTTTGGTTAATTTGGCTAGGGGTTTGTCTATCTTGTTGATTTTTTCAAAGAACCAAATCTTTGTTTCATTGATTTTTTTGTATTGTTCTCTTTTTTTCTGTTTCATTGATTTCAGCCCTCAATTTGATTATTTCGTGGTGTCTATTTCTCCTAGGTGAGTTTATTTCCTTTTGTTCTAGAGCTTTCAGTTGTGTTGTTAACTCATTGGTATGGGATAACTCCATCTTCTTTATGTGTGCATTTAGAGCTATGAATTTTCCTCTTAGTACTGCTTTCATAGTGTCCCATAAGTTTGGGTATGTTGTACTTTCATTTTCATTGAATTTTAGGAAATCTTCAATTTTTTTCTTTATTTCTTCCTTGACCCATTGATGTTTCAGGTGGGCATTATTCAGTTTCCATGAGTTTGTGGGTTTTCTATAATTTTTGTTGTTGTTGAGGTCTAACTTTAAGGCATGGTTTTCTGATAAGATACAGGAGGTTATTTGAATTTTTTTGTATCTGTTGAGATTTGTTTTGTGTCCAAGCATGTGGTCAGTTTTTGAGAAGGTTCCATGGGGTGCTGAGAAGAAGGTATATTCTTTTGTGTTAGGATGGAATGTTCTGTAGATATCTATTAAGTCCATTTGAGTCACAACATCTGTTAGGTTCTTTATTTCTTTGTTAAGTTTCAGTCTGGTAGATGTGACTTTTGGTGAGAGTGGTGTGTTAAAATCTCCCACTACTAATGTGTGGGGTTTGATGTGTGTTTTAAACTTTAGTAGTGTTTCTTTAATGATGTGGGTGCTTTTGTATTTGGAGCATAAATGTTTAGAATCGAGACTTCATCTTGGTGGATTTTTCCTGTGATAAATATGTAATGTCCATCCTGATCTCTTTTGATTGATTTTAGTTTGAAGTCTATTTTAATAGATATTAGGATAGCTATACCATCTTGTTTCTTTCTTTTTTTTTTCCATTTTTTCTTTTATTTTACAATACTTAGGTCCATTTGCTTGGAAAGCCTTTTCCCAGCCCTTTACTCAGAGGTAGTGTCTGTCTTTGAAGTTAAGGTGTGTTTCTTGTATGCAGCAGATGGATGGGTCCTGTTTTCTTATCCATTCTGTTAGCCTGTGTCTTTTTATAGGTGAGTTGAGACCATTGATATTGATGGATATTAGTGACCAGTGATTGTTAATTCCTGTTATTTTTTGTGGTTGTGTTGTGTTGTCCTTTTTTGGTGTATGTTGGTGTGGGATGATCTATTGTTTGATTTTTCATGGATGTGTTTAGCTTCTTTGGTTTGGATTTTCCCTTCTAGTGCTTTCTTTAGGGCTGGGTTTGTGGACAGGTATTGATTAAATCTGGTTTTATCCTGGAATATTTTGTTTACTCTGCCTATGGTGATTGAGAGTTTTGCTGGGTATAATAGTCTGGGTTGGCATCTGTGGTCTCCTAGTGTCTGTATAAGATTTGTCCGTGATCTTCTAGCTTTCATAGTCTCTATTGAGTAGTCTGGTGTTATTCTGATGGGTTTGCCTTTGTATGTTATTTGGTCTTTTTTCTTTGCGGCTCTTAATGTTTTTTCTTTGTTCTGTGTGTTTAGTGTTTTGATTATTATGTGGTGAGGGGATTTTTTGGTGTTCTGTAAGCTTCTTGTATCTTCATAGGTATTTCTTTCTTTAGGTTAGGAAAGTTTTCTTCTATGGTTTTGTTGAATATATTTTCTGTGCCTTTGAGTTGATATTCTTCTTCTTCTTCTATCCCTATTACTCTTAGGTTTGGTCTTTTCATGGTGTCCCAAATTTCTTGGACATTTTGTGTTACGACTTTTTTGTCTTTAGTGTTTTCTTTGACTGACAAACCTATTTTCTCTATTGTGTCTTCAGTGTCAGAGATTCTCTGTTCCATCTCTTGCAATCGGTTGGTTATGCTTGTTTCTGTAGTTCCTCTTCGTTTAGTCAGGATTTCTATTTCCAGCATTCCCTCAGCATGTGTTTTCTTTATTGTCTCAAATTCATTTTTCAGATCTTGGAATGTTTCTTTCATCTGTTTAATTGCTTTTTCTTGGCTTTCTTTGATTTCTTCCCATTTTTTTGTTCCTTTTTTCTTCCATTTCTTTAAGGGAGTTTTTCTTTTCCTCTTTAAGGGAAGTTTTTATTTCCTCTTTAAGGGAGTTTTTCATTTCCTCTTTAAGGGAATTTTTTATTTCTTCTTTAAGGGTCTCTATCATCTTCTTAAAGTCATTTTTAGGACTGATTTCTTCTGTTTCTTCTGTCTTGGTATGTTCAGGTCTTGCAGGTGTAGAATCACTAGGTTCTGATGTTGCCATATAGGTCTTTATGTTGTTGCCTGTATTTTTGCACTGGCATCTACTCATCTCTTCCTCTGCTCAGTGCAGGTGGTGTCTGTGTCTGAGGGTGCCTCTCTTGTCCTAATTTTTAGTCTTGGTTCACTAGGAGTTCTTGGTTAAATTGGTGCTATTGGGCTGTTTCTTCAGGAGCAGCTGATCTCAGTCGGTGAAGTATATACTTATGATTCTGGTGATCTGGTTTGGTAGCTGGGTAGCACCTTCTTCTGTGTTCCCAGGTCACATTTTTTTTTCATTTGTCAACTACTCAGCTGATCTTGTTTCTTCAGTCTTCAAACTGTAGGGATCTGAATCCTCTCCCGGATGCATTTCAGCTGAGCGGGGTAGTCTCACCAACACCTCCAAGTTGTTGGGTTTTACAGGATCAGCAGCTGGGCCCTGGGTTGGCCTCAGACAGAGTGTTCAGATTTGTTCTGGTTCCGTCCCATGGAGATAGCTTCTTCCCTGGGTGTTGGGGTTAAAAGTGTCCCTGTTCCAAGCTCTTAATTAAGAGCTTGTTTTCACTAGCTCTTGTGTGGGTAATAGCTCAGTTTCTAGTCTTTATTGCAACTGTGTTTCAGCCACCGCCTGCTGGGCCTGCCTGCCTCTGCACCGGGCTTGTCTGCCTCTGCCGGGCCTGTCTACTTCTGCGGGCCGCCGCTGGGCCTGTATATGTCTGCCGGCCACTGCTGCGGGCCTACCTGCCTCTGCTTGTCGCCACTGTTGTTTCTGTCTGTCTCTGCCAACCGCCTTTGGGCCTGTCTGTCTCTGCCAGCCGCCAAGGTGCCTGTCTATCTTTGCGGGCTGCCGCCAGGCCTGTATGTCTCTGCTGGTCGCTGCCAAGCCTATATGTCTGTGCCAGCTGCCTAGCTGCCTCTGCCTGTCACTGCCGCCGCACCTGTCTACCTCTGTGGGCCGCCACCGGGCCTGTATGTGAGCTAACTGTTCTTATAGCTTAAATTAATCCATTTCCATAAATCTATAACTTGTCATGCGGCTCGTGGCTTACCGGCATCTTTTCATGCTGCTTGTCAGGGTGGCGGCTGGCAGTGACTCCCTCTGCCTTCCTGTTCTTTTATTTCTCCTCTCTGTTAGTCCCACCTATACTTCCTGCCTAGCCACGGGCCAATCAGTGTTTTATTTATTGACCAATCAGAGCAACTTGACATACAGACCATCCCCCAGAACAGCCAAGTGCAGACCATCTCAGACACCTGCATTCAGTCCCTGGTCCTAATCATCCTCTATTCGGACCTGCTGGGTAAAGCCATGAGGAACCTGAGAACGGGCTCCCAAGGACATACAGAACATCCCACAGCAGAATCTCCTTCTTCTGAATTATCTGGGCTCTGATGTAATACCCCTGCTTCCTATTCCATGTTGGTTAGATTAAGCAGTTCCAATCCTCGGCAGGGTCAGGTCAGAATTCAGCTCATAAGAGCAAGCCTGAGACAGTAAGATAGCTAAACAAATAAAGACATTTGTCAACTGGTTTGACAAACCTGAGTTTGATTTCTGGAACTTACATGGTGGAAGAAGAAAACTGATCTGCAAAAGCGGTTCTTTGACCTTCCTATGCTCACTTGGTGCAAGCATGCTCATACATGTTCATGTACATAGCCCCTGTACCCCAAATAATTGTAAAAATATAAAAAAACCAAAAATATAGAACAGAGAGACAAAGGGGTACTTGCCTTCATATCAATGTCCTAGCTACAGTAACATTCTCAAGAGACCCAGCTGAGTTCATCTGAGGCATTGCTAGCTCCTAGCTCCCATTTAATCCTGATAGACAGTAATCATAATAGCAACCACTTCACTTTCTTAGTCTTAAACCACATAATTCATAAAGCAACATAGGGAAGTGATTTGGAATGGGCTCTTTAAGATTTAATTTTTATCAGAGTTAGCCAAAGCTATTGGAGAAATTATTTTGGCCACTCCACGTAGTTAAAAGGATATTTATTTAATGGCGTAACTCACAAATTAAGTAATGGGTAGGTCGCAGGGTCTGGGGAAGGTGTAACGCAGTCCAGCGGTGTTCTCGGGAGCTCTGCACAGTCAACCTCCACCGTTCAGCATCCCGGCACCGAGCCCACCCAGAGAGCGCTCCCCATCCAGCTCTCGGGTCCCCCGGCACCTCCCCTGGCCCCGCCTCATAGGCATGACAGTTGCCAGAGTCTCAATGGGGGTTGGAACTTCCAGATCCAAGCTGGAATGACTACCCACTACACAAAGCTTTACTTGTTTTCTATTTAAATTTGGTGTGCTGTATTAAGGAGATCTTAGCTAGTACCCCTATGTGAACAAAATAAATGTTTATAACATATATTTTAGGTTAAAGAAGGATTGCAAAGATGATACTGAAAGGTCTTGAATAATTTTTCCAGTTTTCCTAATGATAATTTGTGCAAACTATGATAAATTATCAAAATTTTGAAATCATCAAAAGATTATTTAATTTAAAAAGAATCAAGCATTGATAGAATCATATTGACTAAGCTACATATTGTATTTGAATTTCATATGTTTTTCATTAATATTTTTGTTCTAAAACATAATCCAAGGCAGAGAGTCTTATCATCACCTGTCCATGGTCTTTTCTGGTATATGATACTTTATCTTCCCTTGGATTTTGTGAGATAGATCCTTTGAGTTATATATTGTGTAGCACATTGTGAAACTTTGTTTTCCTTAGTTTCTCTTGAGTTGAGATGATAAACCTATACAGTGCTACAGACTTAAACAGACTTTCCCATTGCATCACAGCATAGGACATTTGGACTCATTTTAGGCTTGGGGATGCTCACTTTGACCTCTTGATGTTGCCTGCTAAGTTCTCCATTATACAGATTTTAGAAAGTCCTACTTATACTCAACAGTGAGGGATTTGAACTCTAACTCAGGCAGGAAGAATATCAAAGATGTAAGGGATATATCTTAAAATGCTTCTATTAATAATCTATATTTTAGGGGAGATAGACGTAGGTATATTTTCATGTTTCTTCTTAACTTTTTTTTAACTCACTAATTTTAGCATCACCTCTGAGGCTGATGAAATGATTGTCATATTTATTTTCTATACCTATCTTTGGAACATTCTGTATCATGTGCTTTAGAAGAAGCTGGATGCCCTCTTTATACATTCAATCATTTAATGATAACACATACACAGAGAGGCATTTATTTTATCTTTTATATTATGATCTGGAATGATCCTTGCTATTGAAGTTATCTTACTTATTTTGGTTTCTGTGTAACCTTTGAGATATTTCCAGAAATTTATCTTTCTCAAGATTTTATGAAACAAGCATTTTGCAGCATACTTATTTGGGAAATGTTAGAAAGGAAGAAAGAATATGTCTGGGAAAGCCTGGCAATATCCAGAAGTGCAAAGCTGTAGGTAGTGACCTTGCGATAGATGTAGTTTGCCACAAACTGCTTTACAACCTCTTAGGCTACATCAAATCCTCTGCTATGTCCTTCCTCAAAGGCACTTGCATCCCGAACACAGGAAGCCAATGGGAACTTTCTTCTTCCTCAAACCCAGAGCATTTCCATGTCCTACGTTTCCCTTTAGGCTTGTATTAGAATCCCAGTTCATTCCCAATATAAGAAACATGACTTTTATGACTCAGAGTGGGTGAGACCTATTCTAATGTGTGTCTTCTTCAACCCACTCTAACTAGTCTCTTGTGACTGAGTTTGCAGAAAGATCTGGCAGCATATTTCCTTGCGGCCCAACATCAACATTTCATTGAGAAAATTCTCTGTAAGCCTAGGGAATCATCTGGTCCTGGAAATTTCCAGTGCTCCAGACCTGCCTCTAGCTCCTACCAAGTAGCAGAATTCAATTAAGTTTGAGGCAATCTGATTGCTTGATTAAATTATTCTTAGGAAGGTGCTAATTTAAAAAGATGAGCTTGTCAAAAGATGTGACTTAATTTGGTGAGTATTTTGGATGTATTTTTGACCTGCCTGGTTATATATATATATAAACTCAGAAGATATAAAATTGTGTTCTATGACTTTCAGACAACCCCCAGGGAGTCCTGTGGCAAGGTTAGTGGCAAAAACCATCCTAAAATTTTAATACATTCCTTTTGTTTTCTTATGCTAATTACAATCATTAAAATATTTTATATTTTTAATATTTTATTTTCTAGTGATTAAGACTTGGGGAAGCTTGGATTTAAAAATTACAGACATAAGGTATTAGTAAATTAAGTCAAGGAAAGAAAGACAAAAATGACACGTTCCTATATACAAAAGTTATGTTGCTCTCTCTGCATTAGATCTTTAGGACAGTGCAGAGTATAGAGAGAGGGGAAGTGATAGATAATGGATATAGGAAGGAGTTTGGTCGAAGAAATGACTTGTAGTATCCTATTATACAATGAAATGAATTTGCCTGGGAAAATAAACACTATCTCAAAATTCCCAATAGAAAAGATTGCAAAGCTTCCCAACACAAAGTGGTAAGTTTTCATGTTTGCATTTTTGAATTCCCCACAAAGTGTTTATCCACAGAAACACACATATACAAGTCAATTTATCTCCACTCACCAGGGCAGAAAACACTCCTACACACATAAAAAAAATAAAATACAGTCATATTCACACTGTTTAATTTCTTAAGACTTTTCAAGCCATTTGAGCATGTCAATTCCCACACTCCTCTCCCCCCAAGGGGAAATGGGCTCTTTAAAAGTATGGGAGTTATACTCACTTTTTCACTATGGTGGACAACTTTACAAATATTTAGAGAAAAATTAATATCTAAGAAATTCATGCCAGTGTTCAGGCTTTTTCTTCGTTTTCTTTCTATTGTTGTGATAAAACACTGACCAAAACCAGCTCAGGCATGAAAAGGTTTTTTACATCTTACAGGTTAGAGTCCATCACAGAGAGAAGCCGGGGCAGGAACCTGGAGGCAGGAACTGAAGTAGAGGCCATGGAGTAGTACACTTAATAGTCTTGCTCCCTGTGGCTTGCTCAACTTGCTTTTTCATAGAATTTAGAATCACCATCCCTGCAGTGACAATGCTCTCAGTAGACTGGGGACCCCCATATTAATCATTAATCAAGAAAATGCCTCACAGGTGTGTCTATAAGCCAGTTGGCTGGAGGAATTTTCTTCCCAGACAATGCTAGCTTGTGCCAAGCTAACAAAAGACTAAATAGCACAACTAAGAAACTTAAAGTTTCTTTGTTATGAGAAAGAGGAATATAGATTATTTTTCCATATATAAGCCATTAGAGGTTGCCAGATCCTTTCTGGTCCTTCAAAGCTATAGATTCCATAATTGCAAACTTAATTGGAAACTCCAACATGCAGAATTTAAAAGACAGACACACATGTTATTTTTCTCTGGGACCAGTACTGAGTATAAGTAGAAGTTGAGATATTTTTAGAATATCTGTGAATAGTGGGGCACAGGGAATAAAAATGTATGTGTTGGCAAAGAAATGGCAATGGGGGAGCAGTGAACACCATGAGGAGACAGGGGTCATTGTTGAATATAGTGATCAAGGCATATATATTTGTGATTTTTTATATAGCTTCGCTGGTTAAGAAGGAAAGGATACAGGATGTGTTCTAGGAAGCAGGACAAGCACCAAAACTGATGAGCAGGAGGAATTAAAAGTCACGTAATCATGTCTAGAAAACCATGTTACTCTAGAAGCCATACAGAGTTTAAAACTATGACTGGAGATGGGGTTGAGTGCGGGAAATGGGCTGCCTCAATATGTGGGATGAGATTATTTAATCTGTAATCATAGGAACTAACATTTTGGACTTTCTAAAGAATACATGGTTATTCACCACATTTGCAAAGCTAAGATAACCAGGCTAATGTCTGAGAAAAAGAAAGACATAGAAATTCACCTTCAAAAGTAAAGGCAATATGTAACATTAATCCAATAATAGTGAGAATTAATTAATATAAATTATCCCAAATTTAGATGAAAAGTATGATAAAGGTCTGGGTCTCAATGTTAAAATACTTGCCTATGAGATGTGAACTTTACTCCCCCAAAAACAACCCAGAGATATGTGAATTGGCATAATATATATATATAGTTTACTGAATGCATTTACACTGATATATACATAGATGTGTATATATATGTATATATATATCAGTGTAAATGCATTCAGTAAACAAAATTATGAAAATATATCATTATAATCTACATTTACTTCATTCATGTGTCAAATTCAGCTTAAATGAATGTTCTTTAACTCATTAAATTATTGAAACTATCATAAATACTGAGTTTGAGTATAAGTGATTTTGTTTCTTTCAACATTAGATGCCAAAAGTCATTCAATACCATGTTCTGATACAAATTTAAAAGTGAAAATGGTCAGTGATTGAGAACAGGAAACACTCGGAGCTGTTTAAACTTAAAAGGAAAGTGGAAAGCTCGGATGTTTCTATGTGCTTCTAGTCACAAGAGGTCTTCAGCCACTATTAAAGGACCTGTCAATGTTGAAAAGTCCTTACTGGACTGACCCATGGGTCATTTTATTATCGGATTCTGAGTTGTGCCTGTACATACAACTGTTTGCTGAAAGGCAGTCAGGGCAATTTGCTCCTTAGGAAATAAAGAGTCAAGATGATTCACTGAAGTAAACACCTTTTCACCTGTTAATAAACAGCATCCAAAGTGAAATGAAAAAAAAAACTTAATATTAATGCTATAACAGGTGAAATTCTCTCAGACACAGATTTTACACAAAGCTTAAATGAATCTGCAATCACCATGATACAAATCTGGCTCCTTTACCATGCCTAGGCTAGGTGTCCTTATTTCACACAGCTCTCACATCAATAGCCAAGAAAACAAACCAAACAAACAAATGGAATTTTGAGTGAGTATTTTATTATTAAAAATATTTTGTGGGGAGGTGACTTATCTGAAAGGGACTGTTAACACTAGAACATCAGAATACAGGATCCAAGATTGCTAAATTTCTCAAAGCTCAGTACAAATGGTGCAAACACAGACACTAAACCAATGTGGGTTTTTTTGGCGAGCAGAAAACTATTTTCCTTCTGCCAATAAATGGAGAAAAGATTCTGTAACAGAAAAGTAGCCTTGAACATGAATGGAGGCATGCCTTAAAGACAGACAACTGTTCCATCATTTGAGCACTCTTCATGCCTAGCTCTCTGGGGAGCAGGAGAGTCAGCCACACTTCCAGCTGTGGCCATGGCATGTGTTTCCTTCTACCTACATGACCACTGTTCTCATGGGTTTCTTTTTTAATTTTGATTCAACAACACAACTATAGGCAGTAGTTTACATGAAAAAAAAAACAGCAATAAAGCAAAAGACATTTTGAGTAGTGGAATTCCATGAACACACACAGTTTTTTTTTAATATATGATTTTTAAGATTATGTATAATTACACCATTTTCTGTTTCCCTTTCCTCCCTCAAAACCCTCCCATATATTACCACTATCCTTTCTTTCTCTCGAATTAATGGCCTGTTTTTCTTTAATTTGTGGTAGTGATGGTGGTGTTGGTGTTGGTGTGTGTGTTTCTAATTATATAAATGCAACCTGCTCAGTCCTTATGTTGGAGTGGGAAAATAGTCTTCCCCTGGGAAGAGCACATCAATTTATTATCCAACCCAGATACAAATTTTTAAAAATTAAAGTAAATAAGCCATTTACTAGAGCCAGAGTGGAGAAATCTCTCTATGCCTTTTTTTTTTTCTTACAGAACTTTGCCTCTGATGTTCATTTGTGGAATGAATTCCATTCACTAATAAATTATAGTACTTACATTTACGGAAGACCATTGAGCATCTTGAATAACCACTACATCAAGTGTCTTTTATCCTACATTATAAACATTTCTGGAGTACATACATCTGCTCTTTCCATTTTATGGTAAAAGTGACAGGATTGGATGCTATGGAGTTAGAGTAAATGTGGGTCAATATTCCTACACCAATCAGAAAAAGACTAAAGCCCTGCTTCTTAGTGTATCATATTCACCTTTTAGGCAATACAAATTTGACTCTAATGTGCAAAGTACAGAACAGGATTGCAGAACCAATTTTTGAAGACAGCAACTGTATGCCTAGAGCAACAGCCATGAGCACTGATGGCTATTTTTGGCCCTTCATCATAAAAAGAATCTCAGTCAACATTTATTTCACATTGAGGTCACAGGGATGCTTTGGAGAAAAATGTGTATGTGGGGGGATTTTATAGTGTTTGTCAGACTTCAAAGATATGGCACTGATATAAAAAAGCACTAACCAGACAAATAAACAATATAACTTACAATGCCTCAAAGGTAAATTTACTGTGTAGTCAAGATTGAGAACCATGGGTTCAGCATGACAAAGTATCTGGAAAATACTCGCTTATAGTAAGGACATCAATTCTATTGCCCAGTTAGTGTTTCTCACAAGAGTTTTACTTGGACAGCACTCTTGTTTTAGTGGTGATGTTCATCCAGTTACCAAAGCTTCTTCTGGTTCACTAGTACCTTTGTCATACTAGTTAGTGGTCAGTAAGCCAAGAACTCACTTATTCCAGCTTTCCATATATATATATATATATATATATATATATATATATATATATATGTGTGTGTGTGTGTGTGTGTGTGTGTGTATACACACATATATATATATTTACATATATACACATATATACACATTCATGTATATGTATGTGTGGTAGTAATAGCAGAAAGCTTGAAATAAATATATGTGTATATAAGCTTGAATATTAATCAGAGGAAGAGAAAAGAGAGAAAGAGAACATTTCTTTAGCATTTGTTGGGAATTGGTCTCAGGACCTCCTGATGATTTCCAAATTCAATGATGTTTAATTCCTCAGACAACATAACATAGCCTTTGCATATATCATATGTGCACCCCACAGTACACTTTATTCACCAGACTACTTATAGGACATTGTATAAGGTAAGCACCACTCAAAGAGTTATTATATGATATGTATAGGGAATGATGACTTGATCATTGTCAGTGTATATTCAGTGCCTTTTCCCTAAGTGTTTTCCATCCCAACTTGGTTATGAGAGGAATGCAATAGTAAGTGCACTTATTTAAAGTAGTCAAAGTGAGCATGTGAAAATCCATACAGAAGCCACATAGCAACTCAGCAGGCAATAATAGAAATAATTTATATAGGTGATGTGGTATTGACATTGTTTTGTCTTCTATTATACTACTATTACAATTTATTTACCAACAACTAGGAGAAAACCCATGTTTGATAGGTACCTACATCAAGAAATAGTAACATTCAGTCTATAAAAATAACAAATGTTTAGAGTTAGCAGTAACTTCAATGTTAGTGTCATTATAATGCCTAAAAAATGTTCAGTATCAATAAAAATATAGCTTTATTATTGAAAATATGTGTGCCCACTGAAATATTCTGGAGAGTCGTATACTCAGGCTGAGTTTGTATGCCTAGAACTTTTCAATTTCACTACAACTGTCCTTTGGAACAGAAAGTTTCTTTGCAGTTTGTGTCAAACTAGAGTAGAGAGTAACTGCCTGTCCCCCACCTGCATACCTGACACCCTTATTTCTTTTGTTTTCAGATAAAGACCCGGATATTTATATATAACACACATATGCTTGCCATGTTGAATGTCTAATGACCCATACCAGATATTCAGTACCTGGGAAAATTTACATCCCATTGACTCACAACACAGTCATTTTTCATTCAGCTTTTAAAAATAGGATTAAATTCACACATGGTGTCAAGATCATTAGTTTATTATCATTTCATGCACTGGGTCAAGGGAAATGGAAGTTTTACATTCTGAAATTGGGGAGCTACAGGGATTAATTAAAGAAAGCCATGCCTGTCAGCATCTGCTTCTAAACTTCCAGTATCTGTTTCAATAGGTACACCGTTTCTTCTTAAGAATATGGTTAGTGCTAGAATTAAGACTAAAACTAACTGTGTGGTAGTGGCACACATCTTCAATCCCAGCACTTAGAAGGCAAAGGCAGGTGGATCTCTGTGGGTTTGAGGTCAGCCTGGTCTACAGAGCGAGATCTGATAGAGCCAAGGCTACACAAAGAAATTCTGTCTCAAATAACCCCCACCCCACAAAAAAACAAACAAAGACTAGAACTTTTCGAGTAAAACTTGTATATAGCTTTGCTTGAACAATGCATGTTAATCTAAAACAGGCACCTCTGAGCAGTGTTTCTCTTCTTTGTTGTTGTACAAGGGAAATTCTTGTTTGCTTCTTCATGTGTTTGCTTTTACTTTAGACTATAGCTATACTATTTTATATCAATTTCTTAATAAGATTCACTTAATTCCTCCACAAAGTACTAAAATTACTATCAGAAGTTTGGCTAGACATTTCTTTTCTTAATGATGCTAATAATTCCAGAGTTAGTTTCAATTGCTATTAGCCAGCTAAGTAGTAACAGAGATAGCCTATAATGTAATTGAAATGGGATTAGTACCTCAAAGAACATAGACATTATTTAGTTGTAAGGGGTTGAAAATAGCACTCTAAGGAGGAAGAAGTGCTATTATAGAATTTTGTGGTCTACTGGGATATATATATATACAGTCTTGTATATATTGATGGTGAGGGTGGACTCCATCAGTGGTGGTACCTGAGTGGAGATAACTATGGAAACAAGAGGCACTGCAGAAAAAAAGATGAGCCAATCAGCTGCTAGGTGGGAAGCCGGAGAAGTTAATGGAGGACAGTTCAGTGAACAACATGGCAAAGAAGGTGTTCAGACCTATGAATAAGTCAAGTCCTGGCTCATGGACCAAACTTTATCCATCAAAAATGATTAAATTTTGTACTTCACGTGGAAGAAAGAATGACAAGATCCACCTTTTATTTTAAGTTCGCAGTTGCTGCTCTGTGAGTTAATTGTAAGGTAGAAAATTTAGAAATAGAAATTCAAGACAGAAGAGGATGCAGTATAGAAAACTACACTTGTAAAAGAGAAGTAATATAGGGAGAGGAGAGAAGAGAAACATGCCAGGTCAGAAGGTATATTGCCAATATGAACTCATGAGTGAAAGTGGAAAGGTAAGTATTAATTGCTTTGTGATGGAAACTTAGCTTTTAAAAATAATTCAAGAGTAAATTAGTTAGTATTTTAGCAAAATAAAAACTGTAAAAATTACTTTGGAAATATCACAGTTAACCATAACAAAGTAGAGAATGATACTGGAGGAAAAGTATACAATACCAACAGCTCTTTATAGCTGAGCCAACATAAATGATACTGGTGTTTTCTCAGTTTTTCATGGTTGGGGAGAACAGCTTTGGTGTTCTTATTCTCAGTGACGTACATGGAAAAAGACATGATGTTGACATGCAAGCAAGTCTGTAATGCCACAGAAATCAAATTAGGATCTAGATTTCAACCACTGGTAATAATTTTAAACATAATTTTAGTAGAGCTCATCAGCACACAGTCCTCCAACAACTCACAGATGCAAAAACCAGGGAGAAACAAACAAAAATATAGTACTCCTAATAAGAGGAGGAAAAAAAAAAAGGATTATCTTAAATGTTGAGCAAGTTCCTTGGGAAGATCAATATGTATACTTTTTAAAAATTATTAATAAAAAAGGTAAATTCATAGACACACACATCTAGATTCAGAGTCTCATTTTAGCCTTCCTCCATGTTTAGAGTTTCATACTTTCTTGTTAACCTTTCAGTATTACATATGGCCTTTTATAACTCAAATGTCTATCTCAGATATGTAGAATACATACATTTTCTAATTAAAATGGTATGAAAACATTACTACTAGTGTTACAGACAAGCAAAGAACACAGGAACAAAACAAAGCAGGTTGGCAAAGCAATCTCTTTTTGTAAAAAGTGTGAGCCATGACCCAAACTAGGCTAGCAAGTCCACCTGGGAGGAGTTTGTTGTCACTCAACCTTACAGTCTTTCATAATTGGCTATTAATAAAAGCATAAGTACAAAAGAAATGAAGGATAGGGGAATGGACTCAGCTACCCGAGGCCATCAAATCCAGGGAATGCAGAGGGGCCATTGTGTAATGAAAAGTTTGAGCAGGTGAGGGAGATTAAAGGAAGTAATTAAAAGTTTTACAGTCAGGGAGGTTAATGGTTAAAAGTGGGGGAAATTTATAGAATTTTGACCCCTGCCAGGAATGTTAATTAGAAGCTACATTACATAAGATAAAAATTCTCACGCTCTAAGTATGAAATTGTTTAAATTATCCAAATGGAAGAATGTGATTGTTTTCTCATGACACAAATGTCAAAAACAATCCAATGTCAATAAGTTTATCATGTAAAAATGTAATGCAATTGAGGCAAATAATTGGTCAGTTACCCTTTAAAATTTAAAATAATGAACTATGAAGCTTTTGAATGTTTAATTGGAGCTAAAATTGCAAGTTTCCTGATTAATAAGGTTATAGACAATAAGAAGCAAGAGTTCAGCACAAGAGGCTAGAAGCATAAACAATAGCTTACAAAAATTTATAAATGCCCTATTAAATATGAAAATAGCAGCTATAACATTCATAACAAGAGAAATGCAAATTATGGCTTTAATGAGATACTAATTTGCAAGTGTCTGTTTGGCAAATAACTGCATGCTAATCGGAAGGTAGGCAGAGGGGTCTTGGGTGAGGGCAGTTTCACGTATTTATCAAAATCAAAAACAATCATCTTAAAACTGAAATGTATTCCACCAAGAGGATTTAAATGTGTAAAACTCACAATTTTTCTAAAATACTGATTTCATAAAGCAATGAACAAGAAAGGACATGAATTTTATCAATACAGAATTATCAAATGGCCACATTTAAAAGTTAAGTTAATTCTTAAGAGGAGATATAAGGATGTATCACTCTATCCTTTGGGGTAGTATGCAATTATCATTGAGAGTTTTATATTTTTATGAACCAGTAAAATATAAGATAGACAGTAGTGCAAAGGCTATTTACATAAAAAAAACTAATTTTCTAGCTTTTCCATGTGAGTGTTTATCTACACAGGCCAATGGGTAGTCAGGAACACCTTCTAGGAAGGTCTAAAGCATGAGTAGTTAATCCTAGCCAAGGAAGCAGAGGCCTTTGCTGTAGCCAAAGTTGAATTTAAACTCTGAGCTGCTGTAGTGAGATATCATTCTCTATATGCTAGAATTGGACTGGAGGTGTCTAATACAAGCAAAAAAGAGGCAAGAAGGCCCCTGTCTTTCCTTTTGTGACAGATTAGAGCTCAAGGCCTTTGTATGAATAGAAAAAGCCAAGATGATTCATCATGTGGCTGCTCTGTATTCCACGTTTCTTAAGTGGCTTTATTCCTACCCCACCTCCCTCCTCATGGTGAGGATAATATATCCTTTGCTGTGGGAACCGAGCTAAGAGAATATTTTTCTGTGAGCATGGCAAGCTTGGCATCTAAGAGGAGGCTGACAATGAAGCTGGCTATCTTGGGATATCACTCAGCTAGTTTGTGGGTCTGCAGGTGAATGGCAGAAGCGAATGAGTGATTGAGAATATTGCAATCTACCTGCAAAAAAGGGAAGGCAATCATCAGTGCCTCAGCAGGCTCGGTCCAGGAGGTAGGGCAGGGGGTGGGGCACAGGCTCATGGCAGGAGCACCTGTTGTGGATAAAAGCTTGGAATAAATGAGTGTGCATACTTAGAGCTGTAGAGTTTTCTCTTGCTAAGTGTTTTTGCTTTGCTTCATGCAGAGAAGGATTGCTTATAGTACCGAAAAAGGAATCCTATTAAAAAATAAATCTATGGAAGATTAGAAAGGGCCAAAATTTGAATTAATAGAAGTATCACTATTTCAAACAGGCCAGTAAAATTGAAATATACATTTTATGTTAATTTTTCAACCAAACTTTCAGTAGCAGGACTTTTTCTGTCCTGGAAAAAAATAAAAGCATGTGAACAGTAAATATTTGAGTAGTCATGAAATATTGACAATGGGGTATAGTGTAGACTCCAAGAGACAAGATAATGTAAATCCAATATCCGGCTAACTTCAGAAATAAAGTAGATTTGGGCTAGAGAAATTGTCCCGCAGTTAAGAGCATGTATTGCTCTGGCAGAAGCCTTGAGTTCAGTTCCCAACACTCACAACTGCCAATAACTTCAGCTCCAGGGCGAACTGTCACCTTTGTTCTCCACAGGGATCAGTATTCATGTACACATAACCCTTGCAAAAACACACACACACACACACACACACACACACACACACACACTCACATCACCACACTTAAAAATAAAAGCCTAAAAATCATAAACTAGATTAGACAATCCCTAGGTAAAACATATGGGGCGGAAGAATTTACATATTTGACTCAAAAGCAAAAAGGAAGACTGGGAGAATGAAGGAGAGGAAGGAAGGGGAGGGGGCATAGATAAAAGAGAGGTTAACTGGATGAACTGTCAAAATACATGAGATGCATAAAACAAGTTGTCTTGATAAAACTCAGAACCATGAATGATGGAAACACACTAATAAAACAAAGGAATTATATATATATATATATATATATATATATATATATATATATGTGTGTGTGTGTGTGTGTTTTGATGTTTTTAAAAGTATGAAAGTTAATATTATATGCAGTTATTAAATAAAAGTAGGTATGCTATTTATGTTTTCTGTTATTCATATTTCTTCTGTGACTTTCTGTTATTCATATTTTCTTCTGTGATTTTCTGTTATTCATATTTTCTTCTGTGACACAAGTTTGTGTGTGTGTGTGTGTGTGTGTGTGTGTGTGTGTGTGTGTGTGTGTGTACAGGAAGGAGGTGGGGGAACAGAAGAGACAGATGGGCATTCATTTCACATAGAACCGAAAAAAACCTGCTTTGTGGCATGTTGTAATTTTTCATGTATATACCCAGAGTTGGTGCAGCTGCATCATATGGTAGTTCTATTTTTGGACTGTGAAAAATGTCCACACTGATTTCCACAGTAGTCAGATTAAGTACACTCCCTCCCAGAGTCTATAAATGCCCTGAATCCCCACACATTTGGAGTTATTGGTTTTCTTGAAGGTACCTATGTTAACTGGAGCTGAATGCGATACAATGTCTTCAAAATATTTTAGTTTTAGTTTGCATTTCCTCTTTGGCCAAGGATTTTGAACATTTTCACAGCTGTTTCGTGGTCAGGTATACTTTATCTTTTAAGTACTATCTGTGAATTTCATTTTCTCACTTAGGAAGGAAGGAGATCAGTAAGAAAGGGGAATTAATGATTGGGTTGTTTCTTGAAGGAGGTGTTCACTTTTATTGAGTTCTTTATGTATTCTGGTTATTAATTCTCTGTCCCAGGTATAGCTGCCAAGGTTTTCAGCTAATCTGTAGGTTGTGTCTATGTTTAAATTAACAATAGTTTCATTCTCTGTGCAGAATCTTTTCAATTTCAGGCAATCTCATCTGTCAATCTTGTTTATATTTCTGATATACTGGAATCCTTTTTAGAACATCCTTCTTTATGCCCTATCTTAAAGTATTAGTCCCAATTTCCCCTCTAACAGTTTCAGAGATTCAGGTATGACATTAAAGTCTGTGATCCACTTTGAGTTAATTTTTATATAGGGAGAGAAATAAGGATCTGGGTTCACATGTAGTTATCAGTATTCCATTGTGGTACTAATAGCTTTTCTCCAAAGCATGCTTTTGGTATCTTTGTCAAAACTCAGAGGGGTGAGGTTGACTAGATTAAATACCAAGCCTTGTATACTATCAGCTGATATACATGACTGCTTTTGTGTGAACATCTGCTGTCCTCCTTACTTTGGATCTGTAATATAACTTGAAATGATTACTATAGTATAATATAGTATTAACATACCATGTTAATATAGCATAAAGTATTAGAAGTTGGGTATGGTGATTCCATTATCATTACATATTCCCTCTGGATTGCTTTCAATATTTGTGTTTTTTTATAATCCCAGATGAATTTTAGGGATGAGTTTCTACTTCTGCAACAGTTTTACTGCAAGTTTGAATGGATTGCATTGAATCTATGTATCACTTCTGGCAATACACTCATTTTTCACTGCATGATTTTGAAGACCCACGAGCATAGAAAATCTTTCTATCTTCTAGTGTCTTCTTCAATTACTTTCCTCAGTGTTTGGAAATTTTCATTAAAGAAGACTTTCACTTCTTTGGCTAGGTTTCATTTTAGGCATTTTATTTTTGAAGCTGTTGTGAATTCAGATAGCTTTTGTGATTTCTTTTGCAAAAATTTAATTACTGATGAGTAGATAGGAACTGGTTTTGTATGTTGATTTTCTATCCTGCCTCTTTGCCAAAAGTATTTATCAGCTTTAAAAATTTTAATGGAATCTCTAGGGACTTTTATAATCATTTCTGAAACAGCGATAAATTAACTTCTTCCTTTCTTACGTGTATCCATTTCTTTCCTTTTCTTACTGTTCTTGTTAATAGTTCAAAGACTTTTAAATGTATTTCCATTGCCGGGCAGAAGCTCTTTTAATTTTATGAAACCTTATTTGTATCTTTATGGAGAACTGGGAAACTCTTCATCTCTTTCCTGATTTTAGTGGAAGCAGTGTCGGTTTTTCTTCATTTATTAAAATGTTGGCTCTAGGTTCATCATGTAAATTCATTGGTATGTCTCTTTTATCTCTATTCCTTTAGGAATTGTAACATGAAGTAGTGTTAGACTTTGTAAAGGGTGCTTTTCGGCTTCTGTTGAGCTGATCTTGTGATTTTTGTCCTTGACTCTTCTCATGAGATGGATTGCCTTTATTGACAAACATATATTGAACCATCCTGGCATCTATGAAATGAAGTCAGCATGATCATAGTGAATGATTTTTTGATGTGTTGTTGAATTGGGTTTTCAAGTGTTTTATTGACAACTCATGCTTGTCAAGGGCATTGGGTTATAATATTCTATTTGTATGTCCTTATGCAATTTTGCATGAGGAAGAATAATGGCTTTGTAGAGTCAGCTTAGTATTTCTTTCCTTTGTAGTCAATGGAAAAGTTTTAGAAGCATTGGTGTTAATTCTTTAAGTATCTGGTAGAATTTAGCAGTAACTCCCTTTAAATCTTGTCTTTTAATTTCCATCTTAGAACTGCTTTGTGTACTATAGTTTCATGTTATTTCCGCATTTTTGATCACATGAATTTTTTTAAATTTCCCACTTGATTTCTTTGGATGCCCGTTTATCATTCAGTAGTGTATTATTCAGTTTCCACGACTCCATTATAAACTCTTTTTTTGCTATTGTTTCACCCTGAGCAAATGAGACACAAAAAAATTATTTCAATTTTCTGGTAGTGGCAAGTGCAGGGCCTATATGATGGTATCTGCATGTGGTTCATTCTAGCCTATATATCTGATACAGTATGTTTTTCTCCTCTATCAAATAAAATTCTGATGGCCACATTGACCAATACTCTTTTATGCTACTACTCTGAATTTCCAAATTGAGTCACACAGGAGGAACCTTGGCCTTTAGAGTTACTGAGCCCCAGGCTAGTGCCAAGAAGAGAACATTTGTCGAGCTCTCCCCCTTCCCTCACTCCCGCCCCTGTCTCTTCTGTCTCCCTCTCTCTCCCTCTTCCTTCTCCTCCTCTCTTATTTCTATTACTAAATGTTATGTAAATTTGGGGGATGTTTTATCTGAAGCCATGGTCCTACTTTCCTATAGCAATGCTGCCACATGCCCTTTCACTGGTAGGAGAGCTTTCCACAACTGAATGCACTCTGCAGTTCTCCCATGCTTTCTTCTTTGCTACTGAAACTAATGATTCTGACACCTACCTTGTAAGATGTTTGTTCCCCAATATTGGCTAGTTTATTCACCACAAATTTTATAGTCAGTGTTTGAGTAGCAACCATATTCCATATTTGAGTCTTTAGAAAACATTTGCAATATCCATTAATATTAAAATTCCAAACAAGAAGCAAGAAAATTCTCAATAGAAAGATAGACAAAGAAATTTTATACAATTTGCAAAACAAAAGAGAAATTAATGCTGATATTTTAATGTTCTTGGATTTATATGCATCTGAACATGCATAAATGTTTTTAGAGGAGTTAGTTTGACGTTAACATTAAAATTTGTAAATTGCCCATTTTCCCTGCCTTAACAGTTGCACTTTCGCAGTCTAGTCATAAACAAGTCTCTGGGTAAGGATGAAGATTTATCTGCCAGGCTTTTAACACTGTTTGTTGTCTACAATAGCTTTTCTCTTTTAAAGAAAATAACCCAAATGTCTTTAAAAACTGTATGTTAATTAAAGAAGTGATGATGTTATGATTATACCAACACAACTGTAAAAATGTAATATATATGACAAATTACAGACTTTAATTACTTTTAGTAGGAAATTATGGAAATTTGTATCTTCTCTTTTTGCACTTAATTCATATAGTTAAATAGGAAATTGAATACCATTCAGAAAAGACTTCACCAAGTGATATCTACATTACAGTCACAAACATGTACATACTTCTCTGAAAGGTACACATTTCAACCTTAATGTGAACACTAGACAGGCAAACTTACTCTTTGAGGATTTGTCATATTTGTTCTTATTGTAATGATGTTCGGTCTTCACTTTGCTATACAATGCTAAGAAGACATAAGACTGCTTAGAATCATACCTTGAAATTGAAATTTCTTTCTTACTAGGTTTTCATAGGTTTGTATATATAATGTAACCTGCATATTAGAAATTAAATCATATGAAAATTTAAAGTACTCTCTAAATGAACAGTTGACTTAATTGTCTTACGTTACAAGGTGTTGTCATGATTACCACAAAAATCACAGTGTTTTAATTGTTCCCTCTAAAATTATCTTCATTTGGAAACATTAATTTTTAGATAAAAGTATGTTAGAAATATATTCAACAGAAAACTATTATTATGAAAGCTTGATATTTATTTTATAATGGTATATTTTCTTCCATGTGGTAGATTTCATTTTCTTTTTACACAGGGAGTCTACAAATTATGTTAGATGTTATATAGAATAGTACTGGTTACATATTTGTAACTATATATGTTTTATATAAGTATTATTTATATATCATATATAATTTTTATATTTTAATTTGTAGCATAATGTAAATTATTTATTTTTAAATGTGATTATGAGTTATTATATAGTATTCTCTGTTTTCTCAATCAGTATACAAATCCATTCTAATCATAATGTTTTGAAAAACTTTTATTTTACTTTGGAAATATGGCGTAAGAGGAAAGCACAAATTATTTACTGACAAGGTAAGTAGATAGGAAATCCATAGAGATCTCCTGGTGAACCATGGGTCAGGTTCTTGGCTGGCAGTGCTGTATAAAATCAATAATTCTCACAAGCACCAGGTCTTCTCAGTCAATAATACCACTGTGGAATCAAAATAATACTATGTTTCCTTTGCTTCCTGATAAAACACTGTATCTTGAATTAGTTTCGTCTCCAATTACTGCAAGTTTAATGGCTTGGAACATACAAGCATATTTTCTTACATTTCTGTAAATCAAAAGTCACCCACAGATACCCAAGATGGGGTTCAGAGCTGGCAGAGGACTGCAACTTGTTACAGTTGCTATGCTCCTCTGAGTCTTAGACACCACAAAAATCTCATCTTTGCTATCATTCTTACCCTTTCTTCCACGTTCAAGACTATTTGCTGATACATTAGACTTATCTTGATAAAGAAGAATAGTTTGTCCACTTTAAAGTCAATTGTCAGAAATTTTAGTTCTATTTTCAACTTTACTTACTTTCTGTCATGTAATCCAATACAGTCACAGGTTCTGACAACTGGTATGAGGTCTTCTTGTTGCTGGAGGGCTTCTCTCCAGGTTCCCCAAGCCCCGCAGTCCCACAATCCACGTATAAAATAATCACTCAGACGCTTATATCACTTATAAACTGTATGGCCGTGGCAGGCTTCTTGCTAACTGTTCTTTTATCTTAAATTAACCCATTTTTATAAATCTATACCTTGCCACGTGGCTGGTGGCTTACCGGAGTCTTTACATGCTGCTTCTCCTCGCGGTGGCTGCAGTGTCTCCCCCCTCAGCCTTCCACTTCCCAGAATTCTCCTCTCTCCTTGTCCCACCTACTTCCTGCCAGGCAACCTACTTCCTGCCTGGTCACTGGCCATCAGTGTTTTATTTATATAGAATGATATCCACAGCATTTCCCCTTTTTTTCTTTTTTTTAAAAAGTAAGGTTTTAACTTTAACATGGTAAAATTACATATAACAAAACAATTATCGAGCAAGAATTACAGTTACAATATTAAAGAAGATGTCCTATCTATCTTATATTTGTGAATTTAAGGTTTTATATCTAACTTATCTTTTATCATAACTGAGGAAATTACAACTATCTAGTTTTCAACCACATCAAAGACCTGAGAAGGAACATAATGGTACCTGAGAAATGGTAGATGGATGCAAGCAACTTTCGGGAATCTTGCAAAAGTAGACCAAGACAACTGGCAGCCTGGACAGTCACCTAATGTTTTTTCAGCATTGTTGGTGCATTTAAATTGGCTACAGGCCTATAGAGTATCTGACAGACCATTTTCAGAAGCAGGATTTCTGAAAGACCATCTTACCCTGTCTTGGCAGAGTACAGTGGTCGCTTTCCTTGTGTCCCACTTGTCCAGAAAGGACAGCATTGCATTTGTACTGTCAGCCATCAAGGCAAGGGCAGTTCTTTGCCCAGTAGGCCATTTTGTGCCAAAAAGACAAACTTCCAAATGGAAATGTCTTAGAAGCCCAACATTCTCTCGGGATCAATTGGTGTAGCCAGGAGCAATTGTGTCTCATGTCAACAGAATTTTAAGTTATTTAAATGCCATATTCTCTAGGTCTATGAAGTGTTTGAAGATTACCTATCTATCTGAAATATATCTATGTATACCTAGAAAACTTAACTAACATGGCTACAGATATGATTATCATAGATGACTAATTATTAATCTATTATTTAATTATCCATTACAATTTTAAATGAGTTACATAAACATAATACGTCAAACAAGAATAGAAATATATATATATATATATAGTATAACAAAATTAACTTCAAGTTTGTATCAATAAACTAAAATTTATACCAATGTAAAACATTTTAAACATAAACTAAAATCTTTACCAATGTAAAACATTTTAAACAAGTTGTTCTTTAAAAGTAGGTTCATTAATCTACCCTTTTATCTTATCATCTCCATATCCTCCTATATATCTATATCATATCCCCTTTTCTTTTTTAGAAAGAGATCACATTTATAATCAACCTGTTTTAAATAAAAATATTGGTTTTTCTCTGTCCCACACCAGAGGGCTCTTCTGATTTGGGACACAAGAATCTCTTAACCATTTTTTTTTTAAAGCAATATGTCTGGGTTTAGAGGGGGAGTGAGCCAATTCCACCTCTAAAGCCAGCTTGGTATATTTGGGAATTTGGGCGTAGCATCTCTTACTACTTCCTGGTGGAGGGGGGCGCTGTATCTTATGGGGATGCAAAGAAAATTTTAGACCTATGAGGTAGTCCGTGAGGCTGTATTGTGTGAACCAGTTGCCTTGAAACCGCTCTGGATGTTGGATCATCTGGGCCATGGTGTCATCGGAGACCTTTCAGGGGGTCTTGGCTGGTGAAACCTGATGTATCTTAATCTGGAACAAATCCACAGCCTCTGACTTTCTGTGGAAACAAAAGCAGAACCTCTTTTCCAAAACAACATATCCTTAAATCCAAATTTTGAAGTCAAGGTAACTTTAAAATATACATTTTGGCATAACTCAACAGCTTTTGTAATCAAATGTTTTTCTTCAGTTACAAATATCAAAGACAACATAATCCAGATTCTCTGTGTGGTAGCCATCATTACGTGACTTATGTTTTATATTACCTTGAGCCTGTTGATTTAAACTGTACCATTCTAAAACTGAAACAGCGCTGTGCCTGCTGGCTCCGCCCACTTCAGCTTCCCAACATGGCAGTGGGACATTTTCCGCCAGCTCTGGGAGTCATCAAGTCTCAGAAATAGTGGGTCTAAACTTTTATCAAAGCAGCGTGTAGCCCAGAAACCTCTTTAAAAAAAAAAAATACTAGTAAAGACTAAATCTACAACACAGCGTAATGTGCCGCTGGCAGACGCCTCATTTCCTCCATACTGCCGGTCAAACGCACACGCCAGGAACCTGCCAGTGTTCAAACCTGCGTTTTGCAGCGTCTAGCTGCCTGTATGAGACAAGAAGCAGGAACCTGGTTTTGGCTCTGTTTAGAATTGGTTATTAAATATTGTCAGGTTTAAGGTGGAAACTCGAGCCGTTGGGCGCCATTTGTTGCTGGAGAGCTTCTCTCCAGGTTCCCCAAGCCCCGCAGTCCCACAATCTACATATAAAATAATCACTCAGACGCTTATATCACTTATAAACTGTATGGCCGTGGCAGGCTTCTTGCTAACTGTTCTTTTATCTTAAATTAACCCATTTTTATAAATCTATACCTTGCCACGTGGCTGGTGGCTTACCAGAGTCTTTACGTGCTGCTTGTCCTGGCGGTGGCTGCAGTGTCTCCCCCCTCAGCCTTCCACTTCCCAGAATTCTCCTCTCTCCTTGTCCCACCTACTTCCTGCCAGGCAACCTACTTCCTGCCTGGTCACTGGCCATTAGTGTTTTATTTATATAGAATGATATCCACAGCACTTCCCATGACATACTCTGAATCATTCCTATAATTCCTTAAGATCCAACTTCTGGACTTTCCTTGATAGAAATATCACACAACTAAAACTATGAGATACTACCAAAAATATAAAATAGTAAAAAATAGAATTAGAGAAAGCTCTTTTCATATTATTGAAACTGTGGTAATTCAATAGAAATAAATTCATTTATACACGTCTATCTCCTGAAACAGGAAATTTCTATATGATATGAGTTAAGGCTATATTACAACAAGGGCTGGATGAAAGACCAAGCACACAGCAGCTCGAAGAAGGAAGATGAGATGTCCCAGGCTGTTAAATCACCACACTACATTTTTTGTGTCTGGGCACTTGAAAATCTGCACTCTAACTGTGAATTTCTCTGTATGGGGAATTTCTCTGTTTGTGTCAGATCTATTTGTAGTGAAGGAGGAAGGGTCAAGAGAGAAGTTAACAAATGTGGCAAAGGAAAAATACCACAGGGCAAAGCATAGAATTATTACTCACTGTCTAGTAAGAAAATGACTCTGTGGATGGTTTACTTCTGTTTTTAAAATTCTAACAGTATTAACAATGATACAAATTATTCCATAGTTCATAAGTTGGTAAATTTATGCTGTAGGACAAAATAAAAAATAACAGAAATGAGTCACTGAATTGGGATCCACACTCAGATCATGATCACCGTTCCTTAGGCTGTGCTTCGTCTATGACTGAGGCCACGACAGTGAAAGTCCAGTCATTATTTCTCTGTTGCTGTGTGCACTTGTTATCTGGAAATCCTCTCAAATGATCAAAAGTTAAAGGAAATGAAAATGTACTTCAACCCTAAGACCCCTAAGAGCAGAACCTGCAGTCCATGGGCTAGATGACATTTTATAGGTATAAAATGCTGGAGATTTCTATAAAAACTCAGAGATTTCTTTTTATTATTACTCAGTGGGAACCATGCAGCACTTAAAGATCAGGACATCCAAAGCAGTGGATAGCATTGCTGAGAATCTAAGCAGGTCTTTGTGAAGCAGCTGCTCACTGCTGCAGACTCTTAAGTTAGTCCAGGCAATCTTTCCTCATTCTATTAGAAGAACAGCAACTATCAGTGTCCTCATTTTCCATGAGACAGAAGGTATGCTCCTAAAAGAAGGCAAGACAGGCGCTAGAGTGATGCAGATTCTAAGCAGGAAGGGTTTGCAGGACATTTTTCAACATCAATTGCAATTTTCAAGAACCTGCTTAGAATGAACTATCCTTAGCATCTCCATTGTCATCTGTTTGCTGAGGTTGATGAACAATGCTTTTCTTGTTTCTTGATGAACCATACTTTTCTGTCATAGTAACATTTGCCTTTAAATGTCGTTTGCCCTGCATTTATTTATAGTGCTGTAATAAAATGCTCTGACAAAAGCAACTTAGGAGAGACAGCGTTGTTTTTACCTCATAATTCCAGGTTAGAGTCCATCAGATCAGGGAAGTTTAGGTAGCAGGAATGTAATCACATCATATCCACAGTCAAAAGGAGCGGACAAAAATGAAAGCATGTATGCCTACAGCTCAGCTCACTTTCTCTACTTTTATACAGTCTAGAACTAATGCTGCCCACAATGGCTTGGGTCTTTTCAAATCAATTAATGCAATTAAGACACTCCTCAACATGTAAACCTTATCGAAAGGGTCCCTCATTGAGATTCTAGATCAGCTGTTCTTAGCCTTCTCACAGGGTCTCATATCCGATATCCTGTATATCAGATATTTGCATGATGACTCATAATAGTAGCAAAATTACAGTTACAATGTAGCAATGAAAATAATTTTATGGTTGAGAGTCCACACAACTTGAGGAATTGTATTAAAGGGTCACATATCAGGAAAGTCGAGAATTGCTGCTCTAGATTGTCTCAAACTGACAATCAAAACTAACTTATAAAGACATTCCCTAAAATTAATAAAATGAAGAAAGCTGTTGTATAATGGTGGCTATAGTATATTCACTATTATATATTTACTACCCTTTATGAGAGAACTGAGATGTTTGAAATATTGGATTTCTATGTGCAATTCTATGTACAAAACAGTTCTTTCTATGAGTAAGCCGATTTTCATAACAGGAGGAAAACCCCTGAAGAGTCCAGTGTTCTGTTGAGCTGATGTAACAATTTATTCTCTGGTTCTGCTGATACTCTGCAGTGCTATGTGAAAATGGCTTCATCAAATTCATAGCTGCAAGTTTAGCACTCTGTAAACATGACCATAGCCCTGCATTTGTCACCACTGCTTCAGCTCAGTTCAGCGGATGTTGATTTGTACAGTTCAGGACTCGCTATAGTATTCATGATTCCTTGCATCCCACACACCGGTTAAAATTTTGCTTTCCCTGCAGCAGCACTGCCTATAGATGTTTGCGTATTTGAAATGCTGACCGCTTCCTAGACTTCACAAATTTACTTTCAGCTTGTTCAAGATGGCATGCATTAGTCATGAAGACCTCAGCCTCCGAGCTATCAAACGCTCTTAAAATCTTACTCCTGTGAGGCCAAGCAGTCAGAGACTCCCAAATGGGCTATGAGTCATGACTGTAGACCAAATGCCTTATTATCCTAAAAAGAAGCTTAGGCATTCCCAGAGACAGTCCCTTTGAGATTTCTGATTTCTGCCTTGAGAATTGCCCTGCAATGATCTTCATTTGATGAGTTGCCTTCAGCTACAAATCATGCACTTGCAGAGTACAGCAGCAGGAGACAGTGCCCAATATTCACTATTCCATTAAGCTGACTTCAGAATGGATATTGAGAGGGAAGTGAGTCAGGGAGAGAAGGCTGTTTAAAAACTTCATCCTCCTTAACTTCACAAGCCCAGAGCCTATTGTCTGCTAGCTCTACAATCCTGTGTATCTTTCCTTGTTATTTGTTTCACACCATCTCTTTCAACTCTCCCATTCTTTTACTCTCTGCTGTCCAAGTGATTCCTAATTTTTCACCAACTTTGTGTTTTTAGCTTTGATCTAATTTCTTAGACCTATTAATATAGAGTCACCCCCACATTCTGATGCTTTATAATCTCTTCCACTATATCTCTTGCTCAACTTGAACAATGTTAACCAAGTCATTTCTCAGGAATACTTTGTGTGTGTGTGTGTGTGTGTGTGTGTGTGTGTGTGTGTGTGTGTGTGTATGTGTGTATAAAACACAAGATGCTCCTTTTTCTAATGATTAAAAAATCCTTTTGATTGAGGCACATAGTTGCCTTTGAAATTATCCCTGTCTTTCAGTGACAAACTTGGAAGTATTATTTTTCTTTGTAGAGATAACCCCTCACTGAGCCAGGAGAAGGACAAAAGAAGGTATCCTGGAAGTAAGACAAGCTAAGCTAGCCTTATGGCTCCTTCTGAGAAAAAAAATGGCTTATTGAGGCACAGCTATAAGGGATAAAGATCCACAGATAGCATAAAATTGTGGATTGGTAAAAATTGAAATAATTAGATAGAAACTAATGAAATAGTAATTTTAATTTACTACCTTAGAAAGTGAAAGATACCCGAGTGTGCAGTTATCCCTTGACATCTATGGAACATGACTTCTAAGATACTAACAGATGTATAAGTGTCTTCGTGCTCCTGTCATTTATATGAATGTTCTATGAATACTTTAACTTATCTAACACTCATAATACCTGATACAATAGAAAAGCTATGCACATATTAGTGGCACTGTGTATTTATGGAATAATAAGAATAACGGGATGTGTTTATCTTGAATATATATACACATTTTTCTAATACTGCTTGAAGTCATAAAATGTTACCCATGAATAAAAAGTTCTGAGTATATGTGTCAAAGCAACAATTTTGCAAATCTCCTCTGTCTCTTTATCTCACATTCATTTCTTCTGTGTCTGTTTGTCCCCTTTCTGATACATGTGTATTTGGTTTTTTCTAATCACATTTTCCCCACTCTTCTCGCTGTCTCAAACATACAGCTATCCAAACATTCCAGCAAATACTGCTTCAATTTCTTTCTGAACCACTTACTTGTTTCTCCAATGATGCAGAGGTACTTGCTTTTGAATTATCAATTGTGCTCTAACCTTTCAACAAATGAAAGAAAAAAATCTCTTTAATGTAGGCCTGATTTCCAATCCAATAACTAAAAAGCAATGTCATGCTTAAATCGACTCTCTGTAATCCTCCAAATGAGGTAGAGAGATTAGAGAGGACAGGAATTAATAGATCATGATATCGAAGGAGTGAGTGTTCTTTAACTTAATTCATAGCTCTGCTCTGATTGACTCTGATAGCATTTGAAAGCTTAAGAATGGAAAAGTGCACAGGGTGAAAATAGAATTGATAACAGCTTTGAAGTCGAACAGAATAGAGGTAAAAATGATGAATCTGATGAGAGACAGCATAACTACTAGAATAAAGGCAAAAATCACATCTTAAAACATGAGTTAAGAAAGCCAACTGACTGCAGCGCAGAATATGAGCAAAAGTGAAATACATAGTGCAAATTATTAAATGTTTAACTGAGATTTCAAATGTAAAAGAAATGATGCACATTAGGAAATTCAGAAGGGTATACAATATTAATTTAATGTAGCTCCACATTTCTCTAGAGAAATAGTTAATGCTAGTAGGCAGAATCTTATAAACTCAAAGTTAAGAATTGGGGCCTAATTTGAAATTAAGTTCATACTAAAGAATAATGGTTTCTGAATAAAGAAATCCTAAAAAAGGGAAATACTTTCTTAATAAGCCTCTGTGTTAGCTATTTATGTATCCTTGTAAGCAAATTCCTGACAGAAATCACTTAAGGAAGTATGTATTTATTTTGGCTCATTGATTCAATCCATCATAGATAGAAGATTTAGGGGAATGGTTCAGTTAATGTGTGGAGACAGCATCATGGAACAGAAACCGCTCAAATGATATGGACCAAGAATTACAACTGACAGGCTCAGATTCGGGAATCCCATATAACTTTCAAAAGCTTACCTCTAGAAATTTACTTCCACCAGCTATGGCCTACCTCCAAAATGTTAACCACAGTGTTGAAGATCCCAGGGACATGGGTCATCTAGCATGGAAAATTACAGGCAATGAGTAGAGTCACCCCAAGAGAAAAGTCATGTGAGCTGCATAAGGCAAGGTTGTTTAATGCTATAGGAGCTCATCTTGTAATGCTGCAATACCCAGATGCCTGACATGAAGTAACAGGGTTTAGTGTTGCTTTGCAGAGTTTTACTCCTGCTTTGGCCCAGTTCCTTACTTATCTTCTCCTGGTTCTTTTGGAGTGGTAATTCTTCCCTTTTGACATCACACAATGAAAGTATAATTTTTTAAAAAAATTTTATTTTACAGGGCCTCACAGTTTAAAGATTGCTTTGAATCTCAAAAGGTACTTTGAATCTTGGACTTTTGAAGAGTTGGAGCTGTCAAGACTTGAAGGATTCTTGGTGTCATCTAAGTGCATTTTCTTTTATATGATGCATATAAGTCTCTGAGGACTAGGAGTGTAATATGGGTTTAAAACCTCATGTATCATTGCTTTTCCATATGATGATGCTGTTTTAGAAGGCTGTGAAACATTTTGGAGGACCATTACTTTTGAATTCACATTCACATTCTAGGTTGTGTACCAGGTTCAATTCTTGCCTCCAAACAGGCACATGGATGCTGACCTCAGAGCATTATGCTGTATTAGGTCATAGGCATATGCACCAGGGGTTCAGCTCCAGGAAACAAAGGACTTCAGGAATCATTAGCATTGCCACTATGTGGCTGGAAGTCTGTACTCTACTCTTCTGGCTTTAGGTATTTTCTTCATTATGACTTAAGTTGCATTAAGGAATCACAGATTTTTTTTATGTTCAAATGGCAATAATCAGCCCATTTATTTAGACTAATATGAAATTTGAGTGTGATATATGTATAAATTTTAAGTTATTCCCTGTCATATAATAAATACAAACAATGGAGCAATTGCTATTCAAAATTAAATGAGTAAAGGAACTTCCCAAATATAATAGCCACATCTACTCCAATTTGAACATCAATGTGAGTTCCAGTAAACAAATTATGTTCATACCAATCTAATGCCATAACACTGGGTTATCTTGTAATATTTCACTTACAGTGGAAGAGATTTGGACTCGATTTTTTTTTTATTCTCTGCTTTGTTCTGCACTGCACTCTAGCATCCTGTGAGTCACTAAGAAAGGACAAAGGAAGCCTGGCTTCAAGAGAAGTTCATTAGGTTAGCTTGGGCCTTCTTACACATTTTCTTTTTACAAATCCGGGAATCTCTGGTTTCAAATTTGAGAGCCGTACAAGCTGCCTACTCAAAAAGCTTTAAATGTGTTGAAGGATGTATTTGCCTTCAAGGCAATACTGTAGTAGGTAAACATTCAGTAACAAAGCCCTTTTGATACATGGAAGATCGTGTTCTAAGAAAATCTTAATCCAGAAATGTTGAAAAGGAAATCTATCATTTCAACTAAATATTTCTGCACTTGTGTAGCATAAAATATTAGAGTATTTAATAATGTAGTAAATTTTTCTAAAAACAAGAGCTAATGTGTGCATTCCAATATTTGTGCCCCATCTTAGAGTATTCCATCATACTTACCATTTATGGTCCAGATCAAATTTATTTTTATTTTTCACTGTAAATACAAATCTGCTTGCTTACAATTCTCTGTATTGAGAAATCATGCAACATATATTTTGAGATATAACCACTTTATTGCAAATTAACTTGTTTTAAAATGTTCCCTACTAAATCCTCATTGTCTTATATTTTGTATTTAATTGTTATAAAATATATTTTATCATATTCTTTCCCATCACTATCTCTTCACATATTGTCTCCATCTCCCTAGCCACCAACTTTATGTTCTTTCTCTCTCAAATAAAAAAATGAAAATAAAAACAAACAAACAAACAAAACCCATTAAGACAAAAAATAACAAAATAATTTTTTAAAAAAACACATAAAAATATGGAGTCAGTTTTGTTTTGGCCAGCTACTCCTGGCCATGGAGCTTGTCTATTTTATTTTACTATTCTATTTTACTATTTTTAAAGGGACTTGGTGATAAAATAACTCCGAATGACATAGTGTTATAGTCACGCATCAGAGTATGACTCATGAGAGAAGCTTCCTCTTGCAGTAGACCATAATTAATACAAGGACCCACAACTGAACAAAGTACAGAGAGTGAGACACACTCAGCCCTACATAGAACATTTTATTAAACCTAAAGGCACAGGAATCTATACAGAAGAGGATAAAGGAAGATCATAAAAGCTAGAGGTGGAGGATGTCTCCAAGGAAACAGCATCTTCCAGACTCATTAGGACTAATACATACATAAAGTCATAGAGACTGTGACAGCATACACAAGATGTGAAAATCCCAACATGGAGAAGGGAAAATGTCCACAAAGCCCCATGCCTAATCAAGAGAAACTATTTATAACTGACAACTGCTAGGAAAGGGGAAAGCAATTTTCTCCAATGGAGTGACATTGGGTGTAACAAAAGTCATATCTTCAACAGATCATATTGATATCAATACCTATGCAGATATGCAAAATGTCCCTGCTCGTTTATGATGTGATCATCAGTACCTACTTTCTCAAAATGACTGTCCACTGGCTTATTGATCTGGCTTATTTCAGTTCTTGACTGACTTGCTTTGCCTTCCCATCAGCAGGAGTCACAGGTTGTATTTCATATTTTGTGAAAGCTATGTCCTACCAAATTCATATACTGAAACTCAACCCACCCAGAGTTGAGGTTGATAGTGATGGGGTCATGAGGGTGGAATCATGTGAGCTTTTGTGCTGTGATAGAAGAGGCCAAGGGGAGTTCACTTGCTTCTCCTAAAATGTCAATACAAATAAAAAAGCATTCTTCACAAAGAAGAATTTAACAAGTACCAAATTGAACCTGAATTTTGTAGTCTTCAGGATTATGAAAATAAAATATGTCCCGATAAGCCACCAATTCACTGTATCAGTTCATTACATTCCCCAGTCCATTATAGCAATATAAGCAGATTACAATATATAGAATGACAAAATTAATATTCACTGGATAAAGAAGAAACCTAGTGAACTAGGAGTGCCTTATCACATGTTGTATGTATGTATGAATGTCTGTATGCATGTATGTATGTGTGCACATATTTATATGTGTATAAAATACAGAGTAGTCACTATCTTTAAAATCATATGGCTAAGTGCACTCACATGCACACACACACATTCTAATTATTCTTTCCATTTTTACAACAAAATATCTGTGGTAATCAACTGAAAAAATAGAAAAGATTGGTTTTGACTCACTATTTTGGAGACTTCAGTTTCTGTTCAGTTAATGACTTCCTTTTGGGCCTCTGATGAGTCAAGGCATCATGTTAGAAATGCATTGAGACAGAAGACCTGACCTTGGCTACAGGAAAAACAAAAAGCATAAGACCATGAGGATTCAATATTTCTTCTAGGGCATATCCTCCAAGGCCTCTCTCTAAAACCCTATCTCTGGTGCATACCATCATCTCCCATTAGTTACATAGTTTGGTGATCAAGCTTTTGAAAGACAGTTAACCAACACATAATGTCCCATGCACAAAGTTAAGCAAGCCAGAAAGACATCCCACACATACTGCAGAGGGAGAGGGAGGGCGGGGGGATGGGTTACTTAGGAAAGTAACTTCTGTCAAGTTCTAAGACTATAACTAAAATATTACAATGATTCTACTGTTCTGTTCTCTATTCCTATTGTGGTTACTCCATCCCAACAGGATCTTAATTATACTTTAGATATAAATATACTTTTAAATAGTATACATTTGTATAATAGTGTATAATATCTATTCATACCCGGTAAGCTTTACTGAGAATTCTCAACAATTTTGAACATTTGCTCTCCCTTTGTCTCTGTCTATCATCTCTCTGTCTCTATCTATCCTCTATCTATCTATCTATCTATCTATCTATCTATCTATCTATCTATCTATCTATCTATCTATCTATCTATCTATCTATCATCTATCTATCTAACTATCTATCTATTTCCCTGTCTGTCTATCTAAACATATAAGTCTTATGAAGCAACTGAGGGTGATTTGGGAGATGATAGACATCCTTTCTTTGAAATTTTGTCCTATATTTTCTAAGAACAAGTGCATTAGTTTAAATACATTAATAATAATCTAAGAGTACCAAAAGTGTCTTAGTGTTACATCAAGGAAAATGAAGTGTAAGGCACTTCCCCATGGGGCAATTTAAGCAAGAGCAAACCCGCATTTGAATTCTCTACTTCTCTTTCCCTGTGTCTTGCATCAGTTCTGTCTGTAGCTTATATGAACCTGAATTTGTGCCTGCCTGAATGCTGCCTAGGAATCTAGCTGTCCCTGACTCTGTGTTTGGGGGCACACACCTTTGTCTGTGGCTCTAAAAAGGGCTTTACTCTATTTATTGAACCACATAGAAACTATCATATGGAGAATGAATGGGGGATACATTATAGACAACCTTAAAAAATTTTTACAAGGGATTGAGTCGCTGTTTCTTATTGACCCTAATTGATCCAGATAACAAACAATCAAAAGCTGTGAAGCAATATTCATATGTTGCATCCAGCAACTATGGTGGATATTCATTTTATAAAGTCACTTGTATTCTATTTTCTGTTTTTAGCAAATTATTAACACAGCATACACGTGCATTACTGACAGGTCAGTGGAATAGAAGAGCACTTAAAATTACAACTATGATTACCTTCAGTTATAAAGGTTGATCACAGAGGAAAACCAAGGCAAGAAAATTTTCATTGCTACATTATTCTCTTAATGGCAAGTTTAACAAAAAACAAAAACAAACAAACAAACAAAAAAAACCAGAATACACAGCTGGATGTCAGTCTTAAGTCTCACGTGACCTTAAAGTTTATTATTAACTTTGGCTGTAAAGTACAGCAAAAGTTCCAGTCTCTTTGAATATAAGATATATTTTCATCATAATGCATTGCTACGAAAAGAGTACAGCTTCTTTGGTACTTTTCCTTAAGTGAGTGCTTGAAAATTTGTGCTCAGTGTTCCCTTTGCTTTAGATTTAGTTGAAGAGAATGGAGTGATACAGTATGTAGATTTCGGACCCTACTCTATGCTGCTGTCAGAATCACCAATGATGCGGCTCAATAATTTTAATGTATCTTAAATATGAGATGTACTCTGTGGCATTTAACATAAAGAGTCAAAATAGGTACTTATAGCTTAAATGGTATATACAATATAGGAAGGTCTGTTAAAGCTGCAGGCACAAACAGAAATAAATCAAAGTATTATATGAAGTGTAGTTGAGAGCCATTGGATTAAATTTGTTACATCAAAAGTTTTAAACCTCCCCTTCTCTCTCTCACACACACTACATTATACTACTTTCAAGTTTTCAAACAGAAGAAAAAATGTATAAAAACATAAAGGCATGCAAAATACTTCAGAATACTAAGCCTTATGAGTGTCCATGTACTTTCATGAATCATCCTTTTCTTCCTGAAACTTGTGAGATTTTTATCTGCACCTGTCATTTCTGTGGTGGATTTTGTAGTTATGATGATATCATTAACAACTGTGAGCACATGAAGCACCTTCTTATTCTGTTTTTTTTTTCCAGACTGTACAATGCTTTTGCAAGAAAACAACTGAGAAGGGAATTTTGGCTGCCATTTTCAGTATTAAAATGGTTCACATTACTCTGATGCCTAATATAAGATTGGTTTATAAAGAAAAGTACCATCTGTAAGAACTGTCAATCAAAGGCTTAGCCCATCTCTTCATTCTGGGAACATTCTTATCTAATGATGCAGAAACATGTTATAGAGGAAGATTTCACAATTGCTTTCATTTTCCCTGATGTCTTTGAAACAATGCAAATCTCCTTGTACACATTCATAGGGCTCTTTCTTTGAAGGGGAAGAAACAGGCATTTTTCCAGATTTTACAGAAACCGACATGGGGCATCCAAAAGATATCTACTGAACCAAAATGATAAAACCAAAATATTTGAGTTTCCAACCAGGTTTATGATTTGAAATGATTTATAGCAGAAAAGAATTTCCTGAGCAGTTGTCTTATAGTGTCATGGACACTTCTGTGATCTGGATTCATTCTTCCTGAGCATGAAAGGAGATTCTCAGTGTAGCCATATCTAACCTGCTTTCCTTCCCAATAACCTTTGGGTGCATTCTTATTTTCATTTATAATGTACAACCATTTGGATATGAAAGTGTATAGAAAATAAATATATCAGGTTTTACTTGAACTGATGAGCCGCCCCTTTGGACTGTGACTGTGTTATGAACCTCCTCTCATTGCTGGTATGTGCTGTTTAAAGCATGCTTGCCCTGATTCCATGAAACAACCCCATCAGAAATGGGTACTAATTTTTTTTTTCTGATAGAGTCCACCTGAAACAATTTTCATTCATTATCAGCTCCTTTTGGAATTAGATTATTTCTACTTTTTTCATGAAACAATAGGTAAAGTAACAACATATATTGACCATTTTAGGTATTTACTGAAGTTATTTGTATAGTTAGTAATTCTACTTTTTTTTTGCATAGAATAAGAAATGTATGCTGCCCAGTTGCTAACACCACACTTCAAACAGAGATAGTCAAAGCCGTGGCTGTTGGCCCATCTGTAAAGTCTATGGTGGTAATGGTGTGGTATGTGTTCTGTGTCTGAATTGACAGTGAAACAGGATATTAATCATTGTTGAAAGGTAACAGGGTGATTACATTTCAAAGGGCCAGCCTGAGTTTCACTTCACAATGCAGTTATGTCCTATTCAAACCATTGACAAAAAAGTGGTCCAACAATGGCAAGCAAATGACAGAGAGATGCACTTGGTCTTAATTAATCAGAACGTAGAGAAGGCAAGCAGTGGAATGAATTAAAGGTGCCATCAATAGTCTCAGAAACATATTCTTATATCACTTTCCCAGCTATCTCTTTTATAGGCAGTATTCAGAAGTGATTGATCATTGGAAATATAACAAATAAGCCTAAGGAATAAAATTCCAAGTTGTGAGATATAAATCATTTAGGTACAAAGTGCACTAAAAACATTAGACACTGACTTTGACTAAATTACTTATAATTTATTTATAATAACAATAAATAATAATAAATGTAAATGATTATGCCATGTCTAGTGTTAATTTGAACATTCTTTCGTCAATAAACTGTACGAATCTGGTCATGGTGTCACCACAAAGTTCTACAGACTGGGTAGATTAATAAATAGGAATTTATTTTTCACAGTCTGGAATATAATTTCCCATGCTGAGGTCTGGTAGTGCTTGGTTTCTAATGTGGAATCTTTTCCTGGTTAGTGGTCAGGAATGTTGTTGTCACATGTCCATTCCCTAGGGTACACTCAGTGTGAAGGAGTGGATAGCTCTGGTGTTATTTATCATAAGTACTTGAGTCCTGGGAAAGGATGGTCTTGCCTTTTCCACTTTATTTACTCTGGTCTGCACTTTGTTACGGCTTTAACATACGATTTTGGTGGGCAAAAGGGAACAAATATTGATATTGTGTTCTACTCTACCTTCCAAAATGTACATGTTTTTGCATGTGAAATCTATTCTGTACATTTCTACAGTCACCAAATTCATAATTCTTTCTAGTGCCAACTCCAAAGCTTCAAGATTTTTTTAAGATTAGACATTGGTAAAACTCAAGGTAGAGTGCACCTGAGACAAATTTCCATCTGCTGAACTCACCAAGCCAGACAAACTTTTTTCTTTGAAAAAGATAGTAAGTCAGAGAGCAGAAGTCAGCAGTAAGAAAGGACAGAGGCTTCCAATCCAGACCAAACTCTACAGAGTCAACATCCATCATCTCTCAGGTTTAGAGAATTATCTTTTTTAGCTTACTGTCCCAACCTGCACCTAGCAGATGTTGTTCCTGTCCTCCAGAGTCTGTGGTCAAAATGGTGGCCCTGATGGCCCCTGGGTTGACTTTAGTGTTCTTCTCCTTCCCTGAAGAATAAGCCATGCTCCCCAGTAACTGTCCCTTCAGTCCAAACTTGTGTTTTCCTGCTGTTACGATGCCATCCATAGTTCTGCCTTCTATGCAAATGACTGGCTGAGAATCAAGGCATTCTCTTTAAGGAGTGACTGTCCAAAAACAATTTTGGTTTTGCCTCCAAAACAACCTTTCCAATTTTATTGCAAAAAGGTTTTTAAGGACCTATATGATAAGAACTTTAAGACCCTGAAAAAAGAAATTGAAGAAGGTATCAGAAAATGGAAAGATCTCCCATGCTCATGGATACGCAGGATCAACATAGTAAAAATGGCAATTTTACAAAAAGCAATCTACAGATTCAATGCAATCCCCATCAAAATACCAACACAATTCTTCACAGACCTGGAAAAAATAATACTCAACTTCATATGGAAAAACAAAAACCCAGGATAGCTAAAAAAATCCTGTACAATAAAACAACCTCTGGAGGCATCACAATCCCTGACTTCAAGCTTTACTATAGAGCTACAGTAATAAAAAACAGCTTGGTACTGGCATAAAAACTGACATATGGACTAATGGAATGGAATTGAAGACCCTGACATTAACCCGCACACCTATGAACATATAATTTTTGACAAATAAGCCAAAAGTGTACAATGGAAAAAAGAAAGCATCTTCAACAAATGGTGCTGGCATAACTGGATATCAACGTGTAGAAGGCTGCAAATAGATCCATATCTGTCACCGTGCACAAAACTTAAGTCCAAGTGGATCAAGGACCTCAACATAAATCCAGCTACTCTGAACCTGCTAGAACAGAAAGTAGAAATGTTTAAAATCAAGTTCCTTTTGAATTAAGAATCTACCATTTTAATCTCTCATAATTACTATAAAGAAACAAGGATAAACCCAGGTTTTCTTTATACATCTTACACAGTAATCACCTTATCTAAGATCATAGTTTGTTATTTTAACTTTCCAATACTAGGAGTAAGTTTATCCAAGTCTTCTGTCACTTTATACAGTGGTTGTAGTCACTGATGTGTCTTCATTCCCTTCCACTGCCCTCCTTTCTGTCCTCTTCCGTCCCCCCTCCTGCTCCCTTTTCTTGTTTGCTCTCTCAATCTCACCCTTGCTTTCTTGCTCTTGCATTCCCTCTTTCTCTCTCCCAAGTTCAAGGACTTACTATAAACCAATACTATTGCTATTATTGTTAAACATTTACTCTGTAACAAATTCATGTAGCACCATGCAGTGAACTTAAGTTTAAATTTCTTTTTAAAGCTTTACCACTCAATCTCTGGTTAATAAGAAAAAAAATCTCACTGGAAAGAATCATAGGTTTCATACAAAGCATCATGTGACACAAACTATTAAGACTCCTAATAATGGGGGATACAGAAACTGAAATGGCCACCTTCTGTAACCAGTGGGACTGGGGCATCATCCAAGCCACACAACCTTTGACATGCCATTTGGCCTGCCTGCAAGTTGTGCTAGGATGATGGTATTACAGAATTTGTGGGAGTGGCTAAACAATGACTACTCTAACTTGAGGCTCATGTCAGGAGAGGGAGCCCACACTGGACATTGCCTGGACAGCTAGAATCTGGAGGCTAGATAGCCCAGAGACCCAAGATAGAACCAAACATGACTGGCCAACAAAAAAAATCGTGAAATGATACTTAATGATATTCTGCTATACTAGTAGGCCAGACCCTAGAATAATCAACTTCAGAGGGGATTCATCTAGCAACCAAGGGTAGCAGATGAAGACACCCACAACCAAACACTAGGCAGAAGTAGAGGAACTGGGCAAAGAGGGTAGGAAAGATTAGAGCCAGATGGTTTGAAGGACCACAAAATGCAGCCCACAGAATCAACTAAGCAGAGCTCATATGAGCTCACAGAGACCTAGGTATGAGTCAGACCTAGGTCCTCTGCATATATGTTATGGTTGTGAAGCTTGGTGTACTTGTGGGACTCCTGAAAGTGGGAGTTGTCTCTGACTCTTTTGCCTGTTTTAGGATCCTTTTCCTTCTACTGGGTTGCTTTATCCAGCCTCACTACAAGGGTAAATGTTTAGTCTTATTGTAACTTGTTATGCTGTGTTTGATTGATAGCCCTGGGAGGCCTGCTCTTTTCTGAAAGGAACCGGAAGAGAAGTATATCTGGAAGAGAGGGGAGGTAGAGAGTCTCAGACGAACGGATGGAGGAGAAACTGAGGTCATAATGTAATGTAATTCTCAAGAAGAATTAATAAAAAGTAAAAACATTTATAATGAATTTAATTGTTAATAATGTGATAGAAAAATGCACCTGTCTCCATTGTGAAGTAAAAGTAGACTAGAAGAGGGTCATATCACTTACAGGAAGCTGCAGAGGAGTTTCCCACATAGATGAAGCATTTTTGACACAGCCCATGTCTTGAGAAGGGAAAATAGCAGGTGGTCGAAAGTTAGATCAGCTCTGTCCTGGAATCAAGGAAACAAGGACATTAGGGTTGGTTTCTCATGAAAGGTCAGTTTCATTGTGGCCCAGAAAAGTGAAAGCTTAATGGAAAACAATGTGTTATGTTAAACAAGGACAATTATGTAAGCTTTCCTAAATGACCAGACAAACAAATATATGAAGAAAGTTTGGAGTCACTGGGACAAGTAAGCTACACTTGATCATTGGTGATTCCTGCTATATTTCATTTTTCAAAGTATGAAGTAATTATTCTGCTATCTACAAACTATATGCTTTGGTTGTTTGCTCTTTAGATGACTCATCAAAATATTAAAGAGGCACTATAATAAAATGGTATAGTCAGCTTGTTGTACTCATTTTGTGTAACAGGCTAATATATAATAACATAGAACGGGAACAAATATACTTGATACTCTTGCCATATTCATTGGTCTAAGTATGAACTAGATAAATTCATTATCTAAAGGACAGAAAGAAAATGTAAGTCAGTCTTCCTCTTCACAACTGACCTTTCAAATCTATTTTAATCTTTAATTATCAGTCTGTGCTCAGAATGCAGGCCAACATTACCAAGAATTACACTATATTTCACTTATTATTGTTTCTTATGTAGGGGTGTTTTGCATGCATGTATGTCTGTGCACAATGTGCATTCCTCATGCCCATGGAAGCCAGAGGATGGTCTCATATCCCCTGACTAGAGTCACTATCTAGCAACCCTTAGGGGGTCCTCTTGTCTCTGTCTTCCCAATGCTGAGATTATAAGTACAGCCTAGAAGTTTTACATTGAATATAGAAAGCTGACTTAGGTCCTCATGCTTGCAAAACCAGAGTTTTCCCAGTGAGCTATCCCCAACCCCCTATATTTCACTTTAAATTTTATTTTATATTGCATGAACCCTTCATGATTATGTAAACTTAAGAATGAGCACAGACAATGTCTTTTCTTGAAATTTCTATACTAAAATTCTATCCTCTTCTGGATGACCACACTTGACCAGTTAGTACAACTGAGAACTTGATCAGCTTAGTAAAATTGTAGACCAAAGATCCCTAAGTTGTCAATAATTATCCTACAATTCACAGCTATATACAAAGGTATGAAAACTGAACCTCAAGAAATGACTAGTTTGCTGGGGGGTGGGGGTGGCGCACGCCTTTAATCCCAGCACTCGGAAGGCAGAGGCAGGCACACCTTTGTGAGTTCAAGGCCAGCCTGGGCTACCGAGTGAGTGCCAGGAAAAGGCACAAAGCTACACAGAGAAACCCTGTCTTGAAAAACCAAAGGAAAAGAAAAAGAAATGACTAGTTTATATGACCACATTCTCCCCAACTGACTACTACTAGAATTAATCCCTCCACTATAATTGTCCGGGACTATGTGTCTGCTAGAATGACATAAAACCTTCCAATATTATTTCAGATTTTTAAATGGAAATTCCTAAATTTCTCATTTTGCAAAATCTTTCCATTCCCTGTACTTGTTCCTGGAGAGGTTAATGATGTCTCCAATGTTACAATCTCAAGTTTAATAGGATTTGTGTAAGAGGCATTGGGTGCAATTTATTATCACTTTCTTGATAAAAGAAACACAGAATTTCAATTTTAAAACCCAAAGGTCCTATGAAAGCTGTATACTCAATTATTTTAAAAAGTCAAATTATTTGACTTAGGTGTGGGTATATGCATGCAAGTGTAGGTGTCTGTAGAGGTCAGAGGTATTGGATCTTCCTGAAGTTATTTCCTGGAGTAGCATTTAGTTGTAAAATGTCTGACACGGATCATGAAACCACACCTGTACACTTTTTTTTCTATTTTAAATATTCACACAATTTGCCTAAGTTACCTAGACTTGACCCAAACTCACAGTCCTACATCAGTCCCTTTAATGAATGTTACTATAACTGGGAAAGCAGGCATATATGTATCTCTTAGCTATCTTTGTTGTTTTGAATGAGTCATATTATGAATTCAATGTGACACATTGTGACAGGCACATGTGTAGGAGGGAGGGTATTTCTTTTAAGGAATACTCTAGAACAGTGGTTCTCAACTTTCCTAAAGCTTTGACCCTTTAATACAGTTCATCATGTTGTGGTGACCCAAACCATAAAATTATTTTCGTTGCTACCTCATAATTGTAATTTTGTTACTGTTATGAATCATAATGTAAGTATTTGTGAAAAGGTTGTTCCAAACCCCAAAGGGGTTGTGACCCATAGGTTGCGAACTGCTGCTTGAGATGATCTAACAGAGTATGTAGTTCTTTTTGATGGGAGAATTAACTGTGTATATAATCTCTCAATAACTGTAATAAATAGAAACAAACTTAACTGCTGCTGGAACAAAAAAAATTATCAGTGCTAAAAAGCAGGTCAGTAAAGGTTGCTCAAAAATGTAGTTAGTGCTTACTGCCAACTTCACACATGTAGTCTTGAAGCTGCTGCAACTTCAGCAGTGGAAGAGAGAGAGAGGAGAGAGACAGAGAAGGGGTACAGAGAGAAGCTTCCTCCGTTTAGGCATCAAGTCTTCTGAAATGAACACTAAACTCGATCACCATAATTGCTATTTCCTTCTGATCTCTTTGTGAGGAATTCCAGTGTCTAGGTTTAGACAATGCATACTGGCCATAAGATTTCTCCCTTCTTTATTAGGCAATCAGAAGTGGTAGAGTCATGCCTTGAGAGGCATTCTGGCTCCTCAATTCCATAGGAATAACCTTCTGATGGGAAGGTTATCAGAAAGGCAGCACAGCTTTGATGTTACCCCCAGTCCTTAGTGAGAAGGAGCTATGCTGTCTTACTGTCTCCTCACTAATATACATGTCTCATCCCATTGGAGAATTGTGGAACTTGTTTTATTTTCCCCTTAATTAAACAAACGCTATTGAACTGAAAAATTAAAAACTTGATAAGTTGAATTATGAATATTGATTACCTGACTGTTATTCAAAGGCCCTTAAATTGTTTTCTCTTGCTTCAACAGGGTTGAGAAAATTTTGTTAACTAATGGAAATGTATGTGTCCCTTTTGGAGACTACTTTTCCTATACTTAGCTGGAAAACATCATTTAATTATAATCAAGGTATATAATTTTCTTAAAGAATAAAAATCTGACTCCGTTAACTATGTGAGAACACTGTAGGATTAAATATAAAAATTTGAGTGAAAATTTATACATTTGAGAGTGAAAGCAAGAAGAATAACTGCAGGCTATTGTAATAACAGTAAAAGTTACATTTGGAGTAAAAACTATCATATATATCTGGCTTACTTTCTAAGTCTGCTAATTAATTTGGTGATTTAATATCAATACATCACTTAAAGTCAGTTACATAAGAGTATGAATCACCATGACAAATATCTTAGAATAGAAACAGCTTAATATAACATAGGTATTCCATATATTTTCCATTTTTCCTTTATTTCCTTGAGATAAAATTCCTTCAGAAAATAGATAAATGAAAATGAAACAAGACAAGTTGTATCAATAGTAAACATTTGGAAGCAATTGCAACAAAAATTAATTAAATTGAATAATAAAATTATAATCATATAGCTTTGGCTACCATATGTTTTATGGCCAATTAGAGAGAGAAATTCTATAAGAATAATTACAAACAAGTATTTAAGGAAAATGCCAGGAACAATAAAACCAAATCAGGGAGATTCTAAGCAGACTATGCCTTTGCATTGACATTCTTAAATAAGTGAGAAATATCCTTAGGAATTGAGACTATGCAAATTGCAACAGGATATGAATTTTTGATCCTAGAAAATAAAAGGGCATAAAGACTCAAATTAGGGACAATGTTAAATTTGGTAACCTAAAAATCCAGCTTTTCCTGAATAAGTTAGGAGAAAAAAATTGAAAAAGATTCATGATGTCAGATGTGTGAGGCAAGGTTGGAAAACATGGGAAATATTGTTTGTCAGGGTGACTATGTGGCTCTCCTTCATCTGGGACTTCCCTGAACTCATTCACTTGAGTGCAGTTTGTCTATTGCCAACGATAAACTTCGTCTGTTGCAGGAGCTAGTAGAATGGAGAGGCACAAACAGCATCTTCACCTGTGCCACAGTAAGTTCTGCATCTTTCCTGCTGTACTCTGTGTTTATGCTAAAATCCTAAGAAAGCCTTTGGTATACATGGATGAAGGTGTGTGTTGGGAAGTAGAAGTTTCTCAACTGGGTGATACCTGCTGAGTTACCTTAGAGAAGCCCACCTATAAAAGACTCTGGCATACTGATGATGCCCAAAGGGAAGTTGCTCACTGGTATAAATATGAGCAAAATGAATCAGCTCAATGGAGTCCATCCAGCCAATACACATGTAAGTACCACAGGGATATAGGAAGTGTATTTATCCTTCTCCAGTACTGAGACAGCCTGAAGGCATAGTTTGCAGCAAAAGCTAACATTCAAGGTATAACACTGAAGGCCTTGAATCCAAACAAATACAAATATTTTTAACTTTTGCGGAATAAATTTTAGTACAATTTGCAGCTAAAACACAGAAAGACTAGAAAAGAAGATAATGCAATCAGTTGTTAATCTGTGGTCAAGGACAGCATGGATTTCATTGAACATAGAGTTATAGAGACCCAAGCAAGGACTTGAGGAGCATCTGAGAGTTACAGCAGTCATATCTTGGCCTAATTTGTGTATGATGTATTGTCATATACAAAGTATGTCAGCTGTGGGTTATTCACTGTGGAAGCTGGGGTGTGATTGTGGTGAACGAATACTGGAGTCATAAATGTAGGCAGTAGAAGGAAGAACTATTTGTAGATAATTCTCAAAGATAGGCATATATTAAATTATTCTGGCACAGTTATCCCAATGACTTTAATAAAAATGTGTGGCTTTAAAACAAATCTGAAAATCATTCATTCAAGTTTAAAGAATGAAATTTTAGATCTCTTTCAAGTCATTTATAAAGCTGAGTCAAATTATGCCATAATTCCTGTAGCACCATCATCAGGGATACAATTTGAGAACTATTCCAGATACATGTGTGTCCAACAGCAGGTAGACATCCTTGTACATTAACAATATAAAAGCCTAAAGTAGATTTATGAGGGCGGTGGGTTAGTTGACTTTCCATCACTATAACAGAATTCTTGAAACAACCTACACAAAGAAATTGTTTATTTTGGTTCACAGATCATAAAAGTTGGGCCACTTCACAGGGCTGCTACTTTGGGGATTAAACTGTTAAAATATGGAACTCTGGGAACATTTAATATCTAAACTATAAAACTTGTTCTAGAAGTGTCATGTGCATATTTAGTTTCTAAAGTTATCTTAAGCAATTTCTGTGTTAGATTAAAAAAATATCAACATAAGGACTAATTTTGTCCTTGTCAAATCATTTTCAGATGATTAATTGCTATCTTTAAGAATAGATTTTTTTTTATTGTCCACATCATTAATATTTGGGGTTGACAATTCTTTCTTGGAATAAAAATGTAATCTTATATATTATAGGATGCTTAACAGCACCCTTGTTCTCTACTAATTAGGACCCCAATAGTATTGCTGTGGTTGCTATAGCCCCAAATATTCCCATCCTTTGCCAAAATTAACTCTGCAGGGTGAAATTACATTAAATGAGAAAGACTTACTTTAAAGAGTAAGTGATTCTTTTTCCATACAGTATTGATTTAACAAATATTTAATGACAATGCTGCATGTTGTTCTTGAATCATGAGTTAATTTTATTTCTTTTTTCTTTTTCTTTTTATTTTCCTTTTTTTTTTGGCTTTTTTCAAGACAGGGTTTCTCTGTGTAGTTTTGGTGCCTGTCCTGGATCTTGCTCTGTAGACCAGGCTGGCCTTGAACTCACAGAGATCTGCTTGGCTCTGCCTTCTGAGTGCTGGGATTAAAGGCATGCACCACAACTGCTGGGCCTAATTTTATTTCTTTAAGGAGCTTAATACAGGATGACATTCTGGGGTTTAAAAAGTGTTTTCTGTCTCTTTTGGTGCTTATATTACCTTTGCCAAAGTCTTACTAACATGAATGTATTTGAGCCATTTATTTCAATGTATATAGAGTTTACTTTATAAAAATCAAAATAAGTAAATCATATTACACTTACAAATGCTACTTAAGTGCTTTTGAAAATTAAGGGGTTGCATATATAAGTTTATTTTGTTATTCATGTGATATGAATAATAAGAATAGCTAAATTTATAACGATAGTTCAATAAATTAAAGAAATTTAGTTACCACATTTGACACGTCTCTAAAGGTAATTTGGTATGTCCGTCTAGGGTTAATTGAGCATTATTATGAGCAATATAAAGATGCCTTTTCTTCCTTGACTCGATTTAAATAAAATGATAGAGCAATTTCAAATTTCAAACTTTAGAAAGCTAAATGGCTTTATATATTTTTTACATTTATAAACTTCATAAATTAAAAATCAATGATAATCCAGTAATTCTAAATAATCGTTTATCTATGTATGGAAAGTATAACTCAATAGCAGAATTGTAAATTAATATTAACAGAGACTCAATAGTGGTTACAGAAGACATGTAGTCAGAAAGTCAAGCCCAAGCGAAAGAACTTCCAGGTTATGAAGGGCGTGGTCTACAGCAGTGGTTCTCAACCTTCCTAATGTTACAACATTTTAATATATTTCCTCATGTTGTAGTGACCTCCAACCATAAAATCATTTCATTGTTACTTCATAACTGTAATTTTGCTACTCTTACAAATCATAATGAATATTTAATATACAGGATATCTGATATACAACTCCCAAGGCACCACAACCCACAGATTGAGAACCATTGGTCCACAGGAATCATAGGAGGGTTGGGAGGACAGAGCACGAGGCAGAGAGAGACACCCCAGGATGGCTAATAGAGTGCCATAGTAGCAGCAGATAAGGCAATGTGGAAGAGCTTGGAATCAGACACAGGACCAATTATATTCCAAGCCATTTATAGGCATTTTCTGCTTTCACTAAATATTTTCTCAGGTGAACCATACTCTACTATAAACAACAGCAAATTTTATAATCCCAAGTGATTAAATGATAATCATCCTGTAAAAGTTCTGTGAATTCCAGAACAAGATTGTTTGGGACAGAACTGAGGGTAAGCTCTCATAACTCTCATCCACTAATAGCTACTGTGACTGAACTGAAAACTGAAAGTCTCTAGTAAAACCTTGGGATTCAAAGAAAATATTCAGTCCTATACACACAATTACAAATGAAATGAAAGCAGATTCACTTAGGCTTTCTGTTGCTGTAAACCACCACGGTGGAGAGCAACTTGGGAGGAAATGGTTGAGTCCATTGTCCAGGGAAGTCAGTGCAGGAATTCAAATAGATCTGGAACCCAGAAGTAAAGACTGAAGCAGAAACAATGGAGGAGTGCTGCTTACTGGATCATTTCCTTATGAATTGCTCAGCATGGTTCCTATATCATTTAGGATCACCTGCCCAAAGGTAGCACCAGTCAAAATGGACTGGACATTCCCACTTTTATCATTAATTAAGAAATTACCCCCAGCCGGGCGTTGGTGGCGCACGCCTTTAATCCCAGCACTCGGGAGGCAGAGGCAGGCGGATCTCTGTGAGTTCGAGGCCAGCCTGGGCTACCAAGTGAGCTCCAGGAAAAGCGCAAAGCTACACAGAGAAACCCTGTCTCGAAAAACCAAAAAAAAAAAAAAAAAAAAAAAAAAAAAGAAATTACCCCCACAGACCTGTCTACAGAAAAATCTTATAGAGGAATTTTCTCAATTAAGATCCCTCTTCACAGATATATTTAGGTTTATGTCAAGTTAACAGCAACCAAAAAAGCACAATGACTGCTTGTCAACTTTATATACAAACACGATGCTTATTAATTCATATCCTCTCCTTCCTTGTTCATTCCTCAAAGCTCAAAAACACAGGTAACTTTGAAAATCCCACAGTCTCTCAACTGTGGGTTCCTATAAAACAAATAATCTTGCATACTCTATTATTCCACAATAAAATAAAATAAAAACCAAAACCCAACAATGTAAAAGTTCAGTGATTGAACTCTGGGACCCACTCACAATCCTTTCCTCTGGGCTCTGAAGTATTCTATTTTTCCAGCTCTGCTCTTCACAGAGCAACAACTTATTTCATAGGCCCCCACTGGTTGTACTCCATCACTACTGCTGTCACTGATGGTCACCCCCTGGTACTGGCATCCCTGAAATGTTGGGATCTCCACTCCAGCTAGGCTGCACCTTCACCAATGGCTTCTCTTGGGCTCTCTTCTGAAACTCTTGTCACATGATGCCAAGTCTCAACTTCTCTTCATAACCTATCTAATCCTGGGGCTTCTATTTTGACTGAGGCCATACTTCACTAGTGGCCTTTCCTGATCTGTCATGAGGCCATGCCTCATCTCCTCTCCATGATCACTTTATGCCTTCAAAGCCAATAGCACGTAGGAAACTCTTACACAATACAAAGTCTGGCTGCCAACACAAGGTACAGCCTTGGCCCACTCTGTATGAAAGTTTCTGTGTGCTGACTCTGAAGAAACACTTTCCAGAAGATTTCACTTCAATTAAGCTGGTATCTTTTTAATCACTGTTGATTTTTCAGCTCCAGCTGACCAGCACTGATTGTCCCAGCAAAGCAAAGGTTTCACATTAATGGTCCTGGCCTCTTGTTAATCATAGCCAATTCTTCAGCCCCAGCTGATCAGAACCACAGATTCTTAATTCAAAATATCGAACAGCCCTCAAAGGTATTTATCTCTTTCTGAAACTTTACAAACAAGGCCTCTGTCTTCTGCACAACTGTCAGCATTATCTTCTAAGTTCTCACAACTGCCCATAAAGCTCTGAATACTCAATGACTTTTCTAGCAAAAAGTTCCAAACACTTCAAAATTCTCCCCTCAACCAATGTGGTCAGAGCAATGGTTGCAGCATTGTCTCTCATAGTTAGGGTTCCTATTTCTTTCATCAAACACCATGATGGAAAGGAACTTGGGAAGGGAAGGAATGACTTCATCTTACATTTTGGAGTTCATTACCCAGTGAAGCCCGGGCAGGAATTCAAGCACAGCAGGAACCTGGAAGTAGAAACCATGGAGAACTGCTTACTGATTAGGCTCTTGGGACTTGAACAGCCTATATACTTAAACATCCAAGACCAGACCTGCCCAGGGCAGAGTCCCTCTTTCCAGGTAGGTCCAAGTCTGCGTCAAATTGACAACAAAACAAGCACAAAGATAAATAAAGTAACGGCAGCCTCATAAACAATTTCTTAACTTAGATCCTCCATCAGAGAAGGAGGATCTATTACTCTGTCTAACTCTACCTCTGCTTATTGTACTTAAACTGTTTATGTATTTATTTATTCATTATGTGTCTATTAAAATTATAAACGTAATCAGTATATACACATGGCTGACATATTCAGCCTCCTCGGTACTTTATCTTGCTGAAATAGTCTTCTGTCATTTGATTGGAATAACTTCCTATCAATGGATATATGACTCTGATCACATGGCTTCCACTCTGTACCTGTACACTCCAGCATCTTAATTGTAAAACTTTGCTTATGAGAATGTAAGGACTAAGTGTCATAGTATGGTGCATGCTCAAGGTAGGACTGGATTCTCTGCAGCATAATTTTTTTTTTTTTTTTTTGGTTTTTCAAGACAGGGTTTCTCTGTGTAGCTTTGCGCCTTTCCTGGGATTCACTTGGTAGCCCAGGCTGGCCTCGAACTCACAGAGATCTGCCTGACTCTACCTCCTGAGTGCTCGGATTAAAGGCGTGCGCCACCACTGCCTGGCACTCTCTCTGCAGCATAATTAATCATGCTCTTAAAGTACAAGTGCCTGTTAGTCTCTGGCAGAATTGGGTATATGCCTTGTTTTAAGATTTAGCTCCTAGTTTAATACAATCAGTTGAGGAAACACAGAAGAAAGATCAGTAATTCTAGATTCTGAAAGGGGGACTGCATTGTATCATTGTTATAATTACTATCAGGCATATGACAGGACTTTTTTAAAGAAAATATATTATTTATTTTGGCATCCAAAAGGAAAATACAAAAGATTACAAAATAACCATTGATTTTTTTTTAAAGTGCTATTAACTTTCTACTACAAATGAAATCTGTGTTCTGTGTACTGTTATAGTTAATATGGATTACAGCTGCATTTATTATCACAGTCTGAACTTTTTGTGCAGAGAACATATCAAATTTTATCTCTCCAGGTGACTGATGATTATAAAAATTCAAGACCATACAACTTCAATTAAATTTAACCTTTTGAAAGTGTTGTGTTTTATACAAGGAATATTAGATAACATTTCTCAAGAGTGTCAATTATTTTGAAATATTGGTAGCTAATGACAAAAGTTTTATTTCAGCCAGAAAAGAAATCAAGACATGAGCCTTGTTTCCTGCTGTTTGTAGAGATTTGTGTACACATGTTCCCAATGGGAAGAGCATGCAGTACTCTGGGCTGTGTTACAACTGTCATTTATAAGTTAGGGACATGTAAAGACCAGAAAAGTAATGTTTTCAGTTCAGCAAAACAGTGAACTTCATTGCGAAGTACATGAATTATTAATCATTTTTGGATTATCATTGCCCTGGGTCTCTCAAATTTGCTGAACATTCTCATGCTTTATAAATCCTCAAGTCTTCATTTGCAAAATGTGGCATTTCAGATAAACCTCTCCTACAGTACCTACCCTGGGATGGCACAGATGCTGCACTAATCCTGTGCACTTTTCTCTATCAATGAGAACACTTGACATTTCATCAACACAGTGTTTGAGGGCCAGATAGATGCTCACTGGGTATGTAAGTGCCATCAGAGGCCGAGGAGACCACTCACCATTGATTGGCCTCCTAAGCAACTCTTGTAGGCTTCCGACTGGATCTGGGCACTTCGCATTGCTCCCTTCCTTTCAGATTTGCTCTGTAGTGCTGGAAGGAATAACTTTCTTAGATTAACACATATATTTCTCAATTTAGTATAGCCTTTCAGCTACTACAAGTCACTCAAATTTGTCTGTTTAGTAACAAGGAGGAGACAGCTTCATGGTTTCTGATGCTATTAGGAGTCATTGAAAAGACCATGCCATAAAACTCTGCCTAATACTAATGTACAGGGGCTGAAGTCCAGTGTTCTTCCCAGCCACCACACTCAACGTAGCTTCCCACAGTTCACTTATTCTCAGTGTTTCACTTGCTAGATAACAGACATAAATAAATAATACTGTATGTTATTTAAATATCGCATCAGTCAATATAACACTTAAATCGAGGAATTAAAATTAGTGTATTTCTAAAATAATAAGACGTTTCTTTTGGTTTGGTTTTGCTCATCATTAAAACAAGAAAATACTCAGTTTAGGATACAAAGAAATGCTTGAAGATTTTTGGAGTAGCTCAGTAATCAGGTAGTGATGGTATGAACCTTTTAGTCCAGTGCCTCCAGGACTACATAGTTAACTAATCCCCAAATTAGGAAGATGTAATGTTATTTTCTTCATTTAGTTTCAGAATGAATCAAACCCATCTGAAGTTGTGTAAATCTGGAATTTAAGAAATAATTGACATGCACTTACCATGTAGCATCAGCAACAAATCCAGACCCCTCATTACTGAGGCAGCTTCTTCAGCGGGATTGGAACGTGGGGTTCCTCTTAATCCAAAGACAGTATTTCCTCTTTAACAAAATGTGTGTGTGTGTGTGTGTGTGTGTGTGTGTGTGTGTGTGTTTAAGTGTTTCTTATGCACTCACACATGTGTGTGGGGGGCACGTGAGTGTGTGTGCACATGTATATGTGAAAGTCAAGGAAAACCTCAGGTGTTGTTCTCAAGTGGTGTCCACCTTTTTATGATTTCCACCCTTTGGTTTTCACTGTTCTGATCTCACCAAGTAGTCTAGGCTACTATGTCTCAGGTTCATCATAAGACCAAAATAAGCTGAGAAAATCAGAAACTACCAAATCACCTCTCACTAGGGGTTATCCACGGGAATAATCCAAGGAATGCTTTGACTTTAAACAATCAAAAGTTTGATCTTGTCTCCTCAAATAAAATTCAAAACTTATGTTTTAAAACACAGCATCCCTCATTTTGTAGCCTTTTTAGACAAGTTGAAATCAAGTTTTGTAGTGGAACATTGTTCATTGGACAAGTACTCAATTTCTGATATATGTTTATTTCCATCATTTTATTTTATGACTGTGTTTTCAATATTTTCATATTTTAAATGGACATATAATTCATGAAGTTCACTTTATAATTCATTGAAGCATTTTTTGGTTTCTATTTTTTTGAGACAGGGTTTCTCTTGTGTAACCTTTGAGCCTTTCCTGGAACTCACTCTGTAGCCCAGGCTGGCCTCTAACTCACAGAGATCTGCCTGTCTCTGCCTCCTGGGTGCTGGGATTAAGGGTGTGCATCACCACTGCCCAGGTTTTGAAGCATTTTTTAAAACATGAAGTTTGGCAAAACTTTACAACTATTTTACAAATATATAGAACAATCATGTGCATGCTATATTTAAAAATAGTAGAGGTTTTGGGGCATAGTGGCTTACACCTTTAATTCTAAGTAAAGCAGATCTCTATATTTGCGGTCTTTACAGCAAGTTTAATATTGGTCAAGGCTGTACAGAGAGATCCTTGTCTCAAAAAACAAAACAAAACACAGTCTCAATAACAACAACAAAAACACACATAGCAGGGGCTGTTGAGCTTGCTCATCTATTAGAGCACTGACTACTCTTCCCAAGGACCAGGGTTCTATTCCCAGTACCCACATTACAGTTTACAACTGACTGTAACTCCAGTTCTAGGAAACCCAGTGCCCTCTTCTGACCTCCACAGACATTCAACTGGTGCACAAATATGTATTCTAAAACAAACAAGCACACACACACACACACACACACACACACGCACGCACGCACGCACGCACACGCACACGCACATGCACACACGTGCACATGCACATGCACACGTACACTCATATACACATATATGCATGTAAAAAAATAAGTCTTCGAAAGTTAAGAAAAAGAGTTATTTGTTACTCCTAAGCAAAACATTTTCCCATTACTAAAATTGTCTTTTTTTTTTTTTTTCTGTCTTGTGTTACAATTTGGTCTCTAAAAGGACTGAAGTGTAGTTTACTTGTAAGCTTTGTAATATTAAGGAAATCATTATTATTAATTTTGTGTCTTTAGCTTATGTTCTCAAAAATAGATTAAGAAATAGCTTTCTCCTAGCTGTGCTAGGGATTTTAATTAAATTGTAAAATGTCAGGCTTAGATGAGGGGCTGGACTATAGAGCATATACTGACTGAGTCATTGTCATGGCAATCCTTGGTAGGTATACCAGATGTCACTGAATTTTGATGTGTGGAATGGAAAAAATAATAATATCTCCACTATGAATGGGATGTTCTTGGAACATTATGTAATCATTTGCCTTGATTATTTTTAAATTCTAAGGCAAATATAGTCACATTAGGTGCTCTAGAGATGGCTCAGAGTTTAAAGAACCCTGTCTGCTCTTCCAAGGTAAGGGAGTTGGATTCCCAACACCCACAGAGCAGCTCTCAACTGTCGCTCTAGTTGGATCTTTTGTACTTCTCTAACTTTTGTGGGTGTGAAATACACATGTGGTTCACAGACATAGAGACAGGAATATCCATACATATGAAATTAAAAACAAATAAAAATTAAAATTAAGTGGCAAGTCAATGTAAAGTAGCAATAAACTTAAGAAAGTATTTTAGAACCGGGCAGTGGTGATACACACCTTTAATCCCAGCACTTGGGAGGCAGAGGCAAGTGGATCTCTGTGAGTTCGAGGCCAGTCTGGTCTCCAAAGCAAGTTCCAGGAAAGGTGCAAAGCTACACAGAGAAGTCCTATCTCCAAAAACAAAAACAAAAACAAACAAAAAAAAAAGTAGTTTAGTGTTTTTTGTTTGTTTGGTTTTGAGTTTTTATTTTATTTTATTTTATTATTATTATTATTATTTTTTGGTTTTTCGAGACAGGGTTTCTCTGTGTAGCTTTGTGCCTTTCCTGGAACTCACTTGGTAGCCCAGGCTGGCCTCGAACTCACAGAGATCTGCCTGGCTCTGCCTCCCGAGTGCTGGGATTAAAAGAGTGCACCACCACCGCCCGGCTGAGTTTTTTTTAATAGTCACATAAGTGCCAACTTTGTTCTCCATTGAGCTGTAGAGGGGCATAGAGTACTCTGGGAAAATGGCACTCTCCATGTATTACCCTCATTTTAGCAATACTGACATAGTTATTTAGGTGGTGATTTAACAACATATGTGAAAGTCACAATTCTCATACAAATGTGGGAGTGGAACAGTAAATGAAGCCTGTGTGATACCCTTGATGCTCATTAAACCTGTGTTCTATTTGGAGACAACAAAGAAGGGGGATAAATAAATCTGAATATGGCAGACTGCAGTATCTGCAATGAATACCATTAAACCATGAGGTGTCAGGGCTTGGGATGATGGTGGATGAATAGACTCTGACAGTTTTCCTTCTACTGCTGTAAGAATCTGCCAAAAACAAACAACTGATAAAGTGAATAGGTTTATCTTGGCTGGTGAGTTCAGAGATTTCAGTCTATGATTTGATTTATTCCATGCTTTATGACTGTACCTAAAGCATGCAACAGGCAAAACTACTCACTACATGGCTTGTAAGCAGAAAGGACAGGAAGCAAAAGTGGCTGCTATCTTATCATCGTTTGTGAAAACATGACCTCAATGCTCTAAGGACCTCCCATTAGACTATACCACTTCCCAATAGACCCCAGTGTAGATGTAACCAACCGTCTTATTAAATAAGAAACACAGAGCCAATGCAAAGAAGAAAGCCAAGAGATCAGAGCTAAGAGCCTTACCACCTGATGCAGCTAGCCTCTTCAGCCAAGAGACCTCTCCGAAAAAGACCTACTTCCTGTGTGTTTGTCTTTATATAGCCTTTCTGTTCTGCCTTCTCATTGGTTGTAAACCCAACCACATGACTGCCTCATCACTGCCTGTCTGTAGAGACTTCCAGGTCTTCTATGGTTGGTATTGAGATTAAAGGTGTGTGTCTCCATTGCTGGCTATATCCTTGAACACACAGAGATCTACCTAGCTCTGCCTACCAAGTGTTGGGATTAAAGGCATGCTTCACAAATGCCCAGCTCTGCTATGGCTTGCTATTAGCTCTGACCTCCAGGCAACTTTATTTATTAACATACAAATAAAATCAAATTTTAGTACAAATAAAATATCACCATACCCCAGATATAGACCATGCTTTTAACATGTGAGCTTTTGAGGGGAAGATCCAGATCCCAACTACAGTAGGATTATTTAGGTCTGGGAAATACAGTTCCTACTATGTTGTCTGCTGGCCAGAGCATCTTGTTTCCTGAGAGTTCTCTAGAGTGAACTAGAGTCCAAGTTACTCATTCCTTTTACCACCCCAAACCACTTGTTAAACTGGAGCTCAGTGAAGAAATTTCTTTATGTTGAAGTGAATAAGAAGGACCACATTTTGCTATGAACCAAATCCTGCTAAAACTGTCCTCAGGTCTCCAGTGTCCCTGACACAGGTCAGGAAGTCAGATCTAATCCTCCTTGCTTGTGTACCTGTACAGTAGTCTCATATGTTCCCTCTCTAGGACAATATGTTTAATTACATTTGAAATCTAGAAAAATCTGAGTGAGGAAACCATTGTAATCTCCTGTGCTTTCAATGCTGACTAGCCATATAGCACTCACAGAGGAACAAGCTACTCCAGCTCAAGGATGATCTACATATAATAATTCTGCTCTCTGACTCTGGGAAATTGTTCACAGAACTACATGTTTAATATGCAAAAAATAATCAACACCCAGTATTGTAAGTATTAGAGCATGAAATATATACACAAGGTTCAGAATAACTCACAGTTTAGAGGGAAAGAAATCTTTCCTGGAATTAGTCTTTCTCGAGGAAAGATTTCTTTGACATCCTGATTCAGATAATGATGGAAACAAATGAAGAAATAACTAAGCTCCATGTGTGTTCATAAGTAACCTAGAATTACAATTATGCCCGACACCATAATAATCTACATATGTTTCGTGAATGTTGTATTCATTCAGCTCCAACAATCTTCTGTAGTTTTTGGAGGTTTCTAAATTAATGTCACTGTCCACTGACAATTGATGGGTAGTATTAGAAGTGTATCTGGGGTCTCAAGAATGACCACATAATCCAAAGTATTTTGGTAAGGCAAAAAAGATTTTTTTCTACAGAAGAGTGTGTAGATATACTTAAGCAAGTGCACCCTTTGAGTGCCCTGCTGTTTTTTCTTTTTTCTTTTTATTTATTCTTCCCTTATACAATACATCCCAACCACACTCTCTTCTTCCTCCATTCTTTCCAGTGCTCCTGCTCCCTCCCCTCTTCCCCAGATCCACTGCTCCTCTGGTTCCCTTCAGAAAAGATCAGGCCTCCCTGAGATAGCAACTGAGCATGGTATAACAAGATACATTAAGACTAGGCACAAACCCTCATATCAAGACTGGACAAGCCAACCCAGTAGGAGGAAGAGGGTCCAAAGAGTATGGAAAAGAGTCAGAGACATCTCCACTCCCACTGTTAGGAGTCCAACAAAAACCCCAAGCTAAGCAACCACAGCATATTTACAGAGGAATTTGAATTTCTTCCTAGAGACTTGTTTCTATCTTTGACAGGAGTTTTTTTTTTCTTCTTATTTAATCCTTTGCTAGAAAAAAACCCTATAATTTGTTCATATATCCCACAGTAGCTGCAAAACATATTTCTGGTAGCTGAGCATGATGGTGTACATTTTACTCAATGCATTTCAAAAGCAAATCAAAATACTTATTTTTATCTATACTTATCTATAGTTGAAGTTTTCTACCTCTGTGTCATATGGACAGAAACAAAAGCCTCACAGTAACCAAGAAATATTTTTAAAAGAATAGGAAAAGACTATATGTTCTAAAGTAAAGCAATAAGATTATTAATGCATAGTTATACTAAATAGTATACATATAATACACAAAATGGAAACACTTTAGTAAGTACAAAAGAAAGAAAAATACATATAGAAGAATACTCTTTGCATAGGGGACAATGAGAATGGGGATTCTTTGGAGAAAAAGCCAGGAGGTTTCATGGGCTCCAAAACATAATCTGTGTAAGATTACACTGAAGAGGACATCGAATCTGAATAGAGAATGAAACAGCACACCCAGAAAAGGAGTTTATATTTTAAATTTGACAGGAGGGTTCTACTGGTGAAATTATTAAGGCCACTCCATGTAGTTAAAAGGGAGGTTTATTTAGTGGCATAACTTACAAATAAAGAGATAGGTTAGGTTGCAGGGTCTGGGAAAGGTGTATTGCAGTCTGGCGGTGTTCTCTGGAGAACTCTGATCTACCTCCAGCATCCACAGTCCAGGAACCAAGAGAGCCAGCACATCCAAGGGTCTTCAGGGTCCTCTCTTGGCTCTGCCTTGTGGGTGTTACCGGAGCCTCAATGGGGGTTGGAACTTCCAGATCAAAGCTCAAATGGCTACCCACTACATCTCCCCCTTTTGTCTAAATAAGAAGGTTCTAACCTAACACAAAACTATATACAAAGGAATGGTTATCAAATATTATCCAGGAGTAATGAGGGATAATGACCTAGATGAGATGGAACTACAACCAATGCGAACAATATCAAGCAAGAAACACATACTAAAATCCAGAGAAGCCTAGAACATAGGTAAATGGCATGTTACAAAGATCATTTCAAAAGGTGTTCTATCCTAAAGAACCTGAATCTAATACTTAATATGTTCTATCTAAGATTATATATATATATATATATATATATATATATATATATATATATATATATTAAGTTGTAACTATAACTGAAGTGCTGTGGATATCATCACTGATTGGCCAGTAGCCAGGCAGGAAGTATAGGTGGACAAGGAGAGAGGAGAATTATGGGAAGTGGAAGGTGGAGGCAGAGAGACACTGCCAGCTGCTGGCATGAAAAGCAAGGTGTAAGGTACTGGTAAGCCATGAGCCATGTGGCAATTTATAGATTAATAGAAATGTGTTAATTTAAGATATAAGAACAGTTAGGAAGAAGCCTGCCATGGCCCTCCAGTTTGTAAGCAATATAAGTCTCTGTGTGTTTACTTGCTTGGGTCTGAGGGCCATGGGCCTGGGCAAGAACAGGATAACTTCAGCTACAAATGGTGCCCAATGAGTTGGCGAGAGTTTCCACCTAAAACCTGAGAAAAAAAATCTAAAATGGAGCTAAAAACAGTTCCTAGTTGTCTCTCTCAGGTTAGTGGCAGCCTGCATGTTTGACCTGCAGTATGGTGGGAATGAGGCCTCTGCAAGTGGCACATTATGCTGTGTGGTGGATTTAGCCTTTGCTAGTACAAAAGAAAAAAAAAGGTTTCTGGGCTACACGCTGCTTTGATAGAAGCATAGACCCACTGTTTATAAGAGCTGCTGGCTCCCAGAGCTGGCAGAAAACGTACTACTGCCATGTTGGGAAGCTGAAGTGGGCAGAGCCAGTAGCCACAGTACAGTTTCAGTCTTAAAATGCTGCAGTTTAAAGCAATAGGTTCACAATAAGACTAATTCAGATGGAATAGTTTACAATGTATGCAAAAATGTATGTAGGCTTAAACTTTACAAGAAAACTTTAGATGACTGTCCAGGCTGCCAGCTGTCTCTGTCTATCCTACAAGACTCCTGAAAGCTGCTTGCATCCTTCTCCCATTTCTCAGGTAGTATTATATTCTTCTGGGGTCTTTGATGTGTTTAAAGACTAGATAGTTATAATTTCCTCAGTTATGATAAAAGATGGATTAGCTATAAAACCATAGACTCACAAATATTAGATAGGATATCTTCTTTAATATTGTAACTGTAATTCTTGCTTGATAATTGTTTTGTTATATGTAATTTTACAATGTTAAAGTTAAAACCTTCCTTTTTGAAAAAGAAGAAAAGGGGAAGTGCTGTGGATATCACTCTGTATAAATAAAACACTGATTGGCCAGTAGCCAGGCAGGAGGTATAGGCGGGACTAGCAGAAGGGAGAGAGGAAAAGAAGAGGAAGGCAGAGGAAAGGAGACACCAGTTGCCATTCAGGGAGCATCAGGTAGAGGCAACAGGTAAAGCCACGGAACACGTGGCAACATATAGATTAACAGAAATGGGCTTAGTATAAGAGTAAGAGCTAGACAATGGTAGGCCTGAGCTAATGGCCAAGCAGTTTAAATAATATAAGAGTCGGTGTGTTTATTTTATAAGTGGGCTCCAGGACTGGCGGGAGCTGGAGAGAAATTCTCAAGCTACAGAGTTCTTTGTCTCATTTGACAAATACATGTGCTACAGCACCCACAGTACCGACAAACATTTGCTTCTGCATGACAAGTTTGAGTATCTGAGCTTTTTGTCTAAAAGACAAAGCCTGGGTCCTTATTTTATACACTCTGTGGTCTAAAGGCAAGGTGTCTGAGTCAGCCTGGATTGTGTGCTTAGAATGCTTGGCCTTCTGCTGGATTAGCATGAATGCCTTCCTTAGGACACATTGTTTGGTTGTATAGGACTTAAGTTTGTTAATGTTGAAGAACACAGGATGAACACTAAAATTTGGAAAATAGGCAATATTTTCATGCATTTCAACACTCTAGTTCATTGCCTAATGATAGTTTCCCTATGTACATAGGTCAAAACTTATTTTATTCTAAAACATCTTCTTTTATATTAATACTTATACCTTATTGGTAAGATATGTCATATTTAAGCACCAAGCTAGCATATGGCAGCAAACACTACACCTCATTCTTGTGCGCATCTTACATTTAGTCTGTTGTTTGGCTATATGATTCTTTAAAAGTATTGCCAAATACATTTCAGAGAAGGGTAGCTATGGGGGAAGATGGAGTTCTGTTTTAAGCTCCTCAGTTTCAGAGCTTTCATCTTCCAAGAACAGACTCTGAAGGTCAAGAACTCTGCTCCGTGGGCTTTCTGTATTTTGCAGAATACTGGCATCCCAAAAAGAAAATAAAACCACATACTCATCATCAGAAACTGTCAGCTATGAAAAGAACTCTATTTTGGAATTCATCATAAAATAAATGAGTTTTCATGAATGAATAAACATCCACTTGCCCTTCGCATTCCAAGGATAGTAAATGAAGGCACACTGAGCAGTGCACTTCTTAATGCCATTCATTACTATTTGTGGAGAGGCACTTATGGATTGGATGTTCTTGGGCAGACACCTTCAGTGACTGCTTTTGATGAAGACTCCATCAGTCAAAAATGACTAGTTAAAGGACAGCTGCGAAAGTCTCTTTGCCGAATACTTCTATCAAACCATGTAGTGAAAAGGGAAAAGAAAAATCCTGTAACTGAAGACTGCAGGCTATGTCCCCTGTGTTTATCATTTTATATCAGTAAAGTCAGTGGAAAATAAGATGTAGACCTTGAGTATGACACAGAATCACATGTTTGTGATAATTCGCAGCTCTGGTTCCTCTCCAATACCCTTCTCAAGGCTCAGACACTAGTGTTGAACTTAAATTTCTCTGAATTTCTTGCTATTGTCAGCTCTCTGCAGTCTCCAGTCACCTGTATTGTTGTATTGTTATTGCTCTGTCTTCTTCTTCTTCTTCTTCTTCTTCTTCTTCTTCTTCTTCTTCTTCTTCTTCTTCTTCTTCTTCTTCTTCTTCGTTGTCTTCTTCTGCTTCTTTTTTCTCATCCTTATCGTTATTATTATTATTATTATCTTATTCTTATTCTTTGCCTTTTTTCCTTTACTTTGTTCTTTTCTTTCCAAAACTGTTCTGTTTCTCTGTGTTTGGTATCACCACTCAGTTAATCAAAACAAAGCCTGAATGGGAAATGCCATTCCTTCTTATCCTCTGATACTTCCTGTAAATTCTGTCAGTAGGCATCTCTCCAACACTTATCTGGCATGAAAAGAATCTCTGGATTCACCTAGGCCTTCCTAAATTTTCCTCTAAATTTCTGAAGTTCCATTCTTGAGTCTTCCAATACATTACCAATACATCAGACTGATAGTACTCATTTAAACTTCTGTTGTTTAATATCTTTCAAATGACTTTTGTTTGCCTTTAGGGTCCCTTTTAAAAATCACTTTTTTCTATAAGCATTGAAAATTTTACATGTCACATCTAGACCCTCATGACCTCTGAAATGTATATAGACTCAACTATAACAGATTCTCCATGTGTCAGATTTCCTATGAATTGCACAGTTTCAAAGTAGGCTACACTTTTCTTTTCCTATTCTTCCTTGGAAACCTCTTGTCCATTGTCCACAGCAAAGCCATCATAGGGTATTTATTGCCTCCCTCTATTTAAGTTGGCTCTCTTTCCCAATTTTTCTCTAATGCAATGCTATCTGTCTTCCTTGAGGCCTGCTGAAGCTGTTTCTTGCTTTTCTGTTAAATATGTTGACTTCACTTTTGTTCTGTCTTACTCCTTAGGTATTCTAGAAGAACAGATCCTTAGTCAATTTTTCCCCAAAGCCTAATAAATATCAACAACAAAAAAAATCTGTTCATATTTGCCACCGTGGATCTTTCTTTGACAAAATTTGTATTAGCATGTTATAGTATCAAGAGTGCTGTTTTTATAATTCATTTATAGTATCAATATTATAAGTGTGGCACAGTTTTAAGTAACTAAATCATCACAAAGAAGAAACAAAACTAGAAAGGAGAAAATAGGAAATGACCCAAAGGTGATTTCACCATCAGAAATATCCATAATTTACATTTGTTAAATGACTTCCATAACCCATTTTTTTTAATCCTTAACTTTAAAGCCAGAATCAAGTGGCTGAAGCTGCCAAGTTCTGCTGCTTACTGAGACTGGAACATGACCCCCTTGTTCAATTGCATCTTGTCCAGTTTTCAGGACAGCCACACTTTGGTAATGAAGGACAGCCTCTGCTTCCTGACTGCTGGGTTTAAAGGTGTGCATCACCATACCCAGCTCTAAGCTTTTCTTTAGTTCATTTTCACAAGTTGGCACCACTTGTGAAAAACACTCCCTTTATTACGTTTCTTAATTTGTTTATCTCCTTGAACACAGGACTTAGCTCCATTCCACTTCCTGGTACTCTTTTTCTCCTCAAAATTTACATTTTATAATTTACCTTGCTCAGCTTGCTCCTTTTCTTTAAAGATCTAAATAAGCATGAACACTAGTAACCACATGACAGAGTCTAGGCTGTTTTGAGATTTCTTCTGCCAAGGGAATGTATCCAAAACTCACTTTAGCCTCAGGCAGACTCTTTGAACAGGGACACTTTCTTCACCAAAATTTCACAAAAACAGTCTCTAGGCAACATATTAATATTCTTCTCCTCTGAAACTCTTGATTCCCACAGTTTATCCAATCACCCGCAACACTACTGTCTTCCATGCTCCTACTAGTGTGGCCTATTTAACTTGTTAAATTGCTTTTCTAATCCACAATTCCAAAGTCCATATTCCTTCAAACAAAAGCACGGTCAGGCCTGTTATAGCAATATCCCAAGACCTTGTACAAACTTCTGACTTTGTTAGGGTTTCTATTGCTGTGAGGAGACACGATGACCAAGGCAACTCTTATGTAGGAAAAAATTTAGTTGGGGGGTGCCTTGATTATAGTTTCAGAGGTTCAGCCCATTATCATCATGATGGAGAGCTTGGTGGCGTGCAGGCAGATGTGGTGCTGGAGTAGCAGCTGAGAGTACTACATAATTCAGGGAACAGAAATTAGACTGAGAAACTGGGTGGTATCCTGAGCATAGGAAAACTCAAAGCCACCCCCACAGGGACACACTTCCTCTATAAGTGACATACCCACTCCAACAAAGCCCCGCCTCCTAATAGTGCCACTCCCTATGAGCTTATGGGGGCCAATTACTTTCAAACTACCATACATGGTGACACATTGGGAGAAATTTTATTATAAAACAAGGAGATTCTGGCTTTGGATCTGTACCTGTTAAAAGAAGTCTACTTTATTCCTTGTTTTATATATTGGACTCTGTATATAATTTCATTTTTAATATGCTTCATTACATAACAAAAAGTTCAAACCACTATTATGGGTGGTTTACACAATATATTTCCTTGGTAATAATAATTTCAATGGAAGCATTTTGAACACAAGACACAAATGTATACCTTATAACATGAAGAGAACTTGCATAAATATTTCCTGGGGCTGGTACATTTTAAGAGGAGCATATTGAATTTCATTCCTAGTTAAGTGACAGGAGACTATTTAGAATACTAATTGAAACCACTTGGCAAAGCATTTCCTGAGTTTGGACATAAAGAGAGGAGTGTCTTTGAGACATATTGGGGCCCTACCTCTTCCTGTGCAGCAGAATGGTAAAAGCCCTGTTAAAACACTGTTTAAAATAGCAGAGTATGATAATGATAAATTACATAGGTTTCTATTATAATTGCTCCTTCTAACGTTCAATTCTCTATAAGTAAGCAAGAATGCAGGAAGAGAGAATTTTACTGGTTTTTAGCTGGTCTTTGTCCATCACGTGCTGCTGGAGCAGCCTTGAACAAAGGAATTTGCAGACAAACAGGCCCCTGAACCATCTTAATGCCAGCAACAGTAGTCTGGAACCCAAATGGTGCCTTGAAATAGTTCTGCAAGACTGTAACTGGTTGCCCTATTTACTCAGGAACAACCCAACCAGGAGGACTGCTCAGAATAATACCTAACACCAAGATTTTTGCAGATTCAGAACCATCCCTACCCTGGCCAGAGGGGGAGCACTTCCTCTGGTGAAGGAGAAGCTTTAGTAGGTGGCACAGCTATGACTTCACCAAAGAAATGTCTTAATGACTGTGATTGGAGCTAGAAGAAAAACTGAGACTGGCCAAACAAATGAGTGTTGTAGCAGGAATCTTAAAAGTTCTTATTAATAAAATCAAACCTGAGGCCAGTTATTGGAGTGAACGCTGCTGGAAGATCAGAGAAGCAGAACAAGTCACAGCCACCTCACCTTGCCAGTTCCTCAGCTGATCCTGTTTCCTCAGACTGGAAGCTTCTGAGTCCTCATCCAGAATGAATCTCAGCTGAACTGCTGTTCAAAGCCTGAAAGCTTAACCAGCTCAGTTCCTGGTTATCACACCTTATATACCTTTCTGCTTTCCGCCTTCACTTCCTGGGATTAAAGGAGTGTGTCACCATGCCTGGCTGTTTCCCATGTGGCTTTGAACTCACAGAGATCCAGAGGGATTTCTGCCTCTGGAATGCTAGGATTAAAGGTGTGAGTGCCACCATTTTCTAGCCTCTGTATCTAGTAGCTGTTCTGTCTCTGACCCTAGATAAGTTGATTAGGGTGCACAATATTTGGGAACACAATACCACCACAGACTGCTGTGTAATGGTTCCAAAGCTTCTCAGACTAAATAAGAGGCAGTTCACTGGGTGAATAGCTGGTGACATTCTCCTATGTTGCCTTCCCTAGTGTTCTAGCATTCAGCCCATTAAAAGGTTTTTCTTGAGTGGCCTTTTCTTGTCTATTTTTCACAGTGTGAGCTAAAGGGATGCTAGCAGCCCCTCCTAGCAAGGTGGAAGGCTAGGCAGCTAGACAGCAGAACAAACGCTAGCCTCTGGAAAGTCTACTGTGACGAAAGTCTATCATGTGTTTTCGACACTTAAAAATTCTGCAAGGGGCTTGGCTGTGGATCTTTGCATCAGCTTCCATCAGACACTGCATGAGAGTTCTATCATGATAGCCAGGGTGTTCAGCCATCCAATCACCAGAGCAGGTCAGCTCAGGCACTCTCTCAACCATTGCCAGTAAGCATCTTTGTGGATTTCTGGGGACCTTTCTAGCACTCTGCTTCTTCCTATTCTCCTGGGGTCTACATTCATCATGGTATCTCCCTCTCCATTCTCCCACTCTGCTCCTGATCCAGCTGGGACCTCCTGTTTCCCTAAGCTCTCTTTCCCCTGACCCTTGCCCTCCATTACCCCACCCTCACCCCCAGTTTCCTCATGTAGATCTCATCCATTTCTCTGCCATTGGGTGATCCCTGTGTCTTTCTTAGGGTCCTCTTTACTAGGTAAAAACTGTTTGGGAGGCCCCCAGGCAGTGGAGCCAGGACCTGTCCTTGGTGCATGGGCTGGCTTTTTGGAGCCTGGGGCCTATGCTGGAACACTTTGCTCAGCCTTGGTGTGGGGAGTAGGAGACTGGACCTGCCTAGGCTGAGTCTACCAGGCTGGGCTGACTCCCCAGGGGAGACCTTGCCTTGGAGGAAGTGGGAATGGGGGATGAATGGGGGGATGTAGGCTGGAGGAGGATGGGCGGAGGGAGGATGGGGAAGTCTGTGGCTGATATGTGAAATTAAGTTAATTATAAAATAAAAATATTAAATAAATAAATTCTGCAAGGGAATTCCATATTGTGAGGCAAGACCATTTGTGTCCAAGAATGGGGACAATCAAGCCACTTGACTCTGGACACGGCTTTCTTTTCCCCTTCACATCTACCCGCATTAGATGTCCTTCTGGGATGCCCATCTTGTTTCCTGAGTCCCAGGTTTCCAGATGACAAAGCATCAACAACTGCTTGATGACTGATGAGGTCTCATCACCTCTGTGGCAGTTGCATCCACAATTCTGACATTCAAACTCTGGCTTCCAAACAGCCCTGCTTTGCTACAGCACCTTGATGATGTGCCCCAAGGCTAAGTGTACCAGTACAAAGCACTACCAATCACCTCTTGCAGCTGAAGAAATTGCTGCACAGGAGGCTTCATTTACCCACCACCTGAACCCACAGACCTTAATTGTGTCTATGGTCATATGAGAAGTGAGTGACAATCTCAGTTTCTCCACAACCCTCAATACTTATTATTATGTTCATTCTGTTTAATTTTGCAGGTCAGGAGGTAGGTGCTTGTTTGTGATGTTTTCTTTTTCATTTGCTAAATCTTCAGTGATGTTAAGACTCTCTCCCAGGAATTGGTCTTCCCTATAGCCTCCAGGTGATCATGGCCTGCTTTCTTAGTGGACCATCCCCCTTTGTTGAAAATAGATTTTTTTTCTCAATTATATTCTATTACAGTTTTCCCTCCTTCTACTCTTTTTAATTCCCCACTACTTCCTCTTCCATCTGAATTGACTCCCTTTCTGTCTCTCATAAGAAAACAGTCTTCTAAGTGATAATAATATATAATTTGATATAGTACATTTTAATATAATTAATATAATTAGCTAAAACAAAAACTAACACGTTGGAATTGAATAAAACAACCAAAAGAAGGCAAAAGCCCAAGAGAAGGAACAAAAACAGAGACTCACTTGTTTTTGAACTCAGGAATCCCATAAAGACACTAAATTGGACGCCATAATATATGTGTGGAGGAACTGGTGCAGACCCTTGCAGGCTCTGTGGGTTCATATGTGCATTGATCCTGTTTACCCAGAGGTCCTGGTTTTCTTGGTGTCCTCCAGTCGCTCTGATTCTTATACTCTTCATACCTCCTCTTTTGCAGAGTTCCCTAAGCCCTGACAGGAGGAATTTGATGGAGACATTAAGTTTAGGTCTGAGTGTTCCAAAGTCTCTTATTATCTGAATCATGTCTGACCTTCATTCTCTGTATTTGTTCCCACCTGCTGGAGGAGGAAGCATCTCTGATGCAAAGCAAGGCACTGGTAAATATAATCAAATGTCATCAGCAGTGATTTTATTGTTCCTTAATTATTTGTTCATTCACTTATTCATTCATTCATTCATTCATTCATTCATTCATTCATTCATTCATCTAGAATGGTAGAATTTGGTTTTAATTCCAGGGCCCTAGGCTAGTCTCAGGTCCTGGTCACCCAAGCTGTGTCAGATATGGATTCCATCTCCCGGAGTGGGTCTTCAGTCAAAGCAGATACTGTCTGGTTGCTCTCACAGGTTTGTGCCACCATTATCCTAGCATAGGACAGATTCCATGTAATCAATTCATATTCATAGTCCTTAATGTTTAGTGTATCTTTAGTTAATAAAAAATTCTGAGAGACTGTGTTCTTTGACTCATGGGTGAGTCATTGTTTCATATTTAACCATGGAGAATTACACAGTTATCCTTTTAGTATTTTACTATGATTTGAGAATGTATTTGTTAAGCTTTCTATTCCCCTTAAATGTCTTCACATGTATTTAATATCCCAGGAAGTAGTATGTGCAACAATAGTATAATTTCCACTATTGTTGAATATTAAATATGATAAATGTCAATTAGAACATTGTTAATGAAGTAGATTGTTAATGAAGGTCAGACCATGAACTATTACTGATTTTTCCTTGCCTGGTTCACCAATTACTTGACAAGACTTTTGAAGATTTCAGCTATAACAATAAATTTGACTATTTCTCTTCTCAATTTTCTTAATTTTAGCTCATGGATTTCCATATTCCATTGTTAGGTACATGCATATTTATAATTCCCTAGTTTGCAAGATAATTAATCCTTTACTTTGTCATTATGCTCTGCTAATTTTAACACTAATATTGTTATTTATTCTGAAGTAGTCTAGACTGAAGAGAATGCTGCTGATCTAGTCTCCTTCTAAAAAACACGCTGTTGTTAAGTCTTGACTTTGTCAATGAATATGGAAATCTTTATTTTAAGCTATTATATTTAGACTATTGCTATGAAAAATGACTCTAGTGTAGTAAGATTTGTTTGTGGTTCATAGGTTAGTATCCTAAGCACCTAGTATAAGAACTGTTGTATACACTTCCATTTTCATATAACCAGAAGAGGAATTCTTTACCTCTAGAAGTCTGTACATCTTGTCTCTTATACATATATAGAACCCTTGAATCTGACATGCTTCTTGGTCTCCCTGGCCCATTGAGGTCCAGCCTACCCATTTTCATACACATGTTCTCTGACTCATTTTTCTAAATTTCAGGACCAAGTAACAGTCAGACCTAATATTGAGTTATTATTTTATTTGCTTTGTTTTAACATTTATCATCTATTTATTAAGAAATAGTGAGAAAAATCCATCATTTCTCATTGTCCCTCCACATATATCTACTTTGGGTTTTTTAAGGTATCTTTTTTTTCCAGACTGAAGAGGCTCCACTATGTTGTTAAGCCTTTTCCCTACATTGTAATCATATATCAATTGAATACATGAATCTATTAGGATGAATGCTAGATGCTTCTTCATTTTAATAATTTCATTAATATAATTGAGTTTCACATTTTAAGCCAGTTTTGAATTTCCAAAATGAAATATAATTACAAGGGATAATGTTTGTAAATATCATGAGGCACAGTTGGAAAATATTTTATTTGAAATTTTAGAACTGGGAATAAGCCTGTAATTTATATAATTAGAAATGTCTGTTTTAGAAAGATGATAGTGATGATTGAACATGTTTAGTTATTTACCTTTCCTTAAATATTTAGCATATTCATCATTAATAGCATTCAGGCCTTTTATTTCATGTTTCTAAATTAGCATTTGGTGGTTGACACTTTCTTCTGGAAGAATCAGTTTGATTATTTAAAAGAACTTCTCCATTTCAACTCAATTTTAAAATATATTTATATGTGCAATTATTATATTTGTTCATGCTAGGTATAAGATCTTTAATTGATGTCATGATTTTCATTCTGGATCTTGGTGATTTTTTTATTTATGTTGACACATTTTATAAAAATTTGTCGTTTCTATTTGTTTTGGCATTTTGAATTCAGCTTTTATTGTTATTTAGGTTTTCTTGCATTTTTTCTTCTAGTTACTACAAAATTTGCTCTCAGGACTCTTTTTTTTTAACTTATTGAATGGAATGTGAATGTGTTGAAGTTTATTTAGTAATTAATTGGTTCCTTCAAAATTTCTTGTATCTCTATTTTATATTATTCCTTCAAATATGCTTTTGCTATTCTTTCTATCATTTTATACTATTCTTCATATCTTATAACTCTTAAATTTATCCCAAGTTCTTGATTACTCTGTTCAGTTTTCTAATATCATTTTTTCTTGTTTTTGTGTTTTTAGTTACAAGTTCACTATTTCTTTCCTATGCCACAGTAAGTCTGCTCTAACATAGGCATCCTCTATTTCTCTTCCTCTTGACTCTCCCTTGTAGTTTCTCTATGTGTACATTCCCCATCTCTTTTACATGCTCTCTACTTATTACTTTGGCAATCCTAGCATATGAATAAGCTATTTTTAAGATTCTCCACCTTAAAGATCTAAATTCTCTATCATACGTGAACCTGGGCTTGATGATTGCTTTGTGTTCTGCATTCTTTGGCTTTTAGTAGCCCTCACTATATTTGAGTGAAAGTTAAGCATGAGGTATCTACTGGGTTCTAGAAGAGTTTGAGAATTTTTATAACTATTATCACTGGACTATAAATCTTTGAAATATGCTGATGTTCTTTTGATAATGTCTATGGAAGTGTAATGTTGTTCTAGATAGTTTATGTTGTCTGCTGCTGTGGACAATAACATGTGAAAGCCTGATTCTGAGCTGTCCCAAACACTCACCGTTCTTATTGATGAGAGAAGGCTAAGATCAAAGCAGCAATCCTCCCATTAAAAAGAGTATAATCAGGCTGGGCAGCAATGGCACACACCTTTAATCCCAGCACTTGGGAGGCAGAGCCAGGCGGATCTCTGTGAGTTCAAGGCCAGCCTGGTCAGAAGAGCGAGTTCCAGGACAGGATCCAAAGCTACACAGAGAAACCCTGTCTCAAAAAACAACAACAAAAAGCATAATCATTCTCATTCATAGTGATAATCTTTTTTCCTTTTTGTAGAATATTTTATTAACACTGAGAATTTTACATAATGTATTTTGATCATATTTATTCTCAGATTTACTCATAACTTCTCCAAGAATTGCCATCATTCCCAGACCCCCCAACTTCAAGTACTTTTTCTTTTCTCATTTTTACAATAATGCATTGATTCCAACTTGCACTGCCCACAATTTACTGGATGTGGGGCCACCCACTCGAGTATGGCTGACCTATCAGTAGCTAAACTGTTAGAGAAAACTGACTCTCCCTCCCCCAGAAGCCACCTGCTGTCCATAGATCCTCAGTTAGGATTGGAGGTTGGGACTCATGAACCCCTTCCTTGTCCATACTGTAATAATGACTGGCTTCATCTTGCGCATGTAACCACAACTACCATGAATCTATGTGTGCAGTGACCCTGTCAAATTCAAAAGATACTTTTGTAGCCCTCCCTCCTCTGACTCTTACAATATTCCCTCCTTCTCTGTCTTGATGGTTTCTGAGCCTTGAAAAGGGAGTGTAACATAGATACAGATGTCCCATTTGTAGCCAAGTACTCTACTGACACTTAGCCTATGCACTTTACTTAATGGTAAAATAACCCCACATGGTGGATTGCACCACTCTAACTCCAGTTCCAGGAGATCTGTTCCCCTTCTGACCTCTGTAGGCAGTAAGCATGCACATGGAACACGTACCATACATGCAGGCAAAATACATATATTAAAATGAATACATCTAAAAAAAAAGGAATCCCACCTTCATGTGTGTCTGCACCTTGAACTGTACAAAGGCAAAAATTATCAGCTGAACAACTTACATAATGCTTAAAGTTTGTCCTCACTTTAGAGAATCTGCTCATTCCACTTTCTGCTACCTCTTGGTAGATTTTTACTTTAAACTTCCTTCAGCAAGTGTCCACCTCACAAAGATTCCACAACCTCCCCATGCAATGCCACAAATGAAGGCCAAGTGTTCAAAGATGTGAACATATAGGAGAATACCAATTCAAGTATCTCTTAATACTATGTTCTACTAGGGGAGTGTTCACATGAGGTTTTATTAGTTACAGAACAATGAAAGTAATAAATCAGAGCATTTACCAAATGCGTTGGTGGGCATTATAGATAGGTAGATTACAGTAAAACAAAGAACCCAGTCTTATAGGGTTGGATGTTATCTGATGATATTCTTAGCTTTGGGTTATTAAAAATTGATGTTCTGTTAAGAATACATTATAAGCATTCCATAAGGATGTTAGGTCAGACACAGGTATGGGCAATTGCTGTCTTCTAATGTGGTTAAAAACAATCCAAGATAATTTGACTCTGAACTGCAGTATTTTAACTAGCCATAGTCTTGAAGTTCAGTCATTTGTCACTGTCAAACCTTTAACAGGGGTATAGCTTTGTTGTTTCTTTAGTTATTCATTCTCATCCCTTCTTGAGAACTTCAGTTTACAGTTATGTATGCAATTATTCCCCTCTGTTTATGAGACCTCATAGGTACTTTACATTTAAAGATTTAATCTGTGATTTTCAATAAACACTATTTAATTATCTGTTTCAATAATGATTACTTTTAAATTTGGCACTAGCTCCTTTTATCCTAGTAGTTTCAATGTGTTCTTTTATTTCAAACTCCTTGGCTAGTCTATACATTCTGGCTTTTGCAAATAATATTAGCAGTTGCCTCATCCCCCCTTTTGTTAAAATGCAATGATGATGCGTTCCCATAGTGGGTGCCTATGCTTGTTGGTGTGACTATTCCACAGGCATTATCCTACAACATATTTTCTTTCTTTGTCGAACTCTGGGAAGTAAGTTCAGTATGAAAAACTGGAGGAACTTGCTGCATAGCCCAGACCATCAGGTGGCTCCTACATTATTACATGAGGGAAGTTCTGCTTCTGAGTTTGTGTTTTGCAATTGCACACTGATACCCCTTCATTGTTCCACTGTGTGCTTGTCTTTTGCTTGCTGTAGTATAATTAGCAGAGATAAGAATGCCAAAACAGAAGATACTAAACCTTATATGTGAAGGTGTGTGAAAACTGAAGAAGTATGCCTTGTAAAATGGAATCACTTGGTTCTGCAGAAATCATGGGATGCCTATGTATAATTTCGTTACATTGTCTTCACATTTAGAAGATACATAGGCTAAAAAATACACTTATTTCTTTATTGATTTTTAAGTATTTTGTCGAGGAAAATTTATTTCTTTTATTGTCTTTTTTTTCAGGCCTATAAGTCAATGGATTAATTCACTTGATTTTGTTAATAGGTATGTGCTAATTTAATGCCAAGTCTGTATCCACTTGAGTGGATAATGAAACACTTCTCCCTGGAAATAATTTCTGCACAAGCTTGTGAGAGTCCTTCTCCCTGCTGCTGCAACTGCCTGCTAAGGTTGAGGCCCGGTTTCTATATCTGATGTTAGGAAAACAGTGACAAATGGAGTCCTTCCACTCTTCCAGAGTCAGCAGTTGTCTTTAGTTTCTTACTTCTGATATCATTTCTTAGAACCACATGGCATAGTAATATAACCTGTAAGATTAGCTACACTTATTTTTCTATATCCTTATTTGGTCATGAAATGATCCTATATATAAAAGATCATAAAGACTCTACCAGATATCTACTATATCTATGTCTAATAAATATATTCAGCTAAGTCTCAGGACTCAAAATTACCACAATAGTCAAGAATAATCCTATAGACAAAGAAAGAAATCAGGGAAACTATTATATCTACCATAGTTTTTTTTAAGATTACACACACACACACACACACACACACACACAGAGAGAGAGAGAGAGAGAGAGAGAGAGAGAGAGAGAGAGAGAGAGAGGATTAACTACAGTAAAGCGAAGACTGATCCTAATTAGTCTTAACAATAAAAAAAAGTCAGATAGTCAGATATTGGAGGTGAAAGCTGAAAAATCAGAGAAGCAAAGCATCCACAGTCACTTTTTTTATTATTATTATTATTATTATTTTATAACACCATTCAGTTCAACATAATAGCCACAGAATCCCCTGTTCTCCCCCTCTCGCCCACCCCTCCCCCCAGCCCACCCCCCATTCCCACCTCCTCCAGATCAAGGTCTCCCCCGAGGACCGGGGTTGACCTGGTAGACTCAGTCCAGGCAGGTCCATTCCCCCCTCCCAGACCGAGCCAAGTGTCCCTGCATAAGTCCCAGGATTCAAACAGCCAACTCATGCAACGAGCCCAGGACCTGGCACCAATAGTCACTTTTTATCTCTCCACATCCTCCTCCCAAATGGGGATCCTGTCTCTATGAATTCTCAGACTGAATGGGGGAGAGCCTCTCTATGAATCCTCAGACTGAATGGGGCCTGTGAGATTCTGGCTCCACCCACCATATATTTCTGTTTCCACCTACTGAGTGCTGGGTTTAAAGGCATGAGCCTCCACCTCCTGAGTGCTAGGATTAAAGGCATGAGCCTCCAGAGCTCTGTATATCTTTTAGACTGGTTCAATCTCATGTAGCCCAGGGTGGCCTTGAACTCCTGAACTTCTTGCTTCTTCCTCCCAAGGGCTGGGGTTAAAGGTGTGTACCACCAGTGTCTGGCCTCTGTGGTTAACTAGTGGCCAGTTCTGCCCTCTGATCTAGGCAAAAAAGAAATTGAAGAGGATACCAGATGAAAACACTTCCCGTGATCATGGATTGGCAGGACTGATAGTGTCAAAATGGCCATCCTATCAAAAGCAATCTACAGATTCAGTGCAATTCCCATCAAAATTTCACTGGAATTCTTCACAGAAACTGAAAAAAAAGCCTTAAATTTCATTTGTAATGATGAAAGACTCAGGACAGACAAAATAATTCTGAACAATAAAAGAATGGCTAGAGAAAAGATATCCACATACCTTATTCCAAGGTATTATGCAGCACTATAGTAATAAAAATATCATGGTACTGAGGTAAAACCAGACCCATTGATTGATGGGATAAAGGTATTTATCACCAACATATTTGACAAAGGGTAAGTATACAGAATACACAAAGAACTAAAAACCAAATGTTAAGAACACAACCAACCCAATTTAAAAAGGGAGGGGGGCATCTAACTCTCAGAGAGTTTATAAACAATGATACATAAATGACCAAGAAACATTTTTCTTTATAAGTGATAATTTGTACTTTTGTTGTATTGAACTGTTTATCATACCTTAACTCTTTAATATGTCTGTCAATTATTCCTATGATCTTGTCTTTCATTTCTTGGTTAAAGGTATTATTCAGCAGTGTTTTAAAATACTTCAAAAGTTGTGGAGTGAGTGAAAATTTCTTAATAAAGAAAAATGAAAAAAAAATATTTCAAAAGCATTTTCTATTTACTGGACATCTTTAGATATCATGTTCTTTAACACTGTTCCACTACTTGTCTCATTAATATATTCAGAAGCCTACTAATATTTTCAAAAGATTTCCTCTGTGAAACAAAAGTATAGTCATGTCATATAAATTATCTGCTCATATGCACTAGCACATCTTATTATATGTGTATATTCATTCTAACTTTTTCACAATTTCAATCTTATAGTACATTTTAATATTTTATTAATTTTGATTTTAAATGTTTTGAAGCTTATTTTGAAAACTTTCAGTTTATATTATTTTACAGGTTCTTCAAACTTTCCTAATATATTTGCTTATATTTCAAAAGGTATTGTCCTAATTTTAAGTATATACTTTTAGATTCTTTAATAATTTAACATATTTTTATACCCTTATACTTCCTTAATGTTTTACTCCTTCTACTTTTGAATATCTTCAGAGATTTTCCTAGTGCATTTGTGTTTCCTGAGAACTGACTAGACATTCACATATGGTTTATTTTCCAAGTTTTCATTTTGCCTTTAATGCTTATACTTTAAAATATTTATAATGTTTTCTTTTGGAACATATTTTATTGAATTTTATTGAATCAGATCTTCTTCATTTTCCATTTTAGCTATATTCCATTAGAACATTCTATTTAACCCCCTTACACTTAGAGCTGAGTAAAGGTTCATGTTATATTTCCCCTCATTTGGTTGATTTGCTTATGATTGCTTATTGCTCATGGAATATATTTCTAGTTATATTTTCTTGAACTTTCCTTCCTGATCCTGTTTGAAATTTAGTTATATTTTTCATGATCTATATTTTCTTTCTTAGAAGCAGCCACTCCATACTGAAAATGTCATAAAATGATGTGCATTCAAAGTTTGAATGTACACTTGTAATAAGATGTGCCAGTGTGTACGAACATACAATTTATATGACACAAACATACTTGAGATTCCTAGGGGACAGCTTAGAAAAAGATTAGTAAGCTTCTGAATATATTAATGAAACAAGTCGTGGGAAAATAAATGTTTAAATAGTGTTAAAATAAATGATGTCTAAATATTTTTTTTCTGAATTGTGCTGAATCTACTTTCAAAGGCTTATGTTTCTCTGAGTTCTGTGGATACCTCTCTTAGATAATTCTGAAGCGAGCTTTCTTTGTTTCCTGCAGGTTTTGAGTTGTTTTTATGTTTGTTGTTGTTCTTACTTATTTTCAACTGGGAATAACACAACAGATTTTATTTTCTTTTTTGTTTGATTTTAAGGTTGTGTCTTGCTCTGTAGCCAGGTTATCCTCAAACTCAACATAGCCACCTAACTTTGCCTCCTTAGTGCTGAGATTACAGACATTAGCCAGTTTGACTAGCTAAGGCACCATAGTAAGTGCTATACCCAAGAGGCCCCGGCTCCTAGGCACACAAGGAATCATGGGACATCTGTGTTCTGTTAACTTTATTTTTGCACTTTGCATTTTTAACTCGACAGCTAAAGCAAACACATACTTTTCCCCCTGTCTATTACCATGCATCTCATTACGAAGAGTCATTTTACTTTTTATGATAACTTGGCTGTCAATCTATATGCTACATCAACTTACGTTTGATAGGTTATTTTCTATGTCTTAACATACATTTCAGAGGTCTCCTTGGAAACTCTACAAGTAATTGCTTTCTTGGATTAATTTGACCCCAAAGTCTTAGAAATTGTATTTATGAAAATTAATTCAGTGTATATTTAGAAAATAATCTTTGACATATAAAAACCTGGTAGGTTTATTTTATAGTGTTGAAGATTCCAGTGATTTGAAATTAGTGATATATATATATATATATATATATATATATATATATATATATATATTAGTATGGAGTGTAACCTTATGGGGGTTTATACATTGGGCTACTGGGTAGAATACTAATTCAAGGAAAGCTTGGCCCATTCATGAACCAATACTGAAGCATATTATTTAAGAAAATCTAGCTTGTTTGCCTTTAACTTACCAAAGTAGATACTTTGCAATCTGATTACCATATGAAATAAGCTATCAGGACAAAAAAAATGTCAGGGAAAAATCTTTTTTACATATTGTTCAAAACAGTAAGGAATTTCACTGTGGTACATGAAACTCCTCAAACGGAATCCTCAAAATTATTCCAGTTCTGGAACACACTTCCTGTGTCTAATATAATGGATGTTCTTTGGACCATTCCCAAAGGATGGTTTCTCCCTAAACCTTTCATGTAAGCACAAAGCCCAGTTAATACAATCTCCTGAAAAAAGCCATGGCCTGTGAAATATGCTTTCCTTTAAATTTGCCCATGAAGGGTCATTCATGACAGTGGTTGCCTAATTAACAACTTCATGAGATTTGGGGGTGGGGGAATGTCTTCTAAAAACGAGGAAACCAGTAACAGATAAAAGATAGAGGAGGGGGAAGGAGCAAGGGAGAGGAAGAATATTTATGTACATCTTTTATATAAGGTGATGAAAAGGAGAAAGGGAAACACACCTTTCATTGTAGATTGAGACAGTATTTGTACAACTGCAAAAAAAGGACAGAATGATTATTTACCTTTCCCTTTTCTATTCTTTGTTATAAATATCATAAAATTGTAGCACCTTTTGTCCAAGACACTCTAAAGAAACGCGATAGAAACAGAAAGAGGCTGGGAAACAGTTTGTAAGTAAAGAAAGGCGAAAGCAGGTAGTTTCAAAGTCTTCCATAGGGACAGAAAGATTGGCTTTTTTAGAGGTCCAAAAAGAGGAGCCATCTGTCATCTAGGGCTAGCATAACAAAGGAGGGTACATGGTACTACTTACTCTCTGTGATCTCAGGAGACCTTCTCTGTATGCAAAAGGGGAACAAGTAAGAAGAGGGAGAGAGGAGGGAAGGGAAGAGAAGACAGAAGAGGTCAGGAGGGAGGAACAATGGGGAGAAAGGAAGGGCAGGATTGAGATCTAGCTCTATCCAGATCTAACTCTAATTTTTCTTATAAGGACATCAAGCCAGTGGCATAAAGTCTCACTTTAAGACATCATTTAACTCCATTAACTGCTAAAAGTCAGACCTCCAAATTGAGCCATGGTGAAGGCCCTGGCCTTGACAGAAGAAAGTGAACAGAGTAGATTGGTAGGATATAATGTCCTAAGTCAGTTCAGATTAGAAATTCATCAAAAAGGGCCCAGGCAGCTGTGTGGAAGGGTGTCACTGAGATAGTTCATATTTCTGTCACTTTTTGAGCTGCTTCCTAATGCTCAGCTATAGTTCTGTGACCATGCTCAAATCTTACAAAAATGCAACAAGTAATTTACACAGGCTGTGTTGACTTGTAAAGTGAAGGTGGACTTTCAAATTCTGTTTATTCACTTGCAAATCACAGTGAAAGGATGACACAATATGGGAAAATCTATCTTGACTGGGGTGAAAGGTGACATAAGGAGCCAAGAAGAGTTAGTAACCCTCATGAAAAATTAAAAGCTAAGAAATAATTACAATTATGTTTCTGAGATTACCAGAAATATCCCTCATCACTGAGCTATTAAAATTATGTGACACTATCCCAAGGCACCTCAGAAGTGGGTCATAAACTTCAGAAGTGATCGTGCTAAAATTGTGATGTCATCATATCCTCCTGGGATGGTTGTACAACCTAAGAGCACAACAACCACAGAAGATGCACGCCCACTAGAAAATTGTAACAGCAGATAGCTTTTTGAAAATGGCTCCAAATTCAACTGTGTTCTGAAAATCCTTATTATATACCAAGAATTCACTTTAAATGCAACTATAATTTCAATATATTTAAATCTATTCCATATATACATTTGTATACCTAAATATAGCAAGGTTTGACACTCAAGAAACAAATAGATATGCTTTGCTACTTTCTTCAAACTTAACCCCTGGTGCAGCTTTTCAGTGGAGGGTCTCCTTAGGTGGCTCCAGAAACTTGACTGATAATTTCAAGTTTCTTTTCCTAAAGAATATATGTCTCACACAGATTTCAGAAACACAGAATGTGCATAATAAAATAAAATATGAATCAAATGTTATTTTTGTCACCGTTTGGCCAAGAAGATATTCTGAAATGCTACCAATAGCACAGAATCTCAAACATAGTATTACAACTTCACTTTCTGTGTCAGTTAATACTTTAGTGAATTCCACTTAGCTGCTCCTAAAGACATAATCTTCACGTGGGCATTAGAAGAGGAGATAGCTCCCTGAGCTCTCGGGAGACTGACTAATGCCTTCAAAGCACTTACCAGGCATCTGTTGCAACTAAAGTAAGTGACTAATAAATATTGAGCTACTGTTATTACTGTAGACCATGACTGTAGTCACTTCATCTTTGAGCTAGCTGAAATCACAATGATACCAGCTTTATTATGGTTCTGTAGAAAATCTACACTAAATCTTTTTCCACACAAGCATTTTATGTTATATGATTGCAATTTTTTGTGTATGACCATATAATATTAAAACTATATATAATATTGATCTGAATTTTATTTTTGGCCTTTTAATATCAGCTAATAACCTTCAGTTAGTTGTGTGTTCCTTGTTTCAAATCCTTTTCTTCCTATTTAGCATCTCCTCCCTTGGAAGAATGAGTGAGGAACCCTGGTTTCCAATCAGGACACAAGTCTCTTATACCACCTTCTTCTTGCTTGTCTGTCTTCAGTTCCCATATCAGTGCCTTGAACACATTTAATGCCTCTTCTAACATTTTTTCCTTTTGTCTTATATCAAGAGATGAGCTGTAGAAAATGTCCCCTCTGAGGAATCTTCAAACATGACATTTCCTTTAGAGCAGAGCTCTTTTTTCCCCCTGGTTATATTTTTCACAAGTATAGCCTGTCTTTAATCACGGCATGACCTTGACAGGGTTTAGGATCAGAAAACATTATCCTGCACATGGACCTATGGGGATATTCAGTTGACCACAATACAGAATATGTCTCTCCAACAGTTTAGATAAATGGCTGTGCATCCACTGAGAGTATTTCTGTAGAGGTGGGGTACACAGTATCTGACAATCAGGAAAGCCTATTGTTGCTTAGCCCTGAAAACATGCAGGGTCTACCTAATACATAACTCCCTACTGTTTACCCTTAGCAGTGAACTGGGGCTGAGGGTTGAATGGCAGAACATAAGGTGAAAACACTCTCTGAATGTATCTCTAAACACACTGGTGTGATAGGGAGTTTTCATCTCTCAATGTCATGCACTTAAATATGTCAGTGAGAGTGATTCAAACATCCTGCACATCACCAGATATATAGAAGCCTCTAAGACACTTCTTAAGATGGAAATGTCATCCATCAAGGGCTGTTCTTTCAAGCTTCATTGGTTTTTATTATTAATCATTTATTTCATTTACTATCTAATTGCTTTACAGAGTTGTCTGTTAAGCCAATGGCTAATTAAAGTTACTTAGAGCAGACATATAGTTCATTATTTTATAAAATCGGAATGATAGCTCTGGGTCCAACTTTATGTAACAGAAGATATAACTCAAATATAAATGTGCTTAATACGTTCCTATGGTCAAGCCATTATTCAAGATCATATTAACAAATGCTTATATGCTGAATTAGTAAGCAAAAGTTCAATTTTTATAAAAATAAATATCTGGAAATAATATTCAATAGCATTAGCATGTTATGCATATATGGCTTTCATTGTTGAGTACATAAAAATTTACTACAGAGTAACATACTTTTCATTTTCTTAGGAATCAGGAAAACTAATTTTTTAAAGAGAAATGGCAGATATGAAAACCTTTTTTATTTCTAAAAATGTCTGTATTCTTTTTCTTTTTCATTGAAAATTAATTTTATTTTCATACAATATGTTTGGATCACAGTTTCTCCTCCCACATCTTTTTCTGAAACTTCCCCATCTCCCCAGGCATTCAACTCCTTGCATTCTTTCTATCTCTCCTTAGAAAAAACAAAAACCCCACACATAATACAACAAAACAAACAGAAAAAAAAAGAAAAGTCATAATCATCCCACCCCCAGATGCCTAGACACCAGTGCAAAAACATAATCATTAACAAGCAAAGCTTTATGTCTCCACCATAATATTGCAACCAAGTATAATAGGCCTGAGAAATGCAATATAGCTGAAATACAACTACTTCAAAATAACTATTATGAATATGTCAAAAACATTTAGAGAAACTGTGAATAAATCTCATAACAAAGTCTGTGAAAACACAAACAGCAAAATGGAGCAATGAAAACAGTTCCAGACATGAAATTAGAAACAAATCACCATACTGAGATAAAAAACTAGAAACAAAGAGTTTAGGTAGTCAAACCAAAACCTCAGAGGTAAGCTTGGACAACATAATAAAAGACGTGGAAGAGAGAATCTAAGGCATTGGAGACAAGGTAGAAGAAACGGATACACACAAACAAAGACAATATTAATTCTAAAACACCCGGAAAATCTGGTGTACTATGAAAAACTAAATTTTTGAATAATTAGAATAGAAAAAGAGGAAAGCCAGGTCTAAGGCACATAAAAATATTTTCAACAAGGTAAAAAGAAAATTCCCTAACCTAAAGAAGATAGAAGGAGGCAACTACCAAAATACAGGAAGAATGCAGAACAAAATAGACTAGACAAGGAAAAAATGTATTTTAGTTTTACACACACTGTAAGTAACATTTAGCACACCATAGACTAGTCTTGACCTTTGAATTTCCTGCCTCACAGACCCAGTAGCTGGGATTGCAGAAATGTGCTACTGTGCTTACCTAAAAGTTCCCTACTCTTGAGCTTCATATAGATTTCCTTTTTCATTCTAGCAAGCGAACTAATGTGCTCATTAAATAAGGGTGGGAAAGAGAGTTTATGGGTAGGAGCAACTGAGAGATAAGGATATTAAGTACTGAAAAAGAACACTGAGACCGGGAGATTTAGCTGTTCCTGAGAGAATTCTGATTGTTGTCTCTTATACCTTTGTTAGCTACTTGAAGGACTGAGTTTTCTGGTAACTGCTCATAAATCTCTCTTTTATTATATGTTCTTTTGGAACTAAAAAACTTGGATTTCTCGAAGTAAGTTTAATCAAAAATATAAGAATTCAAAACACTGACTGATAGGTATCAGTCAGTGTTTTGAAAAGGAAATTTATCAAAAAATCTTGGGCTTTAAAATGAGAACAGAGAATGAAGTTGTAGTGTTTAAGACATTACTCCTTTTAAAAACATAATTATTAATTAACTAACATTTTTGAGGTTAATTCTCATAGGAGGTCATTTTCAAACTAAGTTAAATACTGTGCATCCTTGTGTAACTATTATAAAACCTAAATATACATTCTAGCTTCATTTGCTTTTTATTGACCTAAAAGTCCCTGTTAGGAGATCATGTGTCTAGGCAACACACGATTAGTCTCCTTCTAGCTTGCTGTAGACAGCATCTTCATTGGGTGAATTATGATAACAGACGGCTAGGCCATTTGTTAAAAACAATGACTCATTAGACTGCGGACGTCTACAGACTTTTTTTTCCCCTTATGCTTTTGTGGTGGTTTGAAAGAAAATGGCCCCCAAAGAGAGTGGGGCACTATAAACAAGTGTGGCATTGTTAGAATAGGTATGGGTTTGTTGAAGAAAGTGTGTCACTGTGGGGACAGAATTTGAGGTCTCATATATGTTCTGAATATTGTCCTGTGTCTCAGTGTACTTCCTGTTTTCTGCATATCAAAATGTAGCAGCTCCTTCTCCAGCACTATATCTACCTACATGCTGCTATACTTCCTGCCATGATGATAGTGGACAAAATCTCTGAAACTGTAAGCAGCCACAAAATTAAATGTTTCCTTTATAAGAGTTGTAGTGGTCACGCAGTCTCTTCACAGCATAGAAATCCTAAATAAGACAGAAGATGGTACCAGGGACTGGGACATTGTTATGATAGGCCTGACCATGTTTTGTTTGGAGGAATTTGGACTTTGGTACTTTGGGCTAGGAAATCAGTGAAATGCCTTATGCACTGCTTAATGGGCCATACCAGGAAGACCATGGAAAATAGTGGTGCTAAGAATGATTTGAACTGTGAGGGGCTCACTCAAGATGTTTCAGAGAATTTTAGCAGGTTGCCTATTGGGATTAATCCACAGAGCCTATTTAATAATCAAAGGAATTTACTTGGGGGTTAACTCACAAGACAAAATAAAGAAATTTCTCACAGGATCCTGGAAGAATGAGGCAAGGTCCAACGTGGTTCTTTGGCAAGCTCTGACCTGGTCCATATTAGCATGAAAAATTAGCGAAGCAAAGAGAGCCGTGCACATCCCAGGTCTTAAGGTCCGTGGTGGCCATCTCCTAGGGTTATGTACCTCAAGGTCATAGATAGGTAGGTATAACAGCTACCTGATACCTTATTGGGGTGGTGCTTCAGGGCATGATTCAAACAACCACCCACTACAGTTGCCTAGAGCTCATTCTTGTGATATATTGGTGAAGAACAGCTACCTATTGATCTTGTCTGAAGAGTCTGCCTGAGGCTAAACTGAAGAGTTTGGAATAAATTCCTTGGCAGAGGAATTCTCAAAACAGCCTGGTATTCCTGTAAAACTGAATTTAGTAAAGAACAAAGAAGGCTTAGAGATGGGAAATTTTTGAGCCCTGGCTACAGAGGGTGCTGCAGGAGGTAGCTGAGACATGCACCAGCCAGCAAAGTGTCTGCAGCTGGCAGACTTCTTTGCTTTCTTCTGCTTGGCTATGTCCCACCTCCCACTCCTACATTGCAACAAATTTACAGATTCATGAGCAGTAACATAAAAGACCAGACATTTACACCATGGGGGTTGGGGAATATTTGTTTAACTATGCAAAGATGTGTTGCATTTATTTAACTCTGTAAAGATGTGCTATATTTGTTTATGTCGTACAATATTTGTTTACCTATGTAAAGATGTGATGCATTTGTTTAATTATATGAAGATATGTTACCTGCCTAAGGCAAAAAAAAAAAAAAAAAAAAAAAAAAAACGCCTGGTATAGACTCTGTCATGTGGTTAGTAGTAGTAACTCGAATGAAGATTTATTTAAAAAAAAAAGGAGCAAGCTGAGCAGGGTAGATTACAAAATGTAAATTTTGAGGAGAAAAAAGATAACCAGGAAGTGGAATGGAGATTATTCCTGTGTTGAAGGAGATAAACAGACTAAGAAATGAAATAAAGGGAGTGGTGATCTCATGCCAAGACCCCATTCAACTAAATTTCCAACTTTGAAAAGGAACTGGAGAAATCTTACAGCTGGATATAGTCATGCATACCTTTAATCCCAGAACTCAGAAGGCAGAGGCTAGTGGATCTCTGAGTTTGAGATTAGCCTGATCTAGAGATCCATTTTCAGAATAGTCAAACTTAAGCATAGGCTTGGAGCATAGTCTTCTGTTACAGCTGAACCTGTTGGGAAGATTCAGCTGTCTGCTCTTGGGCATTAAAACGTCTTTAAAGCCATCTTTACCAGTTTTTGTACAGGGATTTAAGGATCCTCCTCAGTCCTTTTTAATTTCTTTTTAATATCTGTCACAGAATGAGAAATGAAATGGGTGGCCAGGACCATGGCTCCCACTGGGCCTGGGTCAAGGCAAGTATAATGAACCATGGTCTCTTGTAATTGATTTAGAAAAATGGCCAGATTTTCATCAGCTTGCTGCATAACCTCTTAGAACTTATGAAAATTAACAACTTTGTCAGAGACAATTTCATACCTTGAAGGAAGCAGGAATCCATGAGGTTCCTCCTCTGGCAGCTGTTTTGACCCTCTTGGTAGTCCCAGTAGGGCTCTGTAGCTAGTACCACTAGACACCCAAAGGGACCATATTTTCCACTTTGAGGGTTTGGTCTCCATATTGTCTCGATGCTGCCTGAACTTGACCTCACTCCTCGGGAGTCAGGGAGGAGTCCTAGATGACATAGAGGTCATGCCAGGTCAGTTAATAGACTTGGGAAAGTTAATGAAACTCTTTAATATAAACAAGAGGATTATCAGAGAAAGAACCCAACAGTTTCTTTATCTATGAGAGGCCTTGAAATGAAAAGGGGTGAGGACTCAAACAATTCCATCAGTTCCAGCCAACTCTTGGAGTGGGCAGAGGAAGGTAGAAGTCTGCCAAGACAAGAGAGAGTATGAGAAGGAATCAGAGAGGACTGGAGGGGAGGCCAGGGCATAGATGGGGACCAGGGTGTAGGTTGTGGCATTAAAGGATAGGGAGGGGCAGTGAGAAGGGGAGTAAGAGAGGAAAGTGGGTAAGGAGGAGGAAGTTGGTCCTTGACCTTTGTCCCAGAGAGGGGAAAGGGAGTAAGGAGTGAATAAAGGAAGGAATTTGGCCACTCAATGGAACATGTGGCAGTGTAGGAGTGGGGTGGATTAGCCAGGATTTGGCAGAGTCGGGGAGGAGCCAGTGGCAAGGTCAGGAAAGAATGTTCAGGGTCTCAGAGCCAGATGAGTGGGAATCTGGAGGCTCCACGACCCTAGCCAGCAAGACCCGGGCCATGGGACACTGGTTACAGAAGGAAGGGTGGGAACAAAGAACCCCAAAACCATGGATGTAGGGCTGTTCTGACTACTTATCTCCATGCTGGCAAAAATTTTCAATATCATGGAGGATGGTAAATCCCAAAGTTCCTTCCAGTGGCCATCTTGAACCATCACAATTTCAAGACCATATTGTGGCCAGGTCTTAGTGCATAGAAAAATCAGGCATTAAGGAGATATGGTATCAGATATCTCCAATTTGAATTGATTTTGTAAAAGACACCTGAAGGGTGTTTGAGGATCTATCTGACTTAGACTTGCAGCTGCCCATTTCACAAGCCTGTGCAATGCATCCACTGTGATAGGCTTTCAGGTCCTGTGGGTGGTTGTGGAATGAGCCTTTGTACAAAATGTCTTTTGAACAAAAGGTCCCACTAAGCAAAGATTGACTTTGCTCTGGGAATGGGTTGGCTTTGGCCTTGGATGGCTGCATTCTGACCAGGTACCCTGAAAAATTGAGAGGGGTCCTGGACCCCTAGAGGCAGTGACTTGGAATGGGCAACTTACCAGGCCAAAAGCCAATCCAATCTGGAAGAGAGTAGGTGTAAGGAGATGAGTGGTTTTCCCATGTGGCTGAGAGCCAATGCTAAAACTCAACTCTTCCCAGCCAGTGCACTAAGATGAAAGATTTCATTGCCCCAATATTAAGTCCTTCTACCAATGCAGTAAGCTGTAGTAAACTGAATCAAGCTGACTTAAGAATAAAAGACCAAGTTTATTAGGCAAAATATTCCCAGGTTATTTCCCAGCTCCCAGAGATGAGACTGGGAGAGGAGACCTGAAAAAAAAATCACATGGCCATTCTCCTGGAAGCATGTTAAATTACCCTATAGGCATGGTCTTGAGTAGCTCTGGGTGAAAAGCTGCCTCTTGACAGGTTTTCTGAGAGGGGGCAGGGTTTAGGATGGGGGAGAGTGAGGCTGGAGACGACCTTCCAACTTAAACAATGGTGTAATCAAAAGTTTTCTCCAGTCCTGTCTGGCCCCACAGTCACTTATAAAATAATCACTCAGAGGCCTAATAGTATTTACAAACTGTATGGCCTATGGCAGGCCTCTTGCTAGCTAGCTCTTATATTTTAAATCAACCCATTTCTATTAATCTATGTTTTGCCATATGGCTGTGGTTTTAACCAGTCTGCTGGTATCTTGTGGCTCCTTCAGCAGTGGCTGGCATCTTCCCAGACTTGGAATTTCTCATTCCTGTCTCTCTCCTCAGATTTCCCACCTGCCTCTAAGTTGCCTTGCCATAGGCCAAGCAGCTTATTTATTAATGGGAACAACATATATTCACAGCATATAGAAAGACATCTCCCAACATTTCCCCTTTTCTATCTAATCAAAAAGGAAGGTTTTAGCTTTAATATAGTAAAATTATATATAAAAACAGTTATCAAGCAATAATTATAGTTACATTATCTAGTATATTTATATTTGGCAAAATTAAAGATAATATTTTAGCATCTATCCTATATTTGTGAGTCTAAAGTTTCATATCTAATTTATCTTTTATCGCAACCAAAGAAAATTATAAATATCTAGTCTTCAACTTCATCAAAGACCCCAGAAGGATATAATATTACCCAAGTAAATAGAAAGAGGATTGTAAGCACCTTACAAAAATCTAGAATGACAGAGACAGCTGAATGCCTGGACAGTCACACAAAGTTTTTCTGCAATGTTGGGGCATCCATCTTCAGCCTATAGGCTTAGAATTTCTCAGTTACTTCTCCCTGTGTCCTGCAGAATGTCTGGCCATCTCCTCTGCTAAGCAGGAACCTGAAGGACTATCTTGCCTTTTTTTGGCCAAACTTAGAGGTTATTTTTCCATCGGTCCCACATGTCCAGTTGATATAACATTTTGTTAAGCAGTCTAGATAAGAACAGCTTCTTGCCCAAATGGCTAACTTTTGCCATAAGGAAAACAAACTCCATATGGAGTTTCTTCGATGCCCATCATCTCTTTGAAGTAAATCAGTGCAGCTAGGAGCAGATATGTCTCATTGTCCAGAAAGCCTAACTTTTTAAAACATTTAAAATGTCATATTCTGTAGGTCTTTGAAGTATTCAAAGATTACCTACCTATTTGAAATATATCTATATATATATCTAGAAAACATAACTAACATGACTAAAAGTTTGGTTATCCTAGATGACAATTAATCTGTATTTCTTAATTATATATTACAATTTTAAATGAGCTAAATAAACACAATACCATAAACAAGAGTAGAAATATACATACAGTATAACAAAATTAACTTTAAATTTGTAATAAACTAAATTTTATAGCATTATGAAATATTTTAAACAAGTTGTTGCTCTTTAAAAATAGATTCAATAATCTACCCTTTTATCCTATCATATCTATATCATATCCCCTTTTTTCTTTTAGAAAGAGATTGACTATGAGCAATAACAATTTGTAACCAACCCCTAAACAAAGACAAACATTTGTAATCCATTTTTTGAGAATATGGGAGTAGTTTTCTAGGCTACTTCCTATTGATTGGGGGTGCTGGTAGTCTTATGGAGACACAAAGAAAATTTTAGGATTATGATCAATTCCTGTCTGTGAGGCCTATTCTTTGAACTAATTGCCTTGAAGCTGTTTTGGATGTTGGATCATCTGAAGACCTCTCAGGGGGTCTTAGTTGACCATATTAGCCTGGAAGCAATCTACAGGTTCTCATCTTTTGTGGAAACAAAACCAGAACCTCTTTTCCAAAGGAACGTATCCTTCAACATGAATTTTGAAGTCAAGATACCTTTAAAATATACATATTGGTTTAACGGAGTAGCCTTTGCAATCAAATGTCTTTCTGCAGTTAAAAATCCCAAAGACAACACAATCCAGACTCTGTGTAATTTCCATCTTTACATGGCTTAACTTTTATATTACTTTTACTGTCTCTTTAAAGACTTTATTTTTTTAAAAAAAAAAAACTATTTCTTTATAAAACTGCATATTCTCCTTTTCCTTTCTCTTCTAAGCCTATGTACATTTATACTCACACTATAAACTGTTTACAGGTTTATTCCATCTGAATCTGTCTTTTGTGTATCTATAATCCTTCTCTGACCAGGAAAGATGTTAAATTGTTAAACTGCATGGCTAGGGTCAATGCGGCACCCTTGGCTGCTGACTCTGCCCACTTCATCTTCCCAACATGGTGGAGGTCTCCAGGAGAGTCACACTTACCCCACCAACTCTGGGGTCCATGTTGCTATCAGGTAGCAGCCAGCTCGCCCATAAACCCTCTTTGTCTATACGAGTAAAGTCTAAACCCACCATGCAGTGTGTTGTACAACTTGGAGACACCTCTGTGTACTGAAGTAGGAATCCTGCCATGTGGTGCTCAAGCCCAAATGCTGTGGCATCTTGCAGCCCACGTGAGACATGAAGTAGGAAGATGTTTTTAGCTTTGTTTTAGAATCTTCTTTTAAAAGCTTTCTCAGGTTTTGTGTGGACATTCTTGCTACCATGTCTGGGCACCAAATGTAGTCAAAAGTTTTCTCCAGTCGTGCCTGGCCCCATGGTCTTATAGCCACGTATAAAATAACAACTCAGAAGCCTAATATTATTTACAAACTGTATGGTCTATGGCAGGCCTTTTGCTAGCTGGCTCTCATATCTTAAATTAACCCATTTCTATTAACCTATGTTTTGCCACTTGGCCATGGTTTTGCCAATCTGTGGGCATCTTGTTGCTCCTTCATTAGTAGCTGGCATCTCCCCAGACTCTACCTTTCTTTTTCCTGTCTCTCTCCTTGGATTTCTTGCCTACCTCTAAGCTGCCTTGTCATAGGCCAAGCAGCTTATTTATTAACCAATGGGAACAACATCTATTCACAGCACAATGGTGTCTCTTCAAAGCAATAGAAATTCTAACTACAACAGTTCTCAACATTTAGTGTAAAGATACCTTGCTGTGGATATCGCTCTGTATGCTGTAAATGTGTTGCTCTGATTGGTTAATAAATAAAGTATCTATTGGTTAGTAGCCAGGCAGGAAGTTTAGGTGGGACAAAGAAAGAGGGGAATTTGGGGAACAGGAAGGCTGAGTCAGGAGTCGGCAGCCAGACACAGAGGAAGCAAGATGTAAAGATACCAGTAAGGCACAAGCCATGTGACAAGGTATAGATTTATAGAAATGGGTTAATTTTAAGATGTAAGATCTAGCTAGCAAAAAGCCTGAGCCATTAGGCCATACAGTTTTAATTAATATAAGCCTCTCTGTGTTTATTTGGGTCTGAATGACTGCAGGCCCAGGTGGGAATGGAGAAAACTCCAGCTACAATACCTTTCACCTCCATGCCTGGAAACAGCAGATCATAATACATCAAAGACAGGTGGCTCTGGGATCTATCTAGGAAGGTATCTGCTTATTGAGAATGTCCTTCAATGACAGGAATGTCTCCCCCTTTATCAGCCTCTATCTTTACCATTCATTACTTGACTATGTAGTGTCTTGCTATGTAGCCTAGGCTGGTCTTGAATTTCCAGTCCTCTTGCCTCAGTCTCTTGGATGCTGGAATACAAAGCATGTGCCACTAAACGGACCAATAGTGGAAGGCATAACAACATTCATAAGCTTCACACTTTGGCCTTGTGGCATCTGTGTGCCATTAACTTAGTGTCACTAATGGGTACTGGGTCACTGCTACTCTAAGTAGTTACCAGGGCTTTAGAATATTTTTGATGAATATTATTACCACAGACATTTAGCACACAACAAGTCTGACAGTAAGAAAGGAGCATGATGCCAGCTGGAATATAACATAGGTTACATAATATAGTATCAGTCTATACTCTAGCTTGTTTCCCTGCTTAGTCAAACACCAGCAATTCACAGCCTGCTTTATTGTAATGTTTACAGTTTCATTAGGAACCAGGAAGTGGGTTCTTTTTATACCCAGGTAAAATTTGAGCTGAGTATCTAAGTGCAATGTTGGTAAATGAGAGCTGATCTTCCCACTGGCAAGATGTCACTTGAGAGGTATTACTACTACTATTGGTGAATCTTACATTAATTCACTTCACTCATTTCATAAAGTCTACAACAAAACCTTGAATATCAGCTGTCAACTTAGATTGAACCAGACTCAAATGATTCTTCATGGGAGTAAACTGACTCAGAAAGGATCAACCCTTCAAATTAAAGGAAAAGATTAAGCTTAATATATTGATTTAAACCTTTATATTTTAAGGATAGGAGTTTTTACTGATTATAAATTGTTAAGGGGGTATATTTGTGGATTTTAGCAAAAATTGAAAGTCTTATTAAAATAATTTTAGCTATGTTTAAGCCTCAACAATTGTATCTGATGCAAAGCTAACTCAACTGGTGAAAAATAATTTAATTATTTTGATCTAGTAAATATACATCTGTGATATAACATTATATACATTGAATATTTGTTTTGCAGCCAGTTTTTTCTGTTAGCAAGGAAGATTAGAATATACAAATACAGATAGAATTGTAATAGTACCACACATATGTAGCTCCATGTGGATGTGAACTCTCCTGTAACCAGTGACATTCTAAGAATCAAGAGTCGACTCCAAGGGTAATTCAGGCTACATTGCTTGTCTGGTATATTATAAAACACAAAATTAAAGTTATAGAATGATAGATACTATTCATAATTAGTATTTGTACAACTACTATATAAGAAGTTTAGAACGAAGTAAAACATTTAGGAGACTTGTGGCAATAGTAGTTATGATATCTGTTCTACTTTCCAACTCTTGGCTGTTTGACCAGGTGATGGCTATCACATTCAGATTTCTTGAGAGATTCCAAGTTCTTGACATTCTTGACAATCTGGCATTCTTCAATATCAGGTCAACCCTTGAGACAAAGGTACATAATTTAATCAACCCTATATATAGCACTCAGGCATCTCAGGCATGGAAATCCTCACCAGTATGGATTAGTCCTCACTGCACTGTGACTAACCTCCTTATGCCAAGATCTTCCACATCTTTCTAGGTATTTATTAATTTGTGTGGCTTAAAGAATATCCTGAATATTGACCACAATCACATAATTTGCTATCTAGTGAATCTCAACAGTATGGTTGCCTAAACATTTATAACAACAGTTGACATGCCAACATGAATGAGGGACATTTCATAGGCTTGACCTAGACGATAAAATACAGGCCATCTATGACTGCTGAGTGAGGGGAAATCAATTTTCTACAGGAACACTCTGATATGCTATTTAATCCCAGGTAGTTAGCACTAAACACATGCAAGGATGAACAACATTAAGTGAATTCAGTAGAAGTGTGTGTGTGTGTGTGTGTGTGTGTGTGTGTGTGTGTGTGTGTGAGAGAGAGAGAGAGAGAGAGAGAGAGAGAGAGAGAGAGAGAGAGAGAGAGAGAGAATAATTATGGAAGATTCATGAATTTTGAAGGAATCAAGGAATCAAGGGCAGAGGAGGAGTTGGAAGGGAAAGTAGCAATGGTAAATATAACACTTACATATGGAATTCTAAAAAAAAAAAAAGAATTTGTATCCTATTATCACAGGGGAAAAAAAGCTGATTCCCATTTTAGAGTCTAATCAGTCATTGCCTGATGAGCTTCTTGAGCAAACTCCCTTTTGTGATTGTGATGATTACCAAAGTTTGAATTGTTTTCTAATCCATTTCCCAAGAGAATCAAAGACCAAGTTCTACCTTCCCTGAGATCTTATCAAATACCAAAATTTAGTTTGAGCTGAAGATGATTCTGGAATTTATTTTCCTTCTTGGTGCTCTCCTTTATGCTTGCATTGACTCTCAAAATTGCCGGAGGTATCAGTGTATTCTCTAGCAAGCACAGATTTGCTCATTTTCTCTTGTCTTTCCCATACTCCTCTCCACAGAAATTGCAGTGATGAAGTTGCATGCCTTGCATGGCTTTTCTTGCATACGTGTACATGGTTCTACTTCCTCATCAGCTAGGAAGAGCTACCTTCATAGGCTGCTGAGGCTCTGTGTTGGGGAGGATATCATGTTAATATTTTAAAGGTCTGCACACACAGTATTCTCTTCCTTCTTCTCTTTCTAATGGTTCTGTCTTTGCTTTTTTTTTTTTTTTTTTTTTTTTTTTGGTCTGTTTATTTGTTTTGTAGACCAGACCTCCTGCCTCAGACTGATTAATGCTAAGAATACTCTGTGTTTCTAAAGAAATTATATCTCAACAAATGTTTCACTGTGTCTTTATTTATTAAAACTATATTCCCTATAGTTGTTTGAAATACGTAACAGGTGCTTTTGTCCATTTACAAAGCTCAAATTCCAGTTAATTATAGTTTGATTTGAATTAAAAGTGTTCTGTTTTTAAATATGAATTGTATTTTATTTTGCCTTTGTGATTCTAGCAACTAAAAAATATCACATTGTTTTTGAGAACACAATTAATGAAAGAATATGGGCTCTGTTATCCTAAAAGTGGTAACATGGACTGCCACCCTGTCCTCTTCTATAATCAAGGCATGTGAAGATCATTTTTTTTTGTGGGATTAAACTACCTTTACAAAACATCTCTTGTATCTCATGTTGCAAAAAATAGAGTTTGTTGTTAATTTTAATTTTTGTTTTGGTTTGTATTATGATTCTGTCTGAAGTATTATATGTATATCATTGTAGCCTCATTTTACACAATTTTAGAGAACTGTCAGGAGTATACATTGATGGCTGGGAGTATTTTAACCTTATTTTTTCTACCTCTGCATCTGAAAGGGCGATTATGTAGGTTTTTAAATTATGTTGGAAGAATAACAGCACCAACAAATATGCAAATAAATTCATTCCTAATAAAATTTATAGATATTAACCAGGTTTTCAAAAAATACTATATATTTTACACTGATTTTAAGAACAATATAGAAAAGAATACTTTATTTAAGTTTGTTTAAGTAATGTAAAGAAAACATAGTGAAGTTTTGAAGTAATAAATTGAAAACGCTTTTACTTCTGTTTGGTTGATTGTTATCTTCTCTCCAGATATGCATTGTGTCTTGACTCTACTCTCTTCTACTTCAAAAGAAAACTGTCTGAATGTAATAACTTTTACTTCCTCAGATTATATTAATCAGTCTTTCTTCCACTTGATACATGTTTATGTATATGTGGAATATTATGTATATGAATGTATAGATATTCCACAATTATAAAAATATACATATTATTTATTTAAGTATGATAGAGATAGCAGGAGTAAGGAAAAGAATCACAACGAAAAAGAATATGGAGAGTATAACTAAATAAATGCCATGGAAGCATAGATGGAGTCATTTCTAGCTTTAATCTGAGCTAGTAATGGTTGTCTCTCTCTTCTCCACTAACTTAAGATCGGTGCCAACAAACACTAATAAGAATGTGTACTGTTGGGTGATTAATTATGCACAAAATGAAGACATGGAAGGTCTACAAAGCATGATGAACAGGCTGGCATTAGAGCTGAACATAAAAGGATATGAGCAGAGTATTGATTTATTTGCAGGGATTATCATGGAATACATTAATTCAGCATAATTACTGAATAAATACTAAATTTCCTTAGACACTGAGAAAGTTATGTAGATCAAAGGAAACCTTTAGCTTTATTCCTAGAAGTTACTAAGAGCTGGGTCAGGTGGCAGAGGCAGGTGGACCTCTGTAAGTTCTAGAACAGCAAGAGTTACATGTTGAGACTCTGTCTTAAGGTAAATAAATGAAGAAATAACTTGGTGAGAATGTGGGGTATAACAGCACTAAATGAACCTATATATGTAAAAAGGAACATTTTTAGGGAGCATGTGATCAAGACACAAGTGCAATGAGATCACGTGACAGTGAAGCCCACAGACATTGTTTAAGTCTTGAGTGGCCTCTTCTCAAAGGGAGTTGAGGTGTGGCTGATGAGAAGCACTGTAATGGTGAGGGGTTGCAGAAAGTGATCTGCCAGCAAATGCGGATCTGAGATGAATGCAGGTAGCAAAGGAAATAGGCCACTCCATGCTGGACACAAAGCTCTTAAAAAGACTCCAGAGTATTTATTAATGATTATGAACATAGCTAGAATGTTGTATCAAGTTTACCTATATTAAAAAGGATAAGGGCACACTCTAAATGCAGTGGGAAAAGAATGCAGATGGACAGCAATGGGTGTACAAACTTTTCTTAACCAAATTTTGCTACAATATACTGAGGAAATACAATGGTTTGCACCAGAGTAGGATATTACTGTAGAATAATACAAGTAGAGGAAAGTGTGGGGGTAAGTAGAAGTGCATGTTACCTTAAGTTATTTAGAAATTAAACAGAGTAATAGATAATAAGTAGGGAGTGGCTCCATGTTTTAGCTTTTTAGAGTGTGATGGCTGTGGTGATATTTTATTTGTACTGAAATGTTATTTTAATTTTATGTTAATAAATAAAGTTGCCCTGGGGTCAGAGCTATTAGAGCCATAGTAAGAGCGTGGTGGTTAGAAGAGCTAGGTAGATTTCTGTGTGTTCAGGGATACAGCCAGTATTGGGGACATACGCCTTTAAGACCTGGAGGGCGGTACTTGCAGGCAGTGATGAGGCAGTCATGTGGTTGGGTTTGCAACCAATGAGAGGGCAGAACAGAAAGATTATTTAAACAGGGACACAGGAAGTACCTCCCTCTCTCGGGGAAGCTAGGAGCACTGCAGGAGGTAAGATTTTATCTCTGAGCTCTGACCTCTCGGCTTTTCTCTTTTACCTTGGCTCTGTGTTTCTTATTTTAATAATACGATTGGTTACATCTACAGATGGCTACTGATGTTGTATACCAGTATGAAATGGGCCAAAGAAGTCCTAACTGGTGAGTAACAAGTATGCATTATTATAAGCTTTGCTCCTCATCCATTAAATTTCTTTGGGTAACTGTAACATCCTCAAAAGTCCACAAAGAACCCTTGCTTTGTTTGCTCTAAGTTGTATCACTCTTATGGACAATGCAGAACAGATGGTTATTGACATAGTATGTTAGTCAGGTTTCTCTACAGGAAAAAAAAATCCTGTTAGAAACAATCTATAGCAAAAAGACATTTATTATATTGGCTTACATGAGACTCTCTAGGTAGTTCAATAATGTATCTTACACTGGAGGAGCTGAGAATCTGTCAGTTGCTCAATTCACAATGCTGGTTTCCAATCTGGTGCCAAAGGCCTGGAGGATTCCTGGAGGGCACCTGGTCTTCAACACAAACCAGTTTCAAGAAAGTGGAGTTCTGATGTCAGCAAGTGTAGCAGCAGAACAGTCACCAATGACAGGCAAGAGGCAAAAACAAGCAGGTGAAAAAGGAAAAGCTTTCCCTCAGACCTCCTTGCTTCCACCACTAGTAAGTGCTGTTCACATTCAGGATGTGTCCTCCCACTTCACTTAACGTAATTGAGAGTGCCCCAGAGTCATGCCAGTAGGCTAACCTAATCTAGGTAATCCTTCACTGGAAGCTTGTCTTGTCTTGTCAAAATGACATTAATAACCATCACACATAGGATGTAATGTCACAGGCTGAAATGCAAGTGAGCATATTTGGGGCACCTCAGCATTAATTGTATGCATAGAGCAGGTCAGACCTACTTACCTGACTCAGAAATAAAGAAGGGGAATTCACAAATGGGTAATTGTAGGGACCCGGAATTTGGTCATGAGGATATTTTAAGACAGTTGGATTAGGTTGGTTAGCACAAACACTAAGACTGAAGGAAGTCTAGATACTTCATGCCATACAGAAAATGAAGTTGGGTTGCTAAGTTCAGGGCCTTCTCCTGGCTGGTTCTGGAGAAGTCATGGCAATGGGAGCATCCTATTAACTCTCACCTAAGAAGTTAATTTATCTTGTGCTCTGTATTTTCAGCATACAGCAGGAAATACTCTACAGAATGTTCACTTCATGTTGTCATTTGGAAGTAAAAATTCAAAACTCAGCACTAGTTAACTACTCATAAGCAGTGAGTTCTGCATAGGTGCAAGGAAAAGGAGATAGTGTTTCTCCTTTTAGTGAATGACTCTGAGCTGGGCTCTAACTCAAGGGGAGAGGCACCTGCAACTGAATTTCTGAGTTTGACCCTTAGCACCACAGGACATAAACAAACGAACAGACAAATAATAAAATAAATACAAGAGACAGATCACATCCCTATTTTTTTCCTAAAGAATTTCCAGTAAATGTGAAAAATATGGTTAATTTGGCTCATTTAAATAGTCAAGTAACCATAAAATTGTTTTTCTGTTTTCTTTGAAGGAAAAAGTAATTAAATCAAGTATTGCATGTATATTATGTAGAACATATGGAGTATAGGGAAAAAAATCATGTGAAATCTGGATAAAATCATCACCCTGACTAGGGTCACGATCCTACGCCATCCCTGCAGAGTATCCTCTGGAATTCTATTTGACCCCTGAAAAAATCCCCTAGGTTCCCCCTTTACTCCTGCAGGGTATACCCCAGGATACTACTTTATCCCTGTGGAGAACTCATTCATGGAATGTCCTATTTGATTTCAGCTTTTATGTGCTTTTAAAATTACTCATTTTTCTTTTGTCAAAAAAATATTATTTTATTCATTTATTTATTTATTTTTTGTTTAGTAGGATAGGAGGTAGTAATAAGACATAAGGCAAATGTGAAATCAGAGGACAACTTGTGGAATTCTATTCTCTCCTTCTACCTCATGGATCATGGAGGTTGAACTCAGGATGTCAGACATGAGAACAAGTACATTTAATGGCTGAACCATATTGCAGACCCCAAATGTTCCTTGTTCTGAGAGCACAAATATGATTCTGTTCCTTGTAGCTAGAGTTTTCCGCCTTGCCCACAGTCAGGACAAATCTTTGTCACCCGCCAGTCCCACAGCCGCTCAGACCCAACCAAGTAAACACAGAGGCTTATATTGCTTACAAACTGTATGGCCGTGGCAGGCTTCTTGCTAACTGTGCTTATAGCTTAAATTAACCCATTTCCATAAATCTATACCTTGCCACGTGGCTGGTGGCTTACCGGCATCTTCACATGCTGCTGGTCATGGCGGCGGCTGCAGTGTCTCTCCGCCTCAGCCTTCCGCTTCCCAGAATTCTCCTCTCTCCTTGTCCCACCTACTTCCTGCCTGGCCACTGGCCAACCAGTGTTTTATTTATTGACCAATCAGAGCAATTTGACATACAGACCGTCCCACAGCACTTCCCCTTTCTTTTTTTTTAAAAGGAAGGTTTTAACTTTTACACATCTCCAAAGTCAGCTTGGTATATTTGGGAATTTGGGCGTAGCTTCTCTTACTACTTCCTGCTGGAGGCGGGCGCTGTATCTTATGGGGACACAAAGAAAATTTTAGGATCATGGAGTAGTCCATGAGACCGTATTGTCTGAGCCAGTTGCCTTGAAACGATTCTGGATGTTGAATCATCTGGGTCATGGTGTCATCAGAGATCTTTCAGGTGGTCTTGGCTGGTCAAACCTGATGTATCTTAATCTGGAACAAATCCATAGCCTCTGGCTTTCTGTGGAAACAAAACCAGAGCCTCTTTTCCAAAGCAACATATCCTTATAGCCAAATTTTGAAGTCAAGGTACCTTTAAAATACACATTTTGGCATAACTCAACAGCTTTTGCAATCAAATGTTTTTCTTCAGTTACAAATATCAAAGAGAACATAATCCAGATTCTCTGTGTGGTAGCCATCTTTACATGGCTTATTTTTTATATTACCTTGAGCCTATTGCTTAAACTGCAGCCTTTTAAGCCTGAAACGGCGCTGCGGCTGCTGGCTCCACCCACTTCAGCTTCCCAACATGGCGATGGTACCTTTTCCGCCAGCTCTGGGAGCCATCCTGGGTCTATGCTTTTATCCAAGCAGTGTGTAGCCCAGAAACCTCTTTTTGTTTTGTACTAGCAAAAGTTAAATCCACCATGCAGCTTAATGTGCCACTTGCAGAGGCCTCATTCCCGCCATACTGCAGATCAAGCTCGCACGCTAGGAACCCGCCAGTAGCTCAAACCGGCAGGCTGCCGCTCCTTTGAGAGAGACAATTAGGAAGCTGTTTTTAGCTCCATTTTAGAATCTTTTCTCAGGTTTTAGGTAGAAACTCTTGCCAACACGTTGGGCGCCATTTGTAGCTAGAGTTTTCCGCCTTGCCCACAGTCAGGACAAATCTTTGTCACCCGCCAGTCCCACAGCCGCTCAGACCCAACCAAGTAAACACAGAGGCTTATATTGCTTACAAACTGTATGGCCGTGGCAGGCTTCTTGCTAACTGTGCTTATAGCTTAAATTAACCCATTTCCATAAATCTATACCTTGCCACGTGGCTGGTGGCTTACCGGCATCTTCACATGCTGCTGGTCATGGCGGCGGCTGCAGTGTCTCTCCGCCTCAGCCTTCCGCTTCCCAGAATTCTCCTCTCTCCTTGTCCCACCTACTTCCTGCCTGGCCACTGGCCAACCAGTGTTTTATTTATTGACCAATCAGAGCAATTTGACATACAGACCGTCCCACAGCAGTTCCTTCTGTCATTCTGAGTACAAATAAGTCTCCTCAAATCTCTTTGGTACTTCTATGTGAGGCTGCAGGTGTTTCCTAAAGATAGAGGAAAATACAGGTGCGTACTTGGGAATTCTTCACACAACATCTTGATGTCCACCAGACAAAGTCTGAGTATTTGTTCTTTTATATTCTTGATGCTTAAAATTAAGCATTTCTTAAAATTAAGAAATTTCTGGAGGATCTAAGTTATGATCTAGAGGTGGAGAAGGTATCATCTTGCAGATATTTTTGTGGACTGAGAACATTTTATAAGTACAAAATGCTGATAGAGTACAGTTCAAGAAGTGGCTCATCAGTCAGCCATAGCAATCATTCTTTTTTGTTGTCATTGTTTCATGATCCTAGAATAACAAAGTTTATTTTGTGCATTAAGAGAGAGAAATTATTTTCTAATAAGGCACATTAATAATTGTTCTTGAGATTTATAGAAAAATATTTTTTTTAAAAAAATGCATATTTAAACTTTTATTTCTATTAAGGTAACTGCAGTATACAATCTATAAATACTGTTTCCTAATTATTAAAATAAAAATGCTGTCATATAAATATCAAGATTATTTATATTGGCCTTATTTTTATAAAATACAAAGAATAAACATTTATGTATCCTGAAGAAATTGTACATCCTGAAGAAAAATATTTATCACTTAAAAATACTTTCTATCCATAATTTTAAACCTTTAACACCAGCTCAGATTATATATTTATGAGTGTCTTTAGACCATTTGTAGTTACATTTTGCATACATCAATGTGTAGATATATATAAATAAACCCATGAACTATGAAAGAAATTATTGAATATTTACAATTTTTAATACTTCATAGTATTCTCTATAAAGGCCTATATTCAGATATTTAAAAGGAAATGAAATATTGAACAGTTTAAACTGAATACTGATATTTAAATAGATTTCAAATAATATTTTCAACATATCCTATAATAGTCTTGAAAACACTCAAATACATTATTTCTAACAAACATTCTTTAATAGTTGTAAAAGTTGGAAGCATGTAGTTAAGTTTTGATGGTGCACCTAACTGCCTTTCCTTTGGAGGCCAAGGAGGCAAGTGTGTCTCTTTCCTGCTGTTAACTACCATTTATTAGGTTGTTGCTGTATCTCTTAGCTCTACAACCTTTTCTAGATATTTGTGATTCATAAGAACACTTGCCATTAGACTTAGAAACCTCTTCAATAACATAGGGTTTTTTTTTAAATTTTCTTTTCTTTTTCTTTTTTTTTCTTTTACTTTACAATACTATTCAGTTCTACATTACTAGTCAGTTCTACATAACAGCCACAGATTCCCTTGTTCTCCCCCTTCCTGCCCCCTCCCCTTCCCCCCAGCTCACTCCCCATTCCCGCCACCTCCAGATCAAGGCCACCCCCGAGGACTGAAATCGACCTGATAGACTCAGTCCAGACAGGTCCAGTCCCCTCCTCCCAGATTGAGCCAAGCGTCCCTGTATAAGTCCCAGGTTTCAAACAGCTATCTCATGCAGCGAGCCCAGGACCTGGTACCACTGCCTAGATGCCTCCCAAACAGATCAAGCCAATCAACTGTCTCATCTATTCAGAGGGCCTGATCCAGTTGGGGGCCCCTCAGCCTTTGGTTCATAGTTCATGTGTTTCCATTCATTTGGCTATTTGTCCCTGTGCTTTATCCAACCTTGCTTTCAACAATTCTCGCTCATATAAACCCTCCTCTTTCTCGCTAATTAGACTCCCAGCGCTCCACCCGGGGGCCTAGCTGTGGATGTCTGCATCCAGATTCCTCAGTCCTTGGATGGGGTTTCTGGCACAACTATTAGGGTGTTTGGCCATCCCATCACCAGAGTAGGTCAGTCCCAGCTGTCTCTCGGCCATTGCCAGCAGTCTTTTGTGGGGGTATCTTTGTGGATTTCTGTGGGCCTCTTTAGCACTTTGTTTCTTCCTTTTCTCATGTGGTCTTCATTTACCATGGTCTCCTATTTCTTGTTCTCCCTCTCTGTTCTTGATCCAGGTGGGATCTCCTGCTCTCTTTCCCTTGACCCTCGCCGTTCATTGCTCCCACTCATGTCCAGGCTGTTCATGTAGATCTCATCCATTTCTCCATCATTGTGTGATCCCCGTGTCTTTCAGTTCAAGCTACAAAAATTCATATGTCAAATACAGCTAAATCTCTGAGTTCCAGGGATCAGTATGGAGTCAGGCAACATCTGATCCATTTGAATGTGTGCTGACGTACAATTTTGTCATTTTTGTTGTTTGTTTATTTGATTTTGTTGTAACACATGATATGTTTTAAAAACTACACAGCATCTGAGTCTCTACAATCTATGCTTCTGAAGATCTTAACAGTTTGCTCAAGGTCAAGGAGACCACAGAGAATCTACCTTCACACTTGTCCATGGTAGAAGCCTGCCCTTCCTTTGCTGGTCAGTTGTGTCTTTTCCAGGCATAGAATAGCTAGGAAGGGTATTAAAGATAAATAGCAACTGAGACCCAGTGTTAAAGTGACATTTGCATTATGGATGGGATTGTAAGTAGCAATTTCTCTGTGTTATGTGTAATTCGATGCAACAGAAATTAATGGAATCCCACACATGTCACCTGTGGCAGGATGTTGCAACACAGGAGCCAGTGGCTTATTATTCCTGCCCAGTGACAGCCCAATTCTAATCTGAGGGACATTGAAGTACATAAATCAATCATAGTAATTGAGAAGATGCTGAATTTCATTTGATTTACTTCCTCTTCAAGGACTTACTAGTTAACCTACTCAAATATTTAGGAACCTAATTGAAAGCAGTTGACAAGTCTGTATGACAGTGAGCTGAGCCAGTGATTCAGCACACAACCCAAAGAGCAAACTTCATGTGACTCTGGCTGAAATAGAAATTTGGGGTGATGTAAAAATAGGTGTCTGTGAAAAGAATGGCAGAGTGCTATCCCCTAAATTTAAAATTCCAGTTGTATGGAGGAAAGAAAGACAGAGAGTCTATCACCCACTACCCTTCACTGCAGGAATAAACATCAAAGCAAATGAAGAGAGAGGCTTGTCACAGGGGTCTTACCAGGATCAAGCTCTAGAAGTGTCATGACAGCAGACACTGTGGTCCTGGGCTAGGAAGTAAAGCAGGAACTGGCAGGACTTGTTTCTACAGTTAAGGTGCAAGGCTCTGAAGCCAGACAAAGCTTCTCCTCAGATTTTTTTTAATGTGAAAGAAGCATCTTTTCAAATCTCAAATTAGGGGTTGGGTGTGAGAGCAAAATTGCTGAGTTCTTAGCCCTTGTGTCCTGAATCCTTTATATGTGGATGACAAAGTAGACACTATGATAGTAACATGACATTCAATTCCAAAGGACACATGGAATTAAAACACTGTTCCTTATATTTTCTTATATTAATTATATTACACTGATGACAAATAGAAAGATTCCTTCTTAAGTGGGTAATTCTCATCACACTATACTTGGACCCCATTATAATTACTGTGGTGAGTCTGGGTTAAGAAGAATTGGTAAAGCACAGAGGTAATGTGTAAAAAAAATGTATTTAATCTATAAGTTTGTCATTAAATAGGAAATTATGACACGAATTTCTCTTTTGCAATAATGGTATGTGAATGAGACACTTGTAGATGGTGTCTTATTAAGTAAAAACACAGAGCCAGGTATAGGGGTGAAAGCCTGAGAGAGATCGGGTAATTAGGAAAAGCCATAGCTAACCTTACCTCACCAACTTGGCAGCTTCCTAATGCAAGTTCCTTCTTGTCTACCTATGCCTTTATGCCCTGCTCTTCTGCCATCTGATTTGCTCTCTCTGTCCAGCTACATCACTTCCTCTTCCTGGCCAGCTCTGTCTTTCTGTACAGATCTCCAGACCTCCTTGGTTAACTAGTGTTGGAATTTAGCCACCACACCTGGCTCTGTTCCCAGTGTGGCCTTGAACACACAGAGATCCGGGCAGATCCCTGCCTGCCAAGTGATAGGATTAAAGGCATGTGCTACCATTGCCTGACTTCTTTGTTTACTTATAATGGCTGTTCCTATTCCTTTGATCCCCAGGTAACTGTTATTTATTAAAGCACAAATAAAATATATCTACAGACACTTTCAATCCATGCCTTTTTGGCTAACTTTAAACATTTAGTTTCTCTCTCAAAACAAATTTGTTTTGTTCTGTTTTTCAAAGAGGGCCTTGTATAGCCCAAGCTGATCTCAAACTCAGTGTATAGTTGAGTCTGTTACTTGAACTTCTTATACTCAGGCTTCAGTCTCCCATGAAATAGGATCACAAGTGTGCATACTACTGTCCCATATTCATTTTTAAGGATTCTTACTTCTTAATAGCTTTTCAATAAGGCAAGAGGATAAGACAGAAGTGAAGAAAATAAAGACACATCTCTCCAGGTTGTGGCATTGGATGGCAGATTGAGTTGAGGATATCCATTTGCTAATTTTTCTATGTCTTTCATAAGAAGAGGGTCAATGGTATTATCCTACAAATTTGATCATTGTAGTGAATGGAAATACTGTTATGAACAGAATTCAATTGCCAAAATAATATATTTTTATGATTCATTATTTTGAGCCAATCATAATTACTAAGTCTTTATAACACCTTTCCAAAGGGAATATTTGACATAGATTATCTTAAACATTTGACGCCCAAGTTTTTGTTGTTGAGTCCCACCTCTCTCTCTCTCTCTCTCTCTCTCTCTCTCTCTCTCTCTCTCTCCCTCTCCCTCTCCCTCTCCCTCTCCCTCTCCCTCTCCCTCTCCCTCTCCCTCTCCCTCTCCCTCTCCCTCTCCCTCTCCCTCTCCCTCTCCCTCTCCCTCCCTCTCTCTCTCTCTCTCTCTCTCTCTCTCTCTCTCTCTCTCTCTCTCTGTGTGTGCGCATGCCTGCCTATGCTGTGGGATGTCCTGTATGCTGTAAATATATGTTGCTATGATTGATGGATAAATAAAATGCTGCTTGGCCAAGTAGTCAGGCAGGAAGGATAGTGTAGGTGGGACAAGGAGAAAGGAGAATGTTGGGTAAAAGAAAGCTGAGTCAGGAGATGCTGCCAGCCGCCACAATGAGTAACAAGATGTAAGTTACCAGTAAGTCATGAGCCATGTGGCAAGATATAGATTAATAAAAATGGGCTGAGTTTAAGTGTAAGAGCTAGACAATGGTAGGCCTGCGCTAATGGCTAAGCAGTTTAATTAATATGAGCTTCTGAGTGATTATTTTATAAGTGGGTGTGAGGTCCATGGGTTTGGGCAGGACTGGGGAAAACTCCAGCTAGATGCCTATGTATGTTGGTTAGAAAATGTTGGAGACTGAGAAAGAATAAACACATACATACATACATATATATATATAACTGAGCTTACACCTTGGTCCTGGGGAGCAGGTTCTCCAAAAATGAACCTATTTCAAACTAAAAGGTGATAAAATCAGCTTAGCTGGGTGCAATTAAGCTGTGTATCTCTTTAATTAAGACAAATTATAATTGAACCTATCCATATTTTTCATAAATAGTAAGGCTGAGTATAGATTTGTGATCTTTTTGCTTTCAAATATGATAGATTAGAAATATGAAATTGATTGGCAGGCAATAGTAATGAATGGATAGAAGATAGACAGATAGATAAAAGATTGTGTATTTATATGCAGCTATAGTATAAAGGATAATTCTTTCTGTCTTGGCAGACAGATGCTTGAAGACTGTCACTACATAAAGCTGAAGAATGTTTACCAGTCAATAACTATTAGCTTCTTTCATTTCTCACAGATATTATTGAATTCATTTACTGTGCAGGAGATCCCATGTAATTATATCTAGAAAGAACAATAACAATTATGAACCGAATCTCCACATTTACATGGGTGTAGGAGAAGCAGGCCCTGGGATGGGATTATCTTGGTCAAGGTCACCACAGTCACAGTTAGGACTGTTGAAATTCACGTCATATTCTCTAGCTCCATTGCAGTTTCCATTCTAGAAATTATAATCATGTTCAACAACTGAAAAAACTGTTGTATCTGTGTAAACTATAACACTTGCAAAGAAGCTTTGTCTGCCTACCTTTCCCACTAGTATCCTGTGACTAGAAGATAAAAAGCCTTTGGAATCTATTAACTTAGGAGATCCACTGGCTTCCACCAACCCAAATGCTAAGAATGTCATCAGATATTATCTTCCCCTGTCTTGACATAGCTGTGTCTATGATTTAGCCAACATCATGTTGTAAACTTGTCCTGATTTATAACCTTCTTTCTTCTGTAAAACTATGAGACTTTATGAAATTGTCTCTGTGTTGGCACATGGAATTTGGAATGACCAAAATATGTGTTTCCAGGACATAGTCATTCAAAATGGCTCCAGAATAAATTGCTTCTCATTTCCTTTAATGTGAAAGTTGTGTGTTTGTTTATTTTTTGTTCTTTTTTTTTTCATGGACAGCTGATAGACAACAATTCCTACTTGGTATCTATAGTATATAAGGGTTCCACTGTTAAGAATGACTAGTATAAAGCCGGGCGGTGGTGGCGCACGCCTTTAATCCCAGCACTCGGGAGGCAGAGCCAGGCGGATCTCTGTGAGTTCGAGGCCAGCCTGGTCTACCAAGTGAGTTCCAGGAAAGGCGCAAAACTACACAGAGAAACCCTGTCTCGAAAAATAAAAAAAAAAAAAAAAAAAAAAAAAAGAATGACTAGTATAGACAACACAACACTGGAAATGTCAGCTCTATATAGTCAATTTTCTTTGATTTCTAGGACCATATGCTTGTATGATCATCTTTACCACAATTGTCTGCTTTTCCATTCTCTCAATTGTTGGTACTGTGGATATCATTGTCATTTTCTGTCCCATATCAAGACATGCCACTCACATGTACAATGCTGAGTAGTATGGGTTTCAAAATGACTGCAAATGGTGCCATTGAGTGTAGAATGATCTCATGGCAAGAGCTTGACCTTAGCAGCCAACATAATCCATCACCTGCTGGCAGAGAAACAAAACATAAATGATGAGAAAATCCCTGCAGTTTTATGAACAGTAAAATAATGGGAGAATCAAAAAAGCTCTTAAAGTATATCACAGACCAGCAAACACTTCCTCAAACCAAAGTCTTACTTTCATATAGAAACATATCTACATATTAAATAAACAGAAGAAATGTCATAGTTGGTTTTATTTCATGCCAACTGTTATTGACCCATATCTAAGAGAAAAGTGTATTCAAATAGTTTGCAATAAATGACACACCATTTGAGAATTTAGAGATACTTCCCTTGAATCTTTTAAAAAATACAAGTAGTAGGCATATGTATTTGGCTTTTGCAAACTGTGGTGGGAGTTGGTTATTGTGTTTATTTAACTTAAAGATTAAACTGTAGAAAAGAAGGAGTTTGTGTTTTACGTGAAGTGAAGATGTAATATCCTGTTCTAATTTTGTCCTTCTGTTGTAATTGACCTTTCTGATTCATGAGCAGGCAAAGTCTGTGAAGGGGAAGGGGAGGGAGGAAGACAGTATAAAACACATTACTGAATTCTTGAAATATTTCACACATGGGAAAGTTTCCTAGACTAAACTGAAAACAACCTGAATTGATTATAAAGATAATATCAATTATTGTCTTAAGCACTTATTTGGGTGTCTTTTGAAGCTTAAATAATTTTGCCACTCAGCTTATCATTAAAATTATACCACTTTGCCAATGTTTGCACTATTTCAAAGTGTATGTGTGTGTGTGTGTGTGTGTAAATATATATATGGTTAGTATTTTATTCATCGATCAATGATTTTACTTCACTTCTGTACATTCCACAGACTATGAGCTTTTTTAGAGGACATAGTAAGAACATTTAACTTTTTTCCATATCCTTTGATATTATTTCTCCTCCTCCTCCTCCTTCTTCTTCTCCTCTTCCTCTTTTCCCTCTCCTCTCCTCTTCCCCTCTCTTCTCTTTTGTATTCATAATCACTGTTAATTTCTAGTGCTAGGAATAGAACCCAAGACCTTTCTCAGGCTGAGCTGTGGTCCAATTCTCATGTTGTTTTTGAATGGCAAGAATAGTGAATAAAACACATACTCTTCCTTCTATCACTCTGTGCACCTGAATAAGAGACCCAGTAGAGCTACTTAGATGAAGTCACCGATCACTGCTAAAAGAACAGCCATCAGGACAGTAAGTACAGACATTTAGTTCCTAAAAATGTAATTCTATTGAAACACTTACCAACAGAACAAATATGTGCAATCTCCTACAGCCACACACTTGTATATATTTAGCTATGTGGGGCATATATGGACTGCAAAGAAGGTACCAAGAGGAAGTTTGACAAATAGGGCTTAAGCTGTTCAGGCAGAGAGTAGATACAAATAGTGCTATAGGAAGTTAGTTTAAGCTGTTTGTGCAGAGAATAGATACAAAGGATGGCTGAGAGGAAGTTAGCTTGGGTTGTTTGTATGGAGATTAGAGACAAATAGTGAGCAAGGAAGTTAGCTCAAGTTGTTTATGATAAGATACTAAGATCAAGAGATGATTTCAGTGCATAAACAATTTGTGAATAGGGTGACCTTTAAAATGATTGGTTGGTTTCTTCACTCCCTCCTAGGGTGCTGAGGTTTTCTGTTATAAAAGAGGCTTACTGCCAAACAAGCTTGACTTGACTCCCTGCTGCCTCTGATTGTCTCCCAGTAAGAGGGAGGCTGGGGAACAGGCACTTACCAGGCCACCTATTCACAGGTGACCTAAGTTCCTGGTGGGGCAGGACCCCACATAGCTATTTTCCTATTGATAAATAATACCCATTTATAACATATTTATTCCCCTCAATGATCAGGAATTATCACTGAAGAAAAGACAGAAAGGTTTTAAGAGCCATGAATAGTACAGGACTTATGTAAACAGTGCTTTCCAGACATGACAGGGATGTTGCACACATGTACTTGCAATGGCTGTGGCTATATTTACAAGACCTACACAAGATCAATACAGTCAAAATTCTAATATAAATGGGGAAAGGGGTCATCAAATACTATCTTTAGATGAAGAACTATTGGCAATCCATTGCTGCTTAGGGAGGGAAAGTCCATTTTCTTCAGCTATTATCTTTGGTAGGCTTCCCATGATCCAGTGGATTGCCTACAACCATGTGTATACTGGCAGCACTAAGTGGACTCATTGAGTATACAAAAGGGTACATGAAGTTGAGAAGGGAAAACAGTAGGTTCGATATAGAAGGAGTTGGAGAAGAGGAACCGGGAGTAGACTTGAACAAAACACATATGCATGTATGAAATTCTCAAACAGTAAAAGTTTTAAAAGTATTATTATAAAAATAATGGCATTAGAAAAAGAAAAATATTTCACATCTATAAAATAATCCACCTGTAAATATGATCTAATCTTGTTTGTATGGAAATTACTTTCTGTTCACTCTTGATCAAGGTATATGAAGGTCCTACATAGATTCAACAAGTACGTTGCTGCTAAGGCACATCCCCTATTCTGCACTCTTGATTGAAAATAAATTTGAACAATTTGAACAACATGCTACTTTCAATTTCATCATCATACCTTAGCATTTATTTTTTTTAATTATAAAATGTTCCATTTATTAGATGAAAATTACATTGTAAGGTATAAAAATACATCTAATGTTATTAATACATTTTTTGATAAGGACATAAAAATCTTATTTTACCATATGTAATTGAATTAAATAATTGTTTATAATTTATGAAACACATCATTTCTAAGGAAACTAGGGTTGTTTCTTGAAGTCATTATCCTAGCTAGTAAAAGAATTTGGGGACATATTTAATAGAAAACTCAATGAAAATTTTCTTAGAATTTAAAAGAAAAACCCCAAAGTGGTAAGATATAAATTTTGGCAGATGCCTGGAAGAGGAAGATGGAAAAAATAAAGACAAAAAGTCATGGAAATTTGAATTATGCTGCCATGAGGGTCATCCATGTGGGGGACAAGATGTTGCATGGCAGGAAGGAAAGCTTTAGAGAAAAAGTGAAGCCCAAAGTGTTAGGGAATGGATGTTTAGAAAGAAGATGGAAAGAAGAAAAAACTGTATGTCTCTGAGTAATCTGGAAAACCAAACAAACTTACAGTGTTAGTTTAATGTCCCTCATATTTGAATATTTATTCTCTAGCTGATGGTTTGGTTTGTGGAGGTTATGGGAAGTTCACCCTTGCCAGAGGAAGTACATGTCTTGGGGTAGAATTTCAGGGTTTATGGCCTCATTCCACTTTGCTCTTTTCTTTTTGTTTGCAGTTGAACATGTGATATCTTGGCTACCTAATTTCGCCATCAACCTCCATGCTTTCCCCACCATTATAGACTCTTGCTCTGGAAACATAAAGCCGAAATAAATTCTTTGTTTTGTAAACAAACAAACAAAAAATAATAATACCCATTTAAATTACAGCTAAAAGACTCCTAGTCAGGTGAGGTGATTTCTTCCTTCCTTCCTTCCTTCCTTCCTTCCTTCCTTCCTTCCTTCCTTCCTTCCTTCCTTCCTCCTCCTCCTCCTCCTCCTCTTCCTCCTCCTCCTCCTCCTCCTCCTCCTCCTCCTCCTCCTCCTCCTTCTTCTCTCTCTCTCTCTCTCTCTCTCTCTCTCTCTCTCTCTCTCTCTCTCTCTCTCTCTCTCTCTCTCTCTCTCTCTCTCTCTCGACCAGGCTGGCCTTGAACTCACAGAAATCTGCCTAGCTCTGCCTCCTGAGGGCTGGGATTAAAGGTGCATGCCACCACCACATGGCAAGGTGATTTCTTTATAGATTAAAGCACACTTTATTTATTTTTGTACTTAATATCCTTTTCTTGTTATTCTATAAGTTAGATCACCTATGTTATTGTTTTGTAAGAATTTAAAAATATTCTATGCAGTGAGATTTGTATTTTATGCTGCTATTTTACCTTACCCTTGGATTTTCTTTGTTTCTCAAGTATTTAATAGTGCTTTCCTCATATTTATGAGATATCATTCTTTCTTTTTTATAATTTTCCTACTGCTTGGTTGTTATGCTTGAAAATACTTTTTTCTCTTTGGGATGTAACCTTTCACTGCTTCTTACATAAGGAACATTCTCATGATTTAGTATTTCAAGTATTGACTTTGCCAAAGTGTGGAGTATGTTGGTAAGATGGAGACATCTACATTGCTCCACTCAGCTTCCTTTACTATTAACAGTGTGTGTTTATAAACCTGTTGCAAAACTGAGAGAAAAATGTGAGGACATTGTTGGAAACTTAATTCTACATTCTATTTGGATTTGGTCTAATTTCTACTCATATTCTGTGGTGATATTTTGATTGTGCTCTAATAAATAAAGCTTGCCTGGGGACCAGAGGACAAAGCCATCTACTATATTAAACATAGAGGTCAGGGAGTGATAGTACATGCCTTTAATCCTTGCATTCAGGAGGCAGAGATTCATCTGATCTCTGTGAGTTCAAGGCCACATTGGGAACAGAGCCAGGTGTGGTGGCACATGCTTTTAGTCCCAGCACTAGTTAACCATAGAGGTCTGGAGTTCTGTACAGACAGACAGGAAATGAAAGAGCTGGGGAGAAAGAGGAAGTGATGTAGCTGAGCGGAAGTAGGATGTAAGATGGCAGGGCACAGAAAGGTGTATAAGGCATGAATATACAGGAGGTAGTTCTCTTGGGCTAAGAATTTCCTAGTGGTAAGAACTGGTGCCTGGCTTGTTCTATTCCTCTGATCTTTCAGCTTTCACTCCAATATCTGGCTTTGGGTGTTTTTATTAATAAGATTGTTTAGCAATTCGTATTACAATGTTCCTTTTCTAGATTGTGACACAATGTCAGATACCACACCAAATTAATCATCATGACTCATGTGTAGCATGAATTTTAAATGGTCTTATTAATAAAAAACAAGCTCAGAGCCAGATATTGGGGTGAATGCTGGAAGATCAGAGAAACAGAACAAGCCACAGCCACCTCACCTTGCCAATTCCTCAGCTGATCCTGTTTCCTCAGACTGGAAGGCTCTGAGTTCTTATACAAATGGATCTCAGCTGAACTGCTTCTTGAATGCCTGAAAGCTTAACCATCCAAAAACTTCTAGTTTCTGGTCTTCACGCTTTATATACCGTTCTGCTTTCTGCCATCACTTCCTGGGATTAAAGGCTCTTATTACCAAGCCTGGCTTTTCCAGTATGGCTTTGAACTCACAAAGATCCAAAGGATCTCTGCCTCTGGAATGCTAGGATTAAAAGTGTATGTGCCACCATTTTCTGGCCTCTGTAGCTGTTCTGTTCTCTGACCCCAGATAAGTTTATTAGGGTGCACAATATTTTGGGGAACACAATATCACCACACTCATTAGTCCTCTTTATCAGTTTTCTTTCCCTTTTTGTCACCTCAATACTTTAGTTGAATTCAGCTCAGGTGTCTTGTAGATTGCCCCTCAGTTGGGACTGACTGGTTGTCTTCTCGTGTTTAGAGCAGTTATGAATTGTGACAGCAGTGTCTTGTCTGAGGAGGTATACAACAGTAGTGGGACATGCAACAAATGTGGCCACGGGTATTGGTGAAAGATGGCTTCCTAGGTTTCTGAAGTCCAATCTCCTGTTTTCTCCTCTATTGTTTTGGGAGTATGTTGCCAAATTTAGCCTACAATCAAGGGAGGATCAAAAGGGTTATCTCACCACTGAAAAGAAATGATATATATTATGTGGAAATACTGGAAATACATAAAAAGGAAGTGATATTACTTCTCTCATATTTGCTTATCTTTCAAATCATCTTTTTATGGCATCGTATGTTCAGAATAATTTTATTTGAGATATAATTCTATGCTAGTACTATGTATTTTGTTCATATAGCTTTAACTTTGCTATCAAGTTGACTCACCTTTTGTATATACCTTTCTTTTTGGCAGAATACATTAAATACACACACACACATACACACACACACACACACACACACGTGTGCATGTGTGCATGTGCTTGTGTGTGTGTGTGTGTGTGTGTGTGTGTGTGTGTGTGTATTTGTGCCACGGGTAGATATTTACATGCTCATTTTATGTTGGCATATGGTTACCCTACTCATCTGGGTATCAGCTGTTTCATCAAGATACTGTGAATACTTAGGAAGCAGTTTTGCATACAGTTTTTATTGGTAGCCAATAGAATATCTCTACTCCATGATCTCTCAGGAGGTTTGATTTTAATCAATTAAGTTTATCAATAATGGTTTTTAAGTCTAAACTGACAGTATTCAATCTTAATTGTTTGTACTCAATGACTCATATTTATTATATGTAAAATGCTGACAGCAATAACAGTTCTTATAACATTATTGTTGTAACAGATGAAACTGAAAGCACATGGAAGTGTTCTGTCTACATTGCAAGCTTTCCTTAATGATGATTATCATCAAATTCTAATGTAGTAACCAAACACTCTTTGAAGAACTCAGTTTGTTCTCTGATCTTTTCATTTATTCTAGAATAATATAAAATCTTAGATTATATGTTAAATTTTATCAATCTGATTGTAATTTCTTTTAAATTTATGTATTTTAAAATTGTAATTTAGGTGTTTCATACATTTTGAATAACTGTGTTATAAATTTTGAGTTATATGTTTAGCATAGTAATACAGTTTTAAAAATTTCTTTTCCTCAGATGCAATATATTTTTTCTGTGTATTCTCTCAGAGCATTTCTATGCATTTCTTTCACTTTGTATTTATATGATATATATTTTTTTCTAACATTTCTGACATGTTGTGTTCAATTTCTTTGAAAGAAACTTATAATATACTTTCACTCATCCAAACTGACAGTTTGTGTTCTCAAGTAGGCTGTTTTAATAATTAAGAACATTTCTGCTTAGGACTTATTTCTTTATTTTTAAATTGTGTGTTTTGTTTTTACTTAAAAAAATAAAGTCTTGTCTTGTCTCTGCATTTCTTTTTTTTTTTTTAAATTTATTTATTATTATGCATACAGTATTCTGTCTCCATGTATTTCTGCAGGCCAGAAGAGGGTGCCAGATCTCATTACAGATGGTTGTGAGCCACCATGTGGTTGCTGGGATTGAACTCAGGACCTCTGGAAGAGCAGTCAGTGCTCTTAACCACTGAGCCACCTCTCCAGCCCCTTGTCTCTGCATTTCTATAAAATAATAATAATTAATGTTTCCTTACCCATTCTCTTGCATTCACAAGTAATCACTTAGGTCTCCTTATGTTTGACAGATATTATTCTTGTTGTCTAAAGTTTATACATATCTCTATTCTATCCAAACAACATGACCTCTTTGAAGGATTCAGCAGAACACACACTTATTCTGTTCAACACTTTTGCACAATCGTTACGCCCTATGTGTCATCAAACTTCTACATAAATACTTGATATAACGAGTCTCTTTTTAGATGTACAGTTCGGTAACATCTGTTTGGCCACTGTTAATTCTTCTCTGCCTTTCTTTTTGCTACTTAAACATTACTTTTTTATTACTTTCAGTGATTTACAGTAGTGCAACTTCTACAATTGTTTTCATGACTCGTTTCAAGCAGTGCTCTGGCTACTGTTCCATATGCATCTCCGTTTGTAGGCTGAGAGGAAGTGTTTTGGTTTGGTAAGACTGCTTTTCTAAAACATGTTTCTTGGTATCTGACAATTCACAGTTATTATTATTGTCCTTTCTGTGTCACTGTCTGGTTTTTACTTTTAATGGCATTTTTAAATGAATAATTTAAGTTCACCTTTCAAGCTTATAGCCAAAAGGTTTTCTTACAGTCCTCATGTGTGTCTTCAGCTTCCAGATGGAGAAGTTCACCAGGTCACATTGCTGCCCACAGGGGTGCCCACCCTTCTGACTTCTAAAATCATAGATTGTTTATGCATATTTGTCACCCTAATGTGAAAGAAAACATACAGAATGTAACTATGTTGTAGCTGGAGTTTTCTCTCTGGGTCCTGCCAAGCCCCAGCAGTCTGACAGCCCATTTATAAAATAAACACACAGACATTTATATTATTTACAAACTGTATGGCCATGGCAGGTTTCTTGCTAACCATTCTTATATCTTAAATTAACCCATTTTTATAAATCTATACCTCCCGGCATCTTTACATGTTGCTTGTCATGGTGGTGGCTGGCAGTTTCTCTCCCTGTCTTCCTCTTCCCTCAATTCTCCTCTCTGTTAGTCCTGCCTATACTTCCTGCCTGGACAATGGCCAGTCAGTGTTTTATTTATACAGAGCAATATCCACAGAACTTCCCCTTTTTTTCCTTTTTTAAAAAGGAAGGAATTAACTTTAACATAGGAAAATTACATATAACAAAACAATTATCGAGCAAGAATTACAGTTACAATATTAAAGAAGATATCCTATCTATCTTATATTTGTGAATCTAAAGTTTTATATCTAACTTATATTTTATCATAACTAAGAAAAATTGTAACTATCTAGCTTCAACTACAACAAAGACCCCAGAAGGATATAATATTACCTGAGAAATGGGAGAAGGATGCAAGCAACTTTCTGGAGTCTTGCAGAGTAGACTGAGACAGCTGTCAGCCTGGACAGCCACCTCATGTTCCTTTGTAAAGTTGGGGAATCTGTCTTCAGCCCATAGGGGTAGAGTCTCTCAGTCTTTTTTTTTTTTTTTTTTTAGTGTCCTATATAATGTCTGGCAGTTTCCTCTGTGAAGCAGGAACCCAAAGGACCATTTTGCCAAGCAAAGTTCAGTGGTCACCTTCCCATGGGTCCTGAATGTCCAGTCAATTAAGCAGTCGGGGCAAGAACAGTTTCTTGTCCAAATGGCTATTTTTGCCAAGGTGAAGATAAACTCCATATGGAGTGTCTTTAATGTCCGTCCTCCTCTCTAAAGTAAATTGGTGCTGCCAGGAGCAGACATGTCTCACTGTCCAGAAAGTCTAAATTTTTAAAATATTTTAAATGCCATATTCTGTAGGTCTTTGAAGTATTACCTATCTATCTGAAATATATCTACGTATACTTAGAAGACTTAACTAACATGGCTACAAGTATGATTATCATTGATGACTAATTATTAATCTATTTTTTAATTATCTGTTACAATTTTAAATGAGCTGTATAAACATAACACCTTAAACAAGAGTAGAAATATATATACAGTATAACAAAATTAACTTTAAGTTTGCATCAATAAACTAAAATCTATGCCAATGTAAAATATTTTAAACAAGTTGTTGCTCTTTAAAAGTAGGTTCATTAATCTACCCTTTTATCCTATCACCTCTATATCCTGTATATCTATATCATATCCCCTTTTCTTTTTTAGAAAGAGATTGCATTTATAATCAACCTGTTTTAAATAAAAATATTGGTTTTCCTCTGTCCCACACCAGAGGGCTCTTTTGATTTGGGACATAAGAATCACTTAACCTTTTCTTTTAGCAATATGTCTGGGTTTAGAGGAGGAGTGAGCCAATTCCATCTCCAAAACCAGCATGGTATATTTGGGAATTTGGGCGTAGCTTCTCTTACTACTTCCTGCTGGAGGGTGACGCTGTATCTTATGGGGACACAAAGAAAATTTTAGGATTATGGAGTAGTCTGTGAGGGTATATGGTCTGAGCCAGTTGCCTTGAAACGGTTCTGGATGGTGGATCATCTGGGCCATGCTGTCATTGGAGACCTTTCAGGTGGTCTTGGTCTTGGCTGGTCAAACCTGATGTATCTCAATCTGGAACAAATCCATAGCCTCTGGCTTTCTGTGGAAACAAAAGCAGAGCCTCCTTTTCAAAGCAACATATCCTTATATCCAAACTTTGAAGTCAAGGTACCTTTAAAGTATACATTTTGGCATATCTCAACAGCTTTTGCAATCAAATGTTTTTCTTCAGTTACGAATATCAAAGACAACATAATCCAGATTCTCTGTGTAATAGCCATCTTTATTTGGCTTATTACCTTTACTGTTTCTTTAAAGACTTTATTTTTAAAAACTATTTGTTTATATAACTGTATATATTTCTTTTTCTCTCTTTCTTAAGCCTACGTACATTTTTACACACATTGTAAACTATTTCATCTGAATCAGTATTATTGTGAACCTACTGTTTTAAACTGTAGCATTCTAAGACTGAAACGCACTGTGGCTGTTGGCTCCACCCACTTCAGCTTCCCAACATGGTGGTGGTACATTTTCTGCCAGCTCTGGGAGCCATCAACTCTCAGAAATAGTGGGTCTATGTTTCTATCAAAGTAACATGTAGCCCAGAAACCTCTTTTTGTTTTGTACTAGCAAAGGCTAAATCCACCACACAGCTTAACATGCCACTTGCAGAGGCCTCATTCCCACCATACTGCAGGTCAAGTGCACACGCCAGAAACCTGCCATAGTAGATAGTAGCTCAAATACACAGGCTGCTGCTAACTTAAAAGAGACAACTAGGAACTGTTTTTAGCTCTGTTTTAGTGTCACACCAACTCCAGTGTCGTCTGTGTGACATGAACAATTATGTCAATAATAACGGACGGGAGATATGTGTCCCATGGGACTAAGCTCCCTGGAGGTCCCTGGCAGAGTACCCGTGTTATGACTCCTTCTTGAAGGAGACATGCTTCACGGATCATGAGCTCTCTTGGTTATGGATTGTGTATAACTGCTTTTCTGATAATGTTCTAATTAATCTATAAAACACAGCCAAAATTAATGGATGTTTGTGAACTATGGAAGAAAGGGGAAGCTGGACATGGACCTTATTTAGATGTAACAGAATGAGCTATTCCTTAAAGACCTCAAATCACTAGATAATAGAAAGTATAATAGTTCAGGCACTTCTAGGGAATGAACACTCACCCACTAGGAATCTCAACTAAAGTGATTTATGGCAAAAAAAAACAAACAAACAAACAAACAAACAAACAAAAAAAAAAGTCATCTCATAGGAGGCAGATGGTGGGCCCCTCTGTTGAGGAAGTTCAATATGAAAAACTTAAGGAGTACAGCAGAACCCCTTCACCTTACAGGAGTAAAAGTACAAGAGTCCATATTCCAGCAGGTAAAAAGGTTTTATATTAAAACAGATATGTGATTAAAAAAAAAAACCGAAGAAAGACTTAGGGAGGATCTGTAACATCCAAATTGGCTAAGTGGGTCATGAGAACCAAAAAAGTAAAAATACATAATAAACCAGAGAACGGCTGAGATCAAGATGAAGGACACAGCCGTGACCACAAAGAAGCCTTTACAAGTCTAGGAATTGTAATAAGTTTAAAAAACACAGACTGCTCTTTGGGTCATAAAGTTCTTGTGCGTGAGGGATATGTATAGTGCTGATTAATAACTGTGTGCTTGATTTTTTTTAAAGATGATATAATTGAATTATTACCAAGCTCTTGTTGTTCCCTGTATGACTTGATAGTTTTCTTTTCTGTATATAAACTACTGATTTACAGAAGTAAAATTGCAGCAGATTCAAACCACTTCTGAGTGTGTTGTCTGTCTGTCATTCACCGAATCCTTGCCTTCCTGACTACCCAAGCTCTGGTCCCCGTACAGTCGTGGTACCCCTGATGGGCCAGTCCATGACATTTTAGAATCGTTTTACTCAGGTTTTAGGTAGAAACTCTTGCCCCATGTTGGGTGCTACTCTTAGCTGGAGTTTTCTCTCTGGGTCCTACCAAGACCTGGCAGTCCAACAGCCCACTTATAAGATAAACACACAGACACTTATATTATTTACAGATTGTATGGTCATGGCAGGTTTCTTGCTAACCATTCTTATATCTTAAATTAACCCATTTCTATAAATCTATACCTTGCCATGTGGCTTGTGGTTTACCAGCATCTTCACATGTTGCTTGTCATGGTGGCGGCTGGCAGTCTCTCTCTGCCTTCCTGTTCCCTCAATTCTCCTCTCTGTTAGTCCCGCCTTATACTTCCTGCCTGGCCACTGGCCAATCAGTGTTTTATTTATACAGAGCAATATCCACAGCACTATGCTGTCCTCATTACTTGGCTTCTTTCACTCAACATTATATTTGAGAGATCCATTCATACCATTGTGCATAATAATCATTCATTTATTCCCTTTGCTATTTGGTTTTCTATTTCAAAAGCACACCAGAGTTTATTTATTCATTCTACTGTCAGATTTTGTTATGTATTATTCAATTTTTCTTTGTTACAAAATATATTCACCATGATTATAGAGAAATATTATTCAGTGCAATGAAAAAGCAAATTCTGTGCATGTTACATATTTTTTTCTCTTTTTAAATCATCAACAAGAAAGCAAAGTTGTGTGGATATCAGCTTAGAACACAGAATGTTTCATCAAATTTTATATTCTGAAGGGAACTAAAGACTCTTTCCATGAAAGGGAAGGGGAGTTCCTTCAGTGGCTTCTACATTGAGAGGATGCTCCTCAAAAGATGGATTTCTTTGGGGGTATCTCAGAGGTGGGGTTACCTAGAGTATATAGGCCATTTGAGTACTCCTTTGAGATTGGATGTTTTTCTAGACCACTCTATGTCTCTTCCCCTGCCCCGTCACTCCTGAAAGTAAAACCTTTCACTCTGCACACTCCAGTCAGTATGGAGCCAGTGCTGCCTCACTGTAATCCAAGAACTCTGATGTCTGAGACAGGAGGATCCCAAGTTTGGTTATATTCTGAGGAACATAGCACATAGAAAGACTTTACCAGAGAGAGAGAAAGAGAGAGAGAGACAGAGAGAGAGAGAGAGAGACAGAGAGAGAGACAGAGAGAGAGACAGAGAGAGAGAGAGAGAGGAGAAGGAGGGGGAGGGGGAGGAAGGAATGAGGTATACAACACAGTTTAGTCGTACTTATCATGTAGATGAGTGAAATAATTTTTCATCTATCTTCCCCACATATTTGGGCTTGATTTATATAACCCTGGTGGTTCTTTGTGTAGACTTTGTATGCACAGATACATAAAAGTAAGTTGGATATGGGAAAACTTGTAAGAGATCTGTTTTCTTAGGCTTTTAGTGTAAATGGATATTAACCTTGACTGAATTTAGCTTGAATTAAGAAACAAGCCACGGAGTGAACTGAAGATTGTGCTTTTCAAACTCTTCATGGAAACTCAACCCTGAGGATCATTGCACTTTGTGCAAATGCTTTGTTTTATGATGGCTGTGTCTGCAGATTGAAGAATGCATAAAAGAGAGCTGGTAATTAATCAATTCACACAGAAAGTTCTTTGAATTCTGAAATTATTTATACGGAATTACCTCTGTGACATGGGGTTGGAGTATTTTATTGACTGTCCACATCTGCAGTCTTGCAGCTGAGAATGTTATCCGCTCTAATTCATTATCCTGTGGAAAGTGGCTGTTTCATAGTCCCACTAACATTTATCAAACACATTTAATTATATGTCCATTGTCTACTCTGTCAGGAAATTTTGGCTTATTTAACACTTTTGATTCTTATACTCTCCAGAGCTAGACGGAGTAAGCATATACATCTTTGCCAGTTTTCACTGTATTTGCTGACTGCCCTGGTGTCCAAAGGGTTGTGTGAATTAAAAGCCAGCCAGTGTTTAGATGCCGTATATAGAATTCAGTACCTCTCCTGCATTCATTACTTTTCTTTGTATCTACCTAATTTTAAAAACACTTCTTTAGAAGATTCACATTTTCTCACAATTTTTGAGTCAGTACAAACAAAACAAAAAAGAAAACAGTTTTATAAGAATCTTTTAGCAAAAACAACCCTGGAGAATATTGCAGAGAAACATCATGGGCATGGGTTCTTTGAACTGGAGTTCACTGTCACATTTATCTCCCCTAATTCAATTGTTCCTAATAAAATACTGAAAAGCGTTTGTTATTTGATATAATTTGATTATTGAATATTCTCCCAGTATTTTCATCATTTTTTTCCAATTTGTGGTGTTATTGGAAGATAGCAGAGGTTTTAGGGTACAGAGGCATATCTGGAGAAGTAGAATTCATGGGGCTATGCTTTTCAGGGCTGCAGTTATATATAGTGTAACACCAGGTACCCAGGTCTCTTGCTCAGTCTTTGCTTCATATCCACCACACTGGTAAAATTGTTCTTTCTACTTTCTACTTTCCAACTCGGCTTACAAATTCAATCTCATATTGTTTTATGTAGCAAAGTCATAAACCTCTTTTACTCAAGTGGAGATCCTGGAAAAGATGAGCTTCTCAGGTTGCTTCTGGCAGTTTCTGGCAGTTCTGGGCTATGTCTCCAACTGCACCAACACTGGCATCTTTCAGGGTCCATCCTAGGTGGAACTGAAGAAACATTTGCATTTTTGCCCAGCTGAAACTCATATCTTCAACCTTAATCTTTTGTCTTATGCTTCTTTTACTTCTCTTCTCTTTTGCTTTCTGGCCAGAGATGCATACAATATTAAGCAAGTATCACAGGGACCAAAGAAGAAACACCATATAAATATTTTCGTATTTCATTCTAGAGGAGAAAGTACAGTATGTGGCTTACCTGTGAAGACATCCCCATGAGGATTGACTGGCTTCTCTTCCCTCTAAGAGAGCAGCCAGGACTCTGTTGAAGTTATTACATTCTGAGGCGGCACACACAGAAGCTGGTTTTTATTAAATAAAACATTCTGAATCCAAAGAAAATGAAGACTTACCATTTCTCCACTCTCTCTTGATCCTGAAATGATGGGGATGCTACCTCCTGTTCTACTTCAACTGCTTTCTATGACATTGGGAGGAGCTGGGAAGGGAAGTGCATAGACTCCTAAAATACTGTATTCCAAAGTTGCTTTTCTAATCTCAAAATTCTCTCTTTGTGAAACCCTTTCTTTTAATAGGAAATAGATTATTCTCTTATACAAAATAGCCTGACAACAGTTTCCCATCCCTCCACTCCTCTTAGTGCCCGCCCAATCTCCTCCCTCTCCTGGATACACTCTCCCTCCATCTCCCTTCAGAAAAAAGAAGGCTTCCAAAAGACAACAACCAAACCTGACAAAACAAAATCTATTAAGAAAAGACAAAAGCCTTCATGCTGAGGTTGTACACAGCAACCCAACAGGAGGAAAAGAGCCCCAAGAGCAGTCAAATGAATCAAACACAGGGCTCCCAGTTATGAGTCCCACAAAAACACCAACCCAACAGCCATAATATACACACTGAGGACCTGGTACAGACCACTGCATGCCCCATTCTGTAGTTTCTTGAGGTCTTTATATATTAGGGATAAAAGTCCTTTATCAGGTATGGAGCTGATAAAAATACTTCCCCATTCTGTAGGCTGATGCTTCGTCCTATTAATGGTGCTCTTTGCCTTATAGAAGATTTTTATTTTCAGGAGGTCCCATGTATTAATTATTGATCTTAGTGCCTGTGCTTTTAATCTTCTGTTCAGAAACTCATCTCCAGTGTCAATGTCTTCAACGCTATTACCCACTTTCTTTTTCTAGCAGGTTCAGTATATCTGGTATTACATTGAGGTTTTTCATACACTTGTATCGCTGTTTGTCATGACACTGGTGTGTGGGTTCATGTGCATCCATGAAAAGAAGACTCAGAGGCATCATAAAAATGAATATAGCCTTTCATGGCTGCAAGGGGGTCCAGCCTCAAAGGACTGAAGCCCCTTTTTCCTTGCATAAGGCATTTTTATTTCTCTCCATTACAGTTTAACCAGTTAATTTCCATATGCTCAAAACAACCTGAAAGGAGCTCCCAACAATACAATGCCAAGTGCAAATTCCTCAATTTGTCAGGTACCATGCTTTTCTGGGTTTACTGAATCAAGTTTTGCTTAGGCCTTTGTATCCTTGGGAAACTCTTGAGACAAGATTGACATATAGGGCAACAAGGGAAACAAAAGTTGTCTGATAAACAAAAGATGGATTAGGGCTAGGTGCTACTCTCTGGAGTCATGCCAGGTGGAGACAGAGAATCCAAAGAATAAGCTGACTACCAGACTAACTGAAACAGTGAGCTCTGGGTTCAATTAGAAACCCTGTATCAATATATAGAATCGAGGGTGCTCTAGTATGATACTCCATGTCAACCTCTGGCTTCCCAACACACATGAACCTATATGCAAATGCATCTGCACTCACATTTGTGTCCACACATGTAAATACACACATACACATACATCAAATACATATGCAATGTATATGTATGCATATATATTTATATATATTCATATAACTTAATTAAATATGTCATATTCCTTTTGGCTCACAGTATAGAGTTTTAATATGAAATGTCCCAGTTTCACCATCTCCAACAAACTATGCTTTGGCATTTTCCCCAGTATATCAATTAATAATACAAAGCTATAATGAATGTCAGAGAGACTTTAATTGGTAAAGTCGTGTTGGTGGAACAAATAGAAAGGTCTGATAACATTTTACCTCAATGAAACTCCTGGATAATCAAGGAGGCATACAAAGAGGGCAGTATTTATTACAGTTGTGAAAAATAAGAGCACTGTAAAAGATCTGATTTCCTTAAGTTCTAAGAAACAAGACTTTCCTCTCCATTGCTAAGTCAGAAATCATAAAAAAATGATAACTTTCCAAACTCTGAAAAGAGTATGAGCCTTCAGTTTCTAGCATGAATGCTCTTAAAGACTGATGGTGTCCAGATTTCCCTGATGATAGCCCTACACAAGCAACTACAGACAGCCGTTAAGGTATATTGGGTAACTCTTGAAATTGAGGCAGGAAACCATAGGGAATACTTTAGCAACCTGGGACTCCTTTTGTTTGTGGCTATGTATACCCTCTCTCTATAGCATGGTCGGTCGACAGCTTAAGACTCTCATTTGCAAGTATTTTCAACATACAAAACAATGTGTATTCAAAATAATGTACCTAGCTATGTGTTTGCAACCTAAGATTCCCCTTGCATGAAGATGAATAAACACTTTTATAAAAGGACATTTGCTGTCACAACTACACAGTTCCAAATAAACACAGAGGCTTATATAAATTATAAATGTTCAGTCAGTAGCTCAGGCTTCTTACTTACTAGCTCTTACATTTTAAGTTAACCTATATTCCTTATTTCCTGGAAGCTGTTCTGGATGTTGGATCACCTGGGCATCATTTTCATTGTTGTCTGTTTGCCTTGCTCTAAAAATACATACAATTCGAAGGTAACATATAAATCTGTATTAGTACAAGTATAGATTGTGCATTGTACACAGTCAGGCAAAGTTTTTTTTTTGTTTTATGTTTGAGCAGATAAAATATACATCATGTGTATTGTACTTCTTTTAGGTTTATTTCTCTATGTTTGTAGCAAGATTTTTTCAGCAGATCTTCATTGATCAAACCTATTTTTTCTTAACCCAGAATTGATCCAGAGCCTCTCATTTTGTGTGGAAACAAAAGTATAACCTTACCCCCAAAATAATATATCTTTTGACTTAAATTTTCAAGTCAAGATAGTTTAAAAATATATAGGTTCATTTAATATAGCAGTTTTCATAATCCAAGTTCTCTTAGCAGCCAAAAATTTTAAAGACAACACAATAATATACATAATCCAGGCTCTGTGGATTTTTTATCTTTATGTGGCTATCATATTTTTTCTTTTACTCTATTACTCTATTAAATGACTTTCTCTACCATGTTTCTTTTCTCTCCCAAGCCTACATATATTTTTAAACACACTTATCTATTTACGGGTTTGTTTTTTTTTTTTTAATGTCTGAATCTGGCTTTACTGTGCATCTGTAACATTTTCTGTCTTCATGAGAAAACAAAAACAAAAATAAAAACCTGCTGTATAACTTAGATCATGGTGTGCTGGTGCTAACTTGGTTCTAAGAGGCTAGTCTCATGGCAGAGCCATGTTTACCATCAAATATGAAAGCCATGTTTACCATTCTTATTCTGGGAAATTTCTAGGTCCAAGCTGCCACCAAGTAGCATGCAACTGGCTGCTCACAAGCACCATGTACCATATAAGTGCTTGGTATCAGGGCCTCTTAAAGGAACCACCTATTCTTGCCATTAGCACTGAGCCAGAAAGCCACCTCCTAAAGGAACTACACCTCTGCTCACCTCCAGTGAACAGAGCCTAATGGGGAAAAGGCAGTTACCAAGAAGCCATGCTTGCCTCTGTTCCTGTGTGTCTTGAATCCCTTTTTAAGCTTTGTCAGATTTTACGTGGAAATTTTGGCCCCACATTGGAAAACCATATATATTTGGACATTTCCTGTCCTACCTGCCCAGTCCCAGATAAACATACAGAGGTGTATATGAATTATAAATGCTTGGCCAATAGCTCAGGTTTCTTACTAACTAGCTCTTACATTTTAAGATAACTCATATTCTTTATAAATGTGGTGGTACCTTTATTAGCATGGCACATTCATCTCATGCTCCCTCTGCATCTGGCTGATGACTCCTGACTCTACCCTCTTTCCCAACATCCTTAGTTTGGTCGCCCCTCCTATACTTCCTGCCTGGCTACTGGCCCATCAGCATTTTATTGAACCAATTTGAGTGACATATCTTTTCAGTGTACAAGAGGATTATTCCATGGCACACTTTTCTCTGAATAGTGGAACAAGCTTCTTCTCCTTTTATGTATCATTGTACTTCAACAGATTATTTTTAAGTATATTCCCAATACAATCAGTAGGGAGGCAGGAAGGTCAATCTGGTTTGTATGTATAGGACAAATTGTATCTTCATTGTTAACTTCTAAGAAGAATCTCCTATTTTTTGCATTCTTATGTCTGTACGTGAAAATTGGGTGTGCATATGGTTAAATCAGATGCATTATGGGTAAGGACATATGCTAGCTCTGTCTACATGTAATTGGGTATGGATATTATTAAAATCAGATTTGTTATTGATAAGGACACTAAGCACCTAATTATACATAATAATTAGGTGTGCATATAAATAAAATCAGATGCCTTATGAGTAATGGGTAAGGACATATGACAGCAGAGAAGAGTTAAAAGCTGGGAATCAAAATAGAAAGCCACCTAACATACACAAGAAACAAACTCTTTCCTTTGTGGCTCTTGAAAGAAATCCCCAAACAGTAAATGAGGCTCTTAAAACCTTCAGTTGTATGGCCCACTGTCGATCTTGTTACTGTATTCCTTTTGAATCTGCATTTTTACTGTGCTTTGTATAAAGTACAGTGCTAACAATACACCCATTAAAAATAATAATCTTCTTTTCAATATGGGAGCTTTGTTCTTTACCCTAATTAATAACCAGTATTTCTTTTAAACTACATTTATGTAGTAGCCAGTATTTAGGGACTTGTCTTAAATCCAAAGGGGTTATTGTTGTCAACTCCAACCTCAGAAATGACTCTAGATATACCAAAAAGACAAGACATGATTTTGAATGTTCTTACCCAGAAATGCCAAATAGATGCTGTTACTAAGATAATCAGAATATTTACAAACTATAACATCATTCAACAATGCTTTGAGGCTACCCTCATAGCTTGATAACTATGCTTCAAAACTACCATTTGTGCTAGGTAGTTTTTGTCAGTTTGGAGCAAACTAATGTCACCAGGGAAGACAGAATCTCCACTGAATGATTACCTCCATCTGGTTGGTCTATGAGATATTTTCCAGATTAATGATTGATTCAGAAGGGTTTACCTACTATGGGTGGTACCATCCCAAAGCAGGTGATCTTGTGTTGTATGAGAAAACCAGCTGGGCACACATAGAAAGTGAACTAACTGGAAGCATTCCTTCTTATGTATGAGTGTGGGAGTAGATTTCTCAAAGGCAAATCACATTTGACCATTTTAGCAAGAGCTGTGTATAACATTTTAGTGGCTTTCACGTTAAAGTTGCTAAGAATTTCCCCATATTTTTTTTCATAATTTTTATTACAAAATCTTGCAAGTAAGCAGAAATATCACACACCCAGATTAACCATATCCAAATTCTGTATACCTCAATGAACTTCTATACAACTAGAAGCATATTTTTTATAAGTCAGATTGTAAAGTGGCTCCAGAGGTCCTTGGATGTGATTACAATTTGTTAAACTTGAGTTACAAGCTACAATGGTTACACTAGGATTTAAAATATGTCTTTTACTGTAAGTGGAGTGTCTGGCAAGATCCCTGAAAATGAGATGTTTAGCACTGGAATGAACAAGAACTTGCAATTTTAGGCCTTAAGCTTGAGTAATTATTATTTTGCCATTCTTGTTTGAAGACTCTTCATATAGAAACAGTATTCTTTCTGGGTTAAAAACTCTTCAAATATATTATTAATCACTTTGGCATTCTTGACTCAGCAGGAGAGAGGTTTCCACTGGGCTCTTGAGTGAGAGTCCACTCTCCCTGACCAAATCCTGTAAATTTTTCCTTTCGCTTGTCTCAATTTCATCCTCTGAGCCTTTGATTCCTTAATCTTAAGGGTTGGTGAAAGCAGAAAGATCCATTTTCTACAGCTTCTTCAGTGATGACTAGGGTCATAGATACTATAAATTAAGAAGTCATATGTCTCCAACTGCCTGATCCTAGAGAAACATTAGGAAAGTCAAATTTGAGGATTAAGGATCATCGTTTGATAGGAACATGGATGAAAATATGATACACTACTTAAGATATCCTACGGACAGAGAGATTCAAGATGGCCGAGACAAGCAGACGCAGGTAGGCCTGTGGCAGCGGCCCGCGGAGGTAGATGATCCCAGCAGCAGCCAACAGGGATATTCAGGCCCGGCAGCAGCTGGTGGAGACATTCAGGCCCAGCGGCAGCCCACAGAGGTGGACAGGCCCTGCTGCAGAGATAAGCAGATGGAGGTGGACAGGCCTGGCGGCGGCGGCAACTGACACAGACATTCAGGCCCAGCGACAGCCCACAGAAGTGGACAGGCCACGCGGCGGAGGCAGGCAGACGCAGGTCGGCGACCTGCGGAGGTGGACGGGCCCAGTGGCAGCAGCCAACAGGGACATACAGGCCCAGTGGCAACCGGCAGAGACATACAGGCCTGTTGGCGGCCGGCCCGCAGAGGCAGACAGACCCAGCGGCAGCTGACAGGGACATACAGGCCCGGCGGCGGAGACAAGTGGATGCAGGTGGGCCTGTGGCGGCGGGCCACAGGGGTGGACAGGCCCGGGGACAAAGAGGGGCGGACGCAGCTTGGAACGGGGACACCCCTAGCTCTAACACCTGGGGAAGAGGCTATCTCCGTGGGTCGGAACCAGGACGAGTCTGGACACTCCGTCTGGGGACAACCCAGGGCCCAACTGCTGATCCTGTGAAACCCAACAACTTGGAGGTGTTGGTGAGACTACCCCACTCAGCTGAAATGCATCCGGGAGAGGATTCAGATCCCTACAGTTTGAAGACTGAAGAAACAAGATCAGCTGAGTAGTTGACAAATGAAAAAAATGTGACCTGGGAACACAGAAGAAGGTGCTACCCAGCTACCAAACCAGATCACCAGAATCATAAGTATATACTTCACCGACTGAAATCAGCTGTCCCTGAAGAAACAGCCCAATAGCACCAATTTAACCAAGAACCCCTACTAAACCAAGACTAAAAATTAGAATAAGAGAGGCATTCTCAGACACAGACACCACCTGCACCGCACAGAGGAAAAGATGAGTAGACGCCAGCGCAAAAATACAGGCAATAACATAAAGACCTATATGGCAACATCAGAACCTAGTGATTCTACACCTGCAAGACCTAAACATACCATGACAGAAGAAACAGAAGAAATCAACCCAATGACTTTAAGAAGATGATAGAGGCCCTTAAAGAAGAAATAAAACATTCCCTCAATGAGGAAATAAAAACTTTCCTTAAAGAGGAAATGAAAAACTATCTTAAAGAGGAAATAAAAACTTTCCTTAAAGAGGAAATGAAAAACTCTCTTAAAGAGGAAATAAAAACTTTCCTTAAAGAGGAAATGAAAAACTCCATTAAAGAGGAAATAAAAAACTCACTTAAAGAAATGGAAGAAAAAACGAACAAAAAATGGGAAGAAATCAAATCAAGCCAAGAAAAAGCAATTAAACAGATGAAAGAAACATTCCAAGATCTGAAAAATGAATTTGAGACAATAAAGAAAACACATGCTGAGGGAATGCTGGAAATAGAAATCCTGACAAAACGAACAGGAACTACAGAAACAAGCATAACCAACCGATTGCAAGAGATGGAACAGAGAATCTCTGACACTGAAGACACGATAGAGAAAATAGATTCGTCAGTCAAAGAAAACACTAAAGACAAAAAAGTCATAACACAAAACGTCCAGGAAATTTGGGACACCATGAAAAGACCAAACCTAAGAATAATAGGGATAGAAGAAGGAGAAGAATACCAACTCAAAGGCACAGAAAATATATTCAACAAAATCATAGAAGAAAACTTTCCTAACCTAAAGAAAGAAATACCTATGAAGATACAAGAAGCTTACAGAACACCGAATAGGCTCGATCCAAAAAAAAAAAAAAGTCCCCTCACCACATAATAATCAAAACACTAAACACACAGAACAAAGAAAAAATATTAAGAGCCGCAAAGGAAAAAGACCAAGTAACATATAAAGGTAAACCCATCAGAATAACACCAGACTACTCAATAGAGACTATGAAAGCTAGAAGATCATGGACAAATCTCATGCAGACACTAAGAGACCACGGATGCCAACCCAGACTATTATACCCAGCAAAACTCTTAATCACCATAGGTGGAGTAAACAAAATATTCCAGGATAAAACCAGATTTAATCAATACCTGTCTTCAAACCCAGCCCTACAGAAAGCACTAGAAGGGAAAATTCAACCCAAAGAAGCCAAACACATCCATGAAAAATCAAGCAATAGATAATCCCACACCAACATACCACAGAAGGACAACACAACACAACCACAAAAAATAACAGGAATTAACAATCACTGGTCATTAATATCCATCAATATCAATAGTCTCAACTCACCTATAAAAAGACATAGGCTAACAGAATGGATAAGAAAACAGAACCCATCCATTTGCTGCATACAAGAAACACACCTTAACTTCAAAGATAGACACTACCTCCGAGTAAAGGGCTGGGAAAAGGCTTTCCAAGCAAATGGACCTAAGAAACAAGCTGGTGTAGCTATCCTAATATCTAGAGAAAAAGGATGTTTCAAAAGAGAAGAAGTCTTGTGGCAATGCCTCAGTGGTCCAGGTAACTACCAGAACTCGGAAATCCGCGACGGAGACTAAGGCAGCAGAGATCTAGAGTGGAGTGCTGAGTTCTGGCAAACAGCTGCATCTTTCTTCCAGTAAGTACCTGAACAGGGCTGATGTGAATTATGTGCAGTCCAGATTTTAAGAATCATACTCTCTCAGGGATCTCCACAAACTAGTGGGTGTCCTCCCGCACTGCCCCTGTGAGACAGTCTCTGTACGGGAGAGGCCTCACGTGACTTTGTCTCTGGTGTTCCTCTGGGGACACCTGTGTGAGAAACTGTATGCTCCAGAACCAGCTCTTGTGTCCTTTGGCCAATGCCGGAGTGTGAAATAGTCCAACGTGGGAAACAAAAGATGATCCCGATTGGGAATCGTGACTTTTTTTTTTTTTTTTTTTTTTTGATGATGGTCATATTCTGTTTTGAAATAACCTCTGTGTATTTCATTTATTTTCTTTTACCTGGCGAACTCTGAGCAGGCTTCAGATTTTGACAGTTGATGAAAGATACGACAAGCAATAATGTGTGGGTGAAAAGCTTGGTGAAATTCTGAGTGAAGTTTTAGTTAAAGTTGGTTGAATTTGGGATTGACTGGGAGGCCAAAGATTTAAAAAGCAGAAGATTCTCTCAAGACACAAGTTGTGTGATAATAGTGTGTTTTGTGTGTGTGAATGAGAATTTGTAAATGTTGAATTCTAGGCTTCGACAATCATTGTCAGTGCAGATCAAGCTGCAAGTATTTATGTTTTAAAACTTAAATTATAAAGCTAGTTACGTCTTTCTAACAACTAGTTTTAATGTTTATGAGCATATTTTACCTACATTACCTTTTCAGGATGTTGAGAAAGATGCATCACAAGCACAGACTGGAGGCTAGGGGCTAGATGGTTTTGAGGAAGAGGTCTTGGTGGACTCTTTCATAGAGCAAAGGGAAGCAATGCCTTCTGGGAAATGAGCTAAGTTTGAATCTAGTCTTTAAGATTAGAAGTCAAAAACAAAAATATTAAGGAAAGGAAAACCTAATTGATCTTTGAAGTATTGTTATGTAGAATTCAGTGGGACTTTTGAGGCCTTTCTTCCAGAAAACAAGGACTTGGTTGTCAGGCCTATATTAGGCCTAAACCTTGGTGCCATGTAGTTGTACTTAAATCATTTCAATGGAAAGTGTCTTAGTGATTGGAACTTCTAGTGCAGTTTGGAGTTCTTCCATTTGAAAAATGTGATATTTGCATGGGATTGTTTGAATCTTGTTTTCTAGTCCCTCCCCATCACCACCCTCATAGTCTGAAGGTAGATTTTTCTCTTGATAAAGGAACAAAAAAAGTGAACATCTTGTTTGTAAATAGGTATCTAGTAACTAGTGGTAAACTTGAAATGGTAGAATTCTTTAAAGCCTAATTCTAGGTAGCCTTAAGAAAATGTATCTTAATTATTTTTGAACCTGTATTCACCTTGTTTTTTTCAAATATCTTAAGTTATATTTTCTTTTTCAGAGCTGCTTCTTATTTGGGGCTACTTTTTTTTTTTTAATTGAGGTGTAATTCATAAAAGGGTATATTGTTTTGATGGGACTTTTTACAACTGTGGCTGGATGTCTTTCTTTAATCTTCCAAGAAGGGCCATTTTACTTTTTTAGAGCTACTTTTTAAGTCATGAGGTCAACAACTTCGACTACTATACATGTAAGTGCTAATGCAAATTAAAACCCAAGTTGACCTCCAGCAGCAGTTCATTCTATGTTGACAGTGAGAGAACACTTTGACTGTTAGGATACTGTTACTCGTGGACTGAAATGCCGAAGAAACCCCTCCCCCTATTTTGTTTTTTGCAAAAATCAAGGTATATTCTAGGGTTTCCTGGTTGACCTCAACAGATAAACTGAGATGATAGTTTTAGTTCAGAAATGATCTGAGTGTAGATTTACAGTCTACGTGTACAGCTGGCTAAGTGAGATCGCTTTCACAGTTCTGCATGTATCCCATCGGCTCCCCATTAGTCTCTGAACTCTTAAAACTGGTATTGTAACATTATCACATTGTTTTGCACCAATTTTATAAACTTTACAGTGCAATATGTGTTCCTTTTCTGAGGCAAACCAAAGGTATATTTCTCAAGGTTCTGCTGCTAACAGCAGCGTTGATGGAGGATTTTTTATACATTTGTAATAGATAGAAATAAACCAGAAAAAAAGAAGAAAAAAAAGTGGTGGAGGAAAAGGTGAACACTGCAAGAATACTCAAAAGGGCTGAGAGCTGCAAATGCCAAGAATGGCTTTGCATAGTAAGTGGAATAGAACAGCTCTGAACTATAGCTTACTTTTCCTGGTTTGGTCTGACAGAATGATTGAATGCTTTTGTACAAAAATCAGAGCCTTAAAAACAAGGATTTGCACCGGGACAAATAGCCAGATGGATGGAAGCGCAGGATCTATGAACCAGGGGCTGGGGGGCCCCCGGCTAGATCGGGCCACCTGAACGGGTGGGACAGTCAGTTGGCTTGATCTGTTTGGGAGGCAGCTGTGCATTGGTGCCAGGTCCTGGACTCGTTGCATGAGTTGGCTGTTTGAATCCTGGGACTTATGCAGGGACACTTGGCTCGGTCTGGGAGGGGGGAATGGACCTGCCTGGACTGAGTCTACCAGGTCAACCCCGGTCCTCGGGGGAGACCTTGATCTGGAGGAGGTGGGAATGGGGGGTGGGCTGGGGGGAGGGGTGGGCGAGAGGGGGAGAACAGGGGATTCTGTGGCTATTATGTTGAACTGAATGGTGTTGTAAAATAATAATAATAATAATAATAAAAAAAACCAAAAAAAAAAAAAAAAAAAAAAAAAAAAAAAAACAAGGATTTGGTGAGACTGTAAAATGGTGTGCCACTTTGGCAAAACAGTTTGGTGGTTGGTCAAAATGCAAAACATTGTTACTCTGTTACTCAACAATTCTACCCTTAGGAATATATCCTCAAACTACTGAAAATGTGCACCTATGAAACATGTACATGAAGGTTTACAGCAGTGTGTTGCTAATAGTAAAAAAGTTAAAACAACTCAAATAGCTATCAAATACTGGAGAGAAATAAAATGTGGCTTATTCATACAATAGAATATTATTAAGACATAAAAATGAATGAGAAACTGACAGATTAAATGACTTTGGTGAACCTTTATAATTTCATTTGAAGATCTTTCCATTTCTAATTTATAAATACATTTGGGGTTATAAATTATAAATGTACTGCCTCCTGTCAACATTGTATACTTCTGTTTGATTATTTCTGTGTCAAACATTATATGGAAATGTTCCCAAGTATTTTCTGTATTAACTGTGAATGAATAGAACAAAATAAATTGCCTGTGATGGAAAAAAAAAGATATCCTACCATATAAATAATAGAATATACAGGGAATCTAACCTAAGATTACCAGTGACTTTTATTGTGAAGTTCTTAATAGTCATAATGTTAGTAAATTATTAAAACTTAAGTCATAAATTGGCATAGGTTTACTTTTGGTTTACAAATCTTGGACAACTGAGGGCCCATCACCCCAGTGGCCAAGTATAAATACAATGCACTCTAAAATTGGCACAGATTACTGGGGGTTGCTCTCAGAGTATTAAGATCTACCAGGTCTCATAGCACTGCTATCCTCTCCATTCAAACATTTGAGTTTGTAATAAGATTTTTGGTTGGGGGGGGAAAAAACAGAACCAAACATCCTGGTAGCTCCAGATAGAAGGTTATATAGTGAGAATGTGACAAAATAGCTGGGTGGTGGTGGCACACATCTTTAATCCCAGCACTCGGATGGCAGAGCCAGGCGGATCTCTGTGAGTTCGAGGCCAGCCTGGTCTATAGAGCGAGATCCAGGACAGGCACCAAAACTACACAGAGAAACCCTGTCTCGAAAAACAAAAAACAAAGAGAGAATGTGACAAAATAGAAAACAATTCCAAGAAGCAATCCAATAAGAGAGTAGATGTAAAAGAAAACAGTGTGAGAATTTTATCACTGAGTATGTATGCTACCAGCAGTGTCTAAAAGAGATACAATGGCACAAGCCAAAACACAGAGAACATTTGAAACCTCTGGCAGATTCAAAATGGAGCACATGCTCATATTAAAGGAAACATTCTTATTTGTTTGAAGAGACATTTTAAGCTTAAAAAGAAAACAGACTAGTTTGTAGATTTCAGCAGCTCTGTGTTCTCAGAGCTGTAAAGATAAAGAAGAGGCTGGTTCATTCTCCAGTATAACTGCTCAGGTGCTTTCAGTGTGGATGGGGCAGGATTCATCCATCCTGAGAAGCAAGCATCAGAAGATATTTAAATCCTTAGCAGGGGAACATTTGAGTAAATTTAATTGTCAACTTTGGGATCTGCCTGCACTATGTACTGGATTAAGGAAACCAGGTAGCTTAATTTTAACTCGTAGGTTGTTATCACATAGGCTTGATGACTTTGGGAGTTGTGAATTTTACAGTCCTTTTATATCCAAAGGCTACATTGAGTGTAGAAGAGTTAAAACTTCACTTCCCAGGTTCCACAAAATCATGAAGTTCCTTACAACATGCACAAACACATGCATACATACACATGCACACACAGATACATGCATACATAGACATTCATACACATATGCATGTGGTGATATTTTATTTGTGCTGAAATGTGATATTTTATTTGAATGTTAATTAATAAAATTTGCCTAGAGATCAGAGGTCATAGTCAGCCATAAACAGAAGTCAGGCAGTGGTGGCACATGCCCTTAATCCAATCACATGACAGGCGGAGTCTCTGTTTGTTCAAGGACACAGCCAAGCGGTGATACACGCCTTTAATCCCAGTACCAACCATAGAGACCTGGAGGTCTGTATAGACAGGCAGTGATAAGGAAGTGATGTGGCTGGGCTTAGAGCCAATGAGAAGGTAGAACAGGAAGGCAATAAAGGCGCAGGTTAGACAGGAAGAGGCTCTATTGGGAAGCTATAGTGTGGTAAGCTAAGGTTAGTTGAAGGATATTGCTCTGATCTTTAAGGCTTACACCCCTGTATTTGGTTCTGTGTTTCTTATTTAATAAGACTGTTTAGAAATTCATCTACATATGCACTATTTAGAGACAGTACCTTGTTTTGTAGTTCAGGTTGATATTAATACCATGCTTCTTGAGTGCTAGGATTACATGTATGTACTACTATCATCCTTATAAGAGTATGTACTATAAAAACTGCATGCTCCTTTTGCTATTATTAATTTCAAGTTAATATTTTGAAATATTGACTATGTGTATATATAAACATGTATGTAGAATTTATTCATTTGTATAGATGTATATACCTATAGATATGTGTATATTCATTAGATTCATATACATAAAAATGTAATTCCCAGAAGGAAGTTATACTTTTATTTCTTTTGTTCTTTATTTTTGTACTGAGACCTTTCATTTATAATAATATTTTACATATTTGCAAGATTCTTTCAGATTTACAGAATCAGTATATGTACAGTATTGCATACCAAGTGAGTGTTAAAATTTTGTTTTACTTATAAATTGTTCATACCCCAGTGAAGATGAATTATATTTGATTTATGTTATATTTAGAATTAGTTAAAGTTCCAAATTTGATGAATTATTTTATAATACTGTTATATTCTAATTTTATTTTACTTATTTTTTGTCTTCCAGTGAATTACTCTGAGTTCTATTCAGTATTTTTATATACTGAGCAATATACATTTTTTATTTTGGTGTCCATAGCCCAAGTTTTAATGAATAATTTCTTGGCAGCACTTGGGCTGCCAAACTTAATTTTGCAATCTGTACCTCAAGAATTTAAGTTCAGCCACCTGTCCTCCAGAGGCCAATTAAAACAGCAAATAAATATTTAAAAGCAGAAAAAAAGATCTATTTTATATGATCGCATTGAGAAGAGGGAAAAAGAGATTCAGTGGTTATACACAGCACATATTTCTGGGTCCTGAAGTAGGATAGAAGTTTAAATAGAAGGCCAGGCACATTTAAGCAGTCCACCAGGCACCTGCCTTTTTCTAGACTCCAGCAACATTTAACAAGGTGATCTAGCAAGTTGTTAGAACTGTGTTGTGTGAAAACTCCTTTTGGAGTGGTAAGTCTCCCCCTTGGCTGATACCAGAATGTTTCCTTCTACCACAATGTGATTCTGGGTAGAATTCCAGGTTCCTGTAGTCCATTGCTTCAATAGTCTGATTTGTTGAGGGGTACAGGTGTCTCTTAGAATACCTTTTCCCTTGCTAAACCAGTTACAACCTAATTCCTTTACCCTTGGTAGCTACATAACCAGCTCCCACTTGAAACCCTACCTGTATTTTATCAGCTGGGCTGAGGTCTCATTCCTAGCTTGCATCGTCCTTCTGCATCTGCTGGAGCTCTCTCCCATATTCCTGCCTTTCCTGACTTTTATTTCATGGGCTAACGGTTTGTGGAGAATTTCTTGCCGGTGTAAATTCAAGGACCTTTTCACACCTTGGATTCAGCAAAAGGGCATCCTCTAGGAATGAAGTATATAATTTCTCATCTCAGAAAGATGAATAATAGACTTTTTCCAAAAAGAGAAAAGCTATCTGTTTGATTAGTCATACCTACTGCATTAAATTTTCAAGAGCTTTTCTTAAAAACTAATCTCTGCATTGGAAATTAAAATCATGTGAGTCATAGGAGAAACATCCCCAAATGTATTATTTTCCTAGCCTGGTTAAATTATCTAATAAATGGTTATTTTTAAAGTAACTTACACATATATAGTCATGAATTCTATGCAAGTCTAAAGCTGACATTTTTAATAGAAACAGCAATGGGTATAAAGTATTGATAAATGCAATATGCTAGAATTACTTCTATTTTCTGAATGATAAATCCCATTTAATTATGATTTTAAATACTGTAGATCACAAATGAGTTTTTTAAAATGTCTCCCTACTATACTCAACCATTATTTTGAAAACTATCCTTAGACTGACTCTTTCATATTGTACATCATATTTATCAGGCAAAAATGTTTAAAAAAGAAGAAACACTTTTATTCCATAACTATAAACAAAGATAAATTTTTAAGCCAAGGAATTTTAACATTTTCTAGGCAAAGCTTAGAGAAGCATCAAAGGACAGACACCTTTGTCCTTCTGTAGATAGAAATGGGTGGAAATAGTATTACCACGATATTTGCAAATTTAAACCAAACAGATTATGCAAATGGCTTTTCAAAGGGATTGATTGCAATTTCAGTAAAGGCCAGACAAATTCTAATATGTTGTATTACTGGAAATGATATATTTATAAAATACTTTTTGTTCAAACAAAAAGTAAGCTATTTCAAAGTAGTTGGATGACCTTAGAAATCTACCAAATCCTCATAAAATCACTTTCAGGAGATCACAGTGATGTCACTGCTCATCATGACTGCTGTCTCTGCAGAAATTTAGGGACAGGGTCATTAACAAAGTTAATGAAAACAATCAGATGAACTTGGAATGTTCCCACTGTGGGATAATTCAGATTGAATGATGCATCAAAAGATTTGTTAATTATATCAGGAATTTAAACATATAACTTTCAAAGAACTATTTAATATTGGCTCTGAAATTTAAATGTTTGAAATAACAAAATGTTTCACTTGATAAAAGACTCCATGAGCATAGCACAATGCAATTTGTGTTTATGGTCAAGAGTCCTGAGTTTTATGATTTCTTGGTGTTTATTGGAATAATAGGGTAGGCTTGATGAGGACAAAAATGGATTTACCATACACACAGTGTGTGCAACTGACCACCCTTTGTTTGAATATATAGGGTAATCATTTTATGGAAATATTTTAACTTGTTGCCAAAAGATAATATTATATTATTCTCAATTTGTATAGAAAAATTAATAAGCCCAAGATGACTCCATATTTACTCCAAGTACTTGTAAGTAGAGTATACTTCCATTTCTCAGAACTTATCTTCCCTCCATTTATCATTACTGAGGTGGCAGTGCCCCTCTCAAAAGTTTTTCAGGAGAATAAATCAGATCATGTATATGATAGTGGCTTATGATGTCTGTTGTGGAGGATAATGTCTAGATAATTATAAAATAAAGGTTTAACATTGTGAATGAATAATTAACTGGAAATTCCTCTGGCATAAGAACTTGGTACTTACCGTTGGATTCCTGGCAGCTAGGATCTGCGTCTGTTCTCATGGGAACTAAGCTGCACTGGGTGCTGCAGCAATGCTCCTCAGCTTTTCCTAAGGGCCCAACAAGAGTTAAGAGAGAGCCTTGAGATCTGAAACATAAAACCAGAAACACACACAACACTAAAAGGAAACCAATAGAGGCCAAATCAGAAAGATATTCATGAATGGAAAACTTGAACATAGAAGCTATCTCTCATCTTAGCAATATGGCAACAAAACTGGAAAATGTCCTCAATACTCATGTGACTACATCGTTAGAGGGGCATAATATTTACTTTTCTAGTTATTGATTAAACACCATGACCAAGGTAACTTATAAAAGGAAGAGTTTATTTTGGTTTACTCTTCTAGAAGGACATCTGTCACCATCTGGGCAAAAAATCATGTCAGTTGGAACAGCTGAGAGCTCAGGTCTCAAACTATCAGTAGGTAGCAGAGAGCAAATTGGTAATGGTTTGTGACTTTCCCAATACCTTTTTTCTAACATATTTTATTCAGCAAAGACAACCCTTCTAAATTCTTCTAAACAGTGCCACAAACTGAGAAACACATATTCAAACATCTGAGACTGTGGGGATCATTTTCATTCAAACCACTATTAGGGGCTTGGCCACTGTGAAGGTACAGATTCGTAGAGTTGAAGGTGGACAATGGAATCCATGCTGTGGTAGAGGCAATATAATACTGCAAAATGATCTCACACAAGGGAAAAAAAACATATCTCAAATCAGTTGCAGATATGTTACAAAAGTTGCATATTCTGTATTTATATTTTAGTTGTGTTTGCTTACAAGTGGTATCACAATGTCAACTAACAAAGAGAAATTGGTTTAGTGCAGAGTTGTGAAAAATCCAGGCCCAATTCCATCAGTTTCATCGGGTATTTCACATAAATAATACTAATTGTCAAAACAAAGATAATAATAGTCCTTTAAAAGTTGTTCCAGTATTTGGGGGAAAGGAAAGTTTATAGAATAGAGGAAAATAGTTACCTGTGTTGTGCCTCTTTCACTCACACACATACACTTTCACACCTACACCAGCATACATGCAAATGTACCAAGCAACTTTGGCAAGTTTAATTAGGCTTCTGTGTACATCTGCCTCCAGAAAGAGCTATTTATATTCCTTAATGAAAATTACTGGACTGCAAGAGAACTCAAGTATTTTTATTTTTATGAATCAGTTGATTAAAGTGGAATCTCCAAAGCAAACACATGGATCCTTCACTTGTGTTCTTGTTTCCAGCCTCTATAAAAGACGCTACACCCCAGTGATGACAGAAAATAAATGTGCACATACCTATTTCTGATAGGTAACATAATAATCAGTCAACAGATGATGCTAATGATTTTAAGCACAGCAAAGTATGACCACTGCAGCATCTCGCCCACTTCTGGCTTAATTATGGGACAGCTTCTTTGGGTAGGTCATCTTCTCAAGGAAAAATCTGGCTGGGGAATCTAGTGTGGGCTTTTCCCCCAAATGTTTCTTGTCTTTGAGGGATATTCCTTTTCTTGTGCAAAACAGTTGTAACAAGACAGTGGCATTTGTTGGAGAATGGAGAAATAGACCCTGACTTACAATCCAGATGGAACTGCTCTGTGACCTTGTTCAAAACTATGGCCCAAATTGATAAAGTAACCTTCAATATTGATGTAGATGGATCAATATTGTAATGTAATTTCACACTATAAAGCTGTAGAACTCCCTTTTGCACTTCTTTTACTACATGAAGTTACTCAATGTTTCCAGTAAATGTGTTTCCAGAAAACCTTTATTTTTCTTTCAAATTCTTTTTATTTTTAATTACCCTGTGTGTGTGTGTTGGGGGATGAGGTGGCTGTGTAGTGTATAGAATGTGTTTGCAGTTGCTCACTTACGCTGGAAGAGTGGGCCAGATTAACTGAGCCTGGTTTTATAAGCTGTATAAACTACCTTACATGGTTACTGGGAACCAAACTTGAGTCCTCTGGAAGAGAACGAAGAGCTCATAACAGCTGAGCCATCTCTCCAGGCCCCACCAGAATGAGTTTAGGAAGAATAACTGTTTGGGAAGCTCCTTTTTTCTCAAGAATTTTTTTTTATTCATTTCACATACCAACCACAGATCCCTCTCTCATTCCTCCTCCCACTTCTCCTCAGCCTTCTCCCTAGCCCACCCCTAGGCCCTCCTCCAAAGAGGTAAGGCCCCCCATGAGGAGTCAGCAAGGCCTAGTATATTCAGCTGAAATAGGTCCAAGCCCCTCCCCATGCATCAAGGCTGTGCAAGATGTCCCACCATAGGTAATGGGCTCTAAAAAGCCAGCTCATACACTGGGATAGATGCCAGGAATGGACTAGGTTCCCTGCATAAGGTAGACAGTTGTGTAGCTTGGTCTGTTTAAGGGACCGCTGGCAGTAGGATCGGGAAGCTCTTTAAAGAGAGACAGCAAGTTTGTGATGTCTACTGCTGTTATTCAAAATGACTCACAACTTCCAATCCTTTGGCTGCTATGCTGAAGAACAGAGCATGCTTTACATCTCATTTAAGATTAAATAGGAATTAAGGATTTTGTATCAAAACATTCCAACAGGAACTGACTTATTTACAGGCTTGATGACCATCCGTTCAATAGCACCAGTGCTAGTTGTAGATTCATCGGCAACTTAGTCTGTCAATCAATGTTATCACTCCCCTAGACCACTCATTTAGGAATTATCATTAAAATTATTGAGGAAGCCACAGTTTTCTTTTTAATTAGACATTTTCTTCCATTATAAACAGCATGTGTTCAGGAAACACACAAACTATGTGTGCAACAATCTTCTGTGGATATGAGAGATAGCTAGCTGTCTTTTTCACAATATTTCACTTAGGTTAGTGGTTTGTTTTGTTTTGAATAAGGGTCATAGTGGGTATTCCAGCTGGTCTCAAACTATGATCCTCCTGCCTCAGTTTCTCAGGTTTTAATTTTAAAGGTATGCTCCATCATGTTCAACTTCTTAATTATATTTTAACTTTTACCTCTCCAGTAAATTATATTTGAATAATAGTAGCTTTTGAATTTTTCATAGGTTGAAATTTTAAACTAAATCTCTTCTCTTAAGAAACCTCAGCAATTTAATAATTATATCTGACTTTCAGAAGAATTTGATTTACTTGTTAATATCAATAATGAGGATTAGATAAGTAAGCCATGTAAATAATTCTACATTGCTGTCTGTCTTGAAATATCTTTTAATTGCTAAACATTTCCTGTTTTATTGTAAAGTAACTCAAGGTAGTTAGGTGATGAAATTCTAGTTTAGAAAAAATTATGTATATTCTTTCTTCCTCTCTCACCCTGACGTAGTGTTTGTCTCCTCCCTTTTTTCTTTCCTTTACTGTTTTTTCTTTTCTTTTCTCTTCTCAGACCCTGCCCATTTTTTCTTTCTTCCTGCCTGCCTTACCCTCTTAATAAAACTTTCCATGTGAGGAAAAAAGGAAAAAATAATTTGTGATGGCATGGTATTCTAAAGCAGGTGTTGTCCATTACTTTATCTGATTATCATCTAATCTAATGTTAATCTAATCCATTTTCTCTTTGTAAATCCAGCCAAAAATGAAAATAAAATCTTTTTTTTTTTTTTTTTGGTTTTTCGAGACAGGGTTTCTCTGCGTAGCTTTGCGCCTTTCCTGGAGCTCACTTGGTAGCCCAGGCTGGCCTCGAACTCACAGAGATCCGCCTGGCTCTGCCTCCCGAGTGCTGGGATTAAAGGCGTGCGCCACCACCTCCCAGCTTAAAATCATTTTTTATTAAGAGATTTTCTGTTAATTTTGCATACCAACCACAGATTCCCTGTCCTCCCTCCTCCTGCTCCCCAGCCTTCCCCCCCAACCCACCCTCTATTCCCACTTCCTCCAAGGCAAGGTCTCCCATGGGGAGTCAGCAGAGCCTGGTACATTCAGTTGAGGCAGGTCCAAGCCCCTCCTCTCTGCACCAAGGCTGTGCAAAATGTCTCACCATAGGTGCTAGGCTCCAAAAAGCTAGCTCATGCACTAGGAACAGGTCCCAATCCCACTGCACTTGAACTCCTATACAGTTCAAGCTCAACAACTGTCTCGCTTATCCAGAGGGCCTAGTCCAATACCATATGGGCTCCTCAGCCATTGGTCCACAGTTCATGTGTTTCTACTAGTTTGTCAAGTTGTCTCTATTTTTTCCAGCATGGTCTCAATATCCCTTGCTCATGGAATCCCTCTTCTCTCTCATCGATTGGACTCCTGGAGCTCCACCTGGGACATGGCTGTGCATCTCTGCATCTGCTTCCATCAGTCACTGGATGAGGGTTCTATGGTGTCAGTTAGGGTATTTAGCCATCCAATTACCAGAGTAGGCCAGCTAAGGCACCCTCTTGACTATTGCCAGTAGTCTATGGTGGAGTCATCCCTGTGGATTCCTGGGAACCTCCCTAGAACTCTGCTTCTCCCTATTCCCATGGTGTATTCATTTATCATGGTATCTCTTTCCTTGCTCTCCCACTCTGTTCCCATTCCAGCTTGAACCTTGCACTCCTCTAAGCTCTCATCCCCTCTCCCTTGCCCTCCATTAACCCCCTCATCCCCAATTTGCTCATGTAGATCTCATCCATTTCTCCATCACTTGTCAAACCATGCACCATTCCTAGGGTCCTCCTTACTAACTAGCCTCCCTGGAGCTGTGGGTTCTAGTCTGGTTATCCTTTGCTTTATATATAATATCCACTTATGAGTGAGTACATACCATGTTTGCTGAACATCCTTAGTCATCAAGGAAATGCAAATCAAAATGATTCTGAGATATCATCTTATACCTGTTAGAATGGCTAAGATAAAAATCATTGAATCCAGCTCATGTTCGAGAGGATGTGGAGCAAGAGGAACACTCCTCCACTGTTGGCAGGAATGCAAACTTGTATAGCCACTTTGGAAATCAATATGGTGGTTTCTCAGAAAAATGGGAATCAATCTTCCTCAAGACCCAGCTATACCAGTCTTGGGCATATACCCAAGGAATGCTCAATCATACCACAAGGACACATGCTCAACTATGTTCATATCAGCATTATTTGTAATAGCCAGAACCTGGAAACAACCTAGATGTCCCTCAACTGAAGAATGGATAAAGAAAATGTGGTACATATACACATTGGAGTACTTACTCATCAGAGAAAAACAATGACATCATGAGGTTTGCAGGCAAACGGATGGAACTAGAAAATATCTTCCTGAGTGAGGTAACCCAGACCCAGAAGGAAAAATAACATATTCTAAAGTATATATGTCTAGAGAGATGACCAGTATCAGATAGTAGATGGATATAAACGGATGCAAATTTAACATTTAATTATAAATTTGCTACATAATTTTTTCATGTATTCATTATATATGATATGTATATTTGTTCCAGGTATTGTAAGATATTTTCCAGTTTTAACTCTACTGGAAAAGCAGGAATGGCCCAAGAATTGAACACATAATTAACACTTTATAGGTGATGGACTATACTTTCCTCTGTGGCATTTGCTTTTCTCTAAGTACTAACTCTGAGGAACATCTTTTCCTCTGTTTATTCAATATGTGGATATCCTCCACAATTGTGACGTGGTTAGTCAAGTCTTTATTATTTATTTTGCTTGCTCTTAAAATGTTTTTTAATTTTAATGATGTGTATATTTGTATGTGGATACATGCACAGGAATGCAGGTGTACAAAGAGATCAGATGTCTCCAGAAGCTGAAGGGACAGGCAACTCTGAGATGCCTGACCTGGGTACAAGGAATTGAACTCAGAATCCCTGCAGAGACAGTACATGATCTTAACTCCTGGGGGCTCTCTCTAGCTCATGCGTTTTATTTTATTTTATTAATTGGATGCTGTATATTTAAGCATTTTATTTGTAGGTGTCTTTTATATGAGTCAGTTCAATCAAATATGTGCTATTCACATATTCCACAAGCTCATAGCTTGCATTATTATTATCCTAATGATATTTGTTAAGTCTTAATTTTAATTCAGTAAAATTCACAGTTTAAATATTTGTTTGCTTTTCAAATTTTTACTTAAGATCCTCTTTCAAATGTCATATTTTTCCAGTTTTTGAAGCTCTTTTTCTATAATTTCTTTTACAACTTAGTAGGTTGAGGTCTGTGATTTATCTCAACTTGATAATTTTGTATGCTTGGAATCAAAGCCATGACTTGTTCTTTTTCCAGGGACTCAGCACTTTAAAGATTACATTGAAATTCAGTGAAGTGTCTGCCTTAAATCGGGAAATCAAACAATAATGGGTTCATCCCAGCATTACTCATTCTGTTTCACTGGTCACTTTGTCTAATTTGCACCAACATCAAGCGGAATTCAATATGTCAGCTTTGCAGTAAGTGGTGATGGGCATGCGTTTATCTTTAGACTGATTTCTTCTTTGGCTTTGCTTCCTGTGCATCATCCTCATTTTCATGTATTTTAGAAATCAACCCATAGGGATTGACTAGGAATCAATGTGAACTGATAGGTGAACTCCAGGCGACTTGAATTTCAGTACTGCATTTTGAATGTGCGAGCATAAATGTGTTGCACATATTTCAGTATTTAACTCTTCTAGGTGATGTTCCATGGTCTAGGAAGTTGTATATTAGACTTATTTGTCAGTAGCAGCAGGTTTTTCATACTACTGTGAATACTATTATTAGACATACCTTGTTCAGTTTTCTGCAATGAATATGCTATCCTCTCTTCCAGAATATTGCTCTAAAGTCATCAAGGGTACATAAGATCACTTATTACATATAGTACTTTATAGGCTTTCATATTGTTGTTGTTGTAGCACATATATGAGAGAATCATGCTGTGGGATGCTCTGGATGTTAAATGTGTTGCTCTGATTGGTTAATAAATAAAACACTGATTGGCCAGTAGCCAGGCAGGAATTGTAGGTGGGACAAGGAGAGAGGAGAATTCTGGGAAGTGGAAGGCTGGGTGAGAGAGATACTGCCAGCCACCATGAGAAAATGTTAAGATACTGATAAGCCACGAGCCACGTGGCAACTTATAGATTAATAGAAATGGGTTGATTTAAGATATAAGAACAGTTAGCAAGAAGCCTGCCATGGCCATACAATTTGTAAGCAATATAAGTCTCTGTGTGTTTGCTTGGTTGGGTCTGAGTGGCTGTGGGACTGGCAGGTGAGAGAGATTTGTCCTGACCATGGGCCAGGCAGGAAAACTCTAGCTACAAAATCATCTGTGCAACGTATCTGCAGTTGAGCCTCTTCCTGTATGAACATTCAGTGATAGTGGGCATCATGTTTTCTTCATAAACTAAAGGAAAATGTGTTCACTATTTTAATATTAGTGTAATTTCAGGTCTAGTATTTGCAAGTTTTTTTCTTTTACTCGTAGTTTGTAGACTTTTGAAAACATATATGAAAAATTTTGTCAAGTGGTAATTTGTGAATATGCTGAATTGAATGTGGTCTTCTATTTAAAGAGACTATTATAGAAATTAATTTTATGTCATATAAAAGCAAACATGAATTCTTGGAATATAGTTTTATTGACTCAACATGGAAACTTTATTTTCTTTCATTCTAATTTTATAAAACAGCATTCTATAACTTTACTGTTCTGTATTATCCATGTTAAGTATATACATTCACCTAGGCTCATAAACAAATTGGAAAACTTTTCTCATTTGTTCTTTTCTGTTCTCTGGGAAATGTTAAATAGATTATTTTTCCTTTCGATGTGATGTTTGGAAGAATTCACCAAAGAAGCAATCTGGACTGAACTTAATTGTGAAAACAGTTTCTTTTTTGTTACTGATACAATTTATTTGATCTTTTCTAACTCATGTGTCCATCTTGGAAAGTTATCTTTTCAATGAATTTGTCAATTTTGTCTAAAATGGCATAAAGTTTTTCACAGAGTCTTCTTACTGTCTTTGTACTGTTGTGAAGTTTGTACTGACCTTCAGAAACGCTTTTAACATTGGTCATTGTTTTCTGTCTCACTCTCTTCATTCTTGCTAAAGTTTTCTCAATTTTGTCATCTTATCAAATGACAAAAGCGTTTTGTTTTTAGATATTTCACATTATATATAATGTTTCCATTTATCTTAATATTTTCTATTATTTTGTACTGTTTTGTTTTTTCAAGACAGGGTTTCTCTGTGTTGTTTTGGTGCCTGTCCTGGATCTGTAGACCAGGCTGGCCTGAACCTCACAGAGATCTGCCTGGCTCTGCCTCCTGAGAGCTGGGATTAAAGGCGTGCACCACCACTGCCCTACTGTTATTTTTGAAGTACTGTTTTATGTGTTTCTGTTAATGGGGTTTAATTTACTAGCATTTTGAGATGAAATCAAAGTTATTAATTTTTACTCTCTTTTTATTATATACATATCCTTAAGTCAATCTTTTCTCTCAAAGCACTACTGTAAGTAAGTTTCACAAATTTTAATATTTGATTTTCATTGCCACTTACCAAAAATATTATGTATCTTTTGCGGAATCCTAATTTATCTATGGGTTAAGGAGAAAGGTAAAAATCATTTTGCATATTTTTTTGGTTTTTGAGACAGGGTTTCTCTGTGTAGTTTTGCGCCTCTCCTGGAGCTCACTTGGTAGCCCAGGCTGGCCTCGAACTCACAGAGATCTGCCTGCCTCTGCCTCCCGAGTGCTGGGATTAAAGGTGTGCACCACCAACGCCCGGCTCAATCTTGTTAATTCTTACAGCAAGTTTTCTACTTCTCTGTTAATTACATAACTCTTTCACTTACATTTTGTTATGGTATGATGAATAGATATTATTACAATGAGGTCATTTTTTATTATAATCACTTGTTTTAAAATTATCTTGATTGATATGGCCATGGTATTGCATTCTCCTCTTTTTCATCTTCAACATATTGGCATTAGTGTGCATTTATATTTAGTTGGAAAAAAGTGATTTCTAAAAAACATCATTTGACAATCCTCCTCTTTACTCTGCTTTGATTTCATTTGCATTTACTACAATCCCTAGTGCAGTTGTGTATAAATCAGTTATTGTATTCTTTTTAATGCTGTATTTTTTACACTATAGCCTTCATAATGCTGTTATTTAAAGCATAAATATTAATACAGAGTGTCATACATGTGCTCTCTGTGTATTATTAGGCTTTGCATTTTTGAAATTCTACCTGCAAACTTATTACAACTTTTATATGCAAAATTTAGAGCTGAAAGTATTATCACTAATTATTATTGCCATTTCCTCTTTTAACATTAAAAAAATCCCATGTACACTCCTATAGTTTAAGAGAACTGCAACACACACAATACAAAGAAGCATCCATTTCAAGGTTCACTAAGTTATAAGGGTGGTATTTATCTGCACTGCTTCCAAAGAATGTATTTCATTTGCCCTGTTTACTTGGCTATTCTAAAACAAGGTCAAAGCCTTCATATGTTTACTTCACATTTGGTAGAATGCAGAAAATTGAAATATTCAGGCTGAGTATACAAGGAGCTTCAGGATATGTAAGGAAGTAAGGAAGAAGTTAACAGAATTATATGCTTGCTTTACAGACTTTAGAGATTATGGTATATGTAAAGGGGGGATGGTTCTGAAATACAAGAAGAAACAATCAAGCCCTAGACACATCCTTTATGAAATTAAAAATAGAATCAAATTAAGTGATTTCTGTCCTTGCCGAAAATGTTATGGAGGTTTAAATGTAGAAATAAAAATAAACGTATAAGCTCTATCTAAATCTACTGACATATTAAAATACAGAATAAAATAAATTGGCTTTCTAAATAATTTTCCTGAATACACCATTTTTACTGCTCCCCATCCTTATAGCAATCTTACAAGGAGAAAATAATATTTTCTCTAATAATTGAAAAATCAGAACATAGAAAAAGCAATTTTGAAAAACAATTGGATACCTGTACAGAAAATATTCAAATCCCAGTTTTGAAACATTAATACTATGAATGACTTGAGTATATTCTCTGTGGATATACATATGCAGACATATGTGTGTGGGTATGGTGATATTTTATTTGTACTGAAATGTGATTGTATTTGTATGTTAATAAATAAAGTTGCCTGGGGGTCAGAGCTAACAGCAAGCCATAGCAGAACCCCGGGTGGTGGTGGCACATGTCTTTAATCCCAATACAGTCAGCATGGAGACATATGCCTTTAATCTCAATACCAACCATAGAAGACTTGGAGGTCTGTATAGACAGGCAGTGACGAGGAGGTCATGTGGTTGGGTTTATAACCAATAAGAAGGCAGAACAGAAAGTCAAGAAAAAGACAGACCCACAGGAAGTAGGCCTCTTTCTGAGGGGAAGGAGGGCAGCGGCTGTGAAGGGTATGAAAGGGTTTTTAGTATTAGCTCTTAGCTACTGCTCTGACGTCTTGGGCTTTTAACTCTGCATTTGGCTCTGTGTTTCTTATTTAATAAGACTGTTACATCTACATGTGGGAGTCAAATATACATACATATATATGTATACATATATACATATGTAAATATAAATATGTATGTATATACAGGGCTAACATTTTGTTAATAGTTAAGAACTATATTTTTTATACAAGTTATCTCATTAATTTCTCAGATAAACTTGTGGGGGTGATTTTGATCTGTTTTAAGCAAGGAAAAAGCAGATAGAAATTGAACAGCTTTATTCAAGTTATGCAATTTAATAAATAGCCAGAAATGGGATAAATCAAGGAACTTGTAGTATAATGATTTAGCTATTCCACTACTTTCTCCTTGCCTCTTCCTCTCCATACATTACCTTAAAATTTCTGATTCTTTATATCTTGCTTTTTCTTTTGAAACATTGTGTTCTTGTGTCTGAATATGCTCAAACCTGTACTATTATTCCATGCAAGTGCCTACTGAATTCAACTCAGTGTCTTTTCCTCATATTGTTATTTTGTTTTCAGAGCACACTAATTCTGTAAGTCAGTAAGTATATCTGATCTTACATTCATCCATTGGCAGCAGCTGCCATAAGTTGATTTATCTTCTCTTTTCTTACTTTATCCAACACTTTTCAATAAAAATTCCTTATATTTTCCTTCTATAATAATGACATGGGAGCTAAAATTAACAAGAGTAGCACTTATAAAAATAATTCAATTGCTTTGGCCATGTTCTGTTTCAAAAGCGAAAAAAAAATTAATGAACAGTACAAGTGGAATGGTCCACAATGTTACATTCATTATGAACTATCTTGATTATGAGTTAGCTACAGATCATCAGTCTCTACCCACCTGTCACATTCCTGCCACTTTGTGTGATGGTGGTCCTTGAGCTCTATGCATGGTTACTAATCTGTGTGGTGATATTTTATTTATATCTTAATAAATAAAGTTTACCTGGAGATCAGAGGAAATAGCAAGCCATTTTAAGTAAGCACAAAAGTCAGGCAGTAGTAGCACACACCCTTAATCCGATCACTTGGCAGGCAGGGTCTCTGTGTGTTCAAGGCCATACTAGGGAATAGAGCCAAGCATGGTGACACATGCCTTTAATTCCAGTACGAACCATAGAGGCCTGGAGTTCTATACAGACAGGCAGTGACAAGGAAGTGAGGTAGCTGGGCTAAGAGCCAATGAGAGGGCAGAACAGGAAGGCAATAAAAGTGCAGGTAGAAAGGAAATAGCATACATTTGGAAGCTGCAGAATTGGTTAGTTAAGGTTGGCTGGTGGCTTACCTGATCTCCATGGCTTTCACTCCTATATTTGGCTCCATGTTTTTTTATTTAATAAGACTGCTTAGAAATTTATCTACAAATCTGAGTTCCAGCTATTGTCCAGCTAATTAAACTTGTTGCAATGACTATATGTGGCCATAACAAAAATCTCTATCCTGACATAAAAATCATTTTAATCTGTGGACATTTTCATGTTATGTGCTATATGTAAAAGATGCTCACTTTGCCTATTAAATTAGAATTATTTGGGGGATTAGTCAAAGGAGATAAAAATCTATATTGCAGAGACTATACTTTAAACAGAATAACAAATTTTGTAAAGCTGAGATACCTTTCAAGATAAGCAATTTTAGGAAAAACTGATCTTAACACAAAGAAAAAGTATATTATAATCATTAAGTATAAAATAGTGGATATTTAATTGGCTCAATCCAGTTGCACTGTCTGTATAGATAAACACCAGAAATCCCCAAAGAGCTATACTTGGACTTGATTTGGAGTCATGGATACCATTTACTTTCTCTAAAAAGCTTGGTTTGACAGTTTAAACACTGAGGATATACCAGGTACTAAATAAATTTGTACAAATTTCAAACTAGACCTATATTGGTTCAGTTACTCATTTAATTCTTAACACAACAGTTCATACAATTTTAAATCAGATGAGTGAATTCTTATTCAAATTGATGCTTAACCTTTTAAAATATAAAGTCCTTGCAAGCTGGTTGCACATTTTGATTTGTATAATTACTGAAGGAGCATGGTTTTTTATGACGAAAAATGAGACCAGATGGACATTTTCTTCATTACATACATTGCTGTGACTTTGTATTCTGTGAAGAAATTTATCTTCTTTATGAGGCTTCTTCTGTTTTACTGAGCTCTGCCCACACTGGAATTTTCTTTATTCTCTTGCACTTACCAAGAAAAACTTCAAGCATCTGATTTGAGAGAGTGTGCCTGTGTTACATTACTGGTAAGTGCTAGCAAATAGTCATCTACAAGATGTTTTTAAAGCTGGTATTGGCATCAAAAATATACATGTAAGTAAATATCTTTTCTTTACACTAACATTTTGGAAGTACCTGGTTCACTGAAACATGACATTGGCAAAAATAATATGTGTTGCTAGTGCTTTGACTTATTTAGAGGATATCTTCTATTCTTCATATACAAGGTTCACTTTAGACCTTGTCTTAGAAGAATCAAAAACAAAATCTGTTCCTGTGGAATTACAAGTACAGTCAGAGGAGAACTGGAAGCTTACCTATTTTTATTGGCTTAAAATACAGAAGTTATGTTATAGCAAATTGAGATGGATGCTTTCCGAAATGTCATGAAATGGGGCTTAAAATCTGAAAAAACAAAACCAACTTATTTTAAATAAAAAGTGCAATCTTTATCTTTGATTTTGTTGATTCTGTTTTTTTTATTCTCTCTCTCTCTCTCTCTCTCTCTCTCTCTCTCTCTCTCTCTGTGTGTGTGTGTGTGTGTGTGTGTGTGTGTGTGTGTGTGTGTGAGAGAGAGAGAGAGAGAGAGAGAGAGAGAGAGAGAGAGAGAGAGAGAGAGAGAATATCTTATTTTTCTTTGAGTAAAAATGCTAGAGAATTATATGTGGAATGGATAACTGCATTTCCCATAGCAAAGAATATTGTTAATTGCTTATGTGTGTTGGAAAACTTCATAGTAAATACATATCAAAAGCAATGTCCTTGTAAGGTAAAACAAAAGACTCTTTCCACTGTTAAAAGGACATGTTTTAATATCTCCATCCTCAACAACTATATTACCGAGTGGAAAACATGATAGATAACCTGGAATTTTCTGTTTCTTCCTTATTCTCCCAAATCAAAGAGCACAGAGGCATGCTCCTATAGACAAAATGGAAGCTTACACTTCAACATAAGCAGAAATATTAAAAACAAACTGCTTCTTTTCTTTTCTTTTTTTTTCCAAGATGGGTTTTCTCTGCGTAGCTTTGGAGCCTGTCCTGGAACTCACTCACAGAAATTTACCTGCCTCTGCCTCCCAGTGCTGGGATTAAAGGCATGCACCACTGCCACCCATCCTGTCTTTCTAAATGTAAAGCACCAATTTTGCTGAAAATATATTGGAGACAACATGGCAGAATCATAATTGTCTAAGAGTTCTGAATTACTTCTTCTTCTTCTTTTTTTTTTTTTTTTTTTGAGACAGGATTTCTCTGTGTAGCTTTGCGCCTTTCCTGGAACTCACTTGGTAGCCCAGGCTGGCCTCGAACTCACAGAGATCTGCCTGCCTCTGCCTCCCGAGTGATGGGATTAAAGGCATGCACCACCACCGCCCAGCCTGGATTACTTCTTATGTCCGTTTTGTATCCTGGGCATTTAACATTGTAAGATTTTATTTTCTTCTGTCTTATTGGGTTCTTCTTATGAAAACTACCACAGTTGCTTATTAATATGAATTCTCTTTTAAAGATAGTGAAATGAAGACCCTGGCTAAGCCAACTCTCCCAAACTCTGCTGTTAAGGAGTAAAAGATGAATTTGTGTACTTGCCTGTGTTTATTCACGTTCTTTCAACCACATCAGCAAATGCAAACAAATCAACTGCTGAGTAAATGTAACATGCTTCTGATTACAAACAGTTCTGAAATAACCCTTTTGTTTTGAACATGACAGTCAGTACCAGCAATGAAGGTATCAACTGGAGTATTCTTGGTCTGGTAGGTATGGTCAAGATGGTTCTCCTTTCTGGAAGGCAAATGATACTTCCTGGTAGCTGGAAGTTGCCTGAGTGGAGAGGAAAGGCTTGGTTATGGATGCAAGTACAAAAGAAATCTCACTGATGTTGCAACTTTTTTATTTTTAAATTTGACCTAGATTCTGCCACAGAAAATATACACAAAGAAACAGGAGGTGTGTGGTGCTTCATAAAAGCCATACTTACCCTCATCAAGAATCATTCATATCATTTCCTATCAACAATTCAAATTAGTCACAGGCACATCTTAGAATACTAGGGCTGCTATGTAGACACAGTATGTTAATGAAAAGAATACAAGAATTCATGCCCATATGGTAACAATATAGACATGGATTGGCATAGTAGGTTTATAAGCATCAATATTTTACTACTTATTAGTATTTACTAGTGTGTTTACTCTTAAAGAAGTTGAATTTATATAAATTTTATTTAAGCCTTGAGTTTCTAAGGTTAGCCTGGTCTGAAAGATGGTGCTGATGACTTAATTCAGATGACAAGCAATCTTAATTGGCTTGTGGTAGTCACATATGTCATCTATATCTATACTATCTACCTACATCTGCATCCATCCCATTAACCCAGTGAAAAACAACTCTAAAGCAGAATTCCTTCTATTTTTTCTGATCACATGCCAAAGACCGTGTTGTTTTACATGGTAATCACAGCATGGCCTAGTCATGCCTTCCTCCCTTGGCAGCCTATGTTTTATCCTTCGGAACATTTCATGTGGTGTCGTGATCAACAATAAAGCTTTTTATTTTTTGTTACATGAAACATCAGCACCTTTCAAAAATGCACTTCATTTTGATTGATTTGGCAAGTTTGTGAGACCTTAATTCAACCCTTCTTTCTGGCTTAACCACAATGGGGAAATAACCACAACCAGTGCAGATAGGCTAATATACAAACACCTTTGATTTGTGGCTGTTCCATTTTTCCATTTTCTTCCCATTTTGAAAGATACATAGTATGTTTTGAAAGGTAAAACAACTGCTAAGTACCATTGAAAGACTCAAATTGACTTCTTGTTTCAAAACTAATCTGAAGAGGAAAATATCAGTAAGTAAAAATTCTAAGCTTATTTTTAAATAAAAAGCTTTGTTCAATTTACTATCAGGTCCATAGTAAGCCATTCCTCCCTTCCTGCCACTGACTACTCCACAGCCAAGTTCTTTCTTGCCTTCTTTCTGAGAGTTGCCGTCACCTCTCTCTGTCTATTTCACATCTATTTCTTCCACTAGCTTTACTATTCTATGATTTTCCTGGTTGGGAGCTTCCTTTAGCACAGGGTTATCCTCAATTTCTAGTGATCATTTTTCACAGTGGGTATTGGGATCTCTGCATTTCCAAGGGCCGTTGATGTCTGTTCCTCATCTTCCATCTCCCACATTGATGTCATTACTCAGATTGCTTTCTGCTGCCTTCTCTTCAAACACTGTAACTAAGACTTGAGTAAACTTACATTGTATTCATTCTGTGGTTTAAAAGGAATTTCAACTTGACAAGATCTAGAATCACAGACATTAAGTGACCAGCTGCCTCAAGCCCCTGTTACCATGACATCTTGCTATGAGAGACGGTACCTGGAACTCTGAGCCAAAATAACCCATCCTATTTTAGGTGTGCCTCTTGTTGGGTGTTTCATCACAAGAATGAAACAAGTGACACATGCATTTCTATGTTGTTATTTCTCAGTTCCTGATCAAGTTGGGTATGATTTATTTTAGTCTCTTAAGTCCTAATCCTGCTTCCTTAGTCATCTAATGGTGAGTAGCTCCAATACAGAAGTGTAGCTGAAGTTTTCTCTGCTCCTGCCCAGCCCCACAGACCCCACAGCTGCATATAAAATAATCACTCAGAAGCTTATATTAATTAAAACTGCTCAGCCATTAGCTCAGGTTTACCACTGACTAGCTCTTACATTTAAACTCAGCGCATTTCTGTTAATCTATATGTTACCACATGTTCCATGGCTTTACCTGTGTGCCATTACATGCTGCTCCCTGGATGGTGGGCTGGTGTCTACTGACTCAGCCTTCCATTTCCCAGAATTCTCCTTGTCTGTTTATTCCACCTATACTTCCTGCCTGACTACTGGCCAATCCGCGTTTTATTTATTAACCAATCAGAGCAACACAGTCATAGCATGCAGAACATCCACAGCACAGAAGAAAAATAGAATACTTTAAAAAAATAAAGTCATAAATATTCTTCTCTATGTATCATGCTGTTCCTTTTTTTTAAGGGGTGGGGAACTCTCCTTCCAACTCTCTCATTCTCAACTGTGAGTCTGCAGTCATTGATGCCACCACAAAAGAAGCTTCCTTGTTCTTTATAGTCAGTGGGAAGATGGATCACAAACTTCCACCTGGTTTCTGGAGATAACATGAAGCATCCACACGGCCTAGTGGTACATGTCTCTGTCTCTGTCTGTTACTGGATTCTTCATCTCACATCCTCTTCTCTATCTCCTTCTTTAATTTCTATAGACCTAACCTTAGGGACAAGTAGGTAATCTAGTCTCAGATAATTTTCTTCCCCTGAGGTCAGTTTATTCATAACCATAATCTATTTTGCCCAGCAATATAAAATGTTTATAGGTTATAATGAGGCAGGTGAACAAAGAGAATGACCTAGCAACTTCAGACTTCACTTGACTTTGACTGTCCACACACTTCTCTTCTAACAAGGCACATGGAAGCTGAGGAAAATAACCTAGATGTGCTATTCACATGTAAGTCTATCCTAGCAATACAACTAACATCCTTTTGACAACTTAATACTCCTATCTGCATCTAAAAGAACATAAATTCTACTTCAAAGAATGGAAAAAGTTTCTCTCTTGCTAACAATCATTATTGACTCCTCTTCCATGGGCAGTTTACAGTCAAGTAAGTTCCTTGAAATATCCAGATCTGAGGAGTGTGATCTGGCCTAGACTAGTTTTGATTTTGAGTGTGAGCATAATAAGAAAAAATATATCCTCTTACTGAACTTTCAGGGAAAATACACTATTATCTTCTCATGCCTATGCATAGCTGGCAATGCATATGATCAAAATTAGATGCATCAAGAGAAAGGAAAAGCACAGTGATCAAAGGTGTATATTATCTAGATCTATTGATCAAAACTGAAAACCAATGACACTATTGGTCCCTAGTAACCAAACTTGTCCTTCCTCCAGCCTCATAAAAGTGTGCTCTGAACAGTAACTGGGGACCTTGAGCATTCCTTCACTCAGGTGTTCACTTGTAGCACATATCTCTACTATTGTCATTGCTTTTGAGCAAACTTTCCTTCCTACTTTGCAGGATGTGAGTGTTTAATTTCAGTTCTTTAAATAAGATGATAAAAACCTGAAAACATCAGGTCTAGACAATGACCACCAGCAGGAATAGGTACAGGGACCACCAGGCACATATTTGTTTTAACTAGAATTTCTATTATGCTTTGTTTGTTAACTTCAGATTCAAGGTTTTACTTTGTAGTTCAGGTCATTCTTGAATTCATGATCTTTTTACTTCAGCCTCCCATGTGCTAGAACTACATGTGTGAGCTACAACGTCGTGTCCTAAATTCTGTTATCTTCCTTTGTTATAAGGGAATTTATTATCAACTAATATTTTTAAATTTTGAATTATGTATATCAAATTCATTATTTTCTAGACTCATCCTTTCAGTGACTCATGGACCTTATAATACCCCTACCATAATCATGAAGACATCCTGTAGTGTGAAGGATTGTCCCAGGCAGCTAGCTGCTGGAAGAATGTAAGCTTATAAGCTTTGGAAGAATTGAGTGAAATAATTACAGAAATTTTATCAGAGCTCATGATTTTGTGACTCTAATAAGAGTTACATTTGAATGTAAATCCATATAAAAATAAAGTATCTATTCCTGAGCAAATGTTCTGCTCTCTGGAGGGTGGAAGTTAGCTCATGAAATTTTTGAAGTTTAGAGAGACAATAATAGATCTAGTCTGCGTAGTTTCAAATAACTTCTCTGAGATGACCATAGGTTGCTAGATAAATTTTTTACCTGCACAATCCCAGCTCTTAAAATAGCACTGATTTGACCCAGTTTAATCATAACTAAGTTTGTATAGGTCTGGGGGAAAGAAATGAAAATTAAAATGGAATATCTTTTGTGTATCTGAGGATGGTAGTTCCCTCATCTCCTTAGTTTTACTTAGATGATGTGTCTCCTTCACAAATTAGTAAAATCTAGTACAATTCAATATTAGATAGCTAAAGAAAATATAATTAACAGATTGCCTATTTACCATATATGTATTGCCACAAAGGTGGCTATTTAGAAGCAAAGTCACAGTACAGAATAGTTAGGGGTGATATACTAGGGATCAGTCTCTGCAAGTGAAAATGAAGGCCCTCCATAGCAATAGAGACCATGCTAATGCTCACTTAGGTTAGCTGAGGGCAGCTCCTGAGCAGAACCAATATGAATTCAATGCTGAAATAGTTCTCTCCAAACTTTCTGTAGCTTTTCTGAGGGGACTGGGATTCTATTGAAAGTTGTGCAAGTATACACAAGAAAGGCAAAATGGATTTCCAACTTGTGAAAAGTACCATGAGTAGATTCATGAGGCAGAACAACCGATGTTGATTCTGTTGTTGGTAAACTGACACTGAAGTTTAGGCTCTATGGTGATATTTTCTTTTTTCTTTTTTTTTTTTTAAAGATTTGTTTATTTATTATGTATACAGCATATGTGACTGCAGGCCAGAAGAGGGCACCAGGTCTCATTACAGGTGGTTGTGAACCACCATGTGGTTGCTGGGAACTGAACTCATGACCTCTGGATGAGCAGTCAGTGCTCTTAACCTCTGAGCCATCTCTCCAGCCGTGATATTTTATTTGTACTAAAATGTTATTTGTATGTTAATAAATAAAGTTGCCCAGGGGTCAGAGCTATTAGCAAGCCATAGGAAAGCTGGGCAGTGGTGGTGCACGCCTTTAATCCCAGCACTTGGTAGGCAGAGCTAGGTAGACCTCTGTGTGTTCAAGGATACAACCAGCATTGGAGATACACGCCTTTAATCTCAATACCAACCATAGAAGACCTGGAGGTCTGTACAGACAGGCAGTGACTAGGAGGTCATGTGGTTGGGTTTACAACCAATGAGAAGGCAGAACAGAAAGTCTTTATAAAGACAGACACACAGGAAGTAGGTCTCTTTTGGAGAAGAAGGACCACCGTGAGAGGAAGGGTAAGGTTTTTAGCTCTTAGCTCTGACCTCTTGGCTTTCTTCTTTGCATTGGTTTTGTGTTTCTTATTTAATAGGTTGGTTGGTTACATCTATAAGGCTCTCTCTGTTCTGTTTCTCTCTCTCTCTCTCTCTCTCTCTCTCTCTCTCTGACTCTCTGTCCCTTCTTTTGCTTGAAGAAAGAAATTCTAAATTACCATCCCTATTTCACAGTGCCATTATTGCACAATGCCCTCAGGGACAAATGCATAAATTTCCTTTTTGTCTTAAGTTGTAAGTGTGCCACTACGCAACTGTCTCCCTACAAGCAAGTCTCCTTTTACAAAGTGGGCTAAACAACCAGAGCACAGATTCAGACTCATGGTTATTTAGAAACAGAGCAGAGCATTGACATGAGAAGATCCTTCCAGAGATCTTTATTAGGTGGCAGTGGGAAGTTTCCACACCATGTAATTTAGCCTGGCTTATACCATGTGCCAAGGAGGAAGGGAGCTAGGTTGATCCAAAATTTATTTTGCAATTGTAAGGGGGAGGGGCTTTCTTGCTGAGATGTGAGTGCTCTTTCCTACTTAGCGTCGGTTCTTTGTTCAAAGGGACAAAATGCAGGTGGATGTGGCCTCCTTTGGGGGACCAGAGTGAAAGGTGATTAGAGGATATATGACATAACAGCTGTATTCATAAAAACTTACCGAACCCCTAAAGCCTTGGGAAGTGAAGCCAAGAAAAGCAAGATTTGCATTCTGTGTCTCATCTTGTTCTTTTCCAATCGGGGGTTTCCGAGCTATGTACTAAGTTCAGTTAAATATATACCAATATAGGTTCCATTTATTTTCTCCCAGTAGCTCCTGCAAACTCAACTCAAGTCAAGATGGAATTATCTTGTCAAAAACTGTAACATTAAATTACTCTAGGGAAGCATGCAGGTGCAAAGTTGTTTTTTCATGCAAATTTTGGGGTTCTAATCCAAACACAGCTCCACTGCAGATCTACCAAACACACTAAAAATAAACACTGATGCATTCAAGATTGTGTGTGTGTGTGTGTGTGTGTGTGTGTTGAAATTCAACTCAGCTAAAAGCATTGATTCTGTAGAATAGAAAATTCTGTTCTTTATAATGGCCTGGATTTGATGATTTACATGCTAAACATTCCCAAGAGCACATTTAATGTCAGCAAAAATATATGCTTTCTAAAGTCAGAATATGAAAGCTAACCAATTATTGTGAGCAATAAAAACTTTGACAAGTGTTACCCTAAGAATAATTATACAAAGAGCAGTAGGTTATTTTCAATGAATATTGATTTCTTTTTTAGAAACTGCTTGTAAGATGAGAAAAGTGTTCTCACTTCTTGTGAAATCTTTAACTCATTTTCATGTTTTAAATGCCATTCATCCAAACATACCAAGACATCTTACAAAGGATAACAGACTTTTTTGGAATGATGCCACAAAAGTCAATATTCTGAGAAAGTAGCCTTTAGAAATATAAGATTTAGATGAGTTTCCAACATTATAAGTGTCCAGGAATAACTACACCATAAAAGGAAGTAAAGAAAGGTGGTAGAGGGAGTCAGCTTGCCTTGCTTTTAATCCTATCATGACTTTCAATATCACTTTCTGTGTTTTTTTACTCTTTTTTTTCTATATTTGTTGAGATTTATTTTATATCTTTTTTTTTCCTTTTGTTTTATTTTACAATACCATTCAGTTCTACATATCAGCCATGGATTCCCTTGTTCTCCTTGCTCCTGCCCCCCTCCCCTTGCCCCCAGCCCACCCCCATTCCCACATCCTCCAGGGCAAAGCCTCCCCACCCCAGGACTGAGATCAACCTGGTAGATTCTGAATAGGTGAGACAGTTGATTGGCTTCATCTGTTGGGAGACATCTAGGCAGTGTTTTTTTCTCTTAAGAGAAGTCATGAGAGTATCCTTCAGGGCACAGTGAAAATAAATGGAGGAGCAAGGTGATTAGCTATTCACAACTCGAAAGGAAGAAATTCACAGAATCAAGCCCTTAGTGACAGCCAAGGAACACGGCACAAGGAATGCAAGGAATGCATGCTAGTGTTGAGTTCATTTTCCCAACTGTGGATAATCCAGTGTCCCCAACACATGCATCTTCCCTTCTGGCCATGGACTACAGCTACTTCTGTCTCTTAAGTTGACTCTAATGAAACACTTTGGGCAGTTGCCTTCAAGGAACCAGAAATCCCTCTGTTTAGGCCTTCTTTCTTAGGATGCATTATCATCTTGATAGGATGTAACTTCTGATAAGTGGAGTTAACCTCAGAATGTTTTCCTATTATTCTGGTGCTGGTGCTGTACATGCATTCTCTTCAGTGCTACTAAGCTTAGATTCTTTTCCATCTTGAAATGCTGTCTACCAAACAAATTACTCCATTATTTTCAAGTTCAGCTTCATTCATGTTCTAAGGACACAGTAGAGTAAAACTAGATTCTTGGTCAAAACATCACACAAATGGCCATTCTCCCACTTTCTGATGAGTCTTGTTGTCTTCTAATAGTTTATGAGCCAGCCTTCACTGTCCACCTTTCACAGTATTCTTGTCTCCAAAGCTCTCTGCAGAATGGATGTTTTAAGCTCTGCTTGTATAGCATTCAAGGGCATTTCTAGTTCAAACTTCCAACCTCTCCCAAATTATAACCACATAATAGCTACAAAGGCCTAAGAACAACATGATGACATTTGTTAGAAAAATAGCCCCACTTCTCAGTACCAATATTTGGCTTAATTTCTCTTTCTTGTTGCTGTGATAAAACACCCCAACAAAAGCAACTTAGAAGAAAAAGGGCTTCTTCTGGCTTACAGCGTCTATCCTGTGTGGTAATTAAAAATGGGAGAAGGTTTAAGCAGCTGATCACATCATATCTGTGATCAGAAATAGAGAGGGATGAATGCATGTGTGGTAGTGGTCTTGCTCACAGTTATGATGTCTTCCCAATTCAGTTGTTATAGTTAAAAAAAAAATCTCCCAACAGCATCCCCAGTAGTCCATTTACCAAGGATTTCTAGATTCTGTCACACTGACATCAGGGAGGTAGCAGATTTCAAATTAGGGAATTTAAAAATGAAAGGTATTAAGTCAAATACCCTATGGTAAAAGATTTATAAATATCAGTAGGCAGGCAGCACACCATTATGTGGGTCTGAAGTAAGAAGCTTCAGTTCTGCCTGAAAAAGAAGAGTGTCTACTCTTACATTTTCTTAGGGATCCTATGATCCTTCACCATAAAGAAGTAAGCATAATTAAAATGTGACCATTATTATGCAACAAAGGTAAAGGAGTAGGTCATGAAACGCTGGATAGAGGAATTTGGCATGGTTACTATGTGTCCACATTCAAGGTCTCTTGGACCCTGAATGGAAGCTTGTGGGGGTGATTTGGTTCTAGGAGGAGAGTAGAAAGGCTGTAAGATTATGAACCCCTTAGCAGAAGCAGCTGGAAATTCTAATATTAGTGAACAGAAACATTTACAATATTCTATAAGATGCCTTATATACTAACCATGCAAAAGGCTGTGTGTTATGAGAATAAGGCATAATCTACTCTAGTTACAGAGAATGAAATCAAAGATTATTGTTTCTATGAGCTTTCTACATTAAAAGGCAGTTAAAGTAAAGCCAAAAAATACAAACAGCCCACATATCTTCCAGTAACGAGGGAAGGCATGAAGAATAGAGTTAGTTTGCTTTTTTATCTCTTGTTTCTTTAAGTTTCCAGAGCAAAGAAAATCACATCTATGTTAAAGATTTCACCAAGAATAAAAACCTTTAAAATGATGTCTCAGAAAGACATTGACTTCCAAAAAACTCAACACTTAAGCATATCATTGGACCATCTGAAAATTCTAGCTGCTTCTGCTTTTGCCTCTGCAGCTGAACTCAGCTCTTGACTTTATCCTGAATCCTGGGACCTGCAGATGTCTGAATGCAGCAGCTGCAGCTTCCTCAGCTCTCTTTCCAGCTTTGTTCAACTAGTTTGCTCCTCAAAACAAAGACTGGAACATCAGATCCTCAGCTTCAGGCTTTCAGAAATGTTTGAAACACTTTGAAACACCTTCCTCTTAAACCCTTTCCAGGCATTCTCTTCTACAACCACTCATACACAGACAAATTCACTAAGTTATGTCTATATATGATCTTAGAGTAAATATCGGTAATAAAATTGGAGAAAAGGGACCTGTATTCACCTGGCTGTGATTACTGAGGAAAGCAGCAACATCTGTCGAATTGCTGCCATTTCATTCCAAACCACTATACAGTGGGGATTTATTGTTACTCAGTCAGTTCTGACATTGTGGGAAGACACAGACATGTTTTGCTAAGTTTCTGACACAGCATACTCACAATAGACAGAAAGGGTAACTTATGCAAGTCTGATAAAGTATATGCTCGCCAAATTTTGAGGAATGCACAAAGAAAGGGTAATTAAATTAAATTAGATCCTCGGAGAGAAACTACCGAACATAAAAAAGGAAAAATGTCTTAGAAATAAGGGGAAAGAAAAGACAGATAGTTTCCAAAGTTAAACAAACAATTTGATGATAAACAACAGAGTAAGCAGACTCCTTGCCAGCCAGTAATTGATGAGTTTTCAGTGACTATCATCAAAGAATTCAAAAACCATTGTTGAGGAACCACTCTTCCTTACTCTTAAGTTTCCCTGACAGTGTTGAGAGCAGCTGAAGGCACACATCAGGCAAACAGTGACTCAGGAGATTTTCCTTCACTATATACTTGCTGAATAAGTGGAATGCTTTCTTAAACAGAAGTGATTTGAAGAAGGAATGTGATGAAAGAAAGGTCATGAAAGAAAGGAATAAGAAGCAATAATAAGCAGGTGAATAAAAGCATCCACAAAATGTAAAGTATCTTGATATAAAGGAAATCTCTTAGATATATTATTAGCAGCAGCACCCAAAGCAATTCTGTTGAAAAACATGTAATACATTTTAGAACTATAAAACAAGGTAAGAAAATACATTTTGAAATAGAGGATTGATGATGAAATATTTTAATCAAAGAATAAGAGACATTGCAAGCCTCCCATATCCATATAAAGGACAAAACAGTGATCCTGACGAGAATATGAAAGGCAAAGTGTGCTCACTAAGAATGGAAACAGCAGTGACATCAACAAGAGAATTCGATTGCATCAGCAAAATCAGGCCCTAGTTCTTTAGAAAAAGTAACAAGTCGGACATTGGTGGCACACACCCTTAATCCCAGCACACCTGAAGCAGAGCCAAGAGGATCTCCGTGAGTTTGAGGCCAGTCTGGTCTACAGAGTGAGATCCAGAACAGGTACCAAAACTCGGCAGAGAAACCCTGTCTTGAAAAACAACAAACAAACAAAACCCAGAAAAAGTAACAAATTAACAAGAGTTGGCCAAAGAAGAAAGGGAAGATAGAGAAGTCTAGACACATATCAGAAGGCCTTTTAATTTTTCGTTTCTGTTCTTTTCTTCTCTCTCTTTCTTTCTTTTCTTTTCTTTCCGTGTGGAGCTAAGGATGACTCCATGGGTAACATTCATATCAGTGAGCTACATAAATTTTGATTTTGAAAATTAAATACACCCTTAACTGTGATAATCTCTCTCCCTCTTTATCTCTCTCCATATACATATTTCCAAACTGACTCAAAGACAACATGTTAAAAAAATAACCTCAAAGTTTTTGGTAAATCAATAACATGTTAGAAATCTAAAATCCAAAGCCACAGTTGCAAATATATGAAGTGAGTTTTCTTGCTTTACACTTTGATTCAGTAGATGTAAACTACTGTGCCTGGAATTAGAGGATGTCTTGTCAACATTACAGAAATAGTAGGACCAGGAAAATGCAACAAGCAGGGGATCTTAGACATTTTCACCACTGCTTTGGAAACACATAGTAAGAGCTATAAATGATTTAAACAAAAGGAACTTTTGACCTCCCAGTGTTCTGGTTTTCTTTTTGCTGGTGTGATAAAAACAAAACCAAAAACAAAAAAACTATGACTAAAAACATAGGGCAGGAAAGGTTTATTGGGCTTACACTTCCAGATAACAATCCATCTTTGTTGGAAGTCAAGGCTGCTATTCAAGCAGGAGGTTAAAGTAGAAACTGTGGTGGGAGGGACATTGCTTGCTTGCCTGCATGCTGGTTTACTTGGTTTTCTTATACTGCCCAGAACTGTCTGCCAAGAGAACTGCACAGCTAGCATTGGACTGAGCCCTCCTACACCAAATAACACCCAAGACAATCCCTTATAGTCATGCGTACAGAACAACTTGATAAAGACATTATTCAGTCACTTTCTTCTCAGGTATTCCAGCTGTGTAAAGCTGACAATTAAAGTCAACTAAGATACCAGGCATATAAAAAGTACTGAATCGGCTCAATAAAAAGAGCATGCTCTAAAGACTAATGTTATTAAAGTAGCAGGACCATTAGGAGAGCTTAAACAACATATAAAATATTTGATGCTGTAAGAAGTTGCAAATCTAATAAAACTTCGTAACTGATTTTTTAACTATTTCTTGTCATTTTATTCATAGGACTTTTTTGCCTGCACATATGTAAGTGCAGCATGTACATGCCGTGCACCAAAGACCAGAAGACGCTTGGACTGAAGTTCAGGACAGCTGTGATCTACCATGTTGGTGGTAAGAACAGCAAACCAGTCCTCTGAAAGAACAGTAAATGCTTTTGCCACTGTGTGTTTCTCCAGTCCCAGAAATGGAAATTTTTCTTTTCTTTTTTTGAAACATAATTTTTTATTGAATCTTTGGGAAATGCACATCATGCACCCCACCCCACTAATTTTCCATTCCCTTTGTGTCTTCCCTTCACCCTTGTAGTGCCCCATAAAGGAAAACTTAAAAAGAAATAATAAAAATAAGGAATACAAATAAGAATATTAATTCAATAACAAACAAAAATAAAAACAAACAAAACCAAATACACAAAAAAACCACAACACCAAACAAATAAAAAGAAGAAAAAACAAATTAAACAAATAGATAAAAGCTCCTTCACTCCCTTGTCTTTCCTGCTTCACCAAATCATGGTCCTGCCTGGAGCCATCACGACTAGACTGGTGAAGGAAACCCCCCCACACACCTGGGGCTACTTGTCCTGTGGCAGGTAGGAGAAACCATGACCCTGCTGATTGGGCAGACACCATTATAGTGAGCAAATATATGATGGAGTATGGGAAGGAGAGACAGAGAGGCAGAACTAGTCATGTACTGTGGAGAGAGGCAGATCTGAAGAGGCTAAGGTGGTGAGGAACAGGTTGATGTGTGTGTGGCCTGCAGGCCACCTGGAGCCACAGTGATATTTGGGCCCAGGCTGCTGCCAAGGGCCATGTCTGGGTCAATGGCCCTGCCTCAACTGCATTCTGTGTTGATGTCTTTCCCTCCTGTTACAACCAAAGGCTGTGGGGATGCCTGGAATCTGGACTGTCACATGTGGCCACATTGGTGCCCAAAGGCAATGCCACTCAGGGCCATGGAGACTTCTGGGTCCAAGTTGCATCCAAAGGCCATGTCTCGGTTTATGACCCTACCTTAGCTAGGGTCTGTGTTGATGTCCCTGGCTTCTGTAGGTCCTTTTCCACCAAAGGTCAGACAGATGCCCAGGGTCTGGACAACTACCTGAGGCCATGCTGGTGTCTGAGGGCCACCATGAAGCTGGAGCAATGCTGATCTAAGTGCCCTGAGATACCATCCAGGGCCATGGTGACATCTAGCCCAAGCTACACCCCAGGGCCATGGCTGGTTCTGCAGCCCTGCTACATCCAGGTTCTGTGCTAATATCCATGAAGTCTGTTACCATTGAAGGCCCTGTGGATGCCCAGGGACTGGGTCACTACCTAGGGCCATGTTGGTGTCCAATGGCCACCCTGAAGCAGGAACAAAGCTTATCTGAGTGCCCTGAGTTGTGACCCAGGGCCATTTTAACATCAAGCCAGGGCTGCCTCTAAGGACCATGTCTGGGTTCATGGTTCTACATTAGTCAGAATTAGGGGTCTGTGTTCATATCTATGCCCATGTTTCCTAAGTTGAATTTTTATTTATTTTTATTTTTATTTTTAATCTTTTGGTTTTTCTGAGGCAGGGTTTCTCTGTGTAGTTTTGGTGTCTATCCTGGATCTCGCTGTCAGGCTGGCCTCAAACTCAGTGATCTGACTGGTTCTGCCTCCTGAGTGCTGGGATTAAAGGCGTGCACCACCACCACCACCACCACCACCATCACCACCACCACCACCACCTGGTCCCTAAGTTGAATTTATAAAAACACAAATTGAAGCATATTTTTCAAGGATAGGGACAATACTTTTTTGTTAAAAACTGTGATTTTTTTAACAAGAAAATAAATTCCAGTGAAAAACCTCAGACTTGCTTTTGTGAGACTTAATTAACAGATATTAAAAATAATACTTTTGTCTAATAGGTCATTTTAAATATCATTTTGGAAGCACAAAAATTGAAACTACTCCTCAAAATCACATTTTGCTAAAGGAGACTTCATGAATAGTGGTTACTAGTGATTGAGAAGACAGTTGGTCAGTGGGTCATGCCACAAAACAGGAAACATTAACTTTACACAAATTATCAACTACTATCTGAAATGCACATACACAAAATAAACCACATATGTGCTAAGATAGAAATGTAAGTGGAAAATTATAAATAGATTTCACATTTTAGCTATAATAAAGGAAGTTAATTGTGGAAGAGTTGTTAAATATCAAGATCCATAAAAATGTGCATTATTATGTTTGAATCAAAACAGTTAAAATCATTTGGTTCCATGCAAGACCCTGTGTGCACACCTCAGGAAAAAGTGATACATCTTATTATGTCTTACTATCATAGTTTAAGTTATTTTTTGCAATATTTTGGCATGATTTTATATACACACAAACCATAAAGTAAACATGAAAACATGAAGAAAAAAACAGACAATTCACAGATTAAAAAAAAAAACAACTTTTCAGCAATGTAATAATGTAAAAGACTTCTTAACAATATATGCAAATTAAATAAAAAATAAGTATTCTTTACAGGAACCAAATTTTTCAAAAGTTGGAGTATTAAATACGTAAATGAAATAACAGGAAATCAACACTAGTGCAGACTTTCTTGGAAATGGAAATTGACGTGCCCACTCTGGTAAAAGTGGTATTTTCAAACATATTGAAATTATGAAATCTGTGATTCAAGGATTTCCTTTATCAGCACACAGCATGGGGAAGCACTCAGTCTATTAATGAAGATGCATATATAGTACTGCACTACAGGAAAGCAAAAGCCGCCACAAGGAGTTTGCAAAATACACACATATCTATTAAAATGGAGATAAATGTGTGAACAATCAAAAGCCTCAAAAGGCAAAGCTAGAGAGATAAGTAAGTATATACATACATGAGTACTTCATATGTCAGCAATAATAAATCAGATCATTATAGGATGAGAGTAAATAAGTAAAGTGTCACATTTATGTGACATTTAACACTAAAAGCACAGATACTGTTTGCAAGTACATTTGTATGTGCGAGTGTGCATATGTGTATGAATGCATGTCTAGCAAAGGAAGAGTTGGTTCCATAAGGTTTCAAAAGAAATCAAATTTATCAGTGGTGTGAAACTTCAGGAGACTGACATTTACCGTACTGGGCACCTACTTCATATTACTGTGTTCAATCTGCACCAAGTGGCAAAGCAGGGAAGCAGGCATCTCTTGAGTATATGCTGTATGTCAGGACACACTCTAACATACATGAGTTAATTTTTCCACATTAAATTTCTATGAATGCATAATCCATGTTTCTTAACATTTTCCCTAATAAATTTGTTAATTTACATTTTTTCTTTGTTGAAGCTATGGTGTTGTTTGATTTAGCTATAATCATTTGCTATGATAAGAAGCCAACCATGTTGTCCATCACTAAGAATTCACTGGCTACAAGTGAGAAACCATCTGTTTGATGCAAAGGCAGCACGGAGGAAGGGTTTTGGTAGCCGGGCTTGCTACAGGTGTACTTGGGACAGACTGGGGAAAGCTCACACATTCTTCATGGCATCAGTGAGTGTACAAAGTGACAGTGTCAACCTCCTAGACACAGACCAGGTCTCAATATCTCACAGATTGAGGCTGATTCTTCTTTACTGATCTACATTTGAATTTATTATATTAGATAGGAATACATTTTCACACTATGGTATCAATCAACTCTCTTTCAAAAACCTACTTTTTTCATTCTTTTCCTTGTTTTAAAACCCACTATCTCTGACTCATGTTATTAATGTTTTCTCTTCCATTTTATGCCGCACACTTTTATTTTTTCCTCAAATATTAATTGCACAAAGTAACATGAATTGATGGTGAAAGCTCCATACGTGGAAAAATAAATGATCCATCACATCTGTCCACTCTGCCATACTCCGACCTCTCTTTTGTCTTACAACTCTTTCCAGTTTCTAGTAGTCTGTCTTGTTTTCTGCTCTCCCTCTTCTTTACCCTTCTGTCGTTTGTGACCACTTCCAACCCATACTTATACAACATTGATCTAAAAGACAGCATGTGTTATTTGTCTTTCTATGCATGCTGGCATCCTTCATTCATTCTAAATTCTCCAGTTGCATCACTGTTGTTGCAACTGATTGCATTCTGGTCCTTTGTGTGGCTAAGTAGTACTTAATGTTGATAAGCTGTAGTTACTTTGTACAGTTTTGAAGACTTAGTTGTTTGTATTTTTCTCCTCCTCTTCTACTTTCTTTTCTCTCTATCTTTTAGATGAACCGTAATAGATGACATAATCCTAGATATCTGAAGGCAATCACTTCTTTAATATGAGAGGCATCTTCCCCAACAATATTATACAAATTTTCAGCAACAATATCATGTTACATAATTATCAGATACTAATAGAACAATGCTGTCATAAGGGATCAAAAATAAAAACAATAGCAATGGTTAAATCTGAACAGTAAAATTAAAAAAAAAAGACCATTTAATCAATGATCTAGAACAGCACATAGTCTAATAAAGCAGAGTAGTTTTAAGTGTTGATTTCTCTGACTATAACTCTCTTCCCTAAAAACTTAGACTTAACCATACTCTTTACAGATATGAAGAATAAGACCCAATATACATAGTTTACAGAACTTAGTAAATATCTTTAATTTCTGTATTTTTAGTCTACAGTAAATTACCATTAAAAATGAGATCCAAATTAAACATGGTGGAGGAAGCAGATTTTCTATGGATGTGAAAAGCAGTGGGGTGCCAACACATACAGAATTTCTGCTCTCAATGGTGAGCTTTGCTCACTGGAATAGCATCTGGACCTGTCATGCTGACCAAACTGCCCACAGAGACTGCACAGCTTTGACATGTGGTCTGCAGTGGTTCTGCCTGGGGAGGCATTGAGTCAACATTTTTTTGACATTCTGAAGTTTTAGAACTACAACACCATTCTGATAAAAAGGGAAATGGATACAGATGACTGCTTCCTGGGTACAGGATGCTAATATCCTGTGTGTTTGTCCAAAATGCATGGTTCGCTTAGAGTAGGAGGAACGTGACCACCATGGTGCCTGTCTGGTATATCTCTATGATAACTATGTCGGGGATTATATGACACTGTATGTGGTGGTGAAGAGGACAGAGATTAGACATCATTGGGCAGCCTGAATGACACACCAGTGAAAAGGATCAGCACACCTTTGATGTGTGCTGAACTTTGTCCTTGTGCATGAGTTAAGTACATGGGATTTTTAATAAACAGAAGGTGAGTAAAGTCTGCAGTGTCAGACAGCTATAAACTGTCTCAGACAAAAGTTTATACATGTCTCATTCAGCATTGAGATTTTCTGTCAGTATTCAAAAGGAAGAAAATCTCTACCTGTGTTTGGAGATATTCTTATTTTCTCATGGCAGGAGTGTTGGCTAATTCATTTATCCATTATTTTTGTTTCTAAGGATAAATAAAAACTTAAAATTGTACACACTACTGAGTGCCATCTGGTGTTTTCATGCTTATATGTGTTATGTGATACCAATTCAGGTTAAAGATGTCTGTCTCATTGAACATTTATCATTTATGGTAGAAATATTCAAAATTCTTTTTGCTTTTTTGAAAGATACAGTTCATTTTTGTTGTATTTGGTAACAATTCCATATAAGACCCCATCTAAACTTTTACCTTTGATGTAGTACCCATAGATGAACTCCACCTGTCACCTTCACTAAAAGTGTTCTTACTCTATGTGACCTCACATCCAGCCATGCTACCAAGAGAGTCACTGTGGCGTTGCTTCTTGTGACTCTAGAGTCCTCTGCTGATCTCACATTGCACTTGTCTTTGTGACTTCCACAACCAGTTTTGTGCACACAGTCTTTCTGACTGCTGTATCTAGATGTAGAAAGTGATGAGTATATTTACCAATTTCACTTCATGTTAACAGAAACCATGGGCTCTATTAGAGCTATTTGTGATGATTCATACATTGATACAATACCTACAGATGCTGATTTTCCAAATATTTGGTCTTGTTCAGGATGTGTTGTTACTTGAAATAGCTGGTTTGTATTCTGGTTTTCCATCTTAAATTTCTTAAAGTTCTATCAGGATGTCTGTCATACAGTGGTATGACTCAGGTGTATTCCACAGAGGACCCACTCTTGACATTTATCCAAGTAGTAAAGGAAATCAGTAACATTCAGTCATCCTTTGGCATTTTTTCCTAATGCAACTTGGCTGATGACAAGCAAGAGAACATTTGCTTATAAACACAGATGTGGAAACAGCAGCAAAGAACAGATAAATATGTGGATTTGGGAGGAAAATGAAGACTCAGGTACCACTGTCCCCCTGAAATACCTGGAACGTTGGTTAGCTAAGATACAGTGCATCAAAGAAGCTGCAGGAAATCCATGGTCTTGCAGATCAGGGGAACATGACTATAGACATGGAGGCCAGACTGTCTAACAACAGGACAGAGAGACAGATGTTGGGTAGTCTAGTAGTAGAACGTGTATAGGACAAACTGGAAGCTCTTCTTAAAGAGAAACCGCCTTTTTATTGTATGAACATAAATCTTTTATATTGTTCTTTTATTTCACCATAGATCATTTTGGTGACCATAAGTCAAATTAAGAAAATGCTGCATTTAATGAGAAATTAAGTCCTACATTTCATTTTCTGTGGGAATTCTTTGATTAAAGAGTTATTTGTACAAAGATTGCTGACTTGTAACAATCATAAGTTCATAAACATCATGTAAATCAAACATCAAATCTTCTATAGGTTGAAAGTGAGTGAGCATGGGTCCCAGAACGATTAGTTAACAGAGTCAATAGGAAAATAGTTACTTTCTGTCCCATACTTTGAACATGACTTCATGAGGCACATATTCGTTCAAATTAATTTTTGTCCATTTTAAGTTTCAATACTTTTAAGTAAAATCCAGTTGGAACTCACTTTATGTGTAGAAAATACTAGTAAAATAGAAAAGATTTTCACAGCTATTAAATTCTATGTTCTTTTCTTTTCAACAAATAGATGATTAAGATAGAAAATCCATCCTCTGGGTTCTGTATCTTTCAGAGTTATTTTATTCTGTATTTCTTCAGGATATTCTTCTTTATCAAACTCTCCACTCCAGCAAAGATATGTATGCACATCTTCACAAATATTTTATTTTTGGACTACCGTATGTTAGAAACTTGATAGCAAAAATGGTTCAAGGAAGCAGTACTTTGGTAAGATATCAGAGCTGACAGTTCTAGGCAAATCACAATAAGAACCCAACATTTGTGAGGCCATGACTGCTGTATTTCATATCACATCACTGTGGTAAATTCACAGAGGATGAAGATGGAGAGAAATACATACATAGTTCAGGCACAGGCTGTGGAATAAAATACTACTGAATTGAACCTCAGCTGTTGCCCCTCGGATGCTATACACATTGGTTTTGGAGGAAAATTTCTACTGGCTTGAAACTCGTTATTAGGCCCTGGTGCCTGCCCAGTGAACTCCCGGGATTTACTTATGCATTCTGGGAATTACATTCAGGTCCTTGAGCATTGTACCAAACTGGCTTTCTCCTCAACCACTCAACAACAACAACAACAACAATAATTGCTATTGCCTTATACTTTTTATTTTAAAAATCCTTCATATATTCCTTTCACAGTTAGATATTTTCTCTTCCTACATTCTTAACAGGAGAATCTTTTAACTGTGTTCCTTTCTAAGTAACACATAGGCTTATAATTAAATCTTCATTGTCATCGATTTTGCAGAGTTTCTGATTACTGCTTCACATCCTACTTCCTGCTTAATGTTTTCATCCATACGTTCTGCAATTGCCTTAACTCACCACAGAGGCAAAAAGTGATTACATTCCTTGCATGAGCAATTCCTCCCTCACTTTCCTGATTCTGTTAACAGTGAATTTTCTCTAACTCTGTCTCACTCTTCTTCGTCTGCATATATGTGAAACCACATTGAGCACATGCCATCTTGCATCTTAAATAGATTCCATATATCCATTTTCAATTCCACCCCAAGGGCCATGTCTTTCTTGAACATCTGTACAAATGATCCACTATTGTGTTTAAAGTTGTATCTGTCCTAGAGATGCATCTCTGTGATATGCAATTGTAGCAATAGTAGACTGTATATTAACTCGTTATTTCCTGGTTTGAGTTGAAATAATGGCAGGAAGGTGAGTGCTTCCACGTTTTTGTGTCTAGGCATCACAGAACTACATGGACTATAATTTGTTTCTTATCTCACCACTTCATAAATACTTCAGTTTTTTTTCAAAGCTTGGTGTAGTAAAAATAAAGCCATTATATTTTTCATAGAATTTCGTGTGTGGTTAGAGTTACTGCTCACTTGAGGAAATGGCTTAGAAATGGGATGTTTGAGACATATAATAACCATACAGGTTTTGCTTTTATTATATTCTATACTAGAATATCTTACTTGCTCTGAAATAATTAGAATGGATTATTTATGTGTGTGAAATCATCAAAGAACAAATTTAAGCAGTGAAAATGTGGTTAAAAAATTCTAACACAGCTTATATAATTGACTCTGATTTATCTGCGGATCTCTACTCACAAATAAATATCACTTCCTTTTTTTACTTTTGAAAGAAATAAAAAAATCCTTTAGGTGCATTAAGAATGATGGTTTGGGGTTTGCAAATGACCTAATTGCTTTGCATCTTTGGTCTCACTGTGTATTTCACTTTAATTAGAACATAGGGCTTAAAACAGAATCTCACTGGGACTTATGAGAAATCTTCTAAACACTCAGGATTTTGAACATATCTTGCTGTGTTCACTTGCCCTCCATAATCAGTAAAATAGTACAACAAACAATCACAATTAAAATATTAGGCTTGTGTTCTTATGCCTGAATTTTGAGAATTAAAAAATTGAATATGAGTTTTATGAGATTTATATTTAATGCCTTTTATTTTTTGTTAGAATTTCATTTTAGTACTGTATTTGCATCATTTCCATCCCATCTAACCTCTACCAACTCCTCCCATTTCCCTCCAAACTCTCTCTCAAATTCATGACTGTTTCCTTAATTGTTATTCATTCTCTCTCTCTCTCTCTCTCTCTCTCTCTCTCTCTCTCTCTCTCTCTCTCTCTCTCTCTCTCTCACACACACACACACACACACACACACACACACACCACATGTAATACATACACACACATTCTACTAAGTCCATTTATGGTTGCTCATCTGTGTATGTATCTAGGGCTCACCACTTGGGATTTAATAACTTATCATGAGTCTCATCTCTAGAAAAAAAACTAATTCATTCTCTGTGTGTGTCTGTCTCTGTCTCTCCCACACTATTGATTATAAATTTATTATATGAAAATACTTGTGATTATTAATAAAATATTTAGAGAATGTAATTTGTTTTTGTATACCAGTAATGAAGAGATACCTATCAACAGTCTAACAATAGACTTTGTAGAAACTTTAAGGATGACAGAATCAGGAAAAGTAAAAGATACTAGTGAATGAAAATTAGAATCTTCCAAAGGAAAACAGGTTGGAGCATGTGATGAATTTAACTGTAAATCATCAGGAATGTGATCAGACCAACCATGATACATTGGGAGTGTTTGGCTAAATCAACTATAAAACACTGGAGTGCATGGCCAAATCAATTTTCTCCCCTTTAGTTGTCATTTTTTAACTTCTTAGTAAATAAGAGTAGAACATTTCCTAAAAGAATATTAAGTCCTTACCAATCAAATTTACTGTATGTCAATTATTAACTTTTGTTGACATTCTCTTAGATAAGATTAATGATAAGGTAGAACTTAATGAGTCTAGGCAAAGTTTGAATTAGGTGAGAAATGCCTTTCTGTGTGAAAGTGTCTTGAACAGTCATCTGTCTGTTCCTTCAGAACCTCATTAAAATTGTCAAAACAAAAACCAAGAAAAAATTAGAGATGGGGGTGAAGCTTTCAACTTCACCACAAGGAAGTCCTCATTTTCTTTATTAGATAAATAACAGCTGTTCTAGGAACTTAGTAGAGAACACCCTGGAAGAATGTCAATGCCTGCATAATATAGGAACAATCAGGTTTAGCACAACAGTCCTCAAAGGAGGTGACTAATAGGCAGTATCAACACTACCTGGGAGTATGTTAAAATCACACATTTTCTAGCACTGGCAATGTTTATTGAATACAGAGTTCTGGAACTGAGCCCAGAAATTGGTGGGGTTTTCATTACTTTGTTTTAAACAAACTCTGCAGAGGATTCTGGTGAATGCTTAAGTTTGAGAAGCTACATGCACAACAAATTGTGTCAGCCAATTCACACAGATCATTGCTTGCACATACTTCTAGTGGTTCTTTCTCTGAAGGATGTCTCTGAAGCTTGTTTAGTCAAAGACATTAAAGCAGGTCAGGTCCTAGGCTTGCACTTGAAATGAACACAGAACATTTTAGTGAGATCCCTTAAAAACATTATCCCAGAGGATAGTAGCAAGGCATGGCCATGGAATAAATGAGAAGGTGGTAGTGTATTCAAATACATTTATCCTGTGTCAATCAACATAAGTTAATATCAGGCACTCTGAAAAGTGCCACTATACAGGCTAGAAAGGAACACAGTGTCATGACTGTCAAGAGTCTGGCTGAATACAGCTAACTACTTTCTGCCAAACCCTAATATTTGGTTTAGTCTATTCAGGCTCCAATAACAAAGTACACTAAAGGAGATCACCTATAAACCTCAGAATTAATCTCAGTCAGCATTGAGGGCTTTGAGATCAAGATAATTAGATTCCCTTAACATTCTATTGTTATGAAGAGACATCATGACCAAGGAAATTCTTATAAAAGAAGAATTTAATTGTGGGCTTGCTTACAGTTTCAGAGGGTTAGTCCATTATCTTTATAGCGATGAGCCTGGTAATGTGCAGACCTGGGCATTACTGGAAAAGAAGCTGAGAACTTTCCATCCTGATCCATGGGCATAGTCAGAAAGGAAGAGAGGAGACAGGGGATAGACACACACAACACACACACACACACACACACACACACACACACACACACACACACACACGAGAGAGAGAGAGAGAGAGAGAGAGAGAGAGAGAGAGAGAGAGAGAGAGAGAGAGAGAGAGAGAGAGAGAGAGAGAGAATGGGGAGAGAAAGAGAAACCGGGTGTGTGGTTTAGACTTTTGGAACCTCAGAGCCCACTTTCAAAGACACACCTCCAGCCAGGCCTCTGAATTCTTCCAAACACCTGACTAAGGAGGAAGCTTTCAAATACATGCAGCTATGGGAACATTTTCATTCAAACCATCACACGTACCAACATGACTGGTGTCCAGAGAAAGTGGCTTCCTTCACAAGTCAGGCGAGTGATCTAGCAAGCTCACTTGTAAGGACAGTGATTTTATTTACAGGGGCAGAGCTCTCAAGACCTCATGACTTCCCAAAGGCCACATCTCAACATCATTACTTCAGGAGTTAGGATTTCAGTATGTGCATGTTAAAAGGGCACTAGCATTCAGACCTCCTCCTTACTGGACACCACAACAGGCAGAATAACTAACAGCACAGTTGAAAGTAGTAGGATATTCTACTCTAAAATTCTGTGAGTTTGTGATTTACCGTGAATGTCTGTGAGAACTTTCACTACATGTATAAAAAAAACAAATTTATCTATACTTACTGAGTTAGAAATTCTACTTATCCAAATTTATCCTGAGGAAAAATGATTGTCAAAATTACATATAGGACACACATTTATCATTAATTATAAGAGCACAATTTACAACTACAGAAATATCGATCAACTGAAGCTGGGCTACAAAACAAATGACATCCATATATTAGCATAATAAACACCATAGTGATAATGGATGTATCATTTTTACTCGATTAAAGTTGGAATCAGACCTCATGTCAAATTATAATGCAGGAGATAGATATGTTTATTTTGTAAGTTCCCAAATGTGTAGATGGAGTTCCATGTAAAAAAGATGGGGGTGAGTGTTCCAAAATACGATCACAGTCTCTTTGAAAGGGAAGTTATTATTTTTATATTTTTATACTTCAACCTAGCTTAACTTATATTTGTCACAAATTATTTTATGACTGATGTATTATATCATCTTTATCATGTAGATTTTTTTTTTTTTTTGAGACAGGGTTTCTCTGTGTAGCTTTGCGCCTTTCCTGGAACTCACTTGGTAGTCCAGGCTGGCCTCGAACTCACAGAGATCTGCTTGGCTCTGCCTCCCGAGTGCTGGGATTAAAGGCGTGCGCCACCACCGCCCAGCAATCATGTATATTTTAACATCATTTTTCCTTGTCTTATTACTTTTATACTATTTAAATGCTTTTATACTTTAACTAGGTTTGAGTGGTCCTATCTTAAATGACACTTCTCAGTTCTTTTAAAACTAAATCCTTATCAGAGACACATAGAAGAAAGAAATATAACGAGAAAAGTATCAGTAATAATAATAAAAACTCTAGTTCTAATGAAATTAAAATACATACTCATAAACTAGGAAAGGGAATTCATAGTTATAATGTAAAAACTTAATTCTGGAAGAAGAATCATAATGAAACAAAACTTAAAGGAAACTATGTAAAACTAAGTAAGAAAATTTGTTTGAAAATTAAGAAATATTTCAGAACAAAATAAAGAATACTTTCATATATATAAAATTTGTTTTCAACAAAAAAATGCAAGCCTTTGGGATTTTTTTTCAGACAAATTCATAGCTGATTTCCTATGAAGCTTTCTTTCAACTCATATCAGTCAACACTTATAGCATAATTCAGCTGACATTAACACACTTTAAATGATTTAGATCTTATCTACATATAAAGGTTTGCTATAAACTTTGATTTTTGGTTCAGGTGATAGAAATAATTTTTGGTGATAGAAAGCTGATCTCTCCTGGATCTCATTTCTGCAAAGTCCATGACTAATGGTAAACAAACTCATGGACACCTGCCAGAATGTGATGTGCCTCCCATTTGTTCACTCATGAGTTCAACCCACAGATAATTTTAGCTTTCATTAAAATGTGGATCAGGCATTGTTGCCCACACTGGAAAGATAATAGCATGTTTGTGAGGAAGGCCTGTGACCTACAGGTTTTTCTCCTCTAGTAGAGAGACAAATAGATATAATGGATGTTTTAAAATTATTAGAAATAGTTGGCATTTTTTCAAAACATTCTATTATGGTATAAACCAAGGTAATTTTAAATCCCTTGTAACCCTGAATTGTAAATGGGTTAAGAGTTGAAGCTTTTGCACTGGTAACCATGCTGCAGCTGAGTGCTACTCAGTAACCACTAGTTTGTGATCTGATAAACTGACTTTATCTTTTTTCATTTGGCTAATGAAACAAGAGTTTTCTAGGTTTATTTAACAGATTCAATCAAATAACCTGTGTGATATACTCTGGTCCCTTCTTAGGTGATAGGAAATACCCGTTTGTAAGACTTCTTTAGTTATTTGAAGGAATCTCATTGATACACATTAAAACAGTAACATTAGCTTTAGAAAATCAATGTTGCTTAAAGCATTAGAGCTAACAACTCTGCCCATGTCCTTCTGCACCCTTCACAGTTTGGTTGGCAGGAGAGAGAAATTATCTAGTATGTAACAGACCATGATTTTGTATGTTGACTAAAGCAGATGCCTTACATCCAGATCATCCAACACACTGCTTGCACTGTTTATTGCTTCCTCTGATGTAAATGAAAGTCCTTCACCTTCTTGGGCTACATAGTGAGCTTTTGGGATGCTTGACTCACAGTATGAAAAACAAAGATGTTGTCTCAAGAGAGGTCTAGCATGTAGACGTACGATTTCTATGTGAATTGTCTGTTTCAAATGAAATTACTTTAAGAGGGTCAAAATCTATCCTGACATGTAAGTAGGAATCACTGCTTTCCTATCCATGACATAATACACTGAGCTAGAGAATGCTAACACAACAGAATCTCAGGGCAGAAGCAAAACTTCATGAAAATTACAGATGAAACATTATGAGGTACTTTGGAGAACACTGTAGAAAACGATCATACATATATATGGCTGACAGAATTTGTCAACTAGAGGCAGAGGCATGACAGAGCTTTCATACCTTTTTTCATACCTTCTTTTAAGTTGTCTCCTAGATATTTGGTAACAACGACAGTAAAATTTATATATATATAAGTAGAGGTAGAGTCTCCTAATTTTCCTTAAAACATTGTAATGTTAAAATATGTGATGTGACAATGTTACACAGGGCATTCTCAAAATTCAGCCTGCTATAGAACTTAGTTCCCTAAGTACAGAGGTCATAAGGTGGAGCTGGCTTGATAAGATGATGCAGAGAGCAATTCTAGTTCAGAAGAATCAGAGTTTGACAAGCATCTAAAGCCCAAGCTTGGCTGGAGTGAGGGCTAATCATGTTCCTGATTGCTTTCTAATAGCTCTGAAATTGAGCCTCCAGGGCTGCTGGCAGCTTCTGTGTGCCAAGCTGCTCATGTGATGGTATGAGATTTATGCTCACAAAGCATAGGCTCGGGGGTCAGTTCTATACAATACCTACTGGCTGAGACACATCTGCTTGCATTTGCATTTTCTATGGAAAAGCCCATTATTCATACCTGTTCTTTCTCTCTTTCTTTCTTTCTTTCTTTCTTTCTTTCTTTCTTTCTTTCTTTCTTTCTTTCTTTCTTTCTTTCTTTCTTTCTTTCTTCTTCCTTCCTTTCCTTCCTTCCTTCCTTCCTTCCTTCCTTCCTTCCTTCCTTCCTTCCTTCCTTCCTTCCTTCCTTCCTTCCTTTCTCCTTTCTCTTTTAATTTAATTGAATAATAGCAATCTCTCTCTTTTTATCAGACTTTTTCCTTATTAAAGTGTTAACTTTCCTGTCTAGAAGAATTATATTAGTGAGTTCTGGTCATAGAGCAGCATATGACCAGATACCAGTCCGAAGATACATATAGAAATTCTATTTAAGGGCTTCCATTTGCTTTTAGTGCTAAGGATGCATGATGAAATCCTTCTCAGAGAATAAATATGTTTGACAAAATATAAAAAAATCCAGGAAAGCTTGATTTGGAAATAAGTACATTAGAAATTGTATGACTTTATGTCCTGAGAATCCAGAGCAACTTCTAGGAAAAGATTCCATCTCTCATAAGTCAGTGTGAAAATATTTGGAGACACATGGTGGTACCTCAGTGCCTGATTAGTGAAGAAGGAAGCATCCTCTTGCTTGAACAGGACTTCATGACTGTGACTCAGGCTGTCTGGAGACGAAACACAAAGATCTGTGTTTCAAGGGCAACATGGGCTATAGTGAGAGTCTACAGGGTTGGAGTATGACTTAGTATTGTGAGGTCCTAGCTTCTGTCCCAACACCATAGTCTCAGAAAACAAAACAAAACAAACAAACAAAAAACAAAAACAAAAAAAAGCTGCATATGTAACTTCATGGTAAGTGTTCCCCCTAAAATGAAATATTACATAGACACAGTTTCTGTAGTTCCTAAAGGAAACCTTAATCACTTTCTTTTTAAAAATATAGTACTTGATTCCACATGTTGTGTTATGCAAAATTATGCCTTAATTTATACGCAATGATTTATTTAGTTAAATATACATTGTTATCTTTAGTGATTAATAGCATTGATAGCTAATTTTATGAATCGCAATATAATCTACACAACCCAAGTAACTATGTGATATCTGAGGATTTTTTCCCTTAGAATTTTGAAAAAGAAAAATAAAAAACCTTTCCCTAAATTACTGTGATATCATAGAGAGGTTGTAGCTTAAATGTGATAGCATTGTGGCCTTCAACAACTGCCGCAGATAACATTTGTTTATCATACAGTATTCTCTCTCTAATCACAGATGCCCATGATCTATGTCTTTTACTATGCTTATATGGCATGACAACTCTTATTGGAAGATTTTGTCTGCTTTGAGATCTCAAATAGTCTGAGATACCATCTTACACCTTTCAGAATGGCTAAGATCAAAACACTGAAGATAGCTTATGTTGGAGAGGATGTGGAGCAAGAGGAACACGCCTCCACTGTTGGTGGGTATGCAAACTTGTATAGTCACTCTGGAAATCAGTATGGCTGTTCCTCAGAAAATTGGGAATAAGTCTTCCTCAAGACTCAGTTATACCACTCTTATATATATACCCAAGGAATACTCAATCTTACACCAAGGACAAATGCTCAACTATGTTCATATCAGCATTATTCGTAATAACCAGAACCTGGAAACAACCTAGATGCCCCTTAACTGAAGAATGGATAAAGAAAATATGGCACATATACACAATGGAGTACTACTCAGCAGTGAAAAACAATGATACCATGAAATTTGCAGGCAAATGAATGGAACTAGAAAATATCATCTTAAGTGAGGTAACCCATACTCAGAAGGAGAAACATAATATGTATTCACTCATAAGTGAATACTAAATGTCCGGGAAGGGATGGCCAGACTGCAACAAACAACTCCAGAGAGGCTAACTAACAGGGAAAGACCCTAGGAGGGACGCATGGATGACCCTGTGAAGGAGAAATGGATGAAATCTACATGAGTGGACTGGGGGTGGGTGGTAGAGGGCGAGTAGTGGGGCATGAGAACATAGGGAAATGGGAGGGTCAAGCTGGAACAGGGACAGAGTGGTAGGGCAGGGAGGAAGATACCATGATAGATGAGGACATCATGGGAATAGGAAGAGGCAGGGTGCTGGGGAGGCTCTCAGGAATCCACAAGGTCGACCCCATCTTGGTCTGCTGGCAGTGGTCCAGAGGGTGCCTGGACCATTCTAATCTGGAGACCAGCCTAGCAAATAACCTAGCTGTTATCATAGAGCCTTTGTCCAGTGACTGATGGAGGCAGATAAAGAGATCCAGGGCTAGGCACCAGGCTGAGCTCCGGAAATCCAATTGATGAGAGAGAGGAGAGATACTGCAGGCAAGGGATGTCAAGATCATGATGGGAGGACATGCAGAGATGACTGGCCACACTAGTGGCAACCCATGAACTGTGGACTGTGGTGGTATTGTGTTCCCCAAAATATCGTGTACCGTAATAAACTTATCTGGGGTCAGAGAACAGAAAAGCCACTAGTTAGGCAGTGATAGCACACGCCTTTAATCCTAGCATTCCAGAGACAGAAATCCCTCTGGATCTCTGTGAGTTCAAGGCCACATTGGAAAAAGCCAAGCATGGTGACACACCTTTAATCCCAGAAAGCCAGCCTTTAATCCCAGAGAGTGGTGGTAGAAAGCAGAAAGATATATAAGGCGTGAGGACCAGAAACTAGCAGCATTTGACTGGTTAAGCATGTGGCTGGTTAAGCTTCAGGCCTTCCAGCAGCAGTTCAGCTGAGAGCCATTGGGATGAGGACACAGAAGCTTCCAGTCTGAGGAAACAAGACCAGCTGAGAAGTTGACCAGGTGAGGTTAGCTGTGGCTTGTTCTGTCTCTCTGATCTACCAGCCTAGACCCCAATAACTCGCCTCGGGTTTGATTTTATTAATAAGAACTTTTAAGATTCCTGCTACAGTGGACTGGTAGCTGTGGAACCCCCATGGGACTGGACTAGGCCCTCTGGATTCAGAAGGTGGTTGTTTGGCTCGAACTGTTTGGGGGTCACACAGGCAGGGTGATCGGGATCTGTCCCTGGTCTATGGGCAGGCTTCTAGAATCTGGTGCCTGTGGTGTGACACCTTGCACAGATTTGGTGCAGTGGGAAGGGGCTTGGACCTGTCTAGGCTCAGTTCAGTGTGCTGGGCTCTGCTGACTCCCCATGGGAGACCTTGATTTGGGGGATGTGGGAATGTGGGATGGCTTGGGAAACAGGGCTGGGGGGTGGGAGAAGGGAGGAGGGGGCATCTGTGCATAGTATCTGAAGTGAGTAGAAAATTTCTTAATAAAGGAAAATGAAAGAAAAAAAAAGAAAAGAAATAACTTCTCTGAGAATCACAGTGCCTGTCCTCTCCAGTCTTAGATTATAGTAGAGGAAAGGGAAGCATCTAAAGAGCATGCCCACCAATTGTATAATCACATCCATCTCCATATATTTATATAATTTTTTTTATTTAGAAAATTTTTTCATTCATTTTACACACCAATCAAAGATCCTCCTCTTTCCTCCTCCTGCACCCCCCCCAGCCTCCCTCTCCCAATCCATACCCCACCCCACTCCCACAAGAAGGCAAGGCCTCCCATGGAGAGGCATATCCAGTAGAGGCAAATCCAAGCCCTTCTCCCTGCCTCAAGGCTTTGTGAGGTGTCCCATCCTAGGTAGTGGGCTCCAAAAAGCCCTCTCATGCACCAGGGATAAATTCTGATTCTACTGCCACCCGCCCCCCAAGCAGATCAAGCTACACAATTGTTTTGCCTTGCAGAGAGCATAGTCCAGTCCCATGCAGGCTCCATAGCCATTGATTCAAATTTCATGAGTTCCCACTAGTTTGGTTTGGTTATCTCTGCAGGTTTCCCCATCATGATCCTGATTCCCTTTGCTCATAGAATCCCTCTTCTCTCTTTGGCTGGATTCCCGGAGCTCTGCCTGGTGTTTGGCTGTGGATCTTTGCATCTGCTTCCATCAGTCATTGGTGAAAAGCTCTATGATGACAGGTAGGGTATTCACCGATCATATCACTGGGGTAAGCCAGTTCAGTTAAGGCACCGTCTCCACTATTTCTAGTAGTCCAAGCTGGGGTCATTTTTTGGGATTCCTGGCAATTTCCCTAGCACCTGGTTTCTCTCTATTCCCAATGATGTCTCCCTCTATCATGGTATCTCTTTCATTGCTTTCCCACTCCATCCCTGTTCCAGCTCAACCATCCCATTCCCTTATGTTCTTATCCCCTAGCCCCTACCCTCCATTGCCCACCCCTCAACCCCAGTTTACTCATGGAGATCTCAAATATTTCCCCTTTCCAGGGTGGTCCACTAGTCCCTCTTTGGGTCTTCCTTGTTAGCTAGATTCTCTGGAGTTGTGGGTTGTTGTCTGATTATCCTTTGCTTTACATATGGTATCCACTTATGAGTGGGTAATAGCATACCATGTTTATCCTTCTGAGCCTGGGTTATCTCACTCATGATGATATTTTCTAGTTCCATCCATTTGCCTGCAAATTTCATGATACCATTGTTTTTCACTGCTAAGTAGTACTCCATTGTGTATATGTAACACATTTTCTTAATCCATTCTTCAATTGAAGGACATCTAGGTTGTCTTCAGGTTCTGGCTATTATGAATAATGCTGCTATGAACATAACTGAGCAATTGTCTATGTGGTATGATTGAGAATTCCTTGGGTATATGCCCAAGAGTGGTATAGCTGGGTCTTGAGGAAGATTGATTCCCAATTTTCTGAGAAACTGCCACACTGATTTCCAAAGTGGCTGTACAAGTTTGCACTCTCACCAACAGTGAAGGAGTGTTCCCCTTGCTCCACATCCTCTCCAACAATAAGCTCTCTGCAGTGCTTTTGATATAGCCATTTTGACAGGTGTAAGATGGTATCTCAGAGTCATTTTGATTTGCATCTCCCTGATGACTAAGGATGCTGAGCAATCCCTTAAATGTTTTCAGCCATTTGAAATTCTTCATTTGAGAATTCTCTGTTTAGCTCTATAGTCCATTTTTTAATTGGATTGTTTGTTACTTTCATGTGTAGTTTCTTGAATTCTTTATATATTTTAGAGATCAGCCCTCTGTCAGATGTTGGGTTGGTGAAAATCTTTCCCCATTCTGTAGGCTGTTGTTTTGTCTTATTTACTGTGTCCTTTTATTAATTGTTGCTCTCAGTGTCTGTCCTACTGGTCTTATATTTAGGAAGTGGTCTCCTGTGCCAATGCATTCAAGACTACTTCCTACTTTCTCTTTTATCAAATTCAGTCTAACTGTTTTATATTGAGGTGTTTGATCCACTTGGACTTGAATTTTGTGCCTGGCGATTGATATGGATCTATTTGCAATCTTCTATATGTTGACATGCAGTTATGACAACACCATTTGTTGAAGATGCTTTCTTTTTTCCACTATACAGTTTTGGTTTCTTTGTCAAAAATCAGGTGTTCATAAGTGTATAGGTTAATGTCAGGGTCTTCAATTAGATTCTTTTGGTCCTCATGTTGGGTTTTATGGCAATACCAAGCTGTTTTTATTACTATAGCTCTATAGTAGAGCTTGATGTCAGGGATGGTGATGCCTCCAGAGGTGGCTTTGTTGTACGGGATTCTTTTAGCTATCCTGGGTTTTCTGTTTTACCCAAATGAAGTTGAGTATTGTTCATTCCAGGTCTGTGAAGAATTGTGTTGGGATTTTGATGGGGATTGCTCTGAATCTGTAGATTACTTTTGGTAAGATTGCCATTTTTACTATGTTAATCCTATCTATCCATGAGCATGGGAGAACTTTCCATTTTCTGATATCTTCTTCAACTTCTTTCTTCAGAAGCTGAAAATTCTTGTCATACAGGTCTTTCACTTGCTTAGTTAATTAGCCTAAGGTATTTTATATTATTCGTGGCTATTGTAAAGGATGATGTTTCTTTGATTTCTTTCTCAGTCCATTTATCATTTGTATATATAGAAGGACTACTGATTTTTTTGAGTTAATCTTGTATCCTGACACATTACCAAAGGTGCTTATCAGCTGTAGGAGTTCCATGATAGAATTTTGGGTGTTACTTATGTATACTATCATATCATCTGCAAATAGTGAAAGTTTTATTTCTTCCTTTCCAATTTGTATCTCCTTGAACTCCTTTTATTGTCTAATTGCTTTAGCTAGAACTTCAACTACTATATTGAATAAACATGGGGAGAGCGGTCAGCCTTGTCTTGTTCCTGATCTTAGTGGAATTGCTTTGAGTTTCTCTCCATTTAATTTGATGTTGGCTGTCGGCTTGCTGTAAATTGCCTTAATTATGTTTAGGTATGTTCCTTGTATTCCTGATCTCACCTTTATCATGAAGGGGTGTTAGATTTTGTCAAAGGCCTTTTCAGTGTCTAATGAAATGATCATGTGTTTTTATTTTTTCTTTAAGTTTATTTCTATAGTGTATTACATTGAAAGATTTTCATATGTTGAACCATCCTTGCATCTCTGGGATGAAGCCTACTTGATCATGGCAGATAATTTTTTTTGATGTGTTCCTGGAGTTGGTTTGCCAATATTTTATTGAGGTTTTTTTTTTTTTGTTTTTTTGTTTTTGTTTTTGTTTTTGTTTTTTTCATGAATGTTAGTGAGGGAGATTGGTCTGTATTTCTCTTTCTTTGTTGCATCTTTGTGTGGCTTGGGAATCAGAGTAACTAGCCTCATAGAAGGAGTTTGGTAACTTTTTACTGTGTGGAACAATTTGAAGAGAATTGGTATTAACTCTCCTTTGAAAATCTGGTAGAATTCTGCATTAAAATCATCTGGTTCGGTGCTTTTTTTTGGTTGGGAGGCTTTTAATGCCTGTTTTTATTTCCTTAGGGTTTATTGGCTTATTTAAATTGTTTATCTGGTCTTGATTTAACTTTGGTATGTGACACCTATCCAGGAAACTGTCCATTTCTATTAGATTTTCCAATTTTGTGGAGTACAGATTTTTGAAGGATGACCCGATGATTCTCTGGATTTCCTTGTTGCATGTTGTTATGTCTCCCTTTTCATTTCTGATTTTTTTAATTTGTATATTCTCTCTCTGCCTTATGGTTAGTTTGGACAAGGGCTTGTTTATCTTTTTAATTTTCTCAAAGAAATAATTCTTTGTTTCATTGATTGTTTGTATTCTCTTTGTTTCTATTTATTCATTGCAGCTCTCAATTTGATTATTTCCTAGCATCTATTCCTCCTGGGTAACTTTGCTTCTCTTTGTTCTAGAGCTTTTAGGTGTGCTGTTGAGTTACTAGTGTGAGATTTCTCCAACTTCTTTATGTGGGCATTTAGTGCTATGAATTTTCCTCTTAGCACTGCTTTCATAGTGTCCCATACATTTGGGTATGTTGTACATTCATTTTCATTGAATTCTAGGAAATCTTTAATTTCTTTCTTATTTCTTCCTGGACTCATTAGTGATTCAGCTGAGCATTATTCAGTTTCCATGAGATTGTAGGCTTTCTGTAATTTTTGTTGTTGTTGAAATCTTACTTTAGGCCATGGTGGTCTGATAGAATACAGGAGGTTATTCCAATTTTTTTGTATCTGGTGAGATTTGCTTTGTGACCGAGTATTTGGTTGATTTTAGAGAAGGTTCCATGGGGTACTGAGAAGAAGGTATATTCTTTTTTGTTAGGGTGGAAGGATCCGTAGATCTTAAATCCATTTGAGTCATACCATCAGTTAAGTCCCATTTTTCTCTGTTAAGTTGTGTTCTGGCAGATCTATCCAGTGGTGAGAGTGGGGTGGTGAAGTCTCCCACTATCAGTGTTTGGGGTTTGATGTGTGATTAAAGCTTTAGAAATGTTTCTTTTACATATGTAGGTACCCTTGTATTTGGGGTATAAATGTTCAGAATTGAAACTTCATCTTGGTGGATCTTTCCTTTGATGAGTATATAATGTCCTTCTTGATCTCTTTTGATTGATTTTAGTTTGAAGTCTATTTTTTTAGATATTAGGATAGCTACACCCGCTTGCTTCTTAAGTCTATTTGATTCAAAAGTCTTCTTCCAGCCTTTTACTCTGAGGTAGCATCTGTCTTTGAAGTTGAGGTGTGTTTCTTGTATACAGCAGAAAGATGAGTCCTGATTTCATATCCGTTCTGTTAGTCTGTGTCCTTTTATAGGTGAATTAAGTCCACTGATAATAAGGGATATTAATGACCAGTGATTGTTAAATCTTGTTATCTTTTGGTGGTAGTATGTGTGTATTTTTCTTCCTTGGGATTTACTTCTGTGGGGTTTTCTATTGCCTGTGTTTTCATGGTTGTATCTGACTTCCTTAGGTTGGAATTTTTCTTTTAGTGCTTTCTGTATGGCTGGGTTTGTTGACAGATATTGTTTAAATCTGCTTTTGTCTTGGAATGTCTTGATCACTCAGTCTGTGGTGATTGAAAGTTTTGCTGGGTATGTTAGTCTAGGCTGGCATCCATGGTCTCTTAGTATCTGCATTACATCTGTCCAATACCTTCTGGCTTTCAAAGTCTCCATTGAGAAATTGAGTGCTATTCTGATGGGTCTGTCTTTATAAGTCACTTGGCCTTTTTCCTTTGCTGCTCTTAATATTCTTTCTTTATTCTGTATGTTTATTGGTTTAATTATTATATGGCGAGGGGACTTTGGCGGGGAGTGGGGATCTTGTCTATTTGGTGTTCTATAAGCTTCTTGCGTCTTCATAAGCATTTCCTCTTTAAGTTGGGAAAGTTTTCTTTCACGATTTTGTTGAATATATTTTCTGTGCCTTTGAGTTGGTATTCTTCTCCTTCCTCTATCCCTATTATTCTTTTTTTTTTTTGTTTGTTTTGTTTTTTTTTTTTTTTTTGAGACAAGGTTTCTCTGTGTAGCTTTGCGCCTTTCCTAGAGCTCACTTGGTAGCCCAGGCTGGCCTCGAACTCACAGAGATCCGCCTGGCTCTGCCTCCCGAGTGCTGGGATTAAAGGCGTGCGCCACCACCGCCCGGCTTATCCCTATTATTCTTAGGTTTGGCTTTTTCATGGTGTCCCATATTTCCTGGATGTTTTGTGTTATGACTTTTTTGGCTTTGGTGTTTTCTTTGACTGATGAATCTATTCCCTCTATTGTATCCTCCACTCCAGAGATTCTCTCCTCCATCTCTTGTATTCTGTTGTTTATGCTTGCATCTGTAGTTTCTGTTCATTTACTAAGATTTTCTGTTTCCATCATTTCCTCAGTTTTTGTCTTCTTTATTATTTCTATTTCAATTTTCAGATCTTGAACTGTTTCTTTCACCTGTTTAATCGCTTTTTCTTTTTTCTTGGCTTTCTTTAAGAGATTTATTGATTTCTTCCAATTTTTTGTTTGTCTTTTCCTCAATTTCTTTAAGAGAAATTTTCATTTCCTCTTTGAAGGCCTCTATTGTCTTTTAAATTTATTTTTAATGTCACTTTCTTCTGCTTCTCCTAAGTTGTGATACTAGGTTCTTGTGGTGCTATATTGCTCTTTTTGTTGTATGTATTTTTGCCCTGGTGTCTGCACATTTCTTTCTCCAAAGGTGCAAGGGTTTTCTGTGTCTGAGGGAGCTGCTCTTGGACCAATCTGTTCTTGCTGAGTCTGTGTCTCACAGGGCCACTCTTGGGGCAATCCAAGCTCTTGTCTAATTGGAGCTGGCAGATTCTGTGTCTCAAGAAGCCATTGATGGTGCAGGGTGATTGGTATTGGTGTAGGGTATGGGTCTTGTAAATTGCATGGTCCAATGGGGGGGTTTTGGTGTGGGAGCCTGCCTGCAGGAATTTTCCCTGCTGGCCAGCAACTGGGGCAGAGATGAGTGGGGGTTACCGGAGACTGGCTGTGTCCCAGGGCCCAGGTCCTTGAGGCAGGACTCTCTGGGTTTAAGAAGAGTCACTCACCTCTTGGTCCAATGAGAACTGGAGGATTCCTTATCTCAGGAAGCCACTGGTGTTGCAAGGCAAAGGGTATTGGGGTAGGATGTGGGGCTTGTAGATTGCAGGGTCCAATTAGGAGTTTTGGTGTGGGAGCCTGCCTGCAGGAGTTTACCCTGTTGGCCGGCAACTGGGGCAGAGATGGGTGGGGGTTTCCAGCAACTGGCTGTTTCCCAGGCCCTAGGTCCTAGAGGCTATTTGTACAATTATTATGTTTCTATAAAAATAAAAGTAAATTTTAGTAAATTTCTTCTTTTTTCATAATTTGTAAATGTATTAATATTTGAAGTATGCTTTTACAATTAAGAAATACTAAGTACTATTGTTACTATAAGCATTAAGTCACAATTAAATACAAATTATGTACATTTACAATTATTATTATAATCATATATATTCAGTATTAAAATATTCTATGACTTATTTCTGGTAATATTATTTTCCTAAAACTTAACAATGTGATGTATGGTGGTAGTTTAGCTTTTTTATTTTTGCATAGTTTTATACATTGTAAATATAACAAATTATTTATTCAAGCTATAAAAGACAATTGGTTTGTTTAGGGGTTTGAGCTGTTCTATGTAATGCTGTTGTTAGGAACAGCTTTGTCTTCATGTCATGGTTATTATTTTGAAGTATTTCTAGAACTTTGACTCTCACTGTGGGGAATGTTTATCTTTATAGTTGATGATTTTTGGAGAAATTCCAGACAGTGGCCTGGAGAATGTTATTCCCATCTAGTGAGTAAAGACAAATATATTACTAAATATCCAAGAACATACAGCAAATATTTCAGAATTTTCCAGCCCAAAGTGTCTATTTCCACTGTGTGAAACCTTCATCTAAAGTGAATGCCTAAGGGCTAAATTTCTTCAGGTTGTAAAATACAAATATAGGCCTCTGATCTTTGTGAAAAAGATGAAAAGTTTTCCAAATACAGTTTCACATTTTCATCAGCCTTTCATAAGATTTAAAATCCCTGTCATCTAAAGTATTATGTTTTTATTCTCTTACAAGTTTTATCACTATAAGCCAGAGTTTGAGTGGGTTTTGTTTATATAGTGTAATAAAACAAGTTATGTTAAATTCCTGATCATGTCTGTTTTTATTTGATTCTTAATTTTCAGTGCTAATCTGTATTTAGATACTAATTACTTCTGCTTTATAGGGCCACTCTTCTGAGAGGTACCTTAGACCTTGCATTTTTATTGTGTTTTTTGTTGTTGTTGTTGTTGTGTGTGTTTTTTTGTTTGTTGTGGAACTAGATATTGAAAGTAGTGCCTCTTAATTCACACTAAGCAGGATGCAGGCATTTACAAAAACCTGGTGTTGGAATTAAGCAGCTACTTTGCTGCAGCTCTGTCTGTCACAGATATTGACAGGCATGGACTAGGACATGGCAGGTGTCGCACCTAGGAAGTGAATCAACATTAAAAACTAGGAAGTATTGTGATGTGATTGCTAATATGAGTGTGTCTTGGTTAGGATTTCTATTGCTGGGAGAAATCACCATGACTACAAAGCAAGATGGGTAGGAAAGGGTTTATTTGGCATACACTTCCACAGGACTGTTCATCACTGAAGGAAGTCAGAGCAGGAACTCAAACAGGGCAGGATCTTGGAGGCAGGAGCTAATAAAGAGAGGTGTTGCTTACTGGCTTGAGCCCCATGGCTTGCTCACCCTGCTTTCTTATAGAACCCAGGACCTCCAGCCCAGAGATGGAACCATCCACAGTAGGTTAGACCCTTCTCAACCAATCACTAATTTTTAAAAATGCCATACAGCTGCATCTTATGGGGCATTTTCTCATTTGAGGGTCCCTCTTTTCAGATAACTCTCATTTGTTACAGGGGGCCATACCTTTCATCTCCTTCCCATGCTTCCTATCTGGGAATCTGAGAGCCTGCTGCAGGCTTCTGCTAGGTACCTCAGTTCATCTTCAAAGGTATAAAAATAGATTCCCCCTCTTCTGCCACATGAGTTCTGATTTTTCTTCACAGAATCCACCATGTTGTCTGTCTTTGGTATTGAAGCTCTACTCAGTGTCTCCACTATGCTGTAATCGCTATCTTTCTCTCTCTCTCTCTCTCTCTCTCTCTCTCTCTCTCTCTCTCTCTCTCTCTCTCTCTATCTCTATCTCTCTCTCTCTCTCTCTGGCCTCTCTCTGTGTCCATGATGTTAATAACTCTTCTACTCAATCCTCAGTCCTCAGGAATCCATCTCAATGTCTCTTGAAACACCATCCCAAACATCCAAAGCCTAATAATAGTCTGTCTCTGAGGTGTATCCCCCGTTACAGTGGTGAATTTTAATGAGCAGCAGTGCTTAATTTTATGGAGTTAAGTTTACTACTATCACATTCTCTGGGTTTTATTCAGTAAATGTTATTTATTTGATGGCAAATGGCATACATTTTCTTCAGAAAAGCTTGTCTTTTTATCCTAGCATGAGAAGAGAAGAAAGTAGTTTGGTGCCGATGACTACATCCACACCACTCATTGAACAGGGGAAAAATCAAGCTGGTGCCAATGAAGAGCATTGTGTGCTTCTTCACTCCTGTGTGCTTCTTCACACCCATGTGCTTTACTCCCACCCGTGCTTCACACCCGTGTGCTTGCGTCTTTGGTTCAGGAAGGCATTCTGCAAACTATCAAAGTAGAAATAGAAGCACTCACCCAGCTACAAACTCTTTGATCGACAATGGCGACCTGCCTACAGTGTATGTTAGGGCAATGGTGGCATGAAGCTTGTGCTAGTCACCAACAAATATCTTATTTGACTTAGGGTTCACTCCACGAGATGGAAGCCATAAGCAACCCTGCTTGAGAAACCAACAACTTGAGACTAGATAGCCCAGGGGCCTAGGGTAATGCTAAATACTATTGCTCTACTAAAAGAACATAGAAATAAAATGTCTCCTAATGACATCCTTTTATACTCATAGATCAGAAACTTACTCAGCAATCATCAGAGAATGAAGCTTCCTGAAGTAGATGTTGTGTTACATAGTTTTATGTCAACTTGAAACAAGTTGAAGTTGTCTAAGAGGAGAGAACCTCAATTGATAAAAAGCCTTTTTAAGACTGAGCTTTAGGCAAGCTTCTAGAGCATTTTCTTAATTAGTGATTGATGGGGGAGGACCCAGCCCATTGTAGATAGGGCTATCTCTGAGCTCCTGGTCCTTGGTTCTATAAAAAAAGCAGGCTGAGCATGCTATGAGGAGCAAGCCAGTAAGTGGTATCCTTTCGTGGCCTCTGCATGTTCCCTTGCCTCTAGGTTCCTGTCCTGTTTGAGTTTCTGCCTTGATTTCCTTCAGTGATGAACTATGATATGGAAGTTTATAAATCTTTCCTCCCAATTTGCTTTTGGTCATTGTATTTCATCACAGCAACAGAAATCCTAACTAAGACAGATTGGAATTAATACAGAGACCCACAGCCATACAATGTGTAACAAGTGACAAAGTGAGAGATGTTAAAACACTCAGCCTCAAATGGCATGTGTCCATCAAATCTGTCCCCTTAAGGCTCAGGGAACACTGCAGAAAAGAGTCCAAGAGTCAGAGGGGATGGAGGACACAAAGGAAACAAGGCCTGCTAAACCAACCAGATCGAGGTATTTATGAACTCACAGAGACTGAGGCAGCATACCCAGGGCCTGCATGAGCCTGCACCAGATAGAGTCATAGAATTAAATGAAGAAGTGAACATGTACCCCAATGCCTAACCCAGAAGCTATCTCCAACTGATAACCACTTGCAAATGAAAATCTAGTTTTTGTCAAGAGAGTATCAGTGAGGAAAACAAAAACAAAAACAAAAAAAACTACTCTTGGGTATAGGCTGCTTGCCCAGCAGTAGAAGGTCAACAGAAAATACCATAACTCCATGTTAGGGGTTTAAAAATTATCTTATTTTTATTTTATTTGTTTGATTTACATTTCTTTCTATCTTTTTACTCTGCAGATCATTTGGCTTCTAGTTTAGTATTTTTATGTGATCCTTGAGTATATGAAAAAATGGGTTTCTACTTCCATATCTGTTCCTTTTGCCTTTCCTTGGGCTCTTTTCCTTTGGTTTATTTTGTAATTGGATGTGTTAGTTTTAATTTTATCATATTTATATTATTAACCTTTAGAATCTTTTTTTCTTTTTCTTTCCTTTTTCTCTGTATTCATGACAGGGCTTCTTTGTGTAGCCCTGGCTGTCCTAGAAATCACTCTATAGAGATCCTCCTGCTTCTGCCTCCTCAATGCTGAGATCAAAGTACAGTGCCACCATGATTTGGCTGCCTATTGTTTTCTATGAGTGACAAAGAGAGTTGATGAAGAAAGGATGGACTGTGAAAAGTACAGGGAGGAGTAGAGAAAGGAAAAATTCTGTATTTGGGATATATTATACAAGAAAAATATGTTTTCAATAATAGGAATAAATAGAATTCAGCTTGAGAAAATATCAGGCATTTCTACAAATACACTCTGAATTCATTTGATATGTTTCATATAATAGAGTTTCGACTTCTCTTAGTTAGGGTTTCTATTGCTGTGAAGAGACATCATGACCACAGAAATTCTTATAAAGGAAAACATTTAATTGAGGTGGTGGCTTATAGTTCAGAGATTTAGTTCATTATCATCAAAGCAGGGTGCATGGCAGCTTGCAGGCAGACATGGTGATGGAGAAGTAGCCAAGAGTTCTACATCTTTCAGACAACAGGAAATGGTTTGAAAATCTGAGAGAAGCTTGAGCAAAAGAGATTTCAAAGCCCCCCACCACAGTGACACACTGCCTCCAGCAAGATTATGCCTATTTCAACAAGGCCATACCTCCTAATAGTGCCGTTCTCTATAAGCTTATGGGGGCAATTATACTCAAACTACCACAAGACTTAACTCACTTCTCATATTGAAAGCTGGCTGTTCTAAATGTTGAGTTTTTAGCTAATTAGGCCATGCCTCCCAGAGATGTCTATTTCTCAACCACAACCTCTGCAAAGGAATCTCTAGCCCTTAAGTCCCCAGGCTGTAGATTCTAAGAACATAGTAGGTACTTTCTCACTTCCCCCAGGAAATTGACAGGCTCACGTTGCCAGACTCCAGATCCTCAGAGAACCTCCAGTGGGAGCATGTCCCTCAACTGTGTACTGGGTACACTTTAACAAAATTCTCTCCTCGTCCTAATAATCACACATTATTTCCCTGGAATTCCCTCCTCTTCCTGCAATCTAGGAATCAGGGACAGCCTGGTTGCAGGTGCTGCTATGCCTTGGGCTACTCATAAATCACATGACATGACCCCCTTTCCCGTGAGACCTTTAAGGGCTCCCACTGTGCCTCATCAGTCAGAGTGGTCCTCAGAATCTCAGTCATGCTATTGCTTATCTGTCTGTCTTTTCATGGCACTAATAACTCTCTTAACTAATAACTGACTTGAAAGGACAATTAATCTAATGTCCATTAAAATCCACACTAGAAAACTTAATTGACAACTTTTTCATAGCTCTTGCTCTCTTCCAATGCTTAGCACTAACTTTAGCATAAATTAACGTCTGCATTATTCTTCTTTTTCTTTTATGCCCACTCCTGTGTTCCAGTAACTTATTCATCTATCTACATATGAAGTGTATCCATTAAGTTTATCCATTCTGGATTTGTGTAGCAACATGATTCTCATAATTACATAGAACTCTTGCCCATCTTATACTTCTCCTTTGGGATCAATTGGCTGAGTTAGTCTTTTAGGTTAAAATTTAAAATTTCTATTTTCTCAAAAAGTCTCTAGTGATTTTCACTGAAACAATATTAAATAGATTAATTTTGGCAAACTTTACCTTTAAAAGTCATTTAATCTCTCTGTGCATTTATTCTTAAGTCTCCTTTTTACTGACCATAAAAACTACATTTTTCTATAAAATTTGTAACTTGGATTTCTCTGTCTCTTTCTGTCTCTGTCTGTCTCCCTTGTTCTCTGTCTCTGGCTTTGTGTATGTGTGTATATGTGGGCATGCACACTTACTTTCCTGTATATGTGCATATGGAAGGTAGAAATCATCTTTGCCTGTCTTCTTTCAATACTCTCTACTTTATTTTTTAACTCAATTTCTTCACTGAACCTAGAGCTTGCTAATTCTGGAAGACTAACTGGATTTCCAGGGTTCCTGTCTTCACCTCCCTAGCACTAGGATGATAGCTTGCCCCCAGCTTTTTATACAACTAGCCCTCACAGTTGCATGGCAAGGACTTTACCCTCTGAGCTATTTTTCTAGCCCTTTAATTTTTTAAATTCATATTTAGGAAATATCTAGTTATTAATTTAAATTTCCCTATGTGAAATTTTATTTTGTTACTTTGTGCTTTTTTTTCTGCATAAAAATTGAATTGCCAAATTTCAAAATCAGATTACTACTGTGTAAAGTTGCAATTGACTCAAATCATTTTTTGTACACATACCCATTGTATCAAGAAATTGCATTGGCTCCAATTTTAATACCTTTCTCCAGTTAACTGTGGTTACTAAACCCCAGGCAACCATTCTCTCTGCTTGATTCTGATAAAGTTTTCTGTTCTTCCTTCTTGTTACCGCCTTCATTGATACTTTCACTGTGATATTAGATGAAGCCCTTTGCCTACTCAAATCCCTCCCATGGCTCCTTATTGCTTGCTAGATAAATAGCAGCTTCCAAAACATCTGCCAAGTTGTAGATGCATGGTCCTTGTACTTTTGATCATTGTACCCTCTGATTCTCCTTAGTATTTGCTCAGTAGTCATTGTCTTTCACATTATTACTAGCAATAGCTTTGGTTCAACTTGGGTAGAGCCTGTAAAGTGCATTTGTTTCTGTTTGGCACATTTTTCCAGATTATTTTTGTTTTATTTTCCTTATATTGTTCACATTTTGTGCAGAAATGTGTTCAATTGAGGGAGTTATTTCTTAAATTCACACCTCATTCCATGAACATGGTCACTTATTTATACTCCAAATCTTGCTTCTGATATTGTGTTTAGTATATTGTCTAATTCAAATAGTAAAGATATATTAATGTATTTTAGAAAATAAGTGGTAACTTTTTAAAATAAATAATATATCTTTATTATTTCTTATAGCATTAGCATGGCACTCATTGTGGTGGGTATTTAATTCACTATTTCCTTAGCATTGTGAGAACGCTCCATGATTACATTTTGAATTATAGACAACTAAATAGATCGAAAAATTAATAATTACTTTTGCATATGTATGAAGAAAACAGTTGCACCCAATACTAATAACTATTTGTTGTTTAATGATTTGTACATTTTTCTCTTTTAATATTATTTTACTATCTGGACAACACAGAATCCAAATTTTTGGTAAGATTAATCACATTCATAGTTTTAGATCTTCTAAGAAACACTTTAATACTCACACAATATGAATACATGCTCTACATTACACCGAGAAGGCTGTTGCCATTTAAACAATTCTCTGGTGTCCTTGTTTGTGGTATTGATTTCAGGAACATAAGCTATACATCACTGAATACTTTATGCTTCTATGTAGAAAGTCATTTTCTTTTGAAAATGGTTACTGTAATAATGTAAACAATTGATTTCTGACTTTTGAAATCTAAAGATATATGTATATAAACATATATGTATACATATTTTTTTTTCAAATCAGAAATGACTTTGACAACTTCCATTAGAAATTTTATTTTACAATTATTCTTTTAAGAACTGATACCCATGGTTTATTTCAGGCCTAGATTATGAATGGGTTTTCTAAGACAATCTATAATGTATGGGAAATGAGTATTTGCTTGACTATCTGACAGAACTAATGGAGGTTTTGCAAGTAGTGTCTGAGGAGAGTTTGATTTCAGAGATCGTTAACATCCCTGGTTATTTTACTTTAATGTTACTTTTGCTTCTTGGATTTTTGATTTCTTTTAAATACAACGCTGGAAGTTAAAGCTTTTCCCCTAACTTTTTGAATCTATAATGACAGTTAACAGAACCTTATAAGTTAACAGAATTTTATAGTTACTTTAATACCCACACTTCCCTTGTATTCTTTGTGTGAATTCTATATCATGTCTTTCTTCCTTTTGTTCTTCATCCTTTTTCTTCTGTACAATTTCCAAATGATTCTCAGTTATTTGTAGTTAAAAAAATAGCAAAATTTATTTACTTTGTCAGCCTCTGCTAGTGTGTTTTTCTCTATTTTTTAAATTAGTTTTGATACATTTCTCATTCCTCTATCCATTGGAATTTTTAATCTTTCAATGCTTAGTGACTAAACCATTAATATTTATTCTTTCATTTTTATTATCATCTCTGTTCACAGAATACACATTTCTCTTGACCAAACTCCCAGCTAGAATCACAGATGTTAAGTGGTGAGTCACCACTGATTTGCAGTGCAGGAATCATGGATTTGTCTTATTAGACACAGATTGAACATTCTTATCCAGCTGTTTCTGCCAGTCATCATCCACTGAATAAAACTATTCACCAAGGCATTTCACATTATAACCTACTGAGTACTTGCAGCAAAAATTCTCTGCCACAAGTAGAAGAGAAAATTAGAAAATTCTTGTCCAATTTACATTATTAGTTATATCTTCAAATTATTGTTGCTTATTTGAACTTTCCTTGGTACCTTTTAACACTCATAATAATATCTATGCCTTTCAAAATTTTTCATTGGTACCCACTTTGGATTATCAAGTTGTGATTTAATTAGAAATACAGTAATTGATGTCAATGTGAATATAAAGTTGTTTCCTGCTTATCTATTTTTTCTCCTAAAATCTTTGTGTTGTGTTACTTGTGAATAACATTGACTATTGATTATTTCACTTAAACACATAAAACAGAGAACAATTTACTAAATCACTTATTTAGAAGAGAGGTGAGTAAAGGTGGCCCAGAAATTGTGGGAATGGCCAAACCAATGACTGCTCCAGGTTGTGACCCAAAGCACAAGAGGGCACCCACCCCTGATAATTCCTGAAGTACCAAGACCCAGGGGCTAGACATGAAATTATTCCTAAGGATATTCTGCTGTACTCATAGATTGATGCCTAGCCCAATTGTCATCAGAGAGGCTTCATCCAGCAATGGAAACAAATGTAGAGACCCACAGCCAAACATTAGACAGATCTTGGGGAAATCTGCACAAAAGGAAGAGCAAGGATTGTAGGAGCCAAAGGGGTCAAGGACATCACAAGAAATCCAACAAAATCAACTAACCTGGGCTCATAGAGCCTCACTGAGACTGAACCTACAATAAAGGAGCCTGCAAGGGACTGACCTAGGCCCTTTGCATATATGTTACAGTTGTGTAACTTGATCTTCTTGTATGACTCGTAACAGTGGGAGCAGGGCCTATCTCTGACTGTTTTTCTTGCTTTTTGGACACTTTTCCTCATACTGTATTGCCTTATCCAGCATTAATAGGAAAGGAAGCCTGCCCTTTCAAAAAAGAAACAGAAGAGGAGTGGATGGGGGGGGCAGAAGGGAGGTAAGAGGAAGGACTAGAAGGAGAGGAGGAAGGGGAAATTGCCATTGGGATGAAAAAAAATACTTAAAATAAAGAACAGAGGTGAAAGAAAGTTGATTATAGAGATGTGATAAACAGTTCACTATTTCCATTTCTATGTAATACATTAATAGCATGTAGAATATTCTAGACTTGGTAAGCTCAAAAATTAAAACTGTAGTAGTTTTGTAAATTTTCAATCTGAATAGTTCTTATTACCTCATAAAACTGGTACTGTGTATTTATTATTTAAAAAGTGAATCCCATTCTATTATAACTAAAATCTGGGACAACAATGTAATTTCTAAGTTCCACAGATTAAACATTCAAACTTAAAGAACTCCATGAAAACATTTAAAAAGATTGGGGGATGGGTTGGGAGGGGAGGCTGGAGGGCAGAAGGAAGGAACAGAGGGATCCTTGATTGGTGTGTTAAATTAATGAAAAAATTTCTTAATAAAAAGTAATAAAAAAAAAAGATTGGGTTTTCTAATTGACAAGGAAACAAGAAAGCTCAAGTGACAAATGGTTTACTCCACATTGCACAATGCCTTTCCTAAGAGATGCTCACACTGCAGAGTCACTGAATAGGGGAAGCAGAGATAAACAAATGGAAGTATAAATGATCAATAGCTTCCTCAGAATTCAAATCTAAAATGGAATGTAGAGATATGATGTTCCATACATCAAAATTATTCAGGTAGTCCCAATTAAAATAACTTTGAAGTGCTTTAAACTTAATGAGAGAAAAGATTCACTCTTTCCTGAGGCAGAGTTTCCATCTTTAGTAAGATGGCATCCCTTTACCAAACAGACAAACCAATAAACTCACAACAAAACAAAGAACAGACAAAATAGCCTGTCTGATTTTCAGCAATAAACTCAGAATGTGATTTTAGGATCAGAAGAAAGAAAATTGTTCTTCCTTTTGCTGTTACAATTTAATTTTTGTATTATTTTATGACTTGGGTTTTGATATATGTACATTTTATCAGTGAATTCTCATTTGAAAAGATATGCTGAGCCTGGACTACATAGTGGGTTTGAAGGTTTCAAGCCAGACTTTGCTATTAAAAAAACAAATACATAGAACAATTATATATCCACCTCACGTTTTAGTAGATACATCTAATGAGGGGTCAATCTTAACTTACATGTTATGGACAAGGGATTGCATTGCACAGATTGATTATTGTACTGTCTCTGTTTCTCCTGCTTCAATTTCACATTACTCCTTCAGTGTTCCTAGAGGTCTAATGAGGATAAAGGTCTTGAATGAAGTGAGAATCGATGTAAAATCAGGGCGTTTTCCCAGAAAAGCTGGGCATTTATGAAATGAACACTTAAGTGAATCATTTCTCTTTGGATACTTAAAAGTTTTACAAAGGATCTTGAATAATAGAGTCTGTAATTACTTGACTTATCAAAAGGTGACAGAAAATTTACAAATTATTTTCATAATGTTCTTCTTCCTCCTCTTCTTCTCCTTCTCCTCTTTCCTCCCTTCTCCTCCTCCTCCTCTTTCTTCTCTCTTTCTTTCTGTCAAGGAGGGTGCTGGGAACCAAACTCATATCTTCCCTAAGAGCAGAATGCAGTCTTAAACTGCTCTCATAATCCAGCTCTCATAATACTTTTTAAGCACCTTGAACTCATTAGATTTTATACCTTCTCAAAGTGTGAACAACCTGAAGCACAGTGAGACCAGTTGGTTCCTTCCTGCACAGCTGTCAGGTCTGTACTGCTCACTTGGTAGAATGAACTTAGCTTGGTCACACACAGTCCACCATCTGCCGCATCTGCTGGATAAACCCTGTTGCACCTTCTTCACTCAAGACTTTTGTTCTTCCAGTGATAGCTTCCCTGAACACTCTTCTGAACCACTTTAAATTTCACCTGTACATTAACATGTACTTTAGTGTTGGAGGCATACACCTAGCTTTATGATCTTAGTCAAAAACAAACAACTCTAAGTCAATAGAGGGTTACACAGAAACTCATATCCCTATTTGTATGTAAACCTGTGGCCAATCACTTTATAAAAACAAAACTGTATTTTCCATAACTTCCCAGAGACTAAATTTAGAAACTTAATTCCATCTGTGACTGATTTTTTATGCCTGCAAGAAACTGTGAAATGAGGTATAAAATTGGATAAATTTTAATGTCCCTTGTACCTCTTAACATTCTAAACTCAACTAGTTTTCACATTGTTATAAGGCCAAAACCATTCTGAGAGTATGTATGTAATGTGTGGAGACTGGCCAGAGTGCAGAGGAAAATACTCTGACATTTATAATGCTATAATTGGTAATTGCAGCTATCTTAAATGGGATTATGTGAGGATATTCACTTTTCGCATCTAATAATCCTGGAAGTAATAGAGAGCAAAGTAGAAGTAAACTCTGCTTTGCAGTACTTGATCTAATTGGGAGCACCAGGCCTCTCCATACCCTCTCAGAGTGCAGGACTTCTCATACCCATGGGCTTGTGAAAGATAGCCTATGTTCACAGTTCCAAAGCCTGAGCCATTGCCATCATATTAAATCCAGTAAAGAAAAAATGAAAGATTCAGATAAAAACATCTGTGTGTCCTTGGTTGACCCTAGTAAAATTAGAAATAAAACTAAGTTACAAATGGAAATTCAGTACAGTTACAATTTATTAGGAAAGGTTTAAGTAATTATCTGAAATTCAATTAAAGGTATTTGACCAAGTAGCCTAAGGTAATTTTCATGATTCCTAGGTTAGGAGCAGAAATAGGATACCTTTATTACTAAACAGTTTTTAAAAAAAAAAGCCATAGCCTACACCTTCCTGAATCATGAGGCAATGGCTCCAACCTGTTCTCATGAGAGTGATCAACAGATGCATCAGGAGTAGCAGGGAAGGGGTGGAAGGGCGAAACCTGATCTCACTGAAGGTTATGGGTGCTGTGGATATCACTCTATATAAATAAAACACTGATGGCCAGTGACCAGGCAGGAAGTATAGGTGGGACAAAGAGAGAGGAGAATTGGGGAAACAGGAAGAAGGAGGGAGAGACACTGCAGCCACCACCAGGACAAGCAGCATGTAAAGATGCCGGTAAGCCACCAGCCACGTGGCAAGGTATAGATTTATAGAAATGGGTTAATTTAAGATATAAGAACAGTTAGCAAGAAGCCTGCCATGGCCATACAGTTTATAAGCAATATAAGTCTTGTGTTTACTTGGTTGGGTCTGAGCGGCTGTGGGACTGGCAGGTCACAGAGATTTGTCCTGACTGTGGGCAAGGCAGAAAAACTCTAGCTACAAATGGAGCCCAACGGCTCGAGTTTCCACCTTAAACCTGAGAATATTTAATAACCAATTCTAAACAGAGCCAAAAACAGGTTGATTATAAATGTGATCTCTTTCTAAAAAAGAAAAGGGGATATGATATAGATATATAGGATATAGAGATGATAAGATAAAAGGGTAGATTAAGGAATCTACTTTTAAAGAACAACTTGTTTAAAATGTTTTACATTGGTATAGATTTTAGTTTATGTTTAAAATGTTTTACATTGGTATAAATTTTAGTTTATTGATACAAACTTGAAGTTAATTTTGTTATACTATATATATATATATATATATATATATATATTTATATTGTTTGAGTATTATGTTTATGTAACTCATTTAAAATTGTAATGGATAATTAAAAATAGATTAATAATTAGTCATCTATGATAATCATATTTGTAGCCATGTTAGTTAAGTCTTCTAGGTATACATAGATATATTTCAGATAGACAGGTAATCTTCAAACACTTCACAGACCTAGAGAATATGGCATTTAAATAACTTAGAATTCTGTTGACATGAGACACAATTGCTCCTGGTTGCACCAATTTGATCCGGAGAGAATGTTGGGCTTCTAAGACATTTCCATTTGGAAGTTTGTCTTATTGGCACAAAATGGCCTACTGGGCAAAGAACTTCCCTTGCCTTGACGGCTGAGAGTACGAATGCAATGCTGTCCTTTCTGGACAAGCGGGACACAAGGAAAGCGACCACTGTACTCTGCCAAGACAGGGTAAGATGGTCTTTCAGAAATCCTGCTTCTGAAAATGGTCTGTCAGATACTCTAGGCCTGTAGCCAATTTGAATGCACCAACAATGCTGAGAAACATTAGGTGACTGTCCAGGCTGCCAGCTGTCTTGGTCTACTTTTGCAAGATTCCCGAATGTTGCTTGCATCCATCTACCATTTCTCAGGTACCATTATGTTCCTTCTCAGGTCTTTGATGTGGTTAAAGACTAGATAGTTGTAATTTCCTCAGTTATGATAAAAGATAATTTAGATATAAAACCTTAAACTCACAAATATAAGATAGATAGCACATTTTCTTTAATATTGTAACTGTAATTCTTGCTCGATAATTGTTTTGTTATATGTAATTTTACTATGTTAAAATTATAACCTTCCTTTTTAAAAAAAGAAGAAAAGGGGAAGTGCTGTGGATATCACTCTATATAAATAAAACACCGATGACCAGTGACCAGGCAGGAAGTATAGGTGGGACAAAGAGAGAGGAGAATTGGGGAAACAGGAAGAAGGAGGGAGAGACACTGCAGCCACCACCAGGACAAACAGCATGTAAAGATGCCGGTAAGCCACCAGCCACGTGGCAAGGTATAGATTTATAGAAATGGGTTAATTTAAGATATAAGAACAGTTAGCAAGAAGCCTGCCATGGCCATACAGTTTGTAAGCAATATAAGTCTCTGTGTTTACTTGGTTGGGTCTGAGCGGCTGTGGGACTGGCAGGTCACAGAGATTTGTCCTGACTGTGGGCAAGGCAGAAAAACTCTAGCTACATATGGGATGTAAATTCATTGATGGAAACATTCCAGGAAAGAGAGTTGTGCTTCATTTTATTATCCCTGTATGTCAGCCACAAAAGGCTGCGGTCAGAAGTAGGGAAAGGAAGAGGTATGTTCCTGGGATCTTCTCGATTTCTGTGGAAAACCAAAAATCTCTCCAGTAAACCTCCAACGTTCCTGCAAGCAGCAAGTTTTAGGTGCAAGAAGCAAAATCTGGCAGAGATATAAAAAGAGCTTTCAATGCTGCCAGTGATGGTGCATGCCTTTTATCACAGCACTTTGGAGACAAAGGCAGGCAGATCTCTGTGAGTTTGAGGCCAGCCTGGTCTACAGATCTAGTTCCAGGACAGTTAGAGCTATACAGAGAAATCCTAGTTGGAAAAACCAGAGAGAGGGGGAGTGGGAGAGAGAGAGAGAGAGAGAGAGAGAGAGAGAGAGAGAGAGAGAGAGAGAGAGAGAGAGAGAGAGAGAGAGAGAGTTAGTTTCCAGACTGATCCAAGTAGCCCATAGCCCTGGTATGGGCAAACCATGAACCATATTGCATATTGCTGCTGGTATCCAGGGATAAGCCCCTTGGCACTCAGTGTGTATTTTCAGAATAAGTGAGTATGTCCAAGACCTGACATTTAAATTGTAAAATGCTTGTGATAGTTAATTTTCATGTGTTAACTTATTGGAGCCCAGTGTGCCTACACATTTGGACAAGTATTACCTTGGTACTTCTGTGGGATGTGGGCATCTCTGTGACCACTAGGGCTATCTGAATAAGGATCAGTGAGAGACAAGAAAGAAACTCAGTTCAGCATGACTTAGCCTGTGCTGGTTCAAACTTCTGGAGTATGACCCCAAGTAATTTATTGTAACCATATTTAAACACAGCGCAATTTGGGAGAAAAAAAAGTTTCTTCATGTAGCACAATCCCCAGTGCACAGGGAGGCATAACTACTTTGAAACTCAACTCAAAGTACATTTCATTTCTTTCAAGAAAATGGACTCTAATGATAGAGTACATGTGTTAGCTTAAGGGCCTAGGGAAGGATCTGGCATAGTTTTGGTCATGCAGATAGTGTAGATGTAATTTTGGGCAATCAGCCACCTCTGGTCCTGGTTGTGGGAGCCTGGGGGATCCCCTGGCCATACAGATAATGCAAAGGTCACCTAGACCAATATCTCCAGTACTGCTTGTAGGAAAATGATATGGCCTGGCCCTTCAGATAATGCAGATCACTAGGCTATGAACCACCCACAATTCCCAGTCTTCTAGGTGGAAAAGCAGGCTATATCTTTTACTTTGTAAAGACGATTCTGTATGTTTAACATTCATGTTTTCTCTAGTGATCTGTGGGTGCAAGGACTTTTATGCCCCTAAAAGTTGGGTACTCATATGTGTTAATAATGTTTTTTATTGAAGACAAACTATATAAGGTTTGCCCTGTCCAAAGTGTGTGGGCAGCATACAACCAGGATGGAAGCTTGAATAGGATGAAAAGCTGAGTCTCCTGGAGTAAGTCACAATTTTTGCAGCCTTTAAACTGGACATCAGTTTGTTTCCTGTCTTGAGGTTCAAAGTGAAACTCTGGCTGTGGTGATTTAAATGAGAATGACACCCCCCCCCCCCATAAACTCATATATTAAATGCTTGGTTCCCAGTTGGTAGAACTGTTTGGGAAGAATTAGGATGTGTGGCCTTGATGGAGGAGGTGTGTCATTGGGGTAGTGGGCTTTGAGGCTTCAAAAGACTATGCCCTCCTGATTATCTCTATCTTTTTGTCTCATGCTTGTGGATCAAGATGTGATCTCTCAGCTGCTGTTCCGACACCATGCCTGCTTGCTGCTATGATCCTCTAATTGATAACCATGGACTCTAACCCTCTGGAACCATGAGTCCCAAAGTAAATGCTTTCTTTTGGGTCATGGTGTTTTGTCACAGCAATTGAAAAGTAACTAAGGCATTGGTTGGCATCATTGGACTGGAACTCAACTATTGGCTGTTCCTACTGTTAGGTATTTGGATTCAGAGTCCACCTACTCCATTTGGAGGAGGGAGCTTCAGCTTGTTTATTCACATTGAATTAATTTTGTGCAATAAATCTCTAAGCCATTTGAAAAAATTGTCCATATGTACATGGACACAAATTTTAAAAAATGTGCATTTCTTATTGTTCTGGAAAAATATGAATAATACAGTAGCAATTGCTAACATAATTTTAATATCTGAAAATTTATATTTAGGCTTATTGAGGCCAAATATATGTCTTTCTTATAATAGATTCAGATGAAAATGACATGTGAACACTATATAACTTTACTCAGATGGAGGCAGTGGAAGAGCGATTATCATCACTTCTACTGGTGATGGATCAAGCTCAGCTTTTTAAAGTAGGAAGTATAACAGTGCAAAAAACCTAGTTAGGTTTAAAATACAGATGTATGGGATGAGAAGGGATGGATAAGGTGAGTAATAAATGAAGTCTTGTAAGGTACATTCTGTATCATCCATGTAAAAAACTCAGATGGAGTTTGAGCCTTAGAAGGAATGCTTTATCTTAGAAAAGGAGGGGGGTTATGGTGTTAGGAAATCTTAACATTATGTAAACAATGCCAGTAGGCAGTTGTAGGAAAGTCTCATGCCAATAGACAGGGCACTGATGGTGTACTCATAGATATATGTTGATCTGTGGTGTTCCTGCCCTGGGCCAATGGCAGGAGAAATAAACCACCACATTTAAGTACTAAGTAAATGGAAAGAGCAAAAATAACTCCCAATCTCTGCTAGTTTTAGAAGGCATTCTGGAAGAATGGAAACTTAGGGAGATACTTGAAAGCAGTCAACACTGGACAGAATGGCAGGAGAGGAAACATCTCCCATGGATACTTTGGTTGTACAAGAGGAAAGATGACATTGCAGGAGGAATTGATCTCACCTACCAAAGTATAATTTAAAACATACTTTTCACAGCTGGGTACTGATAAACAAGAACCTCTTGAGATTTGGTGAAGTGTGATGCTGTGGATATCATTCTATATAAATAAAACACTGATGGCCAGTGACCAGGCAAGAAATAGGTTGCCAGGCAGGAAGTAGGTGGGACAAGGAGAGAGGAGAATTCTGGGAAGAGAAGGCTGAGGGGAGAGACACTGTAGCCACCACCAGGAGAAGCAACATGTGAAGACGCCGGTAAGCCACCAGCCATGTGGCAAGGTATAGATTTATAAAAATGGCTTAATTTAAGATAAAAGAACAGTTAGCAAGAAGCCTGCCACGGCCATATAGTTTGTAAGTGATATAAGTATCTGAGTGATTATTTTATAAGTGGATTGTGGGACTGCGGGGCTTGGGGAACCTGGAGAGAAGCCCTCCAGCAACAGTGTGATACAAATGGAAGACAGCAATGACATTGCATGGCTTTTGCAATCCACCATGTCCTCATCACACCACTAGCTGAAGTTCCCTCCTGCTATAAGGTGAGTGGTGGAATCATCCTGCTGGTATTCGAAAACAATATCTTCTAGATGTCAATCCTCTTTTTGCATGACATCTATCACCATTCTTTCTAACTTAGGGACTATCTCCCTGAGTTAGTTGTTTGAATACCAAATACTAATAAAGAGAAATACCCTCAAGCATCTCTTCAGAGTCTCTCTTTTCTGTGGAAAACTGTTCCACTTGTAATCTTGGCTACTCTGGTACCATTTTTCTTCTTTCCCATTATTACAGATGAAAAGATGTTTTGCTAGCAAAAGCAGATTTACAACAAAGCCCTCACAACTCTCTTGCCCTGTGATTGTTGTTTGACAGGCGCAAAAGTTTGCTACTATTTCAAGCAGGCTGGGAGTCATCTGCTTATTTAGAGTTTGGCTTTATGCTGTAAAATATCATGCCACAGATCTGTCCCTGAGCCAGTGTTGCTTTCTGGTTTTCCTACCCTAATTCCTCTGATGTTCCTGTTGACTCAGCATTGAATTAAATGCTGATGATCCCCTTATTACCTTTCCATCCACCATCCCCAGCTTCCATATCTCAGCAACCTGGAAAGACACATAACAGTCTCCATCATAGGAAACTGTGATTTGAATGGGCTTAATCTTCTTCAAAGGCCCCTTGAAACAACCCATTAATTCCCTTTGGTCTGATACCATCAATCTAGGTTCTTTTTTTCTTGTACTTTTTTTTAAAGTCATGTAGTATCAATTCCTTCTCCATTATGCCTGAGGCACTGCCCAGTAAGGAATGTCCTCTTATTCCTTTCCCTTCAAATCTATACAGTCCTTCAGTAAATTCCATTCATCAACATGAGGTGATAAACAGCACTTAGAAGACTGAATGGTCCACATATATTCTGCCACTCTGCTTAGTTGGGGCTGTGGGGAAAGACAACAGACTATATTTGTGTTCATACTGACTTCCTACTAAACATGCTTCAAGGATCTGAGAAAACAATTTATTTATAGAGTTCTATTGTGAATCCAAATAATTAGTAATTGCATTCCTGAATATTTAATAACCCCCAAAGTAAGAGCTGTTTCTGGGTATGAAATCTTTGTACATATAAAAAATTTTAAAAATTAAACTTTAGCATTTACATTCAAGAAAAATACCATTATTAGTACTCTGATACCATTTTAAAGAAGTAATTCTTGACATGGGACACAAGTTTCTCAATAACTGTGTACAGTGCTTTCTTTGAAAGTGTTTAGAGTACATTCCTTCTGAAACAAACCCAAACTGTAAAATTGTGATCTCAATCCTCACAGAATTTCTTTATAACAAAGATATTTTGCATTCCAATCTACTTTGCTAACTGAGCTGACAGGACTGGGCTGTCCAAGGAAAACAGCCACCACAAGGAGCAGCAGCACCAAAGGGAGGGTTATGCTGCATGGCAGAGCACTGGCCTCCAAGTAGTATGTCCAAGGTCCTGGGCTCAACCCCAGCACTCTGAAGAAACAAGAAAGCAAAAGAAAAGGAAGAATACAGAAGAGAAAAAGAGAAGAGCAGAGAGGAGAGGGGGAAGTGAGTGGCAGGGAGGAGAGTTGGTGGCTGCTGACCCTATTTTCTTCTGAAGAAAAGGATTCCACTGGAAAAACAAATAGATGCCTCATACTTTGTAAAGTAGAAATTGTAAGTGCCAATAGACGACAGAGTTGTCACAGCTTCTTCAGGTTTAACAATTTCAGTAATAAAAACATGCAATGTTTATTAATTGAAAAACTTAAGATATATCCATGTAGTAGAGAAATGCAATCCGTCTTCATGGCCAGAAAATTGGCTGAATGCTTATGGGGTGCCAGAGCCAGTCCTAGGGTTTTGCCTGCTAATTCTCTCAACAGCTTTATAACTCATATTAGTTTTCCTGAGAGCATCTGTAAGTGCTTCCTATGCAGACATGACAAGGGACTCTTCAGTGATGCTGTTAGAAAGAAGTTTATGGTCCCAAAGAAAGCGATCTCTACCCCATTTGAAGTGTCTGGACAAGGAATAACTTTAATCTTGGTCAAGAGATCATCCTCTGAGGAGAAAATACAGGCACAGAAGTGCACTTGATTTTTATTCTAACTTAGGTGGTAACTGCCCCCCCCCATTGGCTATGGTGCCACCTCACTTTTTATTTGATTAAGTGGTATTAAAAGAATCAGCACACAGAAAATGAAGAAGGAAAAGGAAGGGGATCACAACGCCAAAGTGAAAAGGGTCATCTAATTCCCAGAATACAACGGTGGACTTATGTGTAAACAAAAGTTTTTACTGGGTAGGAGCAATTTCAACATTTTCATAAAAGTCTTCAAAGGTGATAAAATAAAAAGATTTGAGTTCCTTGTCCCAAACACAAGTTTTACTGTGTTTGATAGAGAAGATTCATATTTGTTATTTCCTATAATGTTGACTATCCTCTTGATGCTAAATAAGTTTGGACAGTCGGAACATCTGCTTTAAAGAAATGGGCTTACATTTAATAAAAATGCTCATATCAAAGCAAAGTCACTGCAGTATCTAGCCTAATATATCTTTACCACCACCTGAAGATTTACATTATGCACAGTGTCATGAACAGAAGTCATCTAACTGTAAACACGGTGAATGTCTAAAACTTTGGGTTATCTAATTTGAGCTTTGTTGTTGTTGTTCAATTTAATTTTTTTCATATTTAAGAATAATGTTGCCACCATGGGATTTTTGTACAATGTGGTTTTGATCATATTTATTTGCTCCCCCAGCTGTTTTTTGATACAGGGGAAGCCGGGGTTCCTTTGAGGTTCTTAGTCTCATTAATAAAATAAAATAATTTTGAAAAAGACTCAAGTGGAAGCACAAAGACAATTTTATTAGAGCTCAAAAGAGCAATCTCAGGGTAAGCAAACTACAAAATCTCAGTTTCCGCAGAGAGATTGGAGGAGGAAAGGAAAAAGCTGTGTCATTTAAGCAGGCATGGTAGGTCAGACATTTGGGAGGGAGGCTTTACAGAAAGAATAAGGAAGCCCAAAATGTTATGAGAAAATCCGATACTGTTATGGAAAGCATGCTTAGAAAAGAGAGAAATAAGAAAAGAGAAAGTTATACTTTTCCGAATCATTCAGGAAAAAGCATACTTATGACCCAAGCTGTGGCCTCTAAGATGCTGCACTAGAGGTAGGGATTCTAGTTAGGAACTGTACAGAATCTCATTAAAAAAAAAAAAAAAAAAAAAAAAAAAAAAAAAAAAAAAAAAAAAACCTAATTATTGTTCTTATCTCTTTAGTATGGCTTAAGTGATCCCAGCTTCCTAGGGGTAGTCCTTAGCCAAAGTGACTGAACCAGCACAACAGGGAAGTTAGCTCTCCACCCAGGTCAGAGTTTTGTGCTTTGTTTGTTTGTTTTTTCTCTCTAACATTCCCAGATTCACCCTCAACCTCCATAACTACTCATACAACTTCATGGATGGCCTCTTTATTTTTCAACCATTAAATCTGATTAGTGGTGCTTATACATTCTTCCTTTTATGTTTAACCTTCCCCCTGTGATATAGTCAATTTGCAAAGAAATATACTCTTTAAGAAAACTGACAACTCTCTCCCCAGCAGCTATGAATTGTCAATAACTACTTGGGTAAGAACAAAGCGGGTAAATCCTCCCCTCCCCTCTCCATGGTGGGAATGTGACTATGGAAAAAATCTGGCATCACTTTATAATAAAAGTATTAGAAAACTCACAGCCAGCATCTTTCCAAACAGAGAAAAATCCAAAGCATTTCCACTAAAATCGGAAACAAAATGATGATTCCCACTCTCTCCTTCTCTGGTTCAGTATAGGAAAGTCTTAGCTAGAACAGTAAACAAGTCAAGGATAAAAAGGGAAAACAAAATAGGAAGGGAGGATGTCTAAGTTTACTTATTTTTAGATATCATGATTCTATAATTAAAAGGTCTTAAAGAAGCCACCAGAAAAGTTCTATAGCTGATGAATGAATGTAGCTGGAGTTTCCTCTTCGGGTCCCGCCAAGCCCTGGCAGTCCGACAGCCCACTTGTAAAATAAACACACATAAGCTTATATTATTTACAACCTGTATGGCCATGACAGGCTTCTTGTTGTCTAGTTCTTATATCTTAAATTAACCCATTTCTATTAATCTATAAGTTGCCACATGGTTTGTGGCTTACTGGTACCTTACATCTCACTTTTCATTGTGGCAGTTGGTAGTGTCTCTCTGTCTCAGCCTTCTACTTCCCCAAATTCTCTTCTCTGCTTGTCCTGCCTATACTTCCTGCCTGGCTACTGGCCAATCAGTGTTTTATTTATTAGCCAATCAGAACAACACATTTGACATACAGAACATCCCACAGCAGATGAATGTATTCAACAAAGTAGCAAGATAAAAGGTTAACTTGCAAAACTCAGGAGCCTTCATATATACAAATTACAAATACGCACAGAAAGATATTAGAGAAATAATTATCATTCCTCTAGCCTCAGAAAATAAAGTATCTTAGAATAAATATAGCTAAGGAAACAAAAGGCTTGTACAGTGAAAATCTTAAGACACACACACACACACACACACACACACACAAAATCAAAGAAGATGCAAATAGATAGAAAGACATACCTGTGGACAACTTTCTAAATGGTCTTATTAAATAAAATAACACAGAGCCAAATATAGGAGTGAAAGCCTTAGAGAAGTCAGGGAAATAGGGAAAGCCACCAGCCAACTTTACCTCACCAACTCTGTAGCTTCCAAATGTGAGTTACTTCCTGTCTATCCACACCTTTATTGCCTTGCTGTTCTGTCATTTGATTTGCTCTCTCCCTTCAGCTACATCACTTCCTCTTCCTACCCAGCTCTTTCTATCTGTCTGTACAGACCTCCAGACCTCCATGGTTAACTAGTTTTGGAATTTAAGGCGTGTACCACCACACCTGGCTCTGTTTCCAGTGTGGTCTTGAACACACAGAGATCCTGCTTGCCAAGTGATCAAATTAAAAGCATGTGCTGACATTGCATGACTTCTTTGTTTACTTAAAATGGCTTGCTTTTTCCTCTGATCTCCAGGCAAGCTTTATTTATTAAAGCACAAATAAAATATCACCACACACACACACACACACACACACACACACCCTCCCTTTGCTCATTGATTGGTAGAATTAATATTGTGAAATTGGACATCCTAACCAAAAACAATCTAAAGATTCAACATAATTTCCATTAAAAAAATACAATTTTTTTCATAGAAACTGAAAAAAAAAGTTTTAAATTGTGTGTGAAAACAAAAAAAAGACTCAGGATAGCCAAAAGAACCCTAAAGAATGAAAGAGCTTCTGGAGATACCACCATCTCAGATGTCAAGTCATATAAGGCAACTATAGTACTGGCGCAAAAACCAATGGAATAGAATTAAGGATTCAGATATGAGCAACACTCTTATAACCATCTGATTTTCCCCAGAGAAACCAACAACATATGTTGGAGAAAGAACCCTCTTGAAACAAATAGTCCTAGTTAAACTGAATAGCTGCATGTAGATGAATGAAAATGGTTTGAGCTTTTTGACACTCAAGACAGACAGATTGGTTCAGTCATCATACGAGAAAGGAATCTCCAGATAAATAGAACCAATGTGGAACTAGGAGGGAGGGACAGAGGGACGGAGGGACAGAGGGAGTCAGAGACAGAGAGACAGAGAGAGATATAAGGAAATCGATATGATTGTACACTTGATCACAGGGAATTGCAAATGTGAAATTTGCAATGTCCCTCTAAAGTCTAAAAACCCAGGGAAGACCTGCAAAGTGAGCAAACTGGCAGCATGGCCTCTTGCTCAGGGGCAGTCATTCTGTTTTAGTCCTTCAGGTGATTAGATGGGCCACATCTACAGTATAGAGATCAATGTGCTTCATTCAAAACAGCTTAAATTGTCAATCTCATGTAAAAGCCATCTTCACAGAAATATCAAGAATAATTCTTGGCCAGTTGTCTGGGAACTGTAATCACATGGAGTCACTTGATGAAATTCATATTAATAGGACATATTTAGATATCTCATGGGAGAATTTCTGCTTTCCAAACACTGGAGTCTGGGAAGGCAGAACATGGGATTCTGACGTTTAGTTTACAACTGTGTCGCCTCTTTATGGTTGTGCCTGTAGCACATGGAGGAATGACCCAAGTCTTTGCCATGTACCAAAATCATGGACTGAATTTTTATCAGCTTAGCAACAATATATTTCTGTACATATGAGACAGAAATGTGATTTTCCTGGAAACTCATATTTGTCCTACTAAGATCCATTATAAGGTTAAACAATACCTAGCCTTGTTTTACCGATATGAAAAGGAAAGCACAGATTATCTTGTCAATATTTAATGCTAGAAAAGAAGTCATAACAGTCTAAGAGATTTTAAACATCATATGTGACCAGACTAGAACTGCAGTTTATAAAAATTCATGTATTCAAGAGAAGTAGATTTTTAATTCTAATGCCAGGTTATAAAGTATTACTAAGGTAAAATACAGAAATATTGGGGGAAATTATATCTGCCTTCCAAGAATTAGGAATATTTAAGATTACTTTCTCTGTATATTCTAAATTCATTATAATGGACATGTTTCTTCTCACATTAGCATACCCAAAATTGTTTTACAGGCAAAATCGGGCTTCCCTTAAATTTAATATAGATAATATTTGAGATATAGAAGCTCACTTAATAGTTTTAAAAGAAATGTTGAAATGTAAGAGAAGATGGATATTCATCTAATGGCTTTTACCTTGGACAAAGCTTTGATTATTAAGGCTAGAAATTGCACTGGAATAATTTTAAAGTAAGGGAATTTACATTTTTGAAAACTTATTGATTGTTTGTGGGTTTCACACCACGTATTTAGATTCCACTCATCTCCTTGCCCCCTAGCATCTGCCCTCTGCCCTTGCAACCTCCCCCCAAAACAAACCAAATTTAAAAGAAAAACCAAACAATACAAAGAAATAAAACAAAACAGAGACAAAAACAAAACAAAATTATAACAACAACAAGAAAAATCTTGTCATGGAAGGTGCAGTCTGGCCCTTTCAGTCACACAGTTTACCCGTTAATATATTCATCTATTCATCTTTGGTGGCACTTACTCATTGCCATGAATCACTGGTTTGGCTGAGGCCTCTGGCTTCTGCTAAGCCAGTGATAATGGGCTCTCCCTGGGGCACCTCTTGGATATCTTGTTGTTGTCCTGTGTCATGGAGATCCTGCTGTAGCAGGACATTTGATCACACTGTGAGTTGGCATTTACATTAATTAAATAAAAATCAACCTTGGGTCAGGAGGCAGAGCCAGTAACTAGTTGACAGAAAGTAATTTCAGGGAGTCAGAGGGAATCTGGAAGACAGGTAGAGGGATGCCTATGAAGTAGTATGGAAAAACTTTGAACATGGCAGTTTTTATTGGTTTGGCAGAGCTGAAGGACACTCTCTTTCTAAGACATTAGCAAAGAGGGAAGGTCAGTTAGTTGTACCTCAACCTCTCTGAGCTAGAAGACTTTTACCCCAGCTTCTGATTCTTGAGTCTTATTGATAAACAGAACAATAGAGATTTACTTAAAAACTACATTTGATGACATCAGCAGGAGGCAGATCCTGTGGGACATAAGAGTCCCTCCAACCACTGCCTGTGAAGCAGGCCAGTAACTCTAGAGCCACAATTACTGGCCAAAAGAGCAGTAGATTCAGGTGCTGCCCTTGTGCTGACAGAAAAACAGCATCCTGCTGGTTTTGGACTTGTAGGTTCATCCCCTTCACATGCTCCAACAGTTCTTAGATAGGGTGGATGCTGGGGTGGGCTAACTCATAGCCCTGGTTTTGGGTTTGAGTAGCAGCCAGGTTGGTCAGCCCTCCAGCTTTCCTTTCTCAACAGCACCTAGTGAGCACTCCAGCACTGCCTGGGCTAGCTCACCTGGGCCCAGGTTTCCTGCACTTGGGTCTTCAGATCTCAGTCAGCCACACTCATACCATCAGGGCCAGCTCTGCTGTTTTGCCCAGGCAAGATGTAGGGCCCTCTTTCCTGATTGCTGTAGGGGGCTTATGTGGAGGTGGGGATAGGGGGGTTAGTTCTCCTCCTCTCAGGGCTAACTCCCTCATTCCCCGGGACAACAGGGTCAGTTCTGGTGTACTCCCCAGGTGGGATCCACTGCCTATTCTCCAGTGTGGACAGCTAGGGAGGGGCAGGGCTAGTTCTCTCAGTTTCCTTACTCTAGGGCCAGCTCCCTCACCTGTCACAGGTAGCAATTGGTGAAGGAGGAGGGCATGTTTCCCTCATCCATGCCACTACAAGGCAGACAGGAGGGTAGGGGGTAGGGGGTAGGGGGGGACCTCGGGTCAGCTTTCCTGCTCTCAGGCCCTCAGAGTCCACTCACCTGTCATAGGGTCAATTCTAGTGTGCTGCCTTGGTGAAGTGCACACATGTGGTGAGGGGTAGGGTTATCTTTCCCAAGCTAGAGGCCAGATCTTCCCTGAGGGGTGGAGCCAGCTCTCTTGCTTCAGTATCCAATGAGGGGCAGGGCAGCTATCCCAGAGCTAGTGAAGGGCAAGGCTGGCTCAGCAAAGTACGGTTCCAATGACCCCTGTACTAACATGGGCCACAGACATCTTCACAGACTCCAGTCACAACAGGTCTATGGACCCAGACATGACCATGGTTGCATCCCAGGCCACCCAGATCAGTATGGTCCCAGTAGCAGCATGACCCTTGGGCACTGATGTGGTCTCATGCGGTTGACCAGATGCTGGGCATCTGCAGAGCCCATGGTGATATCGGAAGCCATGGACATCACCCCATCCCCTGGCTACTGCAGGACCATGGATCCAGATATGTCCTTAGATAGTGGCCTATTTTTTAAAGTCAATTATTTAAACTTTTTTTTCTGATGGAGATCTCCACCAGCCAAGGTGGTCAATACCTGCTAAGTACATTTCAGCCTGCTTCTGACTTTGCTTGGAGCTAATAGGACTGGAGAGAACCCTTAGAGGCCTTGTCCACATAAAGGCTCTTATTACCATAGACTTATCTGTCACAGCTTGTACTCCAACAAGCCAAGTTCAGCAACTCATCTAAAATAAGCCAATTAATAGTGAAAAGTAGAAAAGGAGCCAAATAAATAGTCAAAAGTAGAAATGAGAGTTTTAGTCAATGTGGCCACACTGGGAAGAGAGACAAAGATCTGCTGACACCCCTCCCTAAGTCAGGCATTGACATGAAGGTAGGGTTTAAACAGAAAACAGAAGAGATGTGCATGATGTAGCATCCTACCAGGGTGTGGCTCCCTGTCCATGGTGGTCTCAGCTCTAAGTCTCTTGCAAGTTAATCTGACAAGTTGGAACCTTTTTCCAGGAGACAAATTCCTCCTCTGGCTCACAAGTTTTGTTTTGGAACCAATTCCTCTCCCAGCAGGAGATTCTCATGGGGGTCCAATCTTTCAATAGTCTGATAGCTAAAGACAGAGCACAAGTGCCTTTCAGAATTTCTCCAGTCCTGCCAGACAGGTTGGCCACACTCTGTTTCTGCTGCCTGGGAAGCACTTGCAGCAAGTTTTGCCCCATTTCCTGAGAGGAGGTCTGACCTATAGGAAAATATTGTAGCTCATATAACCTTTTATGAATTCACAAGCATAAGAAGAATAATGACTACATTAGACACAGAGGGGATTGCTATCACAGAACACTTGATGTTTCATTTTTATTTCAGTCCTCTATTATTGTTTATGAAATGTTTTTATGAACCCATAATCATATATTAGATATGCTTGACATATATGTATGTGGAGTGGCTTGATTGGATTATTATATAAATTATAATTATGCCATGGGAAAAATTAGAAAAATTTTCATGATAAAAGAACAGACTTTGACCTTGACTTTTATCACAGAATTTTAGTCTGTAAACAAATGCTCTGAATTTGTGAAATGTGACCTTCAAACAGAGCTCAGGGTTTTTTTCCTAGTGTATTAGATAGAGTTCTCTAGAGGAACAGAACTGATAGGATGAATGTATACTACACACACACACACACACACACACACACACACACGTGGCTTATTTATTTATTTATTTATTATAGAGTGGCTGCCAGCTGCTGTGGTCCTGCTAATCCAACAATGGCTGTCTACCAACATATAGTTGTTCAGTGTATGAGGGTAGATGTCCCAGATGATCTTTAGGATATACCAGAATTCTGAAGAAGTAGGTTCTAATACCAATGAAAGAATGGACTTGCTATCAAGGCAAAGTCAAGCAGGCAAGAAGCAAAAGCTTTCTTCTTCCATGTTCTTTATAGAGACTGCCACCAGAAGTTGTGGCCCAGATTAAAAATGAATCTTTCAATCAAAAGTATCCTAGTTTAAGGTAGATCTTCCCACCTTGATCTGGATTACTGGTAAGTCCTTCCATTTTAAATGGTTTTATTAAGAAAAAACTCTCACATATGTACCCAGATGCTTGGATTTTATTAAATTCCAGATACAGTCAACACCAAGAATAGACATCACACCTACATTTAGTGGTTCTATTGTTTGCTTATATTAAAACTTTTTGAAAGTGTTTAACACAAAAATACATTGTTACACACAGAAGACATACAGTAGTTTAAGTGTTACAAATTAATCATTTTATATCAACAAGGCCACCAGAGGGTCTGGAACTTCCCTCCCTTTATCTCCTCTATGTTTTGTAATACACATGTCCAAACCCTTTCCAACTATTTTTTTATTTCCTTAAATAAAATGGCTTATTTCGTGCTTTTTAAATTTCATGGTGCTATACATAAAGATACTGAGCACATAGAAGTAAACTTAAGAAGTCTGTCTGGGAAACAAAGCAAACCAAACTCTGAAAAGACAAAAGACCAAAATGAAATGCAGGATGGTTCATCCTATTTTCCTTCCTGTCTCACCCAAATGGTTATCCCTAGACAGGCCCTTTCCTCTCTGCCTTTTTTTCCTAAGTGAGAAAGGAATTGGCCTTCCCAGAAAAGCTGTCCGTATTTTTCTCATTTGTCTTCACCCCTCTACTTGTCATTTGATGTACAAGATGGAAAAAGTGACTCTGTGTGAGAATCTTCAATTCAAAATAATAATAGGTCCATATCCAGCTGCAAGAAAAAAGAGAAAGATATCACTTGTATAACTGTGGAATGTAAAGAATGCAAAATAACTTTCATAGTCCAAATTCACAAGCTAGAAAGAGGAATCAAACCAAATAAACAAACAAAAACAGTAAGATAGAAGAATAAAGAAAGCTTTTGCTCATTTATTTGAGAAGAAATGGGGGTATTTTTAAAATTTATTTTGTATTTGCTATATTTAAAAATAGTGATGACTGCAGATCTTACTGTGTGATTTCAATTATAATTTGTTTTAATTCATTATAGCCTGTGTATATACTTTACTAATTTTAATTAGAGTATTAGAATGATTTTAGTAATTCAAGAATTTCACTTTATAGAAAACTCTCAACTTTATATATAAAACTCTCAGTGACAATAAATTAATGAGTCTCTCCTGAGCCTTCTTCTAACTCAGTCTTTGGACGTGGTCTTCATGTGCATCCCTGCAAGTCCAATTTTAAAGTACCAGAGTAAGTGTGGCTTTGTCCTGCTTGCTGATTATCAGCTATCTGTGGATAGAAGCACTGATTCATGGACCTTGAATTTTCCCCAGATTTGTATGGCCATATATAGAGCAGCTTTGACTTGCTAAGTCCGTGACATTTTGCATAAATTTCTAGAGTAGTTTGTTGATTTCTGGAAAAAGAAAATGCTGAGCTTTGATAGGTGTTACAATAAGTCTTCAGATTGTTTGTTGAAAAATGGCCATGTTAATTTTACGTTTTCCAGCCCATGATCATTGGACACATTCCTTCTCATTGAGGTAAATCTTCCTTACTCTTTTTCAGTAACATCTTGTAGCTTTGGTGTAAAATTCTACACTTCACACGTTAAATTTCATCTTGTGGACTTTGTTATTTTTGAAGATTATGTATGAAATTATTTTCTTAACTAAATTTTCATAATTTCCTTTTTTATTCTATAAAATTCTAATTATTTTATAAAATTCTATATTATTAACTTATATTTTATATTAATAACTTACATGAAAATATTAGCTATATATGCATAATTTTACTTTTTATTCTATAAAAATTCTATATTATTCCATAAAAAAGGAAAGAAGTAAAAACCACTTTTTAAAAAAATTTACTTTCTTATTTAATTATCTTGACTTTCGCTCATATTTAAGGTGAGAGTGGGAATTGTAGTGTGAATCATGACTGTCCCTTTAAGGCCATATATTAAAGGTTTAGTCCCTGGTCTCTAGAAAATCAAGTTTTGGGAGTGGTAGAACTTTTAGGAGATGGGGACGAATGGATGATTGAAGTGTATACTAAAGATGATTTGTCGATGTTGGGATGTGAGGTTTTCTTCTGTTTTTCTTTGCTTCTCAGCTGTTATGAAATGCAGGGCTCAGCAGCCATACCACTCCCCTCCCCCACAATGACATTTTTCTGCCACCTGGGCCCAAAACAATGGGGCTAAATTAGGAGATAACACTAGGAAGAGAAGAAAGCAGGCAGCCTGGCCTCTTCCCCTAGGATATCAAGGAGCCAGAGCTTTAACATGAGATCTAACTGATAGCTGGTTAATTACATGACAGTGGGGAGTTCATTAATTAATTGCAACTCTTCTAATGTACACAGAACAACATCGTCATGATGGAATGGAATGGAAGAGGATGTTTCCAAAGGCACGCAGGAAGGTTCCCACTGAACATAACCTGAAGTGGTAATGTTAGGAAAGGAGGTACTTTATACTGGCCAGTCAGTTGGTTGTATCAATAACTGGCTCACAAATTGAGGAATATTCAGCTGTATAAAGAGAAGGAACAGCACTAGCTGTCCAGTGAGTGAAGCATCACTGAAATAGCCTGGTGATGAAGTATCAAGGAAGCTTGGATAGGGTAACTCTCATGCTGGGTTGCCTTGCCCAGCCTCAGTACAAGGGGAGGTGCTTAGTCTTACTACAACTTGATACACCATGCTTTGCTGATACCCATGGGAGGCCTGCCCCTTTTTGAATAGAAACAGAGGAGGAGTGGATTGAAGATGGGACAAAGCAGAGGTGGGGGGATGGATTGGGAGGAGTGGAAGACAGGGAAACTGTAGTCAGGACATGGAAAAAAGAAGGAAGGAAGGAAGGAAGGAAGGAAGGAAGGAAGGAAGGAAGGAAGGAAGGAAGGAAGGAAGGAAGGAAGGAAGGAAAGAAGAAACTAGAGATTGTCTCTTCCTCCAGAACACTGAACAGTCTACAAACACATTCCTAGAAGTACAACATTAAACAGAATCCCTTATACCATGTAGTGAAATCAGCTGTTTGTCAGTTTTGTTTATTTTAAGCTTAAGATACAGAAATGCTTTGTTTCAATTTAGATACCTTGAAATACATTATCCAAGAGATAGTTGAGGGGCTTGAGAAATATGAGTTATTGAGATTTAGTTTATCTTCTGCAGTCTATCTTGATTTCAATTCATAGATTCATACATTTTAATAGGGCCTGGATATCTGTTCACTCAGTATTTTGCTTTAAAAATTGAATACATATAAAGTCAAGGATGTCCCCAAGTTTTGTTCAAGTGATCCATAAAATCTAGTTGTTGAGCTCTGTGCTGTCTGAGTTTTCAAGGACATATAGTCCAGACACTTGTAATTTTCCATGAGAGTACTTCAGTACAATAATAAATTATTTATAGCATATATATATATATATATATACACATACACACACACATATGTGTGTGTGTGTGTGTGTGTGTGTGTGTGTGTGTGTGTGTGTGTGTGTGTGACTGTGTGTCTGTGTGTGTTGTTCTGAATTCACAAATGGAAAAGAAACTTGGGAAGACATAACCAATATAAAATCAAGAAATAAGAAATAAAAATTATTTTCTCAATGAAAAATATTATGATCTAAGTAGTGGTCTATGGTGATAAATTACATGTGAAACACTGAATATTTATACATCTAAATGGAGTAGATATACCTATCCATTTAGTATGAAAGAATAGTTATAGTCTTTTCCAAAAATGCATTTTACATTTAACATTAATGGGAAGTAATGAGCCCCAACCTATTGAAGACATGTGCTTATCTATTTCTATTACTAAAACATCATATACACAAATGTTTTCAATATGAAGCAGACTTTCAGAAATATTTTTGAATATACACATTTGTTCTGGGCCTGTAGAAAAAAAAAAGAGTCAATCTGCACAACACAATTTTTTTGTTGTTGTTTTTTTCGAGACAGGGTTTCTCTGTGTAGTTTTGGTGCCTGTTCTGGATCTTGCTCTGTAGACCAGGCTGGCTTCAAACTCACAGAGATCCACCTGCCTCTGCCTCTGCCTCTGCCTCCTGATTGCTGGGATTAAAGGCATGTGCCACCATCACCCAGTGATGTACAACACAAGTTTAAAGCCAAGAATTTTAGAGTGTATGATATGAGTCCATATTAAGTCTTATAACTAGGCATGGGGTCATGCAATATTTGATAGAAGTAAAACATTACTGAACATGTAACTATGAAAAGTTAATTCAAAATCAAACATGTGGTGAATTCAAACTATCTTAGTAACATTCACCCATGCAGTATTATATAAAATTTTCAGAATTGAGTTCTGAACATGCAGTGAGCATACCATCACAGCATGCAAAGCCAACATATGATGTATGAGTATGTTTCAATTTACAGTGTTTTAATTGTGCATACAAATTTTTCTGCCATTGGTGAAGCATAGGTAGTTTAATTACATGGAAAAAGCTTTTAACATTTCTTTTTGCCATCACCTTTCAATATGTAGCTATCAGATTAGCAAAACTTTGAATTGAAATATATTAGAACATTTGATTTTAAAAAATTGAATAGCTGGGCATGTTGGTGCATGCCTTTAGTCCCAGTACTCAGGAGGTAGAAGCAGGCAGATGTAAGTGAATTGAAGGCCAACCAGGTCTATAAAGTGAGTTCCAGGACAACCCAGGACTGCATAGAGAAACCCTGTCTCAAAAACATACACATAAACAAACAAAATTGAGTTATTGATCTCATTTTACTAAAAATTTATTAAATTAATTTTGTATTGGACTTTTGATAGTATCTCCACAAATTTCTAAAATAACTCTAAGCATATTTCTGCATGTAGTACGTATATACATATACATCACACACACACTCACATATCATTAGCATTGATGATTAGTGCAGATTTGAGGAAGGAATATGGGGAGGGATAACAAACATTAAAAGCATTTTGAAAAGCCATAGATGAAAGCATACAATTGTAAACACTTACTAAAATACAAATATATAGATGAGGAACTTAAACGGAGTTACTGTATAATGGGACAAATAATTCTTCAACTAGACATTTATGGTAACAAGTAAAACCCCCAGAATGAAGAATGAGTTACATCTTGTTGAAGCATTGTCCAAAGGGTCCCATAGACCTCCCTAAACATTACAGAATATTGACAATGCTATTGCTTACCTTCTACAAACTGTCACTAAAGCCCTCTTCCTGAAGTCACCACTTACTTATGCCCTCAAGAAACCTAGGTGATGGCTAACTAGAAGTTTCATGCCTACTGACCAACATTTGTGGTATGAAAGGCACTATGCATACTACTAGAGAAGAAAAATAACTGTTAGTATCACTCAGCCATGAACACTGTGATTTTCAGTAGTAACTTGAGAATAAGATATATTGTCATAATAATAGAACAAATATAGGAGTAACCAACCATTTATTAAAATTAGATTTAAGGCCCGTTCCATGAGATGGAACCCATGCTTGACAGTGTTAAAGTGGCCAAGAACCTGAGAGTGGTTAGGTTATGGGCCCTAGGGAAAACCATTCTACTATTTTTCTGCTTAATGAGTAATAAAATGACAGCTAATGACATATTGTATATCCAATAGATCAGTGCCTCACTCAACTCACATTAGAGAAGTTTTTTTCTTGAAGTCTATTTTAATTAAAACAAAAATTCACAATCAGGCAATGTACAGAGTGTAATAGAGTTTTGGCACACTCAGCCCTAAATGTGATCTCTTTATTAAATCCTTAAAATCAAAGCTCAGGGATCTATACTGAAGAGGATGTGGAAAGACTGTAAGAGATAGAGGTGGTAAATGATTCATGAAACAGTATCTTCCAGGAATATAAGAGATATGAACTCATGGAGTCTGGATAGTACTTACCAGATTTGTACAAGTCCAAGCCAAATAAAATACCTGTCCAGAGAAGGGAAAGAAAGCACAAAGTCCCATATATAAAGTTATTTATATTTGTATCTGCTGAAAAAGGGAAAATGAATTATCCCAAATAGAGTGATAATGGATACATTAACTACACTCCATGTTTAGGACCACAAAATGTACTTTATGTGTTTTCTTTGTTTTGTTTTGCTTTTATTTTTGTCTTTGAGATTTTTTTTATTTGTTTTGACTTTTTTTAAGAGAGGAAAAACATAAAGTTGAATGGGTAGGGAAGTAGGGGGGATCTGCTAGGAGTTGGAGGAAGGGAAAGAATATAATCCAAACATAGTATATAACATAAATTTAATCTGACAAACAAAAATAAAAATATTCAACAATTCTGAAAACAATTGAACATTCTATAGCATCAAATATTTAGTTTTGGTTTAACTATGTAAAAATAATTAAACAACCATTTTATTTGCTTTCATATTTAATTACATATATATATAATTAATTAAATGATATGAGTATGTGTGTCCTGACCTGAATATACAAAGCTCCAGGGTTTCATAAATGTTTCTCCAGCAAAAAAAGGTTATTAGTGAACAAATATCAAAGATGCCTGCTCTGTAGTAATTCTCCAAGCTTATATAGCAATCACATTTTTTTTCTCTTTTCCAGGAAAGAGAAAAAAAATGTTCTTGAATTAATTTTTATATTTGGTTGATTTTTAAAGATTTAGTAAACATTAAATTATAAACTAAAATCTAAAATGAAATCCTTAAGTAAAATGATATTTGATTTTCATGTGCGCGTGTGTGTTTGTATGTGTGTATATATGTGTGTGTTCAAATTGCATATTCACATACAGAAACATAGCTTGTTGGTCTACATCTTTATAGATAGCATTCATTCATTAAAATATTAAAAGAACATCTCAGAATGGAAAAAGTAGTAACAATTTCTTATTTCTCATGATTAATGAGAAATATGAGAAACAGGGATTGTGCTCTTAACTCTATGAAGCTGGTTGTCTTTTTGGGACAGCAACTGTGAGCAATATATGATACAGTTTGTGGTCTGATGCAGAAGGAGCTGGGACAGTGTCCTCAGCAGTGTGACCTGCACTGTCATCCAGACCTTCTAGCCACTGCTCAAGATCTTCTGATTATACAGGCGTGTTAACAGCCCTTGCTTGCTTAGAGCACACTGTATGCCAATGTCCTCCAGACAGTAGACAGTCCGTACTAAGTGAACTACAGGTTAACATCTGGCAATAGGTTACTTCATTAGTTGGAGCTCCTAAGAGGACTTTTCCAAACTTGATCCCACAAACGTCATAAGAAGTTATTCCAATGAATTGCAATCTAAGGATCAAGTAAACATCTCTTTGATGACAGTATTTAGCATAGTTAATATACTAACATGCTAAATCACAAAATACAGGTGACTATTCCACAAATGTAATTGGGAAGCTTATTTTAGGAAGCATTCAATATGATATCCCTTATTTGATTAATTCGTTGGTTGGTTTAAGGACAATATCTCATGAGGTGGCACAAGATGGCCTTGAACTTGTGATCCTTCTGCCTCAGCATCCCAAATGCTGGAATTACAGGTGTCTCCACCATGTATGTCAGTAAATATATATTTTAGCAGTCAATTTTTCCATTTCTATCATCAAAATAGAGCTGGGCCTTGTTGCAACCATTTCAAATGATAATCAGAGGCCACACAAACTCTAAGGCATTCTAGCCAAGCATGGATACTGGAACATTTACTCACATGTGATGGAGAGCACTCTGACCTCTGGATTTGAAACATTGGGAAATTTAAACATCTGTCTTCAAGTCTTTTAATTATGTTCATTTCTTGTTAAAATTTTACATTCATAATCCTACATCATTTTTTTTCACATTATATTCTCTTAATTCTGTGATTGTTTCTGAAAGGGTATATGGCGCTGGTTTGGCAGACAAAGAGTCAGGAGCCATGGTTACTAGAGTTAGAATGAGCTTTATTAGAGAGAAGAGGGGATAGGACAGGAGAAGCCATGCCTGGTGGAGGGAGGGAAGCAGGGCAGAGCACATAGCAGAGAGGAACCAGAAAGAGAGCGTGGGGGTCCATGTGTGCCGCTTTTTAAGGTGGAGATTGCATGATCACGCAGCAGTATGCAGTTACCCACACCCCTTGATGATGTAAGACACGTTAGACCCGGAAGAGTGAAAGCAGTATTCTAACAATTTCTCCATAATAAATGTGCTTAATGTATTAGTATACTTTCCTATTTCTGTGATAAACACCATGAGCAAAAGCAATCTGAGGTGAATAGGGTTTATTTCCCTTTACAGTCCTTCATGAAGGGGAGTCAAGGCATGAACCTGGAGGCAGGAACTGAAGCAGAGGCTATGAAAATAGGCCACTTACTGGCTTGCTCCGCCTAGCTTTCTTGCTCACTTTGCTTTCTAATACAGGACGGAACCACCTTTAAATATTGCTGCTTTCCACAATGTAGACATTTGTGAGTTTTACATACTCTATTCTTCATTTTGCTGAAAGTTTCCTAACTTTAGTGTATAAGAAGTGCGTCTCTTCCTGGGGCTATGCACGATGTTGACACAATGAGGGCTGATCAGTTTACATGAGCAGATTCTTTTTCTTTGATGATTTAAATAGCAAAAATGCAGGAAAAGCAAGGTCTCAGTACTCAGCTAACTTTCCCTGTTTTTTATATTGTAAATATTTTTTGAAATTACACTATAATTATATCATTCCCTCCTTCCTCCCACCAAGCCCTCCAACATACTTCCAACCTGATCTCTTTGAAATGCATGGCCTCCTTTTCATTAGTTCTTTGACTCAGTTGAGGCTTTATGAGCTTTCCCCCTTCTGTGTTAGCATATCTCTTGTTTGCTATAGTCTAGGCTTCCTGAAGCAGAAATAAACAGCAAAGAAAGACTTCAAACTAAAGCAGGGACCCTCAAATGGGAATGGAGTTGGTTTGGCCAAGCAGAAACCATACATTTGAGAATGAGATGAGTTCCCTTTGTTCCTCAGAACTGTCTTGTTCCTGCTCTTGCAGGGCAGTAGGAGACCCAGCCCCTAGGAAGTTTGAAAATCTTACTGAAAGGATCTTGGAGAGAGAGAGAGAGAGAGAGAGAGAGAGAGAGAGAGAGAGAGAGAGAGAGAGAGAGAGAGAGAGAGAGAGAGAGAGAAAGAAAAAGCAGGAATTCAGTCACCTTAAATGTTGAAGTGGAAATATATTAATCTACCTAGAGCCACTATCCTGTCTGTCTATTGATCTGCCAGGGATCTGTTAAACCCCTATTCCCTCCCAAAGACACTTGTTAGATGCACATTTATGCTTTTATGTGTTGTACAAATAAGCCATAGTATATATTTGGCTCTTCCTTAATGGTACTTATTGCCAAATGTCTAAATTAGAAAAACAAAACAAAACAAACAAAGACAAAGAACATGAAAAATTTTGTTATCCGATACTATTTTCTACAATTTCACTTTTATCATTCCTTACCTATTGCATTGGTATCTTACATCCTGATTTGAACCAGGCAATGGTAGTTCATTAATGGTATAAATTCATTATTCTTCTATTTTCAATAACATTAAAGAAATCATTCATAAACCATTCAAACCTTTCTTGAATGCAACTTACTTTTACATATTTCCAAAACTTTCAGTGGAAAGGCAGATTAAGAATGAAGCTTTCTAAATCTAGATAGTTGGCTCAGTCAGTAAAGTGCTTGCTTTGCAAGCACAAGAACTGAGTTTGCGACCCAGGATGCACATAGAAACAGCCAGATATGATGGCATACACTGTTAATTAGAGCGTTGGTGAGAGAGAAAAAAGGGCAGATTTTGGGGTTCATTGGGCTGCCAGATTACTTGTGGTGAGATGCAGCCAGTGACAGACCCTGTTTTAAAAGAAAAAAGTGGACAATTCCTAAGGAATGACACTCCAGAATGTCCTCTGGCCTCCACACAAGTGCATGAACACCTGCACGCGCGCGCGCGCGCGCACACACACACACACACACACACACACACACAGACAGACAGACAGACATATGTATGTGTACACACACACACATACACAATAAAATCTGATAAGCTTGTTCATTGTTGATTGAAGTTCATGTAGCAGAAATCATAATCTCCATTTAGTATCTGGATGATTTATGCTTCTGTCGATTAACATTTTCTTGCTACTGCTAGTTGAATCTTTGGAATCTCATAGATTTTTCAAGCATGGGTCATGTTTAAAATGTATTAGGATATCAAATCCTTAGATTAATTCATTGCTTACTACCTAAAGTCTCAGTGGTTAACATCTGAACTTTGAATATTGCAGATCTTTTTAAATCCTAAATATGAATGCTTGACTGTGTGTGATTAAGTCCTTAGGATTCTACTACAGATTTTAATTGTGTAACCTCTTTGCAGTGGGTTACATCCCTATGGCTCTTCACATTAACTGAAATACTATGATATCTTTAAAACATGAAATTCACTCTTCTGTATGTAACAGCGATACTCATGTCATCATGCTTTGGTCAACATTTGGAACTTTTGTATCTGAGCACTCTTCAGAGGAACTTTTTCTGGCTCATGAAAAAAGCTTTTCATTATCTATTTTCATAATGGAATTAATAAAGAATAACTATAAGGCTTTAGGAAAATCACATGTGTTAATCAGATGGTGAACAGGTATTTATGAGATAACTTTTATGGATTGAGTGAACTTTGAGTTCCATAAATAGGACAAGTACTCAGTCTCCTTGAGAAAAAAATATTTTAATACCAATAAATAATAAGAATAATAATGAAAAATCTTTTCAGTGAGAATAATAAGATTCAAATGATGGCCTAGAGATGGCACAGCAGATTACCCAGGTTCAGTTTTCAGTACACAATTGGAAACTCACAACTGTCTGTTACTCTGTTCCAGGGGATAAGAGCCCTTATTTGTGTCTCTGGGGCACAAGGAATGTGTGTAGTACACATACATTCATGCATGCAAACACTCATACAAATAAAATGAAATAAATCTTGAAATAATAGAAAGAAAATGATAGAGTATACAACATTTCAAGTCACCTTCAAACCTATCCAAAGGGGCTGAATTTGATCTGGACTTTGATTCTGTTAACTCAAAGGAAAATGAAGAGTATTGAGAGAATATCTGTGAACTTAGAGCATGTGTGACAGAACTCTTCTGGGATTTCATCTATGCAGAGAGAAAGAGTTATGACATCAAATTATAAGACTTGAGTCTTCCCAGTAAATTCCTGCTGTCTCTTACTTATTTCTTTGACAAAATAAGACAGATAAATCATATTATGACACAGAAATACATAGCTGGAAATGGAAGCCATATTCACACAAAGATATATAAATTATGTATTCACATGGTTATTAAAAATAAAAGTTTTATTAGATTAAAAAATCAGTCCATATAACTCGAGCAAGGTATTGCTTTTTAAGAATAAAATAGCAAACTTTTAATATGTGAATACTATAGTACACATTTGACTATAGAGTTGACAGAACTATCATTCATAAAAAGCAGCTGAACTGCTAATCATATGCTTAATCATCTTGCATCAGATAGTGAGGCCAGCTGCCACCTCTTCTCTAATCATGTGCTATGGATTCAGCACCTAGCACAATGGCACAAAAATGCAATAACCTGCAAAACAACCAGTTGTAGAGCCCATCCCTGCCTTCATCGGGTGACACTCTCACATCATCTTTCTTCAGACATTCTGCCTTTCTGTAGCATTATAGGCATCTTGGAGAAGGCTTACCTTACAAAGTGCTGATGCCAGCTTTTTCATGACACATGCCGGGTGACAGAAATATAAGGAGGTACAGATTTTCCAGTCCAACTCTGTAAAGATCCATAATGAAAAGCAAGAAATCAGGCCAGGGGACTCATGTCCTCAGCATGATTGGACCATAAACCAACTACAGTGAGGATGTGCTCTGTGGAGAAATTAGATTGAGTCAGGCGACTGAGGGACAAGAAGTCATGAGATCCTGTTAATCCTCTAAATTATAAATAGGACTGAACAAGAAATGGTGTGCCTGTTTTGTTTTTAGTTTTACATAATTGTACCTGTCGTGGACTAAGTTTGTTCCTACTTTATAAAGTTTCTTTGTTAAAATCAAATGCTCAGTACCTCCCAGTATGGCTGTATTATAATACTTAATTTTTATAAAGGTGGTCAAGTTAAAACTATGCTATATGAATGGACTCATATAATTTAGTAAAATTGGTATCTTTCCAGATGATACCCTCCAAGGCTTGAGGACCCTATGGAAGAAGGAATAAAAAGGATGTAAGAGCTGAAAAAATAGAGAGTCAAGAACTGAAACATTGTCTCATTGGCCTGACATGAACTTAACAATAGTTGCAATTGCCTGCATGGGGTCTAAAGAAGACTGAGCCAGTATCATCAACTATAGATGAAGGAGGAGCTCATGGGTCCATCCCTACCTGGGGAAATTAATGGAAGTAGAGTTCTGCTAGAGGAGACAAAGTCATTGTCTTCAGTGCTGTGGCATTTGGTGAGCTTCAGATCTTTGCCCATATAAGTGGCCCTGATCCAACTCTGCTGACCATAAAGGAAAACAAAATCAAAACAAAAAATGTGAAGGTTGGTAGTGTGTGTGTGTGTGTGTGTGTGTGTGTGTGTGTGTGTGTGTGTGTGTGCGCGCACGCGCGCGCACGCGCACTCTTTTCTCTTTGGTCTTTTGGGAGTCCACCACCCAGCTCCCAAATAAATCACATACGGAGACTTATTATCACTAACACATGCCAAGCCTTTGTTTGGCTTGCTTATTGCCAGCTTTTACTTAACTTAAATTATCCCATCTACCTTTTGCCTCTGGGCTTTTACCTTTCTTTTACTTTTGTAAACCTTACTTTCACTCTAACTCCATGGCTGGCTGTGTAGGTGGGTGGCTGGCCTTTTTTCTCTTGATCCTTTTCCTATTCTTCCCAGATCTCTCCTTCTATTTATTCTTTCTGCCTAGCAGCCCCACTTATCCTTTCTCCTGCTTTGCTATTGGACGCTCAGCTCTTTATTAGGCCATCGGTGTTTTGGACAGGCAAAGTAACACAGCTTCACAGTTAAACAAATGAAACATAAAAAATGCAACACATCTTTGCATCATTAAATAAATGTTCCATGATATAAACAAATGAATTACATCTTAAAATAATATTCTACAACAGGTAGGTTGGTGTGTGTTGGTGGAAATGGGATAAGACGGTCTTGAGAGATAAGTGTGAACAGAATGCACAATTCATGTATGTATGCTTGCAAAGAATAATAATTAAGTTAAAAAATTACAAAAATAAGATATCAGGACATAGATGCCCAATGGAGAAAAAACTATGTGAGGACAGTGCATGAAGATGGCTGCCTGCATGACATGTAGAGAAGTCTCAGATGACACCAAATCCTACTGAAACCTAGGTTTCAGATTCTGAAACTTAAGCATAATAAACCTCTAATGTATAGGGCACCCTGTCAATTATCATACATTGCTTGGTACTCTTAGCAAATAAATGCAGGAGTACTTCTGAAAACTTTAATTGTAGACTAGGATTCAAATCTATGATCTATGTATACTATATTCACATCATATATTTTCACATATTTCTGATCTTTTAGGGTTTTTTTTGGTTTTTTTTTTCTTTCTTTCTTTTTTTTTTTTAACGATCCAGGAAAGCTTCAATGACATAAAGTGGCCAGTTGAAAGTTGAAGAGGTCAAGATTGACCATAGGCAATTTGAATGAGAATACTCAAGGGCCTCCTAATTATTATCTGAAGCTTCTTTTTTAAATAACATATTTTTTTGGATTCTTTACAAATTTTACATTATGTGCCATAATTCTGTTCACCTTTCAGTTCCCCCATATCTGCTCCTCACCCTCCCAAAAAAAATTAAAAAATTCAAACCAAATCAAACCAAACAAGCAAGCAAACAAACAGCAACAAAAAACAAAGGGGGAAAAAAAAACTCCTTCATCTTTCCCACCTCTTCATTTGTCTTAGTGGCATTGGGAGTCTCAGAGTGTGTTTTGGGACACTATTTTAAGATGTATTACATTTGTTTAAACTGTGGAATATTTGTTCAATAATGCAAAGATGTGCTGTGTTCTTTTATGTTGCATTTGCTTAACTCGGTGAAGCTGTGTTACTTTGCCTGTCTAAAATGCCTGGTTGGTCTAATAAAGAGCTGAATGGCCGATAGCAAGGCAGAGGAAAGGATAGGCAGGCCTGCCAGGCAGAGAGAATAAATAGGAGCAGAGATCTGGGAGGACAGGATTGAAGAGCAAAAAGAAGAGGAGAGGAGGACTCCAGGGGCCAGCCACTACAGAGTAACCACACAGCAAACCACAGTGTATTAAGTAAAAAAAGAAATACAGAAATATAGAAAGGTCAAAGCTCAGAGGCAAAAGATAGATGGGATAATTTAAGTTAAGAGAAGCTGGCTAAAAACAAGAAAAGCTAAGGTCGGGCATTTATAAATAAGAATAAGCCTCTGCGTGTGATTTATTTGGGAGTTGAGTGGCAGGCCCCCCAAAGAGCAAAGAGTCAAAGAGTAAAAAACAAACAACTACAAGTGTGTCACACAGTATACCCCTTCGTCCAATCAACTTGACTTGCAAATGTTCATTGTAATGAGTCATTGATCTGGTCCAAGGTCTGTGGTTTCTGGTACTCCATCATCACTGATCCTCACCAGAACTCCTCTCTGATATCTCACTGCCACCCAGTCATGGAGATCCTACAGGTATTGTTCCACAGAACCAGTCCCTTGAGAGCTCCATCAGGTCATGGATGTGGTAGATGGCAGGATGGGCCAACCCAAGGCCTGGCTGTGGACCTTGGTGGCAGCTCAACTGGTCAGTCCAGGCCACTGCCCCACCTCAGGTGAGGGGTGGGGGGAGCTAGCACTCCCATGTCCATGTCATCAGGGCCAGTTCTCCCTCACCTCTGGTGAGGGGTGGAGGTCATCTTTCCTGAGTATAGGGGCCAATTCTTTCATGAGGGTCGTGACCAGCTCTCTTTCTGCAGTGTCCAGTGAGGGGCAGGGTCAGCTTTCCCAGCGCCATTGAGGGGCTGAGCCAGCTCAGCATGGTCTTCTGATTTTGTCAGAGAGTGTTTCTATGGCTCTCTTTGGTAACATGAGCCACAGCCATCAACACAGATGTCAGCTGCAGGACTACACACCCTGACATGGTCCTTGGCCACAAGTGGTACTAACTTTAGCTATAATTAAACTTTAAAAGAGTGATTCTTTGAACATAATTCAATAAATAAGAAAATGGGTCATCTGGAAATACTCTCTTGAAAAGAAAAATGTTTTTTCATATTGAATTTTTTATTTATTAATTTGGTGTGGTGTATGCATATGTGTGTGTTGGTGTACATGTGCATGTTGCTTGTGTGGACATCTTTGGGGATTGAGCTCTTTCTCTCTATGCTGGGGGTTGGGGGTTGAACTTAGATCATTGGGTTTTCCAGCAGACCCCTTTACCCAATGAACTGTTTTGCCGGCCAGTGACATACTTTAACACTCAGTTGTGGGGACTCAGAGTATTATTTACAATAACCATAACATCTTAAATGCATTTTGTGTCATTTTTTTATTTATACACAATAGTTAAGGAAATAATATTCTCACAGTTTGTGAGGATTTCATACACTTTTCCTATGTGAATATAGGCAAATAATAAAATGAAAATGTAAAGAAAAATATCAGTTAATGCTTCTGTTACAGAAGTTTATTTCATCCCTAAGAGTAAATAGGCAGACACCTACATCACTCACAAACGTTTGAGACAGCTACAACATGGGAGTGTTAATCTTTTCTCCCAAATACAGATTTCATATACTCAATATGTTTCTAAAGAATAAATAGATGCTAGGTTAAAAAATAAGAAAAATGAAAATATTTATAGAGGCCTAAGGGTTAGCAGTACACATGAGCAATCTAACCAAGGCATAAAGCAAAGATAGTTATCTGCCCGCTTCCTCTCCCTGTCCAGTTCATCTCCACAGATGTTCAAGAGTTCATCTTCTCCCTCTGGTCACCCAAGACACCTAGAAAATAACAGCTATGCATAGCATGGCTAGCCAGCAGGACAGGGGACAATGGTGCCATTGAATGGTACTGCTAAGTGCTTCATTCTGCATCTAATTGCTGTGAGATGTTTGGGATTCCCTGTAGTTTCAGGGGGTCAGATTTTCTGACTGTAAAGAAAATGTTTCCAACAGAGGGAGATGAAAAGAATTTAAGAACTTGATTTTGTTGTTTTTGTCTGTTGGGTAGATGTTTTGGAAAGTATCTTTCAGAGACCATCTGTAGAATAGATAAAGGCACACTTATATAACAGTTGGCATCGTCACCCCCTTAGAAATCCATACAGAACCATATACGTGACACCATTGTATATAAATGAAGCATCATGACAATCAGAAGCTGAAACTTAGAACAGCATGGACATACCCACACAGTGAGCAGGTGGTTGGATGTCATTTGGAGTATAAATAATGGTGAATATTCAGTCATTTCACTGTGCATTGCTAATTGCTTTATATAATTAAACTCCTGTATTCTAAAGACACTTTGATAATATTCGTACTAGAGCTGCCACTTTAAAAGAGGGGACACTGAAGATTGTAGGTGCTAAGTTTCTTGCCTAGAATATTTATTTAGGAGGTTACATCAACATGAATTCTCTCAGCTGGAAAAGTGATTTCATTACTTTGAACAAGAGAAAGGAAGGGATTTCTGCTTAGGAGTTCAAAATCCATGAACAGAAAATGCCAGTGTCTCTGATTTGTGTGGGAGATCAAAATTCAGATACCTGGGCATTAACTGGATTTTAAATATTTTTAAATGCATGACATATGTGTGCATTCAACCACTTTTAATGTGAGCCATCCAGACATTTTTTACAGTTTAAATTATTTAGGATCCCAAGGCAACCTACCCATTATCTGTGCTGCCATGAAAATTAGCACATGATATTTCTGAAGGTGTGTCAAAGCTTATTAAGCCACAATCACAGAACTACAGCAGATGCACAATGATGTCTGGAGTTTAGAGAACAAATTCCCTGGAGTCATAGAGTAATTGCAAACCAAATATTCTCTAAAAAATGCCATGATTTGCTAGAGGCACAAAACTCCCTTCTCCAACAAATGTGACAATATATTCCATTATATATGACTTTTAATAAACACGCTCACATTATATTCACAGCTGAAAGTAAAGAGCCACAACCACAAGCAGAGTATATCAACAATCCCCTGCCTTGCATATATTTCTTTTTATGTATTAACATATAGGTATGATAACCAATTTTGTTTAATAAAGCCATTATGTAAGTATTCACTTTCCCAAGTAGGAACAGAACACACACATTTACTATGTAAATATATTTCCATGTATAATATATGTTTCTGGTGGCATGTCTGCAGACTATAATTTTATTTTTCCTTTTGTGTTTTTGAGACGGTGTCTCTTAGTGCTCCAGACTGACAATTCTCCTGTCTCGTATTCCTGAGTCCTGATATTCCAAGTGTGTATCTTCATAGTGAGACTGTTAATCTCATATACTGACTATCCATACCTGGCAGAATGATTCATCTTCCCCCAAAGCAGAGAAATTAACCAAAATTTAATGCCTCAAAAATACATTTTAAAGAAGTTCTTTATTGAGTATCTACTTTGCTTATTTTTCAACGCATTTCATCCACTTTCAAGATGCATCAAAATCTTTTCCAGTGTGATTATAAAAATGATAGATATCATGAAAATTGTTATTTTAGATGTGTATTAATGGGAACTTTTTTTTGGCCTGAGATCAGCCATTAAGAATATATCTACTTATGATAGAGAAATTAATAGTTCTTTATTCACAGAAATATTTCTATGAATATATGAGCTCTGACATTTATAAAATGTATTACTTATCAAGTACATAGAAAGAATTATTATGTTGAGTATATTGCTCTGTACATCATTTTCTCAATTAATATTGTAGTTTGGTTGACTTTCCTTATTAGAATATAACTTTAAATAAAAGCAACCACTGTTCAAATGGATGTGTACATTTTCATTACTCATAGCTTTTTTCAGCTAAGTGGATTCCTTCTCAGTCTACACACTGCCCTACTTATGTCCAAGCTATTTGCAGCAAATTGGTTAAACATTATCTTTTGAGTTTTGATTTTCATTCTTCCTCCTTTCTGATAAGCATACCAATCCACAAACACTGCTCAGTTTCTCTTTGTTAGTGAGATTCAAGATTCAAGGGAAGAGCTTACTTTAATCAATAGTAAAGTATATGTTGGACATCTAATGACTATTGACTTTGGATAAAAAATGGGTTTTTCTTTGCTTAACAATATTGCTTTCTTACTACCTTAATGAAGTTAACGGAGATGACATTTTAAAAAGGGACTGTCATATAGCACTGCATCCTCATTCTTTTCCTATCATCTTTAACTTTGCTCTGACACCACTGTAAGCTTTGATTACAACATTTCCAGTACCCATAGCCTAGTATCTTCTTGTCTTTGCTTTATTCTATAGCTAAAATGTTGATAATTTTCTTGTCAACATTTTTGCTGTTACTAATCTTCAATGTTCTGAACCTGGAAAGTAATAATCCTTAAGAATTTCTTTTTGAATGCCAATGATCTTCCATTTATTTCTTTGTTATCTTTTGCAAATTAACATGTTCAGTGTTCAACTACTTTGTAGTGACACATACACTTCCATGTTTTGTATAATTTATGCATTTATTTAGTATCCATGACCTATAAGAAATGCATCAGAATTTACCTAAAAGTCAAAGCCATGGCCAATGCTTTTCTGCATTATTGAGTAATTCACAGAAATACCTTTTCCTTTTATCATTATGCACTTAATATCAGCTCATGTGTCTCTTTTGTAATTAAATCTTTAATAATTCAATAGATATTTATTAAGCCTTTATGAAGTATAATAAGAATTACTTTTAGGCACTAGAGCTACAGCAATAAGAAAACCTATACAAGTTTTTTCCCTCAGGAAGAAAGCTAATGAAGGATTGTTAGGATCAGGGAAAGGTGATGTCAAGTGGGTAGTCAAAGTAGACCACATTGAGAAGGAAGTGTGAGAGCAAAGTTTGGAAATAAGCCAGGCAACATGTTCTCCTACAGGTACCTGAAAGAGCTTTCTGCACAAACAGTAAAAGAGAGAAAGAGGGAGAGGGAGAGAATTTAAAGGTTGAAACAGGTCTGTACTGTTCATAATGGCTTGAGAAGAAAAATAAAGAGGAGAAAAGAAGAAAAATCAGATTAGAACCATAGTGAATTTTTTTAACTTCTGACTTGAATGGTAAGAGAGGAGGTAAGGTAAGTTTTAGTTCAAAGAACATTGACGTGAGTTTGTTTCAAAATGATTTTCTGATAGCATTGTTGAGAATGTTCAGTCTTGGGAAATGGCTAGAAACAAGGAGACTTATCTGATATGGCAAGAAAAAAAAAGAGGCAAAGAAGTGACTGCTCTGTGCTTTTCCTGATGCAATGACTGGTTTCCACACATTTATTCTTTATTTTCCCCATTAGAAAATTCATGTTCTAATTAATGTTCTCTTTAGAGCCTAGGAGGATGTAGTTTCTGTCACTAGAATTGACAGTGGTTCATAGAAGGAAACATGGAGTGCTCACCATGGAATTTTGAATTTATTTACTGATATATGAGCCCAATCTGGCTCATAGCCCAAGAAATGAGCACAAATAAAATAGTGTTGTTTAAGACATTCTCAAGAAATACAAAGATTGAATGCAATACACTTGAAAATTAATATTGTGGTGTCATGTCTCCAGCTATAACTTAATCTGTGCATCATCATTAATAAGATTTCCAGAAAAAACATCAGTACCCACTCTCTTGCTCTATGATCTTTTCTTAAATTCTTTATTATATTGTAGTATTTATTTATTTATTTATTTATTTATTTATTTATTTATTTATTTATGGTGTGTGTGTGAGTGAGAGATAGAGATAGAGATAGAGATAGAGATAGATAGATAGAGAGAGAGAGAGAGAGAGAGAGAGAGAGAGAGAGAGAGAGAGAGAATGAATGATCATTTGGAAGTCAGAGGGGAATTTTCAGTAGTTAGGTCTCTCCTATTGTGTGTATCTTATGGACAGACCTCAGGTCACTAAGTTTGACAATAGGATTCCTTTACCTACTAAGCCCAGCCCCCCCCCTTTTTTTTTTAATCACTTAAGGAAAGTGTACAGACTCTTCAATCTCTGCTACTTAGCTAAGGTCTTGGTGTGGTTTTCATCATCATGAGCATTACTAAGTCAGCCTGTCTTCTCAACAAACAAATTATCATCACCTGATGGAGGTTGTATCTCTTCCTGGATAACCTACATTTCTCAGCACTCCTCCCCATTCTCCAACTCTTATATTCTATCCTCTCTGTGATGTTCCCCAATCCTTGGCAGGGGTTGGGGGTTGATAAAAAATATCCCATTTAGGGCCAAGCAGTCAGTCTTCTCCTCTTAGCACCTCGACTGATGATTACTACAAAAAAAATATTTTTTTGACTGAAGTTGAAAGCATCTCCAGTGTCTATGACTATAAGCATAAAAATGTAGAAGGCAATTGACAACAAAAAGATTTAGCAAATTAATTTTGCAAAATTCTGCCCTAGGGCCTAGTCTTTCTACTCATTGACTTTTAAGCATGTTATGTATAGTTACAGGCATGAAGTAAACTTTTGTGGAGACATGCCACATTATATAGCCATAACACTCTCAAAGTACTTTACATCTTTCTACAGAGACACTTGCACATCTATATTTGTTACTACTTTGTTCACAAAAGATTCAAGCCAACCTAGATGCCCATCAACAGAATAATGAATAAAAAAGAATAAAATTAACACAAATATTTAAAAGGAAGTCATCACACACGTTCATGTTACAAGGTCAACTCAGCACTATATCACTCTTGTTTTCCTCTTTTCCAATGACTCTAACAAAAATATTATGTTTTAATACTATGCCTGCACGCCGGGCGTGGTGGCGCACGCCTTTAATCCCAGCACTTGGGAGGCAGAGCCAGGCGGATCTCTGTGAGTTCGAGGCCAGCCTGGGCTACCAAGTGAGCTCCAGGAAAGGCGCAAAGCTACATAGAGAAACCCTGTCTCGAAAAACCAAAAAAAAAAAAAAAATACTATGCCTGCCTTTCATAACATGCCCTTTAACTCTGGGCATGCATATCTGATATTCCTCAGGATGGTTTAAAATCCAGTCAAACATTTATCACTGAGAAAGCAAATTATGTGGTGTGTTCCAGTGATAACACAGGGATGCTCCTGACAGAAGGAGTGTTGTTAATCCCATTACAAATGCTGTGCAGCATTCCGAGTTCAGAAAACAGATGGCTATTTAACCTCTGTTCTCCATTTTTCATTCTGCACTGTAAGGATTCAGACGTAGACTGGATATCTCTCCTGCAATATTCTCTCAGAGGAGCAGTGGGGATTCTTAGAGCTAGAGCTAGGTGTGTGGTGATTGAGAGATCTAAACACTGTGGATGAATGATTCTAAGGAAAAACACGTTTCTTGGAAATTTTTTTTCTCATTATCTAGCCTTAACGTGTGTGTGTGTGTGTGTGTGTGTGTGTGTGTGTGTGTGTGTGTGTGTGTGTGTGTATGAGAGAGACATTATTTATTAAACTCATCCATTTTCCCTAGAATTTCAGCGTATGAGCCTGATATTAAAGCATTGAATTGGAACACTAATGAGCAAGTGTGTATCCATGATTTGTAAATTCATGATCCTTTGGATTTCTAAAAAGATTTATTTGTTTTTAGCTAGTTCTACATGGCTGCCTCTCTATAATTGGAGACCACACAAAGCAGCTCTGCATGCATGGTATTTGTCTTGATGGGGGAGGGCTGACTAACAGCCTAACATTGGGGGGACTTTTACCTAAACATAAACTGTGGGGGGATTCTGAACAGTCATTATTCCCGTCAAGATTATAATTATTAATCTAGCAGGTGCCTTTGCTTCATTTTCTCTTACCTAATTATAGCTTTTAAGCAAAATTTCCTTTTTGTTGTTTTTGGTACCGTACAAAAAGATTGTGAAATCAATATAATTTTTGCTAATCACAGTTAACTGTTATTTAAAGAGAATAAATTCCTTAAGACAATTCAAGTAACAGATGGATTTAACTTACTAAAGGAGTTAAAACTGAAACTGAAATGCTCTGTAGAATAGTATTAGAGCAATAGAAAAAAAAAGTCAGCCTGACAAATGTTCTTTTATAATATAATTACTTAGTTGATTTTGAAAGTTATGTATTGTGAAGGCAATAAACTTTCATGTAAAAATATTAGTATGCAGTTATACACTGTTTCCAAATTAGGATACAAAATGCTGGATTCATAAACTGCAATAATTTGCTGTATGTAGACACACATCTGTAATCCTAACACATCATTTCAGAAGGATATGAGCTTGAGGCCAGCCTGTGCTACAGAGTGAGAAAATGAATCAAAACAACAGTAGCACTAGATATTGTGGCTTATCTCTTTAGTCCCAGCACCTGGGAAACTAGAACAGATTTGTTGAGGCCTGCCTGAGCTGCATACTTATCTTTAAAGTTTATATGATTTGAGGAATAGGACACAGCTAATTCCAGGCTAGCATGGATTTATAAGACCCTGTAGTAAAAGCAAAACTCATCCCATAAAAGAAGTAAGCAATGCTTTCAGAAACAATAAAAATTTCCAAATAGTGATAATATACAAAGTAATCTGAAGAAGCAGAAATTTTGTTGGACTACTATAAATATTTATACTCTCTTTCCATGTATTTTAACAGTAGTTTGGGCTCACAATTAGGACTTTAAATTATTTGCATGAAATAACATGAACATGGAAGTGTTTTGAGCCTCTGGTAAATGACTAGTATATATTATTTAGCCCAACTGCCTGACTGCGTGTGTGTGTGTGTGTGTGTGTGTGTGTGTGTGTGTGTGTGTTAGAGAGAGAGAGAGAGAAAGAGAGAGAGAGAGAGAGAGAGAGAGAGATTGAGAGAGAGATTAAGTTTATTTTGTAATTTACCTATTTTTTCCAGAGTTTGAGGGTTTGTGAGCCGTGTAGCATTAAGTCATTGAACTGGGTTACCATAGGGGTAGGTGTGCATCCATGATTTGTGTAAGTTTGTAATTTTTTTTTTGGGGGGGGGAGGATTTCTCAAATAGACTTATTTATTTTTAGTTTATATGTGGGTGCCTCCTCATACATTTGTGCAGCGCGTGCATGCTGGGAATTTGTAGAGTTCAAAGGACGGTGTTGGATCCTTTGGAATTGGAATTACAGTTGTACAACACTGTGTGGGGGTGCTAGAAACAGAACACCATTTCTTCTGCCAAAGCATTGAGTGCTCTTAAGTGCTGAGCCATGACTTCAGCCCAGAATTTGTGATCTTTTAAATTCATGTAATTACTGTGGGGTATCTTTAAAAAAAAAAAAAGAAGAAGATGGGCTTACCTATCACACATGGCTAAGGCCCATGGCACACTGTAGAAACACCTTGTTTTAGATGAGGGACAATGTAACTTGACCTTCACTAGCTTTATGTCATCATTCTCCCTAGCTTGTTAAAGCTGAACTCCATAGGCTTTGTAGTTTAAACATAAAATGTTTTATTTTTCTCAGGCCTAGAGATCAAAAGTCCAAAATTAGAGTCATGGTAGGGTGGGATTTATGAAGGCTTCTCCTGGCTTGGAGACGCCTGTCATCTGCTCTGTCACCAAAGGGCAGAGATCTCAAATCTTCTAAAAGTGGCACTGACATTATTCTTAATGGCTTCATTATCAGGACCCAGTAACACTGCTCAAGACCCCACATTCAAATATCACGATAGGGAGGTTTCAGCTTGGACATGAATGTAGACAAATTTCCCAACAGTCTTATTAAATAAGAAACACAGAGCAAAATACAGAGGTGAAAGCCGTAGAGATCAGAGAAATAGAAATAGTAACCAACTAACCTTAGCTCACCACACCACCGTTGCTTCCCAAGAGAACCGAAACAACTTCTTCCTGTCTAACCTGTGCCTTTATTGCCTTGCTGTTCTGCATTTTCATTGGCTCTTAGCCCAGCCACCTCACTTCCTCATCACTGCCTGTCTATACAGACCTCCAGGTCTCTATGATTGGTACTGGGATTAAAGGCGTGGGTCATCACACTTGGCTGTGTCCTTGAACACACAGAGACTCTGCCTGTCACGGGATCGAATTAAGGGCATGTACTACCACCACATGACTTCTGTTTATGGCTGACTATCTATGTCCACTCATCTCTAGGAAAACTTTATTTATTAACATACAAATAAAATATCACCACACATGAGTTTGAAGAAGATGCGAATATTCAATCCTTAGTATATGAGAATGAGCTTTCCTTGGCAGTCTCTGCTTATGATTATTAACTCTGTCACTCAAGGCTGCTGTATGAGTTTCACCCAATATATTAACACATCTGATGTTGTATGAGTTGAATCAATTATCTTCTCTGAGTTTTAGCTAAACATATTGCCATTAAAGGATGTGTTCATCTTTCTTAAGTAAAAGCATATTACTGCAGTTTTTCATACAATATATTTGATCATGTTTTCCCCTCACCCAGTTCCTCATAGATCATCCCTGTTGTAGGTTGTTGTTTGGCTCTTTTTGGGGAGCCTGCCACTCAGCTCCCAAATAAATCACACACAGAGGCTTATACTTAATTATGAATGCACTGCCTTAGCTTGGCTTATTTCTAGCCAGCTTTCCTTAAATTATGCCATCTATCTTTTGCCTCTGGGCTTTTCCAGTTCTGTTACTTCTGTAAATCTTACTCTTACTCCATGGCTTTCTGTATAGCTGAGTGGCTGGCCCCTTAAGTCCTTCTCATTTTCTGGCTCCTAGATCTTAGATCTCTCCTCCCACTTTTCTCCTTCTTTATTTACTCTCTGCCTACCAGTCTCACCGATCCTTTCTCCCGCCTTGCTATTGGCCAGTTCTTTATTAGACCATCAGGTGTTTTAGACACAGCTTCACCGAGTTAAACAAATGCAATATAAACAAAAGTAACACACTTTAAAATAACATTCTGCTACACATACCCATATCCCTACCTACCCAATTTTATGTTTTTTACTCTTTCAAACAAACATACAAACAAAAAAATAAGAAACACTAAAACCCTCCAAATTTAAAAAATTAAATCGTATAAGCAATAGAACAATAAGACAAAAAAATCCTCAAAACAAAGCAAAATAAAACAAACAAACAAAAAATCCATGAAAATACCATTTAGTTTTTGTATGTTTGCTTGCTTGTTATATTTTTTTTTTTTATCCAAGTACTTCTAGGCATTGGGCCTGGCCTAAAGTATGGTTGATATACCCAGTGACACTCCATTGGCCTTAACTGATTTTCCCTTTGCCAGGGAGTATCCTGACTGAAGATAGCTTCTAGGTTATAGGTGGGACCCCTTGTCTACTTCCCCCTCTCAGTGCTGGGAGAACATCTGTCTTGATTCTGTGCAGGTCTTGTCCATGCTGCCACAATCTCTGTAAGTTCATATGTGTGTAGTTCCTCTTGTATCTGAAACACACGATCACCTTGTCCTCACCTATCACCTCTGGCCTTCATAATCTTTTCATCTCTTCTTCCATATAAATCCCTAAGCCTTGAAGTTTAATGAAAATAGCTCACTTAGGCTGTGTGATCCAAATTATCTGACTCTTGGCACATTGTCCAGTTGTGGGCCACTGTGTTATTTACCATCTAATGTAAGAAGAAGGTTCTTTAATGTGGGTTGAGCAATTCACTGATCTATGGGTATAACATTAGAAGTAATTTTATTTATGTGTTTCTTTAGCAGAATAATACTGGTAGGCTTTTCCCCAGGCCGATGGCTTTCTAGTCTGTAGATTGCTTTTGGTAGGATAATCATTTTCACAATATCCATCTTACTAATGCATGAACATGGGAGATATTTCCATCATTCAATGTTTACTTTTATTTCTTTCTCAATGTTTTAGATTTTTTTTTTAATTATACAAGTGTAGTAGGCTTTTTCCTTTAGGCCATCAACCAGCTCCCAAATCATGACATGGAATCTTATTAGTTATGGATACTTGGCTTAGCTTAGACTCATTTCTGGCTAGCCCTTTTAACATAAATTAACTTTTTTCTCTTTATCTACCTTTTGCCTTGGGGCTTTTTACATTTCGTTCTGTATGTTCCAGTTTCTGCTTCCTCCAATGTCTGACTGGCAGCTGCCTGGATTCTGGCTGGCCCTGGACATGTCCCTCTCTTTCTTCCTCCCCTCCCCTCCTCTCCCCTCCCATCTCCTCCCCTCCCTCCCTTCCCCTCCCCTCTCCTCCTCACTCCTCTCCTCTCCTCTTCATTCTCTGCCCACCAGCCCTGCCTATCCTTTCTCCTGCCTACCTACTGGCAGTTCAGCTCTTTATTAGACCAATCAAGTGCCTTGGGCAGCAAAGTGAAACAAATGCAACACACCTTTACATAATTAAGCAAATGTGGCATAAACAACAGTAACACATCTTTACATTGTTAACAAAGACAGCATAAACAAATGTAACACACCTTTACACAGTTAAAGTAATAATCTGCAGCATAAACAAATGAAACACATCTTTGCCTATTGAAAATAATATTTATACAAGTATTTTACTTGAATGGTTAAAGTATCACAGAACAATTTATTTTATTTTAATCTGTTGGGAAGGATAATGTTTCCTGATTTTATTCACAGTATGTTCATGAAATATTTGTAGGAAGAATACTGATTTTTTTTTTTTTTTTGTGTGTGTGTGTGTGTGTGGTAATTTTGTATCCTACTACTTTACTGGAAGTCTTGATCAGACGTCAGAATTGCCTGGTGGAATTTTGGGGCCTTTTATGTAAAGAATCACATTACCTGCAAATGAAGATACTTGGACTCTTCCCTTTCCTATTTGTTTCCCCTTGACATCCTTCAGATGTCTTGTTGCACTAGCTAAGATATCAAGCACTAAATTTAACAGGTATGGAGAAGTTGACATCCTTGTTTTGTTTCTTATTTTAGTGGAAATGCTTTCAGTTCCTCTCCAATTAAGTTAATGCTGACTGTGGACTTACTATAAATTGTTTTTATTATATTGAAGTATATCCCTTTCATCCCTAGTATTTTTAGGATTTGTATAAAGGTAGGGTGTTGGATTTTGTCAAAAGCTTTTTCTGCATCAAATGAGACAAACTTTTTTTAAAAAATTATTTGTCTTTAATACTGTTTCTGCTGTGGGTTATATTCATCCATTTACATATGTTGTATGTATGCATTTATGCATCTATGGAACGAACCCAATTTGATCATAGCAGATAATCTTTTTGATTTGTTTATGCATTAAGGTTTCAAGTATCTTATTGAGAATTTTTGTACCTATGCTGATAAGGCATGTTGATGTATAATATTCACCTTTTATTGGTTCTTTGTAAAAAAAATTGCTATCATGTAAATAGTGGCTTCATTAAATAAATTAGAAATGTTTCATCACTTTCCATTTTGCAGGATTATTTGGGAGTATTGATGTTGATTTTTCTTTGAAGGTGTGATATAACTCTGCATTGAATCCATCTGGCCTTAGGTTCTTTGCAGGGAGGGCATAATTACCGTTTATATTGCACTAGGTTTAATGGGTCTGTATAAGTTGCTTATTTGATATTAATTTAACTTTCTTAACATATATATTAAGAATTCCATCATTTGTTTAGGCTTTCCAGTTTTGTGGAATAAAGCACATTCTTATGACTGAATTTTCCTGGTGTCTGTTTTAATGACCCCCCTTTTACCTCTGATTTACTAATTTCCATTTTTTTCTCTTTGTCTATTAGTTATTTTGATTAGGGTTTGTCAATCTTGTTAATTTTCTTAAAGAACCAACTTTGCTTCATTGATTCTTTGAATTGTTTTTATTTTGTTTCTGTTTCATTGATTTTTATCCCTCAGTTTAATTATTTATTGTCATCTACTATTTGGTATTTTATTGTTTTCTTTTCTTTTTTGGGGGGGAGGGGAGAGTTTTTCAAGACAGGGTTTCTCTGTAGCTTTGGAGCCTGTCCTGGACTAGCTCTGTAGACCAGGCTGGCCTTGAACTCAGAGAGATCTGCCTGCCTCTGCCTTCTGAGTGCTGGGATCAAAGGTGTGTGCCATCATCGGCCTGGCTGTTTTCTTTTCTTTTCGTTTTATTTTTTTTTTTTTATTTTTGTTCTAGATTTTTCAGATGATTTGCTAAGTGATCAATATGAGATCTCTCTCCCTTTCTCCTAGGCAGTCAGGGCTATGAATTTGTCTCTTAGAATTGCTGTCATTGTGTTCGATAGGTTGGGGTATGTTTTATTTTCACTTCCATTCAATTCTAAATAGTTTTTAATTTCTTTTTTATTTCTCTACTAACTCATTTTTTTTTCATTCAGTAGTGAGTTGTTTAGTTTTCAAGATTTTATGAACTGTTTGTTCTTTTTGTTGTTGATATACAGCTTTAATCCTTGGTGGTCAGGTAAAATTCAGTGTGTTATTTAAAATTTACACCTGTTTAGATTTTCTTTGGTCAATTTTGTAGAAAGATCCTTAAGCTGCTGAGAAGATGTATTCTTTAGTATTTGAGTGGAATAATCTATAGATTTCTGCTAGGTCCATTTGATTTATGATATTATTAACTCCATTATTCCTTTGTTTATTTTTTGTGTGGATTACCTGTATATTCACAATAGTTGGATAGTAAAGTCACCCACTATCACTGTTTAAGGATCAATATGTGAATTTAGTGGCAGAAGTATTTCTTTTATGAATTTGCATGCCCTGTGTTTGGTGCTTAAATGTTTAGAATTACCTTTTCCTCTTGGTAGATTTTTTTTCCTTTGATAAATATATATTGTCCTTCTCTCTTTCTCCTGATTTGTTTTGTTTAAATTTATTTATCAGATACAAAAATGCTTATACCTGCTTGCTTCATTGGTCCATTTGATTAGAATAATTTTTTCTAAACTTTTATTCTGAGGCTATGTCTATCCTTGATTTTAAGATGTGTTTCTTGGAGTCAGAAGATGAATCCTGTTTTCTAATCTAATATGTTAGTCTGTGTCTTTTTATTGGGAAATTAAGTTCATTAATATTGACAGTTGTCATTGAGTAGTCATTTTAAAAAGAGGTATCTAGTAATTGTATATACAGTGTTCTGCTTGTATGTATGCCTGCAATGCCAGAAGAGGGCACCAGATCTCATTATAGATGGTCGTGAGCCACCATGTGGTTACCGGGACTTGAACTACAGACCTTTGGAAGAGCAGCCAGTGCTCTTAACCTCTGAGCCATCTCTCCAGCCCATTAAGTAGTCTTTATTGACTCTCCTGTTATTTTTTTGTTATACTGTTTTGTTTTCTTCCCACTTTTGATTTATTGCTCTAGGATAGCTTATTGTTCTAGGATAATTTATTTTTCTGTTTTGGTTTTTTGAGACAGGGTTTCTCTGTGTAGTTTTGGTGCCTATGTTGGATCTTGCTCTGTACACCAGGCTGGCCTTGAACTCACAGAGATCCATCTGGCTCTGCCTCTCAAGTGCTGGGATTAACGGCATGGGCCACCACCACCCACCAGATAATTTATTTTTCTAAAATTTGTATCTTTTTGGATGGAATTAACTTTCTTCTATAGTACTACATTGATAAATAGATATTGCATAATTTTTTTATTTTATATTTTTTCCATTGATTGTGAGTGATAGTTTTGCTTAGTATAATACTCTAATCTTCAATATGAGATCTCTCAGAGTGTACAAAACATCTGCCCAAGTCATTCTGGCTTTCAGAGTATCCATTGAGAAATACAGTGTTATTCTAATGGACACCCTTTATATGTGACTTAATGTTTATCCCTTGCAGGTTTTAATATCCTTCCTTTGTTCTGTGCATTTAGTGTTTTGATTATTATGAGTCATGGTGAATTTCTTTTCTAGTCTTCTTTGGTGTTTTGTAGCTTCTTGTACATTGATAGACAGACACTTCTTTATTTAGTATGGTGAAATTTTCTTCTTTGACTTTGTTAAACATATTTTTTGGGCTTTTTACCACAGTTTCATCTCCTTCCTCTTTCTCTATTATCTGAAAGTTTGTTCTTTTCATAGTTTCCCACATCTCCTGGATGTTTTGTGTCTGGATATTGTCAGATTTTACATTTCTGGACTGTACTAACCATTTCTTTTACCTTATCTTCAAGACCTGAAATTCTTTCACCTTGTCTCATAATTAATAAATTCTCAGATACTAACCCCTTGTAAGAGGGCTGGGTCTGTAGCATGGTTTTGTACATACCTCCACAGTATGACTGGGATTGTACCCTTAGGTAGTAACTTCCGGTTAGGGACAGCTTATCATAACTGCCTATGATCTGTATTTTTATAAAAGGTAACTTTGATGTCACCTACTGATTTATAAATTTGTATTTTCCCTCTGTGGTGAAAGAGGGAAGTTTAGATGTAATAGTAAATATAAATGTTTTTAAATCATGGTAATTGAATAATGAATGATTATTGTAAGTCACACACTGTAGCAGATATTGTAGAAATGAATAAGGCCAAGCTAGGCTGCTGGTAGAGCTTCTACTCTGGAATGTAGTGTCTCTCACTATGGTATCAACAGGGACCATGAATAGACTCATATAATTTAGTTTGTTTCAAAAGTTGTGATTAAGTGATAATTTTCCAAATTGTATATAAAAGGAGCTTAAAGAAAATAATGTGACCTAATTCATATTTAGGATTCTAAATGATAATATATTATAGTGCAGTAGATAGATAACATAATATTTTCTAATATAGTATAGATAAATAGTAAGCAAATAAAATGTGTTATGCATATATATGAATAACACTCACATAACATACAAGATATATGAGGATGCATAGCTAAACATCCATGTGTATTTATAGTCACATATAGATACAGTTTAATCCATTACCAGATGAAGAAATTTGGTAAATTTGACTTCAATGTCCTCATTAATAAAATAATTAAAGAAGAGGGCAACTTGTGGCAGGTAATTTAGAGGGTTGTTTTTTGTGAAGTTGTGTAAGTTTACACATGAAGCTCCATGCTCACACTCTAGCACAGAGTCTGGCCACAGAGTAAACTCCCTATTGAAGCTCTCTTTATAAGCACATAGTGCAACACTATATAAACAATCATTTCTTGTCTAACAAATTGCAAAATCTATGGTATAATTTTCTTGTTTTGGTTTATAAAACTAGCGTGATTACTCATTGGGTGTCACTGGTCTCAAGCTCACAACAATCCTCCTAGTGATGTGATTAGAGGGCTATATCACCACATCAAATAGTTATTTATAAGAATCTATTGATGTCATTCTCAGTTTATCCATTTTAAAATTATGAAAATGCTATAATAAATTATTTGAATCAAGGAAAAAAAGAATCCACTGTCAAAGGAAGAGAAAGCCACGCTTTCCCCTATATCTGATGAAGAGTTGAGTTTCTCTCCTGAGTGAATGTTTTTTTCCCAACTGTCAGTGGATGATGTTTGTACAGCATACTCACTCAAATAGAGTCAATATCCAAGAGTGAAATCATCTTCGAGAACTGACCAAAACTAATATCAGGACAGGATAGCATGGTAGCATCTATACACATGATGATGTGATCATCCTCATTAAGAATTTACTAGTTATCCAATACCCAATGGTCATTCCAGAAAACATCATAAAGATTGAGGAGATCATATTTATTTAGGATACACACACACACACACACACACACACACACACACACACACACACACACAAACACAACAACAACAACAACAATAATTAAAGAAAAAAAAAGAGGCCATGAATTTGAAATAGAGCAGGGGTTGGAAATGGAAGGATGTTGGTGTAATCCTATTACAGTCTCAAAAATATTCAAAAATATTAAAAACTAAAATAATATGCTTAGAACAAGATTTTTGAAACTGGACCTTTTTCTTTCCTGATGGTTAATACCAGAGGATTTAGCCAACCCTACATCATTGAAATGGAATAACAAGACAGCTGAAAGTGAATTTATCTGTGTGGGCAGTCATTTTGGACTCCTTCACTGATATACCATATGTTAGCTGCAGTTGGCATTCTACAGAGAATTGCAAATGTTTATAGAGGCTTGAGGGAGAGGTCTTCTGTGTTTCAGAGCTTGGCATGTGGAAGTTTGCTTAGATTACAAAAAGATGCATTTTTAAAAATCATTTTTATGTAGTATTTTCTATATTGTTAAGAGCTTATATATTGGAGATATTTATCAATTGAAGACAAATGTGTTCTTTCCTACCCTGACCATCTCCTTTAGCATCTATTTTCTTGCTATCCCCTTATATATGTAGAACATTTTGAAATTTTCAGGCTATAACAAAAGTAAAAAGCACAACTTGTTTGATTTTTTTGTTCAATTTAATTCCCTTGTTCTTTAGTCATTCTTTCAAGTTATTCTCAGATTTTGGTAGAATTCTATTGTTGACTCCTCCATAAAATTATTTGACATATCAACAGCAAATATAATTACTTTAAAAGGCATAAAATACAGCATTAAATTAGGACTGGAAACCAAAAGCCTTATAATGATAAATTCTTTTAGAGCAGTTTTTACTATGTAGTTTTTACACTTCTCAGGTGAGTTTATTCAGCAAACAGATATTTACAGAAACTTGTTTTATGTATTTACCCATGACCATCTCCAAAGTGTCTCAGTTCAACAACTTAAGTTATGTGATCATCCTACTCATGGTATGCTTTTGTTCCACTCTAAATGTCTTCATTAATAAAGCCACAATTCCTAGCCTTGAATTTATTTTCTAAGGTTAATGCCATTATCAATGATGGAATTATTATCCTAAACTCTATGAACAGTGGCTAGTTATGGCTCAGATGTGTAATGCCTTCTTGCAGGCCAAATAAATGCAGGCTTGGTCTGCAGCCATGGCATTACTAGATGAAAGAGGCTCCAAGAAGTAGAGCCTAGTGCAAGTAATTTAACTTGGGCTATGTCTTTGAAAGGAAATTAGGACACTGGCTCCTTTCACTTCACTTAGCCTTTTCATTCCTTTGCCAGGAGGTGAGTTGTTTTGCTCTAGAATATGGGCACCACAGATGCAGTATTAATGGGACTTAACTATTATGAACAGAAGCCTACAAGTCTATGAACCAGAATAAACTTTCATTATGAATCAGCTTTTCACAAGATTTATTGTAGTAACTGAGAACTGACTCACTCCAGGCATCATGATGATGTTTTCAGAGTAGAGTTCCAGGAGATAGAACAGTGCTTTTTGCAATCACTACTTTTGGTGGCATTGAACCTCCAAATACCATAGTGTATCTCATGTTTATCACTAACAAAATTAAGGAGTAGTATTACCCCTTTTTCTCCCCCAAAAACCTGAACTAGAAAAATTAAAGGAGATGGAGGTTAGGAGGTCAGGGTAGAGTGAGTAAAAAGAGAGAATAACTAAAAATAACTAAAGACATTTGAAAATAACATATGGAAATCTACTGTTGTAGTATTGTATAACTACACACACACACACACACACACACACACACACACACACACACACACACGTTTCTTTATAAGGGTTATAATGTATAATGGTTAGGGGTCAATGATTCCTCCAGACACCAAAGAATGTTAAATAGAATGCCAGTGTCAAGTGTAACTTACTTTTTTTATAGTTGTTAAGCAGTGGAGTTCCACAGAAGCCATTCCCCACAAACATTTCTGTCTACTGCCACTGCTCTTAATTACTATTCAGAACTTAATGATAACACTATTGCTGAATATATACAAAGTTATGCCAAAACACATAGAGAAACAGGAGAAACAGTATAGGATCTCTCTGGAAGATTCATTCCAACTAGCTAGATGTCATAGTGATAAAAGTTAAAGCATTGCTTGTTGTGGGATGTCTTCCTGTACTCTGTGAATATGTGTTGCTCTCATTGGTTGATAAATAAAGCTGTTTCAGCCTATGGCAACGCAGGATAGAGCCAGGTGAGAAAACCAAGCAGAGATACAGGAGAAAAAGGGCAGATTCTTGGAGATGCCAGCTAGCCACCTACGGAGCAATATGCCAACCTACTGATAACACCATGGCCACATGGCAAAATATAGATGAATAGAAATGGGTTAATTTAAATATAAGAGCTAGCTAGTAACAAGCCTAAGCCATTGCCCAAATATTTATAATTAAAATAAGCCTCTGAATGGCTATTCTGGACCTGGCGGGTGGGAGAGATTCATCTGGTTACATTTGACACCCAATGTGGGGCACCAGATGTAGCATGGATTTTAATTGGTCTTAATAATATAAACGCAGAGGCAGATATAGGTGTAAATCCTGAAAGATCAAAGAGACAAAGGAGCAACCCACAGCCGCTTCTTGCCTAGCCAACTCCTCAGTCTGAAAGGAGGCCAAGCTTCTGTCTCTACTTTGCCTTACCACTTCCTTTCTCGGTCCAGTCTTATCACTTCCTGTTTACTCACGTAATATTATAGCCTCTTGGGGTCTTTGATAGTGTTGAAGACTATATAGTTGTAGTTATAGTTTTCCTTGTTATCAGATTCAGAAAAGAAATTCACTAAAGAGGTGTAAAGTGTAAGGGTTGAGAGACATTAAAAGATAGTTTTGATAATACAAGTTAGGCTAGAAAGTGAATTAGGTACAACATTTGGACTCACCAAAATAGGATAGATAATTGGATATTTTCTTTGAATTTGTCAAATGTTTACAGACTAGACATTGTTGATGTAATTATTGCATATATATATTATGTAGTTATTGTACTTATTGTACATAGTTTTTCATATATTAGTTATAACATTCTTTTTTACTTTAGACAAAAAATGGAAAATGTGGTAATATTTTTTTTTGTGTGTGTTCTAACAAATAAAGCTTGGCTGGAGATTAGAGAGCAGAGCTAGCCACTAGTTAACCATAGAGGTTAGTCAATGGTGGCATACGTCTTTAATCCCAGCACTTGGGAGGAGGAAACAGAGAGAGAAAGTGATAAGGTAGGGTGGAGACAGGAGCTCAGCCCCCATTCAGGCTGAAGAGTTGGAGAGGTAAGAAGTGGCTGTGGCTTGTTCCTGTTTCTCTCTAATCTTTCAGTGTTTACTCCTATATCTGCCTCAGTGTTTATAGTATCAAGACCAATTAGAATTCATGCTACAGATGATATTCATGATATTGGAGGAAAATAATAGCCCTAACCCAGCTGTGAACTCTGTGAGTTTTAGAAATGATTGGCCTAGCAAGATAAGAGCAATTTTACAATAATGGCATTGATATTATAGGAGCAACAAGCCACTTTTGGACTGAAATTAAGGATCACTGTACAAATTAATTGACATAATTACTAGAGCCAGGAGACTTTGGTTACATTGGTCATAGGCCTTAGAGAAGAAGTTATTACCATTATTCTGTTAAAAGGACATAGTATTAAACTGACTTCTAATAACCTCCTGCTTACATATAGATTATTGAACATTTCAATCCACATTCGAGAAGTTTCATTTTACAGAAGAAGGCAATTAATATAGAAATGAGAAACTGATGGTTGTGCAAAGAATAAGAGACTGTAGAAAGAACAGCATCAGATGGGGCATCTATGTGATATAATATGTGGTATATATACCCTACCTCAAGGCTCAGGGATCATTGCAGAAATGGGGGCAGAAAGACTGTAGAACCCACATTCATAGTGAAACAATGTTTGCTAGATGTGACAGTGCTTTGACACATATGAAATCATAGAGGCTATGACTGCCTAAGATCAAGCCAGAAAAAAATTCCAAGGTGGATGTGGCAGAGGCTTACAAGGTTTCGCCCCTAGCTAAGAAGCTACTGGCAATTGATGACTGCTTGGGGAAGCAGTCAGTTTTCTTTGGGGATGTGGCCCCTGAGAAGCTTCTTGTGCTGCCTTAGATTGCTTTACCATATCCAGATAGCACTAAGTGGACTCTGTGTTAAAACAAAAGTAGCTTAAACATTTTAGAGGGAAATGTGATACAGAGGATATATGAGGAATTGGAGGAGAGAAAATGGGAGAGTGGATGTGATCAAAACACATTATATGCATGTATAAAACTATCTTAAGCAAGGAAAAAGTTATCACACAAAAAGTTAAGGAGTTAGAAATGTTATCCCTCTGTAGCTGAAATATCATCAAGCCACCAAAACACCTGTTCTTTTTGCACTATAGTGCCTATTGGATTATAGTATATGTTTTGTCAAGCAGTAAATGTGGAACATTGTATTTCAATTTTGGACAGATTTGTATGAAGTAGACAAATATCTATTGTATTTTCTCTCAAATACTGGTAAGGAAGAATATAAAGAGAGCAGAACAGAGATTGTAGATAAGTGCCCATGAACTAAGAATGAGTTTCAGCCACACATGAATAAGAAACAGTAACGGTTCTCTCTATTGTTCAGCTGCTGTAATTTCCAGAATTATTTATAGTAGCTATCAACAGATAACAGATTCTTTCTCATCTTAGATTCTAGCTAGAGGTTTTTCCTAGAAGCCATTGAAATAATTTTAAGTGAGAGCAGTCAGAATTTAAAGATATTGGTTTTTGCTTTATTTGATCTGTGTTTTGTAGTATTTTTTTGTGTGTGTGGCTAAAGCAGCATGTGTCTCATAAGGCAGATGCTAATAAGAGGAGCCTTGAATTATGTAGGGTTAGAAGATAGAAGTAAAGTAGGAAACTCAAATGCTGAATACCACAAAGGTCAATGTTATAAGCAAGAAGTAGAAAACAATAATGTCAAATGATTAGCCATGAAAACATTCAGGCAAGCTACATTATATGGGCTGAACAGAATATATTTAGGAATATATGCATATCCATATTAATATAGTCAGGCAATGAAAATTAGTGAAAAAAGAGGCCATGAATGTGAAGGAGAGCAGAGGACTATAAAGACATTTTGGAGGAGAAATGTTGTGTTTTAATTAGAATCTCAAGAAGAATAACAGGTAAAAAAACACTGTTGAAAAAAGGAATTGGCATTTATAGTTTTACAATTGAATCATTTTGAGACTAAATAAATAAGTAAATGGGAAAGTCAGCAACATTGTATCCATCATGGTTAACCAAAGGAGTCTAAGAGTTACCAAAAAATCAAGACAGAAAAAAGACAGTGAAAGGAGAATTTGGAACTTACTGAGTAGAGCTAAATTAGTTTTTAAATTTCCTCACCTCCTTCGGTATAGCTAGTTTCCAAATGAATAGTTCAATTAATGGTATTTTTGGTGTAAAATACATCAATGTAATTTGAAAATGTATGTTGATCTTAGACATAAATGAAACTTGAAATTCAGTTAAATATTTGATACACACCTGCATTAAACATGATAAAAAACATTCTTTAAGTTTTCTTAGAATATATAGTGTTTAAAAACAAAAAATCCCAATTATTCAAAATAGTCTTCAGATATTTAATGCTCTATAAAAATGCATCTTAAAAACCACAACTCCACACCATCTCCTCTCAAGGTTCAGGGATCATTTCAGAAGAGAGAAGAGAAAGATCGAAAGAGCCCTCGGAAATGGATGTCTAGCCAGTGTTTCCCCAACACAATAGGCAATTACACATATGAATTCACAATAGCTGTAATGACAAGCACAAGAGCCATGCAAATCCAAGCCAGACAAACTCCAAGCATGGGAGTGGGAAGTGGGTATAAAGCCCCAAGATTTCTTTAAAGCTGTGCCCCCTGGGTAGATTACCTACACGTCAGGGGCTGGCGCTGTTCCCATGAGTGTTTATATACAAACATATAGTACAACTGGACTCCACAGATTTTAAAAAAAGGAAAGAAGAGAGGATACAAGGTTGAGTGGGTAGCAGAGGCATGGTGTAGCTAGAAAGAGTTATAATATGGATGAGTATGATCAAAATACACTGTATAAAATTCTCAAAAATAATTTTTAAATACCAAACTGGTAGCTGAGTAGTAAAAAGCAGTTATTGCTCTTGCAAAAGCCCGGGGTTCAGTTTCCAGCACCTACATAGTAAACCACAGCCTCCCATAACTCTGGTTCCAGGATGTCTGACACCCTCTTCTGACTTCCAGAGGTCCCTGACACACATGCAATGCACATACACCACAAGCAGTTAAAACATTAATATAAATAAAAATAAAACAAAAATTCAGAGTATTTAAAAGTATGAAACGATGACATAAATAGAAGTCAAAAGTTCATGACAGCAACATTGAAACAAAATAGTCACCACAGGAATTGACAACTTTCTCCCAGCTGGCCCCTTCAGTTGTTAATTTCACATGTCAAATTGAATAGATTAAGTGAGGGCCAGCTAGCCTGGGAAAACATTTCCTTTGGCTGTGTGTTTGATGATGTGGTTGCTTCTACAAGTGACTTGCACCGGAGTCATAGACGGAACAAAAATAATTACTGTCCCAATGTGTGTGGGCATCGTGCATTGCATCAAGGACCAAGAAAAGGGAAAGGGGTAGAGGGCAGGTGAATTATCTTTTTCCTGTTTTGAAGACATCCAACTTGTCTTGCCTTAAGACCTCAAAGTTCCCATTTTTGTGGTCTTTCAACTCTAGGGCTTTATCACTCTGAATATAAACTGCCTCACTGACTTTCTGAGCCTCAGGCTAATTGTTGTAGTGTCAATTACACTATTGCCCCTCATGTTGCTCAGCTTACACATATCAAGTAATAGGGTCTGCTTCCCTCTATAATTTTGTGAGCTGCTCCTCATAGTTCTTGTGTACATGAATAGGTATGTGTGTACATGTATGTGTATGTGTGTGTATGTGTTTGCATGTATGCTTGTGCACATACATACATGAGTGCTCACATATATGTTTGTATTATTTTACTTTGTGGAGTCTTAGCCATCCATATTCCTTGTTATCATAACGTATGACCTTCAATCATTCCATCCAGTTTGTATGCTTGGGACCTCTTCTAAAAGGTTTATGTATTCAAAATTTCAGCAGCAGCTGTAGTTTTACTTTAGCCATGCAGTGCCATATCAAGCAAAGGGGTGTGCTACCTCAAAGGTATATGAACAGAAAACAAATCTCCCACTTTTGTGGGCCAAAAAGGCCATATGCAAGTAAACATCTTCATTCTTAACAAAACTCCAGAACATGTCCAGATCACTCCATGTCAAACCATTTTTAATGATGAAAGAATATTTTCCCAATGTCTTGACTTACATTTTTATATAATAAAGAAGAATGACTTTCATTGTAGGCAGCTAGTGCCTCTGAGGGAAGAAGTTTTGTCTTAAGATTAATCTACAATGGTGGGTGGTGGTGGCACACACCCTTAATCCCAGCACTCAGGAGGCAGAGCCAGGTAGATCTCTATGAGTTTGAGGCCAGCCTGGTCTACAGAGCAAGATCCAGTACAGGCACCAAAACTACAGAGAAACCCTGTCTTGAAACAACAACAACAAAACAAGCAAACAACAACAACAACAACCACAAAAAGATTAATCTACAAATGAAGCTATTTTATTTTCTTTCAAAAATCTTCATTTAAAGTAAACATTTCTCTTTTATTAGTTAAAGATCTTCAAGCTTAAACTTTAGAGTCTACATTGCTATTAAAACTTAGAATGTTAGGTATTGGGTTATAATTTTAAGGAAGTTGGTGAGAGTATTATCTTAAAACTTTTTCAGTTGCACTATAGCCTTTATTGAAGAACAAAGGTTTTCCTCAAAGCAAGTTGTATAAATCTAAAGAGCTTAAAGCACAGCATGCTCCAACTCATGCCTAGAAACAAAGTTTTAGCCCTAAAATATGACAGATCAGCTTTCTCTTGCAGCTGCTTGCCTTCAGACTAAACAATGCCATTCTTCAGAGACGCTGTTTGCTGGTGGGCCTGCCAAAAGGATTGTACTGGCTTTGGTAAGACAACAACATAGCCTGATCCACAAGTCTAGTCACCATTTAAATAGGAATGAATGCCTGCCTGCACAAAGCATTTGGCTATTTTGATATTTTTTTTTCCTTTAGTCTGGGAAAAGAAAAGAAGCTTATTATTGTATTGTAGGATGCTACTAGTTCCTGTTAATGTGTCAAAAATATGGAAACATTTTTTTGTTTTCTAAGCACTAGACTTATATTTCAATGAGGACAATTTATTCTCATACACACACGCAATACACTATACATATATACATATACATGTATATATACATATATATGTGTGTATATATATCATGCATAGGTTGTACATAATAATTGTCTTAGTTCCTTTTCAGTTGCTGTGTAAAGAAAGCAACATGACCAATGTAACTTATAGAAGAAAGAGTTTGGGGGGCTTTCAGTTTCAGTGGATTTATCAGTGACCATCATGGATGGGACCATAGACTCAGGCAGGCAGGTATGGCTCTGAAGATGCAGCTGGAAATTTGCATCTTGAGACACAACCAAAGACAGAGAATGAAGGAGCTAACTGGAGATGGAGTGGTGGTGTGGGCTTTTGAAACCTCAAAGCCCACCCCCAGTGACACATCTTCCAACAAGGCCACACTTCCTATTCATCCCAAACACTTTCACCAACTGGGGGCTAAACATTCAAACATATGTGCCTATTGAGGCAATTTCTTTCTGTCTACTACTACAGTACTATATATATATATATATGTGTGTGTGTGTGTGTGTGTGTGTGTGTGTGTGTTTATTATATGTATGATACCATATGTAGTATATGTTACAGATATATTTATATACATGGAATAAAGACATCTTTGAGTTCCAATGGTACTATTTGAGACAGATAATAGTGAAGTACCCATAAAAGATATTTATACTTAGGTTTTTCAAAACAACAACTCATTAAGAGAACATCCCAATAGGTCGTATACTAAAAAAAAAAAAAAAAAAAAAAAAAAAAAAAAAAAAAAAAAAAAAAAAAAAAAAAAAACAAAAACAAAAAACAAAAACAAAAAACACAAAACTGTGGGAAATGTCATCATGTCTTTACTGTTTAAAGTCCCACCAAGCTGAATAATGAATACTGGGTGATATACACTCAGAATTCATTCAGATTTTATACAAGCTATTAAATTATGATGTAGGAAGAGTACTGGGGGCAAAATACGACCATCTCTACCAGAATTCCTAGCAGTGTGCTCCTGGAGAGTTAAGACAGCAATGGCTATAAATGTTTACTATTATTCAGAATATTTAGAACTTTCTTTCAACTTCTACAAAATTTACAATATGTGAAATGAGGTTTGAACTTGAACTTGACTCTCTTGGTCTATCATGCTAGCCACAGAATCCTTGTTGAATGCTACATACTGTGGTTCTCTGCTCCTCTCCATACACATCAATGTCATTTGTTCTGACTAGTTATTATAAGAGATCCACCATTCGGAGAAGGGAAGCTTGAATGCACACATAGATAGTGTTTTATCTCCCATCATCAGTTTATTCTAATATTTCATATATTTATGGCATTACTGAGATATGATTTATATATAGTATAATTCATTGAACTGTTGAATTTTTGGGGATTTACTGTGCTATGATTTCTCAACGTTAGTGAATATAGGAATTATTTTCAAACAATAAGAGCTCTTGGAATAATTTACTATTGATTTTAAATTATTATACTTTGCTTTGTACAATAAATGAATTATTTGATATCTTTATAGATTTTGGACACTTGATACAAATACAATTATACAATATATGGTTTCTTCTGACCTTTCTTTCATTTAATAAAATTAATCTTGGGAATGCATCCATATGGTAACATATTAACTATACAGCTTGTGTGATAATGACATGTAAGTTAGGTTCATCCACTGCAAGGAACAAATCTGTTTGCGTTGTGGGATATTCCACATTAGACAAAGAATGCTTTGTCTAAGAGCACAAGATACTACACTGCTTTGCTGTGACTATAAAACTTGTCTAGTAATTAGTTAAATAAAAGTCAAGTTTCTCTGGGTATGTCAAATTATCACATAAATTTCAAAATTTTAAAGTTAATGCTAAAATCTAATGTCTAATATTCTGCTGCCTACTTAACTGCACAAAGGCAAGCAGATGCATTAACAATATGAAATTATTCAATCATAAATTCACAATACAATTCTTTACTTTGATCTCTTTCATTCTTTACAGATTACAATAATAATTTTCATCATGGGATGTTTACACTTCTTGTAAAATTATATATTGATAGTTTATTGTTTCTGAGGCAGTCAAAAGGAGTTGTGCCCTTAATTTCATTTTCTTAATGGTCATGTTTCATAAATCAAAATATATTTCATTTTTATAATGATCTAATATCTAAAATTTATCTCTTCCCATTTGTTAGTTTTAACCATTTCTTTAGAGTACAACAAGGATCATGTCCATGCAGAAACAAGTCTTTAGCCTTCTTTCCAAATTATAAGCAGCTTACTTATTTTTATTGTCTGATTACATTGCTTAGGTTTTCCTGGTACATTAAGTATCAATGGAAAAAATGAGAAACTTTGTATTGGAACATATTTGATGTAGAAAAGTCAGTTCTACACTCTTCAACCCAATGTTCATTGAAAACATTGATACCTGCAACCTAGACAAAGTTGATTGAGAACATTAAAATATATACAGGCTTTGGTTTTTTCTAAATATTTGAATGTCTGTGCAATATTCATTCAATTATATCCTATATTCTATTAATATGGTACCTTGTTTGAGATGAACTTTGGGCATCCCAAGCACTCTTGAATATAGTGCATTTTTTTGCTATGACTAGACAGTATATACTGTGTTTGGACAATTAACAGTGTGTTTCAAGTCGTCTTCATTTTTTATGATTATATATTTTATTATTTATGTAAATCATGATAATGAAACCTCCAAATATTAACAATATTTGTTTTCTTTTGTCAAACCTCTCAGGTTTACATTTATGTTGTTGGTTGCTCTCCTTTGTTTTCCATCGCTTTCTGCTGAACGCAGGGAATCCCTATGTTAAAATAGCCCTCTTTGTCTTTAAAGATGCTATTGCAGTATATGTCGTTTCTCAGAATTGATTTCTCTCATATATTAATAACAGTTTTCTAGCTCTCTTGTTATTACATGCATGACTTATAATTCATCTATTGTATCTTTTGTAATATTTCATTCTTTGTGTCTAAGGAGTGTTTCTTAATTGTCAGCCTGTATGTTCATTCTGTTTTAATCTAATCTGGCACTGTCTTTAGCTATACATTCATATTTAAAATTTATAAACTTAATATTTAATTTTATTATTGATATGGTAGGTTTAATGTTTTCTTTCTGTAACTCTGATGTTGAGTATTACTTTGTTATTCTCAGCTTTTTATTTATGTCAATATGTTCTAGTGTGAAGTTTAACTTTTTTCTTCCTATTTTCTGAATAGCTGCTCTAGATAATATACCCCAAATCTCATCATCACACTGAAACAATCTAATTCTAATAAATAAGAAATCTCAAATACTGCTTCACTGTATTTATCTTTTTGTATTATAACTTCAATAACAAAATTGTACCACTTTTTTTAGACTGACTGTCATTATTATTTCTCCTTCTGTATGTTCACTGGTCACAAATCTAACTACTTGATTTTTTTATTTGTAACAGCATCAATCTTTGTTTTTATTTCTTAAGATTATTTGGATATACATGGAGTACTATATCTTTCAGAGTCCAGTTGCATATTGCTGGTCTTCCTGACTGTTGCTAAGATGACTGTACTCCAATGGACTTTCAGAATGTGATACGACTTTTCTTTTGCTGCATTCAGAAATTATCCCTTTGGTTCTGGCTTGAACAGTTTGGCTCTTCTGTTTCTAGTTGCTGATTACTTTGAATCTCTGCACTTTGATATTGTAACACCTTTTGGAAATACAAGTTAATATATTTTTAAATCAAATATAGGCCATTTTAGACATTATTTTCCCCAATATTGTTTCTAGACATTGTTTTCTCTCATTCCCTAAAATGCCCATTATGCGCTCACTGTTGTGTTTCATGCTATGTGTATGTATTTCAGACTTCTTTTATTCACTTATTGCTACGCCTCAGGAATTTTCAACTTTTATACACTCACTTTTGTTGCTTTTCTCTACATCTCAACTTCATGTTACTAACATCTGTTCTCTTTGATTCTGTATTCTATTTAGTGGATGGAGTAAGTTTTTATTTCAGCCTATATTGCAGATACTCAAATTATTATTTCACTTTTAATTTGTAATTTATATATCTTTACTGATAAACTCTACTTTCATAGCTAGGATGCTAACAGCTACAGTTTTTTGAGTTACTGAAACTGGTCTTCTGGGACTCTAGCAGTATGGGCCATGATCCCTCCCATACACCTCTTAATAATCATTGTAAGGTAAGGGTTAATGGAAAACTATTCATCCCCAAAATGAAGTAGCACTGAACTTACAGTTCGAAGAATGTTTCCATAGCTTTCCTTGAATGAATGCTTCATGTATTATTCTGTGCATTTGGTTAATTTGTAGTTAAGAAATCATTGATTATATTAGAATTTTCAATATTTCCACTTTCTTGAAGCATGGAAATCAATAAAATCCTCATCCTGTAATTGTATTAATTTATTTTTAACTCACCTAATGCTAAGAAAAATCTTTTACAGATTTATTGTATATTACTATGTGTCCCTAGATATATTAAAAACAACAATGCTCATTTAGCTTATTGTATTATAATGATTTTTATTATTTATTTTATTTTTGAGATAATTATATGATTTCTCATTTCTTTTTTTTTTTTTTTTTTTTTTTGGTTTTTCAAGACAGGGTTTCTCTGCGTAGCTTTGCGCCTTTCCTGGAACTCACTTGGTAGCCCAGGCTGGCCTCGAACTCACAGAGATTCACCTGCCTCTGCCTCCCGAGTGCTGGGATTAAAGGCGTGTGCCACCACCGCCCGGCTAGATTTCTCATTTCTTTACACAAATTAATCACAGGTAAAGTTTCTGTGTAAAACTGCAAATGACTGAACTGATAAAATTTTGACAAAGTAAAACTGGCATTATCACGTAAACATCTGAACTTTATATTATATTCTCCAGAGGTTTCATTGTGGTTTTTTAGCTGTAGAATGACAGATGCACATGATGTACCCTAAGTGTACATGCCTAGGGTGTGTTGTTGATGTCTCCCTGACAAGCCTTTTCTCCCAGAATGTCTGTAAAGATTCAGATGATGAGGGTTTAGTCAACAGTGTAAGGAGAGATGTACTGCATTGATATGAGAGTTCAGCTAATTTTTGTTTATAACTGAAACTTAAAGTTTTTTAGTATTAATATTTTACATTATAAATTAAAATATAATTAAATAACTTCTTTTCATCCCTTTGCTCTCCCCACCCTCTCCCTCCAACTCCTCACATGTCCTTTCCTCTTTTTCTTTGATTGTTATTGTTACACATATACACACATGTGCAGATATATAAATGCAACATGCTGAATCCATTTTTGTTTTTATGTTAGCATGTATATGATTTTAGGGCTGACCACTTTGTACTTGATAACCATCTAGGTAGCTCAATCCTTGAAGAGGCTGTTTCTCCCTTTCTCAGCCTTCCTGGAGTTCCTGTAGTTCTTTTTCTAGGGCTGGAACCTCCTGAGGTTTGACCCTTTCTGCTTTAGCATGTCTATTAATAGTATCATTTTCAGGTCTTGTTTATGCATCTATTTCAAAGAGAGACAGTCACACACCAGACTTCCTTGTATTCTGACGCTTCCAAACTTTCTGTTCCCATCTTCTGTGATGTTCTCTGAGCCATAGATGCAGGAGTTGTGAAGTAAGTGTACCCACTGGAGCTTGGAGCACCACAATCCACTGATCTTTGTATTATGTCGACTTACGGAGTTTCGTAATGGTCTCAATTTGATCAAGAGAAGCTTCTTGATGAGAGGTGATGGCTAAAAATTTTATGTGACACACATAAGTGAATGTTTATACATACATAGAAATATATTTAAATAAAATTATGACACTTTGGCTGACAATGTTCTCCTTAAAGAACCATAGAATAGCAAAAACCCCATTATCCAGCTAGAGAAACCTCCATTTGAGTGATTAGTTAAGTTAGACCCAGTGATTCTTAAAAGATTCTAGACTATTTCTTTAGCCCTTGGTTGCCTCTCAGAGGTTTAAGTTAAGCCCCTATTGCTGAAGACACTGCACACTTAGATGATTAGATGGAGAACTAACTTGAAAGGCTTCTTCTGTTTTCTGTCTATTATGGTACCAGAAAGTACTAGGTACATTGTCAAGGGATAGAAGCAATTAATAGTCCCACCCAGCTATGACATCTATGGACCACAATAATGGACATGATGGTAAGATATCCATAAAGGCGCAAGGTGGCTCTTATATGTTGGTGATACCCAACAGTTGTCTAAGTTAACTTAAGGCTCATTCAACAAGAGAGAGACCATGCCATGGGGTAGGAATCCAGCAACCTGCCTAAGGTGAGTGAGGTCAAGAATCATAGAAGAAAATCTACTACTTTGAAGAATTTTACCCATCACTTTACATTTATGCTTTGTCAAATTCAATAGCTCTATCTTAAGGCTATTTGCTTTCCTGTCTTTTTGGAAAATAAAGTTCAGATTATATATTCCTATGATCATATGTGTAATTATTAAACCTTATTTTTACTGTTTCTTGTGCTGTGGATTGAATCCAGGGTCTCATTCTACATCCAAGGTTGTATTTCCATCTGCCTTATAGAAACCTCCTAAGTATGAAGAATTTTAATAGAAAATAATAATGTATAGTTTCTCTAATTATTTCCTAATTATATGTATCTCTATCAAAACTGAATAAAGGTATGCAAATAGCCTATTATGCAGACATACAGTGTCCACATTGGTATTTGTCCAGAATTAGTACAGTTTCTCAGTGACGGAGACTCACCATGGAGATAATTTCCAGTCATCTACATTCATTTCAAGTTAGAATGTTTAGATCCATGTGATTTAAAGCACAACTTACTTTAAGTCACTTAACTATACAAATATACATATTACATAAACTTTTCATTATTATTTTATCATCACCATCTATAACCTTAAAGATTGTTTTCTTTACATGTGTGCGAAGGAATGGATTTTGCTTTACTTTTACATTTTATATCATTATTTTCATAAAAATAAACTTTACATGTTGAAATATACCTAAAATGTTTATTAATAAACTATTTTTCAGTGTTGGAGAGATGCTCAGTGTTTCAACATGGTTACTACCCTTCCAGAGGAGCCGTTCGGCACCGGTACTCTAATTTGTCAGCTCACAGTTGACTATGACTCTAACTCCAGGTGATCTGACACACACTTTCAGCATCTGTGGGCATCTGTGCACACAAACAGACACACATGGACACACACAGACAGAGAGAGAAAGAGAGAGAGAGAGAGAGAGAGAGAGAGAGAGAGAGAGAGAGAGAGAGAGAGAGAGAGAGAAAGAAAGAAAGAAAGAAAGAAAGAAAGAAAGAAAGAAAGAAAGAAAGAAAGAAAGAAAGAAAGAAAGAAAGAGAAATTAAAAAAAAAGAATAAACTTTTCTTTGTTCTCAAGTTTATACTTATTTTGGTCAAGTAACCCTGAAAAGTATTGACAAGTCTCTATTATGTACTCATTTTGTCTGAAGACAAAAATCACTACAAAAGCTATAGTTGTCTCTATGAAAAACAAGCAAGAATTAGTTTTTCAAACTTCAGACTTAAACTCGCAGCAAGAAAGTTATTGTTTATTTCGTTTTTCCCACTAAAGAGAAGATTGATTTTATCCTAGTAGGGTGTAAAAGAAGGATTGCAAGGAATTTAAGTATTATCTACCAGATGTTGACTCCACTAAGCTATCTTCTTAGCTTATGTTAGGGGCTTTTGATCACAGTTTTCTGGAAGTAAACAAACGGCACAGCATCTCTACCTCTAATTCCAACATATAAGCCTCAGTCCCAGGGAAGCCAGAGCAGACATCAGCGTGAGAGCTTGGGGAAGAAACTTCAATCCTTCTGCACCATTAAACAGCAGCATGCAGACAGGGCACTGAGGTATGTACTTCCATATTTGGAGGCCAGGACGAGGGGCTTCCTGTTTGTCATTAGTCATAGACATGCTTCAGTGACCTTCATCAGTTTACAGATTAAATGCCAGTTTATTATTGACTTAGCTACAAGCTATTATGGAAATGGAGGCATGGCATGGTAAATAGCAGGGGCATTGCAGGGCATGAGGTCCTAGGCTTCCTAAGCCTTGGCTTTCTGCAATCAGTTCAATCCCATCTGGGTTTTGGTGCCATATACTTATAGCAAAAATAAAAGGCTTAGTCTAAAATTAAACTTAAGCACATATGGAAATGTACACCCTCAAGTATTTGGAACAGCTTTAGAATACAATTTGACGGATTTTAACTTTGTTGTTACAAATGCCCCCCACCTTGGGCAGTGGTAGGACACACCATACCTAGAATGAGTGCCTGGTTTGCCCTTGGCTCTTCTAACCATCACTTATGCAAACTGAGGCAAATAAAATAGCTTTTTTCTTCCACTTATCTCTGTAATGTGAGGACCAAAGCAGTCTCTACTGCACACACTTGCCCTGTGAAGTCACACTCTTCCTATTTGTATCTACTAGACTAATTTGCAGTTGCTAATCTAATTATCAATGAGGAGCTGAATAAGATGGGTGAAAACTGAGACTAGGAAATATAGATAAGGTAAAGCTGTTTGTTGATGAGTCACTATCCACTTGCTGGACATGTCCACATTGTAAGTCATTTCAACAGCCCTTTTAAGGGGAAACACTGTTTCACACACAATAGAACTAATTTCCTTGGGTTGCCCAAAGCAACTTTGTTAGTTCTCTCATTAAGTCTCTAGTAGAGGTTTAAAGAGAACCACTGAGACATAAGTGTGAATGGACAATCATATTTTATCATATTTTTAAAGGCATGGTTATAACATCTGTTATAATAAAAAATAGAAACAAATTTGGAGAGAATAGTGTAGATTTCATCAATAAGAATGATGTCCTGTCACTGTGTCAGGGAATTCTGTAACTCTGATGGCAATTCAAATAATACTTCCTATCCCCAGGGTATTAGAGATAGTTTATTTTTTTTATTTTATTTTACAATACTATTCAGTTCTATATAACAGCCACAGATTCTCTTGTTCTCTCCCTTCCTGCCCCCCTTCCCTTCCCCCCAGCCCATCCCCCATTCCCACCCCCTCCAGATCAAGGTCTCCCCTGAGGACTGAGATCGACCTGATAGACTCAGTCCAGGCAGGTCCAGTCCCCTCCTCCCAGATTGAGCCAAGCATCCTTGCATAAGTCCCAGGTTTCAAACAGCTAACTCATGCAGCGAGCCCAGGACCTGGTACCACAGCCTAGGTACCTCCCAAACAGATCAAGCCAATCAACTGTCTCACCTATTCAGAAGGCCTGATTCACTTGGGGGCCCCTCAGCCTTTGGTTCATAGTTCATGTGTTTCCATTCGTTTGTCTATTTGTCCCTGTGCTTTATCCTACCTTGGTTTCAACAATTCTCGCTCATATAAACCCTCTTCTTTCTCACTAATTAGACTCCCAGCACTCCACCCGGGGTCTAGCGGTGGATGTCTGGATCCAGATTCCTCAGTCCTTTGATGGGGTTTCTGGCACAACTATTAGGGTGTTTGGCCATCCCATGCACATTCTATGGTGGTGGCAATGGGTAGACCTCCATATTTGTATGCATCCAGGTGTTTTAGAAAATGACAAGTCAACCATATACAAGTCCCTACATATTTTATCAAAGCATTGGTTATTGAAAACCTCAGTTCTGGCATATTTAGCACAACATAAAAGTGCATTCTTTACTGTCCAGAGGAACTAGCTTCCTAAGTTTGGTTATCACCTCTTGCTCACATCAGCTGTGGAATGCATTTAGATTCTGTCTAACCAGGAGAAAGCACACTCTTCCTCCATGTTTGTTCCCTGCAGAGTCTAAAGGGATGGAGGATTTCTTCTTTTTTCAATTAAATGCCAAGCGGATTGCTGACGAGCATCTGAAAATCAATCACAGTACAAAGCTCACGGAGGGAGCCTGTTATCTTCCAAGATTGCAATTCAAGGGTTGAGAATTCCATTTTGTGTCAGCCAGAAAGTTTGGGTGAAGTAAGTATCTTTTAGAGTTTATAGGTCCAAACGAAAGTGCATTTTAGGAGGAGCCCATCTCATAAAGCAAGGTAGAGCAAGGTTTTTTTTTTTCTTCTGCTTTTAGTTCCTGTAAGTATTTTAGTGAAATGAAAATCTTCTAATGGAAATACAGCAGCTTTACAGAAGTCTGATGATTTTAAAAAAAATTAATTAGAAATATTTTGCCCACCTGTAAGGTAAACAATAGCTATATTTGACAGGAGGATATGGAATACATATAACTGAATTACAGACACTGAATGCCATGGCATAGAAATATTTCTAGTCACAATAACAGAGACAATGTTGAAGAGTGTTCAGGAAAGTAAGAAACCAAAGGATGGATGCAATTGATATTGTATTTCTTTTAGAAGTCATTGCTATGGGTTCTAATTATGGACATGTAGGCCAAACCTTGAATTTATATCTGTCCTTTTCTGCCTTTTTGACTCTGGGAAATTTTATTATACACTTGCATCTGATTTCTTTTATCTGTAAAACGAGATGAAAAATAGAAATGGATAGGGCTTTTAAAGTGGACTATGCAAGTTTGTGTCAACAAAATCCTTAGAATAACAGGTGTTAGTAAGCAGAGTGAAGTTGACATCAGAGTGATTTCCATGAGGTGAAAGGATTGGTTTCCCTACCCCATTGTCTCTCCATGGTTGTTTTAATCACTATGGTAAAATCATTCAATGCAAGGTCTCTGCAGAATTAACCATCAAAGTAAAATGCTTTCTGCAAGAAGACACTCTGTTTTCTCAACCTAGAAATCAACTGTTTAAATAAAGTCCTAGGCATATTTTATATAATGCTTAGATAATGAAGGTCCTTGTTGTAGGAATTTAGATAAAAATAAATTATGTATCTATTAAATCGATAAAAACATATTTTCTAATATTATTTTTTCTTTTACATATGCTACATAATTTGGGAGAATGGATTTTGTCTTTTTTTCCCCATAAGAACCCAGAGCAGTGGCCCTTCAAAGTAGGTAAGTCTAGTGGAGAGAAAATATCTGATATGATGAGTGTGTTAACTGCTCCTGGGATTGTAGGCTATGATGCTTTCTATCTTTGGTCTGTTACTCCTCTAAATATGAGAAACAATTCTTTAAGATCCTGTAACTTTAATCTATAGGAGGCATCCTGGAACATTTGTGTGCATATTCTGTTGGTAGTCAAGAACGATGTTCATTGCAGTAAAGAAATAGCGGGGCTGGAGAAATGGCTCAGCTACAAGTCATCTGAAGCCCCTCTGGCATCTGTGGGGAACAAAAATAAATTTCAGAAAAAGAGAATTGGAGCTAGAAATTAAAGGCTCTGGATGATATGACTATGACATGTTGGAGAGGACAATGATCATGAAGTAAAAACCAGTTTTCTTTATTGACATGAAACTAAGAAAAGCAGAACCAAATAAGGACTTGTGAACAAGCTGGAGAGTTGCAATACTTTAAACAAAGGCCCATATGTTCAAAAAAACAAAACAAACAAACAAACAAACAAACAACAACAAAAAAATAAATGTGATTCCCAGCTTGCGACTGTGAAAAAATGAAGGTCGTTAAGAGGACCTGTCTACCAGGTCTCCCCATAACAGGAGTTGTGTTACCCTGGTCTTTTTCTTTCTTTTCCTTTATGTTCCAACCTTCTTCTCTGTCACATACTGCTCCCACTGTGATGTGCGACCACTAATCCAAAAGAGAGCCAAACCATCCTGGACTGAAAGCAGATAACACTATTGAATAAACCTTATTTCCTTTGAAGTAGTTATCTCAGGTCTTTCTTACAGAAATAGGAAACTAAGACCCAATAGGAAGGGCTTTGTAAGCTACATACTAGGAAGGGTGGTTATGTTAGACAACACATTGTCATCTCAGGCCACCCAAACAGTGTGTCTAGTTTAGGGGAGAAGAAAGTCTCATCAAGTTTGCCTATGGGGTTTCAGAGCTCTAGTAGAAGAAAATGGTTTTAGAATTTAACAAAGTAATATCTTCAAGCTTTCACCACTTAATGTGCCTTTAGTATGGGGTATTTTCCTTTTATGAATTAGTTATTTTGGAATTCTGAGGAAGAACTAAGTTCAGAGTATGGGTAATAATGACTCCTTTTGCTCCATATCCCACAACGTAACGTGACATGTAGAGTTTTATGGTATGAAGCCTTTCCCCTCTGGTTTAGAAGATGGTTTTGCATAAGACCCAGGTTTCAAACAGCCAACTCATTCAATGAGCACAGGACCCGGTCCCACTTCCTGGATGCCTCCCAAACAGATCAAGCCAATTAACTGTCTCACCCATTCAGAGGGCCTAATCCAGTTGGGGGCCCCTCAGCCATTGGTTCATAGTTCTTGTGTTTCCATTCGTTTGGCTATTTGTCCCTATGCTTTATCCAACCTTGGCCTCAATGATTCTTGCTCATATAAACCCTCCTCTTTCTCGCTAATTGGATTCTTGGAGCTCCACCTGGGGCCTAGCCATGAATCTCTACATCCAGATCCCTCAGTCATTGGATGGGATTTCTAGCATGGCAATTAGGGTGTTTGGCCATCCCATCACCAGAGTAGGTCAGTTCGGGCTGTCTCTCTACCGATCTCAGTCCTTAGGGGAGGCTTTGCCCTGGAAGAGGTGGGAATGGCAGGTGGGCTGGGGGGGAAGGGGAGGGGAGCCGGAGGGGGGAGAACAAGGGAATCCATGTCTGATATGTAGAACAAAATTGTATTGTAAAATAAAATAATATAAAAAAAAAGAAAAAAAAAGATGGTTTTAGCTCTTAGCAAGAACATTTACATCTCAGTGACAATGACTTGTCCACTAATGTATTGTCTTTGTTTTCTGCTACAGACTAGGAAAATTCGATGCAAATAATACCCCAAATCACCAAAACCCAACTGATGCTAGTAAATTCCATATAATGTCTCTTTACAATGCTTAGAACCTAAGTATAAATAACTATGTTTAGTAAATGTTTTGTTTGTAAATGAATGCCATTTAGAACAGTCTGGCTTCTTGATATCCAGGCCCTTCAACAGGGAGGTTTTCTATATGCTGTCATATCATGGAAGTCACTCAGTAATAACATAAAACATAATGATTACAGTGATAGCTCAAATGCCTTATTTTTTTGTACTGGGTTGCATCTTAAATTGAAGAAAATTGTTATAGTTTATATTTATCAATGGGAAAGATGATTTTAGAAGTTGCCTTAATCCCTAACTCCTAAATCTGAAGAATATGTATCACAAACTAATGGATGGAAAGTATTTTGTAGGTAACCATTAACATATAGATTATAGTAGCATATGTTCTCAAATACCCATTCATTTTATGTAATTAAATAATTTAGCATTTAAGGGAATATAATATGGAAAAGAATGATTTAGGGTTTCTTAAACATGAAATATCCAGAGTTTGGCTGGCAAATTTCATCAAAATTATATATATATATTTCATCATGTATATATAACCATATATGTAGTATTTACATACACACACACACCACACACACACAATTTGTGGGCTGTTGAGGACCATGACTTCTACCAGATTGCTTACTCTGTAAGTTAACTTGGTTTAGTTTCATAAATTTCACATATAGTGTAGGTTGCTTCTTTCAGATAATTCCTTATGTAATAATCACCTAGATTATGTATGCATCTATAGCAACACTGTCACCTCCATCGAAATAGAATTAAATGAATGCTGTGAATATCGCTCTGTATGCTGTGAATATGTTGCTCTGATTGATTAATAAATAAAATGCTGATTGGCCAGTAGCCAGGCAAGAAATACAGGTGTGACAAGTAGAGAAAAGAATTCTGGGAATAGGAAGGCTGAGTCAGCAGACACTGCCAGCCACCACTGCCATGAGAAACAAGATGTAAAAGTACCTGTGTGCCACAAGCCACATGGGAATGTATAGATTAATAGTAATGGGTTAATTTAAGATATATGAACTAGATAGCAAGAAGCCTGCCACAGCCATACAATTTATAAGTAATATGAGTCTCTGTGTGTTTACTTGGGTCTGAGCAGCTACAGGAGCTGGGTGGACACAGGAAAACTTCATCTACAAATGAATGTGTAGAATTACCATGTTTAAAGGTGATATAAATTGAATATATTTTTCCTTTTCTTAAAAAAATATTTTTCTCTCATATATTTCATCGCGACCACAGTTTCCCCTCCCTCCACTCATCCCAGTCACTCCTCTTCCCCCTTTCTCCCAGATCCACTCTTCCTCTGATTCTCTTGGGAAAACAGAAGCCCTCCGAGGGATATCAACTGGACATGACACAACAAGTTTCAATAAGACTGGGCACACACCATTATTTCAAGGCTGGGTGAGGCAACCCAGTAGGGGGAAAGGAGTTTCACAAGAACATCAAGCTACACAACCATAATGTATATTCAGAGAGCCTAGCTCAGACTCATATTGGCTTCAGTCTCTGTGAGACCCTATAAACCCTGCTTAGTTGATTCTGTTGACCATGTTTATGGTATTATCAACCACTGGGGCTCCTACAGTCTTTTCTTCCCTTTTTATGAGACATTTCCTGAGCCCTGCCCCTGATGATTGGTTTTGCTTCTGCTCCTATCAGTTGCTGCATGAAACCTCTACTGATGATTTTGTTGTGCTCTAGTCTATGAGTATAGCAGAATATCATTAGGAGTAATAATTTCATTGACTTTTTTTTGGTTAGTCATATTTGATTCTATCCTAGGTCTCAGCTATCTAGCCTCTGGTTCCTGGCCATTCATGCAGTGTCAGGTGTAGGCTCCCTTTCACGGTATGGGCTTCAAGTTGGACCAGTCATTGGTTGGCTACTCCCACAAATTCTGTACCACCGTTACCCCAGCACATCTTGCAGCCAGGATGTATTGTACTTCAATGGTTTTGTGGATGGGTTGATGTCCACTACTGGAAGCCTTGCCTGATTACAAAAAGTATATCTTCCATTACTAGGAGGCTTCCATTACATCACCCTAGTAGATTCCAAGAAATTTCCATTGTATTAGGTGTCCATATTGCCAACCCCCCAATTCCAGTCATTTCTTTCAGTTTTTCCCCCTCTGTCTGCCTACCTGATCCCTCTTGTTCCCATCTTCACCTGCCCTCAGTGCACCCATGAAATCTATTCTACTTTACCTTCCCAGGAAGATCCATTTGTACATCTTGAGCCCTCTTTTTTACATCTGGGTGTGTGGATTGTAGTATAATCTCTTGTAGCTAATATCCACTTGCTGGACTTCCCTGGTAGAAATTTTGGGATCACTATCATCTGCAAATAACATTACTTAGACTTCTTTTTCAAGTTATATACCTTTGATCTTCTTCAGTTGTCTTATTGTCCTAGCTAGAACTTCAAATACTGTATTGAGTAGATATGGAGAGAGTAGACCGCCTTTTCTTGTTACTAATTTTAGCAGAATTGCTTTGAGTTTCTACCCATCTAATTTGATGTTTGTAATAGGCCTGCTGCAAATTGCCTTCATTATGTTCAGTTATTCCCCTTGTATCTCTTATTGCTCCAAGACTTTTGTCATGAAGAAGTGTTGGATTTTGTCAAAGGCTTTTTCAACATCTAATGAGATGATTTTTTTTTGTCTTTCAGTTTGTTTATATGGCAGATTACATTGATAGATTTTCATATGTTAGATCATCCCTACATCTCTGGGATGAAGTTTACTTGATCACAGTGAATGATCTTTTTGATGTGTTCTTGGATTTGATTTATAAGTATTTTATTATTTCTGCACCAGTGATCATGTAGGAAATTGGTCTATAATTCTCATTTTTCTTGTTGACTCTTTGTTTGGTATCAAGGTGACTATGGCCTGGTTAAATGAATTGGTAATGTTCCTTCTGTTTCTATTTTGTGGAATAATGTGAGGAGTATGGCATTAGCTCTTCTTTGAAAGTCTGCTAGAATTAAATTGGATATTATTAAACAGAGTGGTCAGGTATGAATTCTATCACTGGTTTATTGTAGAAAACATTTAGGATACTTGTGAATTTGAAATTTTAAAAAACTGGATGATTATAATTCAGATGTCAATCAGAACAATATTTGGGGTGATTATCATCTTATGAATATAACAAATAAAAGGAATGGGTTAGAGCATTTTTCATGAGACTGTAGAAAAAGTAAATAAGACCTGAGAATTTTTTTCCACCAAAATTACCAATCAGTGGGGTGTGAAGACAGCTCAGGATGGCTCAGTTGGTAGTGAGATGCCTGTAACCATGAGGTCCTGAGTTTGTTCCCTAGTGTCTATTTAAAACAGAGATAGTCACCCTATGGCATTTGTGGTAGAGATAGATAGAACCATGGGGTGGGGTTCACTGGCAAGCCAGTCTAATGTATTGGGTGAAACCCAGAGCAATGAAAGACCTCATCTCAAAAAACAAGTTGGATAAAAAGGTTTGCTACAAAGGCTTCATCATCAAAATCAGTGAAAATAAAGCAAGGAGATGAATAGGGAAACACAAAAACAGAAAGTGTAACAGAAAAAAAGAAATGTAATGATGAAAGCAGAAAGGTACTAAATAATTTTATATGTCAATGAGTTATGATAAAGAGTTGAATTTTTTCTGTTTACAAGGTTTCTGTTGATACATTTATGCTGAGATATGAAATTCCCTAATAGACTAATTTTGACTGTATGCTGCAGAATTCTCTAGAATTCCAAGAAACTATCAACTCTCAAAATAAATGAAAACTGTGGTGAAAACAGTATAGAACTTTTTGTTTTATAAGTACAGCTCATATTGACAATAGTAAATAGAATCTTCCATTAAAGACAGGATTATCATTTACATCTGGCAGAATATTTGCCTACCCTGTGCATGATGCCGGGTTTGAGTTTTTATTTTCAATAGTATAAAATAACTTGCAAGATGGGAAGCTCTGTGAGATGGAACAGACCCAGGGAGAGCAATGCTGCATGGCTTCACTGGCATGTATATTCTAAACTGTCAGACTCATGAAGGGGATAGACTGATGATTATGAATGGTTATGCAGAAGAGCAGAAAGGATTAAGTAGTGCAGTCTGTTACCAGACAACTAGAAAATCACCTAGCTTCTTGAATGGAGTTGCATTAGGGATATTTCCTCTAGATCACTCTCTAAAATGATCTAGTGGAAATGAGGTTAACAGCTATAGAGTCTTGTAAGGAAATCGGAACAAAAGGGAAGGATCATAGGCCTTGTGACAAGAGGCAAAGGAAGTAAGCAAAGGATAGGTCACACTAAGTGTCTCTCTGTTGAGGCTTTTATCTGGGTGGGCATGAAAACTTTTTGCCAGAGTACAGAAAAGAAGAGGAAAAAATGAGATTTATCCAAATTGCATGGTGGTAGCGTTGGTTTTAATGTTGTAGTTAGTTAAAAGCTGTTCACGTGCTTTAAAGTTCAGAATAGGGTTTGAGATAGACTATTGCTAACTGAATTCATTATCATACATTTATTTACCTTTCAACTTTTGTTAGCTTTGGGCCAGGAAGGAATAACTACTTGTTTTCACAGTCATCAGTTTACCCATTAGCTTTGTGCCTTGTGTAAAGCCCCAAGCTGCTATTTTGGTTCATATTTGTATAAGTAATAAGCAGTTTGAAGATTGTTTGCAGAAATTCTGGCACTAAAAGATTCATGCTGCCTCCTTGAGATTCTGCCTCTTCTCCTGAGGCTTTTTCTTACCTGTGCTTACAAAACCTTGTTATACAATGAGTTAGAACTGAATATGTAGTCTGTGGCTATCAATGATAATGATGTATTATACACTCAGAATTTGGTGAAAGAGTAATCTCAAGTGCTCTCATCACATGGGCAATATAATTAGAGTAGGTAAATCCACCAGGGGCTGTTAAGCAGACCCTTGCATTTCATAGACTCTGAACTGCTTAAACTCTGAAGCTGGCCTTGCCCACATTCACAACTGCAAACAATACATTTCGATTAGGTTCAAGCTGCATATTTGGTGAGATTTGGGTATAATAAACTGAATTGAATATGGCAGAAAATTAATGCTGTGACATGTCAAGCACTCATGCAAAAACCAAGGCAGAGTTTGTAAAGTGAGTGATGGGATGAGGCCAGGGGTTTTGAAGATCTTGCTGTAAAAGGCCTCCATTGCTCGCACAGAATAAAGGGAAAGCTAGTGAGATCTGAAAGAAAAGTGTCTTAAGAGAAGCTGAGTCTTCTTAGAGAGAACCTTCATAGTCATGATCAGAATGTTGTAGAAAACATGGACAGTTAAAAGGCATTGTTCTAAAACCTCAACAGGAACATGAACAATGGAAGAATTCCCACTTAGGACCTATTGAAAACCACTGCAGTGATTGTGTTGGGCCTTCCTGTTTCTTATAATGTTGAAGACAGATATTTGGATAAAAAGTACACTGAGCATATTGGACAATATGGTAAAAGAGCATGCTTTATTCATCTCAGTTGCTAGAAACAAATGAGGGAAGAGAGAAAGGTTTTAAAGACAGTGTTGTCCACTAAAAGGTAAGCTCCACAGTTACCACATCAAAATAATAAGAATTTATATTTGGGAAAGAATGTCAATGTTTCAGCCAAAGAACGATTGATAATATATTTGTCTTTAGTATCCATGATAATGGGAAAATAAACCTATGTCATTTCAAGGATCATTGGAAACTGCTTCCCATCACAAACTCCAAGTATTATAACCTAGGAGGAAAGACAGGTTCCCAAGAGGGGCAGGACTGCAAGAATCTACCCCACCACAAAGTCTATATTGCTGCAACCTTGATGGTGCAGTTTCAGGATTGGTGGACACCTTAGTTCATATTCTGTCTGCAGCAGGATGGTGGGGCATGACTGTCACCAGGCACATTTCAAAAGATGCCCAGGAGACCTGTGTGCAACAAATGTAAAATTGCCATCGGGAAGAAGTCACTGAGCATTACCTTCTCCATGGCAAACCCATAGATAGACCCATGGTGGTCAACCCCTGAATAACCACAGACAAGCAGAGCTATTTACACATGACTGATGTTCAAGAAAGCCATGGGTGTGTTACTTAGGCACAGAACTGTTACTGGGAGCAATCCATATAGCAGTCCTGTAGGTGAGCAAGGCCTAGAGTCACCTACTACTGTTATTTCATCTCCAGTAACTTACTACAGTTACTACTTAAGATAATTGCCTCTTCCCTCCCTAAATAAGTAATTCAATTGCCTCTTCTTTGATAAAATATTCAACTAGATTTTTAGTAGTTTTACTCCTTTGCTTTCTTCCCCTATTTCTCAGATAATTTTCTGAGACATTCTTTTACCAGTACTTTACACTGTCTTAAGAGATAACATTTTGTGTTAAGACAATACAAACTCTAACAACAGCCATTTTCAGGGGTCTTTTTCCAAGGTATTAGTAGTGTTAATATTGCAACAGACTAGATTTCTCAACAACTGTATCATATTCCAAAATGATCTCTGCATCTCAGGAGCAGAAGCTTCTCATCTCCTATTATTATTCCAGTCCCTGGTCACCATCAATCTAACTTTGTTTTCTGTGACTTCTCAATTTTAAATTACTCAAATGAAACAAGTAATAGTATTTGTCTTCTTACATCGACTTATTTCACAAAGAATCATTCTGCCAAGATTCATCCATGTTGAAGCAAATCAACGGGATCCCTTTGTTTCCTTAACCTTCATTATAAACTTGACCAAATTGGAATTACCATGGAAGCATGCCTCTGTAAATGTCTATGAGGGAGTTTCCAAAAAGAATTCATCCTAAAAATTGAAGGCACCAATCCATGGGTTGGGGCATAGATTGAATTTTAAAAAATGAAAGAAAGGAAAGAAGGAAGAAAACTTAGTAGCCATGTTCATTATTCTCTGTTTTCTAACTGTAGCTGCCATGTGACCAACTGCTTCACACTCCTTCCTTCCTGTCATGATGGATTGTATCTTCTAAAACTGTGAGCCAAACCAAGTCTTTATTTAAGTTACTTTAGATGAGCATTTTGTCAAAGCAATGAAAAAATCACTAATACAGTATATACACATCAATTATTTTCTTCAATGGATCCATTGGGAGACATTAACTAGGCTTCTCCTGCTTGTCTACTATGAGTAACAAAAAACATAGGCATGAATTTTCTTTCCAAAAATTTGCTTTCAAATCTTTTAAATATTTAAAAAGAAGTTAGATTGCTGAATAAAATGATAATTCCATTTTCAGTTTACTGCATTCATAGTTGCCAGTATATTTTATAAAGGAAGCAGCAGTTTGCAGACCTTTACATAGCAAACAGCAGTTTACACCTTCTCCATATCATGAACAGTACTTGTATTTTGTTTTTCGTTTGGTCTTGTTTTGGCAATGGCATCTTAATGGGCATGAGATATTTATTATGATTTTGCTTTACTTTTCTAATTTGATTGATGAAGTTGATCATGTTTTTATTTTTCTACTTTCATTTTCATGTCTTCTTTGATTAAATTTCTATTTAGAATATTTGTACATTGTACATGAAGTTGGGTTTTAATTAAATCATTGACAATTTCATATATATATATTCTCCTGGCATTTTTTTCTTTTTGTCCCTCTCTGACTGAATTTCCTTTTTCAATTATTCCTCTTCCTTTTATGGTTTCTTTCTTTTTGAGACTCACCATTAATTAGGATTGTTTGTGTGAGCATGGATGAGAGGGTATTTACTGGAACATGAGTAACTTTATGGAGATGTAGCCACTGAAGAAAATGTCTGCCCTTCCCACTGTGACCAACAATCAACCCATCATGGAGGGGCATAGCCTCATGAGCCCTCAACTGCCCATGACAGAATGTTGGCAGACCAAATTTTGTACAGGTCTTGTGCAGGTACCACAGCTGCTGTGAGTACATGAGTACAATGGTCATGTCCTAAAGACAACTTTACTTTGCATTCTTCTCTGTTCACTAGCTATTACATCCTTTCTGTCCCCTCTTCTGGATGTATGCTGAGCCTTGGAGGATGTGACATAGATGTCTCATTTATGACTGAGCACACAACAGTCACTTATTGTCAGCACGTTTTATCAGTTATGTTTCTGCTAAGTAACTATCATGCACTGAAAAATAAGGCTTATCTGACCAACACTGAGAGGAGAACTAGGCTCTGGGCACAAGTATAAATATTTAGAATTCAGTGTTGCAGGAAATTCATGTCCATTCAAAAACACAACAGTAGTAATTTGCTGGTGCAGCACACAGAGTGTATCATTGGGTAAGATTTTTTGATGGCTTTCCTCTCCTCTCAGGCTGCACCATGAAAGGTAGCCAACAGGGAGGGTACTTACTTCTCCTAAGTTTAAATATTAAATTATTTCTAGAGAGATTATATGTTCATCTGAATGCCTGTAGTTAGTCTTCTGTATACTGAACACATAATTCGGGTTCCTTAGCTGACACTATCAAGAGACAGAGCCACTATCAATTGAAAATTTAAGAGTTTAGTAACTGAAAAAGTGGTCTTCTTGTCTCTTATTATAATAGTCAAGCTGTCTATTTGAATTTCATTTAATGTATTTTGCTTCACTTTTTTCCACAACATTGTTGGCTGTGAATACAAAAAGAAAAATTATTTGGACTTCTATGTAATTCTTGAGTTTTGGCAATATCATCATTATGTAATATCCTTTCTGTATCTCTAATGATTTCTACAAGTATTTGTTTAAATTTATAAAGTTGATATTTTTTTCCTTTACTTTCCACATACATGTCTTTATGTTTATATTTAACATGAGTTTCCTATATGAAACCTATTGTTTGGTCTTATTATTTTTATTCACTACTAACACTCTTACCTTATTAATGGATATATAAAGACTAGCCACTATCTACCATCAATAAATAATTCATTTGTGAATTTACTATGTAGCATATTCAAGACATTCTATTTTTTGCAGTCACTCATTTTTTTTTGATTTTCTACTTTTCCTGCTTATATCTGAGCTTTTTATATATTTCCTTTTTCCTTTCTCTTCATCATATATATTTTAAAAAAGCTTACTGATTTCTCAGAATTCCCATTATATATTCTGTGTCATCTGAGTTCTCTTTCAGACACATTTTCCTGTTTCTATGCAGAATAGAAACTTTATAACTGATCTTGTTGCCTTCTGTCCTTTATTGCATCGATTCCAAATATTATAGTCATTCATGTGCAATGATTACCCAATATACATTAACATGTACTCACAGTAAACTTTCTCAGTTTGGGAAAATTTTCATATTTACTTACATTCAAAGGACACTTTCACCAGATCTCTCTCTCTCTTTTCTCTCTCTCTCTCTCTCTCTCTCTCCCCTCTGTATGTGTGTGTGTGTGTGTGTGTGTGTGTGTGTGTATGTGTGTGTGTGTGTCTGTCTGTCTGTCATCTTAATGCTTTAATAGTTGACTACTCTTTCATTTCCTCCCATTGTTTCTGAAGGAAAGATCACTGTTCCTGTCCTTATTGATCTATGGGTAAAATACTCCTACATAGCTTCTTTCAAAACATCTTCAGGCCTGGCTCTCTTCACACATGTTACATCCAGGTACCCAGGTGTTGTGTGTCAAATGTGAAATGACTCCTGTGGACTCCCAGGTTAGAACACCTCTTTCCCAGTAGGTGGCATTGTGGTGGTGCCTGACTGGAGAAGTGGGACATGGAAGATGACCTAACTTCCTGCTTTCTCTTGGCTTCCTGGCTCGTCTCCTTCTGCCAAAACCTCCCCACCACCAGGACGCCTGTCCCCTCAGAGGACCAGCCCCCAAACTGCCACCATCCCTCTTTAGTTGTTCCTTGTCACCACTGAATCCTGGCAAGGGGGAAGTAATTGGCCGGGGGTGAATGTGATTTTGTCCATATTGTTTTGCACCTGGTTTTGCTATCTGAACTGGTGTTCTTTAAGCAGTCTCCGGAGGGATGGAGGGAGCTCTCTGTGCTGAGGAACTCTTCCAGGCTCTTAAGTAGCTATTGAGATAGTTCAGGGTGGTCTGCAGAATTGAAAATAGGCAGAATTGAGGCTTTGTACATGCAAATTTGGGGACGGGTTAACATTATGAATAAAAGACTACGAGAAATAATGATAGGTAGACTCTGAATGATTTATTTTGGGTGAATATAACATCTGAACATCTTGAACTTCCACTGTATTCCTGGCTGCCAATATAAGGTTCTTGTTTAACAGTTAAGTTGTCTGTACTTTTTTTAATACTTAAATATTTTCTTTATTTAGCTTTTTACTGTTTCATGAATATTTACAATGTCTTGTGACTATATTCACATCCATTAACCTCTTGTATATCACATCAGTTACTATCTTACCTTATCCTTTCTGTTATCTTGTGTTATTTTTGACTTATATTTTGATCAAAGTGAGGTGTATCAAAATAAAAAAACTCATAATGGAAGAAAACACAAGGTGCACAGTCATCCTTACTGAAGTTTCACTCACTCCTGTGCCAGAGGTAGTCACTCTAGCACTGATGGAATTCCTGCTGGTGATTAGATTGTTTAAATTGCTGTGTTTCTGCTTTTACAGTGATGCACTTATTATTAACTTGTGGCTTTGGAAAGTGGGAATCTAGTTTACCTAGGTCTTTGTTTATTTGCTTTGGAAACTAGAATAAGTCTGACCTATAATTTCTGTGAAAGAGGAAAACTCGAACCCCTTTGTAACAACATGGAAAATCACATACATGGAACTAAAATAAGTATCTTTTTCTTTAAAGGATTGTTATTACTTATAGATAGCAGTAATCATCATACAATGCTAATGAAGTACTAGCAAATTTGGAAAAATAATGTTTGTAGCATTAACATTAAAATATTACTTGTTAATATGGCATTTTTTTCTCCTTTCAATGTATTGTTTGTTTTCATTATATCTTATTTTATTACTATTTTCAGACACCTATTTGTATTCTTTTTTTAATAAATAAATTTATTTATTTATTTATTTTACATCTTGGCTGCAGTGCCCCCTCCCTCCTCTCTTCCCAATGCCTCCCCCAACTTCCCCTCTGCCCTCCCATCCATTCCTTCTCTGTATCCGTTCAGGAAGGGGCAGGCTTCCCATAAAAAAAAAATGGCATATCAAGTTGCAGTAAAACTAAGCACCTCCCCATGTATTAAGGCTGGACAAGGTGACCAAGTATGAGGAATAGTATTCTAAAAGCCTGTAAAATATTCGGAGACAACTTTTGTTCCTACAGTTAGGAGTACCACAATAGGGCCAAGCTACATCTGACAGAGGACTAATTTTAAAAATATATAAAGAACACAAGAAATTAGATACCAACAAAACAAATAATCCAATTTTAAAAATGGGGTACTGATTTAAACAGAATGCTCAGTAGAAGAATCTCAAATAGTCTAGAAACTCTTAAGGAGATGTTCAACATCCTTATCAATCAGGAAAATGAAAATTCAACTGACTCTTTGATTCCATCTTACAACTGTCAGAATGGCTAAGATCAAAAACACAAACGACAAGCTCATGCTGGAGAGGATATGAAGCAAGGGGAACACTCCTCCATTGCTTGTGGGAACGCAAACTTGTACAGTCACTTTGGAAATCAGTATGGTATTTTCTCAGAAAACTTGAAATCAATCTACTCAGCTATATCACACTTGGTCATATATCTAAGGGATGCTCAACCGTACCACAAGGACACTTGCTCAACTATGTTCATAGCAGTTTTATTTGTAATAGCCAAAACCTAGAAACAACCTAGATGTCCCAACTGAGGAATGGCTTAAGAAAATGTGGTACATTTACACAATGGAGTGTAATTCAGCTGTTTTAAAAGATAACATCATGAAATTGGCAAGCAAATGGATGGAACTTGAAAAAATCATCCTGAGTGAGGTAACTCAGACTGAGAAAGACAAACATGATATATACTCACTCACAAATGGATAGTAGCTGTAAAAGTATAACTATGCTACAATCCACAGACCCAGAGAGACTAAGTAACAAGGAGGGTTCATAGCAAGACATCCAGATCTCCCTGGGAAGGGCAAATAAAAGAGATTTTATGAGTGAACTGAGAGGGTGTGTGGGGAAGGAATCAGGTTGGAAAGGGTGGAAGAGAAGAGTGTTGAAAGAAACTACTGGAAAGGGGGCTATTTCAGGGTCAGGTAATAACCCAGCTCAAGCGAATTTTCTAGGAATCTTCAAGGATTAGCCCAGCTAAGACTCCTAGCAATAGCAGATAATTAGCCTGAATTGAACATCTTGTGGGACTAGTTGGTGCCTATCCCAATTATCATCAGAGAGATATCACCCAGCAACTGATGGAAACAGATGTGGACTCACAGTCAAACATTAGGTGGAATTCATAGAATCCTACAGAAGAGGAGGAGAAAGGACTGTAGGAGCCAGAGGGGTTAAGGACACCACACCACAAGAAAACTCACAGAATCAACTAACCTGGGCTCTTAAGGGCTCCCAGAGATTGAACTGACAAACAGGGAGCCTGCATGGGACTGATCTAGGCACTCTATTCTCACTGTTCCTACACTGATTAAGCATAATTTTGATGACTGCCTTTCTTTCAATTAATTGTTAACTAAAAAAATTGACTCTATATCATCTTCATTTTAAATCAATATTTCAGAAAGTGACATCAGTGGATTTTTTTAAGAAATATGAAATCATCATAACTTGTGATGGCTTAATTTTGAGGGATGTTTTCCTGTTGATGAACTGCTGCAGTGAAAAAGAATATCATAGCCTACTTTGACACTGATGTATTTTAATAAATTTTTTCAGATAAATATTAATTTATTTAGAATTCATGGGTCTTATGGGATAATTTCTCTGAAATTATTTAATGCTTCATAAAATTTGATCTTCAATTTAAATGTAAGTTTACAAGTCATATTTTTTTATTATTATTATTTTACAACACCATTCAGTTCAACATAATAGCCACAGATTCCCCTGTTCTCCCCCTCTCGCCCACCCCTCCCCCCAGCCCACCACCCATTCCCACCTCCTCCAGATCAAGGTCTGTATTTTCTGTAGCTTTTGGTGGCCATGTAAGAAATAAAAATGGGGGTTATAGAGAGGCAGCAGGTAAGAGCATTTGTTGTTGTTTTGAAGAATCAGGCACAATTCCCTGCACCCATATAGAGTTCACAACTTTCTGTAATTACAGTTCTATAAGTTCTGTCACATTTTTCTGGCATCCGTTGGGTACTGCATACATAAGTGCACATACGTATATGTAAGCAAAACCACTCGTAAACATATAATAAAAATAAACAAGTCTTTAAAAAAGAATAAGAAAGTAATGGAAATGGTTTTTAGCATTCTTACATATTGCAAATTTGTGTTTATAGATTTATTTTGTAGGTTCTGAGAATATTCCAATATAAAATTGTTTGCTATCAAATGTCACAGTTCCTAAAAATAATTTATATTTTCAAGAATATGAGTATGTGGTTTTAAATCTTTCATTATTTTTTGACTCCAGAGGACCTTGGCCCTACATACAACAGTGCTCTCTGTTGCTGCTCCTGTTGCAGCCCACAAGCTTGGTGCACAGGCTCCGCTCTGCCACCTGCTCTCTGTAGCTTAGTGGTAAGCCTGTGTCATCATACCCAGCTATTTGATGGATCTTCTCTACTTCTACCCATCATTCCTTTGAACTTCATTCACAAAACATGAGCTTGGAGATAGATATACTAAAAATTTTATAATGGAAAATAAGGATTAAACCAATCACATATTTGAAAACGATCTCACGAAGAGAGCTTAGAGTAGGACTAAATATCCAGGCAATTAAAATAATCTAATGAGTCATAATCACAGCTTGCATTCACCAAGACTGGACTGGAACTGCTTCTATTGCTTAATGGTGACAGTGTATGACTTGCTAAATCTTTGAAACACCACACAGAGCATCGTTTTGTTACCCCAACAACAAACAGTACTGTTATTCTACAAAATCTAGCCTGCCAAAAAGCTTGCCTTTGGTGAGAGGACAATGAAGATAGAGCTTGGATTACACAGCCCTTGATATAGTTCTTCTACTGAAGCACAAGTTTGGTGGATCATTTCCTCCAGAAGACCTTTAGAATTTGGCAGACCTAAAAAATGTTACTGCTGGAATTCTTTAATCTTAATGTTACCAAAACAAATTTTTATTATGGCAGGCATTTTTTTCCTCATTATTTTGAGGATAATTTTATTTTGTCTTTAATTTTCTTTTGAGAAACTGTATAACTCTGTGTGTGTGTGTGTGTGTGTGTGTGTGTGTGTGTGAGAGAGAGAGAGAGAGAGAGAGAGAGAGAGAGAGAGAGAGAGAGAGAGGAGTTCATTCTCTACTGTAGAAGTATATAGTATTTGGGTCTACTGTTCCTAAATGAAAAATTCAAAACACTAATACCTTTAACAATATACAACCACATTTTCCTGTCACATAGTTGAAATACAGAGGTTTGGTATCTGACTACATTAGATTTCAGGGAAGTTGTGAACAAAATACTACAGACTGAGTAGTCTAGAGAAGAGGTTTTTTTGTTGTTGTTTGTTTTTTATGGCAACAAAGACTATATGCTTCACATTAAAGTATTAACTGAATTCTTCTGAGGCCACTTTCCTAGCTTGTATATGCTTAAGTTTAGCAATAATTCCTTTTGAAGTCTATGTGCCTTTTACTTACTCACAGTAGAAGGCATATATATTACAGTGGATCAGGATCACTCTACTAAAGACAAAGATTCCATCACTTAAATCTAAGAGTGGCAAAATACACTAAACCATAGGATTCTATATCATTCCCTCAAGGCTAATGTCCAATTTGTTCGTCCAATTTTAGTAGATTCCAAATTCTTTTATTAAAAGTGTATTTTTTCTCATGTAGTATTTTCTGAGTATGGTTTCTTCTCCCCCTACTCCTCCTCCCAGTTCCTTCCTACCTGCTCTCACATCCAGATCCACTCCCTTTCTATGTCTCAGAAAATAAACAGGCTTCTAAGAGATAATAGTATAATATATCTTATAATAGATTATATATATATATGTATATATATATATATATATGAGAGAGAGAGAGAGAGAGAGAGAGAGAGAGAGAGAGAGAGAGAGATTGTGATAAAATGAAAACTAACCTGAAAGAAGAAATGTAGCAGGAATCTTAGAAGGTCTTATTAATAAAATCAAACCTGAGGCCAGTTATTGGGGTGAACACTGGAATATCAGAGAAGCAGAACAAGCCACAGCTTCCTCACCTTGCCAGTTCCTCAGCTGATCCTGTTTCCTCAGGCTGGAAGCCTCTGAGTCCTCATCCCAATGACTCTCAGCTGAACTGCTGCTCAAAAGCCTGAAGCTTAACCAGCTAAAAGCTTAACCAGCCAAATGCTTCTAGTTTCTGGTCTTCATGCCTTATATATCTTTTTGTTTTTGCCATCACTCCCTGCGATTATAGGCTCACTTCTTGGGATTAAAGGCATGTGTCACCATGCCTGGGTGTATCCTTGAACACACAGAGATCTGCCTAGCTCTGCCTTCTAAGTGCTGGGATTAAAGGGGTGTACCACCATTGCCCAGCTTCTGCTATGGATTGCTATTAGCTCTGATCCCCAGGCAACTTTATTTATTAACATACAAATAAAATCACACTTCAGTACAAATAAAATATCACCATATTTTCCCTTTTCTATTTTAATAAAAAGAAAAAAGGACAAAGGTTATAACTAACATAAGAAAAACTATGTACAAAAGTACAATAACTATATAACACATATACAAGTAATAAATATCCAAACAATGTCTAGTCCATTTGCATTTGACAAATTCAGAGAAAATAATTCCATTATCTATCCTATTTTGCTAAGTCCAAAGTGTACCTGATTCACTGCTCTGGATATCACTCTGTATAAATAAAACAGTGATTGACCAATAGCCAGACAGGAAGTATAGGCGTGACTAACAGAGAGGAGAATTGAGGGAACAGGAAGGGAAGGGAGAGACTACCTGAAGTCACTGGGAGGACAAGAAAGATGTAAGGTACCAGTAAGCCACGAGCCATGTGGCAAAGTATAGATTAATAAAAATGGGCTAAATATAAGAGTAAGAGTTAGACAATGATAGGCCTGAGCTAATGGTCAATCAATTTAAATAATATAAGCATCTGTATGTTTATTTTATAAGTGGGCTAAGGGACTGCCAGGGCTTGGCGGGAGCTGGAGAGAAATTCTCCAGCTACAAATGGCACCCAACAAGGGGCAAGAGTTTCCACCTAAAACCTGAGTAAAAGGATTCTAAAACGGAGGTAAAAACAGTTCCTAGTTGTCTCTTTCAAGTTAGCAGCAGCCTGCTTGTTTGAGCTACTATCTACTATGGTGGGTTCCTGGTGTGCTAGACCTACAGTATGGTTGGAATGAGGCCTCTACAAGTGGCACAGTAAGCTGTGTGGTGGATTTAGCCTTTGCTAGTACAAAACAAAAAGCAGTTTCTGGGGTACACGCTGCTTTGATAAAAACATAGATCCACTATTTCTGAGAGTTGATGGTTCCCAGAGCTGGTGGAAAACATACCACCACCATGTTGGGAACCTAAAGTGGGAGGAGCCATCAGCCACAGCGCTGCCATTTTAGAACTTAGAATGCTACAGTTTAAAACAATAGGTTCACAATAAGACTGATTCAGATAGAATAGTTCACAATGTATATAAAAATGTACATAGGCTTAAAAGAGAAAAAAAGAAATATATACAGTTATATAAACAAATAGATAATTTTTAAAAATAAAGTCTTTAAAAAATCAGTAAAGATAATAAGCCACATAAAGATGGCTATCACATAGAGAATCTGGATTATGTTGTCTTTGATATTTGTAACTGAAAAAAAAACCCATTTGATTGTAAAAGTTGCTGAATTATGCCAAAATGTATACTTTAAAGGTACCTTGACTTCTATCCTAACTTATATTACTAACCGAACTGTCTCATAACGTCTTTCAAATTTATACACTGTACCTTTTCCAGATTGCAAAGGCCACTTCAGGGATGGCGCCATATTGTCCTGGGCTCAGAAGATGCCTTTTGTTAAAGCCACAACCACACTTGTCTTGGCAAGAATCAGTAGTCCTTTGTTTCATGTTCTGTCTGTCCATTTTGTCCTGTTTGTCAGCAGTTGATTCTAGGACACTTTGTTGTCCAGTGGCTAACTTTTGCCACAATGAAAGTTAGCTCCATATGCAGTTTCTTCAATGCCCATATTTTCTCTGAAGTAGATTGGTACTGCCAGGAGCCGAGATCTCTCACAGAACAAAAGGAAAAATTTTCTAAGTTATTAAAAATTGTTAAATAAAATATCACCATAAAGAAACCTAACAGAAGCCATTTCAAGTCTGTGCCATGTCTATTTTGTTTTAAGGTGAAATAAAGTTTTGTTCCAAAGATACCTCCCCCACCCCTTTCTGGGGTAACTAACACAGGCATCCTGTTCTATAAGGACAAATATACAATATCCTTTTCTGCAAAGGACAGATATATGATATCTTGTTTTGCAAGGACAAATATAGCACACCTGTCTTCCATGACCAGCAGGACACCATAGTATTTTCTAACTGCTGCAGGAGGGCCAGCCAACAGGAATAAACCAATCACCCAGTACAAAATGCGCTAAGCTCTGATTGGTTCCTGACATCTGTGTAATTGGACACAGATATCTGTGATTTGTTTTGGTTAAAAACCCCTGAAAAAAACCACAATCAGGGGCACAGTTCAGCTCCCAAGTCTGCAGTGCATCTCTGGTCTTGATCAGTCACTTTTTTTTATTACTATATATTATATGTGTATATATATATTACTTTTTATGTACCAGTGCCTGAGTTTTATTGAATCTAACAGAACCCACAATAAACATATCAGAATCAGACAAAACAATCAAACAAACAAACAAACAACAAAACAAAACAAAAAACAAGAAGAAGAGGAAGAGGAGGAATAGGAAGGAGGAGAACAAGAATGAGAAGGAGGACAGGGAGGGAGGAAGGAAGAAAAGAAGAAAGAAGGAAAGAAGGAAGGAAGGAAGGAAGTAAAGAAAAAGGAAAAGAATCTCAAAGGAGGCACAAGAAACAGAGACCCACTTATTCCCATACCAAGCAATCCCATAAATACACTGAACTGGAAACTACAGTATGTACTCAGAGGACCTGGTGCAGTTCTTTCAAGCCCTGTGCATCCTGCCTTATTGTCTGTGAGTTCATGTGAACTTTGATCATTTTGGTTTAGAAGGCCTTCTTTTCTCGGTGTCCTCCATTTCCTATGGCTTTTAGACTCTTTCTGCCTCCTTTTCTTGAGGGTTCCCTGAGCTCTAAATGGGGTGGCTTAGATGAAGACATCCCATTTAGGGTTGTGTGTTCCATGGCCTCTTAATTCTCTGCATAATATCTAGCTATGGGTCTCTGTATTTCTTCCCATTTTCTGTCAAAGAATTTCTGCGATGATGGCTGAGCAAGGCACTGATATATGAGTATAGTGAAATGACATTAGGGGTCATTTTATTGCCAGGTTTTGTTTGTTGTTTTAGAACATTAATATTTGGTTTTACCCTAAGTCCCTGGGCTATCTAGTCTCAGGTTACTCCAAAGTACAATTCTAAATCACATTCTGGAATTCAACGTAGACTTCTTCTAACTGTGGGTGTAGAATAAGAAAAAGGTGATAAATTCCATACACCCTACTGAGGCCCAAATCATAGTAGACAGGCATATCAGTACAATAGCAGAAGGTGTCTCCACCTCTCTTTCCTTCTTGAGTCCTTACTAGAATTAACTTTAACATCTCGATTTCACTGGTAGTGATCTGGAGACAATCTAGACCATTCCAAACATGCCTCTCAAAATTCATGCAGCTTTTACCCATTATCAGACTTAAGTTACCAAAATTCATGCAACTTTTACCCATTATCAGACCTAAGTTACTAGGTTTTTGTTGCAGGAAGACCTCCCCCATTTCTCTGCACCCAAACCTGTACTGTTTTGATGGGGCTCTGATAATAAAGTACAATAGACTCAGAAGATTAAGTAAAACATTTTTTCTTATAAATCTGTAAGTTAAGAGTCAAAAATGAGATGTGTGCAGGACTCTGGATTGCTTCTTTGGGGGCTGTGCTTCATGGATTATGGAAGATTGTCTTTGTATCATCTCTTGTTTCTCTATATCTGCATCTTTATTTCTCTTGTTATAAGAAGTCCAGTTGCATCCGGGTATGGTGTAAGCTATTGAATTTTATTTTATCTGAATTACTTCTTTAAAGACTTGTATTAAAACAAAGTAATACTTTCTTGAGCCATAGGAAACATAAACTTCAACATATTAAGAGAATACAGTTCAACCCATAGCACTGTAATAATGTGATAAATTCACAAAGTCATGTACAAAGCTATCCATAAAGACATCCACAAAACCATGCACAAAGCCATGCACAAAACTGTCTACAAGTCTCCCCCTTCCTTCCTCCAACATATATGAAGTAGGACCCTTTTCTTCATGCTATGTGATGGAAATTCTATTTCCTGTTATTGGATGGGAGCTCTCCTGTTATTATGTATAACCTAATTAGTACAAAATTAAGGGCAAAAGTGAGAGAAAAAGTTGAAGAAAGAATAAAACCTTTAAAAATAATTTCTTGCTCATATAATCCCTCATCTTTCTCGCCAATTGGACTTCCTGAGCTCAACCTGGGGCTTGGCCGTGGATCTCTGCATCTACTTCCATCAGTCACTGGATGAGAGTTCTACCATGACAGTTAGGGTGTTCGGCCATCCCATCACCAGAGTAGGTAAGCTTAGGCACTCTCTCGACCATTGCCAGTAGTCTATAGTGGAGTCATCTTTGTGGATTTCTGGGGACCTCTCTAGCACACTGCTTCTTCCTATTTCCATGGGGTCTTCATTTATCATAGTGTCTTTTTCCTTGTTCTCTTACTCTGATCCTGATTCAGTGGTTGATATGTAAAATTAAATTAATTATAAAATAAAAATATTTTAAAAAAGAATTTCTTTCTTAAAGTCCAAGCATACTTCTTTCATGTCTTATTGGCCAGAACTTAATTACATAGCCACATTTAATCTCTAAGGATTCTGGGAAATGGAGACATTTATATTAATGGATTAAAGTCTTTCTGAAAACTCTCAAGAAAGAGTTTAACCCTCTCATTCTTACTGATTTATGTGTCACTTATGTTGTCACTCATTATGGAAGAGAAGACATGTCCCATGTAAGGAGTCATATGTCTTGCTTATGTGGAGTGTGTCAGGGGAGTAGACAGACATCATCATGTACATTCATATCTCCCTGGATAATGTGAGGAGAAATACATGGTGAAGAAGCAGGGGGAAAGAAATTGAGAGGCTTTTGAACTAGATAGAATCAGATAATTGATGGAAGCCGAGCAAGTAGATAATGAGGACATGATATTCTTCTCCTTTTCTGTTATTATTTTTACTATTATCATTAACCACATTAAGGGATCCTATGATGCCAAAGTACAGTCTTGAGTCCAAAGACTCACATACCTGACCGAGTTTTGTTACCTTCATAACTAGTCAGTTTCCAGTTTTGTACTGTGTCTGGGAAAGCTTCATGGACACAGTTCAGAATGAAGTTCAGAATACAAAAGCAGGTCGTCCAACACTTTCATTTGGCAGCAGACTTTCTATAAGGTGTGTCTCTCAGAAAGATTTTAAGTGTAAAATGATGTGTTGGGCTGCTCAGAATTAATAGCTCCCACTATGCCCTCAACTTTTTAACTCTCCCTTCATAGTCCTGCTAATGGATGATTAACTCCCCAACAATCCAGGGTTTCCCATGGAAGATCATTTCCCTGTACCAAGGTTACCTTCTTCCCATATAAGGTCACTGTAAATTTTCAGTCCTAGTCTGAGAAGAGTACCATCTACAATTGAATATTTTAGACTCTATCGAGATGTGACAGTTCTTTAATATTTACATGTACCTTCAAGAAAATTTCTTTAAACCATATTTTGTTAAAACAGTATTTCTTGCTGGGCAGTGGTGTGGCACATGCCTTTAATCCTAGCACTTGGAAGGCAGAGCCAGGCATATCTCTGTGAGTGAGGCCAAACTGGTCTACAGAGTGAGATTCAGGACAGGCACTAACACAGATGAACTCTATCTCGAAAAACCAAAACAAACAAGCCCAGTATTTCTTAATAACCAGTTGTTGAGAAATATTCATGATACCCTGTACACTTGTTTTATGACAAATCTTTAAAATATGGTCAAATTAATAAGTTTCAAAAAACTATGAGACCATAGAAAAGGTGATATATTTTCCAAAGAGAATATTACATTGTAATTCAGTTTTGCCCTATGAAATGATGGTACATGAATATATGTTTATAGCTACCTATGTAATATAATAAGAATCCTAAGATTTCCTAATTCATATTGAAAAATAAATGACAAACCTCTATAACATGAACTTTCTTCAGATTTATTTTCTTTTTATATACATGAGTGTTTTACCTGAATGTATATGTGTGTATCAGTTGTGTGCCTGGTACTCATGGACATCAGAGGAAGACATAGAATCTCTAGAACTAGACTTACATATGCTTGTGAAGTATGATGTGTGTACTGGGCACCAAACTTAAATCCTCTGAAAGAGCAACAACTGATATCTTCACTTCTATACACATAATGTAATTTTTTATAATAATATATGTTTTAAAATGCCTAAACAATTGTGTTATCTAAAATCTCTGTTATTTTAAAAAGGAATGATCATTAACAGAGTAATTTTTTTCAATGTCCCTCTTACTGGAATGCAATCTATAGTCTTTCTATTAACATGGGACCTATGGGCAATGGAATTTTATTTGGGAGTGACTTCACTTTCCAAATTAATTGAAAATTATCTATTTTCCATTTGTGGCAAAGAAGTATTCCGATTAGCATTCTAAACTAGTTTTCAGAGCTGTGTTTATTTTGTTTGAAGAACAACATAACTTGGTTTCACTTTGTCTTAATGTAATGGGATAAAATTTGATGTGGAATAATACCATGGGGTAGCCATAATCATAACACTTCAAACACACAGACAAGCTTATGCCCATCAATATAATTACCATATTCAGTTAAATATACATACTGTGTAAGCATGCATTATGCTACTAAGCTAGATACAAAAAAGTACAAAAACTTAAAATAGAAATTAATATCACTTTAGCTTCTCTCATTTCTGTGTTTGACATACAATCCTGCTTGCTGGTTATACTGTTACATAAAAAGACACTGAATTTATACAATACAGTATGCCCATATAGGCATTATCAAAATGCGTACTTTTGTGAGAGTGATATTCTCTACAAATAATATTTTTGGCAAAACATAACAAAATTAGTTCTCATCTGATTTGTTTTTAAATGCTAAAAAGCCCAGAGAATCTAACCAATATATTGAATGAGTTCCATTTTCTCTTTAAGCAAGCTCTGATATTCAGTTTTCACGTTGTTGGCACAAAATCACTTACACAATAAAGTTATATTGTCCCAATCATACTGTGATGAGTAGCCAAATACTGCTTCTAGAAATAAAAATTCAGCTGTTGCCTCTGAAGTGAAATCACATACATTTTTAGTACCTTAATTCATAATTAGTTTGTTGGAAATGTCTCAATCAAAACCTCCTTTCACCATGCTCTGCTCAGCATCGCTCTTATGCAGCCTTTCACTGGCAGATCTGTTTATTCTCTCCGGTCTCGCTGTGGAGCGCTGAGTATAAATCACTTGGCTGCTTTCCCACAATGTAATGAATGTCTCATATCAGGCATGAGCTTCTTACCCTCTTTTGTTCTGTTTCTCTAGCTCTTTCTTCTCCTTTCCTTCCAATTTGTTGCATGTTATCATGGGCTTTTTGCTCCCTCATAGTTACAAGGAGTTAGTGAGTTGGATTGTAGTGGGGCCCCCTATCCTACTGATATTTTATTTATTTGAACCATGTGTTTCTGACAAGCTTGGACTCACCAAAGCAACTGTCCTGTCATTTATTTAGAGGCTTTGAATAAGCGACTTTAGTCATTTGAACACCCACTCTGTGAAAGCATGATTCTGAAATGTGTTGCTTGATGGCTCCTTGATCAACAGTTGTTTCTATCAGAAAATAGCAAATGGATAGGCAGTGTAGAGATTATTCCTCTTCCGTGAATAAAGAATGTGTATTTGCATAGTAGAAAGAATGCTGCCAACACAGCACATAACCATAAAATTAGGACTTCATGTAGCCTGGGAGGAAAATGTGTAAGTCACTGAGTCATCCCATATAACTACCTTGGCACTGTCTGCATACACTTCAATCAAGAGACTTATCAACTAAAGCAGTCAGTATGAAGTAGAAGGGTCCATTGCAGTTACTTTGATGTATTTCTACACATCAAAATAGTTTTGTTACCTGTTTTGTGTGAAATCTTGCTTTGAAACAAGAATACCAAGGCATTATTTTTTAACAGAAAATGCAGTGTTTAAATTTATTGTCCCATAATAACATTAACAAAACAAACTAGTAGTAGTTGATGGCTACTGTGGGAAAGAGTGCCAGTTTTCTTCAGAGGTGCACCTCTGGGTTGGTTGCTCATGCTACATAGATGGTCCTGTATGAGATATTGATGACCTGGAAGTTCTAAATTAACTAAGTGCTTTTTAAAAAGTATATAAAGTTGAAAGAGAGAGGTGGTGGAGTGTCTTGAAGGAGTTTGGAAGAGAAAGTGAGAGAGGAGGTTAGATTGGGTCAAAGAACATTATATGGTGTGAAATTCTCACAGGATGAATAAAGAATATTTTCTAAAAATGTGATGCCAACATGAAGGAAAAGCAGGTGAAGAACTATGACACTAGAGGACTCATTAGCCTCTGAAGTTTGCCATCCCTAAAGCCCCACCTACCTTTCTAGATTTGGATTCAGTAAAAACTACTCCTGTTTATCATCATCATTCCCATGGTTTACTAAATGGATGAATGCCTCATAAGTAGTATGTCAAATAAATTGACTGGACATATGACTAAAAACCAGCAATACTAAAAATTGTTCAATTCTAGCTCCTATTTTGAAATGTTAGATATGCTAAGCATTTAATTTTTTAAATTTTATTTATTTATTTTACATCCTGACCACAATTTCCCCTCCCTCCTCTCCTCTGGCTCCCTCCCCTGGCCTCCCCTCATCCACTCCTTCACCATTTCTATTCAGAAAAGAACAGTTCTCCCATGGATATCAGCCAGCCATAACATATCAAGTTGTACTAAGACTAGGCACTGCCTCTCTTATTGAGGCTGAATGAGGCAACCCAGTGGAGGAATAGGTCCCAAAAGCAGGTATCTGAGTCAGAGACAGCCTCTGCTCCCACTGTTAGGAGTCCCACAAGAAGACCAAGGTGCACAATTGTCACATACTTGCAGATGGCCTAGGTCAGTCTCATGTAGACTCCCAGGTTTTAGGTTCAGTCTCTGTGAACTCCTATGAGCACAGGTCAGTTGATTCTGTGGATTTTCTTGTAATGTCCTTAATACCTCTGACTCATACAATCCTTCCTCCCTCTCTTCAACAGGAATCCCTGAGTCTAATGTTTGACTGTAGTGCTCTACATCTGTTTCTACCACTTGCTGGTTGAAGCCTCTCTGATGACTATTGGGTTAGGTACCAATCTATGATTATAGCAGAGTATCATTAGGCATCATTACATTGACATTTTTTTCCCTCCATATATGTTTAGTTCTATCTTAGGTTTCTGGATCCTCCAACCTCTGGATCCTGATTCTCCAGGCAGTATCAGGGGTAGGCTCCCTCTTGTGGCATTGCACTCAGGTTGGACCAGTCATTGGTTGTCCCACTTACGCAATCTCTGTGTTATCTTTACCCCAGGACATCCCATAGACCTGACAGACTGTAGTTTGAAGTCATGTAGCCAGGTTGGTGTCCCAATCCCTGAACTGGTAGTGATGCCTGGTCACAGGAGGTGGTCAATTCAGGCTACTTTTTCACCTTTGCTCGGAGTCCTACCAGGGGTCATCCTTGTAAATTCCTGGGAGTTTCCCTTGCACCAAGTTTCTACCTCACCATGAAATGACAATCTTTCCAGTTAACTCCTTTAGTACTCTCTCCTTGATTCCACCCCTACTTGAACCCTCATGTTCTCATCCTCACCAACCCCAGTCTACCCACAAAAGCTCCTCTATTTCCCCTTTCCAGGGAATCTGAGTGTCTGCCTTGAACCCTCCTTGTTACTTAATCTCCCTGGTTATCTTTTATTTTATATCTAATATCCACTTTTAAGTGAGTACAAACCACGTTTGTTTTTCTGGGTTTGATTTGCCTCATTCAGGATGATTTTTTTTTCTAGCTCCATCAATTTGCCTTTGAATTACATGATGTTGTTGTTTTTAACAGCTGATTAATACTCTAGTCTGTAAATTTACCACATTTTCTTTATTTCTTTATTCATTCTTCAGTTGAGAGACATCTAGGCTGCTTCTTTTTATACATTTGAGAAAAATGTTTGTTCTATTCTTATTTAGCATTGAGATACACAGATAAAAGCTACTCAGACTCTGTTAAACCAGTTTGACTCTAGGGTCATAAACATTCCTTGTGTACCACAATGATACATAGCAGATTAAAAAGCTATGTGTTCTAACAGGTCAAATGATAGAACATGAAAAATATGTAAATCATTGTACCTCTAAACAATGCAAATATTCATATAAAGTAAATATTGAAATAAATATTGAAATACTTTCAGTAGTTTTAAATACTTCACAATTCTGTAATCTAAATACAGTGTAATCCAAAGTCCACTGAACATATTGTTCCTTTATGGCTAGGGAGAAATAAGTCAACCAAAGTTGATTACATCAAGGGGAGTGGTGCCAAAATTGTCCTCTGTATTTCCTATTTCTGACCATCTCTTTTTATTATTACATCTTTCTGGTACCTACATCTTCAAATCCTTGGTAGATGCATTTGCAATTGTATAGAGAAACTTTTTTTTTTCTTGCCCTGGAGTAATTGAATTCCAAGGACTTCACTGTCAGAAAATTCTTAGAGCTCATCTCCCATGAGCACAGGTGTCTGCCAGGACAGTCACAGAATCACAACACCTGTGGTGCTAGGGTCCTAAGTCTTTACAGGATGATGCCTAATGACAGAATATGCATTGAACCCACCACTTACTTTTGTGATGTTTAAAGTCTTCTGTCTTCCTTGTCTTTTACTTTTCCTCATTACCCAGCTTACTTAGGAAATAATACTCTAAAGTGAAATCTAAACAGTAAAGAAACTTAAGAAGTTCTGATTTAAGGTTTCTTGGAATATTGAGATACAGAAAAACAACCTTTAAAGAACAATCTTTAGATATTACTACACACACAGAAAATTTCACGTGCCAGCATGAGGCAATCACACTCCTCCATCTTTCACAGAACAACTATTAGCTATTGAAAGTTGCAGCCTCGTTGTTGTTTTGTTCCATATGTTTGCTTGCTGCTCGACTGGTTTTTGAGTCAGGATCTTATTATGTTGCCAAGCTAGACTCAAGCTCATGATTCCCCCTTCAGCCTTCTGAATCTGAGGATTTATGGACATTTGTTACCATGCTCAGCTTGAAGAAAATAATTTCATGTCAAAATTCTTTTACTCAGTAAGTCTTATTGAACCCTCACTATGTGTTAAAGTCTTAAACAAAATAGACATGTGAAGGCTTTGTTTCCTAAATAAAACTGACTTTGAAACATCATGAAAACCAGCATTTCCTTATGCATAATTTAGTTTGTGCTCTCTTGTTTGAATGGATTAATGGTATTTCCCTACTCAACCTGAATCAAACACATGATGAATTTTCTTCCCAGATCCTTCACATTTACTGCAAGCTTACTCCTTTCCTTGGTAAAGAGTTTTCCACTATAATGCTTTTTTTTTTTCTCAACCTGAAACCACTATACACTGAAAGGACATATCCCTGGCCATTTCATCACTTGGTAAATACTAACCCATACCTGGCCTTATTTCAAAACCGAGCTCACTGTATGTAATAAAATGTTTTCAACAATAGAAACAAGCTAAAACAGGTATTCTAGTGACACCAGCACACATGACTTAAAATGAAGGGAAGGGAAGAAAGACACGGTCACAGGGTGAGGGATGATATATGTAGCATGCTGGCCTTCATCCCTAAATACTGTTTCAGTATAAACACTTGCTAATATAACCTCTTTTGTTTGGTTCATGAATACAGTGGGGCAAAGTATTTATAGTCCAAGGAAATGGCTTTCTAAAAGGCTTTAGCTAGTAGAATATAGAGGCTCCACTTTTGACCAGTGAGAAGTAGAAGGAAGAATTCAGGGGTTAAATGGGGATGATTTTCTTCTCACATGTGCTAAAGATACATGATGAGCAAAATGTGGGGGAGGGCATGCATCATTCCTTTCCTCCTATCTGAGAGACCTTCACTTAATAAATTTGACTTGTTCTTATGCAAACTTCCATAATACCGAGAAGCATGGAGCTAGGAATTAGTCCAATGCATGGGTAGTTGGTAGGGCACAATTGAAGGAGAAATTGCCCAAGTATGAAAACCACTGTTTTGCAACTCACTTTGTGTTTAATTTCAGAGACTTATGTGTTGAGATGAAAATATGGCTGAGACAGAAGCATGACAATAAATTCAGTAGCTACTGATTTACATATACCTAGCATCTACACAACTTTGCTATGTCATTTACTACATTGTCACATTTAATTCATAATCCAAAAACTTAAGACGTTAATACTCTCTTATTGGCTTACTAAGACTCAAGGAGATGGCAAAATTAGAAAAACATTTTTTAGTCTTTGATATCAAGCTCATTAACCCAGAAGACAGTCACTGAGAAGAGCAACTTCTAAAATGTATAAGTATCACCTGCATCTTTAAAAGAGAATTAGGTTGATAAAGTTTCTGCATCATTGTATGCTTTGATATCTGTGAGTGGGGAAGTAGTTCTAACAGACAGCAGAGAACTTGTGGTCTACTTTCTCTCTCATTGGTTTTCAGGCTCTGAGCCCATGCCTCTGGTAACTAGGTTCTTGCCATAATTCCAACTCTCATCTTGTTCAGCCAAACCTTTTTTAGAGGACTAAACTTGAGCCTGAGAGTAGCAAAATGAGCCCAATGTTTTGGACTTTGATTGATAGATTAACTTTGATTTTGAAAGACAACATTTATCCATCCAAATGTAATTAAGTAGGTTGTTCATATTGTAAGTGTTCTGTAGCATTAATCTTAAAAGTTCTTATTAATAAAATCAAACCCGAGGCCAGTTATTGGGGTCCATGCTGGTAGATCAGAGAGACAGAACAAGCCACAGCTATCTCACCTCGCCGGATCCTCAGCTGGTCTTGTCTCCTCAGACTGGAGGCCTCTGAGTCCTCATTCGGAATGGGTCTCAGCTGAATTACTGCTCGAAAGCCTGAAGCTTTACCACCCATATACTTAACCAGCCAAATGCTTCTAGTTTCTGGTCCTCACGCCTTATATATCTTCCTGCTTTCTACCACCACTCCCTGGGATTAAGGGCTGGCTTTCTGGGATTAAAGGCGTGTGTCACCATGCTTGGCTATTTCCAATGTGGCCTTGAACTCACAGAGATCCAGAGGGATTTCTATCTCTGGAATGCTAGGATTAAAGGTGTGAGTGCCACCATTTTCTAGCCTTTGTATCTAGTGGCTGTCTGTTCTCTGACCCCAGATAAATTTATTAGAATACACAATATTTTGGGGAACACAATACCACCACAGTGTTCTCACATTTCAAAAGCTAGAATGGAACAAATGTTTGTGGAACTATTAATGAAATTGAATTTTATGATAATTATAGTCAACAAACAATTCTAAGTGACACAAAGACACTTTAGGGCAGTGCTATAGTGAAGACTGAACATTCAGTTTAGAGGGAAATTGTTATTAGAATATTTGTAAGAAATAGTATAAAATAAATAATATATCAGAATAGGATCAGCAGTTACTTTTCGATCATTGGATTATTCACTTTGAGAATATTTTGTGATTGTTTGAATAGATTTTATTTAGATTTTTTCTTATTATATATTAATTATAACTAATAATTTGAGTTATGGCATTCCCAACAATGTATCTAACATGTTGTTCCATAATCACCCCCGTAACACTTTTGTGCCCCTTTCTCCTGCTAACCTCCTGAGACTATCAGCCAGTTAACCTGGCATTATTATGTTCTTTCTCTCTTTTTTCTCTCTCTCCCTCCCTCCTTTTCTTTCTATCTTCCTCCTCTTTCTCTACTTTTCTGTGAAACTTGGAGTTTAATAGGAATTTCTAAAAGAATCATGGCTGGGGAGTTTATATGCAGTAGCATGGCAACCGGCTATATGTCTGAAGAAAAAAACCTTTCTCCTGGTATTACCTTCATTTATTGCCTCAGGACATTTTGGAACCACAAAATCCTTCCCTAACAGTATGTTGATGACCCACTCTTGTGCGGGTCTTACACAGGCAATCAGAGCTGCTATGAGGTCAAGAGTGCTTTTACATTATTCTACTCTTTTACGGTGTTTCCTGAGACTTAGAAGGGATGATATAGATGTGAAATTTAGGGCTCCTCTTTCAACAGCCATTTATTTTCAGCACTTTGTCCAATTAGTGTCTCTGCAATGGCCAGTGCAAAAATAAGGCTGACAGCATAAACTAAGATGTTTAAAAGGCAATTTGTTAGCAAAGAACAGCAGTTTGGCTGTAGCTTTCCCACTAGGCTCTTGCTGTGGGACGGTCTGTATGTCAGATTGCTCTGATTGGTCAATAAATAAAACACTGGTTGGCCAGTGGCCAGGCAGGAAGTAGGTGGGACAAGGAGAGAGGAGAATTCTGGGAAGTGGAAGGCTGATGCAGAGAGACACTGCAGCCGCTGCCATGACCAGCAGCATGTGAAGACACCGGTAAGCCACCAGCCACGTGGCAAGGTATAGATTTATAGAAATGGATTAATTTAAGCTATAAGAACAGTTAGCAAGAAGCCTGCCACGGCCATACAGTTTTTAAGCAATATAAGTCTTTGTGTTTACTTGGTTGGGTCTGAGCGGCTGTGGGACTGGCTGGTGACAAAGATTTGTCCTGACTGTGGGCAAAGCAGGAAAACTCTAGCTACAGGCTCTATGACCTCCCAAGCCACAGTCTTTTGAGCCAGTTCATGGTACTGTGCATGAATTCCTTTCTGTGCCGCATGCCTCAAATCTGGTCAGAAAGTGGTTGTATATCCTCATAACTGATGTGTCACAATTAGGCACACTGTGCATGGCTAGGCTAGAGTATAGCACACAAGGCACAAAGCTGAATAAGAAAGTTGATGATAGCTCTCCTTCAGCAGCCTGCAAAGACCTTTTGGCTCAGTGATGGGTACCCAGTGTGGAAGGATCTTCCAGCTTAGCTCCAGCTTGATTTCTATGCACTTTGCCACTGTTCTCAGCATAGAATCTCATCGTATTATTCTAGTTGATAACCGAAAACATGCCATATCCTTAATTTGTTCAAACAGAAATGTAGCTCACTCCTGTCATTGGTGGTGTCATTTAATAACCTATGACTTTGGGGGTAGACTTATCAAACTACATGGGATACTTCTATTCAAATTCACTTATTTAAAACTTTACTTAGTTTGTAAAGTGTCAGGCATACTTATTACACTTTCATACATTCTTGGTTTTGGATATTCCTCCCTCATATCCCCATCTTCTTGTCTCCTGTCTCAATTTGGCCTTCACACTCCCAGCGTGTCCCCTTCCACTTTCATATCACGTGAGCTCCATCACTCTTCCTTTCCCACAACTGAAACCTCTTAGTTCCCTCTCATGGACTTCTTTTTTGTTTTATGCCACTCTACACACTCATTCTTATATGTGTGTGTGTGTGTGTGTGTGTGTGTGTGTGTGTGTGTGTGTGTGTGTAATTAGAAGTGAGGATCCTTACATGAGATAGAACACATGATATTTGCATTTCCAAGCTTACTTTACCTCATTCAATGTAACATTTTCCAGTTTCAGTTTTATCCATCCTATGCAAATTACATTATTTTCATTTTCTTACAGTTGAATGAGATTCTGCTGGTGTACATATTTCTATTATCCATTCATCAGCTGATGAGCAGCTAGAGTGACTCTTTGTTCCTACCACCTTTATCGCTTCCTTTAACTTTTGCACAACCTGCTAAACCTTGTTTGACCAATGAAGCAATTTAAATTTTCAAGTTACTTCTCTCAGAACTGTGACTACAGGAGTGGATGATCTGATATGCCAAGATCTGTCATCAAAAAAGAGTGGGAGGGAAAGGCCAAAACTAGGTAAGATGGCAAAGTTGGAGCCATTATCCAGAAAAGACTCATTGAAGATGCTGAATTTAGGTTAAAACTTCCACCTAGTCATAAATGTGGCTTTTTCTGGGTCTGCCTACTGTAGCTCATTTAAAACTTTCTTGTTATAGTTACAGATATGTTTTCATACACATTCACTATATATTCAAATATTTAGTATGTTGTCTGTATTAAAAAATCATATATAAATATATATTTTGCCAAAGGATCATTTGAAAAATTTTGTCTGTATTCCTCATCTCTGCCTAATGAAGACATTTCTTTTAATGTTTTGCTAAAGTATAAACTCTAACCTGTGGTTTCCTGCACATAAAGTTAAAATGTATTTAACACATTCTAAAGCCCTTTAAAACACAAAGATGTGTAGGAAAGGAAAATAATTAGCTCAGGTCTATTTACTGATACAAACCTCTTCTATTGGTAAAGATAAAATTGCCCAAATGAATAAGGTGGGCCAAGTGTGGAAGAGGTAGTTCAGGTACCAGACCATCCATACACATTCTTAAATGATTCATTGCTCTGACTTTTCAGGTTAAAAAGTGAAATAACTAAACATAAAACTCTAATACTGTTAATGTGTATGCACAAATTATTATTTATAAAAATATTATAATTAAACTTTAAAATCAGAAGACACATTGATATAAGATACTTTGTTTTGAGATCAGGTGTTTCAATATGTGTTTTGTTTTATAGACAATAATTGATTTTTTTTCACTGGCAAATGAATTCATATCTGTAATTTCTTTTAAACTTGTTTTAAATTTTTATTTTAAAGAGAAACATTTCTTCAAAATTCTTTTTCTGGTTAGATTTCTCTTTCTCTTTCTCTATGTATATCTATTTAGGGATTAAAATTATTTACACTTGTTAATAATTTGAAGTTCAGTTATTACTAAAATCACCGAATGAAGCCTTCATAGGGTAAAAAAGTACAGGCTTGAGGAAACAATGCTTACAAAATGAAAAGAAAAAGAAAACATGCAGTTCAATAAATGAAATACAGAACATACAGGCACATTCAAGAAAATGTTTTTTCATATACGCAATGGAATACTACTCAGCAGAGAAAAACAATGAAATCATGAGGTTTGCAGGCAAATGAATGGATCTAGAAAAAATCATCCTGAGTGAGGTAACCCAGACTCAGAAAGACAAACATGGTATGTACTCACTCATAGGAAGATACTAGATGTGGAACAAGGATGACTGGATTGCTACTTACATCACCAGGGAGGCTACCTGGAAAACAGGACCCCAAGAAAGACATGGGGAATCACCCAATGACAGAGAAATGGCTGATATCTACATGAACAGCCTGGACATGAGTGAGAGTAATGAAGGGCGAAGGGCGAGGGAAAGAGAGCTTGGGGGAGCGGGAGATCCCAGCTGGATCAAGAACAGAGAGGAAGAACAAGGAATAGGAGACCATGGTAAATGAAGACCACATGAGAAAAGGAAGAAGAAAAGTGCTAGAGAGGCCCACAGAAATCCACAAAGATACCCCCACAATAGACTGCTGGCAATGGTCGAAAGACAGCCCGAACTGACCTACTCTGGTGATGGGATGGCCAAACACCCTAATAGTCGGCCAGAAACCCCATCCAAGGACTGAGGAATCTGGATGCAGAGATCCACAGCTAGGCCCCAGGTGGAGCGCTGGGAGTCTAATTAGTGAGAAACAGGAGGGTTTATATGAGCAAGAATTGTTGAAACCGTGGTTGGATAAAGCACAGGGACAAATAGCCAAACGAATGGAAACACATGAACTATGAACCAATGGCTGAGGGGCCGCCAACTGGATCAGGCCCTCTGAATGGGTGAGACAGTTGATTGGCTTGATCTGTTTGGGAGGCATCCAGGCAGTGGGACCAGGTCCTGTGCTCATTGCATGAGTTGGCTATTTGAACCCTGGGGCTTATGCAGGGTTGCTTGGCTCAGCCTGGGAGAAGGGGACTGGACCTGCCTGGACTGAGTCTACCAAATTGATCTCAGTCCTTCGGGGAGGCTTTGCCCTGGAGGAGGTGAGAATGGGAGGTTACCTGGGGGGAAGGGGAGGGGTGCGGGATTGGGGAGAACAAGGGAATCCGTGGCTGATATGTAGAATTGAATTGTATTGTAAAATAAAATTTTAAAAAAGAAATTTTTTTTAATATATTTATGAAAACAAATACCTTTCATTAGAATCTATGCAAGGAAGAATTCAGAGGAATACAAACAGCAAGTCAAGCGAAAACAGTGCAACAATTGAAAGAAGAATAAAAGACTGTTTTTATTTAATTATGCCCCAGGAACTGAGTACACTTTAGCATTAGCAAAGAGGAGTTACTGTGAAAAGAATCAAGGCTAAACTTATTTCCATCATAATCAAGGAAACTTCTAAGGCCTGGATAAAAAAGAGGAATTCTTGTTTGAGGTGCTGTTGGAGCAATATCACAAGCCTGCATTTTAGGTCTCCCCCAGCCTCACTGTTAAATACAAACACATGAAAACTCATGGCATCCTTCAGAAGAAAAGTAAAAAAACAAAAGGACAAAAAAAATCCTGTACATGTTATATTGTTTCGTGTAATTATAACAGCCTGTTACTTTTTTAACTGCAGTTTTGGCAACAGATCCATAAATCCATCACAACATTGGTAGGGAAACCAGCATGGCATCCTTTCACCAAAACAGGAGAAAAGGCCTTGGAACTCAGTACTTCTCACAGCTTCTCATCTGTTCCTGTCGGACTTTATGGCCATTAAACTGATTTTACTTGGCCAAATTGGTTCTATGGGCTGTCTTAGACAATCTCTAGGAAATCAATCAGAGAACCTGTTGAGGTGATTCAATTTGGCTGCTAAGGTGGACAAAAAGGAGACTCGTCTGGTACTCTGCCTGCTCACGCGATGTTAAGGAAAATACAAGGGGCAGGAAGAATTCTGTTTTGTTTTAGAAAAATAAAATTGCACACACATTTATTTTATAATTTATCCCTCCAGTTGGCATTCCACATATCATATTGTTTTATTTCTGTTGACTTTGGAATCACATGTGGGAATCTCATTGATATGAGAATGAAGCAGGCATGCGTTTCTAAGACAGGCATGTAAAGAATCATTTCAGTTTGAAACTCAGACATACAAAGGATGCAGATTTGAAGCACAAGCATGACAGTGACCTTCCATATTCACCACACAGAAGGTGTTACACCCTTCTTCCAGGAAGCCAAGGTTATTAGTTACTTCATTATTGGAACGGATGCTATCTCTGTATTTGAATTGTGAAGTTTTGTTGTTGTTGTTGTTATTATTCAGAAATAACTAATTATAATAGTGTTAGCTAATCTCACAAATAATACTATAACTAAATTTAACCCTTGGGGGAAGCAACTATTGGTAGAAGTACATCTATATTAATAGTTTAAACATAGCCTTGGGCTTCCATTCTCTTGCTAATTATGCTACATCATACCACTTAGAATTTCGCCTAGTTTCTTCATCTGGAGTAGCAATATTCAGAGAATAAATGTCTTACGTATATTTTTATAAAAGTCCAGAGAAAATATTGCAAAAAACCATCTTGTGCAAAATATCAGTCTAGAAAAATATCAGGCATGTTTTCTACTTATGTGACCTGAGATAGAAGGGAGGGGATGATCTGTTTTTGTAGAACTTGTGTTTTGAGCCTTTTGTTTTTGCAGACCCACCTCCTTATATTGTGCCTTGAGGATGTTTCAGTAATCCATGTTACATTTGAAATAATGACAATATGGATGGTGATGCTACCAGCATCCCTGACTACACAGGACAGTCAGCCTTGCCAGCACAATAAGAGCTGAATGATAGAATTTACATGAAATTTGCAACCATATTCTTCACTGATTGTTTGGATTTAAAACAGTTTTGTCAGTCAGCTTATTTTCTATTGTTTAATTGCCTGGTTTTGTTGATAATAAATCCCTTTACTATAGCTCAACATCTTTATGTCTCTATGTGTGCGAGTGTGTGTGCCATGATGTATGTATGGAACACAAAGGACAATTTGTGGAAGTCAGTCCTCTGCTTCCACCATGTGTGTCTGGGGCATTGAACTCAGTTATTCATGTCAGCAGAACGTGACTTTACCTACTGAGTCATCTCACTGGCCCAATTATTCAGTTTTTAAAGAGTAGCTTCCCCCACAACTCCCTGTTCTGGGATCCTTCCTGATTATAAAGATCCATTTAGTCTTCTTCCTCATCTTAGTGTACATCAGTCTGTAAGAGCTGTCTTGGGACCTCAGCACACTGAAGAGCATTAATTAGATATTTTGTAGAAAATCCTCCAAATCAGGTTTCACTGATGTTCTCTCATGATTAGAATAGGGCAGTAGGTTTGGGAAAACCCATTGCAGAGGTAATAGTTCCATCTCCTCACCTTATTTCATCGTGTATTATCAGTATGATGATTCATGTTATGTCACCTTCATTCATCTGCAAGGACAGGGTTTTTAGTATAAAATATTTCATCCACTAATGACATTTTCAACACTGTTTTCATATTACATCAAATACTACTGTGTTTCTCCCATAGAGTCTATAGAACAACTATGTCTAGATGTGCTAATTTTAATGGTATGACTTACGAGAAGTATACTTAAAAAACAAACTCATTAATATAATAAAATTTGTAAACTTTAAATAAAAATTTCCAAGCACACATTTTCTTTAAAAAATATATTTATAACCCAAGTTCATAGTAATAACTTTTATAGCAGCTAAAATGTTACCAAACCAATATCTATGGATTGATGGATGGGATAACACTAAGAGTGCTATGAACATTATATTGAAAGCTGATTAAGCATATTAGCTTATTGGTTAAAATGAATCCAGTAAAGTGTCAGGCTAAGTTAGGTGCTATGGTTTGAATAACACCAAGTATAAACATCATCCATTTGTTTTTTCTTCTCACCACCAGTATCTCCATGATGCATTCCTTTTATCCTAGTATTCAAAACAACAAAGAGTTGGTATTCAATGCCTAGAACATCTATATAAAACAAACACATCAAATGTCTCTTTAGATGTCCAGGTGTTTGACCATTTCAGGACTTTTAGCATGCCACTTTGTTGCATGCTCATCAGCAAATGAGTCTGGGGAATATTTTCATTATCCTAGTTCATTGTCTCTGATACAGACAGGCCCACTTATTTTGTTTTTGGACTCTGTTGCCTTTGAGTTATCCCATATATAATTAGTTCTATGAAGAAAACAATGGCAAAAACACACATAAATTCTAAAGCAAAACCAAACAGAAAAATAGTTTTAAATAAATAAATGAACAAGAAAAGAGAAATTTGAAAGTAAATGTCAATTTATGGCATGTGAGTATGTTTTAGTTTCACAAATATATAAAGTTTAATACAACAGAAGTTATAATAAACCCATTCAATTAGTGAAATGAAGGCATTTTACAACAGAAGTTATAATAAACCCATTCAATTAGTGAAATGAAGGCATTTTATCAACCAATGATATAAAGACTTCAGAAGATAGTCTTTCAAATTTGTAGGAATCAGTGTAAGTTTGAATAAACATGTGTGAAGATATTCTGCCAGCAGCCTGAGAAAGCTCCAGGCTTTCTCACACATGCAGTGATACCTCCATACATCATTCATTTCTTTACATGTGTAAAATTATAAAAAGTTCATTCATTGCAATGTTATTTTATGATGAAAAACCTACAATTACTATAAATATGCAGAAATGAAGATTTGTTTGACACAGGTAAGATGCTTTTTAGGAATTTATATTCATATATACTTATATATATCAGATATTTGTGACAAATATTATGCACAATATGATAAGCCTTGGTAATTGAATGTATAAGTAGCAGAATATATTTAATTATAATTAGATTGTTATTATATTTATGAATATTTAAGGGATGAATTTTTGATAAAATTAAGAAACATCTTTTCAGGTGATTATATCCCACATCATTAGTTTACTTTGGAAACCTAATGTCCGAAAATATAAAACTTTCATAGATGGCAAGATGAATGAATTGCCTATAGAGTAATTCTAAAAAAACTGATAGTCCTTTCTCAGTCTTTAAATGTGTCAGCCATTTCACTGTCCTTGCTCCTCCCCTCCTTCCCTGTCACACCTTCTGCATCTCTACCCCATTGCTCCACGGATATGTATGAACCAACCAGAACTTCTCACCTTTATGTGACCTGTACAAAGTTTTTAAAGTTAAGAAATTTTTTCACTATATGTAAATTTTGCTTGTTTCTTATTTTAATTAAATTTATTCATTGACATTTGCATGCACGTATACAACTCATTCTGATTATTCTTTTCCTGACCTCTTCTAGTATCTCCTTCCTGCAGCTATCAATTCCCTACCCTCCCTAAAATCCCTTTTCCATATTCATGTGTTTTTGTTTTGCTTTGAAACTCACTGAGTTGAATCAGGACCATCTGTGAGACTCTGGACTTGGAACACTCATTGAAGCCTGGTGACTTATTTCCCATAATCTAGCATCTATCAGTGGCAAGTACATCAGTGGAGGAGTCAGGGCCATTCGAGACCCTACCTAATTCATAGTTAGCTGTTGACAGCCTCATTTTGTGCAGGCTCAAGGCAGGCAAGCATAATTTCATTGAACTTCTGTCATCAGAATGACTGTGCCATGCCAAGACGATGGCTTTTGCAGCATTTTTTCTTACGTTCACTTATTCTCAGTACCTTGTGTGATTATATGCATCTACATTCACAACCTTTCATAGCACAGAGAGGCTTCTCTGGTTATGACTGAGAGTAGTGCTTATCTATGGGTACAAGCATACATAACTAGAAGGCAGGTTGATCCTATGTCAATTTAGTAAAGTCTTAGTAGATTCCTGCTAATGTCTGTTACTTCCCCAAGCATGGACTTTTGCCTAGAATTTACAGTACCAGAAATGCATTTTTCTCTTCTGGAGCAAGCCTCAAGTCAAACCAAAGAGCAGACTTACCCTCCAAATATCTACCTAATACCTACCCTACCTAATACCTAATACCCTACCCTCACTAGAAGTCATAAGACTTTTAAATAGTTGGGTCCATCTTGCCTGGTAAGCTGATACAGTTCACAGAACTCACAGATGAAGGAGACCACTGGTTTGTTTTCTTTTTCAGAACCTGCATAGCACTTCTGGAATTGTGAAAAACAACCAGCAGGGTGGAAGCTTCTAGGTCAGTTCCATCTTGGTTCTCTGTAAATCACAATCAAGGTGTATATAGTCTTTGGCAATGGGATCATATCAACTAGTTCTAATTGACACCCAAGAGGAATGACACAAGAACATATTGTTTGAAAGATTCTCTGTAGATGAATTTCTAAATGGTCTTATTAATAGAAAACATGGAGCTAGATATAGGCGTGAAAACCTGAGAGATTGGGGGAATAGTGAAAGCCACAGCTAACCTTACCTCATCAATTCTGCAGCTTTCAAATGTGATCTACTTTCTGTGTACCCAAGCATATATATGCCTTGCTGTTCTGCCATCTGATTTGCTCTTTCTGTCCAGCTACAAGACTTCCTCTTTCTGCCCAGTTCTGTCATTTCCTGTCTGTCTGTACAGACCTCCATACCTCTATGGTTAACTAGTGTTGGAATTTAAAGGCATGTGCCACCACATCTGGCTTTGTTTCAGAGTGTGGCCTTGAACTCACAGAGATTCAGACAGATCCCTCTCTGCCAAGTGATAGGATTAAAGGCATGTGCTACTGTTGCCTGACTTCCTTGTTTACTTATAATGGCTGGCCTTTTCCTCTGATCTCCAGGCAAGCTTTACTTATTAAAGCACAAATAAAATATCAACACATTTCAGCACAAATAAAATATCGCCATAGTTCTCTGAGGTATCTTTGGACAACAAGTCAGAGGAAAACATCCTTTCTACACTTGACGCTGAGATTTTTGTTCAATAAGCCATGACTTTTAGGAGCAGCCTTGACAGATCTTGAAAGGTCTCATCTTTAAAATAAATAAGTAATAAAATACTAAAGTTATATATTTTAAATTGAGTTCTAATATATGTATGAAAATTATTTATTTTAATATGGATTACCAATAGAACATATTACTTTTTCTTATACACATTTGGTTAGTCTTATCTCCTTCCCTTCTTCTCTCTCATTTTCTCTACCTACCTCACAGTTTAAGCCTTACATTACCATTATCCTTCTCTATTTTCATATTACCTAAATTCTAAACTTGTTCCACTACAGTAAAGGGAGTCCCTATGTGATGTATTTAGAGTGTTCTGGTTTCATCAGGTACTTCAAGTCAAACATATCAAATTAGAAGTTTAAAGCTAGTACCCACCTATGACAGAAAGTGAGCGGTGTTTTTTGTTTTGGGGTTTTGATTATATCATTCAGTATAATAATTTTCAGTTCCATCTACTTACCATTGTAGAAATCAGCATGGAAATTCCACAGAAAGGTAAATATAGATCCACCACATGACCACTCCCAGGCATATGCACAAACACTCTATCTCCTTCTACAGCAATACTTTCTTGACCATGTCAATTGCCTCATTATCACTCTATTCATAAAAGCTAGGGAATGTAGTCAACCCAGATGTTCACCAGCTGATGAACAGATAATTAAAATATGGTACAAATATACAAGGGAATTCTGTACAGCTGGGAAGAAAAATTAAATTATGAATTTTTCAGGTAAATGGATGGAACTGAAAATTGCTATGCTGAGTAAAATAACCCAGACCCAGAAAGGTTAAACACTGCTGGGACTCTCCACTATGTAGATGCTGCCTCCAAATCTTAAGTTGTCACTGTGTAACTTGCAGGAATTGTAGAGGGCAGGTAAGTAAAAAAGTAACATTGAAGGAGTGAGTAGAAAGAACTATAGGGCATGAGATAGTAGAATACAATTGCAATGAAGGTGGAAAGGAGAAAAATAAGGGGGTAGACTTAACTGGGGAGGTGAAGGAGGGGGTAAAGCAAAGGGAAGTTCAGGGAAAGGATATAAAAAGTAAGAATGTTTGCAAAATTCATAAACCAACTATTTTTTCAAGATACCATATACATACATATATATCCAATTTATGTAATATGTTAAAAGAGCTACATAAATATGTTTATATTATATTTATTTATTTAATTGGAATTACCCCACAAATGAGGATAATTTTCTCTATAAAAGAGATACTGTTTAAGGAAAAGCCCAGTGCCAAGCTAGGAATATGTTCTTCAGGGCAATATAGGAGACTTCCAAAGCAGTACAGGGCATTAGCATTGTTCTCAGTTGGTTCCCTGTAAGAACTTGAAGGTAAGAACCTATTGCAGAATAGGATCACAGTTTAGTCACTGAACTTGGAGAAATCAAGCTGACACTGACTTGGAGGGTTGCTCCTGGTGTCTCTCATAATATTAGAAAGCATCCTGCATGATAAAGGATGGCAGGGTTTGAGGAAGAGAAGTTAGCAAGCCCTACTCAGATGTAAATCCTGTGAATTGCAATGATGACTAGCCCAACAGGCCTGTGCACAAAGGTAACTAATATCTTGGAGGCAGTCAACATCTGTCTAATTGGATTTAGACCTGTTCTATAAGAGGGAATATGAGTTCCCTGGTGCTGTAAACTATCAAAGAACCTATGGTAATCCCCATGTTACATTGTCTATGGAACTGGAAGAGTGTGTGTGTGTGTGTGTGTGTGTGTGTGTGTGTGTGTGTGTGTGTGTGTTATGCCATTATAGAGAAAGGTGACATGAATTTTAGAAGAGTAAGAGGACACGAAATGGAGGATATGATGAAAGTATATTCACACTTGTTTGAAATTCTCAAAGTTCACTAAAGATGAATAATCTACAGGAATAAACTGAAATCAAAGCTATGAAGACTATAGTTAGAAAATTAAAAAATTCACTGGAAGGGCTGATAAAAAACTATATCAACAAAAAAGACTGAACAAAATTGACAAATGATGTAAGCTGGAACTGACAAATTGAGTAGAAATATTAAAGAATTTATGGGACACTATCAATAGACCAATATTCAAGTTAATGGAGTAAATCAAGGAGAGAATATTTAATCTCAGAAATCTATTCAAAAAATTTTCAAGTGTAACCTTATAAGACAGAGGGAAGATAAGCTCACTCAGCCCTGTATAGTATAGTTGATTCTCCCAAAGAAAAGCCTAAGCAAATACACACTGAAGCCCATAATAGCAGGTCAATGAGCAATCAAAAATGAGAGATTTTAGAAGAAAAGGAGAGAAATGACTTGTCACACACATTGGAACATCCTTAAAGCTGTCAGCATATTTATCAGCAGAAACTTTGTAGGCCAGAAAGAAATGGAATGATATATCCAAGGTGAATAAAACCTAATGAAGCACATGGTCCCTGACAGAACTGTCCTTCAAGAGAAAGAGAAATAAATGTTTTCCCCAAATTCAAACTGTGAGAGAGTTCTGTTATATCTGTCAGACACAAAATGATGTAAGTATATGATTAAATTGAAACACAAGGAAAAGAAAGAAATATAAAGGCAGGAGAGATTCACTGAGTTTTTGTTTTGTGCCAAGTTTTGCCTTGTTTGATGTTTCTATATTGTTAATTTCTATCCTAGATCTTATTTTTCCATCTACTGGATATTTACTTGTTGGTTTGTTCCTTTTCCCCTTAGTATTGAGGTGCACCATTAAGCTGTTTGTTTGTGGTTTCTCTGATTTCTTAATGTAGGCACTTGGAATTATAATTTTTCTTCTTATTACTGCCTTTAATGTGTCAGAGAGTCCCAGCAGATGATAAACAAGATGCCAAGGGAAAAAAAAAAAAAACGATCAATACTCTTACCCAGCTATTATACCAAGAGCTACATCAATGACCAGCATAGCAAAATATGCACCTAAGTGCAAATAGCAGCACTTTTATCTTAGCAGTAACAGATAGCCACAGCCAATGGGACTTTAAAAAGCACTCTCAGTAGCAAGCTGAATTCTAAATACTTATTCTTATGTCTGCTGGTTACTAAATCTCACAATACTCTCCAAAAAAGTTTCTTTTTGCAGAAGGTCTAAGACTACTACAAGAACCACAGCTGTTTGACATAAAGAGAGCAACTGACAATGGGGTGCCCAGTCCTAATGATCTGTCTGTCTTTCTGTCCATCCATCCATCCGTCCGTCCGTCCGTCTGTCTGTCTGTCTGCCTGTCTGTCTGTCTGTCTGTCTGTGCATCCCATATACCTAAGGCTCAGACAACACTGCAGAAAAGTGGGTGAACGATTTTAAGAGTCATAGGACATCTGATGAAAGATTGTGTTCTCTGTATAAAACAGGGAAGCTGCACTCATGAAATCTTATGGTTGCCTAAACAGGGCATGGATAATGTCAACACCAGTAGACATGCTAAAACAGATGAGGAAAATCTCACAAGGCTCTACCCTTGGATGAATACCAATGACTGCTAAAAGAGGGAAAAATCAGTCTTCCCTAAGGATGAGTACCATTGTTCGATACCAAAGGGTCAGTCTTAAATACACACACACACACACACACACACACACACACACACACACACACACAAGCAACACTAAATGGACTCAGCAGGTTGTGTTTATATATTAACTCATATACATGTGTGGGTGTACATATGTTAAATTAATAATTAAAGAAAATTGTCTATGAATTTGAGATGCATTGGGAATGAAATGTTTGGGTAGATTCTGATGTAGGAGAGGGAGTGGAAAATGACAAAACTACCACACACATAAATGAAATAAAATAACTTTTAATAATGCTATGTTTATTGCAGCACTGCTCATACTAGTCAAGAAGTGGATTCAACATGAAAATGTGCTGTGTCTTAAAAGATGAAATCTTGGAATCTACAGTTCCATGGATGAATCTTGAGAGCATCATTCTTAGTGAAATAAGTCTACCAAGAATAACAAATTCCGTTGTATATAGTAAGTATATAATACTTACTATAAGTAGAACAAGTTAACCATACACACTGGGAGAGATTGTGGCCTAGTGGTTCAACTGCTCTTAGATGAGGATAAAGTTGAGAGTTACTGCTTGTGGTGATATTGTGTCCCCCAATATATTGCGCACCTTAATAAACTTATCTGGGGTCAGAGAACAGAACAGCCACTAGATAGACATAGAGGCCAGCAAATGGTGGCACACACACCTTTAATCCTATCACTTGGGAGGCAGAAATCCATTTGGATCTCTGTGAGTTCAAGGCCACACTGGAAACAGCCAGACATGGTGACTCATTCCTTTAATCCCAGGAAGTGATGGCAGGAAGCAGAAAGGTATATAAGGCATGAGGACCAGAAACCAGAGCCTGGTTAAGTTTTTAGGGTTTTAACAGCAGTTCAGCTGAGATCCATTTGAATGAGAACTCAGAGGCTTCCAGTCTGAGGAAACAGGATAGGCTGAGAGATTGGCAAGGTGAGGTGGCTGTGGCTTGTTCTGTTTCTCTGATCTTCCAGCATTCACCCCAATACCTAGTTTCAGGTTTGATTTTATTAATAAGACCTTTTAAGATTCGTGCTACAGCTACTCTAGGGCATGTAGTATCTATAATTGAGCAAATGATTAAGAGCTATAGACATATTTTGAAGAGAAGATTTGATGCTAAACATTCTTATTACATTTAAATGGTGACATGTAAGTGCAGTGGTTTAATTAGGGCAGTAGACAATTTAATGTGAGGCATGTGCATTGAAAAGTGGGGCCTCTGTTTTTCAAAAAGTAAATTGTCATTAATAAAGAGAACAAAGAAGGAAAAGGATGGAAAATAGAGGGAGGAAGAAGGGAGGGAAAACAACGGAATAGGAAAAGATGGGAATGAAGGGAAGTAAATGAATGGAAAAGGAAGGAATGAGAGGTAGGAAGAAAGAAAGAGAAAAGATGAACAGGTGAGAGGGAAAGCAAAAAGAGAAAATGAAAGGCAGATTACTGTAGAGGATATTAAAATATTCTGACAATTGGAGCAATGCTTGATCTTAGAACGATCTTGTTCTAAAGGGAAATTAAATTATAAGAAGCAGCTGTCACATTTGATTAAATTAGAAGCAGTGCTGTATCAATGCTAAGGCCACTGACACTGGTAAGTATGCTGTGGTTATGTAAGAGAATGTTTCTGTTCTTAAGAAATTCACTCAGTGTATATATACAAAGAGCCTTGAGTTATGCAGCATATTTTTCAGTGCTTCACAAAAACATTATATACACAAATAATAAAACGTTAACACTTGATATATTTGTCACAGGGTCAAAAAGTAAACTTTGTACCATTCCTTTTATGATCAATTTTCTATAATTGTGGAATTGTTTTCAAGTAAAATTTTCACTAAAATGAAAAAACTAAATACCAAATAAGGACACTGAATAACAATGTACTTTTAGGCAATCTGCAATGTGCTGGTATCCCTCAAACAACAGAAATCAGTCCTTGTGAATTAAAGTCCTTGTGCAGACTAAAGTGTAAATGCAGAGGAGAGATAAATGAGAGGGAAGGCATCAGAGAAAAGACCCTGGATGGAGGGCATTGCAGCAAAGACTTTTTATGGGGTAGGGTAATACATCTTCCTATGATAAGACCATGTGGTTAATCAAGGGTCTGGGTACCTGGGAAGCAGGAGGAGGCTTAAGACTCAGGGCAGTCTCTAATCATACAACCATTTTTGACATGCCAAGAACTGCTACTAACTGGGATCAGAATGTAGATTGTAGTATGTTTTAGAAACAATGTAGTTGGTGCTGTTTCATTGCTCTGAGTTGTATTCAATAGATCCTTTGTAATTCTAAAGTAAAGATATCTTTGAAAAGAAGCAATGTAACCATGACAAACAGCAGTATTGGTAACTGCTGTGGAGCATAGACAGCATTGTGCAGGTTCTGAATACACAAAGAAGTTCTCATTTACAATGGTAAATAGGCCTCACATAGACAAATGGACACTGAAGGATTCCACTTACATGTGTAATCTGTAAACGATGACATGGAAAACAGAATGGAGAGAAACAAGGGTGAGGATTGGATTGTTAAGATTTTGGTGAAAATGTACTGCATTTCAATTCGATAGGAAGATTAAATGTAAAAGATATACTGTACAGCAGAGAGACTGTTGTAAACAACAGTGTTCTGTCCTTACATACACACACACAAGAGATACACTATGGTAATTACCTCAGTCAAATGATTCTACATCATATAATAGGATAAAAGATTATTTGTGCATCTTAAATAAGTACCATTTTATTTGTTAAATTAAAATTTAAAGATTAATATATTAAAGTGAAATCTACACATTGCCTTTGCTTTTGATCCATTTGATTGGTTATGAGAAGGCAAGGGAGAATTCCAGATATGAATGGTACTTGTATGATAAGGTGAGCTGGCTTTGAAGTACAACCCTGGAAAAGGAGCCAGAATGGCTTGTGGAGGTGAAAGGGGTGGAATAAATGAGTTTTATTCATTGTGACTTTAAAGAACACCGTATTTTCAGCTATTTAAAAGGAGATTGGAGATTAATATCTAGATGCAACTTCCCAGAACACAGAAGAAGCCCTGAGACAATGCTGAATAATTTCGAGTTATCAGAATTCATATCACAATTGAAACTTAATCATTCTGTAAATAACACAGGTAGTCAGTCCAAATAGAAATGCTTTCAACTGCCAAAACCTTGAGGAGAAGCTCAAAGAACAAAAACATCATCAACAACAACAACAAAATAGGAAGGAAAGGGTTAAAAGATAAAGACAAATTAATTGAAGAAAGGCAGAGACAACAAGCCTCCTCCACAATGGCCAACGGCTTTTAGTCAGTATATGGACTGAGGATCCTGAGCACAAGTGCTGTTGGCTTTGGTGACATCAGGGTTGATGTGAATACTGGAAGTTTTGACAAGGAAACATCAGTATAATGAGCAATGACAGGAATGAAGTCACAAGGTCATAAATGGCAGATCCCAGAGAGGTGGGTGTGACACCGAGCTTAGGCAGCAGCCGGAACTGGAGTGGTGTGTGATAAATTCTTCTGATTTTTCCCATGTGGAGTAATAATTAACTTTGATTTTTTTCCCTCTCATCAGAACATCCACAACTGCTTCCTTAAAGTTATGGATGATACCATTAGAGATTGTCTACTTATATTAAATATACCCGCAGAATAAGAAGGAGTTGCTCAATTAAAAAAAAAAAAACTGTTGATATTGGCAAAACAATTTGGGAAAAAAGACACCAAGAGAAAATCAGAAGATTGGCTTTGAAACAATGAAGACTGAGATGAAAGATTGTTCTTTTCTGACAAATATTTGCTTTGTTTCTTTGCTTTAAAGGCAGATATAAGACATTCCAGCAGCTTGGAAAGTGCTTAACAAGCCCTGGATATATTTTACTTGATATGATTTGAATAAAACAAAAGATAAGCTCTCTCTCTCTCTCTCTCTCTCTCTCTCTCTCTCTCTCTCTCTCTCTCTCTCTGGTGGATTTTCAGAAGGATAAATAATGAGATTGGATCCTGAACCATAGCATCCCAAGACTCTGTTGTAGGCCACCTGAAGAATAGGGCTGTTAGCTGAGTCAACAGGTGGTTTCCAGCTTCCAGAGCTTTTGGAAACAGGGACATTAGACACGGCATTAAAGTTGATCATAAATTACCTTAGATATCCTATGTATGACATGAGAACCAGCTGAATCAAATTTATTCGTATCAGTTATGAGAGACAGTAAGAAATGAAAAGTTGTCCACAGAAAAATGACCAAAGAATGGGCTTTCCTAGACATGGTCTATTTAAGGGACTACTCTAATTACTAGCACGTTAGCAAAAGCAGCTGGCACATTCCAACAGATAAATTGCATGTTTCATGACACTGGACTCATAAAAAATTATGTCCAATTGTCAGTGTAACAGTATCACAGGAGCTCTAAACAGCTGACATTAAAGACTTAAAATTTCTCCTGGAATGCCAGTGCTGGTGGTTCATCCTGGTGAGACAGAATGAGCTGTCTCTGGGAAAGAGCAGTCATCTCCCAGTTCTTGTAACTTACCTCACAGAAAAATGTTCATGTACAATTTTCCTGGTACATGTTTTGCTCTTTCAACAATTTTAACACTGCTTCACACAGGTAGGAGAGAAGTGAAGAAATTTCCTCTCTCCAGTTCTGACAAAACTATCAATAAGCTGCTTTCCTTCACCTAGTGCTGTCCCCAGTTTTTTCAGGGAGGGTGGCAGGCAGGGGCCCTGGGTTCTAGAGATGGACGACATGGGCACAACCTGAAAGTTGCACTCACTGAAGAGCCACAAACTCAGGTTCCACCAATTAGAGGACTGCAGCTCAAAACACTCTCCTATGGTCCTCATGAACAGCTGGAAGAAAGCAGCTCTAAGGCACCCATCACAAGGTGGTGACAAGGAGGTGGAAATGATGCAGAAGGGCACCATGGCACACACCTGTCAACATAGCAGGTGAGAGATAGGAGCAGTAGGAACAGGAGTTCATGGTTATCCTACACGGGATGGTGAGTTTGACACCAGCTTGGGCTACATGAGACCCTGGCTAAAACACACGACTCCGTGGGTAATGGTGCTTACCATCAAGCTTCAAGGTCTGCCCTCATGACTTGGTGGCTAGTGGTGCTCGCTACCAGGTCTCAATAACTGAGCTAGATCCTTGAGGGAGAACCAACCCCAACAACTTATGTTCTCACTTCTGACACTTAATCTTCTTTCTCTCTCTTTCTCTCTCTCTCTCTCTCTCTCTCTCTCTCTCTCTCTCTCTCTCTCTCTTTCTCTCTCTCTCTCTCTCTCTCTCTCTCTCTCTCTCTCACACACACACACACACACACACATACACATGCATGCATATGAATAAATAAAAGTAATACTAAAAATTTAAAAGAGAATAGAGATGATTGTACTGATTTGACTGGTACATGTTATAGACATTGCATTATCTATGCATTACACCTATTCGTACAATAAAAACAGAAAAAATAAGAAAATGCAACACTAACCAGAGATACCAGACATATTTCTTGTAAGAGAGAGGGATTCCATTAGTGCTGGAGAGACTAGTGCCTTTGTGACAGTTCTTCTTGTGAGACTGCTTTCACCAGGCCACACACATGGCCTATGAAAGCAGACACGGATTTACAAACTGTAAGGAGATAAACTTCATTCTCTGTGGGAGGCTGTAATGAATACTGAAGTGAAAAGTCATCTGATTGCAGCTACTGACATTATGAACTGAAATCAATATACTTCGATGTGTGGGCGATTCATTCATATTAGATACAATGCATGTTCCTGGGGTGGGCCAGTCAGTCTCTTTTGGTGTGAGGTAATGTTTCCATACAAAAAGAAATGCCCAGCAACTAACTTCAAAGGCACAAAGAAGCACAAAGTCTGTGCCCATAGGAGCAGCTATCAGCATTCCAAGGCCAGGCCTTATGGTCTACAAGAAGGTTTCTGAGGAGGAATGCACAGCACACACATCCCTTCCACTTCATGGAAGATCATATGTGTGTCATTAAAAACTCTATACTTGAATGGGTTTATCTACATTTACCTAGACAAAAGACTGAAAAACAGTGACCACAAATCTATCTACAGGGAAACATGATAATAAGCATTTTCTGGCTCAAATCTCGATACCTGTGATCTTATAATTACTCACTCATTCAAGTGAACTCAAGACTCTCTTGAACAAATTATGAAATAAGGTTCCATAAGGCATGAGTAGTTAACAATAGAATGCAATTTCCTTATTTTTTGCCTCTGCCCCCTGCCCTCTCTCTCCTCTCTCTCTCACACACATACACATCTCTGCTTGTGGTTTGGAATGAAAAAAAAAAGCAAGAGATTTAACCGTCTAATATTGCTTTTAAAATACACTTACCTTCTCTTTGCAGCAGAGACCATCACAGAAATGATAACTGGTCAAAACAGAAGAATATATTATGGAGTGCTTAGTCCCTACAACACAACACTTACTTGTAATGATCAGGGAGAATCACTAAGCAAGGTATAGAAAACTTCTAAGAGCCAGAAGTCTGGGAAGTCTGCTGTTGGACCTAGATTCACAGAAAAGCTATGTTCATGAAACCTTAGTAACATGGGTACCTCAACAAGACCTGAACAGTGACAACACCAATAGACATACTAACTTGAAAGGGAGAAATCTGATGGGCAGCCCTACCCCTAGAAAAAGAACTAAGGAAACTAATGACCACAGAGAACGTGAGAGAAATAGTCATCCCTAGACAGGAGCCCCTTAATTGGATATCCAGTGCCAAGTGGTCAACCCCCAAATCTTGTACATACAAGCAACACTAAAAGGACTTAGCATTAGCATGTTATATATTATATGTATATATGTAATGATAATAAAATAAAATGAGGCCATGGAATTGAGATGTGTTGGAAGAGTGGAAGAGGAGACATGATACAATGTTTTACTGAAAATTAAAACTAAAAAAGAAAACATGCTTTGGAGAGTATTTCTCAGAGAACATCTCTCAGTTTTATTCATTTTACAAGCTATTTTTAAGTGCCCATGTTTCTGTAATGCTGCCTGGTCTTAATAACTCTGAGCACTTCTCAAACTATTCTTACACAAATAGATGTGAATAAATCAGTGACACCACTCTTTTGCCATGACCTGCCATAGCAACATGCCCTGGGAGTGAACACTGAAGGATTCAGGGGGACCTGACGCCCATTAGAACTTGATTGGCCTGTCATCTCTTGACAAAAACCCTGACATTCTTTCCTCACCACATCCATCTTATTTTTTTAATTTCTGATTTTTTGTATGACTTCTTGGCACACTTAACCATTGAAATAAACATTTTCAGATGTTCTAAGTGTATTTACAGTCCACAGAATAGAGGAGAAGCAATTCAGCTATCAGCTCTAGGACCAAAGCAAAGCAAAGCAAACAAACTATTATTTCATGTCCTTGAGTGCGTGATGAAATCTTTGACTCCATTTCAGGAGAATCAAGGCATTTTTCCTTTTTGCTTATAAATAATTTAAACCATCTAAAAATGGACTAAGACTCTTTTGTAACTCAAACCTTTACCTGGTTTATTCAGTCTTGGTTATATTATCTTTAACTGATGCCAGTTCAGAGTAAGTAATTTATGCTTTTCTATGTCAAATATTTTAGTCTGAAATGAAATGAAATAAAAGAACTAAGAGGCCAGTCATAATTAAAAATAATAGTTTTCTTGTAAAAAAAAAAAAAAAAAAAAAAAAAAAAAACGGAGCTGGCTAAAGAAACCCACCCTGACCCTGGAGCCCAGAACTAGGGAAAGATGGCTCAGATAAGGTCAATGCAAGAAACACTGTTTGGTTCAAATTAGAGCCATTTCTGCCCCTGGCCAACTGACCTGTGAAACCAACCAATCATAGAGTGGGAAAGTAGAACCCTGGCCCTGGAACCCAGGACTAGGGAAAGAAACTCAACCTGGGTGTAACAGGAATCTTAAAAGTTCTTATTAATGAAATCAAACTCGGAGCCAGGTATTGGGGTGAACTGGAAAATCAGAGAGACAGAACAAGCCACAGCTAATCTCACCTGGCCAACTTCTCAGATGATCTTGTTTCCTTAGACTGGAAGCCTCTGTGTCCTCATCCAAATGGCTTAACCAGGCCAAATGCTGCTAGTTTCTGGTCCTCATGCCTTTTATATCCTTCTGTTTTCTGCCTCACTCCCTGGGATTAAAGGCTTGCTTTCTGGGATTAAAGGCATGAGTCACCATGCTTGGCTGTATCCTTGAACACATGGATTTCTGCTTCTGGAATGCTAGGATTAAAGGCATGTGCCACCACTGCCTATCCTCTATGTTTAATATTGTGGCTGTTCTGTCTCTGACCCCAGATAAGTTTATTATGGTGCACAATATTTGGGGGAACACAATACCACCTCACCTGGGTTTGGGACCTGAGCCAAGAAATGAACCCTTTATCCCTAAACCTAGAACCAAGGAAACATGCCCTGACTTTGAAGCCAGTGCCAAAGTAACACTCTTGGTCCCCAGAATAAGAGTCAGTGAAAGAAATACAGTTTGGCTCTGAAATCAGGGTCATCTCTGCCCCTAGTCCACAAAACTGACCAATCCCTGAGCAGGAGAAAACTAGCCACTCCCTGGTTGACTCAGCCCCCAAGACAATCAATATAAACTGCCCTGCCTAGTCACTTGTGGGCTGTTCTTTCCACCCTGGTAGAAGCAGCTACTCTTCTTGACATCTCCTTCCCAAATAAATATTTCTCAAAAAAGTTTTGGGTGTGAAGATCTTCATTCATTGGCATAGAGAAGATCCTTGCTGAGATTTCTCTCAGTGGTTAGAGCAAGAAAGAGCTGAAAAAGTAATACTTTTCTCCAGAGCTGGAGGAGATTGCTACATTTCTGCAGGGGTTTCCTCCTTTGCAGAATGAAGCAAAAAAAAAAAAAAAAAAAAAAAGCAACATCTTAGGCCAGAGAAGCAAAGCTCTGCTAGGAAGCCCCCTTAAGTGGGGGCTGAGCAAAACTCAGCAATAGTGGCTCTCCAGGAGAGGAGCAGGATTGCTATATCCTGAGGGGAGACCATCCCCCATCACACCAGGTATAGCCTAGCTCTCCCAAACAGTCAGGATACCCTTCCCTGCTGAAGCAGTTCCAGACCTGACTTTTCCAAACAGTCAGGATACCCTTTCCTGCTGAAGAAGTTCCAGGCCTGACTCTCCCGAGTAGTCAGAAAAACTTCCCCTCCATGGCTGAGCTGTCTCTTTGAGGTTCCAGCTGTCAGAGCTGTCCTAAGCAGTTCCAGGTATCTGGGATACCTCCAGGGTGGACCTGTCCTGAGCAGCAGGAGGTGCTTGCCCTCCAGGGCTTAGCTGTCTCTTTGCAGCTCCAGCCATCAGAGCTGTCCTAAATAGCTTAAGGTGTTGTCTGACTCCCCAAGTAGTCAGAATACCTCTCCCCAGAGTTGCAAAACTGACATTTTGGTGCCAAAACCTGGGACTAAACCCACAGAGTTGCAACAAATTTACTTACACTTCTGAGTTTAATCAATAGATTTATTTTAATTTTAAATTCTCTTTTACTTTTAAAATATTTTAAAACGCTTGTATAGGTGTTCCATATGATTTTATGGAAACTTGATAACTCTAAGTGCTTCTCCACTGGCAGTCATCCTCTTGTTCTCAAATATATAGAGAGGAGAAAGTCAGTAATACTAGCTATTCAATACTTGAGCTCCCAAGAATGATTTTCTAGCAAGTACCTAGCTTAGTTACTGGAACCCTGGGCAGTTTGTTCAATGCCAGTCCTTTCTTGTTAATTTCCATTGGTTATCACTCAACAAAGTATTTGTTTTGCAAATATCTTGGTCTGTCAAATGTGATTTAACACTATCTTCATCTGAATAGTCTTAAATATCTAAGGCTATTGGGATACAGTAGCACACACTGGAATTCAAGGTTCTTGTGCCATGGAACACAGAATTATTTGGTGACATACAGTAGAAAAATAAAGTGAGAGAACTTATTGATCTCAAATACACTTTTAAGGGAGGAAGTGGGCCACAGCAAGTAAAAAGTTCAGAGGCTCCAATGGTAATAATGCTACATAAAAGATGGGGCATTTCGTGGACCAGTATTGTGGTCTTTTGGGTCATCTACATATAGTTTGAGTTGTCTTTTGCATTGTGTTTATTCCAAATAGTTCATAGTGAGTCAAAGGTCACTTTCAGCCATTCTGGAGTATAATGTACCTGCATCAATAGGCCCATCCAGTTCTAGTTAGACTATTCCAGGCATTTTATGTACCCCTCCTTCTACCAAGAGGTTTTTCTCATACATTAATTTCCAAGTTTTGTAAAAGGCTTTTCAAACTATTGTCTGTCTGTGTCTCTTGCTTCATCTACTAGTGGTGGTCCCAGAAACATTTTAAGAGAGCTTTTTTTTCCTTCTTATTGGCAAAAAATTATTTGTCTTTTAATGACCTATAGGTGTAAGTGGCCCTGGTAACCAAGATGCTATAGAGATGTGGAAGCTCAGAAGGGAGAGGTTCTACTCTAGAGCAGTGGCTCTCAAACTTCCTAATGTTGATACACTTTAATACAGTTCCTCATGTTGTGGTGAACCCCAGCTATCATTTCATTGCTACTTTATAACTGTAATTTTGCTATAGTTATGAATTGCAATGTAAATATCTGACATGTAGGATATTTGATACTTGACAACTGTGAAAGGGCCATTTGACCCCCAAAGAGGTTGCAACACACAAGTTAAGAAGCACTGTTCACAAACAATGACATCATGAGGTTTGCAGGCAAATGGATGGGTCTAGAAAAAATCATCCTGAGTGAGGTAACCCAGACTCAGAAAGACAAACATGGTATGTACTCACTCATACTAGATGTAAAACAAAGATGACTAGACTGCTACTCACAACTCCAGGGAGGCTACCTAGAAAACAGGACCCCAAGAAAGACACAGGGAATGCCCAATAACAGAGAAATGGGTGAGATCTACATGAACAACCTGGACGTGAGTGGGGGTAATGAAGGGCAAGGGTCAAGGGAAAGAGAGCTTAGGGGAGCGAGAGATCCCAGCTGGATCAAGGACAGAGAGGGAGAACAAAGAATAAGATCCAGGAAAGGCAAAAAGCTACACAGAGAAACCCTGTCTCAAAAGAGAGAGAGAGAGAGAGAGAGAGAGAGAGAGAGAGAGAGAGAGAGAGAGAGAGAGAGAGAGAGAGAGAGAGAGAGACTATGATAAATGAAGGCCACATGAGAATAGGAAGAAGCAGAGTGCTCGGCAGGTCCACAGAAACCCATAAAGATACTTCCACATTAGACTACTGGCAACAGTCGAGAGAAAGTCCGAACTGACCTATTCTGGTAATAGGATCGCCAAACACCCTAATTGTCGTGCTAGAAACCTCATCGAATGACTGAGGGAACTGGATGCAGAGACCCACGGCCAGGCCCCAGGTGGAGCTCCAGGAGTCCAATTGGCGAAAAAGAGGGGGGTTTGTATGAGCAAAAATTGTTGAGACCAAGATTGGACAAAGCACAGGGACAAATAGCAAATGAATGGAAACACATGAACCACTAGCTGAGGAGCCCCCAACTGGATCAGGCCCTCTGGATAAATAAGACAGTTGATTAGCTTGATCTGTCTGGGAGGCATCCAGGCAGTGGGACCAGGTCCTGTCCTCAGTACATGAGCTGGCTGTTTGGAACCTGGGGCTTATGCCGGGACACTTGGCTCAGCCTGGGAGGAGGGGACTGGACCTGCCTGGACTGAATCTACCAGGTTGAACTCAATCCCCAGGGGAGTCTTTGCCCTGGAGGAGATGGGAATGGGGGGTGGGCTGGGTGGGGGTGGGCTGGGTGGGGACCAAAAGGGAATCCGTGGCTGATATGTAAAATTAAATTAAATTATAAAATAAAATTTTAAAAAAGCAGGCCAGGCCGAAACTCTGTCTCAAAAATAAATAAATAAATAAATAAATAAACAGACAGACAAATAAATAAATAAATAAATAAATAAATAAATAAATAAATAAATAGAAGCACTATTCTAGAGAATATTTTCTGGAGGTTTTTTTTTTTTTTTTTCAGTCTTGGTGGGGATGCTTTCATCCTTTATGATAGGTAATCCTCTATCCATCCCAAACATCAGAAGATATTTTTGTCTTTGATAGAGAAACATCGAGTAAAACTTTACTGGCAACATTTTCCTTAAAATGGCCTTTGTACTAGTTTAAGGAAAGATGTTGGATTACTTGTATCTGAATTATTATAAAGACAAAGAGAAGAGTTGTTGTAGTTTCTAAAAGTATATATTATAGTTCTTTTTCTCCCAAAAGTACAAATGACTGAAACAATTATTGTCTGTTTTTAAAAATGCCATGAGACATGATGCTCCTCCATAATTTTCTATTGTTCTGTTTGAAGCAATTGAATTGCATGTACCCTTTGGGTCTATGAGCTACTTTTACAGTTTTCTTTATTAACATTGCTGTGGCTATTGTGGCATATTAGATATCTACATGATGACATGGAGTCGGAGAAGTAGGCTAAGGGTCTAGGAATGTCTTCTAACTTTTAGGTAAGGACTCCTAATGTTAGATTTTGTTATTAGTCCATGGATAGGATAATTCCCAAGGACTGGACTACCAATAATAATTCATTTGGCTTTTGAGAATTCCAACCAATAGTGATTACTGTACTAGTTTACTTAGCAAGGGATCTTGAAGTCAAAACCTGCTCCCAGTGACATACTTCTTCCAGCAAGTTTCACATCCTAAAAGTTCCATTAGCTTTCAATATATTGCCACCAATGAGTAGACAAAGAAAATCCGATAATTGTGTGTATGGGGAGCATTTTCATTCAAACCACCATTACCTTGTCACTCAGAGCCTATCAAAGGGCGTTCTCTCCCTGGTTTCTCATGGTTGTGGCAATCATTGTATCCTTAGAATACCTGAAGTTTCTCTGAGGTTACAGCTTAGTGACTGACTACCAAAATACAGAGATGAGATGGAATGTGCTCTTGTGTCTATAATCACTTATTTTTGGCCTTTTGGGCTCTTTCTATCTTGTTCTTGTAGAGAGGCCCAACAGCCAACTCTAAAGGTTAAATTGGGGTATCTGAGGTCCTACTATCTCCTTTCCATTTGATTGTTCCTCTACTTCTGTACATCACCATCTTCAGTCAGAAGAAAACAATGGTCTTTTGTGAGAGTCTTAAGCAAGCAGTGGACACCTGATTTTAAAATGACCTTTTTGATTTAGTTCCAAACTGGCCAAGGAAGGATACTGAAGAATGTATAGGCAGACACAGGCAATAGTGTTCATACCTCAATATCACAACTTCAAGCTTAAAATTATTATTAGAAATGACTATGTCTGCTCATACACACCTTGAATTAAGCATGCCAAGAATTGTAAATTATTCACACACTAAAGGTAAAAATTTCAGTTCAGTGGATTTTTTCCATTCAATCCTTTTCCCAGGACAGATTGAATTGTGCCTCATGCTGTTTAGATACAAAATGACATGTGAAAACCTTGATCTTGAACATACACATGCCACACTTACATTTAATCGGAATGTATTCCTTGTACAAACAAAGTAAAAAGTTTCCTTTTCTGTGTCTTTAAGGTGTAAGAAAGGCTTAATCATAGTTTAAAAAATTAAATATAACAACTTTTTGTGGTTTAAATGTTAAATTGTAGAAGTGCCAGGAAAGTATCTTTAATTTTCTAGAGGCTTGAACTAGACTATTGAGAAACAGGGCCAGCTTCCCCTTCTTAACCCCTCTCTGGTCTTACCATCTGGTAGAGGCTTTCTACCCTCATCCTACATCTATAGTCCCTGATGGAGTGTTATAATATCCAAGAGAGATTTCTAGACCTGGGAGAGTCTGTGATGTGGACAAATGGTTAATAGAGTTTTAGAAAATTATCTATGTGTTTGTATCCTAACATTATCCCAGATCCTTTCTTTGTCATTATTGATTCAAGAAATAACAGGACAAAGAATAGGCCCTCTTTTCCTTTTGCCAACACTGTCATCATCCACCCTATACAGGGACCTGGCTTTATGATAGTAAAATATTGTCCTATTTTCCTTAATGCTGAATATATTCCAGTTCTTGGTGATGTACTGTATAGGAAAACCCAAGGGAACTCCAATTCCTACAGAGAAAGACAAAGGCATCCCTTTCCCCACTTGAAGAGGTCTCATGAGACCTGGGTTGAAATATCCACAGGATCTGTTGTGCTATGATTAAAGACATGCTAGGGAATTGACCACGTCTGGCATCCTACCATACATCCCTGGTGAATCTTAGTTTGTCCTACAGTATGATTAGAAAAAATGGTTTACATCCCCAAAACTTCTAGGCTTACAAGTCCTCAGACAAGGTTTGAATGCAAAGTTTGTGCTCTCTCTCTGAGAACAATGTTCCACTTATAAACTTTATAAGACTGGATGCAGGCCCTGCATCTAACATCTCTGAGATAATTTCTTTCATGTTGGTTAAAGAAAAAAATAATCTGTCTCTTAAAGATCTAAAAGGGTCAAATGTCTGAGATAAAAAGAGATACTTTCCCTGTGCAGATGTCTTTGTCTTTCCAGACTTCCATTCAAGGTAAAAGTATAAATGGGTAATTGTGTGATTTGTTGTTACTGTTTTTCATATATCCCTTGTTCCGAAGCAAAATACCTGCTGTGTCCTCTGCTCCCTCTCTGACCTCATTCCCCAGGGATTAAGCAGATCTTGGCAATACACCCTGCTTTCCTTCCCCCTCTGGAGGCCCTCAGCAAGCACACATCCCCTTTTGACCCATACCCAATCATAAGTGTCAGCTCCCAATATCTAGAAATACATTCTTCTAGGAATCCTTAGTGGCCTCAACTAGCAGGATCTCAGAAACATTCCCTACCAGGAAACACCCAGGCAACACACTCTTTTAAGAACCAAAGAGGGAAATAGAAACCCACAAGTGAAACACCCAGCCTACAAAGACAAAACCAGATATCAGTGCCCAGATTTACAATCATTGCAAGCCTAGATGCCAAGATGCCAGTGTAAAAACACAGCTGATAACAAGGACAATATGTCTCCATCAGAGCCCAGAAAAATAATAGCATAGACACTGAGAAATGAAATATCCCTAAAGCACAATCAATGACTTGAAAATAAGCTTTATGGATGCACTGAAGGTCCTTAAAGAAGAAATGAATAAATCAATTAAAGAAATTTAAGAAAACATAAACAGCAGAATGATATGAAGAAAACAGTTCAAGACGTGGAAGTAGAAATGGAATCAATAAAGAAAACCCAAACTGAGATAAAACTGGTAATGATACACATTTAGGAACTTGAGCAGGAAACTCAGAAGCATGCCTCATCAAAAAAATACAGGAGATAGAAGAGAGAATCTTTGTCATTGAAGACAAGATAGAAGAAATTTACACCTCTATCAAAGTAAATATTAAATCTAAAAATAAGAAACTCTAGGCCCCAAACATTAAAAAACTGGGGACACTGTAAAAAGACCAAGTCTATAAAATACAGTAATAGAGAAAGAATAAATCCAAATGCACAGAAAGTATCTTCAACAAAATCATACAAGAAAATTTCCCTAACCTAACAAAGGAGGTGCCTCTAAAGGCACCAGAGACTGGATTAAAAAAGAAATTCTCCATGTCACATAATAATCATAATTCTAAGTGTAGAGAACAAAGAAGTAATACTAAAAGCTGCAAGGATAAAAGACCAAACAACATATAAATGCAGACCTAGTAGAACTACACATGACTTTTTAATGGTGACTCTAAAAGTCAAAAAGAACTAGACAATTGTTCTAGAAATTCTAAGATACCACAGATGCCAGCCCAGACTATTATGTCCAATCAAACCTACAATCAAAATAGACAGATAAAGAAAGATGGTCCATGATGAAACCAAATTTAAACGACGTCTCTGTCTAGAGACCCAGCCCTACAGAAGATGCTAGAAGCGAAACTTCTATCTGAATAGGTTAACAACAGCTTTGATGTCTGTCAGTGGATGAATGGATAAAGATAATGTCTTATATTCACACAATGAAATGTTACCCACTCTCTAAAAAAATCAAATCATGAAATTCTCAGGTAAATTGATCTAGCTAGAAGAAATCATCCTGTGAGGTGACACAGATTCAGAAAGACAAATATGGTATATATTTGCTTTTATGTGGATGTTACATTTTAAAGTATTGACAAGTAAGCTATAATCTATAACCACAGAGATTAGGTAGAGACAAAGGGACTAGGAGGAGAGATAGATATTCCTGAGAAGAAAAAATAGAATAGACAGTTATGGGTTTATGAGGGGGGTGCCTGGAGCTAGAAGGTAAAACAGGGAGGGAGAATGAAGGGAGCAAGGAAGGGAATACTAAGTTGGACAACGGAAACTATGGGTCATTTGAGGGATTGTCTGAAAATCAAGCACAGCAGAATCTTCCTCAAACATAAACGTAATTTGAATATGATGTAAATGAAGTCACTAATTGATGGGGGACACAGAGTACCAACTTAACATCTCTAATCACTGAATGAAATTTCCCATCCGGGGAATGGGTTACATCTAATTGACTTTTTGACTAAAGTGCTCCCATGGAAATATCATGCAACCCAAGCTTTTTTCAACGCTGCTCTCTACAAACTGATGGTAAGGCCCTATTGCTGAAGATACTAACTATATAATTCACACGGAATAGTATTCGTGGTACTGGAAGATATTCTACATACTATCAAAGGAGAATGGTAAACACCAACCCAGATAGAAATCCTTTGATTTACAATGGTGACCTGAAAGATACACTGGTGTAATAATGGCACAAAGCTTATGGGGGTAATCAACCAATATCTGATTTTATATAAAGCCCACTCGATGAGATGGTCCTCATACCTAACACTGCTTAGGTGGCCAAGCATCTGAGACTGTGTAGGCCAGGAACATAGGGAAAAATCAAATACTAATGTTCCAAGAAAGGAACACAGAAATCAAATGGCTCCTAATGACATTGTGCTATACTTACAGATCAGTCTTACTTGGCCATCATCAGAAAAAGCTCCTTCCTGCCGTAAATGGAATCAAGTACAGAGGCCTACAACCAATAGGCACAGTATGTCAGGCCTTAAAGCACTCATCCCTAAATGAGACGTCTCTAAGACATCTCTCCCTGCAGTGCTCTGGGAGCTCTATGGAAGAGGAGGTGGAAAGAGTTTAGGAGCAAGAGGGGATAAAGGACACCAAGAATCAAGGTCTTTTATACACAACAGCTTGGTGCACATCTGAACTCACAGAGGCTGAGGTGGCATGCACAGGGCCTGTGTGAGTCTGCACCAGACGGGGTCCTAGAGCTGAAAGGAGAAGTGGACACCCAGGCCCATCCCCCCACTAGAAGCTATACCTAATTGATAACCACTTGCAAATGAAATTTTAGTTTTCTCCAAGGGAGTCTACTGTGTAAACAAACCACTCTGAAGGGTAGGGCCCACGCCCAGTTGTAGATTCCCCACAGAAAACAAACTCAAGCATATCTTTGCAGCTTCTCCTCCTCCTCCTCCTCCTTCTTCCTTTTCTTTTTCTGCTCCTGTGGCTTCCATTTTTCTTACTCATGGTATTCTCTATGTATGGAAACAAGTATGTCTCTGTGTATATGTGCTTCTTGTGATTTTTTTTCTATCCTCCTGGCTCTTTTTCTTCTTTGTTTGTTTCATTCTATTGAATTTTTTATTATTATTCCTTAGATGTTTGTATATTTTCTAAAGAGAGAAAGAAAGGGCATGGATCAGATGGGAGAGGAAATGGGGACAAGCTAGGAGGAGTATAGCAAGAGGATATTATAATCAGAATATAATATATGAACAAATATATATTTTCAATAGGAGAAAAAAAAGAAAAGGTTTATAAAATATCAGTATATAGCATATATGGAGAGAAAATGTAACCAGATTCTTATATGTTTTAGGACATTTTACTTATTTCCAGAGCTTCAAATACACATCTTAAAGAAGTTAGTTACACTGTTTAATAGAAATAACAGAAAGCAAATATTAAGGTAACAAGAGCTGTGTTGATATTTGCTAAGGAGGGCCAGGCAGCTGGGCAGATGTTTAAACAAAGGCAGCAAAGTGAGAAAGTTTATTTCAGTTTCAGAGAATTTAAAGTGATTCAGTGCAGCTGAGACAGAAAATAATCAGCAAAGCTCAAATATGTAAAAACTTTGCTCCATTGAGGTAACCACAAGGAGCCTGGAGAAGAATGGGAACATGGGAAAACTGTGTTGGCATAGCAGCTTTATGTGGCGTTGACAATAAGAATTTCTAATGATTTTGACAATAGTGATGTAACCAGACCTATTATTCATATGAAAGATACACTGTCTCCTTTCCAGTCTTTTGGATTAAAAACTTAAGTGTAGAGAATAAAAATGGATATGAACTACAGCACAGGGTGTTTGCCTACATGTGCTTCAAATATAAATATATATATATATATATATGTGTGTGTGTGTGTGTGTGTGTGTGTGTGTGTGTGTGTGTGTGTGTAGTCAGTGTGTTCATGAGTGTTTATGTTAAAGAGTATGTGTGCTTAAGTTTGTGTGAATGTATGTTTGTGTGTATGAGTGTTTGTGAGAAAATGTGTGTGAGTGTGTGCAAGTATACACACACAGTATTAGTGACTGTTCTATGTGAAATGCAAACTCCTGATCAAGTTCTCTGGTAAAGCTGCCTACACTTGTGGGAGATTTTCATTTCCAGGCAGGACAGAGTCCTATTCCTTTCCTTGCAAGGTGAAAGACAGGACTATCTTAGTGTTTCACAGCTGGATGGAGCCATGGTCTCTGATGGCTGACCAGGAAGGCAGTTCCAGTCTCTTTCACAGCCTCTGACCACTCAGACTGGAGAGTTGCTAGAAAACAAACAAACAAACAAAAACAAAACAAAACAAAAAACCAGGTACCCAACCCTTCGATGCTTGGGCACAATAAGGGAGTTATTTTCATGGCATTCAGCCTGATAGAGACCTGTGCGGTAAGGTCCCTTCCTATTCCTTTGTCAGAACCCAGAGGCTGAGTGAGTTAGGATGTTTATAGTAGGACCTGTAACTGTGACTGTGTGGGCGGCTTCTTCAGCTTGGATTAGACATCCATAAAGCAAAGGGAAGCTGAGGGATCACAGCACACGCTTTATCCCTAAAGTCCAGAGGTCCATTGCTAGCTGTCTGTCTCCACTGAACATCTAGTTTCTAAAGTGTTGTGCCATACTGTGTAGCAAGAGCAAAGTATATTTGAATAACACTCCTGGAAGCAGAAGTCAATAAAAACTGTTTCCAGGAAATATGTGACCATGAATCCTTGACCACTCAATGAAATACATTTTTTATTTACTTGTTTTTTTCCTTGTTCTTTTTTTAAATATCATACTGGAGACTGAACCTAGAACTTCTCCCAGGCTAGGCAAGAGCTCTACCACTGAACTTTACCCCCAAATATCCTTTTATCTTTTTTATTTTTGTCTCTTTACTCTTTATTTTCCAAACATCTCAATTAGATCTCTAGCTGGCTTAGTAAATTCTCCAGGCAGGTTGCAAACCCTTTGTGTGGCTCAGACAGTCCTTGATTATTTTTATCTCCATGCATCAGCTTTCTGTGTAGCAAGAATGACGGCAATGTATCATCTGTCCCCAGGTTAGAAACATATTTTTAAATACAAATGATTAAAAATAAACTAAAAACAATTAAGAATGACTGGATATCAAACAATAAAAGTAAAGTGAAAAGATAATTTACTCATTGGAGAGTAGATCTGCAATATATATTGCTAATGATAGCTTATACACAGCATGTAACGGGAATTTCCAGAAATCAGTATAAAAGGTTTGCATATCTCACAGAAAATCAGACTAATATGCACTTCACAAAAATGAGATCATAATGATTGATGATCATATAAATACTACATTAATCATAGATTTACAAAGTAAAACCATCAATAGCACTATAACCCTCTTGGAATGGTGAATGTGTTCACATCAGGCAACATCAATGAGGGTGGGGATCCAGAAAACCAGAAACTCCTGTACACTGCTGCTGAGAGAATAAATCATTCCAACCACTTTTAAAAACAGTATGTCATTGCTTATTGATTCGAGACATCACCAGGCTATGTGTAGATATAACAATGCAGGATTTATGCCTTGCAGTATTTTTTTTCCTGGTTTTTTGAGACAGAGTTTCTCTGTGTAGCTTTGTGCCTTTCCTAAAACTCACTTGGTAGCCCAGGCTGGCCTCAAACTCACAGGGATCCGTCTGGCTCTGCCTCCTGAGTGCTGGGATTAAAGATGTGCACCACCACCAACCGGCACCTTGCAGTACTTTTATGTGCAGAAGAATGTATGAATAAAAAGATTCACATAACCAGTATTCATAGTTCTTCACAGTGGAAAAAAAATCACATTCACACCACATTAATATGGATAATTAAATTATAATGTAGACTATTATACTGCCATGAAAATGAATGAGCTAGACAAGTTAAAGAGAAAGAGAAGACTAGATGAAATAAACAGACAATGGTGATATTTATTTCTAGTTCAAAAGGTAAACAACAGAAAGGGGTGTAAACCGTTTATTGGTATATCTATATAGGTTTTGTTTTGACGTATTTCTCTTTTAGGTTTTGCCCTAAGACTCCTAGCAATAGTGATCTTGTAATCTGAACTGGTCATCTCCTGTGACCAGGGGAGACTTCAAATTGAGAGAGTGGGAAACCAACCCAGCTATATAACCTTCAGCCGACAGTCTGTCCTACCTATGGGACATGCTGGGGTGAGGTGGCCTAGAGGTTGAGGGAGTGGCCAACCAACTTTTTTTCTCCCTTTTTTCTTTTCTTTCTTTCTTTCTTTCTTTCTTTCTTTCTTTCTTTCTTTCTTTCTTTCTTTCTTTCTTTTTTTTTTGAAAAAAAAATGGAAACTCCGTCCTTATTGGGTGTATAAACATCTCTGGTCTGTACATACATCTCATACATCATAGTGCAGGCCCGGAAGGAGGGGCAGGACCCCCAGCAGCACAGCACCCCCTCCCAGTCCTACCCACCCGTACAAACTGAGACCAAGAGCCCCTGGAAAGGGGGGAGAAAATGGGGGCTTGGTCGCAGGGGCAAGGTCTATGAAGATGCTAGAATCAAACACTGAAGCCAAGACAGTCAACTGGCACACACAGCAAGCTGGGCACAGGGTCGAGGTGGGCAGGAAAGGGGGTGAGGGACCAAGCTGTGGCTCTGAGCAACAGCCACAACATAATACATGTCCTGGTGCCTTAGCCCCATCTCGGGGAGCCAGGGCTAGGGGTGCCTTGAAGAGTGCAGACGAAATGGGAGCAAAGGCCACAGTCCCATGCTACCACACACACACACACACACACACACACACACACACACTGAGCAATCTGTACGTGGACAGGTAGGGAGCCAGGCTCAGGCTTTCTGTGGTGCTTTAGTGTGGGGGTGGGGCTGTCTCTCAGAGGAAAGAAAGGAGACCCTAGATGTGATTTAGGACAGCAGCCCAAGGAGAGATGGCCAAGACAGGCCTTCTAGCCCAGCCAGGGGGAGACAGCAGCATCTGGCTCCCAGGAGGGCAGGGAGTGAAGAGATTTCAGGGGAACTATGTGGTGAATAGAGACAGGGTGCCTGTAGCTAGAGTTTTCCTGCCTTGCCCACAGTCAGGACAAATCTCTGTCACCCGCCAGTCCCACAGCCGCTCAGACCCAACCAAGTAAACACAGAGACTTATATTGCTTACAAACTGTATGGCCGTGGCAGGCTTCTTGTTAACTGTTCTTACATCTTAAAGTAACGCATTTCTACAAATCTATACCTTGCCATGCGGCTCGTGGCTTACCAGCATCTTCACATGCTGCTTGTCCTGGCAGTGGCTGGCAGTGTCTCCTTCTGCCTTCCTGTTCTTTTATTTCTCCTCTGTTAGTCCCGCCTATACTTCCTGCCTAGCCACAACCAATAAGGTTTTATTTATTGACCAATCAGAGCAACTTGACATACAGACCATCCCCCAGTACAGCCAAGTGCAGACCATCTCAGACACCTGCACTCAGGCCCATGGTCCTAATCATCCTCTATGCAAACCTACTGGGTAACGCCACAAGGAACCCAAGAAGGGCTCCCACAGGACATACATTAACATCCCACAGCAGGTGCCTATACTCTACCCTTGGCCCAAATAGCAGGTGGGCTCACACCTCTCAACTCGCACAGGATCCAGTGTGGTACAAGGAGATCTGATTGCCTCACAAACCAAAGCATGGGGACCCTCCCGTATATCAACACTGTTCTCTGCCCATCACCAAAGGCTCGGGCCCAGGAACAGAAGGTACAGCCTGACTGGGCCCTGAGCTGGTGGGGGCAGGGTGATATCTTCCCAGAGCCTGCTGGTGAGCAGGGCGGATGTGCCAGGGAAGCCACTTAGGGGGTGTAGGTCGACTTTCACCTTCTCCCCACAAGTGAGCATTCCAATGGTGGGAAAGAAGCCTCCAGAAGGTACAACAGCATCCTTCTTCCCAATGATCTTGCCATTCCGGGTGAAGAAAACCACCACCTTCTTGCCCTCGTGCTCCTGCTCTATCTCCTCTTCTTCTTCCTCCTCCTCTTCCTCCTCTTCCTCTTCAACTTCCTGGTGCAGGTGCATGACATTTCAGACGTTCTGGACAGCCCGGGCTGTCGGGGAAAAGATCACTGCATCACAGCTGTCATCATTATCCCCCTCACTATCCAGAATGTAGTCCCAGGGGAACATGATTCCACAGCCCATGTCTCCTTTGTAACAGCGTGGTCCAAAGGGGTCCCCCACACCACTGCCATGGAAGATCTTCCCGTCATCTCCGTGGTATGCCGCAGATCCTCTGCTCCAGCCGGGGTGCCTGTTCTTGGGATAATCCTTCCTGGCCAGCCCCATGGCGATGTAGCATTTCTCTCCAGGGTCCACGATCTCCACCTCGAAGTAATGGCTATGGGTGCTGAGTGGGTGCCGTGCCTGAGCCAGCCCCATGTCCACGATACTCTTGCTCTTCTTGTGATTGGTAATTATAGGCATCAATTTGTCTGGGTGGAATTAGATAGTTAATTCTGAGTATAACTATGAGGAAATTTCTGGAGGAGAATGACAGTTGAATCCCTGAATGTATGAGGAAGACTCATGTCAGTGCAGGTAGCTATAAGCCAGTCTGGCCAGGGCATGGGTAAATCACAAAGACAGTTCTGTTTCCTTACTCAGGCCTGTAAAAGCACCTTCTACCATCACTAGTGTGTAGGCTGCCCCTGCCCCAGGAATCATAAATAAACAGAAGCCAAAGCTCTTTCAGTTTGTCAGTTGACAACCTTAAGTGTTCATATCTTTCTTCAGGAAGTACTTGCAAAAGTATCTTTCATAAGATACAATTGATCAGACTCTCCATAAGCAATGTAGCATAAATGTTATCTTTAACAATATGACAGTTCACATAGGGCCAGTGCCAGCTACCTCAGACCTAATTATCTGTCCTCTTAGAAACGGAAAAGAAAATTTCATTGTAGAGTAAATAGTATTCATTTCTTGAACCTGAACCCAAGCCAGGACCCTAGGGCCCTAATTGACTTTCTCAACATCTCACCAGAAGCCTGCAGGTTATAGGTCAGTCAGCCTTCCTTGAAAGAGCAAGACCTTCATTAGTAATTGACTCCTGAAGGAAGCTGGCCACAAATGCCAGCAATAACAAAAGCCCCCCTAGTTGGAGGTGAAATGCATATGGTGTTTGCTTCTAATTGATGTCACTTTCCTTAATTTTATTTTGAGGTGAATTAACACAAATGAACTTCAGAGCCTTTCCACAGTTCATGTGCCATGACGGTTCTGCTTTTGATACTTAATTATAAAATAGAACAAGACTATGGAGAAAAGGACAGAACAACAGTGGAACACATAAGGACTTATCAGAAAAAAAAAATCTGTAACCACAAACCCAGTAAACACAACACAACACTGACAGTTCAACAAATCTCTGCAGTGATTCCTTGATCCTGGCAAAAAGCCATGAGTACTATCAGTGAGGCTCGTTCTTTGCTCTCTTAACCACTCTTTGTATGTGATGTGTAAATTAACATTCTCCCCTGAAGCAGACAATAATCAAATTCTCTGTCTACTCATGGGTTTGATACTTTATATTTCTTGAACCATTCCAGGGGGTAAATATTGACACCTGGATGTGATTTGATTTAGTATTTCCCTGATTACAGCAGAGATTGAGCACCGTGTCAAACAATTATTGATTCTTAGATGATATTTTTATATAGGAATTTTGTTTTAGAGTCTTCGCCTCTATTTCTATGGAGTACTCTGTCTTTCCTTGTTGATTTTTGAGACTCCCAATATTAGCTCTTTATCTCTTTCATTATATATAGTTATGTTCTTCCAATTTGTGCCTTTCCATTTGGCTTCCACTTTATGAGTAGTCCTTTTGAACTTGAACAGAAAACTCATGTATGTTTTCTTTTGTGATTAGGGACTTTGTATCTTTGGAACACTCTTCTTATCGCAAGCAGTGATGAGTACATCCTACAACATCTTCCAGATGTTTGCTTTCTGTTCTTTCTCTTATGGAGGCTGTCTCCCTGGAATTATACATGCTGCAAACCTGAGGACACATTTTCATTTCCTTTTTTGTAATATAGAGTCTCACTTTTACTGATAACAATTTCTTATGCCACTGATTGCAAGGCCAGCCTTATTTGAATCTAGTGTCCATATATATACACATTTCTACTGATGCTACACACAATGAATCATAAATTCAGTGGTTTAAAACAATATAGCTGCTGACTATTTTATTGTAAACTCATCTGAAGTCTGTTTTAGCCATGTCCTTTATGTAGTCTCACATTGCAGATTCTACCATTGTTGCCAGGATGCTTACTTTCTGGAACCTTGGGACAAATTCACTTACAAGCTTGCATAGGTTGACTATGTCTACTTCCAGTGACTGTGGAAGGACAGAGATGATGATTGTGTTCTAGACAGTGACATAGAGAACATTCTTTGTCTCTAAATGCTTGGCTCCCTCACATGTTTCTCATGTGGCCCTAACTTGCAGTCTGAAAGACAGTCATCTGTTTACTCCCTATGGCTGCCTGTTAACTTTTGCAATAACTACCAACTACCAAAGAAAGTTTCTTGTTTGAAGTACTCATGTAATCAGCAGAGAACAGCCAGACAACTATTGAAATCCATTTATCTTAAGATGTATACTTTTAGTTGCATCTCTGAGCATTGTTTTTCTATGGAGTCCCACAAAGGTTTCTTTGTGAGATCTGAGCTTGCTTTACCCAGCAGAGCTACATCCAAAGATTGCTTGACCATGTACATGATTTCTAAGTGATTGGAAGTGTCTACCTTGGCTGGGCTAGGGGGAGGTCTTTTGCTCCACAACTTGGTATTCCTATAAATATCCCTTTCAAAGAGACAGAGTGGGCTGGTGGATAAGGATCCAAGCCCTCCTGAGGCTATCCTGTGTTTCTATCTGTTTGTCTCCCCTCTATCCTTCTATCTAAATCTCTTATCCCTCTCTCCTCAAGAGTACCATGGGGTAAAATGTGGGAGCTTGTATCCTAGCTAGCCTTCTACATGTAGCTCCAGGAACAAGGGCCAGGAGAAAGGAGGCATCATGGGTATGAAGAGGCATGCCTAATAAGGAATTAAAAATAAAGGCAATGGTATTTTATTCTCAAGAATGAAAGTTAGGCGGTGGAATGCCAAAGTTGAAAAATGAGAGTAGAGTTTATATTTCTATCTAGGTTTCTTTCTCTTTTTCTCTCTCTTAATTTCTATCTATAAAAAATAAGAAAAAACGTAAGATAGAATATAGAAATATAGTGTAAGAAGAAATTTAGAATAAGAGTAGAATTAGGAATGTTGGATGAGAAGAAACTTGGGTAAGGTAGAATAAGATGAGTAACAAGACCGAGGAACTATGTTCTTGATTTCCAACTATGGGACTATGAATACAAACTCCTGGTGAAGAATCAGAGAAAAATTTATGAAAGATGGAAAAAAAAAAAAAAAAAACTCCTGTGGGAGCTTTTGGCCTGTAGACCAGCTTCATTCTAAGTCTTCAGTGGCAGAGGAAAGAATTTTCCCCGAGACATATGTGGAGGTAACAAAACTCTTCACTCCACCAGCAGACACCATTACAGCACTGTACAATAAAAATTAGTTTCCATTTGTCCATGAAGCCAAAGTTTAGAGAATAGAAGTCTTGGGAAAAATTTAACAATTGTGCTTTCCAAAAAACTAAAAGCTTTTCAGATCTTACCTTCTCAGATTTTTTTCTCTTTCTATAAGGGCAAAAATTTAACTCACTTGGAAATAACATCTATCAGTATAGGAAAATCTGTAATTGCCCTAGGAAAAAGAAAAAAAAAAGAAAAAAGAAAAACCTCTTGGAATATGGCAAATCTTCTTTACTAATCCTGTCTTGCCTTCAAGCCAGCAAAAACAGCGGCCATAATCCCCTGCTGCCAGAAACTACAGAATGTGCAGGCAGAAAGCAGGAAACATCCCCCAAGGTAGAGCCACAGCCAAGGCAGTGTAGGACCCAGGGAGGGGGCTGCTGGTGTGAAAGCAGTTAGCAGAGAAACTGAGCTTTGGCTAAGGCATCAGGGACTCTACATCTTGGGGGAGGGGCAAGCAGGGGCAATCAGAGGATCAATCCTGGAAAAAATCTTATGAATAAGTTTTATTTCAACTACTTTCATCTTCTTTCTCAAACCCAGGAAGGAGGGGGAGTGAAGCACCAAGTTTTTGCTTCTGACAACAAGCACCTGTCTGAGTGCAGGCAGACTTGCGTGATACATTCCCAGGATGGTGTCATGTGAAAAACTCAATCTTAATTTTAAAAAGCTCCAGTGATATAAGAGCAGAAACTTGATTTTGTCCTTGTGAACAAAACCGGGAGAGTAACAGCTGCTATTGACTGCAGCTGAGTTTTCTTCCAGACCCAGAAATGCAACGTGGGAAATGTAGTTCGAAAAGTAGCTTGGGAAATGTAGTGACATATAGAGAAAGGCAGTTTGCTTTAATGAAGTTGGTAACGGAGATGCCAGTACCACACTGCGCCAAAACTCTGTGGTTTTTGTTGTCGTTTGTTTGTTTTTGTTTTGTTTTGTTTTGTTTTGTTTTGTTTTCAGTTCAAAATGCTGTATTTTCCACAAGCTTTGCTAGCTTGTCTCCAGGGAATGAGAAACAGGCAAATAGCTTGCCTGTCAGGAGGCAATTAAAATGCTAATACCACTTGTCAACAAGCCACTTTGAAATCCTTTAGAAAACAAGGGAAAGTGGTCCTTACTCTGGGAAATTGCTTCAGACATGAAACCAAAACTTACACGATTGAGTTGTGCTAAAAATATGCAAGATGGAAATATTGGCATCCTTAAAAATGCTTGTGGTAGTCTTAAAAAGCAGCTTTAAAAAAATTAAGAACAGAATTTTACCCTCAGTTAGGCTTAGAGCCACTGATAAATTAGGCTGACTTCAAACTCTCCAGAAAACTTTCAGATATCAAAGCTAACTATAAACTCCGAACTTTAGAAATGAATTGCATACTTCCAGTCTCGTTAATAGTTCATTTAAGAAACCTCTTCCAAAATTTTGTAAAATAGTCCTATAGAGTTTGCTTTTGAATGTAAGTTAGTTCTGTTAAGAGATTCTTCTAGACAAGTTTGTAAAATAGTTCTATAGAGTTTCCTTTTGAATATAAGTTTGTAAAATAGAGTTTCCTTTTGAATATAAGTTTGAATATAAAAAGGGTAAATATTGAATGTAAAAAGTGTAAATATTGAATGTAAAAAGTGTAAATGTTCAATGTAAGTTTGTAAAAAGTGTATAGTAATGTTCATACTTGAATTGTTTTTATTACTCTTTTGACTTCAGATATATTTGAATACTTTTTATGATAGCTTAAAATATAATTTTATGATTTCAGTGGCCCCTGGAAAACTTAAGTGTAGGTGTCATAATTAAGGGAGTTTTTCTGTCTTCTTCCTAGAAGTTTCCACTCCTTCTGTTTCTGTTTAGAAAGGGAGAAGCCTCCCACCATAGAGTTAGTTTGTAAATGTGTTTTTATAATGGGTTTTTGTTTACTCAAGTAGCTACTTTGAAATGATTTGAAATGACTGTTTTCTCCTGGGAATCAAAATAGTCTCTTTAAAGTCTTATTGAGCATCTGTTAAGAGAGAATTTTGATCCAGGAAAAGGTCTTGGTGCAGCTAAGACTGCTGTAGTCACCTTAGACCCAACCCAATAAAGATATTCCATCTTTATTATCCTCTACTCCTTTACTGGGAGGTGTGGCAGCTATGGGGATTTCTGTGGATATTTGCAAGCTCATAGTGGGGACCTGGGTTAGAGTTGAATTAAGCTCTGTATCCCCTCTTGCCAGAGGCTGATAACCAAAGATGGGCAACTTTCTTCTTCATAACTTCCTGAATATATGAATGTAAAATTAATCAAGAAGGACTACCTAAGACAAGCACAGTCTATCTGAGGGGCACGGGAGGAACCCATTTTTTTATATCAAGAAGAGGGAATTGTGGAGGACCACAAAGGTTTACTAGTGAGAGCAGAGCTTGCATTACCCAGCAGAGCTGCATTAGATTGCTTGACCATGTGCATGGTTTCTAAGTGATTGGAAGGGTCTACACTTAGCTGGGCTAGGGGGAGGTCTTTTGCTCCACCCCCTTGGCATTCCTATAAATAACACTTTAGAAGATACAGGACGGGCTGGTGAATAAGGATCCAGGCCCTCCCAAGGCTATCCTGTATTTCTATCTATTTCTCTCCCCTCGCCCCTCTATCCTTCTATCTAAATCTCTTATCTTTCTCTTCTTATATACACCCTGGAGTAAAATATGGAAGCTGGTCCTCCAACTGGATCTCCACATTTTACATGAGAAGTATCATGGAGATTGGCATGTCATCAGAAGGAGACCTCACACTTCACAATGGACTAGTGACACTGTGTCATTCCTTGTTATCCTATTTCACAACTACATTAACCTCAACTCCACACTTTATATAGCTTCTCCTCATTACTGTAGTTTCTTCTTTCAATATATAGAATGTACTGCTGTGGGATGGTCTGTATGTCAAATTGCTCTGATTGGTCAATAAATAAAACACTGATTGGCCAGTGGCCAGGCAGGAAGTAGGTGGGACAAGGGGAGAGGAGAATTCTGGGAAGCGGAAGGCTGAGGCAGAGAGACACAAGCAGCCACTGCCAGGACAAGCAGCATGTAAAGACTCTGGTAAGCCACCAGCCACGTGGCAAGGTATAGATTTATAAAAATGGGTTAATTTAAGATAAAAGAACAGTTAGCAAGAAGCCTGCCATGGCCATACAGTTTATAAGTAATATAAGCGTCTGAGTGATTATTTTATAAGTGGATTGTGGGACTGTGGGGCTTGGGGAACCTGGAGAGAAGCCCTCCAGCAACAATGTACCTATATAAATTATAAACTTTCACCTGTATGATAGCATATTGAATTTTCTTCATTATCCTTACAGATAGTCTTATGTTGCTAGGTGAAGTTGAGTTTTTTAGTACAATTTTAACTAAATGTTCATATTTATTCATGTATGTGTTGCATTATATAGGCCTGCATGTAGGCAGCTAGCACCTTGTTCATTCTTAACATAAGTATTAGAATATTCCACCTATATTATTGAGGCCATATTAGGAAGACGAACAATACTAAATTGACAGTTAATTCCAGGCTGTTCTCATAATCCTTTATCTTCACAAGTGTAATATTTTTGTTGGAAATAAAAGTAGGCAAGCAGGCATTTTAACTATTACTCCTCATCAGATGTTTTAAATATCTTTTCTTTGCTTTAGCAGTGGCTTCTTCAAAAATCTCCTGAATATACACTTCATCTTTAGAAAGAGATGAGGAGACATGCAAGAATTTATGGTGCTAACTAGGAACTTATAGGTTTAGAGTAGAAGCAGAGTAAACCATGCTGGAAGAAACACTCATGGAGTAGGAGATCAATCCTGTGAGTATCAAAAATAAATCAGCAGTTGAAAAAGGGGGAAAGTGAAAGAAGTATGGGACATAAAAGATGTTAGGAAACTTGGAATTTGAAACAGTAAGAAAGAAAAAGAGATCTAGATGTCTAAGCTCTATGAAAAATTTAATAAATCACATTTTATTTTTTAAGATAAGGTTTTTAAATAAATACTTTTATTAATAATTTGGGAATTTCATTCAAAATATTTTGCTTGTATTCATCCTCATAATTTTTCCCATATCAACCCTATCCCTGACCCTCTACCTCTTGATGCCCCAATTTTGTGCCCTCTTTTATATTTTTAATTAAATAACCCATAGACTGCAAATTGACTATATATTTTTGGTAAGGACCTGTGGTGATTTGAAAGAAAATGCCCTCCATAGGAAGTGGCACTATTAGGAGGTATGGCTCTATTAGAGTAGATGTTGCCTTGTTGGAGAAAGTGTGTCCCTGTAGAGGTGGGCTTTTAGGTCTCTTGCTCAAGCTAAGGCCAATGTAGACATAGACTCCTTCTGCTGACTGTGAATCAAGATGCAGAACTCTCAGCTCCTTCTCCAGCACTGTGTCTGCCTGCATGATGCCATATCCCACCATGATGATAATGGACTAAACCTCTGAAACTATAAGTAAGCTCCAATTGAATGATTTCCTTTATAAGAGTTGCCATGATCAGCTGGGTAGTGGTGGCACACACTTTTAATCCCAGCACTCAGGAGGCAGAGTCAGGCAGAACTCTGTGAGTTCAAGGCCAGCCAGGTCTACAGAGCGAGATCCAGGACAGGCACCAAAACAACACAGAGAAACCCTGTCTCAAAAACAAAAACAGCAACAACAACAAAGAAGTTGCCATGATAATGGCATCTCTTCACAGCAATAGAGACCCTAAGACAGGACCATCTACTTGTCACTGGCATGTGGTTAAACTACTAGGAGCCACACTCTTAAATGTGTGTGTGTGTGTGTGTGTGTGTGTGTGTGTGTGTGTGTGTGTGTGTTTGTGTGTTCTTGTCTTCAGAGGTAAACTGCCCCATCAAGACTCTTTGCTCCTTAATGGAGTCCTCATGTACTATCCTAGGTCCTTCAAAATGTCCCATGACAAAAATGTATTGAGTCTATTTTTTTTACTGGTTTCATTGGCACTGAGATTATTCACAATTTATTCTCTGTCTTTAGCTCAAATATCTCAGCCCCATCCATCATGAATTTCTTACAAAGATGAGAAAATGAATGGAAGGAACAGGGACACATGAGCAGGTGCCTGTTTTACACTTTAATAAAATTTTTCCTGAATCTCATTTCTCTACCTATAGAATAGATTAAAAGCACCTGTTTTAAAGTTTTGTTTTGAGTATTAAAGATAATTTAATGAACTTGCTATCTTTTGTTTTCTTCTTCTGTTGCTGTTAATCTTATTGTTCTTCTTGTGCTTTTTTGTTTTATTTTTTATTTTTTGGCAAGATATTGCATTATCCCACCAGGGCCATGAATTTTCTATCCTCCTACTGCAGCTTCCTAAGTGTTGAGTTATAGGTCCTCACCCTTCTACCAGACAGGCTTCTCTCTTGCTAGATCACTTAATACCCATTGGTCTCCTTTGCCCCTTGTTAAGACCAAGGCTGTCATCTCTAAGCTCTCTGTCGGGATGTAACAACATTCTTTCAATCCTGGTCAGAGTCACTTTTTATGTTTGTTCTTCAGTGCATCCAAACCCATGTTCATAACTGTTCAGCTGTTCAAAAAGTTATCATTGCAGATTTTTACTCAGATAAAGTAAAATAATCTGCCATGATCAAATGTTTCATCAATTTTTTCTTTAGTGTTATATGTCTACACATATGTCAAATATTTATATACAAATATATTGTATTTCCTCCTTGTTCAAATACTGTTTGCTTTGTTTTAAACACAGACATTCAAGCACACATTTTTAAAGTGTGGTTCACTAATCTGCCTCCATATATGGAATATATATATATATATATATATATATATATATATATATATGGTATTCAATTCAGAAAAGTAGGCATAAACATTGTATTGAAAGCAGTATTTTTATATTATTTCAAATATTATATTTAAAACCATTTTAGTCCTGCAATTCTGAGTTTTTTTTTTTTTCAGTCAGAGAATCAGTATAGCAAAATCATGCCATATTTAACAGGAAATTGTTCTTGCTTTATTCTACTTTGGATCAGTTATATAACAGCATAAGAATGTATACTTGATACTGCCTAAGAAGCTCCATCAGAAGGAAAGAACCCTGACCTTTAGTGTATTATATTTGTCTATTTGTTTGTTTAAAACAGGAACTCAGAATGTAGCCATAGCTGTCTGGAACTTACTATGCATATCAGGCTGGCCTTGAATTCACAGAACTCTTCCTGCTTCCAGTGTGAGAAGGAATCTGGTCAGCTGGGGTTAAAGAATCAGCAGTGATTCATAAAAGATGGCATAATTAAGGCATAATCTGCTTGAGTGTATTTCCTTAGTGTCAGTGTGCAGAAGATTTGGTGTGGGGAAAACAGGCTGCACCTCAAGGTGTCAGCTAAGCTTTTAGAATTCTCCCACATGGTATTGGTTTTAGCATAAAAGTTTCAAGACTGAAGGGATCATGGTGAGAAGCTGAAACCATGGAAACAGAAAACCTGGAATCCTGTGGCAGGGTGAGAATCCAGGAAAAGGGGCCAGTGGACATCATTGTTGGAGATATAGTCTCAGTGCCAGTGGAGACACCAGGGTATTGGAGGTGCCAGGTCTATTTAATATCCACCAAAGACAGTGGCATATGTCTATGAGCCTATGGGTCAAGCTGCACATGTTGTAGGTGATAGAGCAAGATAAGTAGGACTTCTCATGGATCATGAGTAAGCCCTCGCTGTTGGACAGTGTGCTATTTTCATAGCTCCATTTTGGGGTTTACATTGATTTGACTGTGACTGTGCTCTGGTTCATACTTCTAGAATGAGAAAGTATGTAATTTAATTTTGATTTCTTTTTTAAGGTGAGAGACCATGAGTTTTAAAAAGACAATGAACTTTTAAAGCACTGGAATTTCTTAGAGATTATGGGACTTTTAAAATTACACTGTATTTTATATTATTACATTAACATAAAATTTTAGGAATAAACAAGAACAGTAAATTATGGTTTAAACAGTGGTGTAGTTTGTGTGTCGTTTTAACAAGGAGTGAAGAATTCTTGTTAGTTTTTAGTGTCAATTTGATACAGCCTAGAGTCACTTGGGAAAATGGAACATCTATTGAGGAATTGCATTGATCATATGGGCTTGTGAACACATTTGTGAGAGATTGTCTTATTCAATCACTGACTTGGGAGACTCCAAGCCTTTGGGTGGTACCATTCCTAGGAATGTGAGCCTAGGCTATAGACAAAAGTTAGCTGAGTGTGATCTTTGAAGGGAGCTGGTAAGCATCATTTCTCTAAGGTTTCTTCTACATTTCCTGCCCTGACTTTCCTCTGTGACTGATTAAAGCAGGGAATGTAAGATAAAATAAAGTCTTTAGTCCCCAGGTTGCTTTTGGTCATGATGTTTATTGAAGTAACAAAAAGTGTACTAGAATACAAATTAGTGGAATTAAAGATGTGCACCTGCATGCCCAGTGAACTTCTAACATTTTCACAAGTCAATTCAAAGTGGATTAAAGCCACAAAATTTTTACTTGAAATTGTAAAGTCTTAGAGGGGAAAATTAAACATTTCTGACAATTTTCTGAGCAATGATATCTTAGACATCACTGCAGGAGCAAATCTGTTCAATCAAAAAATGGAAAAATGAATATGCGTTGAAATAAAAGGCTTCTGCCAAGTTAATAAATAAGCATAAGGTTGAAAAAAAGTCCTACATAATAGATAAAATATTTTTATACTGTCTGTCTTATAAGAGGTCAGCATTCAAAATGCTTGAGTAACTTGACGGCAAACACAGGCAGCACCAAATAATCTTTAAAAATAAGCTAAGCTTTTACAAAAAATGAAAACATAAATCTGCAGGTAAATGAATGGAACCAGAAAAAAAAAATCATCCTCAATAATGTAACCCAGATTCAGAAAGACAAATACAGCATGTGGATGTTAGCTTTTAAGTCTTCAATAAGCAGGCTACTATGTGACTATCCACAGAGGTTAGTTATAGAGTAAGGGACTAGTGGAGAGGGAAGGATATCCCTTGGGAGAGGGAGTAGAATATGTAGTGATGGATAGATGGGGTGGGGCATGGAACTGGAGGACAAAACAGATTGGAGGAAAGAAGGGGGGGTGTAAGGGAGTGAATATGGGAAGAGACATCTAAAACTAAGGGTCATTTGAGTGGTTGTATGGAAACCTAAACAGCAGAAGACTTTTAATATATATTAATCATATATAACAATATATAATCTAATATATATAGAAAATCATTTATATATGTGTATCTGTATCTATCAATCTATATCTATATTTATATCTATATCTATATATCACCAAATAATGTGAGACAAAGCCCAAACTAGACATATCTTGCTACTGAATGAAACATCCAGTGCTGGGACTGTGTTGAATATAAAGGAGCTGTAACCAAATGTGCCTCATGGAAATCTCCAAAATCCAGGCTATTGCCAATGCAATTTGTAGCTCTCCACAAACTGGTGGTAAGGCCCTATTGCTGAATCCAACACCTAAACAACTCACTGAACATAGAAATGTTAAGCTGTTACCTACATAGAGCCTTCACTCTTACTGATTAGTGTTCATAATACTAGAAGTTACTCTTCATACTACCAAAGGAGAAATGTAAACACAAAATGATCCACAAACCCTTCAATATACAATGGTGACCTGCCTGTATGACATGCTAGTGCAACAGTGGCATGAAGCTTGTGAGACCAAGCAACCAATATCTGGTTGAATTTAAGTCCTCCTCTATGAGATGGAACCCATCCCTGACACTACTTAGATGGCCAAGATGAGATAGACCAGAGATGTGAGTGAAAACCAAATACTACTGTCCTGCAAAAGACTCGTAGCAATAAAATGATGCCTAAAGACATTCTGCCATACTCACAGATCTGTGTCTTGCTCAGCAATCATCAGAAGAACCTCCTTTGAGGAATCTGCTTGACTCCATTTTGAAGGCAGGAGCCATTTTGTTGTATTGTTTCATTTATTGTAAAAGCTAAGTTTCTGTTTTTAAGTTTGTTTCCTGGAACCTGACTTGCCCCAGCCTGTGACCTTGACTTGTTTTTAACAACACCCTGACCCTCCCTAATCAGTGACCACATGGTTATGACTGATGTTTTTTGAGATTTTTCTGTACTTCCTATCTGCCCCATTGTCTCAGTGCTCTAAGCCTTCTCTGCAAATACTCCTGATTTTATTGCTCAAAAGGGCCCTGAAAAATTGCCTCTCTGCAATCTCTGCAAGCTTGAGGTAACAACTATACAAATCAAAGCCATGCTGAGAAAAACAGCTAGCATATGTGAAGACCTCCTCTGATAAGTCAATAATTTTCTGTGACATCTGGTTGTGTTGGAATCCTGATATGGGGCATGGAGGGGTCTGCTGAGACCCAATAGTTTCTAGTCCAAGGAAAAAGGCTGGATATTACAGTGCTCACCAGAGGTTCTTGATCTGATTTTGTGTCTTGTTTGTCTTGCCATTGTATGTTGTCTTTGGCCTCATTTTTACTGTTTCCATCTCTTGTGCTTTCTGTGTTCTGTGTTTATTGGTTTCACTTATATATATATTCAATGTAGATTATTATTATCCTATCACCAAGAGTCACCTCTGAACACTCTGAAACTGAATGGCTCACATTCGGGGTCCACTAGCCCCTCAAGGGCACTTTTGATTCTCAGACTGAGCAGTGGTGAATGTCACCCTCAGTAAGCCTTACTACTAAGATAAGATTAGACTGACTGGCTGGTAGCTGGACAGGAAGCATAGGTGGGACAACCAAATTAAGGATACTGAGATGAAGAAAGGTGGAGTCAACGGAGTTGCCAGGAGACACAGAGGGAATAACACATGCTGGAAGACAGGTAAAGCTATGAGCCATGTGGCAATCTATAGATTTACAGAAGTTAGTTAATTTAAGTTATAAGAGCTAGTTAGTAATAAACCTGAGCTATCAGGCAAGCATTTGTAATTAATATAAGTCTCAGTGTGTTTATTTGGGAGAAGCTGGTGGGATAGAAATTTTTGCCTACAACCCACTCCACTGGATGAAAGTATTTTAGGGTCTGCAATGAGCCAGGTGGAAAAGTCATGATTGTCAGCAGCAGGTCCTTTGAGGGCCGGCAGCAAAGACCTGGGAACCCCCTCTGAAATCTGTTCTGTAGGACTCACAGAGAACGAATCCATCCTCCCTACATATAACTGTCTTTACCTTCTGTTGCTCCTCTCCTCACCTCAGCCTCTGCATTGTCAACCCCAGTTCCCATATCTGCAGGTTCACTCTGTCTGTCTGCTTCAACCTCTATCCTGACACCTAGTTCTTTCCTATCTTCCCCTGGCTTCTCCCCACCAAACTTTTCCCTACTTTCCCTGTATTCTCCCTTTCTAGCTTTTCCCTATCTACCCCAATCTTTTATCCTCCCCACAACTCCCAAGGGGTCCCATATAGCCCTTCTGGCTCCTCCTGTGATCCTGTGATTCTGGGATAGCACCTCCTTCCATCCTTGATTTCCTATGGCAGTTTCCTGACCATAGATACCTGTATCTCTTTATCCACTACCGACCTCTACAATTGGAAGAGCCAGAACCTCCCTTTCAGCACTAGCATTGACTCCTTACTTTCTCTAATTGATTATATCTTTTTCAGTCACTTCCACATGTGGGATGACTGTCAGCAGATTCTCTGTACCCTCTTCATAACTGAAGAGAGGGAATGGATTCTCATGAAAACAGCTGAAGCACTCTCTGGAATAGCTTCAGTGACTAAGGTCTAGTGGGTAGAGGCAATTGACACATCCTTCCAAGCTGGAGACCCTAATGTGACTATAACACAGAGGGAGTTAGGAGGTCACTTGGTGAGTACCACCCGATTCTGTTAAAAGGGATGAAATGGGCAGTCTGAAAGCCCACTAACCTATGATTTGAAACAGGAGCCATATAAATCTCCTTCAGCTTTCTCGGAATTCCTCCTAGATACCTATCAGTTATATAACGCTATAGACCCAGAGGACTGGACAAATCTCAATGTGATTAACCTATGCTTTGTTATTCAGTTGCCCCCGATATATGTAGAAAAATACAAAAGATGAGTGGTTTGCAGGAAAGATAGGTCAGAATTATTAGAAATCATTATTAGAAACATTTCAGATGATGTTTGATGGCAGGGACAGCAAAGAAGATTTTTGGGCAAAGAAGATGGAGCAGGCCACCATGGCTACATTATAAGGCCCAGACATTTCAACTCTGCCCATCCAGCCCATAATAAAAAAAGAAAACCTTTACAAAAGGACCTATGTGCTCACTGCAAAGAAATTAGTCAGTAGAAGAATGACTGCCCACAATGTAAACAGGCCTCCCAATCCAGACCAGTCATAGCTATGAAGGATTTGTAAGATCAAGACTCCTTCAGGCTAGGCCTCTAGGAGCTTTTGGTAACCTTCACCATCAAGGGCCAACCTGTAAGTTTTCTGGTGGGCACAGGGGCTATACATTTGGTATTATGGAAGCCCCTAAAATCCCTTACCAAGCAAACAATTGAAATTCGGGGGTGGGGGTTGGGGGGTGGGTAATGGGGGATATTGAAGAATATAAATGGACCACCAACTAGACTGACAACCTAGGACAAGGAACTGTGACTCATTCTTTCATCATTATTCCTGAATGGCCCTACCCTTCACTAGGATGAAACCCCTTAAACAAGCTCCAGTCAACTATATCAGTCTCAGGAGATACTTCTAGGTTGCAATTGGGAGGCTCTGCTAAGGCTTTAACTACATAACATACGCAATAAGTGAGAAATACTTGTTGCTCCAAAATTCAACCCATTCTCCAAAAGAGGAATGGAAAAAGTTGTTCCAGAAAATCCCTGCAATTTGGGGAGAGCACAATGTTTTTGGCATGGCCAAAGTCACCCATCATAGTGCAACTAACATCTGATGCTATGCCCATTTGAATCAAGAAATACCTCACCAGCTCAGAATCCAGGAAGGGGATTAAGGTTCACATCAGGTACCTTCTTAAAGCAGGCATACTTTCTCCTAGTCAGTCAGTGTGGAATGCCCCACCCACCCACCCATTATCTGTCCTTTTGGAATTCAAGACAATATACAAGTGCAAGACTTCAGGGAAGGGAACAAACAGATTGAAGCCATTTGCCTGTCTCTTCCAATCCCTATACTTTGCTCAGTCTATTACTGCCAGAGCACAAAGTTTACACTGTATTAGACTTAAATGATGCATTCTTCATCTCCTGTCCAAATTAAGTCAGCTCATCTTTGCATTTGAATTGGCCAAACCTGAACTGGAGATACTGACATCGGGACAACTAACCTGGACCAAACTGCCTAGAAGGTTCAAAAAACTCTCCCAGTACCTTCAATGAATCACAGACAGAAGCAACAGTTTCCAGAGTCTTTGGTCCCATAAGCCTTGTTTGAATGAGGTTCTCCTCCATCAGAGAATTATTCATCAGGTAGGCTGACATCTGGATTATCAATTGCCATCTGCTGTATTTGCATCACAGCCTGCAATAGCTCATGACAGTTACACTTATCTTCAGGTCTTTGTTGACACCATCATGGGCTGGATAGAGACCTTTCCATCCAGAACAGAGACAGCTCAGGTGGTAGCTAGGAGGTTATTCCCAAATTTTTCCTCCCCATATGTTTGTGGTTGGTTCTACAATGGATTGGCCTTCACAGCCAAGTTATCTCAATGGCTCTCTAAGGCTCTAAACATAAACTGGAAACTTTGTAGTATATATCATTCTCAGAGCTTAGGAAAGGCAGAAAGGATTAATAGAACATTAAAGGAGATTTTAACTAAATATACTCTTGAGACTGGGTGGTAACTGGGTTGATCTCTTGCCTTATGCACTTCTCAGGGTCTGTTGTACCCTATACTGAGAAAAGTTCACCCCATATGCAATAGTGTTTGTGTGACCACCTCCCATGATCCCTAGGGTAGATGCTGGACTGTATCAGATTGCCTCACTACAATCTCTGGGTCTTTACAATGATTGCAATTAACCTTGGATAAAATTTTCCCTCAGGTTTAGACTGCTCAGCCTGTTGGGTACCAGCCCTCTGACCACCCATTCCAAACCGGTCTTTAAAATGATTGCAATTAACCTTGGATAAAATTTTTCCTCAGGTTTAGGCTGCTCAACCTGTTGGTTACTAGCCATCTGACCACCCATTGCAAACAAGATATGCCATATTGGTCCATACCTTCAAAATTGGCCAGCTTGAAGCTAGATGGAAAGGGCCTTACATCATGGTTTTCTGGATGCCTACTGCTGGACTAATCACCCACACCTCAAGAAGGCAACTGAGGAAACCTTCAGGAGAAGTGTAACCCCCAGAGGTGGAAAGTGACTGAGAAAGGACCATTCGAAGGTTTGACTATCTAACATGACTTTAAAGATTTTGTTCTAACTGTTGGAATCTGTACTATGATTGTCTTATGGCTAACAATTTTATTGTCTTATGTTCAACCTGTGCAAATAGAACCTAAAGGCATCTTGACAGCAGAAATAAAAGGCACCCTTATCATAGGAAACACCCTGTTACTGTTTAACATGAAAAAGATTGCTTTTATCCACCAGGACACATAGTTTGAACAAAAGAAGGGGAGCAGATTGTCTTTAGCTAGATGGATGGAGGGTACTTTGGATGAACTAATTTAACTGACCAATATCAATGTAATAATACAGACTTCAGCATAATCAAATATTCTTTAAAAGGTTCTGATAATAGAAATTACAAATGTGCTAAAATAAGAAGGGGGAGAGAAGATTCAGTAGTCACTTTAATTGAACTCAACATACCCAGAGTAGCCCTGTTTGTATCTAACAGTACAGTGCATAACCTCTGGCTCCATCTAGCACCAGAAAGCCAACAAGAAAATTCCTCCTCTGTCAGAGGAGATTCCTCTATTCACAGTTGCTTAAAAAGAAACTTGTATGGAATAGGGGTTTCATATGAAAATTTTACAAAGATAAGGGAGTACAAAATGGAACATGCCCCCACTAATGTTTTAAAAGTTGCAGTTATGTTTCTGTTAGCATTGTAAAGAGAGACTCCTATCAAGGATTTGACAGGTACTTATAAATGAAGGGGGAAATGATGAACCTGCCTGAATTAATTCCAAGGCAGGAACCATTTTGTTGTATTGTTCCATTTACTTTAAGAGCTGAGTTTCTGTTTTTAAGTTTCTGTTTCCTGGAACCTGCTCCCAATGCATGACCTTGACATGTTTTTGAGAGTACTCCTACTCTCCCTAACCAGTGACCACATGATCATGACCTTTTTTTTTTTTTTTGAGGTTTTTTGTGTACTTCCTAACTATCCAATTGTCTCACTTCTATAAGCCTTCTTTGCACCTACTCATGGTTTTATTCTTTCAAAGTCCCTGAGAAATGGACTCAGCACTGCTTTCTCTCCAACCTGACTTAGGAGGCAGTAACTACCCAGCTCTCTGGTGTACCTAAAAAACACCAAACTTGCTTCAAATTTGGATCAAAAATTGTAGGTGGGATTAAAACCTCCTGTGGTAGATGGGAATAAATACAGAGACCCACAGCCAGATGGTATGTAGAGAGTGAGAGACCATAGAATCCTGAGTCCTAAATTGGATTTCTTCATAAAATTCCTCCCTTCAGAGCTCAGGGAATCTTTCCAAAGAGGAGGCAGAAAGATTGTAAGAACCAAAGGGGATAGAAGACATCAAGGAAAGAAGTCCTTCTAGAAGCAATAGAACTGATGCACACATGTAGTCAGAGACTGTGCCTCACAAGGTTTTCAAAAGTCTAAGCCAAATGGGGGCCCAGGACTGAGAGAGAAAGTAGACACAGCCTCCATTACTAACACAGACGCTATCTCCAACGGATAAGAGGTTGCAGAGGGAAATTTATTTTTCTCCAATGGAGTCTCATTGGGTATACAAACCATGTTTAAGGGCAGGCTCCATGCTTAGCAGTAGATAGCCAACATAAAATGGACTCAATGTTATTTTGGAAGGTTTTTGTCTCACACTGCTTTCCTTGGCTGTTTTTCCCCTTACAGATTTTTTTCTTATATATTATGGTTTCTAATGAGGTTTTTGTGGGTTTTCTGTGTGTGCAAATGTGCACGTTTCTCAGTATCTGTACGTGTTTCTTGTGCTTTTTGTTTAGCTACTATTATCCTGTTTGTTTGTTTTTCTCATATTATAGTTTGTTTATTTTATCTTACTTTATTATTATTTAGATATTATTCAGATGTAAAGAGGTTACTGAGTTTGTCTGATATACAATTTACATTTGTGTTTAGATGTTTAATCATTGGTAAGTAATACACACACCTACCACCTCTCAACACTACCATAAAAAAAGATGTAATCATTTTTTGGATATTTGAATGGGAGCACTTTGGGTCTTTAGTAAGTATATCTTTAGAGATTTTATAAGGTAAACTTGAATATCTACCAAAAATTATGAATAATGTATACAGGGTTTAGATTCTTCTGAGTAGCTGATCAAGTGCAGATATAAGAAAGAGAAATATGAGTTGAAGAACATGGATTAATTATTTCAGATATCCTGAAAAATGTCCACCATGAAGCCTCTAGTCTTGATCCACATTGGAGCAGCATATGACTTTGGCCATTCAAAGATAGGAGAATACTGCCTTCTAGGAAGATGGACTGGCTTAGTTTTGAGTTTGTTAGTTTATATCTGAAGACTCCAAGTTGAATTTTCTGTATCTTTAACAATTAGAAAGCCAGGCATCCCTAGTCCCCATCCAAAAGATAACAAAACAATATAATGTATACAAAATTAAGTTGATGTAATTGTATTGTACTGTTTAAACTGTTCTAACCTGGTGAATTCACTCCAAGTATCAGAATTCACTCTTGAGGTAATTGTCAATTAACTTTCCACCTTATTAGAACCCACAATACCTGAATCACTCTCCCTGAACATAAATATTTTATTTTAATGTCAACATCAATGTTTTAACTACAGTAAAGAAGGCGTGCGCCGGGCGTGGTGGCGCACGCCTTTAATCCCAGCACTTGGGAGGCAGAGGCAAGCGGATCTCTGTGAGTTTGAGGCCAGCCTGGGCTACCAAGTGAGTTCCAGGAAAGGCGCAAAGCTACACAGAGAAACCCTGTCTCGAAAAACCAAAAAAAAAAAAAAAAAAAAAAAAAAAGAATAACTCATATATTAAAATATACTTTAAAAAGTCACATTTTAGTATTTGCAATAAGAGAAGTATTATGAGGGCATAATGAGAACAAAATAGACTAGCCTAGAAACTTAGAAAAAACATCCCATTGACTTTGAAATACATATCAGGACCTTCAGTCTTATCAATGCAAAACAAAACTTTCTACTCACAGGGATAGTTAATTTGGAGAAAAATTTGAATGGTCTTGGTCACCCAAAACATATGGTCACTATTTCAGGAAGTTTTAGTGTGGTTGATATATTGTGCACCCCAATAAACTTATATGGGGGTCAGAGAAGAGAACAGCTTCTATATTATAGGTATATTCTATAATATACCTTTAATTCTAGCATTCTGGAGGCAGAGATCCATTTGGATCTCTGTGAGTTTTGGTCTACACTGGAAACAGCCAGGCATGGTGACAAACATCTTTAATCCCAGCACTTGAGATCTCATGTTTTGCTTTGGAAAGAATAATGCCTTTAATCACAGGAAGTGATGGCAGGAAGTAGAAAGGTACCTAAGACTTGAGGACCAAGAACTAGAGGCTTTTTAAGATTTTAAGCTTTTAGGCTTTTATCAGAAGTTTAGCTGAGATCCATTTGGATGAGGACTCAGAGGCTTCCAGTTTGAGAAAACAGGATTGGCTGAGGAGTTGGCAAGGTGAGGTTAGTTGTGGCTTGTTCTGCTTCTCTGACCTTTCAGAATTCACCCCAATACCTGGCTCCCCTGAGGTTTTCATTAAATAAGACCTTTTAGAAATTCATGTTACATTTTTATACTATAGAACCAAGAAAATCAAGGTATTTTTAAAATATAGTGGTGGAAATATCAGCTAAGTATGTTACAGCAAAGCAGGCAGATGACTGCTGTAGACTTCAGATGTTGTCTAATGACTGTCAGAGCCTTTGATTAGTAGGAAAGTAGGGATTAGTTTGTATTTTGCAAAGGAATTTACCTCATAGTCAGAAGGTAGTTAGGTCATATTCAGTGGTGGGAAATAAGTGGTTATTTATGGTGCTAACAATAGCCCACTATAATTTAGGTCTGGCATGCAACATTTCTACTTCTCAGCCATTGATATCGCAATAGTCAATCAGCCTTATAGAATGCTTAACACAAGTGTGGCCTCTTGTTTTCCTGTGAACTTCAGTTCAGTTCAGGACAAGAGAGATTGCATTCTTATAATCATTATCCATAAAGCATATGACTCAAGAGAAAAGAAACCAACCACCTTTCTCTTTCACTTTATTGTCCTATCTGAAATATACCACAAGCATAGATTTATATATGTCTTTCTATAGTGTCAAAATTTATTAAATAAGAATAAATTCATAATCTCTTTCTGTTTCATTGGCTGCAATTTCATAGGAGTCCTCATTTCTAATAGAGCTGGTTGTTAACAGTCACAGGTTCTTTACTGTAATCTTAATTACTAATATTAACTCTCATATGATACATGATGCTTCACCAAGTGTTTTATATCAGGGAGGCGTTATATAGAATGGCTGAAAGTATAAAAGAGGAGGCAAAGTTCAAAGTGGGCTTCTTGGATATACAAGTGGAGATAACTGAAAGAGAAAGAGAGATACTGCAAATGATTATACAATACAGCCAACTGGAGAAAAGTTTAAGACCTATGGACCTAAGTTAGAAGGTGGAAGAGAAGCCCAAGCCTGCTCTTAGAGACATGTAGGACCAGATGTGCAGATGAAAAGATGGATGAGTGGTTAGCTGGATGGGTAGATGGATGAATGAATGGATGTCAATTCAAGTGGGATACATAGAGCAATGGGGCCCATTGTAAACTAAAACCCTTGGAGCTGTTGGAAGTTCTCTACTTCTTGGTCTCCTGGCTCCCATATTGTAATGACCATCCCTTGATGCAAAATGCATTCAATTATACGTCAAAAGTCTTCATGGTCAATAACAGTCTCAACACTATTCAAAATTCTAAAGCCTCTTCTTAACCTGAAGGCAATTTCTTAGCCTTAAACTGTGACTCATTGTAAATTATAACAAACAACAAGAAACTTCTAGCATACAATGACAAAAAATATACAATACCATCCCAAAATGGAGGAATAGAATATTGCAAGAAAGTAGTGAACTAACTTAAGACCAAACCTCATCAGTGTGAGCACCATACCCCACTGGTGTATGTCCAGCATATGAAATTCATAATAATAAAGTCATCTGAATTTCAAAGGGCTTATGGAGCACTGACTCTCCATTTCTGCTGCCAGTAGCACACACAAATTTTCTCTTGGGCTCTGTTCCTTTCATGTATGCAGCCTGGGCACCTGATAATTCTGGCCTCCCCAATATCATAGAGTTGTAATTACAACTTAAGGTTCAGTTTCATAGTCTTACACAGTGTTTTTTTCAGGGCTTCCTCACAGAGAGCCAAACAACACACATGCTTTGACCTTAGTAACACTCTGGAATCATGGATTTACACAGAAGTGAATGTTGCCAGCTCCAATAATGATTGGCTTGGTAAGATATGTCCATTGATACAATGACATGAAAGTTATGTGAGTAACCAACCACTTGCTGATTGGAGTTAAGACATGAAACATAACTGCCACTATTAATAGAGCCAAGATTCTGACTCAGTAGGTCATAGGTCTAAAGTGAGAATATAGTATCATTTTTCTACTAAATGAGCAGTGTTAAACTGGTTACTAATCATTTATCTTTATACCCATAGATTAGTGCATCTCTTCCCCCTCATCAAAGAAGCTTCCTTTTGCAGTAGCTGGAAATTAACACAGTGACCCACAACTGTAAACATCCAGGAAATAAGAGACTGGAGAGTGTTAAGCCTTAAATGGGACACTTATAACACACCCACTCTCCTAAAGCTCAGCTATTACCATGGAAGATAGGGGAAAAAAGTAAGACCTTGAGGCAGTGGATGGCTATAGTAACACTATTTTACAGACACAATAGAAAAGTTGCACATATTTATTCATAGTGATTGTAAGAATGTTTGCAAAACATGTGTAAAAGAAAAAAAAAAACCATCCAAAATCTTAGCATGGGAGAGATAATCATAAAATTCTATACCTAGCTAAGGAGCTATTGGCAGCTGTTGGCTTCTGGGAGAGTAAGAGTCAGTTTACTTTAAGGATATTGACCCAAAGAAGCTATCTGTAAAACAGTAGATGACCTGTTATGCATTTCCATATAGGCAGCATTAAGTAGATTTTGTTTTGTTTTGTTTTGTTTTGTTTTTTTAAAGAAGAAGAACACATGAACTTGGGGGGAAATAGTGGGGGAGGAGAGGGAAGGACTCTGAGTGGATGGGATAAAGAGTGGATGTGGATGGTGGGTGTTATCAAAACACATTGTATGTATGTATGAAATTTCCAAACAATAAAAAAATCACTTCTTAGCTAATGATATATTTTTATCCAGATCAGGATTTTTTGTCAATTTTTAAAGAATGCTAATGATAAAGACAAGTCATATATTTTGCAGTACCTTTTATAATTATCCATGTGCTGTACAAGTCTTTATTCTGTAATGAGCAAGAACCATTCCTAAAGCAAAAAAAAAAATTAGTAATCCTTGCATGTAGTTAACATTTCAAATATCCCTCTTGAACAGCTGACTATTCCTGTTTCATTACTGGAAACTCACTCCTCTTAGAGGGCACTAGGGATCTATTTTTTAAAATATTGTAAATTGGATGGTAAGATTCTTTTAATTTGGATGACTCTGTTCTTAGTGAAAATGTTTTTCTTCTGAGACATTTCTAGGAAGTGTTAAAGTATGAAAACATTTTACTAAGGGACAGGACAGCTTATTTCAAATAAAATTCTCACTTGGATAGCTTATCAAGACAATGTGTGGAATGTACTTTATGCTATGGCTTATTTGGTTTCCAGTGGATTAAGTACAAAAGAAGAGACATGTTATCCTAACCTCTCTCCTATTACTGTAATAGAACACCAACAACTGGGTAATTTGTCAACAGTTCTAGTTTGAATGGTAATTAAAGATTAAAAAAACAAGTAAAGAGATGCTCTCTTGCTGCCTCAACTTAAAATGGAAAGTTTAAGGCAATTGGGGGGGGCGGTGAGACTTTGAGCATGTCACTTTATAAGTCAGTAAAGAGAAAGAAATACCAATCCCCTCCAGTCTGTTCCTTCCAATGACCTCAGTGTATATCACTAGACATCATGTGCTGATGTCTACTAACTGGAAATTAAATGTTATAAACTTTTGACTACATCTTCTAACCATATCTCATCTGGAAATATTCTTTACTTTTGATTCTTCTGACTTTCCTATTTCATTTTAATGATTATAACTAGAATAATTCATAGGTTGAATATTTATTTGCTCTTGATGTATGAACATATAGTATCTCAGACATTAACAATAAAGGATAATGTATCTAGTTCTAATGTTTTAAAATAATAACAATTACATCAGTGTTCATTTTCCTTGGAATATTGTTTGCTTAAATGAAGTAAAATAAAAATAATTAAGGAAAATAAAAAATAAACTCAAAATACTATGATAATTATTTGGAGAGAATAAGTGAGTATTCAGACATTTCTCTATTCACCAGGTACACATACATATACACATTTCTCAAAACTCAGCGTATGGTACAACTTAAAGCTACACAGGTACTGCTACAGATGAGGGCATAGATGTTGGTTATACTCTTTCTTATTTTAATAGAGAAGACAAAATTGAACATTTACATGGATTTTATAAAGGCTCAATATTTGCTGCTGTGTAGTATACAGAAGGAGGACACTAAATTATACAGAGTTGCCAATGAAGATTTGGTGGATATGAAACAAATGAAGATGAATGATATGTTCCATGTAGTGGAAGAACACATGGGAAGGGACTGGAGTAGAAAACAGTAAATAAGGACATGATGAAATTCCACTAGGTTTGAGCAGGCTAGAGTGTGCATCTCTGTGGGAACAGAAATATGTCTTCATTTCCTATAGTCCTTCCAATTGGCATTGTAACCACTGACTAAATCATAGCAACATTCTTAAGTTTCAAAGTGGCCACCATTTGACAATAAATGATAAGGTCACTGTGGTCAATGGGGATGTGACCTAGAAAATGAGAGAAGCTGTGTGAAACTGTTGTGGAAGATTATACCTATTTTTCTTGATGCTTTTTATGATATTGCTTCTTGATAAATTTCCCAATGGCCCTTTATCTAAAGTAGCATTGTCCACTGAAGCAAGGTGAGATGGGTAATTTGTCTCACAATAAAATGCATTATAAAAGCTAAAAAGTTTACATGAATTTCTATCAAATTTTAATCCCCTATGTTCAAAATACTATCAATATTATTGATGCAATCAATATTAAGTTATAATGGAGATATCTTTAAACTTTTGTTCTTTGAAATCTTACATTATGTTTACAAGTTGAAAAGAATAATTGTGCTAGCGAGCTTCCCTGTACTCATTGACATCAGAGAGCTAGTTGCTACCATATTGGTCAATGTAGTTTCTCACATCCCTTTGTTGCACCTTTGGTTTAATTGAGTCATTCTGATGTTTCTCCCTTAAACCTATTGTCTTCAACTTCCTCCTTTACTGGTTTCCAATGCTCTTCTTCTTGTTGAAGAGGAATCCAGTTCTAATTGCAACAGTGACACTTAAAAGATAAGCAATGATCCAGTTCACCAATCTCCAGAAAAAGATCAACTCTTCATTTAATTTTATGGCTCACATAGGCATAGTTACACATTAAGTACAAGATATTTTATCAAGGCACTACATATCAAGGGTCAATGAAAGTTAAGACAAAAATCAAGAGTTAGGAACTGAGCAGGTTTGCTCTTTATGAGCTAGCAACATGATCATGTGCACATTTGCCACTGGGGTTAAATCTACTTAAAAAACAACAAACAGACATAACATAATTACCTGAAGTTTTTGCTCAAAAGCGAAGGGCCGATATGCTTCTGTATTACAATTTTCTTTTGGTGTTGAAAGGGTGAACAAAGTACATTATTTTCATCTTCATCATTTTACAATGTCAAGAATTCCATTAAGGAATTTTACACTAGTCTCCGAATGTCAGCTTTCAGAGGCTATGGCACCACAGTATTCTCAGGTACTTGACTTTGCCAAATGTCGTAGGCATCCTTCATCTCAAGATGTAGAAGCCAAAGTGGAGAGGAGTGACCCACAGATGCCGTGTTCATACAGTGGTTAGTTACATTGTGAAATGCCCTTCTTGATTTCACCAGGATAAAACTATTAATTTGTTACAGAAGAATTTTATTAACTACGGCTTTCTTCCAAGTTTCACATAGTATAGTCTTTCTTTGAAAATTTCTAGAGTTACAGATACAAAATACTTTAAGCATAAGTAAGTAAACCTGTAATTTGAAATCTCCTGAGCCAGTCTTTGCTGCATTTACGGAAGAGCTGGATTACAGCATTATCCTTGGATATTAGATGCCCTAATGAAGAAGACTGTTTTCATTTGCATGTCTCTCCTCTCACATTCAGCAAAACCCATACTCAGTTTTAAATGAGAATACTTTCCCTTTATTTTATAGACCCAAAGTTCTCTGGCTTGAGGGTATTGTTACTAGAGAGGTTAGGACAAAAACTTAGCCCTAGTAGACCGAATAACCTATACTTGTTCCCCATCTTCAATAGGCCTATTAAAAACACAGGAAAAAGTGAAGAGCAAATAAAAGATATTTAATCAATGTAGCCACATTTGGAAGAAGGGGGAAAAAAGGTCCAGTGATTCTTCTCGAGTTCTTTTCGAGAATTCTGACGTGAGGTTTATGTTTAACCAGAGCAAGTATATGTAGTCCTAGTCTAGGTGTGATCCACCCATCCTTGACCCATCATCATCTTCTTCACTCTCCTGGAAGATGGTCTGACAGATTGTCAGAATTATACAAACTCTTGCTGGGCAAGAAGCTCTCCCTCTGACTCCCACCAAGTTTCAGTCATTTTGCTTTCCTTCAAAATAAGATTATGAAAGCAAATTTTTATTCTTTAGGGGCAATTGTTTCAATATTCTGAATGTGAAATGGGGGGTTACAGGTGTCCCTTTGGGTATCTTTCTTCATGCCAAGGTATTTAAAGTGCATTATCAAGGTCTTTGATTTACTTCAAAGTACTTCTGATTCATATTTCCTCTTTTTTCTTCAAAAATTTTTATTTTAGTATAATACACATAACATGAAATTTATAAATAACCATTTAAATAAGCTCTTCAACATCAGGCAGGATTTTAACATTTATTAAAATGTACATCATAAAAAATTTGCTCTGCTCCTCCTATTTAAAAGATGCTCAGCATTGCCTGTCTTTAGGGTCTGAGATCCAAATGAAAACAACAGTGAGCTGCTATTTATTTCTACTAGGTTAGCATATAATACAACATGATAATAATATGTGCTGGCTAGGAACCATATTACTGGTGTATTCCTGAAGGGGTGCAAAAGCATACCTCCACTGTGAAACTTCTGAGTTCCTCATAATACAATATAGCAGTTTCTCTTCCAGGATTTCATACAGAATAATTGACAGCAGGAAGGTCCTTGCAACCAATAGACCCTGTTTCTTGGTGAAGCTTGACCATTTCATATCACCAATCAAACCCTACTCACTGCGGCATCTGTCTCAAGACTCTCCCTCTGTAGGGTTCCTGGCTCTTGCCTTATTCCCCATTGAGGGACTGAGAGACTTGGCCATTCCCTGTAGAAAGCTACTGTTGTCTGGGAGTGAACATTTGTTCAATTTGTCCAGGGCTGAGCAGCTTCCAGGAAGAGAAAATTTTCAGTTGAAAACCTTTCTGCTTTAGACCAACCAGGATGAATGGATCACCAGCTTTAGGTCTCCAAAAGAGATACTATTCTTAATATAATTTTTGTGGTTGTTACCAGTTCTCTGTTTATTCCTTAGCTATCCTTTGACCATTGAACACTCTTTAGTAGGAAATAATGCTTTGATGGTGAATGGGTCTGAGGACTCACTATAGAGATTATGACCTGTCCATGGACTTCTCACCTGTAAGCCCTGGACTTATTCTTAAATCTGAATCTGCACTTGGTACAGATTAGCAGTGCATTGTGATGCAAAACCAAGGGGGAACCTACTTAGGGATGAAACCCCATACAAGCAGGTACAAGGTCAGGTCTAAGTGTTGACTCTTACACCAAGGTCAGCATGTGCTTTCACTTCTCCTTCTGGTAACAAAATGGTCTTTGTAGCTGTAGATTTTGTTTGCCACAAGACATTATTGAAAACCGAATTCGAGAGAACCAGGCAATGGTCCTTGTATGAAACTAAAAGCATTCTCCTGTCTTTACTTTCTTCTTCAGAAGTCAATCTTTCCCCATGACTTTGTAGCAAAGAGAGCCCGTTATGCACCTGTCTTTACCAGTTTCTTTGCAACTCTACACCAGGCACTTTAAAGCCATCATTGTTAACCACCATATCATGGAATATGAGCCTCATTGTGCTGCATGAGTCTCTCGGTGTGCTGCATGAACATTGTTTCTTTATAAATAAAGGTAATTTGGTCTTTTGGCCCCTGAGAATCTATTTTTACCCTTTTGGTATTAAAGTCGCCATATTGTGAACTCCTGGTTTAGATCAATACAGATTTGGTCTCTGCCCTTGAGTTCATTATGGTGACAGTTAACAAGGTAACACAGCAGCAAAGGGGAAGTGACCCTGAGGGTGACACTGAGCAATGTCTGCAGAGTCCACCTCTGGGGTCACCACTTCGTCTCAGTATTTATCGGCTCTGATAAACACTATTGACAACACACTCTGCATTAGCTCTTAAGTTGGAGATGTACTCGTGAGCTGAACAATTTAGTTCATTAGCTTCTACTGAATAGACTGACAGGATATAGCATGACACATTTGGGAACCTAAACACTGTCATGATTTGGGCGACAGTTTGGTTGATAGGTGGCCAGATTTCTCTTTATGTTCACATTTATATAATACACACACACACACATATATATATATATATATATATATATATATATATATATATATATCCTCATAATATGGGGCAGGGAATGAATTTTAAGGCACAACTTGAGCATTCAATGAGAAAATAAAAAATAATGTGGAGTTCTTGGATCTATTTCATAATACTTTCTTTACACTTTACACTGATAGTGACACCAAACTAGAGAACTAAGAAATCACCAAACACAGTTTTTATTATTGAACAGTTATTCTGAACAATATCTGTAGGGAGGTAGAGTGCTGCTAAATTAGATTTCTTTTGAGATTTAAAAAATGTTTTTAGTAATTTTAGTTATTTTTATGTACAATATACTTATGAGTATATTATATTTCTTCTGAAATATATATTAAAATACTCTTCACAAAAGCCTAGTTCTATAAGCACCTCTTACCAAATCCAGGGAGAAATGCTTCTTTCTCATTGGCTTTGCCATATTCAATATTCTGTTTCCCCACAGCATGATTTTTTGAGTAAACTCAGTTTTTGATGTCAGATCTTCAATCATCAATCTTTGTTGAGTAGTATTTGCAAAGCTTCCATGTAGTTGGAGTTTTCCTGTGTCCACCTGGCTCCTGCAGCCCCTCAGACCCAAGTAAACACACAGAGACTTATGTTGCTTATAAACGGTACGGTTGTGGCAGGTTTCTTGCTATCTAGTTCTTATATCTAAAATTAACCCTTTTCTATTAATCTATATGTTGCCACATGGCTTGTGGCTTACCAGTACTTTTACATCTTGCTTCCTCTGTGTCTAGCCGGCAACTCCTGACACAACCTTCCTGTTCCCAGAATTCTCCTCTCTCTTTGTCCCACCTATTCTTCCTGCCTGGCTACTGGTCAATCAGTACTTTATTTATTAACCAATCAGAGCAACACATTCACAGCATACATAGCACTTGCACACTGGAAAATAGGCTTCTGGGTAATTGTGGGATTATGACAGTTTGTGAAACAAGATGTAAAAAGGGAGGAGTTCTGTGGGGCACCTCATTTTCCAAGGATGCTTAAAGGGAAGGTTAAAACCTAAGCCACCGAAAGTTCATTTTAACAAAGAAGCAACATTTAAAAAGAAATGAGATAGAATCATGCTGATTGTAGGATGGGAGCAACTCAAGAGCAAGGCCACAATAGCATTAGTTGCCCAAGGTGAAGAGTTCTTGACATCTGCCACCTGCCTCTATAGTGCTTCCAAGGACATTCATTTCAGCAGTAACCTCCCATGCCATCTCTGAAGGAAAGGCAGACCAACGTACAAAAATATCAGCTTTTAATGATGTTCAACATGGTCCTTCCACTGCTGGTGCCTCACCAAGTTCTTCAGGGAGTAAGAATACCCCTACATGCAGTGTTTTCCCAGTAGAGGATTACAGGTTTTACTCAAATCTTCTGTATCCCTTAATGTATCATTTGCCCCAACCATGTGAAGTAGCCTCGAAGGTCTTTAAACCTTGAATTGTAGTTGAACATGATGCAAACTGGATTCAGGTATCCTTACTGCTTCCTGCTGGATTAAAGCTTTAGTAGCAGTGTGTGGTTCTGAGGCTGTCTGAAATATCTTGAGTTCCCTCTTGGGAAACAGACTAGAATGTTCTCTTCTGTATTTTAAGAGATTTGCTTTATTTCAAATCTGCAGAATTACATCATCTGCAAGAACGTGAAGAGCAATTATATTCAAAAGACTCAGAATACTCGATAGCCCATGACCCAGTAGCGATTAGGAGGGTTCACAGGCCTGTGTAATGCCACTAAGTAGCAAGAAGGTAGCAAACTCCACCTGCACCATTTTTTTTTTCAATTGCATAACATATTTATGCCAAGTACAAAACTTAAAGGAAAATGTATCTAATGAAAAAGGTTCAAAATTGATCATACAGATGCCAAACTTTGTATATTTGGCTCATATTTTAGTTCCTCTTCTTCAAAACATTTCTATATCTCCATTTATATTGTTCAGCCACCTGCCTCATCGGGAATTGTGCAAAGTCTGATTCATGAGTGTGAGATTTGTATTTTCTGATTTTACTTTCAAAACATTGGAACTCTTTATTTAGCAGCCAAAAATGATATCATGGTCAAATGTCCTGAGAAACACTGTGGGTAGGTTTAACCACAAACTCATTTGTTTTCAGTCTCAGCCACCTGATAATATCTAAATACTAGATGAGTAGAAATCAAAATGAAAAATCATGAAAGCCTGAAAGTTAAAGTAGACCAAACATTTATCAAGACTAACACCTTCATTTTACACATGGGGAATTTGAGGTACAGAATACTACATGATTTAATCCCACAAAGATCTGACGCAAATCACTATTAGAACACACCACTTTTAGACACACCATCCTTTAACCTAATAGAGATAGTTACTTTATATATAAGCTTGGAAGCTTTCACCATATTATATTTAATTAAAACCCTCATGCTAGAGAGAAAGAGGCAAGGAGAGACTAAAAAATACAGAGGTGTAGGAACATAGAGAGGGAATATTGAACATGTTAGATTTCAGTTGAAACCCCAAAATCAGAAAATACATCAAATATACTATGCTTCATTTGAAAATTTAACTAGATCAAGACATTAAGATGATGAGGCAGAAACTGAAGCCAGGTAAATGCTGGGTAATGCCTGTTTGACGAATTTTGGCTCTATTAAAAAACTACTAATATTTCAGATATTGAAACTGCATTGTATAGGTGTGTGCATGAAGTTCCCTGGCTGAGTAAGTGCAGCACAGATCTATCTCACTGATGTCCTTGCTCTACCAGGACTTCTGTACCTCTTCTAAACATCACTTCACTACAGTACACACTGTTGTTGCTTTATTACTGTTTTTATTCCTCTTAGTCCTTCGAACTGAAGTGAGGGTTCCACATGTCCTAACAAAGTACCCTATCACTGGGCAATACTCATAGCCCTCTATTTAATGCTTTGTTTGGAAACCTGGTCTCACTAAGTTGCCCAGGTTGGCCTTTAGTGGACTCTGTATCTAGCTTGCCTTAAAGTTGCAATCAGCCTCCCTATGAGCTGGGATAAGAAACTATCCCACCAACCTCAAACTATTGTTGCTATTGTTTTACAGTGCTATACACAAGCCATTATAGTCATCACTAAAATGTGTGTATGATACTGGAGATAGCAGCCAGTTCTCTGGAGACCCTGTTCCCCCAGGGACACCTAGGGATTTGTTTTTTCATCTGATGCCTTTAGCAATAGTAACTAATGGCAGATAAGACTCTTTGCTAATGTCCAACACAACTTAATATCTATCCAAGGATTTACCCTTCATTGTTGAAATACAAGCAGGAGTAACTAGAAGAAAAAGTTCAGCCCCACTAGAGATGAAGACGCCCCTGACTACACTGAGAGCTGTGACTACAGACACAAAAGATGAAGACTCCTCAGAGTGGAGTCTTTCCACTTCCCTTGTCTGACCAATGCTCTAGCACAGAATGACAGGGTTTTTAAATTACAAATTGAAATTTTCTCTTCATGCTCATATATTGAAGACTTGGTCCTCAGCTGCTGCTGCTGCTACTTTGGGAGACTGTGGTACCTTTTGGGCATGGGGTCAGGCTGGTGGACATGGTTGGAGGCAAAAGGCCTAAAGGGCTACATACCAGTCTCAATTCTTGTATGCGTGGCTTCATGATCCACCAAACATGAACAAGCTATGATAAAAGCTCCCCCAAGCATGGTCTGGGGCATCTTGGCTACCATGTCTTCCTCTCCATGTTGCAGCTACAAACTAAACCATGAGCCAATATAGATACATAGCTGATATAGATTAATTTTTATGAGTAGTTCAAGTATTTTCTGACACCAACAAGAAAAGTAACTACCACACAGAGATATTGGAAATAAGGTTTGAAGTCCCAAGAATTCAGTCATCCACTTACTGAATACACTGACCACTTCCTGTTCTTTGTCTTTCCCTATGCTGAGGTAGGTTCAACTTGCAGCATCTAGTGTATCCAAAAAGTTTGGTTGTCACATGGCAGCTAAAGGCACAGTGAAGACACAGAAATCATTATTTGCATACCCTTTCCAATGCCCTTGTTCAGGCACACAGATGAACATTTTAACTTTGTGAAGACTCATGGGACAATATTCCTCTTCATATTAGTGCTAATGGCAGAGTGGACAAGACAAAAGTTCCCCTTGTAGATGTCTCCCCTCAGGAAGAGGCCAAGTTAAAAATAAATTACTTTGGAAAACGCCATAATGAAACCTAATACATGGTTTGCTAATAAAAATAAAGAACAAGAATCACTTCAGTTTCTCTTTCTTCCATTCTCCCCAGGGCTACAGTTCAGCAACATCAATGAAACCATGAGCACAGGAATTGCATTGCTTAAGGCTGTGCTGTAAGACTCATTATCGTTCGCAGTGCTTTTAATAATGGTTGCGTCTTAGCCTTTGGTTTTGTAGTGCTGCATTTTACAAGTGCAAGAAACTTTATTTAGTCATCCTAATTTATCTGGGAAATTAACCCACTTCCAGATTGGAGAAATTATGGGCTGCTTCAGAGGCTTTTTCTACATGTTCATGTTACTCTGTACACAGTTCTCTTGAGTTCATCTAGAAGGGAATCTGGGTCCAGGCTCTGAGCATGTCCAACTTTATTAGGTTTTTCTCTATCTTTTCACAGCTCATTGCTTTTGCAGGGGTTGAAAAGGGGATTTATTTTCTTTTTATTTATGTTTATGTGTAGATTTGTACTTGAGTGTATGTGCTTGTGAGTGCAGATGCTCACAAAAGCCAGAAGGGGGATTGGATCCACGGGAGGCAGAGTTTCATATGGTTGTGAGATACCTAACATGGGTGCTAGGAACTGAACTCAGGTCTTCTGCAAGAGCATCATGTGCTTTTATTCTCTGAGCTATCAGTTCTGCCCCACTGGCAGCTGATTTTTATTGTTTAGAACTGCTGGAAATTCTAAAGCTGTGCTTGACAAATAGTATGGTCATAGTGTAGATTACAATATTATCTGTGGATCAAAGTATAAATAATAAAAATAACAATATGACATTTTGTTTTCTAATATGAAAATTTGTTTTCAATGTAGGTGAGTAAATTTTAAAGAAACATCATAAAAAATTCTGATATTTGAACTTGTTTTGTAAGCCTTCTTATCATTTGGTTGAAATGTAGGAGTATTTGCTCAAACAGAAAAAAATGTTTTAATAAATAATTAATAAAGGAAAAGCTGCTAATTTGTATTCAGTGTTATCATGAATTTCTTTAAGGTGTTAAATATTAAAGTGGATTTGAGCCAGTAAACACAGGAGGAGTACATAAAAGAGGGCAACATGTCAGATGGTTAAGTTGGACTAACAAGAATTAGAGATCTTATTTAGTACCAAGCTGTACCAGTAATGTACACAATCTAAAGAATATAAGCAAATACAAAGCACAGAAGAATCAAGAGAAAGCCAGCCTATATCCTTTCTTGACACTCTGACTCACATTCCAGTAGTGAGATATCGACGTGATGAGGACTAGCAGATACTATTTGTTTTTCTAACAATGGCTGCCATTGGCATGGTTATAGAAAGATCAGCTCCACCCTGCTCTACTCCTTTCCTGACTGCTTCATCTGCTAAAGCCTTGAGTGGACTGTGCACCTGCTGCTACCCTTTCCCTTCTCAATGGATTAGCCATCTGCAGGAAGAATACAACCATGTCTTTATGACCAAAGAAAGTACATAAAACCTAGCAGTGCAAGGCAGGGCATTTGAAATAGAATTAATCATAATTATTTTGTTTATAACATTGCTTATTGAGTGGACCATTTTATGCTTCTGGACAAATTTGCATGCCTTTGCACTCAGGTAGCAGCCCAAAGGAGAGAGGAACGTTTTTTTTTGTTGTTGTTTTGTTTTGTTTTTTTTAAGATTGATTTATTTATTATGTATAGTGTTCTGTTTGCATGTATCCCTGCAGGCCAGAAGAAGGCGCCAGATCTCATTACAGATGGTTGGGAGCCACCCTGTGGTTGCTGGGAATTGAACTCAGGACCTCTGCAAGAACAGCCAGTGCTCTTAACCGCTGAGCCATCTCTCCAGCCCCGAGAGGGACGTTCTTATGCTGTGCTTTCCCAGGTTTTCTCACAAACCATTCTCATATCCATCTCTCTCACTCAGATGCTTTCTGAAGCAGCTTGTTTGGACCTACATCCTTCTTCAAGAGTTGGAGCCCACACTTGCCACCTCTGGGGAAGTGCTTTACAATTTGAGGTATGCATTTGAGCTTTAAACAGGACCTCCTAGTAGGTTTGTTACCTGATGCTCTCTGGGACTCTGTTCTGCTCCACATAAAGGACTGCTGACCCAACAAATACAACCCATTGTCTTTAGTTAATGCTGTCATGCTTTAAGACTAAGAAAAAGAAATAAAAATGTTATTTTGGTACACAAAACATCACAGAAAAAATTCAAAACTGTATTAATTTTGACATTTAATATTTATTTGTTTCATAAAAAACATTTTATTTCCCAACAAAATAAAAGGGCAATATCTCTTTTGATATTTCAAAATTTTTATGAATACAAAAATAATTCAAAGCCAGGCACAATGGTGCTCAAATCTGTCATCCCAAAACTTGGGAGGTAGAGTTGAGAGAGTCAGGAGTTCCAGGTGATTTTTTCCCTTCAAAGCTCATTACAAGCCCACTCAGTTTGTATGAGACACAATCTCAAATAGTAAAAATAGTATTTAATAATAATAATAGTAATAATAATAATAAACATTTAATTCTATTAATAGAGAACATGATAAATTATCTTTCACTCAAATACAGAAAGAGAAAAGGGATAGAAGAAGAACAGGTTTGAGAAAATTAGGAACAAATTCCATTTCTGCTAGATGTCAACAATCATACATTTTCATTGTTACTGTAAATTATAATTCCCTAGGATTTTGATTTAATAGAAATTTGAGAAAATGCTTTAGGGACTTGTATTTTTTGATTGCTAAAGACAAAGGTTTAAAATTTTAACCAAATTATACAGTAAATAGTGGAAAATAAAATACCTCTACACATCAAAAGGATGACAGTAAAGATGCAGCCTATGGAATGGGTAACAATGCATGTAAACAATACATCTGTTAAGATATTATTATCCAAAATGCAGAAGGAACTTAATTCTCTATAAAATATGCAAATTACTTAATTAAGAAATTGACAGAGGAACTGCATAAACATTTCTTAAAACTGAATATACAATATTTACATGCCACATATAGCAATAGGTACATGCCAGAATATTCAATACTGTGAATCACCAGGAAGTTATTAATAAAATCAAGTTAGACATGTATACTCAGTAGCATGTTTATTGCTAAAAGAACATACATACTAAATGCTTATGCAGAGCATGGAAAAGTGAAACAATTGGATATTATTGTTGAAAATGTGAGTTATAAAACTCCTAGGAAAAAAGAAGTGGAGGAACTCTAAGAAACTAAATAAATGAAATCAGTATACCAAAGAGACAGCTAAATAAGTATGTTGTCCACTGAAGCATTCTCCTCAGAACCTTAGACCTAGACTCAACCTAAATATTCATTAAAAGATGAACAGATAAAGAAAATTGGTATAGCTACAAAATGAAATACTACTTAGTCTTTATAAAAAGGGAATATATTCTGTTATTAATTACAAAAACTTGGTTAAAAATATAGAACACCACATTAAGTGAACTGTGTCAAAGTTAGAAGCTAACGACCAGGTTCTTACTTATAAATTGAATCTAAAACTTCTGAAATCAAATACATTTTGCAGATGAGGAGAATGAGGCCGGGATGGTAAAAGAAACAATGCCTGAATTAAACCAAAGGAGTGAATAGGTTTTACTATTTTGTTTTCCTACTTTTGAGATCTATTGCATTAGCGGATATAGGTAAGAACTGAGTTCTGTACATTTAAATACCTCTAAGAAAAATTTCACACACATGCACATTTACAAAAAAAAAAAAATCACACACACACACACACAGAGAGAGAGAGAGAGAGAGAGAGAGAGAGAGAGAGAGAGAGAGAGAGAGAGAGAGAGAGCCATAAATCTTAAACCTAATTAATGAGGGGTAGTTTGATTTGACCATTATGCACAGTGTTCAATATTTATAACAATGGAGCTGGTGAGAAGGCCCAATGAGTAAAGGTATTTACCAACAATTCTGACAACTAGAGTTGACTCACCAGATCTGTTGATTGTGCTCACAAATAAGCACTAGAAAAACAAAGGAATGTTAAATTCAAATGCTTTCCTCCTGGATGGAAGGGATTTACACCTCTCTTCTAGGCAGAAGGCTGGGAGTAGATGCTGTTAACAGCCTGGTGATCTTTACTAATCTATAGAGCCAGACTTCACCTGAATTCCCCCAGACTCCCAAGCATTGTTTTTCAATCAATAGAACCCATTCTTATGAAAGAGGTCACATGAACTTTGCAAAAGAGTTTGATATTATGTTTATTATAAACCTTCCTTCCTAGGCCCTTATCCTGGGAATTTTTTCTTATTGTAAATGGATTTTTCTTTGGGCGGTCAGCTCACCAAAAAATGACACAGAGACATTATTAATTGTAAAAGCTTAGCTTATATCTTAGACTTGTCCCACTAGTTACTTTCAGTTATAAAATTAACCAATTTTTATTCATGTACGTGTTGCTACATGGCTTCTGGCCTTTAGCTATCCTCCAGCATGTCGTATTCCCTCCTTGTCTGGCTGGTGACTCTTTCTTTCTTCTTCCCAGAGCTCTCTGTCCAGAAGTCCCACCTAATCTCTTCCTGCCTAGCTAACGTCCATTCAGCTCTTTATCAAACCAATCACAGTGACACATCTTCACACAATGTAAAGGAATATTTGACAACAGTTTCTCAGTAGAATCCATTCTTGCGGAGGAGTTCACAAGCCCTTTGCAGGAGACTTGTCCTTTGCAAAGGAGTTTCAATGTACCTGTGCCTTAAATTTACTTGTGATAATTGTTACAAGGAAACTTTTTTTGGAAAGATGTGCTGTGCTTAACTATGCCAAAAATAAACCTCTTGGGGTCAGACTCTAGAAGTTTGAACCAGCCTAGCTAACTAAGTTGGGTTGAATGGGATTTCCTTCTTGCCTTTGCAGATCTCTGCAGTTTCTCTGCCAGCAGCAACATTCACAGCGAGCCCCAGACACACTCACGAAATAGTGTTGTACCCGTTTCGAGAAACCCCCAGAGACCACCAAGGAGCCGGTTTCTGATGCAAGTACATAAGGGTCCTTTTATTCAGGTTCATCCTGGGCCACCGCATGGCAGATGGAAGGAAATGTGGCAATGGCCATGAGCCCAGGTGTAGAGAACTTTTATAGGGAAAAACCACAAGCCAGGAATTGGCAACTTGGGATTGGGTAGAAGGGGCAAGGTGATTTTTTGAAACTATTGGTCTAGATTTGGGGTGTGATACCACAACCTGCTGAACAGGATTATCTGGACTGCTCAGCAGAATTATCTAGATATCTCCAAGGGCCATAAACCACAGACAGGAGGTCTGCAGGAGTTTCTCAATCCTGTTAAGCTTTCCTTTAAACAGCAGACAGGATGTTTGCAGGAGGATACTGCTCTGTATCCGTTCAAGTTATCATGGCATATTCCTGAGCCTGTAAAGTTAAGTCTAGACCTTTACAATAGAAGAGAGCCAACTCCCACAGGTGTCCTGAGATCTCCCCTTGTACTTTATAGCACATGCAAGACCACTCCTGCTATACACAGCAAACAAATATATAAAATTTAAATAAACTATAACATTATTTTGTTCCCTATAAGTAGATCCATATAATTGTAATTTGTCACCAAAAGAAACTAATGGCATAACAAAATTTGTAAACAAAACAAATGGCACAGTGTAGAAAGAACACAGAAAAAGTCAACTGAGAATGTAATGCTACCAAAAATGAAAAAAATTCAAAATAGTTAGATGTACGAAGCTTCAAAAATATTTCACTTAGTAGATTTTCTGTACAGTAAGTACTGAGGTAATTTCTTTAGGCTAAAAAAAAAATGTGCTAAATAGACTCTACATGTAGAAATGGGCATAAGAGCTGGACAATTATATACACATGGGAACCAAGCAGATAGTTTTTGTTTATAATATTTTCCCATTTGATTTGAAGGATAAATACATGGAGCAATAGTTTATAAATGTTCTCACATGTGTCACATGTAATTATGTAATTCACATTATCACGCAAATTAGGAAAACAGAAATAGAGTTTCACTTGGTATAAATCCAAAATTGATTTTGTAAAATTATTACTTTTAATTCTTAGGATTATCATGCTTAAAGTAATATTATATTAAAAAGCATAAATAGAATAAAAGTGAAATAAGAGCCACTATTAGAGAATGTGTGTACCCATTCCAGTAGACAAGACAGACTGAGACAAAAGAACTTGAAAAGGGCCATGAGTAAAGGGACCGATTCAGTCATAATACAGAGTAGTTATAAAGGGAATTTCTATTTCAGTCATAATACAGAGTGGTTATAAAGGGAATTTCTAATGAACTAACAAGACCCTCACCCAAACTACAGTACACAAAATCTGACAAAATATTAGAGAAAACCAGGAAGCCCTACCCCCTTTGTATGTCTGACAGGACAACTAAAGAGATGACCAACAGAATAGAGAGGCTTTGATAGGCCATGAAACAGAAGGCCTGACACACCCAGTAACGCCATGGTGAAACTTCATCTTAACTCTGCAGAGAAAGTGGTTCAAGGTCAGCACAGGTTAGGACCTAAGGAAATGCCAGAAAATCTCAAAAAATATTACAGTATATAGGCCCCAGGTGGAGCTCTGGGAGTCCAATTGGCAAGAAAGAGGAGGGTTTATATGAGCGAGAATTTTTGAAACCAAGGTTGGATAAAGCACAGGGACAAATAGCCAAACAAATGGAAACACAATGGCTGAGGGGCCCCAACTGGATCAGGCCCTGTGAATGAGTGAGACAGTTGATTGGCTTGATCTGTTTCGGAGGCATCCAGGCAGTGGGACCGGGTCCTGTGTTCAGTGTATGAGTTGGCTGTTTGAAAGCTGGAGCTTATGCAGGGACACTTGGCTCAGCCAGGGAGGAGGGGACTGGACCTGCCTGGACTGAGTCTACCAGGATTGTTCTCAATCCTCGGGGGAGTCTTTGCCCTGGAGGAGGTGGGAATGGGGGCTGGGCTGTGGGGAAGGGGAGGGTTGCGGGAGGGGGGAGAACAAGGGAATCCATGGCTGATATGTAGAATTAAATTATATTGTAAAATAAAATTAAATTAAAACAAAAACAAAAACAAACAAACAAACAAAAAAAGAATGTCCTCAAATACCACAAAGTGAAGCTGAAGGTGAAAAGGGAGAGATTTTGGAACTTCACTGCGACATAAGAATTTAGACCACAGGATAAAGCAAGGCTATTCACAAAAGAATCACAACAGAATAGAGAACACACTTTCAGATAGATTATAAGAAAAGCTGGGGATGTGCCCAATAACAGAGCCCTAGCCTAGGTTCAATGCCCAGAGTTAAAATAAAAATGAAATTGAAAGTGCAATGTGTCAAAGTGTGTGGGCCACACTGAAATCAGTGGGTGAAGGGAAAACTACAGCTACAATTGACTGTTTTCCTAGAGGATAAATCAGCAACCTAACGTTCTACCTGGGTCAAAGAAGAAAATATAAAATAAAATATGCTTAAATTACACTAAAAAGAAGAAGAAGGGGAAGAAAAAGAAGGAGGAGGAGGGGGAGGAGGAGAAGAAGGAGGAGGAGGAGGAGGAGGAGGAGGAGGAGGAGGAGGAGGAGGAGGAGGAGGAGAAGAAGAAGAAGAAGAAGAAGAAGAAGAAGAAGAAGAAGAAGAAGAAGAAGAAGAAGAAGAAGAAGAAGAAGAAACAGAAACAAGGTTAAGAAAACATAGCTACAATAGAGATTAGAGAGAAAAATCACATAAAAATATGCCAGTTACTTGTAAAGGTTCCCAAAAGTAATGAGGCCTTATCTAGATCAACACTGAAAAAAAAAAAACTGAATACATTAAAAAAGAGAATGAAAAAAGGAACAAATTTTAGAACATTGCAGAGAAAAAGACAGCTAGGTTAAAAAGAAGTAACCATATCTCTGTAGATGAAATGATTTAGCATGTAAAAATTCTAATACTGCTAAATTTAGAACAGTTTATCAGGGACTTTTGGGAAAAGCAGCATATGAGAAGCTGCCACTGTGTTTGTGTCAACAGGTTTTTAAAAGGTTAAGATGAAACAGCATCTCCTATTCATATAAGAGAATGACCAAAACAAACAGAAAGATGCCCCTGAAGAGGAGCTAGGCCACCAAGAGCAGTCTGCTCCTGGCAACTTCTTCTGGCAGGTGTCAACTATTGCAGTCAGGAAAGGGCTCCCAGGTACAGGTGTCATGCCATGAAGGTCCCTGAGTTGAAACAAGAGGCAAAGGCTGTAGAAGAGCAACCAGAGTCTGGCTAAGATGGGAGCAGAGAAGACCATGGAGCAGGGGCCTGGAGACGGAAGCAGAAGTGTGGCTTGGGAACCTGAGGCTGACATCACAATATTTGTCAAATGCCCAAAAGTAAGGGAATGGGTGGTTTCCCCCTGCAATAAAAAGAATGAAGTACCAATACATTCCAAAACATGAGTAGTAAAAGGAGTCATTCATAAACAGCACAAGTCCCTCACATCAATGTGTGTGAAATGTGCAAAATGGGCCTATCCACAGCCAGGGAAGTCTAGTGCCAATATGGACTGAACTAAGGGCAGTCAGAGAGGATGGTGAACAGGTTCAAGTCTTCATTCTGGGGTTGTAAAGTTTATTGACATTAAATATTGGTTAGGTTTTCATGAATTTCTAGGTCTCTGCAAGTCTCCTTTTTATTAAAAAAAAAAATAAGTTTATGAAATGTGACTGTACCGCAGTGTGAAAGTGGACAATAGACTTACCTGTGCAAAAGAGAAAATAATATTATATAGCATTATCTTGAATATTTTTGTATTGGAAGCTCTATTACTTTCCACTCCAGTTCTCATGATACCTAAAAAATTTCACTTATGAAGCTTTTTCTATTCTAAGTCTAAAATGTAAAAGAAAAATATTGATTTGGTGGTTTAAAAAAAAAGAAGCAAATTTCATAACCTGATATTCATTTACTACAGTAAATCTTAAAACCTGATTTATTGTTACAAATAAAAGAATTTTAAAGATTTAATTAACCCACATGTTTTCAAACCCATTACCTTTCAGAGATAACATTTAATATGTTCAGCTGTTAATATGTGAAGCTAAAGGAACTGCCAGTTCATCTGTTCTGAAATTAATTTTTAATATGACCCATTGTATTTGTCTTAAATAACATATAATGCTAGCATTTTGTGAAATATCCACATTCTTTCTAAATATGTTGCCTAAGTAATAGTTCAAATACCTCCAGGCATTAGTTTAGCCTATTGGATGAACTATACTTGGAAAATCTAGGCATTTACAGAATAACTTGTCCCAATATGAAGTCTCACAATGAAGTTCAGAAAGGATCTGGGTCTGGGCATTTTTGTATCCTAATATTATGTTTACATTTTAACTTTTAGGAGAAACTAGCTGTGTGTGTGTGTGTGTGTGTGTGTGTGTGTGTGTGTGTGTGTGTGTGTGTGTATGTGTGTGTGTGCGCATTTTAGACTTTATTTATTGTTTGAAAACAGGGTTTTATATACCCCAGTCTGAACTCTAACGTTTCTGTGGCCAAGGATGACCTTGAATTCCTGAACATCCTGCCCTCCCACTCTTCTGCTGAGACTACACGCATGTCTCACTGTGTGTGTCTGGCCATTTTCATCATTTCAAGTCTTTGGGCTAGTCTAATAAGGGGTTATTACTGAATAAAATTGCTTCAATTTATTTTGATTTTAAGTGATTAGTTAGATGGATTCTTTGCTTCTTGTTAAAAATTTAACTCTTTAATGACTTTAGTTTACATACAAAGTAAAGCAAATGGGGTTGGAGAGATAGACCAGTGCTCAAGGGCTTGATACTCTTCTCGAGGGCCCAGGTTCGCTTCCCAACACCCACATGGTAACTCCAGTTCCCCAGGATCTGGCATAATCCTCTTCTGGGCTCCATAGGTACCAGGCAACATGCGGTACATAGGCATACGTGAAAGCAAAATACTCATACACATAAAATTATATAAAAAAATCTTTTAAAGTAGAATATTTATCATAGAAATTATTCTCTAGCTTTCACATTTGAACATTTTGTTGCTACAGCACACCAGGGTCCTTAAATCATAACACTTCCCATGTCTGATTTTAACTCTGCTCATACACTTCAAGTTTAAACACAAACATAAAGAATTTCTCAAAAAATTATAGTACTTCAGTTTTTTTTTTCTCCCATTTCCATCCATATCTCTGGGTGGTGGAAAGATTCGAACAGAGTTCATGCTATTCTGAAAAGTGTATGTGGTGCGGGGGTGGGGGGGAGGTGGGGGGAGGAAGGGTGTAACAGGTAGACTATATTTGGTGACAACATGCCTGTAATTTTTGCACTTAGGAGGTTGTGGCAAGAAAATCATGAGTTTGTAGACAGAGCAAGTTGCATGGGGATCCTGTATCCACAAAAAGAAGAATAATTCTGGTGGTTGTGGATGGCATTTTTCTTTAGTAAATAAAATCAAAATGGTAGGAAATGCTGAAAAACAAGTATTTGCTCTCCTCACTCCTCTGTGAGCAGATGGAAGTCATGTATTTTTCTGTGTGTCCATTTTCTGCCTTTGACAAAATAGTTAAAAAAACCAAAGCAAACTTTAAATCAATGAAAAAAAGATTAATTTAATAGTAATTTATCAGCATTTGCTTTTGATACAAGCACTTCAATAATTACTTTCTGAAGTTGACATCACAACTGATGTGTTCTAATAGTAACTAACCTTCACACAGAGGTAAATCATGTTTCCCTAGATGTGAGTACAAACTATAGCATGGAATCCATCAGTGAGGAATAAATAGTGAATTCATAGCTTATATTTGCTGTTCTTTGAAACATAATACTGCTGAGTTTCTAATCAAACATCAATACTCTTTATGGTTTGTAACCACCAAGCTTCCTTGTAAATATGCAGTTTTAACATCTGTAAGATTGTACAGGATTTTACATGAAATCTGAAGATATATAGAGAAAATGATCCTGGTCTAACAGAAGATTTTCTTCTTTACATTCTTTACTGTGATAATTGACAAGAAAAAAAATTGAAGTACTCCACATTTTCTTGAGGAATACTTTATTTATACTTGTATTTAAACTTGAAGTATAGGAGCAGAGTCAGTTAAAATCAGACACGAGAAGTGTTATGATTTAATGACCCTAGTGAGCAATGACTTGAATAAAATCATCTTTCAAAAGTTGCTCCTATGAACATTTTTAGTTACAAAATTATATCCTTGTTTAGCCTAACTTGCTTTCAACAGTCATTAGGTAATTTAGCTGATGTTCTGATAATCTAACATTTTCCCAAAACTATATTTGTATTATGTATTTATGTGTACATTTATATGCATATATGTGCTAATCTCAAAGTAATTTTTTCAGGTGCAGTTTCAAAAAAGAAAGAAAGGAACATGCTTTTCCCTCAATATTAAATTAATATAAAAGAGAACTGTATTGCAAAACAACATATTCTGAATCTTAACTCAGAGACCATATTTCAAGCATCAAATTACAGTAAGTGAGAAACAGAAATAAAATGCCAATTAAAATTGTAAAACTGACTTTTGCATCTGTTTTGTATGAACCTTTGCAACGTGAGCACAGTTTGAGTCATGTGACTGATATGAAGAAATTTCATCAGTTGCCTCAAACACGCTTTTCAATCTGAAAAGAGTTGTAGAGAAGATACATCTTTGCTTTCTGGAATTTCAGAAGTAGTGGATAAGAATCTTAATAACAACCCACTGGTGACCTAGCAGCTCCACAACTCCCTCTGGCTGCAAACAGTCTTAGTCTCCTATGAGAGTGGAACTGCAGTGGAAAGTGAAGGACAGTCCATTATCTGGGGAGCAACCAGCAGCTACAAACCTGGGAACTACTGTTTCTACTGAGAAGAGTAAGGAGAAATTCAACCTTCTAAAATCTCAGTGGTGTCACTATAATAAGTAATGGTGGGATAAACTTTCTGGTTTGTTCTCTTACAGAATAGTTTTATTTTTCATAAAGCTCTCTATTGTCAGTCTCAGCTGCAAACCACACTGATTCTCCTATTTTACCTTGCAACATTTGGTAAGACAAACAAACCTGTTTGGTGTCCTTTACCCCAGTTTATGTTTTTAATGCTAATCCTTGGTCAGCTTCCCATAGAGACATTGACTAAGCTGTGAATAAGTGCTCTTCTTTGCAGAGCATAACATGCCTTCATGAAAGAATATTAAGATACATTAGCTACTTTGATTTGTGTTCCCTTTATCATGAACAGATTATGTGGAATTCTTCTTTTTTTAGAGGAAAATTGCCAAGATCAAAGAATAAATATCAGTGTAAATCATAAGCACTGGCGTTAGTGTGGTTGAATGCCTGCACTCAGATCTAGATGCAAGGTTAACAAATCATTAGGTAAAACGACGAAATAGCCTATTGGCTGGCATACGACTTCAGCATAACCAATGTCCACAGAATCTCATGTTCCTTGTTTTCTCTGCTCCAAAGCCAGTACAGAGGCTGAGAGCTTGGCAAGAGCCCTTCCCTCTCTTGCTGTAGACCAGATTTAGGTCCTCCCTGAACATCCATAATGAATGGCTAACAAGGCCTCTACCTCCAGCTCCAGAGGAGATTGCATCCTCTTGTTGCCTCTATGAATACCTACACTCACACATGCACACACACACACACACACACACACACACACACACACACACACACACACATGCACACACACACACACACACACACACACACACAAACACACATATGCACATTTTTTTCTTTTAAGTCATAAAAAATCAGTATAGTCTGCTGCAAATGGGTTCATAATCATCTCTTCCAAGTGTAATAACATTGAGTAACATAATCTTACCTTGTACAAAATACAGTTTGGTTTTAGTATTTCCACTATTATAGTTAATCATGTGTCTGATTTGAGTGGGTATCATACAGTCATAAAAGAAAATGGAATATAGCACAACATAATGTTTTCATAGGGAAAAGCAACATTTATTTCTTGCTAATATGTCATAATTGTTATATCTTAGTATACAGTGATGTTATTTATAACTTTTTTTTTTTTGGTTTTTCAAGACAGGGTTTCTCTGTATAGCTTTGTGCCTTTCCTGGAACTCACATGGTAGTCCAGGCTGGCCTTGAACTCACAGAGATCCGCCTGGCTCTGTCTCATGAGTGATGGGATTAAAGGTATGTGCCACCACCACCTGACATTGGAAATTTTAATAATTTTTATCTATTTATTTATTTGTCGTGTCTTTGTACAGCTTTGTACTTAGGTCTGACTGGGGGAGATGAGGTAATGAAGAAAAGGCAAATACACAGACACACAGAAATATTGTGTCTGGGTGAACTGGTCTCTCTGATGGTGAAACTGCAACACCCTGGAAGCTCAGCTTATATATCGTGTACAGTTGAACTGAAAGGCAGGACAAGGAGATGGGGTTACTATATACAAACAAACAAGGAGACAGAGGTTATTTGATCCAGTTGTATACAGCTGGATCAAGAAAACAAGTTTTGCTAATTGTGTTTGGAGCAGACTCTGTAGTGGAGCAATCTCTGTGCCATGACTATCAAAGGGTAGAAACCTATGGTGGACACTTTCTGCACACATTGTCAACACTCACACTCGTACCAAAAAGAAAGGCTTTGCCATTTGTTCAAATGTCTGAACCTTTGGGGTCCTTGACATGGTCATGCTTATGTCAACAGCAAATGTTCACTCGGGACTTTGCTCACTAAGTTTTCAAGTACTCCCTCCATTCATATACACAATGCCCATAAGTGGAGAGAAGAGAACAACTATCAGGAGTTTGCTCTCTCTTTCCAACCCATGGGCCCTAGCATTCAGTCTAGATCCCCAGGCTTGGCAGCAAGTGCAACTACCAGCTGAGCACCCTCTCTGGCCCAAGAGTTATTGTTCTTAATTCACTACCATATGCAGTTTCAATCATAAGCTGGAGTCTGAGAAATTATCCCCTGTAGATGGAGGAGCACAGCTATGCTGACTCACTTCTATCTCTGTCATTGACTGCAGATATTCTCTTACAACTGCTCTCAGGTTTATCAACATAAACATACGTGGACAGGATATCATCAGACTTTATATCTTAAGTTGCTTCACATTAGTCCATTTCACAGTTGACAGTTGTTTTAAGTAAAATTAATAGCAGTAATTCACTTTTGAACCCTAATATATTTTTCAGCATCTGACTGATTAATATTATTAATTAATGCGTGGTTCAGATTGCCAACATGCATCAAGTTCTATGCGTCTAAGACAGATGCCTGCAGTGGGTTGTGAAATTCCCTTAGAGAGACACATCTGAGACAAGGCTTTCCCATCATACCCATGACTACAAAATTGCTTTGCACATTTTTGCGGTGATGAATGACAGAAGGACCAGAATTTATTTCTGAAGGTTTATTGAATTTCCTGGGTGATTAACTCAGTCAGCATTGAGTACATGTGGAGGCAGGGAGTGTTTCCCTGTATCTACAAGCTGAATGTCATCCAGAAATACTTATCACCAAAAGTAAACCTGCAGTGCACACTTCCAGCTTCTGCTTCCATTGCCTATGACCACTCACAATATTCTAAATATTCCATTCATAATCTGCTACAGAAAAGGAAGGACACTAATATGTGTCACTTTCAGCAACATGGAATTTGATTCTATTATGCCAGTTCCCTGCATCCTTCCTTTCCATTTCTGTGTGTACTAATATCAGTCTTAGTGTGTTCTGACTTTTAGGTGCCATGTAGTAAGTACATTGCTTCTATAAACGAATGTACACATGTTATTTGCTTGACACAGTTTTTAGTTCTGTTGTGTACATGCCTAGGAGTCGAATTCCTGATTATGTTATTTCTATGCTTGACTTACTGAAGAAGTGGCATATGACTCTTAGCAACTGATCCTGCTGTCCTGCTTCATTAATTACTTTTCCTTGTTCCTGTGTGATAAAACATATGAAAAGGTTATTTAAGGAAGGATAAAGTTATTATTTAGGGTACAGTCAAGCATGGTTGGAGGGTCACATTGCCAGGAACTTGGGGTCTCTGGTCACATTTTACCCTTAGTCAAGAGACAGAGACAGATAAAGGCTACAGCTTAGCTTACTTTATGTATTTTATCAGTCTAGGACACCAGCCCACAAAACAGTGCCATGGAGAGCCAACATGGGTCTTCTTATCTCAGTTATTCTAAATTTAATAAACTCTCACAGGTGATTCTGGGAAGATAACTGTCAACCAATCACACCCACAAAGTGACATAGAAGAGACAGAAAGTCTCAATTTCTCATTTACTCATAAAAGCTTGTGTGTGTGTGTGTGTGTGTGTGTGTGTGTGTGTGTGTGTGTGTGTGTTATGTACTTCAGGGTAGTTTGGAGTTACATTTGATAATTCCTAGTGGTGTTGAGAATCTTTTAATGTGCCTGTTGGTAGTTTCTATATATTTCTTGGAGTTTTTTGTTTGTTTGTTTGTTTGTTTATTTGTATTTTGAAAAGTACAGGACAAAGTCTCTATTAATTCAACACAGTTTATATGTGAGTAGTACTATCCTTTATACCTTTGCTTTGATGTTGAAATGTTTTAATAAATGGGGACTTTCCTTATAGCATCTCTGGACATGAACCATGTATATTTTAGGCTGTGAGTTCTCTGTGGGAAATGTTAAGGGACAGCCTCAGTAGCAATATAATATTGCATATACTATTGCATATTGTTATTTTGACTGCACTTTCAAAGCAATAACTGACACAAATATGACCTTGCAAGCACGAAGAATAAAAGCTTCCAGAAAAAAAGCCGGGCGTTGGTGGCGCACGCCTTTAATCCCAGCACTCGGGAGGCAGAGGCAGGCGGATCTCTGTGAGTTCGAGGCCAGCCTGGGCTACCAAGTAAGCTCCAGGAAAGGCGCAAAGCTACACAGAGAAACCCTGTCTCGAAAAACCAAAAAAAAAAAAAAAAAGCTTCCAGAAAATGATAGGAATTCCAGGTCCTTAAAAAGAGTAAAGTCAATAGGACAGTATCTAAAGTAATGTAGGATGATTCTAAAAAGCCTCTGAGATATTGAGGCCCCAACTAACTCAGTGAGAGATGAAACAGAGAAATGATCATCATTATAGATAGGGACCTGAAACTTCAAAGCACTATGCCTGGTTACATGAAGTTCAAAATTTTCCACTAAGTTAAGACAATACAGTTGTGGTTAAGGAGTTACAGGTGAAAGAAAGTAACAATGATAGCTCTAAGACTGTAAGTTTTTCTATGTAAGTACTTGACCAGAGGCAAAAAGATAAAAGCAAAAGCCTAATAATTGGGTTTCCCTCACATTTTTCTATAAATCTCTCAGAAATACTACAACTACTCTAAAGCAAAAAAAAAAAAAAACCTGCAAAATTGACCTTAACTTTGCATATTTTTTTATTTTCACACACTCACGGGCGAGCGCGCGCACGCGCGCGTGTGCGCGTGCACACACACACGTACGCAAGCATGCACACACACCTACGTGCACACACACATCATTCTGAAGTTTCACAGCAGTCTGTGACATGTAAAAAACAAAGGTTCTGAGACAAGTCCTCAGGGACCCTTGCAAGGACCTAAGACACCTTCAATGTCAGATTGCTGTGGCTTTAGCCACTGCTGCTGCCCCTGAACTGCAAGAAAACCTCAAGTGGCCTGAAGAGAACAGCTTTTTCAATTCACAGCTATGGTTCAAAGGAAGCCTTACTCCCTAAGGCACAGCCCTGGGCTTCCAGAAAACAGAACATGGGACAGAAATTCTAGTCCACATGAAAGAAAGAAAGCCTACTCTCTGTACAAACTCCAAAAGAAGTGATTATTTCATAATCCTGAATCTGGAGATACTTTTCCAGATGCTAGGAATTTAATACACTTCATAGAGTTCTTTAGAGAAATAAAAACTTATAAGTGGTCTACACTGCAATCCTCTGGGTGTGTGGGAAATAATCTTGCATACCTGGGCCAGGCTAACTTTCTGTAATGTCTCCAGGAGGCAGCCTCCTATGATAATTGTTGAGTTGTCTGTAACAGAGGGAAGGAAAAATGAATAAACCAATTTATCCTCTGTCTTTCCTAACCTCTACCTAGTAACACATTCCTGCTTTCAGATCATCATCTACATCCTACACAGAGGATATATTGGGTGATGTTTATCTTCTGCTGCTTGGCTTGTATCGGTTAACACACTGTCCTCTGCTACAAGCTGCAGAAATATGTAATAAGAATTCAGCTAAATATGATAAAGCTGTACCTGGAAAAATGAAGGAATTTTTCCAGGGGAACCCAAATCTCAAGGAGTATTTGGTATTATTTGGCTTTTAACATATCAGCTATTTCCTGCTTTGAATTTCTTGTGTGGTCTCGTACCTTCCCCAAGTGTATTTTATCTGTTATACTTCTCTTGCATTCAAAGCCAAAAGGCAGACAGGACAAAGCATTTCAGAGGAACCTCTTAGTCTCCTGAATTAAGTTAAACATCCTTACAGAGACACTGCCTGTCTCTTAGGCCTAGGAGACATGTGAACTTCTGTGCATAACTTTGTTTCTTGTGCAAATGAAGCTAAGACTCTCCTTTTCCTCACAGCCTGAATGGAATTCCAGAGCAATTGACTCAGAACCAAAAGGTTTTTTTCATACCAGATGCAATGTAGCTTTGAAGCAGGTTTCCTAGCTCTGAGCAGCTTTACCCTGCCCTGCCAGTATACAGTTATGTAGCAATAGAGAGGCAGTTACATTTTAGTGACTTATAGACTCTTTTACCTAACCACCTGTAAGATTGTAGTTTGAGCACATTTATGACAAACTATAATGTTTCACTTAACCACTTATAAGAATGTATTTTGAGCACATAAATTCCATTTCTAACTTATTCCAGGCCTTCTGATATCCCACTTCCTCTATTCACTCCTTTTTTGGGTTGCAAATGAAGCTGACTCACTGCTCTTGAAGGGACTTTGAAAACCTTGCATTGTATTCTAAGGGTCAGGCTGCTGGTAGGGCTGAGACTAGTTCTGGAAGAGGAACAGGAAGGAACCAAGATGGAGAAGAATGAAGATGAGGATGGAGATGGAAAAGAATTTAGTTGAGTTATGAGAGAACAGGAGAAGGGACAGAGAGGAGCTAAGTATTAGAACAGAATTGAAGCTATATAGATAGAATCTATCTCAGAGGAATAGTGGATGGACGAAAGAACTTCATTTACTTAGATTCATTCCCTCAGATTATCCTCAGCCATTCATAGCAATTTCCCTAGGACTCTGGGAGAAATCTCCTCAGGGCAGACCCCTGAGGAAATTTTGATAGTCCTCCAGTAAGTTAACATTGCTAGAGCAATACAAATTGTACACATATACTAAAATATCAAAATGTATCCAGTAAATATTTCAGTTATTTAATTTACATTTCATAAGTAAAATCAACTTAACCACCTTCTTATATTCCATTACAGTTTTGATCATTTTTTAAGTTATGTGATGGTGATATTTCTTGTTGCAGTCTTCAGTGGATAGAGCTGTACCTCAGTCTCAGTCCTGAATAAACCATCTTCACTGATAATTGTCAAAGCCTTATGATTAAATTCCTGTATTGGCTCACAGATAATCTGTTTTCTATGTTGTATCAGTCAGGGTTCTTTAGAGTAAGAAAGTTTACAGAATGAATCTTTCTACATATAGAAAGGTGATTTATTGCAATGATTTACAGTCTATGGTCCAGCTAATCCAACAATGGCTGCATATGAAAAGAAGACCCAAGAATTCAGTAGTTGTTCAGTTCACGAAGCCTGTTGTCTCATTTGGTCTTCAGTAAACACTGGAATTCTGAAGGAGTAAGCTCTAATACTAGGGAAGGAATGGACTTGCTAGCCAAGCACGAGCAAGCTGGCAGCATTTCCTTTCTCCATGTCCCTTATATAAGCCACCAACAGAAGGTGTGACTAAGAGTAGAGGTGAGTCTTCCTACCCCAAAAGATATGGATTAAAAGTTTGATGTTCCACATCAAAGTTCCAGATCAGAAGTGGATCGTCCTTCTTCAAATGATCTAACTAAGCAAAAAATCCCTCACAGGTGTGTCCAGTTACTTTTGTGTTTTAGTTAATTCCAGCTATAGTCAAGTTGAAAATGAAAAATAACTATCCTATTCAGGGAGTGCCACTGAGAAGCTTCTGTCTACCTTGGATCTGGAAATATTGGCACTCAGAGACTTTCTTCCAAAGCAGGATATGACCCACTTTCTTGATGATCTTGTTTCCGACTTACAGACCTTTGTGCTGTGTTGCCTCTGCTGCAGCTTGCAGCAGAGACTTCATGGTCCAGTCCACTTGGCTAGCCTTTAGGAAGGGATCTGGCCAAGGGTAGAAGGAGAGGGGTGTGAGATAGGGACAGCACTCTGGTCTCCTGCCAAGTGAATGGAAGGAACTCGATCACCATTACCTGCCTTGGGTTTCCAGCAGGTCAGCAAGTATGAACCCATTCTCACTTTCTTTCACTGTTATATTTGCCTGAAGGGAATAAGGGTTAGAAGAGTAGTGGAATGTCTGTCAGGTGGTCTCCAACAGCAAGTGTAGCTATGTTGATGGTGTTAATAGCCACCATTAACTTTTAATTTCCTAACACATGATTTTAACGGAACACTGGTAAATACCACATATTTGTTTGGTGTGTTCCAAGATCAATTTTACCTTTGATTATTATTTTTATCTACTGAGAACCTTAACAATGTTTGAATCCAGTGTGCCTGGTGACCCTACTAGAGTTTAAGTGCCGAGAGAAGAAAAAGATAGAATTGTTACAGTAGCATTGGAGGCCCATTAAAGGAAAGCTATTTCCTTCTGCCAAGAATGAAATCTACTTCATTGTAGAGGTGTGCCTTGGTCTCCTCCCTTAAGACCTAATCCAGTTATGTTAATGAGGAAAGCTAATTCACTGTAAGCCATGCTAAGAAGATGAGATAATATACATTTCCTTCCCAGAATTCCTGCTCTCAGCGGTGGAGATGCAGCTGTGAGCTGTGTTAAGTCCCCTTTGCTCTTCTGGGTCCTTACTTGTTTTCTTCTTTTTATTTCTTTCTCATGCTTTTAGATATTTGCCAAAGCCTTGACATTCTTTTCTAGATACCCTAGGCTGTCTCACTCTTTTTCTGAGTTATTTCTCAACACTCATCCACTATGTGGCTGTTTACAAATGGCGTGTCCTTCTCTCCTTCTCTTCCCTATCTTCCTCCTCTGAGAAACTGCCAGTATTTGCAACTTCTCCGCTTTGGGTTTTCTTTTAAATGCTAACAAAATTGACCTAGAGCCTTCCTTCAAGTCCGTTCTAAAATTCTCTTATTAAGCAGACTAAGAACACCTAGAAAGGCTTTTAATTTTCCTGGTTACATGTGGTAACCCAGATGTGGCTCCCAAATTTCCTAGGAACAGAATTACCAGGGAAATGAATTTGCAGGGGATGGCCAATGGACTGCTAGAATGATTAGGCTAGCTGGCCCTGTCATCAAATGAGTAATTCAGGAAAGCCCAGACAGCAGACAGGTGCTGGATGAGATCCCTGACATACCTTAATAGGTAGCAGCCAAAGTTGACTGTTAGCTCTTTACATGTCGATGAAGCCATGTTGCTGAATGCAGATATCTCTGTTTCATATGCAAGCATACCTTTTATTTTCCTTCTAGGAAAATTAATACAGTAAAAAGAATTTGTGCATCATTCTCTTGGTTACAGTTTTCATTCTGTGACATTTCTCTAATGCAAATATTAAGTACCGCCATTTGTTTTGTGAGGTTGTATACAGTATTTTGGTATTTGATAAGATGTGGGACAAAATGAGAAGAGTGAAGCAATTAATAAAATTGCCATTTTTTTTGGGGGGGTAACCATTTATAAACATAAATGCAAATGTGGAAATATGCCATGTGGTCAAGGGAAACCAAACAAAAAGCTTTCCAAGAATATAAACTCCATGGACAGAGAATATCACACACACACACACACACACACACACACACACACACACACACACACACACACATCAGATTAATAAAAATAATCATGGTAAAAGAACACAATGTTTGTCTTGTACCTCTTAATCACCTAGGGTAATTTTGCCTCCCTGTTTATTGGCTTCCATTGGTAACTCAAGAGCCATCTAAGTAAAAGCAAGGTTTAAAGTATCAAGAGAAGGTAACCTGCCAGGTGGTGGTGGCTCATGCCTTTAATCCCAGCACTCGGGAGGAAGAGGCAGGTGGATCTGTGAGTTTGAGGACAGCTTGGTCTACAAAGCGAGTTCCATGACAGGCTCCAAAGCTACACAGAGAAACCCTGTCTCGAAAAACCAACCAACCAACAAACAAACAAATAAAACAAAACAAAACAAAAACAAAAAAAAGAGGAGATAACCTTAGGAACTGCACAGAGATCTATGTAACTCATGTCACTATTTTCCTAAATCCCAGACTGAGAGAACGTACATCGGCTGTCAAGAACAGACAATGGAAACCTGTTTTAAAAAAAAACTTTGTGTGTCATGTTGCAAATGATTACAATTACAGTGGAACACAGTGCAGATCATGTCTTCAGTCTGGGCTTGCTATGCATTTTGAAGAGAAAGCCACTAGAGAACAAAGGAGATATGCCTGCATGCCTGTACCATTGTTCTCCGTAACAATCCAGATCAATCATTCACTGTGTTACTACACAGCAGGCCTTGCAATTAGCCTTGGCTAACACAGTGCTTTATATTATGAGAACCATCAACAAATACTGAAAAAGACAGCAGCCTTTTCTATTTCTTCCTGGATTCCCTGTATATCCCTCTTACCAGCAGCTCCTGAGGGACCCTCTCCCCACAGCCCATCATTGGTCTTTTCAGAAAATGTACATTTTCTGTATGGGCTTTGCTTGTGTAATGAGCTCAGAATGGATTGTTGTCATTAGTCATCGCCTCTATGTGGAACTCTTAATCTTTCTGAAGGCATTTGGAAATAAAGTCCAAGAAATGGTCTTTGTTAGACTTAGATATTTATGGAGAAGGAGAAGCAATTGACCTCTATGTCCTTGAGAGAGGCAATTGGAATGAGGACATTTGACTTCTCTGGAATGAATCATTAATCATGGGAGTGATTCAGATGCAGAGGGACAGTGTAGAGCACTCTGCAGAGGAAGTAGTTTTAAACATAGAAAAGAGATATGTGGGGATATATCTAAATTTCTTCTCTTTCTCCATGACCTAACTGACTTCTTAAAGCCCTTCTTGTCAAAACTTTGGCCATTTTCTCATTGGCTTCCAGGGGGATCTGGTGTACAGTGGGCACACTGGTGTTAACTACTTCCCATCACAGAGCTACTGACTGAGTTCTAGTTAGTGTATTTTTTTTTTTTTGGTTATCAATTTATCACAATTACAATCTCACAACCATTCAGTAACTGGACACTTCTACTAGTCTACCTTGGCTAAGGTGAGTGGTTCTTTGACACAAGCATCACATGTTTTCTTTCTCTTCTTGCCATGACATCCTGACCCACATGCAACCTTCTTGGCTGTTTATGTTAAACCTTGAAAATCCTAGATGTTTCCTTCGCTATGAACTTTCCACTGTCGAGTGCATAGGAGATGCTAAGTACAAGTGTTATTATCCTAATGTTTGACCTGTCTTTTTACTAATCTTTGGTAATAAATATTCGAAATGCCACATGACCAAAGCAAAGTTGTATTCTAACTAATCTGAGTCCACTGATGCCTTGGGCAGCATACATTTTTTTCTAAGGTATAAAAGTGTACCAGCTCATACATTTCTGAAATTTATTTCAAGGAAAAGTAACATGAAAGAATGGGTTCTGGAGATTGTATTTATGAACTTGATTCATGGAGGTGTGGCTCGTTCGTAATGCAAATATATGCATCACTTAAGCTCTGTGTAATTTCTCTTTCCTTATCTACAAACTTAATGAGAAAAGAAAGCTTCTCTCCAAGGCTGAGCTACATTGTGCAATTCAATTCTTGGACAGCTGTCTGTAAAACAGTAAATGATGAACCTAGAGAAGCTCTTGTTTTCTTTCCCCTTCTCTCCTAGAGAATACATGGCAGAGGCTTATAGGGAGTTTTCATGAATATATGTGTGACGATGCTAGGCAGGAGCAGTATTTTTTTTTTTTGCCAGTAAAATGGGAAATAACAAGAGGTACATATGAATCCTTAAGCACTCTCCTGCCCCTAAGTGAGAGACAACAACTTCTTGGTATATGTGTTAAGAACATGATTCCAGTCTACTAGGCACAAGATAGAGAGTAGCAAAAAAAAAAAAAAAAAGCTAATATGCCAATGTCCTAGCAAGTTATGTCTCTTTGCATTGTAATTTTCTCTTAATCATAATATTTGGAGGTTGTTGATAAGTGAACAGAACTAAAAGTGATGAAGTTAGAAGTAGCAGGACTCAGGAAAATAGTATGTTATCTTTTGCTTTGTTTTAATAAGTGTAGAATACAGCAGCACACATTGTGTTACTTAAACTATTTTAATTTTTCTAAATTTCTTAGAACAAAATATGTATGCATTGTAAAATGAGAAAAGGTTCACATATAACTGTAGCTAGAGTTTTCCTGCCTTGCCCACAGTCAGGACAAATCTTTGTCACCCGCCAGTCCCACAGCCGCTCACACCCAAACAAGTAAACACAGAGACTTATATTACTTATAAACTGTATGGCCGTGGCAGGCTTCTTGCTAACTGTTCTTATATCTTAAATTAACCCATTTCTATAAATCTGTACCTTGCCACGTGGCTGGTGGCTTACCGGCGTCTTTACATGCTGCTGGTCATGGCGGTGGCTGCAGTGTCTCTCCTCCTTCTTCCTGTTTCCCCAGTTCTCCTCTCTCTTTGTCCCGCCTATACTTCCTGCCTGGTCACTGGTCATCAGTGTTTTATTTATATAGAGTGATATCCACAGCATATAACAAAATAACTATGATTTTATTTTCTGAAATATGTTTCACAAATGCTTTTGTTGAATAGCTTGAGTGAGGGCACAGAATTCCCACATCCTCCAGTCAATCCCTAAGTACTGTTAGCACCACCAATGAGAGTTTATTTCTGTTCTAACTGATAAAGTACAAAAATGTATCCTTCTTATTGTCCCTAGCCTGCAGTGTTAGTTAGTGTGTACTCAGCTCTGGATGAATGCATTCGATGGCTTTGGAAAAAATGAGAATCCCAGGAATCTTGTGTGCTTCCCCCTTTGGATTCTCCAATTCCTTCATTCCACAAAACCACCAATATTTTTATCTCTCTTTCTGCAGAATATCTTTGATTCGATTCCTTTCCAAGTAAAGCCTTTGAACATTGGTTACTTTTACTAGTAGGGTACAGTTAATGTTCAGCCATGAGTTTTCATGCCTTCACACATTATTTCTCTGTATCACTAAGTAATTAATATCCCAGTGTCTGGGCACAGTGCAATTTATTCACCCACTGAAGGGCATGTTTGTCTTTAAGGTTATCCTGTAATGAATAGTGGTATTATTAACATTTTTGCATACACAGATTCTTCAAGTCATGCTGATAAAAACTTGAAAGTGTGATTAAATGGCAAGGGTGCTGTCAGTGTCTGCATGTTCATTATTCTAATTAGTGGGTCTGATTTTATAAGTTTAGTCAATAGTTCCCCTATGAAACATGAAGTAGATTATTTTTCTATGTTTTCACAATCTCTATTCATGTATGTTCAAAAATAAAATAGTCCTGCCCTTTCACTGAAACGCCAGTGCTTCTAGCACCAACGACTTCTTCTATCCGAAACACATTGGTCTCAACAATAAGAATGAAATTCTACCTTTGGCCACTCAAACATACTTCCAGTGACAAAGAGAAGCCATTCTAGCCCATCGATATGCAAAGCTGCTAAGCTTTTGTGACTGGTGAGGATTCTGACAGTAGAAATTCACATTTTACTCCTGCTACTAATGCGCTCGCTTTGAAGTATCAATTGATAATTAGTATTTCACTAAACCCAGTCTTAAAGCTAAACCAAATTGGAAAGGTTCACATTATTACACTGATTATGCTAAATAGTGTATGTAATATGTAACATGAGATCTCTGGGAGACAGCTTAACTGTGTTTAACTGGATAGCTAAGACAGAAAGGCTCCCTCACTCGAGTTCTCAAATCTGTACAATGAGCAAATAGAACCAAAAACTTGGTTTAATATCTGCTAGAATCTGAACTTCTGAGATTTTCCAGAAGTAGAAATGTATATTATTAGCTTCACAGTGCTTCTCATAAATGAAGATAGAAAACAAAAAACATCAAAATGTTGGTGAACATTGAGGATACATATTTGCAGTATATGTCCTTTAAAATAGAAAAGAAGGCAATTTAATTTCAATTTTATTGTTTTATCTTATGTCGGGTTTTAAGCAATTCATTCAGATTCTGGAAATTTCTATTTATTAATCAAATTATGTAATATACAGTACATATGTTACTTGCTTGTTTTACAAATATCTTATACCTGAAATTGTAAAAAGTTTCTGCCCATCATAACCATTAATAAAATCACATATTCTGAGTTAGGCCTGGTGGCACAGACCTGTAATCGCAGCTGTTGGGAGATGGAGGCAGGAGCACCACGAGTTCGAGGTTGTGAGTTTGAGATTATTGTGGACTGTGTGTGAGACATGGTCAAGAAAGTGAGCAAAATAGAATAAGAGGGAGGCACTCATAACTTTCATCAGCAATGTTCACTGGATAGCACTTGTTTAGTTGTTTGTTTTAACCCACAGCATCAGGACAGTGTCAGAATTTGTGCACAACCATCTTATAGTAAATCAGGGTCTTAGAATCCCAGAGTTAGCACAGGTAAGTGAATTTTATAGTTAAGGCTTTTCAGTCCTGAAAGCGTTTTGTTATCAGTAACAACAATAAAACAAAAACGACTAAGTACTTCATGCACAGTGACCCTGGAGTCAGAATCCTGGGGGTCACTGTTATTTCTGGCTGTGCACATGATTTTTATCAGTGCGCTCCTCAGCCAAGGCAAAACACACATAACCCAAGACAGCAAATGTACTAACTGGAGATGTAACATCCGTACATACACCAGCAGCACACCTGCCCGGTTTAAATCCACTTACACAGAATTCAGGAATTGCCACAACATACACACAAATGTCAAAAGATGTAAGTACAATGAAGTGTTTATTAGATCCATTTACAGTTATAGCTACCCTTGACTTGATGTCCTAAATTCATACAACAGAGCAGTTACTGCTACAAATGAAGTTTGGAATACATTTCTATTGAGTACGTCAGAGAGTAGAACATTCCTAAAAATCACCTGAAATTACAAATTCAGTCTACCATCTGTCAACTCAAATTTATTATTTCCACAGATAACATGTAATTTTTAGTCATACTTTCTAACCACCAGAGACATCACTTGTCTCTTAGTGCTTAAAGAACTTAAAGTGTAACAACATGTAATTCATTCTCCTGCCAAGGTCTTGTCTTAAATTTCTTCTTAAAGACACCAAAAGAGCAAATGGTATAGCTTGGTGATACAGCTCAATGGTAGAGCAACTGCATGGATTATGCCCCAGGTTCCAGTAACAAAAAAAAAGGAAGGAGGAAGGAGGAAGAGAAGAAGAGGAGGAGGAGGAGAAAGAACAGATAGACAGACAGAAAACCACAGCAAGGCAAACCATAGTGACCAAGAGAAAATAGAGTTGGCAGAATAAGAATAATTAGAGCAGATAAGAAAGAATTCAGGGAAATAAAAATGTTATCTTTATAATTCCGATGTTAGCTTAATTCATATGTATATGAAGATACATATGAAGGAATTTGGTGGAATATAAACTGAACAATAGTTTGCTACAATCTGAAACAAAAGAGTCAAGGATGGATGCTATGTTTTCTACTTTAACTAGTACATTAGGAAACTAATTTCAAAGCACAGTCTTGACATGGGTTTCTTGTTGAAACGTGAATAGATTGAGAAAATGGAATGAGAGTCAAGAACATATGCTGTTGGTCTGACTGCATGACAAGCAACTGGCATGCCTTAGTTGACTGATATGATTACAGTTACAAACCCAGAGGCTCACATACTGGAAATTTGCTGTCCAGATGTTGGCACCATTTTAGGAGTTTGTGGAGACAAATAAAGTGGAGCCTACTGGAAGAAGGTCACTGGGCTCTGGTCTTTGGAGTATCTTGTCTCAGGCCTTTCTTATTTTTATCTCTGCTTCCTATCTGCTCTTTTCTGCCACATGATTCTGTCCCCATGGGGTTTTGTTGTCCATGGACTGAACCGTTTGAAACTGTAAGCCAAAAATAAATTCTTCCCCCATTGAGATGCTGGTTTAATATATTTGGATCACAATGATACAGAAGGAACACATACCTGAGAAAAATGTGAGAACAAAATAGATGTTCAGTATGGAATGGCTGCACATACAGCAGGACTCCAGTTACATATTGTTACAGGGGCATATTCAAGGCAGTTAAAACCATACATTTTCTTAGAGGAGAAGAGAGGATAATCCCAAACTATACCTTCCTTCATGTAATTTGTATGGCTCACTTCTAGATTTAGCGTTGCTGACTTGGGATTCTTTATGTCATTTTTTTTATTCTCTCTCTCTCTCTCTCTCTCTCTCTCTCTCTCTCTCTCTCTCTCTCTCTCTCTCTCTCTCTCTCTCTTCTCTATGTGTGTATGTGTGTGTGCGTATGTATGATGCTTAATATCAGTTGTCAGTTTAACTGGATCTGGCACCAAACAAAACCCAGTTTAGATACCTCTCTGACTGATTTTCTTGAACATATTCTAAATGTGGACATCACATTCTGGACATCTGAAGGAAGCTTTTGCTATTTGGCCTACTTGCCTTCAATATTTTGTTTTATTTATGTGTATTGGTGTTTATCTGCATGGATATTTGTGTGCTGTGTGGATGTCTGGTGACCTCAGAAACCAGAAGGTTCTGGGTATCCTGGAACAGGAGTTACGTACACTTGTAAGACATCATGCGAGTGCTTAGAAACAAATCCAGATTTCTGCAAGAGCAGATAAGTGTTCTTAGTTGTTGAGCTAATTCTCCAGCCACTGCTCACCCTCACTATTATTGGCAAGCTCATCTATCCTGTTGCTGCTTTATACCTTTGTTGGTATTAGAATTAAAATTTTCAGGCTCCCAATGCAGACTGAAGACCAGCCAGTGCTCAAGGAACCCTCCATGCTTTCAATGCCAGTCTAAGATTGCTGAGACGTTTGGTCTTGTGGACTTGAAACTCTAGGATGCTATGGTTCCCCTGTATGAGACAGCCACTGGTGGACTATGTGGACCATGTTATATAGAGAAATTTAAGAAATCATCTTTTTTAATAGATTTATAATCATCCTATAAGCTTAATTCTGATGTTTTACAGAACCCTGAGTAATACAATGTGATTCTGACCAAATCTTTCTACTTAAAAATTGTAATTTCACATTCAGAAAGTAAAATTAATTTTCCAGTCATGAAGTCTTAGTAATATCTCATGTACATTCATACTCACTTGTCTAAAATTATATAAATGCATGGAACATGAAACCATATCTACTTAGTCTTTAGAAATTTTTTATTGGTGTTAAATTGTAACCTTTCTTCCTCAAATTTAATGAGTCTGCATACAATATTGTCAGGAAAAAGTAGCAAGTATCCTACTTTTGATAATTCAAAAAATGATAAGACATTACGCCTACTTGATTATAATGTGCCTAAAGGTCAATAAAATTCTAGTCAGTGCTAAAAATATTAGAACCAAGATCATCTATGAAATAATTTTGGACAATTTTATTATAACGGAAAGGGCAGAGACCCCTCAATTCATGTTTTGACCATTTCTATGGTATATTTATGTAACTAAAGTATATTTAAAAACATGTATTTTAGTAATATTGGTCAAAAATTAATTTCATACTTTACATCTGTCAATTCCACTGAAGAGGCAATCGGGATAAAGACAATTTCATCAAATCAATCAGTCTACCTTAATGTGTATTTCAAAATTATGTTTACTAAAAATTGAAAACAAGTGGGTTGAATAACACGTTTTATGAAAACACACACTTTTGTGTCTTTCCTCCAGTTTATTTTTTTCAAGTTTCTGTTTCTTCCACTATATTTTTCTTGTCTAGCTCTTTAGTTCCTTTACTTCATTTATCTTCAAACTTGTGTTATCAATTTGACCCTTTTAAAACATGATCTCTGAATGTTCTGAAATTTCATCTATCTCATTGTCCAGTACTGAGTTGTGAGACTGTGAAAGTGTCTTAGAAGATGCTTTCTCATATTCTCCTGTTTCTTTGTTGTGTTGTGTGCATTGGTTAGCATGGATATGTTTTCTAGGTTATATTTCCACCTAGTTTCCCTACATTGTATTTTATATGATTCAAGTTATCTTCATTTGGAATTATGTTTCCTGTTGCTAGTTAGGAGGAAGATAATTACAGCAATATATTTCATGTTTTACCATAAGCCTTTGTGTTGATTTACATTAAAAAAAAACTTTCATACTAATGTGTTCTTTCTCTTCAGCTGAACATAGTAACAGCAATACAAAGGCACTGTTGTGGAAATAAAATTTATAGTTTTTAAGAGATAAAATTATCCATATTTATGCAGTAAAATGAGGAAGGAATGTGAAGGTGGGGGAAATGGGAGTAAAGTAAAAGTGGCAAGATATATATGGGTTAGAGGAAGAAAGTGCAGGAAACGAACTATTGTATGTGTAGAGAAAACAGGGGTATAGAAAAGAAAACACAGTCAAGAAAGCCTTTTCCACCATGGCACAAGTTAAAAGACAACAAGCTAATAAAGGGTTAAACTTTAAATGATGGTAAGAAATTAGCAGTGGCATGAAATGAAACACTCTGCCCTTTGTTAGCATTTCTTCTTCATGGAGATGATATGGTTCCTCCTTCCTTAGATAGTTATTAACTTCATTCTCCATAGGCTGGTCAGGGCTACTAGTCTCAATAATTCAGAAAAGTTAAGTCAGTGTGTCCTTCCAGATCAGATGTGACCAAATTCACATTCTACTAGCATTTTTTGGTCTTCAATTACTCACCTGCAAATTGCAGCCCTATCTCTTACACTCTGGGGATCAGTCTTTCCTCACACAAGACTTCTTCACTCAAGAGTTTGATGGGTGGGGAGGGCCTGCCAACCATAGCACCTCTGTGCATTGTTAGAAGATTGTGCTGGGTTCTATGACATGCTTATAGAGATCTCACATAGTTCACCAGAGTAACAGAGGGATACTTTTTTTTCTGGTGAATATCCTTCCGTTTCAGCTTTCAGGTCCCAGCCCACACTTACACTACTCATGCCCTGCCAATCTTTCCCCATCCTGTGCTCTAAACAAACCTTACCAAGCTCTCAAGGGCTTTTCTACATTCTCTCCATAGTACTTGTGCCATTATCCCTGTACACTGTGGTACACTGTGGTACACTGGGGTACACTGTGTCTGGGTCAGCATCATCCTGTGACAAAGAACCCTGGCCAAAACAATTTAAAGAATCAAGGGGCTATTTTAGCTTACAGTTCTACCTCAATTAACCTAACCTAGAGAATCCTTCACAGACATGCCCAGAGGTTAATCTAATAAAGAGAACTATAGATATTGTAAAATTGATAATAATAACCTCCTACTGACCTAGAATTTCTTTGACAATCAATGCAGTGTGGTGGTTACAACTCAGAACACCACATTCATATATATGTTGGGGACTGTTTCCGGTAAGAATCTCTCCAATAGCATCCGATCAGCCTGCTGGAGTTTAGAAAAGAGTTTGTTTGTTAACTCAGCACTACTATGACTCCAGAGATAATAAAACTCTTCAGATGATTTCAAGTTACACTTAAAAAGTATTTCTAAGGGAGTGGAGGCATGCTATAAGGACTTAACAGAATCAGGCATTCATCAAGAACAGGCTTGCTCAACAAGTGTGAAAGAAAGAAAGTGGGTCTACGTACCAAAGTCTTTACTAGGGTCCAACTAGTTACCAGGGCTGGTCATGCATCAAGAATGTTAATAGATGAGATTTAGAAAAGGCAGAGAAGGTGCCTGAACTGGTTTACTCCAGTAATCAGATCAGTGAATACCCTGTCATCATAGAGCCTTTCTTCAGCAAATGATGGAAGCAGATGCAAAGATCCACAGCCAAACAACCGGCCGAGCTCCAGGAGTCCAGTAGAAGAGAGAGAAGAGGGATTCTATGAGCAAGGGACATCAGGATCATGATGGGGAAACCTGCAGAGATAACCAAATCAAACTAGTGGGGACTCACGAAATTTAGATCAACAGCTATGGAGCCTGCATGGGACTGGACTAGGCCCTTTGTATAGTGAGTCAGTTGTGTAGTGTGATCTGCTTAAGGGGCCCCCTGGCAGTAGGATCAGAATCCATCCCTGGTGCATGAGCTGACATTTTGAAGCCAAGCACTTATGAGAGGACACCTCATACAGCCTTGAGGTGGGGGGGGAGGGGGTTGGACCTGCCTCTATTATATGTACCTCCCTATACCTTACCTATGTAAGAAAAAATGGGGAGTGGGTTAGGAGGGGGAAACTGGGGGAGGGCCAGGAGGAGGGAAGAGGGGAATCTTTGGTATGTAACATGAATAAAAAATTTTGTAATTAAAAAAGTGAAAAAAAGAAAAGGCAGGTAAAAGTACAATGAACTTTTTTTCTGAAACTGTAAGGTAATTGCATGCAGTCAATTCAGCAGTGAGTCTATGATACTATGTCCAGTGGTTTCCCTGGAAGGTGATCACTAGGAGAAAATTGTAGCAAGTGGATAGATACATTGCTCCACAAAAGGAACTGAAAGGAAAAAAAAGACCCAAACACCTGGCAAAGGTAGAGGAATCCTGCTTGTGGTAATAGATGGACCATTAGACCTTCTAAATGAGTTCTAAGGCTAAGCAATATCAAATGGATGAATTCATTGTAATTATGAATTTATGCCTAGGTATCCATCATGTCTATCAAATTAGGCCATTGATTACTGCTCTGGGGATAGCATCACTGACTCAGTGAGTTGGCATTTAATAGGACACTGATAATGTCAATGTCCTCCTAATAAAAGTAAGGTTCTGAAAACCCATTTTAGCCCATCTCCCCTCCAAGGACTAGAGACTCTGAGGACTTTGCACAATTGTTGTACTCTCTTAGAAACATTTCAGAATGTTTTACTTCTTGAAAATTGTTTCTAAGTTTTCTTGCACTAAACATGAACTAACATGTGTGTGTAGATGTAACCAACCGTCTTATTAAATAAGAAACACAGAACCAATGCAAAGAAGAATGCCAAGAGATCAGAGCTAAGAGCCTTACCCACCTGCTGCTGGTAGCCTCTTAAGCCAAGAGACCTCTCTGAAAGAGACCTACTTCCTGTCTCTTTGTCTTTATATAGACTTTCTGTTCTGCCTTCTCATTGGTTGTAAACCCAACCACATGACTGCCTCATCACTGCTTGTATGTACAGCCCTCCAGGTATTCTATGGTATTGAGATTAAAGGCGTGTGTCTCCAATGCTGGCTGTATCCTTGAACACACAGAGCTCTGCCTACCAAGTGCTGGGATTAAAGGCATGCGCCACAAATACCCAGCTCTGCTATGGCTTGCTATTAGCTCTGACCTCCAGGCAACTTTATTTATTAACATACAAATAAAATCACATTTCAGTACAAATAAAATATTGTGTAATATTCATTGCCCCACTCAGTGCTCAACTAAAGAGAAGGTGGCAACAATCCATTAAAAATTTCAATTCCTCCTTTGTAATACACCGGCTATTAGAGACAGTCATAGAAAGTATTTTAAAAACATCAATGACTAATATCTTATGCCATAACTAAAGTTAATATGTATACCTCCATAGAATTCCACTCCTCAAAATATTGTGAGAAGACATATTGTTGAGAAACTCATAGAGAACTGAAGAATTTATTCAGAATATGGCTTTTCATTGATGTGAAGGCTGTGGCCTCTTGTATGCCAGGTTGTTTTTAATCATTTCAATATAATTTATTTGTTGAGACACCTTTGGAGCAGCTGCTTAATGTCATCAGCTAGTCCTTTGATCTCTTTTGGAAGTGCTCCCACGCTAAACTTACTTTATGGTCTTTGTGGGAATTTTGTTCACCAAGAAGGAATCAAAATTCTTTGGTTACCTTGAGAAGCTTCCATTACCTAACCAGGCCTGGGTATGGTTTCTTGAGAAAGTCAGTTTTCCTATTATCCATTCTCCTAGTTTGCTTCATGTTGCTCTGACAAGGCACCATGACAAAGGCAATCTGGGGGAAGGAAAAAGGTTTACTTGTTTTACACATTTTATAGTCCATCATTGAGCAAAGCCTAGATGAAAACTCAAGCCTGGAGCTTCAAGTAGAAACTGTGAAGGAACAAAGTATACTGGCATTTTCCCCAGGCTGGCTTGGCTTGGTTTCTTCTGCAACACAGGACCAACTGCCCAGAGTATCATGGTCCACAGTGGGCTGGCCCTCCCATGTCAATTAAGGAAATGCCCCACAAATGTGTCTATAGGCCCTTCTGATAGAGGCAATTCCTCAAGTGAGATTCTTTCTTCCAAAGTAGCTCTAATTTGTATCAATTTGACAAAAACTAACCATTACACTCTCCTTTGTCTCAATTATTATACTCTGAACAATTCACTTTTCCCTTTTCTACCCCAGAGTTATGCTTTGGCGGTTTTCTGATATTCCTTCTTAAAATTTATTATTGTTCTTAACTAGGAAGAAATAGGGGGAAGTGTGTTTAACCCACGTGGTCTGTGTGAAAGTATAACAACATTTTATTAATTGTCACACACACACACACACACACACATATATATATACATACATATGTATATACATATATAAATACATATGTATATACATATACACACATATGTATATGCATATATATATAAATATATATAATAAAGTCCTACATATTTATGGCCATATATTTTTCATGAAACTTTTTAGAAAGTAATTTTAAATACAGGACAAAGCTGAACAAATATACTGAGAGATCTCTTACAACCCTGTCTGCTGTGGGATGGTCTGTATATCAAATTACTCTGATTGGTCAATAAATAAAACACTGATTGGCCAGTGGCTAGGCAGGAAGTATAGGCGGGACTAACAGGGAGAAGAAAAGAAAGAACAGGAAGGCGGGAGGAGTCACTGCCAGCCGCCGTCTTGACAAGCAGCATGTGAAGGTGCCAGTAAGCCACGAGGCAAGGTATAGATTTATAGAAATGGATTAATTTAAGCTATAAGAACAATTAGCAAGAAGCCTGCCACGGCCATACAGTTTGTAAGCAATATAAGTCTCTGTGTTTACTTGGTTGGGTCTGAGCGGCTGTGGGACTGGCAGGAGACAGAGATTTGTCTTGACTGTGGGTAAGGCAGGAAAACTCAAGCTACACCTGTCACTTGGTCTCACTCATTTACATCCTTCACACAGTAGAATATTTATTATAATTGATGTACTGTCATGGACACATCTAAGGCCACAGTTTGCTCCTAATCTCTCTGCTGGTATCATACATTCTATGAATCTCTACAGAGCTACAGTGACATGTGTGACCATTAGCTTTATTCAGTAGAGTTTCATGCTCTGAAAAATCCTTTGTCCTTTATTCTCTCCCCCCCCCCGGCTCCCCCGCACTCTGGCTAGCTCTATTTTGTTCCTTGCCTTTATGTTGGCCTTTCCTGAAAATTCCTACAACTGGAATCATTCGATACATACTCCTTTCAGATCAGACACTTCATATGGCTGTATACATCTCATCTCCTCTTCATTTAACAATGCCATAGTACAGAGACACAAGGAAGGTAATCTAGATAGTCCAGTAATTGCTTTTGTCATAGACAATGTCAGATGGGCATTAGACTTTAAAAAGTTTCATTCAGGTTTGATTTCTTTTCTAGAATATTTCATAAAAATCTCTTTCAGGTTTATTTTGTATACCAAATTAGTTTCCTGTGTAATAATTATACTCTAGGACTAAATGTAAGAATCTATCAGCTTGTCATCAAGAGCAAAATTATCAATGTTTGACATAAAGTGATTTATGTGAGTTTTATGCTACATTCATTGATCAGAGTATTCCATTTAATTTACTAAAAAGCTTATAGATGTTTCTAATATTTTTAAATAGGCCTAGCCATTGCATTATTTACATACAAAACTGCTTTCTTTCTTTAAGTCAACTACTGTTCCTCCAATAACTGGCTCAATATTAGATTCTACTTATTACTTACATTTTTCTCATTTTTGCTGTTTTGTAACTCATGTACTTTTAGACACATTTTCTTCCAATAATTCAATGAATAAACCTATAAAGTATTGATAAATTCTTTTCATGGTATTATCTTCAGAACACTCAATTTCTCATTTAAAAATATGTTCATTAGTTGTTTAAGAATGTCTTACAGTGAGCTTTGAATATATCTACATCTTCTTGTTGGTAAGGAGATATATATTCTTGTGTGTGAAAATATGCATGCATATTTGTGCCTGTGTGCCCATATGTGTGCATGTGAGGGTGTATTTGTGAGTGTGTATCAATGTGTTTCTGTATGTGTGTGTGTGTGTGTGTGTGTGTGTGTGTGTGTGTGTGTGTGTGTGTGTGTAGGTATCAATGTCAAGTGTTTTTCTCATGAGAGCTATCCATCTTATTGTTTGAGACAGGGTCTCTCAATGGGCTGGGACTCATTGATTAGTCTGGATGTGCAGAGAACCCCAAGAATCCTTTGGTCTTAATCACCTCAGCACTAGGATTAAGAGCTTTAACATAGGATCAGATACAAGTGCAGATCATTGTGTGGCAAGCACTTTAGAAACAGAAATATCCCCACAATCCTTTCTATTCCACATTAGTGTTCAACAGCATTTTAGCAACTCAGTTTTCCTTTTTTTAGGGTCCAAAGATGTTTGTGCACATTTCAATGCTATGATGAAAATAAAATGAAATAAAAATAATAACCATCATTATCTCAATGTACTTTTGCTTAATATCAATTAATCAAATAAATATAAACACATATGACTGTTGTTGCTAGGATTTGGGAGAACTCCTTTGTGGTTGCTAGATGGTAAGAAAATTATTGTCCCCTATTAGGGTTCTCAGTCTTATTAATAAAGGAATTTAAAAATGAACTTAAACTGAATTTTTAGGGCAATATTAATAGAGTTTAAAATAAAAAATACCCCAGGGCAGGCAAGCTGTAAATTTCAGAAGCTGTCCAAATGAAGGAAATGGGGAACAGAAATGACAAAAAGCCATGACTTTTGAGTGATGCTAGCCTAGATGTCAGTCATGTGACAACAGACAGGCATTTGGTGTGCAGGAGTACCTTAAAGAAAGAATGATGCTTATTTAGAGAAAGTTTGCTCAGAAAAGAAAGAGAAGGATGAAAAAGTTATGCTTTGCTGAGATATTCAGAAAAACAAGAAGACTGACAAAGAAGTACATCTGTGCTCAATAAAAGACTTCTCTAGAGGTCGGAAATTTGGGGAGGAAATGCACATTATATCATTAAGGGTAAAATTATTCTATTCTGTTTATCTCTTTAGTATGGTTTAAGATGAACCTGACATTCCTGGGGTGGGTCAATTGGCCAAGTGATTCCCTAGGTAGGTCCAACTAGAATGTTAGGTTTTCAGACAGACCAAAAATTTTATTCTCTTAGGCAAGTTATATCATAATGGGTCTTCACTGCTATGATAATACTATAAAAAGATAAAACCCTCCCACCCTAGGTTCTCATAAGAAGATTAGTTTACCAGATAATATGCAGAGAGTAAGAGACCTTCGAACACTCAACTGTAAGAAGATTTTGTCTCCATAGAATGCCTCCTCTCAGAGCTCAATGAACCCTATAGATGAGGAGGCAGAAAGAGTATAAGAGCCAAAGGGGATGGAGTTCACCAAGGAAACCAGGTCTTCTAAATCAACAGGATCCGCAGATATATGAACTCATAGAGACTAAGGCAGCATGCACAAGACATGCATAGGTCTACACCAGGGGGGTTCCTAGAGGTGAAAAAAGAAGTGGATACCTGCCCTCATCCCTAACCTAAAAGTTATGTTTAATATATACCTACAAATGAAAACTTTGCTTTCTCCAAGGGAGACTCACGGGAGAAACAAATTATTATTTTGCTTGTTTGTTTATTCTTCTCTCATACAATACATCTGAACCTCAGTTCCCCTCCCTCCACTCCTCCATTTCCCCCTCTCCCCACTCCTATCTCCCTCTGATCTAGCATTGATCTTTCATTTCCCTTCAGAAAACAGCAAGCCTCCTAGGGATATTGATTCCTTACATAGTGTTCATCTTCAAAAGAGTCAATATTTCATTTAAAAATATTATTAGGCACTTAAGAACTTCTTACAATGAGCGTTGACCATATTTACACTTCCTTGTTGGTAATGGGATGTGTCTTGTGTGTGAAAATATGCATGCATATTTGTGCCTGTGTGCCCGTGTGTGTGCATGTGAGTGAATGTGACTAATCTTATTGTAACTTGCTAAGCCCTGTCTGGTTGATATCCCTGGGAGACATGCTCTTTTCCAACAAAGCATAGCAAGCTACAAAAATGACTAGGCACATACCTTTGTATCAAGGCTGGAAGAAGCAACCCATTTGAAAAAAAGAGTCCCAAGAGCAGACAAAAGAGTCAGAAACACTCCCACTCCCACTGTTGAGAGTCCCACAAAAACTACAAGCTACACAATCACAACTTACATGCAAAGGACCTAGCACAGACCCATGGAGGCTCCATAATTGCTGTTTCAGTCTCTGTGAACCCCTATGAGCCCTGTTTAGTTGATTCTGTGGGCCATGTTCTCCTGGTGCCCTTAAGGGTAGCTTCATAGCCAGCAGTAGATGGCCAATAGAAAACAAACTCAATGGTACCTTTGGAGGTTCCTTAGCTCATAATACCATTCCAGTGTTTTATTTCTGTTTACATTTCTTTTTTATTGTAATTTTTCCTCTGTCTTTTATTGTAAAGGTCCTTTGTGTATATAGTATGGCTTCCAGTTTAGTGGGTTTTGTTTTAATTTTTTTAATGGACTCCTGAATATGTGAATGAGTAGATCTTTGATTCTTGTGAACCTTCTCTTTGGCTCTTTTCCTTCTGTTGGTTTGTCTTGTACAACAATGATGCATTAGTTTTTGTTTTATCTCTACATTATTATATTTACATTATATAATTCATATTCCCTTAGAAGCCTGTTTGTTTTCTAATAAGAGACAGAAAGGGATTGGATTTGGATGGGAGGGGAGGTGGGGAGAAACTAAGAGAAATAGGAGAGAAAACTATAATCAAGATATATTATGTGAGAAAATAATCTATTTTTCAATTACAGGAAAATCAGAGGCATTGAACTGTAAAAACAAACAACCAAAACCAACAGATATTAGTGCATTTGGGAGACTCGAAGGAAGGAACTTTAACTGAGTGCAAAAGAGGGAAAGGTTACTATACTTGGGAAGAAAATAAAAATCTGCTCAAAATAAACACAGTTTTTCATTATGATTGGGACAAGGCAGGCTCTAAAAGCCTGTGTCTTCATCCCAAGAAAATTGGAAATCTGTTGAGAGTAAAGCAGTAGAGACATGGTCAGGTCCACATCTAAAGAATGCTAACTTTTCTGTCATTGGTTTAAAAGGTGACAAAATGAAAACATAAACAAAAAGGCCAAAGAAATGTGGAGCTGACTGATCAGATGGAGGAGCTGGCAATCATAGGGGAATCTTTGGGAAAAACTGAAGTGAACCACTGAGGATCTGGGGAGGGGGAAGGGCTTGGTATGGTGAACAAGAGGAAATTTTAAGATGTCAGCAGAAGAGGGCATTGAGATCTACTCTTGAAATGATCTCAGGGCATCACTAAGGAAGGGACAGTAAATCTTCATCTTAGTTTTCTGGCATATACTACTGAGGCAAGTGACAGGACTCTTGAAGCTTCTCTCATAAAAGTAGTGCCTTTGATCCTGAACACATTGATTGAATTTTATGTGACAGAGAATGTGCCCCTACACAGAGAAACTACCAGGAATGTCACATTTTCGATGCCAGAGATGTGTAAAAACTTATATTTAAATAAGAAATATTCTTAACACATTCCCAAATATTTAATTTTATTTTCTTCATTCTAATGCTAAATATTCTAACTAGCTTGATAAACTCTTAGTTTCATCTTCTGTGTGTCTTTATTCATCTATTTTCTATTTTATTTTATTTTTAATTTTTGGTACATAACACTTAAGGGAAGTATTGAAATTTAGCTACATATCCTTATTTTGGTGAGAAAGGAATAGTCATTAAACATAATAATGACTTTCTTACCTTTTTTACAGTCATTAAAATACTGAAAATATTTTCAAGTCTGGCAATTATCAAAATAAGCAGTGAAATGATATTAAGGTGTGTTTCTTTAGAGTTGCTTATTAACTTTAAAGTTGTGATAGATAATTAAATGTGATAAAAGATAGTTTTCTAATAATTAGCTAAGAGGCAAAAAAAAAAATAAAAATGAAAACCATCCATAATCGCAGGGCAGCGATGGCACACACCTTTAATCCCAGCACTCGGAAGGCAGAACCAGGCAGATCTCTGTGAGTTCGAGGTCAGCGTCTCGAAAAAAACAACAAACAAAAAATCCATAATCAATGAAGTTTCTGGTGAAAATATAAGTGTGTGTAACTTCCTGAAATGTGTTATATTACCAGAAACTAAATCTCAAGTCTTTCTTCTAATATAAAACAGTCCTGAATTTTCTGGGCCTTTCAGAATCTCTTTATAGCTGTAAAAGATGAAATACTTGACCTCTGGCCTCCTCAGAGCCTGCTTCGGCTCTGGTGATTGAAATTGAGGGTATTCATATTTCAATGTATATTCTATTTACTTCATACATGTCTGTCATTAGTTGTAAGCAGTGTGTGAGCACAAACAATCTTGATGCTTCATTCTTTCACTAGTGTTAGCAATTTACTGGCTCCTGCTGTGTACCCGCATGAGGTGTGTGTTAGGGGGCAAGATGGGAAGTGGTGGTAGAGCATAGTTATGCTGAAAGGTCAGCATGGTGACCCCTGAGTCACAGCAGCTCAGTGCATAATGCATTCTGCTGGTAACACCTCTCAGGTCTTTCAGCAGATGTTCACTGTTCTCAGCCCCATTGGCTTGGCATTCCTATGAAAGCAGAAATTTTTAATTCATGTCTCAAACATATGGGGCTGTCAGTGAAGCTGGATAGAAACATAGATATGCCTCATTTGCATATAATGATGATAAACGGCCCAGATACTATAGAATATTCCAGGGGGAGACCCTCACACGTTTTATAAACATTAGACATCAGCACATATAGGAGGTAAGATATCTGCCAGATCATGACATATAAGTCTGCTCCTCAAAAATCATGCTTTTATTTCTATCCAAATAAGCTTTATACTTGAGCAATTATGGAATTAACATAGTTTATCTTACAATATGTCCCCATGTTGTTAAGAAAATCTTAAGTCAATTAAAAATATAAAATCCAATGTTTTCAAACAACTCAAAAATGGCGTTTTATGTTAGAATATGGGCCTGAAACTTTAGCCTTATTCCATAGTCTGAATCAGTCTATTCCTCTTTGTAGTTCTTTCTGAGACAGAGAGTTAAGAAGCAATTTTGCAGGGACTTGACAGTACTCAGTTTATGGTACCTGGCTCCTTCATGTTCCTTGTCAAGTATGTTATGGTAAACTAAATCATATGATATGCCCACCATTTCTAGAGGCTCTAGAAATCAGAACTGTCTTTTGTTCTGTTGATTAGGCTGAGTCCCTAAGGAAAACTGTGAAAGCATTTGGTTCAGAAATGAAGGCTGCTCTCTGCAGAGGCTCCTCTGGATTTCCCCTACTATCCTTCTTATGTATCACTCTCTCCCTATCTTGCTCTTATTCTTTGTGTTTCCCATTTTCAGTCTTAATAAAGCTTATCTCTAAGCTGTAAAGCCATATTATGTTTAGGTATCCATATTGTACAGATGCTGTCTAACGCTTTTGCTCTTACCTGGAGTGTTCAAAATTACCTTGAGATACTCTTCCACTATAATAAACCCATTCCAGAGGGTAATTCATATGCTGGCATTGTTTTTGTGACTAACTACTTGGGAACTTTTAAATAACCTTTTAGCATTTTATTACCCCAATACTCAATTAAATATGACTATCTATCTATTTATCTATCTATATATCTATCTATCTACCTCTATCATCTATTTATCTATATATCCCCCTGGATTCTTATTCCTTCAAAATTTTTTTGTCATAAAACAGATCTGTTCCTTATTATGACACAGTTTCTTGACATAGTTCACAAATACACCCAAACTGAAGACATGAGGGAATGCTATGAATCCTACTTTTAAGTCATTCGTGAAACATAGCTTAAGTAGTTTTGAAAAAAAAAAAACTATTGATTAAGCTCTTATTGTATTAGAAATGCATAAGAAGAAGGTATTGTATTAGGGACTTTTTCCTCACTATGTGACATTACAGTATCTTGGGCTTTGCCCCTGATAGTCATGACTACTTGGGCAGAGCACTATAGTAAAAATCAAGTCTATCGTAATGGTCAATCCAACATATGCCTCTGAAGATATTTTCTAGTTTCTTGCCACAGTGTTGTTTTGTGCCTTCAAATTGGCAATTAGCCAGGAATGCTGCAGCTCTTCTTAGGATTTCCATTGTGACAGAGAATTTTATTTATATGTGCCAAAGAATCATACATATGATAACATTTTACAGACTGAGCAGGTTGTATTTATGTATTTAAGAACATATATGTATATGTACACATATATGTATGTAACAATAATTAAAAGTAAAAGAGGTCATGAATTTGAAACAGAGTAAGAAAAGGAGGGTACATGGGACAGTTTGAAAGGAGGAAAAGGAAGGGGAAAATAATGTAGTTATTTTAGAGTCTCAAAAAAACCCTTATTTATAAAAGAATCTAAAATGAATCAGCTACATAATTTTTGCTTAATATCGTTTATAACTTTATCTGAAATTGTTATATTAAGCAGGCTATTTAATAGAATAATAACAAACCCAAGATCAACTGAGGCCTTGGTCTTTTTGCTTTATCTGCTTTGGTGGAGCAGTTTGAAGGGAAGTTGTGATTGAGCTGGTCTTCATGGGAAAGCAAAAGAATCAGACTGCAGAATTTTGGAAGGCTTTGTGAGACAAGCATTTAGTGAAATAAGGGTACTATGTGTTCCCCTAAGTCCAGCAGCTGTCATATTTAATGATCTCATCTGTACTCTGATAAGAAGACTTCCTGGACAAGAGACCAAAAATGGGAAGAATTTCTGTCATTGCAATTTGTATACAATTGGATGACTTTGCACAAGTGGAAATTTCCAAGAACCCAACAGAGGCACCAAGACAGAAAGTAAAACTGAAATTATGCCATAAACTCAGAAACCATAGTTATTCTGATATACAGAGTATCTTCTTACCCTTATTTCTTTTCTGAAGGACAAGGAGCAAAGATAGCCAAAGGATCATGTGAAGATGATCATCTTTGGTGGGGACAGAGTCACTAGATAACACAGTGGCAGAAAAGGGGCAGTGGGTGGCTGATTTCAGTCAACCATTCACTCAGCTAATAATTTAAGTCTTAGGTGCTCAAAATATAATAGTGTGAAAAAAAGTATGTAACTGAAATTTTGGATAAGTACCATTTTTAAGAAGATTTAACAACTGAATAATCACAACTGTTAAAGAGTAGGTCATGACATTGTGCAAGAAACTAGAAGAACCAAGGAAACTACATTAAATTGACATATGAAGGGGGAAAACTAGGCGGGGAAGAAAAAAATTAAAAAAAATAGTAAAAGTATTTTATGGTGGGACTAAGAATTGTGTCCAGTTCAGCTTTGCTGAAGCAGTCTCTCAACAGAGGACTGAAGAATATGTTATTTATAGCAAATGAAAACACATAAATAAAAGGCCTTTGACTGACAAGTCATACATCACTTCTGATTTATAATATTTCCCACTCTAACATTTGTTTGATCTACAGTGCATAATTGTGGTTCTTCAAACTCGTTAGTAAACTTCTGCAGCTGAGGACAGAAAGGTCACTTTGACAATTTTTTTTTAATCTAAAACGCTATCTGATAGTCCTTTAATAAATCTCAGCCTCGAGCACATCTCAAGGAAATTGGAAATTATAGAAGTTACGCTACTCTCTGTCATTACAGGCCTGAACTTGACAGGTAAAAGAACTGCATTAAAATACAAAGAAACAGGGGTAAAATGAAGGTTCCTTACAAACAAAAGCAATCTCCAAGAAGAGAGTTTAGTGGAAAACAACATCACAGACTGCACGGTTCTTTCATTAAGACTGTCAGATACATTTTCACCGAGCCGGAGATTTCTTTCTGGGTTTTGGCTTCTGTGGTAGAGGAAGTTTCATCTTTTTCCTTGGTGGTTTTCTGCTTTCATTTATAAATCTGAGCCAAGCCAGTGATCTATAGTTTTTCATCATGGGCTTACATTTAAGAATTACAGTCGAAGTATTCAAATCAGCTGCTCGACGGAGGCGCGGCTGGTCAGCCTGCACAGTTTGTGGCTGGTAGGATCTCAGGCAGCATGAACACAAATGGCCACGGGGAACTAGATGATTAGCTGTGCAGAAATGCTGACTGAGGAGATCTTTCCTGACAAAGTGGACCACACTTTGCCAAGCACCACACTTCCTGGCCTCTGGTCATCATCATTCAGCTCTTCTCTGAGGACAACACTTTTATCTTCTTCCTATGAGATCATGAGGTTTATTTATTTATTTTTTTTACACACAATCTTTTCACTTAATATAATGCTCAGTTTCATCCATTTTGCTGTAAATGGCAGAATTTCTCATTTTTATGGCTGAATGTTATTTCATTATGTATACATGCCACAAGAAAATCCATATATTAGATATAAACATATCCCAGTAATTAAGAAAGGTACAGAGCAGGAATGTAATATTTGAGATAAGATGAAGGAGAAATACATGCACATATAAACAAACACCTGCCATGCTGTGTAATCAGATGCTGGACAAAAAGGAATCAATATTACATCTCTGAATTGTCAATATGCAACGGAAGCAGAAGCAGATCAATAGCTCTGTTCTTGGCTTCTAGGCTATCCTGTGTTTGCCTGTAAAAAAATTTTTCACATCTATATTGAGAAATGATATAAACTACACCAGATTTCTAACACTGACCATGCAAACAAGATGCCAGAAGCCAGAAATTAAATTGTTGATCAAAGCCCACAAACCTCTGTCCCCAAATTCAGCAACACTGTGTTTTAAAGGTTAAGAAAATAATTTGTTCTCAGCAAAAAAATGCTATGCAAGGGAGGAAACTCATTGAGCAAGAAAAATAGGTGAAATTTGTCATGAGCTTATAGTTTGACGCGGTGGAAGAAGGAATGCTGCAGAGAACCTATGTAAAGCTAAAATAAAGCCATACAGTATTTATCTTTTGTAGCTGGAGTTTTCTCCAGTCCCACTCGGGACCCTGCAGTTCCGCAGCCCACTTATAAAATACTCACTCAGAAGCTCATACTAATTAAAATTCCTTGGCCATTAGCTCAGGCTAACTATTGACTAGCTCTTATATCCTAAACTAACCCATTTCTATTCATCTGTAAGTTGCCACGTGGCTTTTGGCTTACCAGTACTCTTATATTTCACTTCCTCTGTGTCTGGCTGGCTATTCCTGACTCAGCCTTCCTGTTCCCAGAATTCTCTTTTCTGCTTGTCCCGCATATACTTCCTGCCTAGCTACTGGCCAATCAACGTTTTATTTATCAATCAACCAGAGCAACACATTCACAGCATCCCCAGCAATCTTTTACCTAAAAGACAGATATTTTGCTAAAATAGTTGTAGTAACAATGCATTGATTGTTAAGCAGATAAGGATCAAAGAAACAGGTAACATTCAATTTGGACATATGTGAGAGGCAAGCTAGGAACTTATAAAATAAATATAAACACATGTTTCACTATATTTTTATCTGAAGATGGATCTTTGTTTAACATTTACTGGAACATCCCCTCTACTATTATTTTAAAGAAGTAAAGTCAAGCCGGGCGGTGGTGGCGCACGCCTTTAATCCCAGCACTCGGGAGGCAGAGGCAGGCGGATCTCTTTGAGTTTGAGACCAGCCTGGGCTACCAAGTGAGTTCCAGGAAAAGGCACAAAGCTACACAGAGAAACCCTGTCTCGAAAAACAAAAACAAAAACAAAAAAAAAAAAGAAGTAAAATCAATCTGCTAAATGTAGAGATAAATGAAATTGTAATAAATTCCAAATTACAATCAAAGAAGTCAGCAAAAGAGGAGTAAATTAATATCGTGCATCAAAAGAGAACAACTGAATTCATGGAACACATTAATGAAACTGTATCCACAATACATTTTAATGTGTGCATTACAAACACAGCAATTTAAAGATAGATTGTGATTGATGACTTAAAATACAGCAATGCATCATACTAAAGCTGGGGTTCTGTATTGTTTTCAAAGTTGATAGTTCAAAATAAGGAAAATGAAGAGAGGTAAATAAGAAATCAGATAACAATAACCAGGTCAGTTCTCCAAGGCACAGAAAAAATTACCAAATATCAAATATGTGTAAATGTAAAAACAATGTATCAGAATATGTGAGACAAAGCCAACCAAAGTGAAGAAGGAAAAAAAAATCCTGCTTTAGTCAAAGGCATCACTTAAGAACAGATGCTCAACTGGACCACTTCCCCACAATCAACAGCTGATAATTCCCAAGACAGAAACAGCAGGCCTAACTGCTGGGTAGCATCTGAATTACATCTCTGGTCTAGGAGGGAATGTGACTTTCTGAGTTACTCAGATATCCTTATTACTACTTTATGACTATCTAAACCCAGTATCAGGAGACCTAAGATTACTGGGGAGCAGGAAGCTGCAAATGCCATTGCCCTTTCCTGTAAGAGTCAATTCAAAAGGACTTGTCAACTACTTGGACAGGAAAAAATAGCACCTCAAAAAGATGTATGTTTTCAGATACATTTAAAGACAGTATAACACTCGCCAAGAATGTAAATCAGCAAATGGTTTTGTTGAGAGCTGTCTGTTCTCAACCCCATATTCTGTATCTTCTGTACTATGTGTCTCTTATAAATTCTTTCCATTGAAATCATAGACAGGGAGCAGAGACTGAAGCAAGATCTCAATGAACACCACACATCACTTTTAGTAGCTGACAGACAAAGCAGAAAGAAAAATCAGGAAGGATAGAGCTAATGTGAACAGTCCTGATAATCAACTACATTTAACCAACATAATGATGTACTCCATCCACTGACATTAGAACACAGATGCTTTCTATACTCACATGCAATAGCCAACAGGACAGATGACTTTAGGGACATAAAACACACTTTAACGAAGTTAAAATGGCATAAATAATAGAAAGCAGTTTATAGATCACAGCAGAGTGCAGGTAGAAATCAATGAAAAGAGATATTTCAAAATGTCATCTTTTTTTTCCACCAGAAATTACCTCTTCTTTATATCATACATGGGTCACAAAAATCTCGAGACAAATTGAAATGTTTTGAACTAAGTGGAAAAATACCTTAAGGGCTTTTGTAGGACTGAGTAATGGTAATACTTAGAGGCTAATTTGGAGCAGTCAGTGCAAGTGCTGTGTAAGCAGAAACCCAAATTCCATAACCTAAGCTTCCACCTAGAGAAAGGAGAACAATTTATGCCTTAGTCAGGTAGGTGACAAACAGTGCCCCAATGACAGCAAGAGTCCATACAATTGTACACAGAAATCTACAGGACAAAAATTAATCTAGACAAAGGATCATTCATTGACGATATCAGCTAATTGATAGACCTGTACCTACATTAATCAAGAGAAACACACACAAGACCCAATCCATCAACAGTGAGATGACAGAGCAGTGGTTTCTCTCTATCCCACAAATGTTAAAAAGCTAATGAAAAAATTCTAGAAATTATTTGTCCCTCAAAGTTGACACATTAATAAGGCTGACAAAATTCTCTACAAAATTGAGGGTCACCCAAGGAGAAATCCAGGACCTGAGCAGATCTGATGACAGTGAACCCCTTTCCCAGACAGGAATAGCATCACCTTTGGCTTTGTTTATACATTGTAGCAAATATTAGGATTATAGTGATACTGGTTCTCATTCTCTTTTCAGAACAGAAGCCATAAATAACATTTCCAAGTCAACCAGTGAATCAGAAAGTTGCCTAGTGTGAATTTTAGCTGGAGAATTCAAAAGGCCCAAATAATCTCTTTTATATATGCATGTATATACATGCATGTATGTGTGTGTTTATACATATATAGGTTTAGGAAGTGATATGTACAGATAAGAATGCTTAGAAATATTTATAGCTATGTATATCTGGATATTACTATTACTACATTCACTAATTTATGGATTTGTTAGCACTGGGAGCCCAGAATTGAACACATCTCAATAACAATAGTATTATTTGTTAACCAGACCTTGTCTTTAATACATTTAGTAAGAAAGGATTCTATGGACAAACATCTCATTCTAGGATTGGGGTAGGAAATGTCTAAAATGAGTTTATGACATCTTGTAGTAGAAAAGTAATAAAATGAACAAAGCAACAATAATAAACATGCCCTTTACAGTCAGGAGGACTGATATGTGGCAGGGACATAGGCACAAACTGAAAAAAAAATCCTGTGGCTAAATCTAGAATAATTTGGGTGGTGTAATAAGATAGTATATTACAGTCTGGATTATAACTCAACCTCAATGATGTAAATGAAGGGGTGAATGAATTAATGAGAACCAGACAAACATACCTGCCAATAACGTCTACTCATTTGGAAGGTGAATTGCACCCAGCAAGACAGAACTGTGGCCTCTTGCTTGTAGACTTTGCAAGTGACTTCATTCCATAGAAGGCAGGATGGAGAAATCTAACTCTTCCTTATCTAGGTTGTCATGGTTACTGTTGGCATGGTAAAAGATCTTGATAATATACACCACTGACATAAAGTAATGAAAAAAGGACAGTCGTCTTCTTCCCTTACACTTATGGCATGATCATTTTTAAGCATACATGAGAAAAACTTGAAATTCCAGCAGAAGGCCAGGATAAAAAATAACCCAAAAAATACATCACAAAACATTCAAGATCACCCAAAACAATAATATTCTCACAAAGTACCACCAACCAAAGATGCCTAAGGAGATTTAATCATCCAATACACCATGAAATCCTGGAACGAATACTGAAAAGTAGGTATGTCGTTATGCATTTTTTTTTTGTTTTTTTTGACCTTTTTTTCTTTTATTTTACAATACAATTCAGTTCTACATATCAGCCATGGATTCCCTTGCTCTCCCCCCTCCCGCACCCCTCCCCTCCCTCTCTGCCCACCCCCCATTCCCACCTCCTCCAGGGCAAAGCCTCCCCCCGAGGACTGAGATCAACCTGGTAGACTCAGTCCAGGCAGGTCCAGTCCCCTCCTCCCAGGTCCAGCCAAGCGACCCTGCATAAGCCCCAGGTTTCAAACAGCCAACTCATGAAATGAGCACAGAACCCAGTCCCACTGCCTGGATTCCTCCCAAACAGATAAGCCAATCAACTGTCTCACCCATTCAGAGGGCCTGATCCAGTTGGGGGCCCCTCAGCCATTGACTCATAGTTCATGTGTTTCCATTCGTTTGGCTGTTTGTCCCTGTGCTTTATCCAACCTTGGTTTCAACAGTTCTCACTCATATAAACCCTCCTCTTTCTCACTAATTGGACTCCCGGGGCCTACCCATGGATCTCTGCATCCAGATCCCTCAGTCATTGGATGGGGTTTCTAGCACAATTAGGGTGTTTGGCTATCCCATCACCAGAGTAGGTCAGTTCGGGCTGTCTCTCAACCATTGCCAGCAGTCTATTGTGGGGTTATCTTTGTGGATTTCTGTGGGCCTTTCTAGCACTTTGCTTCTTCCTATTCTAATGTGGTCTTCATTTATCATGGTCTTCTATTCCTTGTTCTCCCTCTCTGTTCTTGATCTAGCTGGGATCTCCCGCTCCCCCAAGCTCTCTTTCCCTTGACCCTCGCCCTTCATTACCCCCACTCATGTTCAGGCTGTTCATGAAGATCTCATCCATTACTCCGTCATTGGGCTATCCCCGTGTCTTTCTTGGGGTCCTGTTTTCCAGGCAGCCTCCCTAGTGATGTGAGAAGCAGTCCAGTCATCCTTGTTCTACCTCTAGTATCCTCCTATGAGTGAGTACATACCATGTTTGTCTTTCTGAGTCTGGGTTACCTCACTCAGAATGATATTCATGGTTAAAAATTAGTGTTGGAACCTAGTATGTTGTCATATTTTTACCCTAGCACTTGGCAGGGAGAGGAAAGGAGCCACTAGTTCAAATCCATGCTGGGCTACAGAGTAAGACCCTGTCTCCAAAAGAAACAAAAACAAGGAAAGACAAAAAGTATTGTTTGACCAATCACAGCAAATGTACTATGTAGAATATGCTAATAATGAGGGAATCTAGGGGCAGGGTACAAAAAACATCTATTCCATCATCACATAATTTTGCTTTGATTTTGTTGTGTTGGTTTGTACTGCTTAGTTAAGACAAAGTATTCTAAAATTCAGAGAATTTTCAAAAGCTTATAGACATGTCTTATATTAACAATAAATGCACAATTTTTCTATACAGTTTTTTTTTGTTAGGAAAACTTCTAAACTATGTGAGTTACTGAATTTGAAAGGCTAATATTTCAAAGCCAGGCATGGTTACACATGATTATGATTTCATTCCTTTGGGAGCAAAGGCAGGGTGATTTGGGACTGGACAACACTTGAGCTACATAATGATAATTTTTCTGAATTTTTGAAGAGGCAGGGGTTTTGGGGGAGGAGAATTTTAATAACATTTGGTCTAATACTAAAATTACTTACAAAGTTATTAAGTAGTGTTGGCATGTGGAATGCAGACATGGCCATTTTTCAGAGCTTTCTCTACAAACAACTATATTTGAATTCTTTTTATGTGTAAAGCTTTTCCCATAAAGAAACAAAACATATAAAGTTTCATGATAATCTCATGTGTAGTTTCCTCCTTTCATTTCATGAAAGCAAGCCTCAAGCAAGGTGTAACTTGGAAATCTATCTAGAAACTCGGGTACATCAAGTATCATATAAAAATAAAATTATACTATTTATTTTGTGTCCTTAGGTTTCATGTAATTGGAAAACTTTTCTGCACACAGAGATATACTGAAGATTTTAAAATAATTCCTGAACTACATATGTGACAAAATATATTTTTCGAAATTTTAGATGTTTCAGATTATCAAACATAATACATACTTATATATAAGATAATTATTTGGCTCTAATACCATCAATGTATCAGACATTTATCATAAAATGTTAGCTTTTCACAGCATCCATGCCATTATCTATGGAAAGAATTCAGAAATAAGAAATGCAGTGTTTAATGGAGTATAATCGTGTATGCTGTGAAGAATGGCAGCATGCCAAGATGTAAAGAATAATTCCCCGATGCTGCAGCGACAGAAAGGAAGCTGCTTTTGATAAGTAAACACAAACGGCTTCTTACTTCCTTTGTTCCCGAATCACAGCACTAACCTCAAAAATAACCAGCAATAGTAAAACTCAAATTATTCTCCACTTGTAGAAATGGAAAATGAGATTTTGAAGAAATTTCTGAAGTAAACACTGAAGTCACAGGACTTCCCAGCAATAGAGGAAACAAAGAGCTTAATCTTGGGGGAATTGTTTTCCCCCAAATACCCTGTCTTTTATGGAAATGTTTTGCTTTCCTTATTTTAAACTCTTCAAAGCTGTGGTACCCTGGGAGCCCTGATCACCTATCAAGTATGAAGTAGCAGTAGAAGCAGCATGCTACCCAAGGTGCTCCCTGGTGAGGAGCTGAGCAGAGCATCTGTGGTGATGCTGTCTTCAAGTCCTTTAGAGTGGGTCTTCTGAGTGTAATTGCACTTCCAAACAGGCCAGAGAGGAAAAATATGAAGCAAGTTTGTGTTAGAATCTGAAACGTGACTTTCTCTATAAAGTCTGAATATATATTCAACTGATCTATAGCTTAAACCCTCACCAATCTAGCTGGAGTTATGGCACCAGTTGTCTCTGCACAGGCTAGTTGATACTGCTTCTCCTTTGGTCACAACTGTAAGATGAGAAAAGTACATCTATAAGCAAGCTGTAAACAACTGTAGTGAGCAACACCCTCCTTACCGCTCATTCTGTTGAGTCTAAGTGTCATCTTATTTCTTCAATGTCCTGACTCCAAGCTATTCTTCTCAGATTATTATATTCCTTGTCACAACCATTGGATCCATGTCTATCATCAGTCAAATGGTGGATGGGGTGCCTGCCATACATCACCTTGATTGGCTAATGTAGACTTTACCAACTATAATTATTCAAGAGATTAAGGTAGTAAGGTAGTGAGATTAAGAGAGTGAGGTAGTAAGATGGCTCAGAGGGTAAAGACATTTAATGCCAGGCTTGATGATCTTAGTTGGATCTCTGAAGGCCATAGAAGTAGTAAAGTATGGACTCCAGCAAGTAGTTCTCTGACTCCCCGTCATGTTTTCCATGTGTGTGTGTACGTGTGCTGGCCAGCAAGATCTAGGTCGTCTCCTGTCTCTGTTTCCCAGCATTGAGTGCAAGATGTGTACTACTGTCTTGAGATTGTTGAACATTTGCTGTGACTCAAACTCAGGCCTTGCTTGCACAATCAGCATATTACTGACTGATCTATCTGCTCAGCCTCCTACTTTGAACCTTTTATTCCCTTCTTTAGTTTTAATTATCATGTAGGATTTGATTTACATGATACAAATTTCTCCTTTTTTGGCATATCTGTTATACTTATTTTTAATTTCTATTAGTGGTTCATGGCTTTGCAATTAATCCAAACCTCTTTCAAGTAGACTGATGCTAGTCAATGGGCAGGTAAGGGGTGGATAGATGTTCCTTGGAGTAGAGGTTGCTGGTTCTTCTCATCTGTCCCTTAGAACATGGTTGTACTCCACTTCATTTCTGTAAGCTATAATCTCAGAATACATTGTTTCTATAATTACCTTAATAAACTACCATCTGTTAAATCAATTAAGAATAAGAATAGTAAAATGTTATTTTATTCCCTCTATTTTCTTCTAATGTTCTTCTTTTATGTGGATTCAAATATCTGCTGTACATCATTTTTCTTATTTCTAAAATCTTTATAACTCATGGCACAGTCAGTCTGTGAGAAGTACTCTCATGTTTCCCTTGCCTTGGAAAATACTCATTTTCTTCCTCATTTATAACTTATGATTTCATTGCATACAAAATTTTTTCACTGAAAATTCGTTCTTACCAGAATTTATTTCAGTCAGCTCTCTTCACAGCTCTCTTGCCTGGTTTATAAAGCAAAGCCTACTGTAATTCTTAGACTTGCTTCTGCATAAATAAGGTGACTTCCAACATCAGCTTTCAAGATTTTTTTCTTTGCATTTGATTTTCTGAAGTTTTAAGGGTTTACAATTATGTTTTTTTGTTATTTTAATTTATTCTGCTATATATTAGCTGAAATTCTTAAAACTGTAGCTTGGTGTTCATAATTATTCCTGGTTAATTCTTGCTTGTTGATTCTAATATTCCTCATGATCCTTTCTTCTCTAGATACACCTGTGATGTGGGTACCACAGCTTTTGTGCGTGTCCTTTGGTTCTTGAAAATTCCATGTTGAAATTTATTTTCTTTCTCTCTTTGCATCTACTGCAATGAATGTTTCTGAAGCTGTGCCCATTCTTTCATGAGCACCATTATATGCTTCTTGTTTCTACAAATTCTTTTTTTATTCATACTTTACACCATTCACAATGCATTATTTGTCTGCATTTTATATATATATATATATATTCTAATTTTAATGTTATATGTCTCTGCTATATAACATATCTGTTTTATCATTTCAAACTGATATACTCTATCTGTCTGATTCTTAAGTTTTCCTATCTCTTCAAACTGGTTTTTTAATCTTTTAGTTTATTGGTGATTATTTTTGCTGCAAGCTGAATATGTGGTTCTAAGCTGAATGAAGTGAGACAAACTGGTTCCAACTGTGAGGATTTACATTTTTTAAGGGTTAGACAGTAATTCTTAATTTAATTTTTTTGTTTCTGTAACAAAATACTCAAGACTAGATAATAAAAGAATACTCAAGGCTAGATAATTTATGGAGATATAGAATTGTTTCTCTCATAATTTATCTGGTGGGGAAGCCCAAGCTCACAGTCCCAGCATCTGCCGTGTTCACTCATCCTGAGATACTACTCTGCTAAGCTGTGGTTCTGTGTTTACACTGGTGTGAACATTCTCATCTTTCTCCTGTTGGTCTTTGAGTTGCCACCTTGTGAGGGAGTTCTGTGGTTTAAATTCTTAAGTTGTAGTTCCTGGTTGTACTTACAGTGAACCTATGTCCCAGATAGTGATATTCACAAGTATTTCACAGTGCTTTCTCTTTCTGAAGTGCAACAAGGGACTCAGCTGGGTGTGGCATGGCTCTTGTCTTTCTGCCAAGTCAGCTAGATTCTGAAAACAAAGTCTCTTACTGGTAAGAGTTATTCTGTGAACATTTCAAAATGCCTTCTTAAGTTAAGTGATGTGCTTGTTATAAAGCTAATAAGCCAACCAAACCTAGAAAACAAGATCCGTACATCTCTCTGGGATCTTACTTTTAACACATCATGATAGCTATTTTTTCTTAAACTTTGGCACCTAAGGCCCTATGGGCCTTAGGATTCAATTCTCCCTCTCAGGTAGCTAATTCCTATAGATAAGAGGCAACATGGAGTACATTGATACTGCAGAGACTCATTGATCCTTCACCCAGATTCCTTCTATATTTCTCTAACTCCATTGCATAGAGTCAGTATTATTCTTTTCCAAAGCACTCAAATAGCAGTTCTCAAGGGCCCTTGTGAAAAGACCTGTAGTCCATAGCCATTGAAATTATTGGATGTTCAAAACCCAAGCTTTCTTACTACACTCTGTGCCTTTACCATTCTTTCCCATAGAAACCTCCCTGGCTGTCTGACCATTCTTTCTCCTGGGCTGTTCTGGTGTTTCTCTGTGACCCTACAAGGTGCAGCATGGCATATCTCCATCTTGGGAACTCTGAGCACTTCACTCTCAGTTGATCTATTTACGTCACTGAGCAGATCCATACTCAATGGCAGGAACACACTGCTACATTTAAAGTACTCTTTCTGTTGAAGCTTTACTTTGACTGTCCCCCTTAGAGAACCACGAAGAATGTTTTCTTTTAGTTTTTCCCTTTTTTAGTATTTTTATTTGTTGATTGTCTGTGCAGATGCTTATGTACATAGTGCATATGCAGAGACCAAAGGACAGCATTTCAGATATTGGTTTTCTCTTTCTCCCCCAGCCTTTTTGCTTTTGTTGTTTTGTTTTGTTTTACGAGACAGGGTTTCCCTGTGTAGTTTTGGTGCCTGTCCTGGATCTCTCTCTGCAGACCTTTAAGGAAGGAACTCTCTTATTTTTGCCACTGGGATGCACATTTGAGTTCCTCGGGACTCTCCTGTTCCTGTTTCCTATCACAAGTCTTGGTACTTGCACTTCTTGAGATGTAACTCTTGTCATCAGACTTGTGCTTCAAGTGCTGATCTCCACTGAGCCACTTCCTTACCTGACCCGTGTTAATCACAGAACTCAGAAATAATGGTTGTTTCATAAAGTAACACTTGAAGAAGATTTTCTTTTCTTTTTTACCATACCCGATAGATGATGTATTATGGAGAACTCAACTAATCAATTAAAGCAATAAGGGTTATTTTTATTTGCCATTTATGAGGTTATACACTGAACAGACAACAAAATGCATTTATTCACATCTATGCTTTATTATTTGTGTCATAATTCAGGCAAACATCTAAGCTGTATTGGGAGTTCTCTGAATTGTTGGATTTGTAACGTGCATGAAAGTAAAAAAAAAAATAATGCATTAAACCTCACTGCATAATGAAAGAGTATCTCTTAAATGAAATATTTAATGAGTTTTTAAAGTATGGCTAAGAATGTGTTTAAGAATTGCATTTGGTAGGGGAGTAAAAAACTGGAACAGCTTTTAATTTAGAAAATGATCAAATTAAAAATTATATAAAACTGCCAACTCTAGCAGGAATAATTATAGTAATAATTATACTGTGCTGAAGATATTAACTTGAAAATATAATGGAATTACTATTTCTGTCATTTCTCAGATCGTGAGTTCAACAGCTCCGGAGTTCCAGTCCCAGAAGGACAAAAGTCTTCTTCCTGCAGGAGTCACTCTTAAGTTCTGAGTAGCTCTCTTCCTCCACCTCTGCTGCTCTCCCCTTCGCATTGACTTTCATTTTATCCTTCACTCTCTCATACCTAAAAGTAGGTTTCATGTCATTAGAAGTTGATACACCATTGGTGCCTCAAAGGCATGTTTGTTCTGTGTAGAGAACTAATACCAAAATCTGAACCAAGATAATACGGATTCTTACTAATATATTTAGACAATCAGGATGAAGACTTTAAGAAATTTATAAGTTATACAACTATATCTTAATTACAAAAAAAAAGTCTGGAGATATCTGAGTACCCACAGTTAAGTATTTTGTGAGGTAAAGGCACACTGAAAGTTCCCCCCCCCACACACACATTTTTATAGAATTGTAGTGTAACTCATATAGTAAACATATTGAATTTTAAATAAAGTGAAACAGTCATCTGAATACAATGTAATATTATACATATTACCATCAATAAATTTCCTTTATGTAAGGCATATCTGGGTTATGCATGAAATTGGATCTTCCCTATTTGACATAAGCTGAAGTATCTTCACATAAAAGTAGAAATGCATGATCTAATTGGATGTGAAACCTTTTGAGACTGTGATACAACATTCCAATCTACAAATTTTACTCTAGAACAATATGATCAAGTTACAAATTTGAAAACATGAATCTATTACTGGTTTAAGTGAGTTTACAATTTTATGTGGACCACAGTCCCCCTGGCTGCTTGCCACCTACAGGGTTGTGGTTGGACATGCCCATAAGTACAAAGCAGGAAATAAGACAGAGGGGAGTGTAGATTCACTTCACAATGGTGAAGTCTTTCTTTTTCCTTGATCTCTTTACTGTTGTTTCTAATGGAGGAATGGGCAAGGCAGTAGTTTCAAATCTGCAAGAGAAGGGTCCAGTCCTAGCACGATTGTGAATGCACGTTGGCTGGCGTAGGAGCACCGGCTTTGTAACTCATGAGTTTCACACTCTAGCAGCAGTTTTCCACACTCCGAACACCTGTGTCGCAGGAGCCTTTAAAGATCCAAATAAGTCCTTCAAAAACAGCCATGCTGTATTTTTTAAATCATCTTACAAATCAGTGGATTTGCATAAAGTTTCTTCATGTATTCTTAATTCTATTAATCCACTCCTGACACCCTCTTCTTCCCAAATCCCTTATCCCACTTAAACCTTTAATCTTGAGTATTTCGTTCTCTCATTTCATGTAATCTATATTCTGTTATATTCTGTATCAGACACACTATTGAGGGCTGATGGCTGCTGAAAAAGGGAGACTCATTTTCCCTGCAGACTTCATGTATTTTGATTAATTTCCTGTTTGCCACAATTCTATTGCTAAATTTTGTAAATTCTGTAACTGTTCCCATTACACAGAGGAGCAAAGTCACTGGGAAGCCATATATTAATACTGAGTACACATAACTTAAAATGAGAGAGATAACATGTCTCCTTTTAGCCTTTCTGTTGTATTACTCCTTGTGGATAGATATGATTTACCTAACGGAGCAAAGTAGATTTGATTTTAGTCACTTTTGTTTTCTTTATTTTTTCTTGTTTCTTTTGTCCTTTAATCTCTTTAACCATCTTTTTTTGTAAATTAAATATTTTTAATTTTAAACATTTTATTAGAATGTACTAATTGACTTAGGGTTTCTATTGCTGCAATAAACTCCATGATCAAAAGCACCTTGGGTAAGAAGGGAATATTTTATCTCCGGGTCCTCAGTCCATCACTGAGAGAAGTCAGGATAGGGACTCAAGGCAGAAACCTTGTGGGGGCAGGAACTGAAGCAGAAGTTGTGGAGAATTGCTGCTTACTGGCTTGCTCCTCTTGGCTCACTTGACTTGAATTTTATGAAAAAAAAATATAATCAGTATCAATAGTGACTGAAATTGATAAAAAAAAAAACAATACCTCCACATAAACATTCCTCTACTTTTGTTTTATTTGACTTTCAGAATGCAAGATTTGATTTGTAGATTATGTTCAGAGTCTGAGTGGACAAGGATATTCTATTTTGACAGGGAGAGTTAAGATTTCTTCCTTGTGTTGTTCATATTACTGGACCCAGGAATTCAGGAGAGTCTTGGTTCACCCAGCAAAAAGTTCCACAGTAAACAGGGAAGAACACAGGAAGCTAGGTCTATAATCCAAAGGAGCTGCTGAGGCTACAGAGAGAAGCAGGAAGCATCAGGAAACCTTGGGGTCATTATTTTTGTAGGAGGTTTATGTATATTAACAAGAAAGGTGGTATATTCATGGGGTGTGTGACCTATTTCTCTCTCCCAAATAATGGTAAACCAGGTCTTGCTTTCAGGGTGTTGCTTCCCATAGTCTTCCAGACGAGTCTGTAAAGCAGGAGGGGTGTCTGAAAACTGCAGCACTAGTGATAATGAAGCCAAGGTCTATTGAGATCAGTCCTTTTATAGTGCGCTTCTGTTATATACAGGACGACCCCTTCCTTAGCCTTAGTTCCTGATATAGCAGGAAGAAACTAGCTGTAATTTCAACACTTAACCACAAGAGTGTGTTTTCAAGTGTCATGAGATGCAGCTGTAGTTTCTTGCCTACTCCATGTCTGTGTAGAAATTCCGACTAAGCAATCTTACATGTGTAGGCAAAGTAACTATTCCTGAGAAGTACCTGATTGCCAGACCCTGAGACAAAACAAAACTGGAAAACTACCAGAAAGTGGCTAGTGAGCACAGTATAATGCATATACAAATAGGTAAATAAAATTAATTCCAGAGACTTTAATTTATTTTGCAAAAGTCCAGTGTCTTAGTATTTTCAGGGCTGAGAATTTTGTGGTCTTGAAAATTGTTCCAAATGAATGTTTGATAATAAACCTGACATCGGTGTGGAGATTATGCTCAGCAATTAAAAGTGTATACTGCTCTTTCCCAGGATCTGAGGTAGGATTCCAGCACCCACACTGGGTCCCTCACTACTGCCTGTAAATCTAGCTTCAGGGAGATTAATGTCTCTGATCCCCCCTCTGCTGGTACCTGCATTCACATTTACATACTCAGACACTACACATAATCAAACCTTTTAAAGATAGGATTTTACAGCATCAAAACTTTTTAATTATCCCAGCGTCTGCTACTCTTAATGAAGTTTGTTTCTTATCTATTTGTACTTTTTGGAAAAACTTGAAATATTTTCCATTGTTCTGCAATGATGAGACTGTGGAAACTCTATCACTGTAAACTGACAGTGTGCTGTTCACTAATAACACAAAATAGATGCTGAGGCCACACCCCAATGGCAGCTAGCTGCTGAAAGACATCATGTATTTTGACTAACATCCTGTTTGCCATAATTCTATTGCTAAATTCTGTAAATTCTGTAGCTGTTCCAATTACACAGAGAAACAAACAGAGGCTCTGGGGAGCCATATATTAATACCGAGTACACATTGTGGTGATATTTTAATTGTGCTGAAATGTGATTTTTTTTTGTATGTTAACAAATGAAGTTTGCCTGAAGATCAGAGGTCATTAGCAAGCCAGGAATAGAAGTCAGGTGGCGGTAGCCCACACCCTTAATGATCACATGACAGGCAGTCTCTGTATGGTAAAGGACACAGCCAAGCCTGGTGACCCTTGAGTCTTTAATCCCAGTACCAATCATAGAGACCAGGAGGTCATGTGGATGGGCTTAGAGCCAATGAGAAGGCAGAACAGAAAAGTAATAAAATGCAAGACACACAGGAAGAAGGTCTCTCTCTCAGGGGAAGGACGACAGCGAGTGGTAATCTAAAGGGAGTGGGGGCTCTGGCTCTGATCTCTTAGGCTTTAGCTCTGTATTTGGCTCTGTGTTTCTTATTTAATAAGACCATTTAGAAATTCATCTACAATACATGACTTAAAACAAAAGGGATAAAATGTCTGCTTTTAGCACTTTTTTTTTTTTTTTTGGTTTTTTGAGACAGGGTTTCTCTGTGTAGCTTTGCGCCTTTCCTGGAACTCACTTTGTAGCCCAGGCTGCCTAAAACTCACAGAGATCTGCCTGGTTCTGCCTCCCAAGTGCTGGGATTAAAAGCATGTGCCACCACTGCCCAGCTACTTTTAGCCTTTCTATTGTATTACTCCTTGTGCATAGGTATGATTTACCTAAGGAAGCAAAGTAGATTTGATTTTAGTCACTTTTGTTTTCTTTATCTTTTCTTGTTTTTTTTATCCTTTAATCTCTTTAACCATTTTTTTGTAAGTTAAATATTTTTAATTTTAAACATTTTATTAGAATGTACTAATTGACTTAGGGTTTCTATTGCTGCAATAAACTCCATGATCAAAAGCACCTTGGGTAAGAAGGGATATTTCATCTCTGTGTCCTCAGTCTTTCACTGAGGGAAATTAGGATAGGGACTCAAGGCAGAAACCTTGTGGGGGCAGGAACTGAAGCAGAAGTTGTGGAGGAAAGCTGCTTACTGGCTTGCTCCCCTTGGCTCACTCAGGTTGCTTTCAAAGACCATCTGCCTAGTGTTGGCACTGCTCTCAGTAGCCTGGGCTTTCCTATTATTTCAACCCTTTAATAGAGTTCATCTTGTTGTGGTGACCTGCAACCATAAAATTACTTTTGTTGCTACTTCAAACCTGTAATTTTGCTAGTGTTATAAATCATAATGCAAGTATCTGTGCTTTCCAATGGTCTTAGAAGACCCCTATGAAAGGGTTGTTCAAACCACAAAGAGGTTGCAATCCACAGGTAGAGAACCACTGTTCTAGATTGAGTCAAGTTGAGAAAAAAATAAATAAAACTAGCCAGCACACGAATTATACTTAACAATGTGATTGATTCCATCATGATTATATCATTTATTTTGTTGAATTCACCAATTTAATTTTTTCTGTCCCCTTTTCATTACTATTAATTCTTTCTTTTTATCACTCATATTTATTTGTATGTGTACCAATATTTGTGTGTGAATGTACATATGTGTGTGTATTTGTTTGTGCTTGGGTGTTTGTGTTTGTGTGTCCATTTATGTATGAGTGTATGTCCTAATAGGTTCCATTAGCATTGATAATCAAATCTTTGTTTTTCTATTTGTTCATCTACATTTCTGAAGAGATGTTACAACATTCCTTGGCAATTTATGAATTTTTATTCTATTTCATCTAAATTACATTTGCACAGCAACACAGTGAAGAAAAAAAGAAGTTATTTGATTCAAAGTGTGTAGCACATTTTTGTGGTTCAAACAGCTATCATTAAGTCTGCAGTAACGTATTTAGAAAAAATTGTACTCTCCGAAGTTTCTTGGAAAGCTTTTGTGGCACACTAACAGCCACATGCAGCTTGGAAATGAAGGAGGTCACAGCAGGGCTGGGGAGCACAGTGATGTAACTCCAGGCATAAAGAACACCAGCAACAAAATTACAAATGTCTAGACATAGCAGACTAAATGTATAAAAGATGCTCAAAGCCCTGATGATCAAGTGAGAATGGAACTGATGTGACTCTGTATTGCATTGCAAGGTGCAGAATTAAATGAGTTGCTGAAAACTCACATGAAGCAACAGACATAACCTGGTCATTGCCAAGGTACGAGAACTGGCATGTTTTCATATAACACATAAAGCCCATGTATATAAAGTGTACTCATATAAAGAATTAGAAAATCAGTACATACATGTGGGTTTCACATGCTCTATCTCTTTACTGAGCAGAGATTGTGCCTTTGAACACAAATCAATCATTTCCCTCTAGTATAGCACAACAAAATTGGACAACTTTAATTATTCATACATACACTATTGTCTCATTTATCTATAATTTCCATAATGCTGGTCTATTTTAATAGTTTATCTGCAATTTGGTATGAGGGGTTATATGCTTTCTCTAGTGACTATTATTGGAATTATAATCCCACTGTGTATCTCTAATCAACTTTTCAGTTCAATGTACTTTCAAATTACATTTCAGTGAGAGCTTCTCTTGTGTTCTGCCTCAACTTAATGTTTGTCTCCAATGGAGCAACCTGCTAGCAAAATGCCTGTAACATTTGTCAGGATTTAGAAACTTGATCTGGATTTTCACTAAATCACCACTTGCAGCTAAACATTTAAGTAGATGCTAGCTGAGCTGTCTTGTTAGGAGATACATATGTCCTGATTAAGAGAGAAACAACTCTGGAACATGCCACTCAATAATGGTGTAATCATTTCTATAGATGTGTTTTTCCAGTCAAGAGATCATAATTTAACTTGTAGATGACTCAAGTGGAAGACAAAGAGTATAATTGACTGAAGAACAAAGACTTAGAAAAAAATGTTGCAGGGTCTTCAATCAATGAAGAAAAAGTTAGTAATTATTTCAAATATCTTGCTAGTCCACTCATATTTATGTGGCCTGACATTTATACGTAATATAAAACATGATGCCTAATCCATGTATGAACACTTTCCTACACTTACTACCAGTTAACATTTTCCACTCAAAGGTAGGTTTTTGTCAACTGCCAAATATTGCAGTCCAAAATTCTCTACTTCTGTGTCACAGATGAAATAGTTCCAAAGCTTGTACTTATCCAATTTTCAGTCACAGAACATTATCAGAGTGGTTGAAATTGTGACCTTCTCTCCATGTACAATATACTGTGTGGGATGTTGATTCAGGAGATATTAAAGTATGGTGGTTTGAATGAGAATGGCCCCATAGGCTATGTTTGAATACTTGATCCCCAGTTGATGGAACTATTTGGGAAGGCTTAGGGGGTTTGTCCTTGTTGAAGAAAGTGTATTAATAGAGGTTTTTTTTTGAGGTTTCAACAGCCTATGCCATTTCCAGTTAGCTCTCTCTCTTTCAGACTCATGATTGTGGATCAGGTTGTGAGCTCTCAGCTACTGCTCTAGTACTATGCCTGCCTGTCTCTTCCGCATCATGATGCTCATGGATTCTAACCCTCTGGAACTGTGAAGCCCAACAAACTCTTTCTTCTTTGCTTTGGTTATGAAGCTTTATCATGGCAATAGAAAAATAACTGAGACATGGTATTTTGATTTTAATATGTGTTCTTGGAAATATTGCTGTATTTCTTTTATGGAAATTTAATTTCCTAGACAATGAAATATAGATGGTAACTTTCATGAAGTTTTCTAGGGTGGTGTTATATAGCATATTTCTTTTGTGAACAGTGAAAATTCTGCTTAAGTCAGTTTGCCAAAGGCTCCATCTTCCTTGCTGTCCCAGGCATTTTAGAAAGTGCATGCAGGGACATCTTTCAGCAGAAAGGAAAGGAGGCAGAGTTGTGCTCTGACAGAAGAAGGATTAGTCCTCTATCTTGCCACACTGATGAGACCGTCTACAGGATTAGGGAGCTTCTAAACAGAATTGTTTGGAAACATTTATATGAGGATTTGAAGTGCTCCAAATATTTTTTCAAAGCATATTCAGCATCAGAAATAAACATACCATCCTCAAATAGTAGGTAGCATGCTGGCTCACTGTGGAAAGATCCCTGCGTTTGATCCCTCATACTCTCCACTCAAAACAAAACAAGCAAAATCACAACCCAAACAAAACAAAACTTGCATTACATTACAAAAAGGTTAATTAATTTGACTTTCAAGTGTTGAGATGGATCTTTTAGAGATCCTTAATAAATCAAGGAAAATCAGAGACACACTGGCAAAATGTGTGTTACTTCCAATCGCTAATTTCACAGAGATCACAATATTTTTCTATAAATCTCCTTCTTAACCTCCACTGGTCTGATGTTTGTGGTTATTATTGGGTGCTGTGTGAAGGTCAAAGAGAAACATTTGCCACTGAGACAACCGTACAGAGTCAGTGTGGCAGAGAGCCAGTGAACTCAATCCTTTACAACACAAGTACACCTTAGTGCCATGAGCACCTGCTTGATTAGTCTATCTTTCAAAATGGGGAAAAAGAAAACAGGTTAAAATAATTGCTCCAGATATAAAGCCCACCTAAACTGTATTATTCCCACAACCATATTCTTATATTTGTCATTTTTCTAAATTTTTATTTTTACATTATCATATTATTGTCACAATCTATTTTTTGTTCATCAGTCAACTCTAAACAAATTGCCTTCAAGTACAACTAGCTGCTCACAACCAGTCATTGCTAAGATGTTAATACACCTTGGGAATTCTTACAGTGATTATCTAAACTGAATTGTTTAGATAATCTAAACTCTACCTTACATCCTTCAAATTTGTTTTAACATAGTGGCCACAGTGATCTTTGAAACAAGTAAGTTCACTGTGAGGCATATACTTTCTCTTTGCCCAAACTGAAAAAGCCATGCGGTAGCCTGCCAATCATAGCATGATCCAAAATCCCAATTCTCTGACTTAGTTAGTAATCAGCAGTTACCCTATCCACCATTTATTACAATCTACTATGCTCTGTATTTGTGTTTTTGTTTACTATTGCTCATGGCTCCTGTTGGCTGCACAATGCTGGGCAGATGTTGCTGTCTTGTGAGCTCATGCCTACTTCGACTGTGCCTAAAATCTTGTTTGACACCAGTAGGTACAAGTTGAATAGGACATTTGTTTCTGCTTATGGGACAGTAAAGATGTAAAGATTAAATGACAGTATTTCTGTGACACGTTTCTTTTATGTTTTAATCAACCTACAAAACAATAATTTTGAATATACAATTTTTAGCATACATTTTTGTTATTCTACTTCTCTCAGATTTCTCCCAGTCTGCCTACTAGGCTCCCATGTCTAGCCACTTCCACTAGTTTCCTTTCTGCCTTCATGTCACAGGTTGCCTAGTGCCCTCCCACCTAAGACCTGGACATGTTTTAAATTAGACACAAAAAGAAACAACCAACTTTGACCACATCATTAATTTCTTACCACAGTACAGGGATATCTCAGGATTAAGTAAATCTACAGAAAAGAAAATTATCCCCAGCTCTAATCTAGAAACACATGGATGATCAGTGCTCTCTAGAAAGACAGTGGATGGTAAAAAATCATGAACTCAAGAATAAACATGGATGAAAGAAGACATGATTTGTGAAAAAAAATCCTCATCTGTGCATTTTGAAGAGTATTAATAATTACTAGAAAATCTGGAGTTTCCTGATAAGTTTTAATTGAAAATTAACAAATTTTAACAATTATGTAAGAAAAATATGCAAGAAAAAGCCCTTTGACATTCATAAAACATCGAGGCACCAATTTCAGACTGAATATTAGTGCCCAGATACAAGATTAGAGATAAAAATATGATTCTTCCATCAGTAGCTGTTGATTGCCAGAAGCTCTTCCTTTAGAGGTAGGACCTTGGGAAATTTCTCCTGTCTGTGTTGTCCTCTCAGTTGCTGTTGTCATTGTTCAGGTCTTGTTTAGACAACCATATTGTTAATATTTCATGGGTGCTAGCTACACTGTCGTGTATAGGACACACTGTTGGACAGACATCCTGGTCCTCTAGCTCTTACAATCTTTTTTCTTCCTTTTTCACAATTTTTCTTTTCTCTAGAGATAAGCTCACTGATAGATTATCCAGTTCCAAGAGTTCAACCTTTAATACACAAACAACATTAAATTGATTTAGTAGGTATGTGTGGGTATGTGTGTGTGCATGTGTGTGTAAGGGTGTATGTATGTATATACATATTTAACAATAATAAGTAAAGCAAAGATTGACATACTGAGATTGACAATTAATAAATGGGACCTCCTGAAACAGAAATGCTTCTGTAAGACAAAGAATACTGTCAATAAGACAAAACAGCAGCCTATAGATTGGGAAAAGATCTTCACCAATCCCACATCTGACAGAGGGCTGATCTCCAAAATAGTTAAAGAACTCAAGAAACTAGGCAACAAAATACCAAATAATCCAATTTAAAAATGGAGAACAGATTTAAAAGAGAATTCTCAACAGAAGAATCTCAAATGGCCAAGATACACTTAAAGAATGTAGAGCCATTTTGGAAATCAGTTTGGTGTTTTCTCAGAAAACTGGGAGTCAATCTACTTCAAGACCCAGCTACGTCACTCTTGGGCATATACCCAAAGGATGCTCAATCATAACACAAGGGCACTTGCTCAACTCTATTCATAGCAGCATTATCTGTAATAGCCAGAACTGGAAAACAACCTAGATGCCCCTCAACCAAAGAATAAATAAAGAAAATGTGGTACATTTACACAATGGAGTATTACTCAGAAGTGAAAAAAAATGATGACAACATGAAATTTGCAAGCAAATGGATTGAACTAGACAAAAAAAAATCATCCTAAGTGAGGTATCCTGAACCCAGAAAGACAAACATTGTATGTACTCACTCATAAGTGTTATTAGCTCTAGCATAAAGGATAACTAGCCTACAATCCACAGCCCCAGAGAAGCTAGATAACAAAAATGACCCAAAGAGAGAAGCATGGGTTTCCCTGGGAAGAGGAAATAGAAGAGATCTCCTGGGTTGGATCCAGTTGGGAGTTGGGGGCTGATAGAGGTATGAGAACATGAGAGATTGGGTTTAGTGTGTTGGGGATGAGATGGACTGGGAGAATAAAGAGAGCTCTTGATGGGAGGCACTTTGGAATTAAAGAGAAACCTGGTGCCAGGGAAACTTCCAGGAATCCACAAGGATAACCCCACCTAAGACTCCTACCATTAATGGAGAGGGTGCCTGAAATGGCTTTCTCCTGAAATCATATTGGTGACTCGTCCTTATTGTCATCAGAGAGCATTTATCCAGTAACTGATGCAAACAGATTCAGAGATCCACAGCCAAGCACTGGCCAAACTTTGGAAGTACTGTTCAAGAGAGAGAGGAGGGATTGTATGAGTCAGGGCTGTCAAGGTCATGACAGGGAAACCCACAGAGACAGCTGACCTGAGCGCTTGGAAGCTCACCTACTCTGGACTGATAGCTAGTGAGGCTACATGGGACCTACCTGGGCCTTCTTCTTGTGTGTGACAGTTGTGTAGCTTAGTCTGTTTGTAGGGCTCCTAGCAGTGGGTCAAGGCCTGTCCCTAGGGCTTGAGCTAGCTTTTGGGAACCCAATCCCCATCCTGGGTTGCCTTGCCCAACCTTGACACAGGAGAAGGGGAGAACTTGGTCCTGCCTTAACTTGATGTGCTGGGCTTTATTAACTTCCATAGGAGGCCTGCCCCCTCCCTTTACAGATGGAGGAAGATGAGGAGTGGATGGTGGGGCGGCGGGGGGTGGGGGTGGGGGGGTGCGGGGTGCGGGGGGGGGGGTTGAAGGGAGTTGAGCGAAGGGAACTGGAGGAGAGGATAGAGGGGAAACTGATCGGTATGTAAAATAAATGAAAAAAATTAATGAAATAAAAAAACAGATGTCATGAGGATGAGAAGGAGAAAGAAGCACTAGAGGACTTGGAGGGGAGAGAGATAAGATCAGAAATGAGGTAAATATAATATTCATGGATGAAATTCTGAAAAATAGAAAGGTAAATGAAAATTAACGATTTGAGAATTTTTTATATCTAGATAAGTTCAGAAGAAAATAAAGATTTGATGTAAAGCTTTCATGGCACCTATAGAAGAACTTAAATGAGACAAGTGGAGTAAGAAATGGAAGAACAAAGAGCCTTCCAAAAGATGAAAGAAAATTATGAGCAAGCAGTAAATACTGAGGTGATAAAATGAATGACAGAAAAATGATGTACTCAAATGTTGGAATACCCTGTGGGGCTCTCACCATCTACAGCTCCTTTCAAAAGAGATTAAAGAGATCAAGTACTTCAGAAAACTTCACAGGAGTAAAGGGCTAGCTGAGATGAAGCCGAGGGCCGGCACTTTATTTTGTAATTCATAGCAGCAACCAAAGTTATATACACATGAACTGGCTAATTTTATTTTGTAAAGGCTTTGTTCCAACTTTCTAATACCTTATTCATGTAAATCATATGGATTAATAAAGGAAGGTAGGCACAGGTTTTAAAGTTTGTAGAATGGAAAATATGAACACCATTCCTGCGCAAGCTGGGAGATTTACAAGCTATTTTTTATACATTCACACATAATTTAGAAAATGTTTATTGCACTTTCCTTATGTTTGCATTTTAGAAGGAATAAAAGTGGCGTTGTGTTAAATCATATACTTTATGGATGTGCCTGCTCTTGCTACTACAAGTGGGTGGTAAACGAATGCGGAGAATTACAATGCAACAGATAAATAAGGTTTTCTTGTTAAGTGCCATCTCCTGCAGAGGGAGGTCAGCCTGGAAAGTGCCCTCTATTCTCACTTATCCTGTACCCAGTCCTCTGTTTTTCATGCCAGACAAACATTTTCACATCTCTTTCTTTAGTTGTATATTTCTTCTAGCTATTTATTTATTTAGTTATATCTTTGCCTTATTTCCAGTCTAAAAATGTAAAACAAAGCTGATTCATTTTAGAATCTTCAAATTGAGGAATGTACATCAATTTTATTAAAATTCAGTACTAGAAGCTTTTTCTGCATATTGGATAAGAGAAGGAAAGCAAGCTAAACCAATATATTGCTAGCACTTTGGGCAGAAGCATTAGGAATTTTTCTTGTATCAGGGGGGAAATTACTTTTCTCTTCAACAAGTGCAAGGATATTTCACATGTCCTAGGTTTGTGATTGTAAATACATGCAGCCCCCAAAAGGAAAAATAAGTGAAGTGAACACATTATCTACTCCACAGACATTCCTTTTGCACCAGCCTTTTAATCATCTTTCTGAGGTTGGGTAATAGACAAAGGGAAGAAGAGTCAGTCTGTCCATATCCTCATGGACTTGATATGACAGTGAAGGAAACAATGATGAAGATGATAATAAGGAAACGAAACCCTTAGAAGCCTATTATCCTTGGAGGAAAGAAACATAACAACAGAAGTCTGCTGTGCAAATATGCGATGAAAGGCTTTAGGGTTTTATTTTTGTTTTTGTTTTTTTTAGAGTAAGTAGACAGAAAACACTTTCCTAGAGATGTAGAAGCTGAAATGGGCAGTTAACATGTTAGCATTTATTTGGACACACCGAGGAATTATTGATTCAGCCCCTAAGTGGACTAGAGATATATTTAAAGGGCTTAAATAATAAAGTTCCAACAGTAGTGGTCAAAGTGGAAACATAGCAGGTATCACCAGAGGAAAGGAAGGAACAGTGAGAGAAAGGGAGCAGGGGCTTTCTTTGAGCAATGAAGGTGCTCCCTTTGTAGTGTTGAGTGATAGATATGTGGTGCGGTGCCTTTCTGATATTGTTTTGAGCTGCGTGGTACTATTTGTGTGTGTCTGTGTCTGAATTTTGCTCAATAATATATCATAAATAAAGGCTGTGAAAGGAGCAAAAAAAGAGGAATTGGTATTATTACAAAGCCAAAGAAAAAGTAATCATATCATGGGTGTATCCATTATGTAGCTTATGCTTGTTGTTTCATGGATGTATGCATATGTCCAAACATAAAGTTGTATGTCATTTTATTGTTTCAATTATATCCAAAAAGCCATTAAAATTGTATGATGAAGGCTAAGGGTATTGATCAATGACAGAGCACTTGCCTAACATGCACAAGACTATGGGTTCAATCACAAACATAGATGAAAAAAACTTTTATGATGACTTTAAGGCCAAGATTAAATATACACAATTCAGCAGCTTATAAAAAGATAAGAATTGGATGACCCAGGCAGGCAGAAGCCAAAACATCTGGCAGTCTGTGACTAGGGTGGGCAGGCACCACTATGATAAACAGGTATGTGGTGGAGAAATAGGAGAGAAAGAGAAGCAGATCTGAAGATGTGATGGTGGTGAAGAATGAGCTGATACTGGTGGTCTATGCTGCCACCTGGGGCCATGTAATTACCGGGCCTGTGTTGTAGCCAAGAACCATGTCTGGATGCATGGCCCTGTTGCTGCTAGGGGTCTGTGTTGATGTCCATGGCACACTGAAGGTCCCAAGGCCACTAAGAGAAATGAATATGTGATGGATAGGCAAGATGGAGGGATGGAGTGCTCTTTCTTTTAATTATTATTTTTTAAAATTTTCTTTGGGGGTCGGAAGGTTGCAAGGATGGAGGGAAGATGGGGAAGAACTGGAAAATGAGCAGGATTGGGGTGCATAATGTGAATCAATAAAAAATTACATTAACAACCACAACAAAAATGATAAGAATTGGAGTGGGGCATAGAGAAGGATGAGAAGCAAAGGAAGAACTACATGACACTCAAGTGTAATCATGCAGGCTGAGGTTGTTCATTGTTTTTCTTGAAGGTACAAAGCCATGGTATTTGGGAGACAGTAAACAGGAGTACAGGACTTGACTAAGGTTCTAAACTATAGGGTAGCTTTGGGATTTAGAAGGTGACTTTGTTTTGAGGTCAAAGTGAAGCCATTGAGTAATTTTATGAAAAAAAGAATCAAAATTCAGAAAAATCTTAAGGCTAGGTTTCCTTCCACAGGTCATTCTGCTTCTTTGAAGATAATGTGCAAAAGGAAACAAAACAGAGAAAACTGTAAGCAGCATCCATGGGATCACTGCAAAAAAAAAAAAAAATGACAAGAACTCTAACTAAGGAGAGGGCGCTTTGTATCACATTAGTGGAATATTTAAAATAAAGTAGGGGGAAATATTTAAAATAAAGTAGGCCCTAGTGATGGGATAAACACTTGTTGTTAGTGAAATGGAGAGATCAAAAATGATTATTGTCGTTTTGGTATATCTAAAGAATAAAACGGCAGTAACAGTAGCATATTAACTGATGAGATGAATGGTAGAGGCACTTCCTCATGAGTATGTTTAAAGTTCTGGCACAATGCTAGTAGATGAGATACATTAATGATGTAAGTGGTGAGAAACATAAGGGACCCTGAGATCTGCCATGGAAAGATGAATTTGGGTTTCTCCATGTTTGACACTTTGAGACATTGGAAAGGATAAGATTGATACCTTCATGGCAATGCTGTCTAGGGTGGCAGAAATAGATCTTGCCCCCCCCCAATTTAAAGAATAAAATGGCAGGAAAAGTAACAGGACAACACTTAGTTAGGTATCATTGAAAACAGAAACACACACATACAAACAGCAAGGCACACAAAGAGACTGGTTAACCCAGTGTGGAAGGAATCTGCATTGCTTCTGTCAAAGCCAAGATTGTAAATGTTTGAGGGTACAATGGGTTTCTTTTATCTCTCAGAATTGACTGGATTGGGCTATTGCAAAGGATAGAGTAATGCATACTGAGAAAGGGAAGCTGATGGGCTTTTGCATCAAGAAACCCTCTTGTAGAAAATCGTATGTCCCAAAGATTAATTCCCTCCAGTGGAGAAAAGCTAATTATATCCTCCAAATCTTTGTCTTTTAGCTGAAGAAGAATCAGGAAGTCGACCCCCTTTAAATGTTTACATAAAAATGTGTTAATCTACCAAGAACCTGCCTGTCTGCCTACCAGATAGCTGAATGATTCCTAGTCTCTTAAGATATTCCAAGGGTAGACTATAGGTAGGAAAAATAGAGAGATGAGGTACTACTATATAGCTTAGGTGGGGAATATGAGTCAACAAACAAAACTAAAGACAAGGCACTCAGAGATGGGTGAAAATACATTACAGTTTTCCAAAAATGATACATGACATTAGGTTGTCTTAGGAATTATTCTAAACTAAGATTGACATAACACCCACATTTTGAAGTATTGCTTGTGGCTAAAACAGAAGGGAAGAGCTGTGACAGGCTTTCAATGGCAGCTATGTTTGCCTTCTAAAATGATAGGTGTCAATTAGGCACAGCTTTCATCATCCAGACCTGATTACTTGGCCTCAAGTTGCTCAGGAGCTATCTTACCTAACACGTGAAGTGTTGTGAGTTGTGTCAATGTCTGCAATTCTGATGGACAAATATTTGCCTCATCCTTTTGGAAATAGAACATCAAGCTATAAGTAATAACTACTAATCCAAAGGCTCCATGTGTAGAGAATTCATCACATTAAGATGTGGTACCTCTTTGCCTAGAGACTCCTGAGTCAGAACCATAACTTAAATGAGCCCAGAGTGCACTGATGAAGAGTAGATAGATTATCTCACTGAAATCCCTGTTTAGGTAGCAGTGATGTAATTCCTCAATACCTCGTCCTTATCTGACTCAAATTTTTAGGTAGGGCTCTATAGTCCAAAGTTCTTCAAGGACCTAGACAGAATATTGTGGTGAACCTTTCCTTTTTCTTTATTTTCTGGACATACATTCACTTTTTTAAACTGTTTTTTTTTTATTCTGTGGAAAGCAAGAGTAGTATTTTCTATTTCAATCCAAAGGACAGTATAGCCACGTGAACAGCTATACACTTAAAAAAATCTTATTCTTTGAGTATTTCATATATTTATATCATAAAACAATCTGACTCACCTCTAACACTTCAAACTCCCCCAAGACTTGCACATCTACTTTTTAGTTTTGTTGTGACCCACTCAGTCCAATTATTTTTGCTCATATGCTCATGAATGTAACTATTTACTAGGTCAGCTAAGTCACAGCAATGTAACAACACCAAAATGTGACTGTCTCTTATAGCAACCATCAACAGTCTATAGATCGTCAGCTAAGTGTGGAGATAGAAGTCCCTGCATGTTAGTCAATGGTGTTTCCAGACACATTGATTATGAAAAAAAACCTCATTGAAAAGTATGGAATACCTCATAATCATTTAACAGTTAGAGAGACTCCACAAGCTAATGCCATTGCTCTTGGAAGCCCATCATAACTAGATGTTAAGAATCTTTTGCTGAAAACTCAACACACTATAGCTTCAGGACATAAAGAAATTACTCTGAAATTGACTAGAAGACTTCTTCCCTTCTGGCTAGCTTTATGGTGCTGAAAGTTGGCATTCAGGCTGCTGGCAAAGAAATAACATCAATAGTCTTACTCAGTGATGACCCCTGTTTGCTTTAATACCAACCAGCTCTACACTTTTTAAAATGTTGACTCAGAGAGTTTTTGCTTTTGGCAGTACAATTGCTTAGCAAACATAACCTGTTTCTTATCTTTTATTCCAGTGAGCATCTGTGCCAATTTGTGTAAGACATGCCCTACTGTCTTTGTTCATATCATTTGTTTTGAGTCTATCAGACTCCATAGGGAGAATAGGACCTTTGTCCTCTATTTCTTGAGTAAATTTTGTTCAAAAATTATTTACAAGGACCATCTTGACCTCTACTACACCAAGAAAAGCAGGCATTAACATTAGCTGTCTGAACAATGTTGTCATGTATACATTTCTGAAAAACTTTAAAATTACTTCATGAATAATTTCAGGACAATGTAGTGTTGAAAAATAGGTATTGCATTTTTAAATAAGAATTTAAATACAAAACATTTATAGCTTCCTGATGAGGGCATGTATGCCTAAAATATGAACATGTTCCATATGTAGATCAGTGTTCATGAATTCACAGAAAAGGATCTGCTGCTCCTGATTTCTGTTTTTAAATATTCAAGTAGATTTCAGCTTGTGGTTATTTCCAGTGATCTGTTATTTTGCTTTATCAAATGCAATAATTTTTAAATACTGAAAGTCCATAACTTTGTCATGGTGTGATCACCATCTTTGATCACAATTATAAAGAGTTTTTTAGTTTTAGATATGTAAATATCAAGTAGAATAATTAACAATGTAGATTATATAAATATAATATATTTCTTTTCTACAAACTACTTTCTTAAAAAAGACTAATTGCCACAGTAGTTTTATGTTTCAAATTTAATTGAGGGCAAAGTCCAGAGATGTACCTACTGTCTCAATTATGCACAGCCTCCAATGTGATCAATATTCCCTATTAGAGTGATCATTTGTTACAGTTAATTAACATACCTTTAGACATTATAATTGAAGTTTACAGTTTGCACTAAAATTCACTCTTTTTCTTCATAATTCTATAGGTTTGGAAAAGGAAATAGTGAAATGTATTGACCGTTATATCATCATTCAGAAAGTTTTCACAGTTCCAATCTTGCCTTTGACACTTCATCTCATGCTCACCTTTAATCATATCATTACTGTTTACATTGTTTTACCTTATGGAGTGTCATGCATTGGAATTATACTGTATGTCTCATTTTTTACATTAATTTCTTTTTAAATCTGCATGCATAAACAGAGCTATGAGATAAATTAGTCAGAACTGTGTGATAAGTCTTATCCTAGTATACCAGCATACTTTTGGTGCCAGGGTTCCAGTCTTTTCTCACCTCAAGAGGGGATTTACTGGATAATATATAATTTTTTATATTATATTTTATAATAATTTGCTCAGTGTTACAAACAGCTTCCAAAATGAGAATAGAAGGATTCATAGTCATTAACAATAAATGAAAGTTTCTGTGGTTTCACATCTTCTATATAATTTATTGTTGTCTATGTTGTGGAATTTAGTCATTAAGGTAGAAATGTGGTGCTATCTCCTTATACTAATTCATATTTTCTGATAATGGATGCTATGGAGTATGCTTCCACACACTTATTTGCAGTCTTCATATCATTTCTGATGAATTATATGTTAGGGCTGTTGATTCACTTTTTAATTGAGCTGTTTATTTTCTCACGATTGAGTGCTGTGCATTCTGTACAGATTTTAGATAACAGTCCTTTGTCAAATGTGACATCTCCAACTATTTTCACTTGCCTTTTATTTCCTTAGAACTATCTCCCACAAATCAAAAAAATTAATTATCAACTTTTTCATTGATTGTGCATGCATTTTTTTATTCCAAAATGCTACTACCAAGTTCATGTTAGTCTGGGTTGCAGTTATACCATGAATCTATACAGTATCAAATGATTTCTGCCAAAACCTAGTATGATAAAATTCTTCTTACTAAACAGCTAAATAAAAACATTGTATTTGTCTATTATCCTCAGAAAGATATTGATGATTCATTGATTCTTGACTTGAGGAAATTTATCAATGGTATTTTCATATAATATCACATGTAGTTATTAGGGATTATAAGCTGCTTCTGTGTGCTGTGGTGAATATATAAAATAGAATAACAGAAAACAATCTACTGTGGAAATTCATTCTAAGTCATAAGTGGGTGATAAAATAACAGAGAAAGTCTATTTGAGGTTCCTGAAAAGAGCAAGCAGCCAGGGCTCCAGCCATTACAGCTCTGCTGTAAGCAAAAGGAAGCAGACATAGATCCAGAGAAGCTTGATTTTTTTTTTTTCTCCAAGTGGTATGGAAGATAGAGCCCTCCAAAAGAAGCTACCCACTAAAAAAGATCTGTAAATAAAATGGGGAAAAGAAGACCAAATTAATTAAATATGGTAAGGAAGACATCATAATCAGTACTAGTGATTTCCAGAGGATCATTAGAGAATATTTTGAAAACTTATGTTCCAATGAGTTGAAAAATCTAAAAGAAACTGATAAATTTCTAGATGTATGATTTACAAAACTTAAATCTATAAGATATAAGTAACTTAAACAGACCTGTAATTAAAAACTAGATCAAAGTGATCACAATAACAAAATATCAGAAATAAGTGGTCATAGTTGGATGGATTCATTACCAAATTCTACCAGACTTGTAGAGAAAAGCTAACATCAGTGTGCCTTCAACTTTTCTATAAAGCAATGAGTGCTACTAAACTGATTCTGCAAAGCCAGCATTATCCTATTACTAAAACCAATGGTCATATAACCCAAAAAGAGAACTGTAAATCAATATTCCTCAAGAACCCTCAGAAAACTGTATTAGCAGCACAGTAAAAAGACCATGATATGAATAGGAATTGGAAAAGGGGATAAGGCAAGGTGGGTTAAAGTAGGAACAGGAATTGAGGAAATAGGACAGAATAGAGAGTAGGGAAAAGGAAACTACCACTATGAATGCTTGAAAAACCTTTATGGAAACTTATTATTTTATATATATTTCATTTTCATTAATATAAAATATAAAACAGTTAAATCATACTTATCCATCACAGAGGATACTACTAATACTTCCAGAAGTCATAGGTTTTCAAATAAAAAATTCAGTGGAGGAGGTGTCAGAAACAGCCTATTGAGTTGTTGGTCAAGGGTGTTATTCAAGAGATCCACAAAACAATACGTGCTATTGCCATTTCTCTTGGTTGCTGATCAGAACTTGGTGAGAGCCCTTATTACTGAAGATACCTGACACTTTGATCACAGGACATGGAGAAATTAATTTGGTATTGTCCATCATACTGCTTCCTTGTTGTCTACCATTCATAGTAGTCAGAGGTGCTATCTTAGACTACCGGAGAAGAAAAGTCATCAACATTATTAGCCATCCATGACTCCTGTGAGCTAGAGTAATGACTTGAATGGCAAGATAGGATCAAGGATGCAATAGTTACACAAAATATATGTGGATAACCAGTCACTTCCTAGTTGGATTTAAGTCCCACCACACTTCCTAGTACTGCAGATCTGGCGAAAATAAATAAATAAAATCCAAGCAAAACAAATCAACAACAAACAAAACAAAAACCATCTTTGGTAATCTCATAGGTCCTAGGTTTAAACCCACCACTATTATTTAGCTATGGGCATTTTGTTCAAATGACAAATTATTATTTTTAATACCCATAGATTAGTGATGTGTTAACAACTAATCAATTTGTTTGTGTAATTGATATGGTTGACACAGAAGCTCACTATTGGTCAGAGAACATGGAGAGAATTGTCAGAGACAAGGACAGAATCTCTAGTTAGTGGAAAAATACAGACCCCCATAAGACAGGGAACTAGATTATCTAACAGTCAGGTTGCCTAGCAACAGGACATTGAGTCAGAGCCCTTGACCCTTTCACCCTGTAAACATCCTATACAAATATACTGTTAGCTTGCCCCACCTTACGCAGATGACAGCTTCTTGCTCCCCCCACCCTGCAGGTACTATATAAACCCTCCTGGAAAAAAATAAAGTTGCACCTTCATCAGAATCTAGAGTTGGTGTATTTCCTTTGTATCTCCTGTCCCTACATTCCCTCCTTAGGGTGGTGGAGTAACCATTGTAGCCTTGCTGGCTGGGGCAGAGAATAAGTTCTAGAGAGTTATCAGCCATAAACAGGACATCTATACTGCATACTCTCTCCCCACAAATTTTAGACCATCAAGAAAAGCCTGTAGAAATATTGTAAGAGCCAGAGGCTGGGGAAGACTAGGGTGATAAAAGACATTTATAGATATAACAAATTGGTGGTATTCATAATGTCACAGCAGTTGTGGTTGTCTGCATTAGACATCACAACAGATCAAGCATGGCTCATGATTTTGTACCCCAGACTGAGGAGCTATTGGTAATTAATTGCTTATAGGAAGAGAGAGTAAGTTGAATTAAGGGTTTAACTTCTTGTAGGTTGATCCTGATATAATAAAAGGTCCTAACACCCAGGAGCATAGAAGCAGCACATATTTGATTCAGTGGGGTTTTAGAAAGAAAAAAAAGTCCATGGAGTTAAAAAGAGGTTGGGAATCTGGGTGTGTCTGGGAAGAGTTAGAGGGAGAAGTAAGTGATATATATTATCCAAATATATTACATGCATTGTGGGGCGTTTACCCACCACCCCCACAGCTTCCCAGAGTTTTCTTGAGTGCGAGCAGCAGGAAATATTAGATAGAAGGATTTATAGCGGAGAGTCTTGTGGAGATAAACAGATAGAAAATAAAGGATAGCCTCGAGAGGGCCTGGAACCTATTCCAACGGGCCCCGACTGTCTCTGGTCCAGGGTTTTTATAGAGACGCCAAGGGGTGGAGCAAAAGACCTCCTCCCCCAGCACAGCCAAGTGCAGACCATCTCAGACACCTGCACTCAGGCCCGTGGTCCTGATCATCCTCTATTCGGACCTGCTGGGTAAAGCCACGAGGAACCCCAGAACGGGCTCCCACAGGTCCCCCCTTCTTAATATATAAAAAAATAACTATTAATGGCTTACAGCAATCTCCATAGCTGTTACACCTCCCAGTATGGGAGTAGAGGATGATATAGATGGCATTTCTCTTTTGAATTAGGTCCAAGGTGACCACAGCAGTCTTAGCTGCCTCAAGCCCTTTCTAAACCAAAACTCTTAAGGCAACTACAAACTTAAAGAATCCCTTAGCTTCATCATTACCATTAACAGGTTAACATAAATATTGCTATACATAGTCACAATTCTCTCAATCTTACACCTCAAAGCAAACTCTTAACAGAACCATTAGAATTAGCATATATGGTGCTATATATAGTTAACAATTTTCTCCGTCTTACAACTTTAACTTACTCATTTGAATTTTCTTGTTAACAGAACATAGGAAAAACTTCGATGTATTCACATCAAACTTAAACATTTTCTTAACTCCACAAAACCAGGGTGCATTAATATCAATAGGTTTCTGCGAACATAATTCAATCTCATAACTCCTCCTTTTCTTTATAATTTTTTAAACAAAGTCTCAAACCTAGTTAGAGGAACCCAAACTTATCTGTTTGAACAGTTCCATTTGTAACACAAAACCAGTTCCATAAGTAATTCCATTTTTACATAAACAGTTCCACAAAACAATTCATAAATCTCCAGTTAATAAAGCATATACGCATACACAAAATTGCATCTTGATTCTAAGTAGAAATACATTTCTTCATTTAAACAGTTTCATTTTTAACCCAATTCCAGAAAACCGTTCCTAGGTCATTACTATAAGTAAGCTCAAAATTGTCCCATTGCAATGAAATCTCTATTGTTCATTTCATTTAAGTACCAAAATTCAAATGATAAATATTGGTACTAGCCTTCCAAATTTGAAGAAATCCATAACCAAAATGTTTTTGTAATTTTATCTCATTTTAAGTTCAAAAAGTTTAAATAAGAAATAAATTCTGGTATCAGGCTTTCACTTCCAAATATGAAGAGATGTTTTTCAACCAAAACTTTTTGCAGTTAATAATTTTTGTTCAAACAAGCGTCTCTGCAACTTTTGTTCTCACCGACAGACCTTTTTAGTTATAGTAAGATTTTAAACCGCACCGTTTTTGCTGTTAGCTCAGGTTTTTCTGTGCTGCGTTGATATTCCACGGATCTCAGCTGCAGATGCCTTGTGCTGGTTCTGGCGTCCGCCATTCTTAGCTTCTTAGCGGCTTCTGGAGCTTTTGAAACCATTCAGACTGCCTACTTGGCAGTCTACTAGGACACTATCTCCTGTGTCTCAGGTGTTTTCACCATATACATTAATAGACTCACACTTAACATTTACACTTTTTCACAAACTCACATATAACATTTTTTTGCCTTGCAAAGCATTTAGACTCATATTCAACATTTACACGTTTTTACAAACTCACATACAACATATTAACGTCTACTTATTTATACTTTATAGAACTACTTTAGCAAATATATTTCCTATTAATTCTTATATACTTATATTCATTCCATCTTATTTCTTATTTAAACTTACATTTACAACTAGCATCTTACAAGCTTATTACTACATGTCTTAAGACTACCTTGGATACTTCTTACACGCTTATATTCTTAAAGGAACTCTATAGATCTATTTTACAAACTTATATAGGCTACCATTAGCATATATCTAACTTAGCAAACATCTAAAGATTTTTTAATACAGATCAAACAAGACAGAATTTTTACAAACTCACATATCTTATTTTCATCTTTCTACGTCTTACTCTTAATTATTATCACTATCTCTATTATAAAGATTCTCTTAACTAGACAGGAAGTACGTACATCATTTCTAAAGTTTATAGTTTATAGTTAGCTTTGTTATAAAGCACTGGGATTTAGTGAGTGTTGTCATTATAGAGTTGTGATACTTGTTGCTAGGGGATTGTAACATTCTCAGGACGAAGCCACACCCCAAAGTTGCGAGTTCTCTCAGCAGTTCCGGACAGGCAGAGATGCACTGTCAGCGGTAAACGGTTTTTTAACTAGAGGCTGTCCCTTCACTCAAATTCATAATAGCTCCCCTAAATGCCTCAATTCAGACAAACGTTTCTATTACAGCAGTACTTTTGGTATGCTCTTCTGAAAACTTCACTTCACGCTGAGGGTGAAATTATCTTATTTAGTTGCTGTAAAGCTCTTCGCCAATACTGCACAGCTATTAGGTGATATAAGGTATTTTTCTAAAGAAGTTAGTAAAGCCAAAAGCGGCACAACTCTGAACTCTATTTCCTTACTGTTTGCATTCACCAGTGACAAAACCTCAGAAATACTAATCGAGCCACTTTCATTTCGCTTCCTTTATAGGAACATCATGGGAGCTGACTTTTCTTAGTTCCACGCTCCTTACCAGACGCTCCGGTAACCACCGAGCTTCATTCTCCTCTTGTGAAAAAAAAAAACACAGACATGTCCTCAACCCCCTATTAAAACAGGATCCGGACCCTTCCAAATCCCAAGCAGGGATCTTTCCATTTCACTTGAGTTTCAGGATTTAGTATTTTCACTTCGTTAGCTTTAACTCCTGATGTTATTAGCAGCGGTGATATTTAGCATTGATTTCTTATAAGGAACTTTCAGGTGAAGCAACTCTTTTGTAAGACAGCTAGATTTTTTGAAGTTTGTTTCCCATCTATAAAGCAGTCATTTCTTTTTTGAATGCCTGTTTCCTTGTCTCCTTATTAGATTTGCAAAGGAATTACTCATTGCAGGCAGTTCGTTCAAGGCAAAGAACTTTAATTTCAACAAATTTTTTCATATCTAAGACAAAGTTCAGTGTATAAACTGCTTTCCCTTGTTTTAAGGATTTTAAAGTGGCTTGTTTGCTCTTATAGATAGCTTTTTGTCACCCAACTACCGTAAAAACTTTTCACAGCTATTAGGGTAAAGAAGGCATTTTACCAACGGAGCCCCAAACCGCAAAGCACCTAGTTCCGTATCCTTTCCGTTTTTCATTGGAACGGACACTTAAACTCTTAGATGATTTTCCTCCTTATTCTTTTTAAAGGCTGTATTTTAAATTTACCATGAATGTATTTTTGAGCTGACAAAAGTGTTTCAGGGCAATGTCGCCAATCTTTAGCGGAAAAACTAGCTTTCCCAGAATGCATTTCCCTTATATCAGTCCATAATAATATCAGTCACATATCAGTCCCTTATACCAGTCCCTTATATCATTTCCCATAGTTCTTTTCGGGTTTGAGAGTCAACTGGTTCTCTTTTACCAGACTTGCCTGGGAGGTTTGAACAAAGTCTCTTGCCTTTGCAATGGGAGATTTGAACAAGCATTTTACATTTTCAGCTATGGCACATTGGGAGGTTTCTATTCTCTCCTCAACTGGCTTTAACAGGTGTTTCAACTTCATCAGACACTGGCCCCCGAATCAGAACCGCACCTGCCTCATTAACCGGCATCAAGGCTGGCATTTCTGATAGCAACTTTCCTTGGGGCTTGTGTTTGCCTTAGCCAGTCAGTGAAAAATAACACTGGCAACAGAGCTTTTCCATAGCTCCTTCAGAGAGATTTTCTCCCACTGATCTATCTCATTTTGCTTGTTCCTTCCTTCCCCAGATGCAGAGCTTCAGCTATCTGCGGCTCTGTACCTCTGCTAGCTGCCTTTGGAGGCAGGGGCTTTCTTTCTCCCCCTGAATCTGCCTCAAATTCTAGCAGCTTTGTCAAGTCATACATTTTCTGGGGAGGTAATCTGTCCCTTCTCTGTTTCTTCAGAGTCTTTCTCCCCGACAGTTCCCAGTTTGGTCTCAATTTATCCCCTCTACCCCAGAAACAGTTTCCGACACTACAGTGGCGGCTTTCCCTGCTACTGAAGGTAGGGGCTTTTTGTCCGTTTGTTTTCAGGGTCTGTGTGGTTTGCGTACAGACTGAAAATCTAACAAGGGAGGTTTTTGCCGTTTCTAAACTCCCATTAGGACAGGTGTTTTGCCTCATCAGGGCTTCACCTGGCCCAGTCCCCCAGTGGGTTGTGTTTGCTTTCTGGGTGCTCAAGGACAGAGCTTATGCCAGAGGCAATCTCCCCTCAGGGCTACACTCCCTCATCTCATCGGGAGTCATTTGAAACAAAGCTTTTCTCAAAGAGATGCTTTCTCTGACAGAAAAGAACTTTACTCCTGGATAGTTCTGTTTTGCCCTGGCTGGGCTCTTTCCCCAGACAACGTTCTGACTCGGCAGCACGACTTCTTCAGACCCAGTTCAGCTTTACTGTTTTCCCAGAAAGGTCCTTACTCTGATAGGAAAGCTTTTTCTCAGATTTCTTTTTGCAGCTGTGGACCTATCAACCCGGGACTTGTAGGAAAGTGCGCAACTGTGCCGTTCCCACTGGCTTTAGCTTTGGTTGTTCATTAGCAATCTTCCCCTGGGTCCTGCACCTTCCTGCCTCAGCTCTGTGCTCCAGGAAGTTTACAACGCAGGAACCCTAGTATCCCCAAAATGCACTCCAACTCAGAGACGCTGGCCAGTCACCTCTGGGTTTTTGCTCAGAAGCGAGGATACAATGCTAACAGTTTCAGGGAATCTTTGCATAGGACGATTAGGAGCACCTTTTCATTCTGAAAAGCTCACTAAAAACCTTTGCTGCCTCAGCTCGGCTGTAACTGAAAAGCTTGGCTTTTTTGCTTTTCTCAGGTAAAGTTTCCGGCCCTTTTGGGCTCTCTGTAGCTCTTCACCCACACTCTCCCAAGCGTTTCCCTCAGGGTATTCTGACCCACTGTCTTTTACTAGCTTGAAGAGACAGAGCTTAGAAGAGGTTTTTAGAAACTTGTTCCTGCCTCCTGCATTGCAGGGAGGATTGTTAAAGCTTGAAAGAACTTAGAGAGGTTTTGCTGTCTTAAGTTTGTTGTTTTTCCTTAGAGCTAATCACAGGTGGTCCCCATACTAATATCTTCAGGTGATTCTACTCTCTTCTGAGAGTGGCTAGAGGCTTTAGTTTTTAAGTTTCTTAAGAGAGAAAGATTAAGGCTTTTTAGAGAGGTTTTCCCCCCAAGTTTTCCAAGAAAAGCTTTAGAGTTTAAGAGAAAGTTTTTTTTTCCCCCAGGAGAAAGACCAACTTTTCCCAAAACTTCCCAGCTTTAAACTTTGACTTCTTACACCCCCATTTTTGCCTCAGGGAGAAATTACTTTCTCCTGCCGCTTGGACTTAGCATTTCAGCTTCCCCAGGTCAAAAGCTTCCATAGGAAACTTTCTTCCCCATAAGCTCAAAGAAGAGCTTTTTTACTACCCATAAAGCCCAAAGAAAGATTTTCTCCCCAGTTTGCTTTCAAAGCCCCCAAAGTTAGAAAATTGAAGAGTTTTTCTGTCTAGTTGCCTTATTTTTTCCTACACAATCTTACATTTCTAAGTTTTTCCTATACTATATTACTGCCCTATACCTTATACTTATTTTTCACAGATAGAAATTGAGAAAGGGATAGAAGATAGAAAATTTTGACAGAAGAGAATTTCGCTGCAGCATCGGACATCCTTCCAGTCCGCTTTCCTTTTCTCTCGAGGATAAAACCCCTGCCTCACCAAAAAAATATATATATATATATATATAAATATATATATTCCATAACACCGGCATGCCTTTCCACTGGCAGGGCTGACTCAGCACTTTCACCAAAAACTCTGTAATAAAACTATTATTTTCCTTTATCTTTAGTCCCTATTACTTTGTCTTAAGTCCCTGTTCATTTGTCTTTAGTCCCCCCTTTTTTTTTGTCCCTTTTTTCTTTAGTCCCTTTTTTTCTTTAGTCCCTTTTTTTCTTTAGTCCCTGTTCACGGCGCCATTCTGTGGGGCGTTTACCCACCACCCCCACAGCTTCCCAGAGTTTTCTTGAGTGCGAGCAGCAGGAAATATTAGATAGAAGGATTTATAGCGGAGAGTCTTGTGGAGATAAACAGATAGAAAATAAAGGATAGCCTCGAGAGGGCCTGGAACCTATTCCAACGGGCCCCGACTGTCTCTGGTCCAGGGTTTTTATAGAGACGCCAAGGGGTGGAGCAAAAGACCTCCTCCCCCAGCACAGCCAAGTGCAGACCATCTCAGACACCTGCACTCAGGCCCGTGGTCCTGATCATCCTCTATTCGGACCTGCTGGGTAAAGCCACGAGGAACCCCAGAACGGGCTCCCACAATGCATGAATAAATTTATCAATGAATTAATAAAAATAGCATATTTAAAAACAATTACTATACAAAAGCAGGCATAATTGCACAAATTTGAGATTACAAAACTTTAACAATGAAAGCAGACATGGATCAGTAGGATTAGCATAGTAAAAATGGCAATCTTGCCAAAAGCAATCTACAGATTTAATACAGTCCCCATCAAAATCCCAACACCATTCTTCAATTCATTCAAATTCATAAGGAAAATAAAAAAAAAAACCAGGATAGTTAAACAGTCTTGTACAATAAAGAAACTTCTGGAGGTATTACCATTCCTGACTTCAAGCTCTACTATAGAGCTATATTAATGAAAACAGATTGATATGGGCATAGAAACAGGCAGGTGGATCAAAGTAATTCTATCAAAGATCCTGACATAAATCCACAAAACTATGAACACCTGATTTTTGTCAAAGAAGCCAAAATATACAATTGAAAAAAGAAGGCATCTTCAACAAATGGTGCTGGCATAGTTGTATTACAGCATGTAGAAGAATGCAAATAGATCTATTTTTCTCCCTGTATAAAACTCAAGTCCAAGTAGATCAAAGAGCTCAATCTAAAGCCTGTTACACTAAAGCTGTTAGAAGAGAAAGTGGGAAGTAACCTTAAAATCAAGAAGTAGCACAGAAGACTACTTCTTGAATATAACACCAGTAGCACAGACACTGAGAGCAACAATTAATAAATGGGACTCCTGAAACTGAAAAACTTCTGTTAGGCAAAGGACACTGTCAATAAGACCAAACATCAGTCTGCAGAATGAGAAAAGATCTTCACCAACCTCACATCTGACAGAAGAGCTGATCTCCAAAGCATATAAAAAACTCAAGAAACAAGACATCAAAATAGCAAATAATTCAATTAAAAATGGGTTACACATTTAAACAGAGAATTCTCAACAGAAGAATCTCAAATGGCTGAGATACACTTAAAGAAATGTTCAACATCCTTAGCTATTAGGGAAATGCAAACAAAACAGCCCTGAGATACCATCTTATACCTGTCAGAATAAAGCTAAGATAAAAAATGCTAATGACAGCCTATGTTGGAGAGGATGTGGAATAAGAGGAACACTCCTCCACTGCTGGTGGGAGTGCAAACTTGTACAGCCACTTTCGAAATCAGTATGGCAGTTTTTCAGAACCTGAGAATCATTCTACCTCAAGACCCAACTATACCAATCTTGAGCATATACCCAAAGTATGCTCAACAATACCAAAAGTACACTTACTAAACTATGTTCATAGCAGCATTTTTCATAATAGCCAGAACCTAGAAATAACCTAGATGCCCTTCAACAAAAGAATAGATAAAGAAAATGTGGTATATCTACACAATGGAATAATACTCAGTGGAAAAATATAATGACATCATGAAATTTGCAGGCAAATGGATGGAACTAGAAAAAGCATCCTGAGTGAGGTAATCCAGACCCAGAAAGACAAACACAGTATTTACTCACTCATAAGTGGATATTAGATGTAAAACATAGGAGAACCAGTCTGAATCCACAGGCCCAGAGAAGCTAGGTAACAAGAAGGACCCTAAGAGGGACACATGGATCTCCCTGGGAAGAGGAAATAGATGAGATGTCCTGGGTAAACTGGGGGTGTTGGGTACAGGAGAGGAGATGGGGGGATAGGAACGTGAAGGATAAAGATGGTCCGGTTGGGGGTGAGACAGAGGGGGAGAGTAATAAAAAGGTATCTCGATAGAGGGGGGAATTATGGGATCAGTGAGAAAACTGGTGCCAGGGAAACTCCTGGGAAATGACAAGGATGACCCCAGCTAAGACTCCTAGCAATAGTGGAGAGGGTGCCTGAACTGGCCTTTCCCTATAATCAGATTGGTGACTACTATAATTGTTATCAGAGAGCCTTCATCCAGTAACTGATGGAAGCAAATGCAGAGATCCTAAGAACTGGGTCGAGCTCTGAGAGTCCAGTTGAAGAGAGAGTGGAAGGATTATATGAGTAAGGGGATCAAGATCATGATGGGGGACTCCATAGAAACAGCTGACCTGAGCTTGTGGGAGCTCACAGACTATTGATGGACAGCTAGGGAGCCAGCATGGTACAGTGATATTGTGTTCCTCCAAAATATTGTGCACCCTAATAAACTTATCTGAGGTCAGAGAACAGAACAGCCACTAGATACAGAGGCCAGAAAATGGTGGCACACACACCTTTAATCCTAGCATTCTGAAGACAGAGATCCATCCAGATCTCTGAGTTAAAAGCCACACTGGAAATGGCCAGGCATGGTGACACATGCCTTTAATCCCAGGAAGTGGTGGCAGGAAGCAGAAAGGTATATAAGGTGTGAGACCAGGAACTAGAGCTCATTAGGCTTTTAGGCTTTTGAGTAGCATTTCAGCTGAGATTCATTCCAGATGAGGACACAGAGGCTTCCAGTCTGAGGAAACAGGATCAGCTGAGGAATTGGCAAGGTGAGGTGGCTGTGGCTTGTTCTGCTTCTCTGATCTTCCAATGTCTGGCTCCATGTTTGTTTTCATTAATAAGACCTTTTAAGATTCATGCTACAGCATGGGACTGACCTTGGTTCTCTGCTTCTGGGTGACACCCATGCAGCTTAGTCTTTTGTGGGGCCCCTAGCAGTAGGACTAGGACCTGTCCAAGATGCATGAGCTGCTTCTTAGGAACCTGTTCTGTGTGGTGGGATGCCTTGTTCAGCCTTGATGCAAGGGCAGAAGCTTGGTCCTGCAGCAACTTGATGTGCCATGCTTTGTGGATTCCCAAGGGAGACCTCACCCCATCTGAATGGAAAGGGAGGAGGAATGGATAGGGCAGATAGAAGGGAAGTGGGGAAGGGTACAGAGGAGAGGAGAGAGGGGAAACTGTGATTGGTATGTAAAATAAAGTGACCTAAAACAAACAAACAAAATACAAAACAATTGCTGCTGAACTGCTTAGTAAGAGTCCAGCAGTGGTGACATCAATAGTATTTGGAGTTCAGAGATGGTTTCAGAAAAAAGTAATAAAAAACATTAAAAAAAAAAAGCTGACCAAGTAGCATGGCTCTACCCACTGTCTGAGACAGATTCACTGTGATATTGTATAGGCAGTTAATCTCTAAAACAAGATTTTTTTTTAATTAAAATAATTGCCCCTTGTTAAAAAAAAAAAAAAGATCAGGAATCAAGTTGAGCCTGGGTAACAGGAGATAATGTCTCAACAATACCAAAGAAACACACAAGTGGAATATACATAAGAAAAATGTATACAATGATCTAATTGGCTTAATTCCAGGGGTACAAAGATAGGTCAACCGGAAATGTGAATAAGTAAAATAACTTAGTGTGCCATATAAGGAGAGGGCATTGAGTATGTTGGCATGCATCATTAATCCCAGCACTCTGTAGACATAGGCATGTGAATAAAGTATTTGGATGCAGAGAAATCACATAATCATTGCTATTGACACAAGAAGCTTTTGATAAAGTTCAACATGCTTTCATAATAAAATCTCAGAAGAAACCAGGGACAGAAGGAACATAATCCAACAGAACAAAGCCTATGGATAACTAATCCATACCCATATTACTCTAACTGGGAAATTTTCAAGCATTTCTTCTAAAATAAGGAATGAGATGCAGGTATCCATTATTTCCATTCTTTTTATTTATTTTTATTTTTTATTATTTTATTTTATAATTAATTTAATTTTACATATCAGCCACGGATTCCCCTGTCCTCCCTCCTCCCACTCCCCAGTATTGCCCCACAATTCACCCTCAATTCCCACCTCTTCCAAGGCAAGGTCTCCCCTGGGGATTCAGCCCAGCCTGGTAGATTCAGTTGAGACATGTCCAGTCCCTTCCTCCCTACACCAAGGCTGAGCAAAATGTCTCAGCATAGGCCCTAGGTTCCAAAAAAGCCAGCTCATACACCAAGGACAGGTCCTGGTCCCACTGCCTGGGGGCCTCCTAAATAGTTCAAGCTAATCAACTGTCTCACTTATCCAGAGGGCCTGATCCAGTTCCATGGGGGCTCCTAAGCTATTGGTTCATAGTTCATGTGTTTCCACTAGTTTGGCTATTTGTCCCTGTGCTTTTTCCAATCATGGTCTCAATATTTCTTGCTCATATAATCCCTCCTCTCTCTTGCCGATTGGACTCCCGGAGCTCCACCTGGGGCTTGGCTGTGGATCTCTGCATCTGCTACCATCAGTCATTGGATAAGAGTTCTATCATGACAGTTAGGGTGTTCGGCCATCCGATCACCAGAGTAGGTCTGCTCAGGCTTTCTCTCAACCATTGCCAGTAGTCTATTGTGGAGGTATCATAGTGGATTTCTGGGGACCTCTCTAGCACTCTGCTTCTTCCTATTCATATGGGGTCTTTGTTTATCATGGTATCTCTTTCCTTGTTCTCCCACTCTATTCTGATCCAGCTGGGACATCCCACTCCTCTAAGCGCTCTTTCCCCCAACCCTTGCCCTCTATTACCCCCTAATACCCAGTTTGCTCATGATATCTACATTACCTCCATTCGTATTCAATAGAGTGCTTGAAGTCTGAGCAGGAGCAATGAAGCAAAGTAAAGAAACAGCAAGCGATCAAGTAGGAAATAAAGAAATCAAATCAGTCCTACTTTCAGACAACATGATTCTATACTCAAAAAATCCTAAATCTGTCACCAGAAAACTGGTATAACGAACACTTTCATCAAGGAGTAGGATTAAAAAAAAAAAAAGCAACATATCCAAATCAGTAGTAGATATGCCTATGGCTACCACAGAAAGGGAGAAGTAAAGGAGTAAGAAAAGGAAAGGAAAGGAAAAAAAGAAAGGAAAGGAAAAGAGGAGAAAAAAGGAAAGAAAAGAAAGCTCAATTACACACACAATACCTGGGAATAAACATAAGAAGGAGAAAATTCTTGATAAAGATAACATTAAATGACTGCATCAAAGAACTGAAGAAACTAAAAGATGGAAAAACATACAATGCTCAGGTCTTTTTTTGTTTGTTTGTTTGTTTTTTCTTTTTTTTTTTTTTTTTTTTTCTGAGACACGGTTTCTCTGTGTAGCTTTGCGCCTTTCCTGGAGCTCACTTGGTAGACCAGGCTGGCCTCGAACTCACAGAGATCCGCCTGCCTCTGCCTCTCCTGGAGCTCACTTGGTAGACCAGGCTGGCCTCGAACTCACAGAGATCCGCCTGCCTCTGCCTCCCGAGTGCTGGGATTAAAGGCGTGCGCCACCAACGCCCGGCTACAATGCTCAGGTCTTAGAAAAATAATATTGTTAATATGGCCATCCTACTAAAAGAAATATAAAGATGAGTATAACAACCACAAACATCCCAAAATCTCTGGGGAGGTGAAGGTCTTCACACTTGCTGGCACTTGCTTAAAATACTGAGCAATCTCTTCTGCTACTCTTTTCTATTTTGATGAAGTGAGTTTTTTTTTCTTAAGATCTTGATTTCTCAAATGTTCTTAATTGATAGTAATTTTGAGAAATCTGTGAGATTATTTTTCACATTTATTTTATAATGTATTGGAAAATGCTGAAATGTTTTACAGAAATCACTTAAAACATCAAGGGGTGATGAATTATTGATGATCAAGTTTCCCATTGCATCATTCTTAGTGACTCAATTTTATTTTTATTTAGCTTTTAGTATATTTCAGAGTATTTCATGTGCAATGATAAAGATTGCAATTGTGATACATATAAAGTAAATCAAGATATCAGTTAAAAACATTACTAATATGTTATTCTCCACATTATATTTTTTAAAATCCACATAAAATGTAATTTTCCTTAAAGTCAATTAATTGTTGATGCTGACTCTGTCAACAAAATAACTTTGTGGAATTTTTCACAAAATAGTCATGTTTTGAACACTGTAGTTCAGGATGACCTCAAACCTGAGTGCTGAGATTGCAGGCATGTGTTATCTGACCTGGAAGAGTATTCCACATTGCATTAAATATAAAATGTTGTTTATTATTTTATTGACAGCCCAGTAAGAAAGAATAAATTCCAGAAACAGTTATTATTCAATGAACTTAACTAAAAACTATATTTAAAAAAAAAAACCTTCATTTTCATTCCAAAGTGATATACCTATAGTTATGCTATATGAGAAGTCATCATGCAAAAACAACAGGTATACTATTTTTCTCCTTGAGTGGGACTTGTGGTGATATATTGTGTACCTTGATATATTGTGCACCCTAATAAACTTATCTAGGGATCAGAGGACAGAGCCAACCACTAGATTAGACATAGAGGCAAGGCGGTGGTGCCTTGGGAGGATTCTTGTGTGGATCTCTGTGAATTCAAGGCCACAGGGGAAACAGAGCCACACATTGTGCACACCTTTAATCCCAGCACTTGAGATCTCATGCCCTTGCTACCAAGTATTTGGGAAGTGCACACATGCCTTTAATCCCAGTACTAGGAAGAAAGGAAGAAAGCAGGGCACAGAAAGGTATATAAGGTGTGAGTAAACAGGAAGTCTCACTCTGGAGGCTGAGGAGTTTATAAAGTGAGGTTGGCTGTGTCTTGTTCTGTTTCTCTGATCTTTCAGCTTTCACCCCAATATCTGACTCTGGTTTTTTTTCTATTATTAAGACTGTTTAGCAATTTGTGTTACAGGAACTTGACATAGACATAGGTTTATTTTTTAATAACACTCATTAAAATAAAAATGCATAGGTTCATGATTAGATCATTGATTGAAGGATGTCTGAATGACCATGCACACTGAGGCTCTCTCCAGCACCCCAATGTTCCTTTTTGTTACATATTCCTTTCCAGTAACTGTTTTTCAGTTCTGTTACCATAGGTAAGTTCTGCTTGTTTGTGAGACTTATTAAAGTGACATTAAAACACATATTCTCTTCTTTTCCTTTCTTCTTTTGATCAACATTTTTAAAGTGCATTGGAACCTGTCTAGCTCACACATTTTACTTTGTTGTATTAATTTTCTGGGTGAATGTAATATGTCTTAATCCATTCATATGCAGATTAGGAAAACTTTCTAGCTTTGCTGCTATAATATTATTTTTACAAATATACTTCATGTATATTAAACACATGCAAGTATTTTATTAGCTTTATAGTTTATTCAATCTCTATTAGTACTGCCATTTCACATCCAATGACATCAAATATAGATCTTATCAATCTTGGGTGACATTCATTTTCAGTAGAAATCATTTATAACCCTTGAATTCTTTTATCTTTTTTTCTGCCATTCTGGAATATGGCTTATGTTACTGTGTCTATCTGACAATTTTTCACTGATCAATAAACTATGAGGCTTATCACATGTTCTTATGCGCCTTTGAACATTCTTTTGGGAGAGGTGCCCATGTTTTCTGTTCATATTTTTGTTGGATATTCTGTTATTTTAATGACTTGTAGACTTCCAATTCCTTGCTGGGCATGTGTTAATAATAGTATCTTGTCTCTCACTGCACCTTGCTTTTTACATTCTCAGTTTTACCTTTGGTATATTCAAATCCTTACACTTAAATATAGACAAATTTATCAGTTTTTCTTTACAGTTATGTCTCTTGGAATACATTAAGGAGAATTAAGCCTAGTCATCACTGCAAAATCTCTCATAATTGTCTGAAGTTATTGTTTAAATTCCATTTTAGTTTCATGTTTTACTGAATATTTAAAGTATATTATTAGCAAAAGTTTTAGCAAAGGCATTCAGCTTTTGAGGATGGTTTCCTTGAAGTCATTGATGGGATTTCTAAGTTAATGTCAAGAGTCCTAGGTGTTCTAATGTCTCTTGAAGCCTGGCTGAGGCAATGTCTTTTGTGCACCATAGTTTCTATGTGAGGCATAACAGACTAATTCATTAAATGACAGAGGATGTTCTTAACACGTTAGTTTGGCTCACATTTTCTAATGACAGAATTCAAATTTTAAAGACAGCAACATCTTAAAAATTACTTGTTTTTAAGGCAGAGTTAAAGACTCTTAGATGGACAGTTAAGTGACCTGACCTCATGCTGGCACATGCTACTATGCTCAAGTTTCATTTGCTAGAACATATTACATCTAGGCAAGAGGGGAGATGTCACCCTAGACTGTGAAATGATGACTGTGTCCATCATCTATGACCATCAGCAAGAGCAAGTACTGCATCATGGCATCAGCTCAAGAAAAGCAATTCCTAAGGTGAAAAATGCTCTTTGTAAATACTAGAAAAGTACAAACAAGCCTCCATGTCAAGTAAAAACACTGCATCTTCTGACCTTGCCTCACTAACATCTGAGAAACAAGCAAATGGGCAAGTGTTGCTGGCTCTGCAGCTGGGATGCCACTGTCTCTGTTCGTGGGGGCAGGGAGTGAATAGAAGCAGAACTGAATGGCATAGGCTCTGGGAGGTTGTAAGCAATCCCATTTATTAAACAAAGGAATGGGGTATTCGTGTGTGTGTGTGTTTTGGCAGTCTCTGCTTCCAGCTGCCGTGGTGTTTCCCTGTTGGCTCTGGGTCTTATGTAGGCAGTTGTCATTTTGGAGGTCTGATTTCAAGCTCCTTTAGGTCAGGATAAATACTATGCATGTCAGAGCTCTCTGTTTGCTTAAGGTATGGCCCAGTGCTTTCAACCTTACCTGCCTCAGGCAAGTCCATATTGAGGTTAAGACATGACACACTGTCAGTGAATGCAAAAAGAATCAATATTCTCAGTCTAAGAATTTAAATAGAAATGCACAGATTTATAATTTTTTTAATATACTTGAGGCACCAGAGAAATGGAAGGAATTCTCAGAATTAACAATGAGAAGATTTTTTTCTGATTCTTCCTGAAGAATAAATATGCTGAAAATATCCTCATGACTAAGAATCAAATCTTTATTTAGAACTGTGAGCAGAAAAATTATATAGTCTCATTTTTAATACTGTGTCAATAACCTCACTCTAAAAATCCCCCCTTTGTTTCTAAACCTCAGTGACAATAATTAGTTTGATAGAAAAAAAAATGAACAGTCATGTACATGATACTCAGCTATCTGTACTTCCAGAAATCCAATCACGTGCTCTACATTCCCAACAGCAATGGATGCCATCAGGCTCTCTGGGAAGAGGAAGTCAAGAAGGCTTTTGTCCAGGCAGGACAAATAAGGTACAGGTAGTTGGTACAAATTGAGATCAGGCCTGAGAAAGGCTAGAAACAGTTTGTCCTTATTTTCAACAGTGTCTTGAGGGAAAAAAAGGAAACATCATTTTGTCCTTTGTAATATTTGTAGCAGTGGCTGAACACTAAGGCATCGTGTCCTTTACAAAAACATCCAAAATTCTAAGAAATGAGTAAGGACCAACACAAAGCGGAAGTTTCTGTCTGTCATTGTGACCTTCTTTCCCTGACATTGCGCTATCAAACTGTTACTGGTTGTCTCTTAGTAACTATCTTTTTTGAAAGAAAGAGTTTAGTCAAGAGACACAGTGTGAGCTGAAGTTTATTTAACTAAACAAAATGAAGACAAGCATACACTTTTAAAGAGAGATTAGAGTGGATTGGCCCAAGGTGAGAAAGCAAAACAGTTTCAGGGATGGAGTCTCAGAAGTTTTTTTTTTTTGTTTGTTTGTTTTTTTTGTTTTTGTTTTTGTTGTTTAATGAATATATGTGGTGACTGAAATATTCATAAAATAAGATGGTCCTTTTAGCTTCTAACTAAGAGTGGGCTAGATTTCCCTTTAGGACTGTTTGTTTTCCCACAGCCCTCTAGGAAAGAAAACACGGTGGGACCAAAATCACAAGTAGGTAACTTTATCTTTTGGAATTGAAGACTGTCCATGTGTGGCAACTAAGAAACTGACTTGTAATTTGGTTTCTGATACAGCGGGACAGTTTAGTTGAACTTGAAAGATATTTATCCACAAAGAGACAGTCTGATAATCAATGGACCTTACTACCAAAACATAGGCTCAGTTTTCCTTGGGAATCTCATATTTAATTCCTTGTCGACCAGATATCAAGCCACTATGTGGTAGTTTATAGCAATACTAATTCTTTCAAGCAGATAACATATTCTTTTGCTTAATTTTCTTTTTCTTTGGGTTATGTGTGGTATGGATATACATGAGTGCAAAGGCCACAGCATATGTGTGAAGGTCATAGAACAATTTTGTGGAACTGATTCTCTCCTATTTTATGTAGGCTTTAGGGATTGAACTCAGGTTTCTAGGTTTGTGTGGCAAGTACCTCTACCCTCTAAACCATCTCATTGGCTCCTCTGATGATGTTCTACCTTAAGATTATGAGAATGGGACTAGGCAGATGTCCCCATGGATAAAATTGTTTGCTTTTTTTTCCCCCACAAGTCATGTAAAAGCTGGACACATAGGACTCCTGTTGGGATATGGGAGTTAGAGATGGAAAAGTCTCTAAAACTTATAAGCCAGTTAGCCTGGCCTATACAGTATAGAAACATCAGATAAGACACTACTTCACACAAAGTAAAAGAAAAGGATAGACAACTGAGGTTGTCCCCCGACCTCCACACAAAGACAGTGGCACATTCACAGACATTCATTCACATACATTCATATATATGAACATATAGCTGCACATGCAACACACACAGACACACAAACACACACACACACACATACACACACACACTTATAAGAACAATTTAATGGAGGCAACAAGGCAATTTGACCAATGGATTTCCTGCCATATTGAGAGAGGAGTGATAAACACATATACTCTGTCAGTAGCTGATGCTAGATATTGAAAGCCTATCATTGGTCATTATTCCAAACATATTTCATGGTAAGACGTTGCTTACTACGGCCCTAAATACCAACTAAGTGAACAAAACCATTTTTCATTCTTATGCCTCTTTCACCATTAGATTTTAGATATCCAATTACAAACATATTTGCTGTCTGAGATATATCTTATTGCAGTTAAAAAATACATTCAATATGTCCAGCTACCAACTACCAAACCAGTCTACTGGTCTTGCTATAGATAATTAGGTGTTAGAACTGCTTTTAAAGATTGGCAAATGTCATGCATATAAAAGATCTCAATGAGAATGTCTGCAAATGCTAAGGGGTTTTATAATATAATAATTATATGTAAAGAGATAAGAGAGACTTTTTAGAGATACAAGCAAACATGAAAACTAAACATAGCTGAAAAGAATGGCAGGAACAAGAAACTGGTGTAAATAAGAACATGAGTTAGCACATAAGAAGAGTGGCTGATGAATGTCCTTCAGAGGTGACACAAATATGACGAGACAGCAAATAAAGTGTCCATACTAAGGGTACAGATGACTTGAATATAATTATGTAATGGATAGTGTGAAAGATATAAAACATTGAAAATATATTAATGTGTATAAAATGAAATCTTCATTGAATGAAAACTAATAAAATTGAAAGAAGAAATATTTAAACAACTGTAAACCATTGTCACCTTTTTAAATACTGACTTTAGTCAACTAGTCAGTGCAATGTCTTTGAGAATCATCTAATCTGGGTATGTGTGTTAAAGTTTTCAAATGTTATGTCTGTAGAATTCTCTCTTGTAAAGTTACCCTAGCATAGCTGTGTCTGAGGAAGGATGTTTGGGTATGCAATCCACAAACAAAGCTGCCATGAGGATGTGTGGACTGTTTTTTTTTTTTAATGTGTTTTAAAATGTTAGGTATACAAAATCCATAATGACTTATTATAACATGATGTCTTTCAAACACTATGTTTTAAAAGTGAGTAGTGATAAAAACAGATATTTAATAGAATATAGTACAAACATGAAAACCAGACACAGGTGATTAAAACAGAATTGAGTTCAAAAGTGATATATTTCTGGCCAATTGATTTTCAACAACAGTTCTAAGAATACATGATGTACAATGAATATTCTCTTAAATAAATAATAGTGTATAAATTGGATATTGATAAGCAAAACAATATTAAATCATTACTTCACACCAAATTCAAAACTCAACTTCAAAATGCCTAAAAATGTAGACATGAGACTTCAAATGGCAAAATTAGCAGTAGGAAGTACAGAAGTGCTTATGACATTGGCCCATGGAATGAGTTCTTTACTACGACACCAAAACAACTGAAATAGTTTGAATTTGAGATGTCCCTTTGAAATGCAGTAGTTTGAATATCTAGTCACCAATTTGTAGTAATCTTTTAAAATTTATAGCACAGATCTTTTAGGAGATGATAACTGGAGTGGACCCACAGCAATGTAAGGAAGTCAGTTCTATTTCTGCCTGCTGCTATGAACTCTGTCATCCCTTCCTCATGGTGAAACCACTAGCCAAAACAACTTCCTCATCCCTAAGCTGTTTCTTGTGAGTATTTTGGTGACCACAGCACAAAAGCAAAGGATGTAATGTATATCTGGGATCCTATTCAGTCTTTGAAAAGGAGGAAAGCCCAACACTTGAAACACATCAATGTACCACCTAACATTCTTTCATACTGAATAAATTGTACACAGTTGATCCCTAGATAATATAATATCACTTATATATTCACATTCTAAAAGTTGATTTTATAGAAGTTTAGAGAGTATGATGGTGGTTTCTGGTGGAGGACACATTCAAGGCAAAAGAATAAACTTTTTCATTAGCAGCCGGGTGTGGTGGTAAACTCCTGTGAACCTAGCATTCTATAGGCTAACAGAAAAATTGGAATTTAAGACCAGGCTGCGCTATATAATGAGACTGTCCAGGAGGAATAAATTTAAGAGATTATTGCATAATAAAATTACTAGAGCTAGCAATAATCTTTATATAATTGAAATTGCTGAATAAGTATTTTAATATGTAAGTTGGCTTGATTTAGCCATTGTACAATATATACCTATTTTGAAACAATATTGTGTGTACTATAAAAGCATTCAATATTATTTGCCAATTAAAAAATAACAATAAAGATAATAACAATACTAATCTTGTACATACTGTCATTATTGAACACAGGTGTCATTCACTTATGTATTTCAAATCTCTCCCTCATCACTTGTAGTCACCAATGAGGTTATATGTGTGTCCTTTTGTCCTAGGGTAATGAATCATTTGTCACTAGCTAATTTATTTCTTGTTGCTCCATGATTTCATTTCCAGTTTCCTTTGTTGGTATTATTGCTTATCCTCTGTGACATTTGTCTTGGCCTCATAGTCATACATAGTATGAGTTGTTTTGGATTGATTCTATTGGCAGAGGAAATCTCAAAACAGACTCAGTCTTGTGGTTATTAGTGTTACCTATGATGAAGATTTATAATGAAAAGGAGCAAGCTGAGCAAACAAAAAATATAATATGTACAGATTGAGAAAAGGGACAGGAAGTGGAATAGAGCTAAATCCTGTATTCAAGAAGACAAATAGATTGAAAAATTGAATAAAGAAAGTAGTGACCTCAGGGAAAGATCTCACCCAGGTAAGTTTCCAACTTTTGAAAAGGAATTAAAGAAAATCTTTAATTTTGGGGTGTGGTGGCCTATACCTTTAATCCTAGCACTAGGAAGGCAAAGGTTGGTAGATCTCTGAATTTGAGACCACCCTGGGCTATAGAGTGAGTTCAAGGACAGCCAAGCTTAGGCAGTAAAGGTAACAACTAAAAACAAAGCTAGTGAAGTTGTAATTAAATGAGGACACCATGTCACAGCCACAGCAAGCAGCAGAACTTGGCAGCTTTGGCCACATGGTTATGCCTTTAGAGTTAAGGATAGAAGAAATGGGTTATGGAATTTGCCTTTGTGCCTAAGAAAAGTCACAGAGGCCAGGTATATGTCAGAGGTGTCCCTGAATGGAGGCCTCGAGAGGCCATTTTGTGAAGCTGTGAAGTTGTAATATGGGCTGTGTTGGAGACTCCAAGATGTGACAGATGCCAGAGCTATGGGATACCATATTCCATAATAGGGAGCAAAACTAACCCAAGAAAGAAAAGTGTGTTGCAGTCATCAAAGCTGAACAGAGTTGTGGATTTGAAGAGAACTTTGACATCAAACCTGAAGATGCAGAGTTTGGAGTTTGCCTAGCTGCTACTCAGATTTGTTTTGGTCAGTATTTCCTCACTATGCTTCCTTCCTTATTCTTTGGAATGGTATGTCCTGTGCTGTTGTATATTTGAAGTATGTAAACTACATTTTCATTTTGATTTTTATAGGTGATTACAGTTAAGAGATTGTATGAATCTCAGAAGAAACTTTGAAATTTGGACTTTTAAACATTGTTGAGACTATGATAGACTATGGTGGCTTTTGAAGTTGGACTAAATGCATTTTGCATGATGATAGTATTCAAACTTAAGGTGCCAGGGAGTAGAATGTGGTAGCTTGAATGGCCCCCATAAGCTCACAGGGAGTGATGCTATTAGAAGGTGTGGCATTGTTGGAGTAGGTATAACCTTTTTGGAGGAAGTGTGTAAATGTGTGGAGAGGTGAGATTTTCTATGCTCAGTATACTGCCCAGTGTCATAGTCCACTTCCTGTTGCTTTCTGATCAAGATGTAGCAGCTCCAATGTAGCATGAATCTTAAAAGTTCTTATTAATAAAATCAAACCTGAAGCCAGTTATTGGGGTGAATGCTGGTAGATCAGATGCAGAACAAGCCACAGCTATCTCACCTTGCTGGATCCTCAGCTAGTCTTGTTTCCTCAGGCTGGAGTCCTCTGAGTACTCAACCAGAATGGGTCTCAGCTGAACTGGTACTCGAAAGCCTGAATGCTTAACCAGCCAAATGCTTAACCAGGCCAAGTGCCTCTAGTTTCTGGTCCTCACGCCTTATATACCTTTCTGCTTTCTGCCACCACTCCCTGGGATTAAAGGCTTGCTTTCTGGGAATTAAGGCGTGAGTCACCATGCTTGGCTGTATCCTTGAACACATGGATTTCTGCCTCTGGAATGCTAGGATTAAAGACATGTGCTACTACTGCCTATCCTTTATGTTTAATATTGTGGCTGCTGTGTCTCTGACCCTAGATAAGTTTATTAGCATGCACAATATTTGGGGGGATACAATACCACACCCCTCCTTCAGCACCCTGTCTACCTGCATGCCACCATGCTCTCTGCCATGATGATAATGGACTAAACCTCTGAATCCATAAGCCATCACCACAATTAAATATTTTCCTTTATAAGAATTTATAAGAGTTGCCATGCTCATGATGTCTCTTAACAGTGAAAGAAATGATAAGACAGATAGCATTTTAAATTTTAACAGATTTATAACTTTCTGTGTTCTGTTCCTAGCCAAAAATAAAACTTTACAAAAGTAGTACCTTATGAGAAATATTGTCTATCACATTTGACTCTGCAATAAATTATTTCATCTTCTCTTTGAAATAAGAGCTGCATTTTCTCACCAATTTCTCACAATATTTCTTGATAATTGAAGGTGGGGCCCTAGGTACAATCCACTTTCACTGGATAGATCAGTGGGATCAGTGTAGTCCTGTGTACCAGCATGAGTTTCTTGTGCCCAGCTATGGAGTGTCTTCTCAGGCAGATGCTGATTAATTCTTCCTGGAGCTCCTTCTATGGTTTGGTCAATGGTCCATGGTTTTAGACTCAGTTAGTTATTCAAATATTATTTGTTTATATCCTTTTGAGAAACAAAACTTTTTGCTTATTTTTTGTTGTTGTTGTTTGTAGAAGGTTTAACTTGTGAATTTTCTAGTGTTCACCACTTTTCCCTACAACTCCTCTGGCATGTAACTCAAAGATGTGGAAAATATATTTTTAAAACTGCCATTTGGTATTCTACATGGTCTTGTGGTTAGTAATTATGGTAATCTAAATTATAAGTATTAAAAATTTAAAATAATTGATCTTAAGATAAATTGTTTTAATATTTCCTCCAAAAGTAAGCATTTGACGCAATATCAAGAGTCATGCACTAAACAAAACAATAACATTGAAGATCATGTAACTTTTTATGCATGAAAAACCTCCTCTGATCATAAAATTGCTGAAAATAAATGAATAATAAAATATATGGTCACTTCATAAGATTATGATTCTTAGTACATTGCTAAAGGGCGTGGGAGTATACAGCAGGTGACAACTAGTTTTCAACAAGTCTACCCACCAGATGAGTAACTCTTTGATGGAAAGCCCTACTTGGCAAAGACCAGTGTGATCATTGACTGTAAATAACTAGTTGTTTCTGTCTGTAATTTCTCTCATATGCCACTATATTTCTTCCCTAAAAACAGCCATGGATGTTTCCCCACTGCTTGTGTGTTTACTCTCATGAAAATATTCCACCTACTGGGCACCCCTATAGCTGTGGATGGTCAGGAAGATGATTTTTGCAGTATCTGTGTAATTCTGATGAACAGAAATAATGCTAGGATATTTTTCATTATTCAGACTGATATAGGAAATTAAATAGTAATCTCAGTCACAAAGACAGGTAATTTTAACTTCAGAACAAATTCAAATTAAATTGATTGCCCTGGAGATGAATATACAAGGATAAATCCCCAGGTGTTTATTGCTGATTCTAGGTCGTGTATAAAGCAACTTTGTAGACATAACCCTTTGCTGTAATGGACTTTCTGCACGTACTTCCTACCACTCAAGATTCAGCTAACTGTTTATTTTTTTATTATTTAATTATTTATTTTTTATTTTTTTTGATTTTCCGAGACAGGGTCTCTCTGTGTAGCTCTGGTTGTCCTGGATCTTGCTCTGTAGACCAGCTGGCCTTGAACTCACAGAGATCCTCCTGCTTCTGCCTCCTGAGTGCTGGTATTAAAGGCATGCGCCATATCCACCTGTTTATTTTTTTCTTTTTATTTATTTATTTATATTTTATTTTACAATACTATTCAGTTCTACATAACAGCCACAGATTCCCTTGTTCTCTCCCTTCCTGACCCCCTCCCCTTCCCCCCAGCATACCCCCCATTCCCACCCCTCCAGATCAAGGTCTCCCCCGAAGACTGGGATCGACCTGATAGACTCAGTCCAGGCAGGTCCAGTCCCCTCCTCCCAGACTGAGCCAAGCATCCCTGCATAAGTCCCAGGTTTCAAACAGCTAACTCATGCAACGAGCCCAGGACCTGGTATCACTGCCTAGATACCTCCCAAACAGATCAAGCCAATCGACTGTCTCACCTATTCAGAGGACCTGATCCAGTTGGGGGTCCCTCAGCCTTTGGTTCATAGTTCATGTGTTTCCATTCATTTGGTTATTTGTCCCTGTGCTTTATCCAACCTTGGTTTCAACAATTCTCACTCATATAAACCCTCCTCTTTCTCACTAATTAGACTCCCAGCACTCCACCCGGGGCCTAGCATCCAGATTCCTCAGTCCTTGGATGGGGTTTCTGGCACAACTATTAGGGTCCAGTCATCCTTGTTCCATATCTACCATCCTCCTATGAGTGAGTACATACCATATTTGTGTTTCTGAGTCTGGGTTACCTCACTCAGGATGATTTTTTCTAGATCCATCCATTTGCCTGCAAACCTCATGATGTCACTGTTTTTCTCTGCTGAGTAGTATTCCATTGTGCATATGTGCCACAATTTATTTATCCATTCTTCAGTTGAAGGGCATCTAGGATGTTTCCAGGTTTTGGCTATTACAAACAATGCTGATATGAACATAGCTGAGCAAGTGCTCTTGTGGTATGATTGAGCATTTCTTGGGTATATGCCCAAGAGTGATATAGCTAGATCTTGGGGGAGATTGTTTCCCAATTTTCTAAGAAAGCGCCATATTGATTTCCAAAGTGGTTGTACAAGCTTGCATTCCCACCAGCAGTGGAGGAGAGTTCCCCTAGTTCCACATCCTCTCCAGCATAAAGTGTCTTCAGTGTTTTTGATCTTAGCCATTCTGACAGTCCGCCTGTTTATTTTTTAAGTCCTGAATTTCAGTGCCACTTTCTGTCTGGGAACCCTGACCACTTAGAGTTACATGTATGGCCAAGCGTTACTCACTAGCTTGTCAGCATGACCTCCCTAGCCTGAGAGCAACTGTGTGACTTGTGTGTTATGAGAATGGGTTGGACCCTGAAAATGCAACATAATTGCCTAGCGTTTGGCTGGAAAGAGGTGTGTGAACCTGGGTGCATGTGCTGAAAGGGAGATGTAGCTGAGTATGCAGAGGGAGCTGAGGAAAAAGGATGAGTAGTGATGTAGAGAAGACAAAGTGAAGGCATGTATCTGTGTGGAGAATGTAGCTGTGTGAAAAATAGATGTAACTATGTATAGAGATGTATGACTATGCAGGAAAGAGATGTAGATATGCAGAGAGATATGCAGCTCTATTAAAGAGATGCAACTATGTGGAGACAGAGATTTTTGGAGAGGGGATTTTACAGATGAATTAAAAGAGAAACTTACCATCAGAAAACGTGTTTATTTAGCCTTCAGATAGAAAAGTCCAGCTCCTATATAGGTAAGAATTTTTTTCTAAGTTCCAGTTACTCTGAGGCATTCTTTTTGCTCCCCTGGAGCAGTTCCAGGAACTGGTCTTCGAGGCTGTGGTATCATATTTGTGAATGTGTAAGTATTTTTTTAATTTGTTCTTCTCTCATGTAATACATCCCGACTGCAGTTTCCTCCCCCTCCACTCTTCCTAGTCCCTCCTTCATCTGCACTGGCCCTCGGATTCACTCCTGTCTGTTCCCCTTTCAACTGCCCTCTCCCTTAGATTCAGTCTTGCTCAGTTTTTCTTCAGAAAAGAGATATCTTCAAGTAAGGCACATTAAGATACAAAAGTAAGCACTTTTAAGAAATATGTTGGCTCTATACATGCTTTTGAAAAATAGGTTTTCAAAGTTATCAAATCTGGGTAAGATACAACTCAAAAACTCTAAGAATAAAAATAGAAAGACTGGAGCGGGCAAGGTTATTTTAGAGAATTGATTTAGTGGGGAAATTTCTCTTCAGGTAAATGATGGTTGCAAACTAGAAATAGATGAGGACAATTAGAAATTTAAAATATATTTAAATGGTTTGTAAACATTAAAAATTAAAAAGTGTGACATTGGATATATCTAAGTTAATTTTATTTTTTTAATTAATATATAACTATATAATCTTCTCCCTTTTCCTTTCTCTTTCTCTCCTCTTCCCATTCTTTCCCACGCACTCACCACAGTTGCTCCCTCTTGAAATTGTGGCCTCATTTTTTAACTAATGGATAGATACTTATAAAGATAGATCCATATAATAAAATATGTGCTCTCTTCATTAGATAGCAATGTATGTTTAAATATACAAATACAAGCTCATCAGTTCCTTTAGTGTTATTTGTATGTATATGATTTCAAGTCTCACCACTTGATACTGAATCACCAATTAAGGGGGCCATCCCTAAGGAAGACTATTTCTCCTGCTCTCAGCATTCTTTAGTCGCCTGTATCTCTTTGTCTACGGGTGGGCCCCTTGAGATTTATCTTGTCAGTTATTTGTTAGGTATATCCTAAGGTCAAAATTCAATGCCTTAAGTAGAACTGATGGAAGGTTCTCTGTTTAGAACAATAAGCTAGTGTAGACATTCAGTAATCTCCAGGTTTAGTGAGTGACCTTGTTGAAAAACAATAATGTGGAGAGCTACAGAGAAGAACACCAGCATTGATCTCTATCCTTCATATATTCATGAGCAAGTACACCCCCATATATGTATACACACAAGCTTAGGACAAAAACAAATACAATAAAATAGGAATATATATATATATATATATATATATATATATATATATATATATATATATATATATATATATATATATGTTGTATGAATCTTAAATGGTCTTGTAATAAAAAGCCCTGAGTCAAATATTGGGGTGAATGCTGAAAGAAGAGAAACAAAGAAACAAGTCAGAAACATCACCTCTTACCTCACCAACTCCTCAGCTGAAAAAGCCTCTAGTTCCTGTCTCTCATGCATTATATAGCTTTCTCTGCCCAGCCATCACTTCCTGGGATTAAAAGTGTGTACCACCACTGCCTGGCATCTATGTTTAATCTAGTGGCTTGTTCTGTTCTCTGATCTTTGGGAAATTTTTATTAGGGTACACAATATATCACCACATTTTCCATTTTTTGTCTAAAATAATAAAAGGTTATAACTAATATAAGAAAAACTATATACAATAACTATACACAATATGTATATTCAAGAATTACATTAAACAATGTCCAGCCCATAAACATTTCACAAATTCAGAGAAAATACTCCATTATCTATCCTATTTTGGTGAGTCCAAAGTATTGTACCTAATTCACTTCCTGTCCTAACTTTTATTAGCAACCCAAAAGTATCTTTTGCTGTGTTTCAAACTTATACACTTTAAACCTATTTAGTGAGTTTCTTTTCTAAATTTGTTCACTAGGAAAACTTTAACTATCTAGTCTTCAACTCCATCAGAGACCCAAGAAGAGATAATATTACCTAAGTAAGCAGGAAGTGAAACAAGTGACTTCCAAAAAATGTGAGAAAGGACAAAAACAGTTGGCTACCTGGACAGTCACCCAAGGTTCCTCTGCAACATTGGGGCATCCATCTTCAGCCTACAGGCCTAGCATATCTAACAGACTTACTGTGAAGCAGGATTTTCTGAAGGGCTATCCTAACTTGCTTTGGAAAGGTTCAGTGGTACTTTCTTTTCTCTCCTGTTTGTCCATTTGGACAACATATTGTCAGCAATCAAGGAAAGGGCACTTTCTTGCCTAGTGGGTAACTTTTACCACAAAGAAAGTAAACTCCATATGGAGTTTTTTCACTGCCCATTATCTTCTCTGAAGTAGATTAGTACTGGCAGGAGCAGACATGTCTCATTGTCATAAAAAAAATCTATTTTATTAAAATATCTTAAATGCCATATTCTGTAGATCTCTGAAGTGTTTGAAGATGGCCTATCTATCTAAAATATATTTCTGTTTGAGTTTAAAAACATAGTTAATATGACTTACAAGTTTTATGAAATGACTAATTACTAACTTGCATTTCTTTATATCCTAATTAGTTGGTAATAATAAATTTCAAGGACTAGCAACTTGCATTACATTGTTAAATAAACTATATAGACATAATACCTTGAACAAGATAAGAAGTGTATGTATAGTACTTTGTAACAAAATTAATCTCAACTTTGTATCAATATAAAAATTGGTATACAATATAAAAAAATCCAATCCAATGTAAATATTTAAAATTACTCATTGCTTTTTAAAAGTAGATTGAATGATCTATCATTTTATTCTATCATATCTGTATCTTTTTTAGAGTTGTTCAATAATCTTCCTTTTGTCTTATCATATCTTTCTATCTCTCTATATCTATCTATCTATCTATCTATCTATCTATCTATCTATCTATCTATCTATCTACCTATATCTTTTTTTCTTTTTTTTAAACAAGAACCCTGAATCTATCTCCTTTGCTTTAGCTTTTTTCCTGACTATAAACAATTAACTTGTAATGAAGCATCCTAAACAATGACAGTTATCCATAACCCATTGAAAGGCCAAAATCCACCCACCATACCTTTTAAAATTACTGCTGTCTGGGGGGCAAAGGCATCTTTAGTACATCTTAAAAAGAAAAACTTTGAGTTAATTGTCAAGTCCTGGGAGAGGTAGCTGTAACATTTGTTGTCCACTCTCTGCATAATGCAAAAATACAGGGCTTGTCTTAAGTCCTGGCTAGAGTAGTCTATGAGACTCAATCATCTCAGCTAGTCATTTCAATATTGTTCTGAGCAGTTTGTAGTCCAAAACTGATCTTTGGCTGGTGTTTGTCAGCTTGGTAATATTATCATAGTCCTCATAAAATCATCATTGTGGGGTCCCATCATTTGGAGACCTCAAAGTCACTGTTAGGCATGGTCATGGTTCGTTGCAGAAAACTGATAGAGACTCAAACCTGAAAACATGTACAAGAAACTAGATGAAGCATTTTTTCTAGAATTAGTTAGTACTCAATATGACCATTAATACCATGACAACAGTTTAAAATATATATAATTAATCTTATAAATTTTGATATAAAATTCATACCTTAAGGAAAGTTTTAAAGAGTCAAAACCAAAGCATTATGAGATTAATAGCAATAGAATAGTTCCATAATTTTGTTCTTTTGTCTGTCCTATATCAGGAGTCTCTTCTGACATGATGCAGAAATTTTACATTTTCTTTTAACAAGCATACTTAGGTTTACAGACAGAGCCACACTCCAACACCAAAGCTAGCTTTAATTTTAAATTGAACTGTGACTACATAAAGACCATTTGTTTATGTGTCTGTAGAGAACAGTGGAAATTTTATCCTGTTAGATATGTAATATATCAATAGGCCAACTTACTCTTTTTCTTTCTTTCTTTCTTTTTTTTCCATTTTTTGAGACAGGGTTTCTCTGTGTAGCTTTGTGCCTTTCCTGGAACTCACTTGGTAGCCCAGGCTGGCATCGAACTCACAGAGATCCACCTGCCTCTGCCTCCTGAGTACTGGGATTAAAAGTGTGCACCACCACTGCCCAGCCAACTTACTCTTTTTCTTGGGACATTTTTTTTGATTATTTGCTCAGTTTTTTTCAGATTCCTTAGACTCCATTCTCCTGAAAGACAAAAACAAAACCCTCCCCAACCCTAATTATGGGGAGGTTCCCTTTTGGCAAGTTGTATCTGATCAAATGAAAAGCATTTGCTAGTGTTATACATTAGCTTAAATTGTATGATCATTCTGGTTGATGAAATATCACCTCTTCTAATTAAGGTGTCTCTCTTGTTCAAATCTAACCTTTATCAATTTTGTTGGTATCCATAGCTTTTCTTCTCCTATAGAAACAAAAGCAAAACCTCATTTCCAACATAACACATATCCTTGTTTCCATTCTGAGGTCAGTGAATTTTTAAAGTACAGAGGCTGACTTAATTCTGTATTCTTTTTCTATTCTCTAATGTCTCTCCATAGCTATTGTCCCTTTCTCATTAGCATTGAGAAAACTTAAATTTAATAAAGCATTGTGTAACCTATTTCTAGGGGTTTTTGATACCCCTTTCTATTTATTTAGCATATCCTTTAGAGTTCAATTTGATGTTTATATGACTGCTTGGCTTATAGGATTGTGTGGTATACCTGTAATATGCTTTATATTGTAATAAGCAAAAAACTGTTTCATTTTACCAGAGACATTAGCTGGAGCATTGTCAATTTTAATTTGTGCAGGTATACCCATGATGGTCATAACTTCTAGCAAATGCATGATTACCAAATCAGCTTTTTCAGTACTCAGAGCAGTTGTCCATTGAAATTCTGAATAAGTATCAATGGTGTGTTGTACATATTTCAATTTTCCAAATTCTACAAGATGAAACACATTTATTTGCCAAATTTCATTCCTCTAAGTACCCTTTGAGTTACATCCTATGGGTAGTAGAGTTAGATCATATAAAGAACAAGTAGAACATTTCCTTATAATTTTTTTGACTCATTCCCAGGTTATGGAAAAATCCTTTTTTAAGCCCATATTATGGACATGATGATTTTTATGAAATTCTGAGGCTTCCAGTACATTTTCTATCAAAAGTTGATTGATCTCATCATTATCTTGTGCTAGAGTGCCTGGCAGACATGTATGGGACCAGATTGTGTTATATATAATGGATGATTCCTATTCCTGATCTTTTTTTGTAACTGAATAAATAACAAAGTTAATTCTGACTCATCAGGGATAAATCAGCAGTTTCAATATGTAAAACCATTCTTTCTGTATACTGAGAGTCAATAACTATGCTTAAAGTTTCTGAAAAATCCATTAATACCATCAGAACAGCATATAATTGTAAGAATTATAAGGACTTACTTTGAACCACTTTACTTAAATTTTCTGATTTGTAAACTGTCTTTCCTTTTGGCTTGCATCAGTATAAAATGCAGATATTACTGTGTCCCTTACAATTTGACACAAGATCCAGTTATTTCTAAGTTTAATTCTATTGCTTCTGGATATTTGTTGTTAATTTCTCCCAGTAAACTACTGCAAGCTCTTTGCCCGGGTTCACTTTCTGCACATCATTTGTCAATTTCATCATTAGTTAAAGGTACTACAATTTCTGCTGGATCTATTCCTGTTAATTGAAGAAGTCTTGATTTTCCTTTTAAAATTAACTCTGAGATCTTTTTCACATAAGTTTTTGATTCTTTACTCTGTTAATTTGGTTGAAATATCCAATATAACATCTTCCCTCGGCATTAAAATTCCTGGAGGAGAATGCTTACACGGTAAAATAATAAAAAGAAATCAAGCATTGTATCCAAATGATTCACATGTGCATCTTGTATTTTCTTTTCCACCAAAGCCAATTTTGTCTCAGCATCAGCTGATGATTCTCTTGGATTATTTAAGTACTCCTCACACTCTAATGATTTGAACAAATTACTCAGTTCATCATTTTTACCCCAATAGCAATCCATAGGTTGGAAGTGACTCCTAACAGTCTTTGAAAGTCATGAAGTGCACATAACCAATCTCTCCTAATTTGCACCTTTTGAGGTCTAATTTTTGTAGACCTATTTTATATCCTAAATAATTAATAGAATCTCTTCTTTGTGTCTTTTCAGGAGCAATTTGTAATCTGCAACAAGACAAAATTGTCTTTACTTCTTCAAACATTCTTTTTAAAGTATCTACATTTGAATCAGATAGTAAAATGTTGTCTATGTAATGGTAAACTATATATTGAGGAAACTGATTGCATATTTCTTCCAATAGCTGTCATACAAAATATTGGCAAAGGGTTAGGCTATTTAACAATCCCTGTGGGAGAACTATCCATTGATATCTCTTGACTGGCTGAGAATTATTATAAGTGGGAACTGTGAAGGCAAATTTTTGTCTGTCTTTTTCTTGTAAGGGTATTGAGAAGAAACAGTCTTTTAAATCAATAACTTTAAGAAGCCATTCTTTAAGTAACAGAGAAGGCAAAGGAATTCCAGGTTGTAGAGAATCCATTGGCTGAATTACCTTGTTAACAGCATAGATCTTTTACTATTCTTCACTTACCAGATTTCTTTTTAATAACAAATACAAATAACAATACAGGAGAATTCCATGGGCTGGTTGATTCTTCAATATGCTGAGCATTTAATTGTTCTTGTACCAGCTGTTCTAAGGCCTATAGTTTCTCTGCTGTTAAAGGCCATTGCTGAACCCATACAGGTTTGCCTGTTAACCATTTCAAAGGTAGGGATATTGGTATCTTTGAAAGATCAGCATCTGTTGTGCCCTGCTCTTGTACAATCTGGATGGTCGGTGACTGTTCTTTATAACAATACCTCATAATATTTCTCTCAGAATCATGTGTTAGTTTATAGTTTGTTTCTGAAATTGGAGGAATGTTAATCTGGCTGTTCCATTGATGTAATAAATCACATCCCCACAAATTCATAGCTATATTAGCCACATGTGGTTTTGTTTCCTCTCTGTCCTTCTGGTCCTATACATTTGATCCATCTTGGTACTCTGTTTCACTTGAGATAATGTTCCAATCCCTAAAAGCTGAACTTTTACCTCCTGAAAAGGCAAAATTGGATGTCAAGATTCTGGTGCAATTATTGTTACATCTGCATCTGTGTCTATAAGACCTTCAATGACAACATCATTTATTTGTATTTTTAACTCTGGTCTTTGTTCCTGTATAGAAGTTTGCCAAAAAATTCACTTTATGGTTTCTCTTGAACTTTTTGTTCTCTCTCTTCTATAGCTGTTCTATCACCTTGAGAAGTATGGCTTTTTATAATAAGCATTAGGTTCTTTAATTGCTTTGGGAAGGAGTTTCTTCCATAGTGATAGGAAAGGATTGAATTGAATTTGCCATGAGGGCCTGCAAGAGGCCCCTCAGTGTGTTTTCCAATGGCAAAGGCAAAGGCAAAGGATTACCTTTTCTGTCCCTTGTAGATCTACATTTGTTTGTCCAATGTTTGCCTTTATCACACCTTCTACTTAATCCAGAAGGGAGGGGTATTCTATTGGGATTATTCTAGCAAAAACATTGTTTCTAGGAGCACCCTGTTTAGAGTCCTTTTTTAGGTGACCTTGTTTACCAAAATTGAAACATCTGACATTACTATATTTTTTCCCACAGAGCTGAGGACAGAACTCAGGGCCTTGTACTTTCTAGGCAAGCACTCTACCACTGAGCTAAATCCCCAAGCCCTATATTTTTTTAAACCTCTGGAAATTACCTCCCCTATCTAAACATCATCATGGTCATGAGATTTAATATTAATTGTATCTCAGATCCACTCCTCCAAGGGTGCTGATCTTGCCTTTAATGGCCTATTTACCCTTTTGCATTGTGCATCAGCATTTTCAATAACCAGAGAAGCATTTATTATCTGTCTAGCTTCTGAATTTGGTATCATTCTCTTTACTGGTAGAGACAGCCTTTGTAAGAAATACATGAAGGTTTCTTTTGGACCCTGCATAACTTTTTTAAATGACTCAGTTTTCTTTCCTACTTCTTCAATTCTGTCGCAAGCATATAAGGCTGCCATGTGTCATAGAATTAGGGTGTGGTCATCATATAAAGATTGTCTTTGTATATCAACATAATTGCCTTTTCTAAGAAGTTAATCTTGGGAATTTGCATGCCTCTAGCCCTACATCATTGTTCTATTCACTTGGCCTCCTCTTTCCTCTAGGTTTTTCATTGTAACTGTGGACCAGCCTCTGGGACAGCTGTAGCCAAATCTTTCCAGTTTTGAAGTATATGTCTATTACAAATTGACCATGAGTTTAACATCTGCTTCATGAAAGATGAGTGGATGCCATATGAGACTACTACTTCTTTGAATCTCCTCAAATCTAACATTTGCACAGGGGTTCAATCAGCTCTTATACAGCCTTCAAGATATCTATCATCTGGCAGTTGCTGTAGAGTTACTGGATATATTAAGGTTAGCTGTTGGAAAACTTTAGGTTGTTTCTATGTAACCTTATAATGTGATGCTGAGGTTGGTTCACCTTTAAATTCCTCTGTCTAGGTCTGAATGTTTCTATGATCTGTTTTAATAAGTTTTCCAAAACTTTTATCTTGGCACTCATATTAACGAACTTTTTAAATGATAAAACTGAAATGACCAAACAAATAATATTTATGATTGACATTATATAAACCCCATCAACATTAATTATCCTTTCATTTAATTGTTCCATTTCTGGACTGTCTAATGTATTATCACACAGAGACCACACACCGTCCATTGTAAAAAATGTTTCCCATTTTTTCACACAGAAGAAACTTTTTTAAAACTAATTCTTTCTTTTAAGAAATCCAAACTGACTCACCAAATCTTCTGATAATGATGATTCAGATGATGGTGTGTCATCAACCTGAGGTGGGGGCCCAAGGAAAGCCAAAAGGAAAAAGCTAGAGAGCCTGATGTCTGCATGGCATAATATAAAAAAGCAGCTAATTTCAGAGTGTTTTGAGGCTGAGACTGGGGAGTTTGTTGCAGAGAGACTGCACCAGAAACTTAGCCAACAGAGCAGGGACTCCCAACCCAGGTGGGGTGGAGATCATGGCTGTGTGTAACTCCAGCCTGACCCTGTGGCTTTTTCACGAATTTGTGCCCCAAAAGTTGGGTGACAGATTTTGTATGAACCTTAAATGGTATTATAATAAAAAACACTGAGCCAGATATTGGGTAAATGCTGAAAGATCAGAGAGACAAAGGAACAAGCCACAGCCACCATCTCTTACCTCAAGAACTCCTCAGCCTGAAAAGCCTCTAGTTCTTGTGTCTTCCTGATACATATATATATATATATATAATTTTTATTTTATATATATATATAATTTTTAACCTAGAATATTTTCTTAGTATAATTCAAGTCATAGCCTGTAGTGCTTTATCCCTTATATTGATAAACAACACCTCACTATATTTACCATATTCTGTTTATCCACCAGACACTTTAGAATTTTTGACTCTTTTTTTTTCATTTTTTAAATTTATTTATTAAATTTAATTTTACATATCAGCCACAGATTCCCTTGTTCTCTCCCTCACACTCCCCCACCCCCGTCTTCCCCCCAGTCCACCCCCCATTCTCACCTCCTCCAGGGCAAAGCCTCCCCCAAGGAATGAGATCAACCTGGTAGATTCAGTCCAGGCAGGTCCAGTCCCCTCCTCCCAGGCTGAGCCAAGTGTCCCTGTATAAGCCCCAGGTTCCAAACTGCCAATTCATGCACTGAGGACAGGACCCAGTCCCACTGTCTGGATGCCTCCCAAGCAGATCAAGCTAATCAACTGTCTTATTTATCCAGAGGGCCTGATATATTACCAGATAATAGACATGATATGGGTTTGTGTATCTTACTTTCATTCTTTGGGAAAATATATCTTTTAATTTTCCTTGTGTAAATACCTGAGAGTACAAGGGCTGTATTATCTGGAAAGTTTTTATTTGACTTTTACAAAAATTAATAAAGAGGATTACAAAGTAATTCAACTATTTATTTTTCTATTAGAAATATAGGAGAGAACCAGGGGTTTAAATCATCTCTCTTCTACGTGTTAAGTCTGTTTCTTTTTCTCCCCATTCTGATGTGTCAAGTAGATCTCTTTATGTTATTAATTGACATGTTTCAAATGACTAATGACTCTATTAATTTCTATTAGGATATTTGGTATAGTACCTATTCTATCTTTCCCATTTCAATATTGTTGTTGATAACTTAATTATAGGTTTAATATTTTTAAAAAAGGTTAGCTGGGTGGTGGCATATGCCTTTAATCCTAGCTCTCAGGAGGCAGAGTCAGGCAGATCTCTGTGAGTTTGAGGCCAGCCTGGGCTACAGAGTGAGTTCCAGGAAAGGCACAAGGCTACACAGAGAAACCCTGTCTCAAAACAAACAAACAAACAAAAATGTTAACTAGAATATTTAAATTGTTTTGAAAAACAAATAGTTCTGTGATGATAATACAGTATTACTTCAAGGAATATTAGCAATATGATAGCTAAGAAAACAAACCATTGATAAAAACATAAATATAGACCAATAAAATAAAATATAGTAGTGTGTCCAGAAATAGACTGGTATGAGTATGGTCACATATTTAAAATTTTATTTTTATTAACTTATATAAATTATGTACAATAGTGGGTTTTGCTATGGCACACATACATATTGCATAAATGAGTTATATGATATATATACATATATATATATATATATATATATATATATATATATATATATATATATATATATATATTACTAAATCAATTCTTTCACTAAGGTGACTTACAGGGTTCTGGGTAAGGAATTCACAGGAGCATGGGCTTATTACTAGTAACTCCATCACTGGAGAAAATGTCTTTCACCTAGTAATGGATAAACATTGTTTGAATGTTGATCACCAAAAAATGCAAAGAAAATTCAGGGAAGAAACACATTTCTGCTTAATAAGGCATAGGCTGTACTGGATATTTATATGCAAAACAATTAACCTCAAGTTAAACTCCATATTTTCCATAAATAGAAACTAAATTTAAAATAAAATATAAAGCATCCAAAAGAAAACTATGAACCTGAGTTTATGGAAACATTTTATGCCCATCAATCATATGTTCTAATTATAAAATGACCATCATTGATAAGATTGGAATCAGAATTCACAAAAATTAAAATTTCATTGTTATCAGTCTCTTTCCTTGCAATTGAGTTTCTTGTCTTACAGTTAGGAAAAACGTGGAGGGAGAACAGTAGAGGGACAAGGAAGCAAGGTTTATTGGGATGTAAAAAAAAAACATGCCTTGTATCAAAAAAAGTACAAAAAAGTAAGTTGCCTAGTAGTATTTTGAAATGAGGGGTTTTCTGCCCTGGAAATAGTCTTATTTGGTACCACTCATATGTTAATAGGATGAGAAGTTGAGACAAATTTTGATGAATAATTTGAACATATATGGGAATTTTTTAAAGACTTATTTATTTATTATGTATTCAGTGTTCTGCCTGCATGCTTGCACTACTGGCCAGAAGAGGGCATCAGAATTCATTACAGATGGTTGTCCATGTGGTTGCTAGGAATTGAACTCAGAATGTCTGGAAGAGAAGCCCGTGCTCTTATTGGCTGAGCCATCTCTCTAGTCCCAATATGTGGGAATTCTCACTGGTCAGGGGCTGAAGCGAAAATGAACAGTCCCAGGAAAACCCACGGGTGGGGAAAAAATGCCTGTCAAGAAGTTTCAAGCTTGGGAAAGAGCCAGGACAAAAAAAGAACAAAGGCTATTGTTTGGCAGACATTTTTATGAGTACTTTTGGGTTTTATTTCCTGAAGTCAGTGCTCTGAGAGCTGACTATGGAATATTTAGACATTTTGTTTTCCTTGGCCTGGTAACCTTGACTAAATGGTCACAGAATGCAGCTGCCTTGTTCTTTAACTTTACCAGTTGTCTAAAAGACACTGAATTGTATATTGATATCGTATCCATATTTGGTGCCTTATGCTTATTGTCCCAGTAATCAGAAAGGTAAGGCAGATTATGATTTCAAAGCCAACCCACACCACCTAGCAAGACCTGTCAAAACAAATGAACAAAAACAAACCCAAACCTTAAGAATGAGGCAGAATAAAGACAAGGAAAATTAAGAGACTATGAGATGAGAAAGAAAGTTCTCTGGAATGTGAGTAAAATCTACCAGCTGACAATCAAAACTAAACCTTACATCTCTATTACCATTTGCTGTGAAAGTTGCCTATCTAGACAATAGAGCATTCTGTCTATACAGAAATACTTCAAATAAGAATCTTAAAATAGCAATTCCACATGAGTACATATGCTGTTGAATATGGATATAGTCTTTCTAACATATTTTTTTGAAATCTCCTAATCAAGACTATTAAGTTTTGTTTACAGTGAAAACATCTCAACTTCCCCTGTACCCTTCTAACACAGGGATTTTTCCTTATGAGCTGTCATCTGTCATTTCATTCAGTGCCTCCCAAGAAACATGCTATGGGTCTCATCTACTAAAATAAAAATGGTTCCTTAGCAACCATTGGAGGTCCAACTTCATATAAACGAGTAAAACCTTATATACCGTTATTATAAAGAAACTTATAGTTCTTTCTTAAAAAGCCTACAGCCACACCTGAGTATATCTTGCTTATCCTTTCCCCCAAGTGACAATTTTTATTAATTATCATCACTAAGTTTATGTTAAAGTCTCTTCTTAGACCTTGGAACAATCAGTCCTAAAATGGGATGTCTCCATCAAATCTCTCTTCTCAAGGTTCAAAGGAACCCTATGGAAGAAGGGGCAGAAAGAGTATAAAATCCAAAGGAGATGGGGGACACCATAAAAAACAAGGCCTTCTAAATCAGCATCATCAAAACTCAAATGAACTCACAGAGACTGAGGCAGCATGCATAGTGCCTTCATAGGTCTACAGTGGTTCCTTATGATTTTCAGTTAGTATTTTCTCAATTGAAATATTAAGTGTGGGTCTTTGATTCTTTTGTCTTCTCTTGTGCTCTTTTCTTTCTGTTTGTTTTGTCCAGTATTGATGTGTTAGGGTTTTTTTTTTTTCTGTTGTTGGATTTTTTTTTCTGTTGTTGGATTTTATTTTTTTTTCATTTTTCTTTATTAATAAAATTTCTACTCACTCCACATACCACCAACAGATCCTCCCTTCTCCCTCCTCCCACCCCCATCCCCCTCTCCCAAAGCACCCTGCATCCCCACAACCCCCAAATCGAGGTCTTCCATGGGGAGTCAGCAGAGCCCAGCACACTGAGCCTAGGCAGGTCCAAGCCCCTTCCCACTGCACCAAGACTGTGAAAAGCATCACACCACAGGCACTGGATTCCCAGAAGGCTGCCAATGCACCAGGGACAGATCCCGATCCCCCTGAGTGGGTGCCCCCCAAACGGTTCGAGCCAAATTGCTGTCTTCCATATCCAGAGGGCCTAGTCCGGTCCCATGGGGGCTCCACAGCCACCAGTCCACAGTTCATGGGCTTCCACTATTGTAGTCAGTCATCTCTGCACATCCTCCCATCATGATCTCAATGTCCCTCACCTGCAGAATCCTTCCCCTCTCTCAGCAATTTGATTCCTGGAGCTCAGCCTGGTGCATGGCCTGTCTCCATCAGTCACTGGACAAAGGCTCTATGATGACAGATAGGTTATTTTCTAGGCTGGTCACCAGAGTAGACCAGTCCAGGCACCCTCTGGACCACTGCCAGCAGACCAAGATGGGGTCATTCTTGTGGATTCCTGAGAGCCTCCCCAGCACCCTGGATTTTATTATTATCCCTTAGAAACAGAATCCATCATAAAAAATTCCAACTGTGCTTCATACTGGCTCAATTTGAAATTCTTTTCTGTGACCAACCAGAAAACTTCTCTGTGGAAGCGCGTTTTCAGGTTCTTCGTGGCTTTACCCAGTAGGTCCTTGTAGAGAGGATGACTGGACCATGAGCCTGAGTGCAGGTGTCTGAGATAGTTTGCACTTGGCTGTGCTGGTGAAGGTCTTTTGCTCCACCCTTTGGTGTCTCTATAAATGCCCTGGGGCAGAGACAGTCAGGGCTCACTGGAATGGGTTCCAGGCCTTCTCGAGGCTATCCTTTATTTTCTATCTGTTTATCTCCACAATCTAAATCCTTCTATCTAATATTTCCTGCTGCTTGCACTCAAGAAAATGGTGGGGAACTGTGAGGTTGGAGGGCAAACGCCCCGCACTTCTCTTCACTTGAGTGGAGATCTCTGATTATTCATCAGGTGGCAGTATGGAATTATGTCCCAGCTCACACTGCTCTTCTGTTGGCAAAACTCAGAAAGATTATTTTCTAACCATATATCTGCCTAGACTTATCTATGAAACATATACATTTCTTAGCCAGCAATGCTGATATATTAAGCACCCAAAATGAACATTGGATCCAATTATTGGAAGTAAAATATCCCTCAAGAGGACATATGGATATTAATTTCTTTAGTATTATGGATAAAATCATTATGGCTCATCTCTGTACCCCTACAATATGGATAAAATAAAGCATATGATAATAATACCCAGCCTGGAATAATAAAATAATAAAAATAATAATGATAATACCAGTGGATATGACAATTGATGTGATGTTTATGAATTAGCTCATCATGTGGTAAGTCTGGGAGAAAACTGGCAGTCTCTACTAAATATAAATAAGCACATATGTGACACAATAATATTACTCATTGTTATTTATCCTAAAACAATTGAAAACATATGTTCACTTAAAATTCTGTATACAAATGTTAATATCAGCTCTTCACTGAAAATAAAAGTAATTCATTATCCTCTAAAGATTTAATAATTAAATGAATTATACTAGACACCTGCAATTGCTACAATTCTGATCTACATGACATTCAGTGAGAGGAGCTTATCCCAGAAGCTTATATAGAATAGGGATGCACTTAGTTTTATTCCATTTATTTATTTATTTTGGAGGGATGGCATGTGTGTGACACCATGTGTGTATGGTGGTCAGATGACAACTGACAACAATAAAATTTTTATCTTTTTCTATCATGTGGGTTTGTGGGATCTAACACAAGTTGTTGGTGGCCAGTGCCTTTATCTGTTGAGCCATATCAACTGCCCATGAAAGCTTTCTTGAAAAAGTATACTCATGGTGACTTGGGATGGGTAACTTGCCCCTGAAGCACTTGGGTAGGAAGAAATATGACTAACAAGGGATAACATGGGAAACTTTCGGGTGAAAGAAGTGTTATCCATCATGACTGTTGTAGTGGTTCTACAACTGGATATATGAAGAAATTCACAGAACTGCACACATAGAATCTACTTTTCCTTAGGCTGACATATAAAATCATGAAATTAATTTTTGAAAACTTATATTGGCAATAGAAGAAAGCACTCAGCTTTGTGTTTGTCCTTTTCCCTGCTATATGGGCTTTCAATTTCATGTAGATATACATATACATACATATATATATTTATCTATGAAATATATATGTGCACATACATATACAATTTTATATAAATGTACAAATATGAGCAATATAAATTGAATATATAAATTTATTTGTATTGCTTATATGCATTTCTATATTTATATATAGAATATGTATATAAATTAATTTCATTGTGTCTGTACACAATTACTTCTTTATTGCCCAGTGAAGGACATTTGGGCTGTTTCTATTTTTGGGTGATTAAGCACTGATAAGGAATAGCATTGTTATTATTCTGTACTTTCAGTAGCATTAATGAATGAGACAAACACTTAGCTTTCTCTTTCTTTCATCTAGCTGTAGGTCACCTTTCACATGTTTTGGGAGATTAGCACCTGTATTGGTTATTGGTAGTTTTAAGACCCTTCCATGTCTTAAGGATTGAACAAGACAGTCCTGTGGACTCAGCACATAGTCACGGTCATAGCTCTGGCCAATTATAGGTAGAATATGAAGAAGTAAAGACAGCACAGACAGTTCATGTCATCATGACTAGAGGCATGCAGGAGCAGCCTCCAGTAGTTCTCTCCTTGGGGAAATACAAGGCATCATTACTTCACACATGGAACTGTAACAACCCAGCAAAGTTACATAGGGACTCAGAAACTGAGGTTTTTACTTAGGTAAGTCACACAGGCAAGGTGTCACATACTTGAAAATTCCAAACTCTGGAAAGGAATTGTTTGTCAGTTGAAAGCACAGTGCTATCCAAATGTTTCCATCAAAAGCCATCCTTAGTAGATCTAAGAATGGCAGGAACTCTCTCAAGTTTTGTTCCTGAGCACCTTGTAAGGTCAGTCTCAGAAGAAGGTCTTCTAAGTATAACCATTTTGGTTTCTCTTCTAACTCTTCTCAGTCTCTAATTCAGTAGCACCATTATATCCAAGTCTCCAGTGTCACCTGATATCTTGCTTCAGATTTTCTTATTTCTCTCATGATCCTCTTTGTCTTCCATCCTCCTTGATTTTCTTTGTCTTATCCTTGTTCCTGCCCCCCTCTTCTCTTTTTCCTGATTCATCCCAGAACCAGATGAATGCTAGGCAAGTGCTCTACACAACTATACCTCTGATTCTTACTAATTACTCATCAATTTTGCTCTGAGTCATATCTGATATTAAAGAACTGTGTACTTTTTTTTTTTTTTTTTTTTTTTTTGGTTTGTTCGAGACAGGGTTTCTCTGTGTAGCTTTGCACCTTTCCTGGAACTCACTTGGTAGCCCAGGCTGGCCTCGAACTCACAGAGATCCGCCTGGCTCTGCCTCCCGAGTGCTGGGATTAAAGGCGTGTGCCACCATCGCCCGGCTAAACTGTGTACTTTCTTACCAGATTAGTATTTCCCATTATCTCTTATTGTATCTCATATTTGTAGTGTGAATTCTAATTAATAATAAAAACCTGAAGTCAGATATCAGGGTGAAATCTGAAAGATCAGAGAAGCAAAGTAGCCAGCCACTAGAAAGACTACTTACCTCTAGCAACCCACAGCCTGAAAGGGGCCAAGTCCTATCGCCACTCCATCTTATCACTTCCTTTCTCTGCCCAGCCATATCACTTCTTGTTTCCTCCTTCCAAGTACTGGGATCAAAGGCATGAAATCCCAAGTGCTGGGATTAAAGGTAGGTATGTGCCAACAATGCCTGGCCTCTATTGGCTAGCTCTGTACTCCAAGCAAGCTTTAGTTGTTACAGAACAAACAAAATATCACCACACATGTTCATTTGTTTTATTTTAACCCACAAGAAATGGCTAAATAAAACCCAACTGCTAAATGAAAGAGGATAAAACGATACTATTTTTTCCAGTGAAAATTCATTTGATTTATTAGTGATATAGATATGTCATCTTATTTGCATATTGGATTTATCAAGAAATGGGTTCAGCATCAATCACAGACTAAAGGTTAAATAAAATAAATTCAGACCACAGCAGAGCTTAGAGGAAGGGAGGTATGCATCCAAATCTACACTCAAAGCCATCCCAGTTGTGTTGAGTACTCTTGCCTTTATGTTTCCTGTCCCTTATAGTTGGATAAGGCTACTTATGAAAAAGAATGTGTCTTAGGAAGAGAAGCACTCTCTAAGGTCAATCTAAAGAGGAGCAATCCCAGAAAAAATGAGAGAGTTATTGAGAGAAACATGGTGGTTACAGATGGATACATCATACAGTTCAATCTATACAATCATGCAAGAAATCAATTACTTAAAGTTTAAGAACTTACTTTGTACTTATACCCTCCAAATTTTCTGAATATTAGTGGACTGATATTCTAGGTAAGTGTAAGAAATATAAATCCATTTTATCTTTTGCTTTCAACTTTCAAAATATTAGTATCATTATTAAAGTTTGACTCATTATCCTTACTAATATTGGTTTTTTTTTTGAGCTAGCAATTGTCTTTTTATTGATATCTCAGTATTTTGTGGATTATTTTAACCCTTTATTTCAAAACTTGATACTTAAAATCACCTATTTCACATAATCAAAAGCATTTAATATATTCTCGATATCCTACTCTGACTAATAGAAAATCAATTGTATCTATTAAGTGAAGGTGGAGGGGATGACCAGAATTGTTTGCCACAGGATGACTTGAGCTGTCTTTTCCTGTGTTGATGCTATTATTGTTCCTTATCTTATGTGGCCTAATATAACATTGGTGTCACTGCTCACAGACTGTGACACAAGCAGAAAAGGGAATTCAGCAGGTTTAAATCCCATGGCACGGCTGACTTGTGACCATCATCAATGAATTACAACCTGAGCATGTATCAGTATTGTTTCTTTAAAATAAACATAAACTCACTCTATGTCTTCATCATAGAAAAGCACAACTCTAACCCAGGAAGCTCTAACAAAAAATGTAGCATTTCCCCCTGTCTTTCTTAGCTTGACATGGTGCCAACACATTCCAGTCCTATGAACTGCATGCTGCTGATTAGAAACTTTGTTATTTTGCTCCCACAGAGCACAGGAGTGAAGGAAACTGTGTCCAGGAAAACCAGCTGAATTGACTTTGCTACCACTAAGCAAAGGATTGCTAATATTTCTTTACCTAAAGTCACTTAATTTTGTCCCAGGGATTTTTTTTTGACAGGAGCAAATAAGTATCAGAAGTTATTTGGAGAACTGAGAGGTACATGAGTTCTGAATCATAATATGCTCTATGACTATGTGGCTTGATTTCAAGACAGTGAAATTTGCTGAGGCAAGTATGAGGCATGTACTATAGAATGGAAAAAGATAACCAGGAGAGGGCTGTAACCAGGAAAAATTGTATCTACTTTAACAATGTTCATAGCAGCTGTCAAGAGATGGAGGATCTGAAATAGAAGAATGTCCCCTTTAAGATAGGAAAAGAAATGTTATAGAAATTCTCCTGTTCATCATGTTTCTGATACCATAGTAACATATCTAAGATAATTAACTTATAAAGTAAAAAGTTTATTTTTTTTCTTGATCATTGTTTTGGAGATGTTTTGAGCCCCTGGTAAGGATTTCATGTAGTGGTTAAATAAGGGTAAGGAAAATTCTCATCAGCCAGAATGTAAAACTAGAAGGAGCAAAGATTAGGTTCCTAAATCTCCCCAGGGAATCTAGATCTTGCGGAGGTGACCATTGATAGTAGCTATTCCTTCTTATATGACATGAGAATCTGTTAATGTTCTCCACATCTTGAGCATCCCTCTGTCTTCTAAAATGCCACTGTTGAGACTAAGAACTTAACACATAGACCTTTGGGAAAATTCAACTTACAAAGGGTGAGAATGAGTTTCTCTGTTCCTCATCTTGTTCTACATTTAGCAATATTTCCCCTAAATCCAGAAGGCCATGAATTTCATGTGACCAAGCAGTGAATTGGCAAACAACTGATAGTTAAAAAGCAGAGACACCTATGAAATAAACCACAAACTATGGCAGCAGCAAAAACAAACAAAGAAATCCATATTATGATACATAGCATTTTCTTAAATCTCTTAAAAGTATTTTGTCTAAGAATTCACTCAAATCATTTAAAAATACTTTCATATTTCTTTGTTTAGAGATGCATACCTGCCATCTAATTTGAACTGAATTTGTGACACAAAAGTGTTTATGATTATATACATTTCTAAGTAATTATATTTAATTATAATTTTAAGAACCTTACAGTATTTTAATTGAAATTTAAAGTTTTAAGAATTATAAAGATAACTAAACTATGTCTAAGAATATTGAGAAAACACAGGTAGAATGTTAATAAAACTTTAAAGAGAAGATCGAATGAATTGATAGCTAAAAATTATCTTGTAAGAGAACATAAAACCACCTCTTTACTAAACTTGCATAATCCATGACTACACTCTAAACATCTGCTATTATATATACAGATAAGTGTAGTCCACACCTCTCCTCAGAGATATTTCTATTTGCAACAGATGGAGACCACTACAAATAAAACACAACCAATCAAAATGCAGAGTTGGAGAATCCAGTCTGAGTGGATCCATCTATAACACAACTCTTTCATATAAAGCTCAGGGAACATTGTGAAGGAGGGGGTAGAAAGATTGTAGGAATGATAGGACCAGGGAGTTTGTTGTAAGACTACACTGGGTCTCCTTAGTAATGTCAGAATCTACACCCATAAAATCTCACCAGCATTATTGCCTAAACAAGGGCTGAACAAGAACAAAAATAGCCAAGCCAAAATAGATAAGGGAAGCCCATGAGTCACCAACTCTACACAAATAATTACAGGAAACTAAAGAACACTGAGAACAGGGGAAATAGTCTTCCCTGGGAAAGAGCACACCAATTCATTTTCAAATATTCAATAATCATCCCTGAAAACATGCATATGAATAACATTATGCAGACTGGACAGGTTTTATGTGGGAATATATATGTATATGCATGTAATAGCAATCAAAATGAGCCAATGAATTTGAAAAATCACAAAAGAGGGTCATGGGAGTATTTGGAGAGAGAAAAGGGAAGGGAGAAACATTTTTATTATAATTTCAAAACTAAAAAGTAAGGACACAAAGCTGAATGAATAAAGCAGGATGGATCTTGGAAGAGGTAGGGGAGAAGATGAATATGGTCAAAACATGTTATACAAAATTCTTAAAAAACTGAAAATATGCCCGGGTGGGGGTGGCACACACCTTTGATCCAAACACTTAGGAGGCAGTGGCAGGAAGATCTATGAATTTGAGGCCAAAGTGAGTTACAGAACAGCTAAGGTTACAAAGAGAAATTCTTTCTTGAAAAACCAAAAGTAAATGAATCAATAAAACAAGTATATATGTGTATGTATATGTGTGTAAAAATACATACAACCCAAGAAACTAATCTAGAAATTATACAAGAAATGACACACCTCAATCAGAACAGTTATAAATAAAAATGAATAAAACAATATAAAAAATCAAATAACTCAGATATAACAAACAAGAACAAAAATATCAAAGATAAAGAATATTGTAGATGAATTGGCAGAGGACACAGATAGAACTCTTCCCCAGACTTTTTGGCCTGGGGGAGGGGTAAAATCAACCAGGAGCCTGCCCAGTGCCTCTGGCACAAGGCGATAAGGAACCATCACACTAAGTTCTGCTTAAGGTCTCTAACCCTGGACACGAGCTGGGCTGCTACATAGGACCATGTCTAGGTCCATTTTCCTACCACAGCCAGGGTTTGTATTGATGTCTGTAGCCCATGTTGCCACCAAAGACCACATAGATGGTGGAGGTCTGGGCTGAACCTGTGCCCATGAGAGTTTCTGAAGACCATATTGCCATCAGGGACATCCTGATTTGAGTGACCCACACTGTCACCCAGAGTCATCATGTCTTCCAGGCCAGGGCTGCTGAAAAGGGTCATGTCTAGGTCCACGTACCTATAGCAGCCAGGATCTCAATTGATGTACCAGGGCTCTCATTGTCACAGAGGGCCATGTGGATATGAGTCTGATTGGCCTTCGAACCAAGTTGATGTCTGAGAACCATGCTCCACCTGGGGCCATACTGATTTGGGTGACTGATACTGCTACCTGGAGCCATGGAAACATACAGGCACTGCCTGCTGCCTAGAGCCATTGTGGTGGTATTGTGTTCCCCAAAATATATCGTGCACTCTAATAAATTTATCTGTGGTCAAAGAATGGAACAGCCATTAGACAGACATAGAGGCCAGAAAATGGTGGCACTCACACCTTTAATCCTAGCCTTCTGGAGGCTGAGATCCATCCAGATTTCTGTGAGTTCAAAGCCACACTGGAAACAGCCGGGCATGGTGACACACACCTTTAATCCCAGGAAGTGATGGCAGAAAGCAGAAAGGTATATAAGGGGTGAGGACCAGGAACTAGAGCTGGTTAAGCTTTTAGGCTTTTGAGCAGCACAGTTCAGCTGAGAGGCATCCAGTCTGAAGAAACAGAATCAGCTGAGGAGTTGGCAAGTTGAGGTGGCTGTGGCTTGTTCTACTTCTCTGATCTTCCAGCATTGACCCCAATACCTGGCCTCAGGTTTGATTTTATTAATAAGAACTTTTAAGATTTGTGCTATAGGCCATGTCTATGGTCCTACTTAGGTTAGAGTCTGGGTGGTGTCCACGGCTCCATTTGCCACTGAGGACTCTGTGGATGCTCAGGGTCTGGTCAGCCACCAGGGACCATGTTGGTGCCCAGGGGCCATGCTGCCACATATTCCTCCTACAGCAATCAGGAAGGAAGGCCTTGTACCTTGCCAAGACAAAACAGTAGAGCTGACCCTGGTGATGTGTGTGAGGGAACCTGGATCTGAAGGCCTCAGAGTAGGAGAACTGCCCCTGTTCCCTGCTATAGGTGGCATTGAATGAGCTAGTCTAGGCAGTGCTGGGGAGCTCACCCAGGTTGTGATAAAGAGGGAAAGCTATCGGGCTGACCAACCCAGCTACCATTCAAGTCCAGAACCAGGGCTATGAGTTGGCCCACCCCAACATCCACTGGATCTATGAACTGTTGTAGCATGTGAAGGGGACAAACCTACAGATCCAAAACATCAGGATCTCCAAGACATAGGACAACAGGATATCCAAGAGGAGCCCCACTGAGAGTCCATTATCAGTGGTACAGCAGAAACCAGAGGCCTTGAGCCAGACCAATAACTTGCGACAGTGAACACTTACAAGTAAAGTAAAGATGAGTGGATCAAGGATAAATTGTGTGACTCAATGGGCCAAATAGCTTCCAGGACTAAATTCTTTTTTTTTTTTCTTTTTTGTTTTGTTTCATTGCTTTGCTTGTTTTTAGTTCTTTTAAATTTGACTGTGATTTGGTGGGAGATTGCAAAGGCAGAGAGCAGATGCAAAAAGGTGGATAAATAAGTGAGACTGGAATACATGATGTGAAATCCACAAAGAATCAATAAAAGTTGAAAAAAAGAATATTGTAAATAAGGGCAAAAGTAATTGTGTACTAATTGAAGCCATTTAGACAGCCTGGACTGGACCAGTTTTTTACTTCTCATTTTTTTAGTTCCTGTGGACAAGTATAGTATTTGCTGTAAAAAAGATGCTTTGTATTCTTCTATTGTACAAGTATACCTGTGAAAATTATCAGGGTGTGTGTGTGTGTGTGTGTGTGTGTTTCCAATGCAATCTCTCACAAGAAAAATTACATATGCTATCCTGACAACTTGATTTCCAGCTCCCAGTGGGTTGCTTCACTACTGCAGTTTTTAATACTCAATCCCAAAAGAAACAACCAGTCAAATGCAAGTGAATGCTAAGAGAAATCTGATTAATTTATCAATATGAAATTGTAAGAACGGGAGGGAAAAACAACAGCATTAAATTATGTAAATAGTTCCACAAAGTCTACAGGACAGAAGGTAGAGAAGTAGGGAAGAAGGAAGAAAATGTGTTTTCCTAGAGTCAGCCAGAAAGGCTTGAATGTCTGCATGTGAGTATTTAAAATGTGCAGCATTGTGAGCCCAAACTGCCATCAAATATAAAGACTTGGTATAGATGTACACTCCATTTTACTCAAAAACTTATGTGAAAAGAAACAATGTAAACTGCAATTCAAAATGTGAACAGGAATGGGATTTCACTCTCTCAGAAAGAAGAAAAAAATGCAGGTCTCACAAACAGTTTAGTTGTAAACGGAAATTCACAGAGCAAGACCAAGTTTCCTGTTTTCTTGTGAGTTCAACTGTTTGAGCATCTGAAGAAAACAGCCTTCTACTGTGAAAATCTTACACCAAGAAAAGCAGCAAATAAATCGATAACAAACACAGCTGTCTACACATGGGACCAAATGCCCTCAATAAAGTATGTAGAACCTTTCATTTGTCCATTTGACTTAACACAGTGTCGCATTTTTATTGGAGGGCAGAATTTTGAAAGTGTGCTCTAACTACAGAGAAGGTACTCTCCTGTAAATGCTGCCATTTAAAGGTACTTTGACAGTGCCCTCTGATTCAAAGGGACCATATGCCAAATTCATACAGTAACATAAATGAATACACCCACTTCAGCCAGCTTTTATAGGATTTATCTGATGGTTCAGGCTCTGTACATTCCAAGAATCATCTATTTAATTTTCCAATCAATACAGTGTGATAAATCTCTGTTTCAACCTTTATAAAAATAAAACAGCTGAGACCCAGTGGCATGATGCTTTATGTTGGCACTCTAGATGTGGTGTCAAAAGTGCATATGACTCTTCAACACTGTGACCTGGGGACTCATTGTGAGGAAGGGAGACTGCCCTTGTATTATCAACTATGGTCTATTGCCGAGTCTTCTTTCAGATGTATCATCCACAACACATTGATTGCTCAGTGAACTTGTTTCTTGCTGCAGAACAAATCACACAAAGATAATTTTAAATTGTATTTTTCTGGTCTGACCTGTAGTTCCCAGCATGCACTGTGAGTAATTATGCCATCCTGGGTAGCCACATTGGGTAATTCAGGTTTGTTTGCTTTGGTCTTACTATTTTAATTTTTCTACTTGGCTCCCAACTTTGTGCAAAAATTATACAACAAGCACCCTGTGCTCCCCATGATGTGTTTACTTATATGTTTTATAATCATATCTGAAGCATAAACGAATAAGATTGAAATTACTCTCATCAAGTGCAAACATGCACATACATGCATGCGAGCACACACACACACACACACACACACACACACACACACACACACACACACACACACACATTCTGATTCCTGACAGAGGGTTACTATAATTCACTTAGTTACAGAAACAAAGAATAATAGGGCCATCAGTGATAATAGGACTTGGCATCAGTGAAACACTGATTCTAAAATTTTGGCCACAGATTTCTACTGATCTAGTTAAACATTCTTAAGATTTACATGGTGATTGTAGTAGTTTTATTCCTCTTTTCAGTCTTGAAGATTTTAAATTTAGCATCATATTCAACTATTCTAAACTAAAATTTATTGCTCAAAGGTTTGGCTCCAAGTGCCATTAAGACTTTGTCTTCTTCATAAGAACTTCACATCTAATCACACAGATTTCTAGATAGCTTGACTCTTCTTGCTGCTCTCCTCTCTCCCTGCTGCTTCTTCCCTCCCCTCTCCTCCCCATCCCTCCCCTCCCCTGTCCTTCCCTTCCCTCCCCTCCCCTCTCCTGTCCTTCCCTTCCCTCCCCTCCTCTCCCCTCTCCTCCCCTTCCCTTCCCTTCCTGTAGTGGGTAGCCATTCCAGCTTGGATCTGGAAGCTCCAACCCCCATTGAGACTCTGGCAACTGTCACGCCTACGAGGCGGGGCGAGGGGAGGTGCTGGAAACCTGAGAGCTGGATGGGCAAGCGCTCGCTCTGGGCGCGCTCTCTGCGCCTGGACCCTGTATGGTGGAGATTGATTGTGCAGAGCTCCAGAGAACACCGCTGGATTGCCTTCCCCAGACCCCCGCGACCTATCCATTCCTTCATTTGTAAGACATCCACTAAATAAATCTTCCTTTTAACTACGTGGAGTGGCCTTTATAATTTTCCCCAATACTTCCCTTCTATCCACTTTCATTCTTTCCCATCCCCTTAATCCCCTTCCCTTCCCTTCCTTCTCTCCTTCATCCTTCTTTCCTTCTGCCATCAATGTAGACTAGCATTAGAACTAATCAGCAATTTATATTTTAATCAGTTAATTACTCATTTGTTACAAATTTATCATAATATTGTTTCTATTAATTTACCAAGAACATACTCAGTGGACAATTTATTCTTACCTTTATGATTATGAGAAATTTTTAAGGAAACCACACATGCATCATAATCAACACAGTTCACTGGATTGTTTACAGAAATCACCATATCATCTATCTCTATCTTAGCATACTCTCTACCCAGGACTCTGGAACTTATTTCTGCCTGTGCTGTATCTGTGCTTGGACGAATGATTCACTTTGACCAGTGGAAAATAAGCCAATGTGTTGCAGGAGAGCCATAAAATGCCTGTTTCTGTGGCTTGAGTGAGCCCTAACTTGTTGCCTTTAATAAATCTGTCACCAGATGGTAACAGCCCCACTGGATGCTTGAACTCATCTTCTTTCACTGTCCCCAAAAATGACTAGTCTCCTAAGTATACCACAGGATAGCAAACCATAGATAACCCTGCTGACCCAAGAAGGAGAGTTTACCAGCTTTTATCTTTTGTGCCACCAACCAGCTCCCAAATCATGACATGGAACTTATTAGTTGTGAATGTTTGGCCTTATCTTCGCTCTTATTTTAATCTGTTTCTCTTTATCTACAATCTACCTTGGGACTTTTTACCTTTCTGTTTGTCCTACTCTGTGTCTGCTGGCTGGTTGCTGCCTGGCTGGGTCCAGGTGTCCTCCTCTCTATCTCCCTCATTCTCTCCTCTTTTCTTCTCCTCCTATTTATTCTCCTTGCCTGCCAGCCCCACCTATCATTTATCTGCCCTGCTATTGACCATTCAGCTCTTTATTAGACCAGCCAGATGCCTTAGGAAGGCGAGGTGAAAGAGCAACACATCTTTACATCACTAAACAAATGCAGCATAAACAAATGTACCATGTCTTTACATAGTTAGCAAAGGCAGCAGAAACAAATGTCACACACCTTCACATAGTTAAAGTAATATTCTTCAGCATAAACAAACAACACATCTTCGCCTTGTTAAAATAAAATTACACAACAGGAGAGTGAAGATAGGCCGGCTGGCCCATTTGGACCCTAATGCTGGCCCATAGGACTATGAACAGCATCAGGTTGTGTGTTTGGCAGAAGATGTTGACTGGTGTAAATTAATTAGTTACTTAATTTAATTTTAGTTTTCTTTTAATTCTTGCATGATTTAGAATGTCTGCCTAGGCCATGAACTTACTTCCTGTCCCACCATTCTGTCAATAGGATAAATTCTCACACAACACTGAGAGTTTTTTCACCTGTGGTGGATATTTTATGCCAACTGGAAAGAGCTAAAGTCACCAGACAGGAGGGACCTCAATTAACAACATGCCTTCATAAGATTAGGCTATAGTCAAGTCTGTAGGGTATTTTAATTATAATTAGTGATTAAAGGGGAAGGCCCATATGTGTTAATTAAATAACATCAATTTGTTTCTAATTTTAGAAAATTTGTTTATATGTGAACAAATCCTGGAATAAATAAATTTCAAGTATGTATTATTTGATGTTGTGATTTTTATGCCTAATAGGATAGATAATAAAAATTACCAAAAGAAAATATATATGCATGAATCAAAAACAAGGTTTATTTTTAAAAAATAGAAGAACTAGGTAAGCAATATAGAACTTTCACATGTATATTTCTTCTTACTATATAGGTGTGATGTAATCAATTTTCAGATATTTGTTGATGAATGTTATTACTTTATAACTACTCATTACCTTACTGACAGAGAGCAGTGGGAATAACACTTTGAAGTCTGACTTGTATTCTCAATCATTGAGGTTCAGCTGAAAAGGGTTTCAATTGAAAGATTCAGGGGCTGGAGAGAGGTCTTGGTGGTTAGGAGTTTCTTGTTCTTGCAGAGGACCAAAATTGTGTTCATAGTACCTACATCAAGTGGCTCAGGAATCCCTATGACTATAATGTTAGAGGATCTGCCATCCTCTTCTGTTGCTCATGGGTACTTGCATGCCCTGTACACACACACACACACACACACACACACACACACACACACACACACATGCATACACACACATACACACACACACACACACACACACACATGCATACACACATATACACCAAATAATAAATTTTTGAGGTGAAAAGAACAAAAATATCTATATCACATATTATAGAGGTAAATTGGTCTAACCCAAAACTCACCTAAATCCCCAGTATTTAGAGACAAGTTCTGCCCAGGTAAACTTACTTTACTTGAAGAATAACACATGTAAGACTGGACCATAAAGTTCATCTACAGAAGCATGTGTTATTCTTCAAGCAAAGTAAAGACTGCCGCATCTAGTTGGTCATGATTAGGTTTACTTCTCTGATTTCAGAAGATAGGGCAATTGTCTCAAATTCAATATGCTACATTTAATCAAAGGCTGTGGGCCAGACCCTCTGTGCTAGTGGCTTTAAATTTAAGTGATACCTTAATGGACCCATAAGGCAGGACACTGACCCATAAAAGATTGTTCCTTATCAATGTGAGCTCATGTAATGTAGGAAGATAAGGCCTACAAGACCAAGAGATGAGCCAACTTGGAGTCTGTCTGAGGACCTAGCAACAGGCACTGTCAGAGGTCCTGATTGTGCTTAGCCAATAAGGGGTGACCACACAATGTCACGAGATTGGGATGCAGCCTGGGTGTTGGGAGGAGGGTATATAAGGCGCTCCCCATTACTAAATAAATGTCTGCTGTTTGCCTTTTACCTGACTCCTAGTGTCCAAGCCGTAAAAACACTGCCTTCTCACCCACTCCTCTGAGGGAGCCATTAGGACCCAGCAACAAAGTAGTATGCCTTGGCTTCACACTCATCATGTCCTTCTTCATTTCTTATCTCCCCCTGTTAAAAGGGGGCTTTATATCCTAAGATGAATGTCCCACAATTGTGTTTTAAATATACTCAACTTACCTGTTAAGGGTCACATCAGGAGAGGAATTCTACTATGAATCCTATCCATATTTAATTTGGATATCATTTCAATGGGATATTTTGACCTAAGCAGACAGTGACGTTGTGATTAAAGTACTGTTCTTATAGTTAGGCCCTGAGTTTTCAGATGAATGGAAAAATCTGTGTTCTGAACTGTATGCTCCTCAGAATTCCCATATTGAAGTCTTAGCTACTGAGATGCTGCTGCTGCAGGAATCCTTCTGGAACAAACACTCCTACCAATAAGAGAGGAAGAGAGGACATGTTACTGGTGGACCAAAGCCAGGACAGATCCTTAAGGGCTTCAATTACAGGTGCAGTTTGTACTCTCATATAATACTGTAAAACCACAAGGTGTGGTGGGCATCAAGCAAAGTTTCACAGGTGTATGTGGCATTCAGCAGGTTTTTAAAGGTAAAAACCTATTGTTTTAATTATTTCTCCAGGTCATTCTGTTCTAGGTAGCAAGTGAAGCCTTGCTTGACCAGTAGCAGTAAATGCAGTCCTGTAAGTAAATCACCAAATAAACAAGTAAATTAGTACCTAGTACTTTCTCTACCTTGGTCTTTTCTACCATATTCTATTTCATTCCCTCCTCTTCACCTTCAGAACATGGGTTAGTACTCCTGGTGTATTGTCTGCATTGTTCTCCATTGGCTCTCATTTATATGTCTAGCCTTAGTGCTTTTTCATAACTTTTTGGCATTTTCTCATACTTTTGCTAACTGGCTATTTATCATAAAAGCAAAATTCTTTATAAAGCCATGTATATCTATTTTTGGCAGCAATCAATTCTAATTCTGTAGGATTTTGGAGGACCATTGCTGTCAAAGAACCTATTTTTATTCTGAACAGTGGCTATGTTTGCCTGAACAGTAATTATTTTTTTTCTTGATCTGAGTAGAGAGCTGGCTATGTTCAACTTGTCCAATGCTTATTGCTGTGGCCCTGATATTCATTGACCTTGTCAGGGCCATTCCTATTAAGAATAGCAAAATTACAGGGGTTCTCTTATTTCATGCATTGAAGGGATGTAAGTATTGCTTCCTGGAAGCACATCTAAGATAGGAATAAAGAATACATGTGTACAACTGTCTCCAGAGCAGCGGGTACAAATGCCTTTAGGGCAGGCAAAGCATGTACTCTTTTAGGAACTACAACTCTTTTATCTAGTCTGATAGTAACTTTGCCCCCCTCACATATTAGATCTTTCCTATGACTTGAACAGAGAGCCGAGTAGGAGTTGAGCTTTTGTCTCCATTCTGAGGTCATTTTGAGATAGTCAATTTCAGAAGCTGGTCTGGGTGAGTCCATTCCTGGCTGAAGTCCACAGGAGCCTTGGGGTGGGTGTGGAGTATCCATTGTTAATGCCTGCAAATTTAAGCAACTTTCTGTGCAGTGCCAGTGGCTGTTTCAAGAACTCCTGGAGGCAGGTGTGTCCATGTTCTCAGAATTCCCCGAATCCTTTGGGAGTAGTGGAGGTGGTACCACCCTTTTGAGCAAGTTTGAAGTGATTGTCTGTGCAGGTCGGAAAAGCTTCTACATAGCCTCAAAAGTGCATGCCATACCCGGCAAGCATCAGTGCTCTGTGATGGGTTGAATGACAGTAAATTCCACTTCTATGTCTAAATGCACAGGACCCCTGTTTTTGTGTCATTGTGGGGGCCTTGGGTCCCTGCTTGAGATTGTTGCAAACACACTGCATACAGGCTTTCTAGCTTGTTGGGTCAGTGTTAGCAACCTCAGAAACATCAAATATCTTTTTAATAATTCTTGTCGACATTTTTTAGCAGATGAGATACTTCATGAGCTTGCTGGAATAGGCTGAGATCTCTCGTCTCTATAATTACTATTTTCAAATCTATAGTAATCACTCAGTCCTCCTGATTTTTAGTTGCCTGTTCAGAAGTTGCTCTTTTTCTTTCTTCTGGCTTACATGGGGGAATTCTGGGAACAGGGGGGATATAAACCTCTTCTTGGAGGTAGTGGAGGGGACTGCAGAGCTGTGTTTTCATCAAGGGCAGCTTTCTTGGCTTCCTGGTCTTCAAGTTGATTTCTCTTGACTCACTTGACTTGGACTCTTTGTGTGAGTCTTGCAGAGCACTATTGCCACAGCTATGGCCCCTGACAACTTACTGGAGTTAGAGGATTTGGTAGTTGTTTTAATTTCTTTGTCCTCTGAAATAAGCAGCCATCTTTCTCAATATACCCATCCTTTCAATCTAGCTTTCAGGAGAAAAATATCTTTTATAATTTCTCCATAATCATAGAGGAGCTTTCCCTCCTCTTCAGGCAAATATTTGGCCAGATAGCATAGCTGCCCTATTCTTAGGTGAGGGAAGAGCTTGACATTTTCCTTAGTTGACACATTGGAATGGAATCATCCCTGGAATGCACTGAACAAGAGTTTGGCAAAGCTGGCCAGGAGAAGTTGGTGAGCCTTGCATCAGGGCAGATGCCCCTAAAGGGGCAGAATCAAATGATACTGCAAACTGCCTTGGACCCAGTGTGGAGGCAGCATAATTGGCAAAATATCATCCTCTGGGGAAGCTAATGGGGGCGATGCCTTGGCTTCAGGCTTAACAGTCTTTACATACAGCATGTTCTGAGGTGGGGAAGGTTCTGGTAGCAAATCCATCCTGTATGACCTTAGGCTAACACACAGAATGAATCCCAATATATGGGAACTGGCCTGGGTGACCAGGTGGTCCCATACAGACTTCTCAGACTCTGTTAACCAGAGTCAAATCTAGAGTCCCTTCATATGGCCAGGAAACATCAAGGAAAGGGCAATGATTTCAGAGTCTTTAATTCAGAGGCATCCATCTTTACTCCTTTGTCAGTTGTAAATTCTCTTTTAGAGTAGTCAAATATGGTATCATATCTGGACCATGTATATTCACAAATGAGAAAAGTTTCATAGCCAAGAGTTGAGAGAGACAATGTTCGTGCAAGCTGACAGGTCATTTTGGGCTTCGGCAGTTGCTAAGTTTCTTTTGCTTCCTTGGCTTCTCTTAGCTTCTCTTTGTTTTTCTTAGCTTTTCTTAGTTTCTCTTAGCTTCTCTAACTTTTCTCTTAGCTTTTGCTACAGCTTCTTTAGCTTCTGTTTTTGCCCTGGTAACCTCAGTCTTTTATTATCATAAGTAAAGGGGGAACAGAAACGAAAGGGGAAATAACCCAATACAAAATGTTCTCATGATTCCAAAAATTATTCTTAGAAAGTCACCAATATATTCTTCATCATCTTTTACTAAACACAGGAACTATCCCAAACTTAACACCAAAGCAAGCATAATCTATTCTTATTATTATGATTATACAATCTTTTGAGCATTTGATCCAAAGGCTAGCAAATGCAATTTCACAAAAAAAGTAAAAATTAGAACAGTGGTCAATGTACCAGACAGTCATTTCCTTCTCACACAGCCTACTCCAACTTCAAGACCCCTGTAGCCACCTAAGTTCTTCCTCAGCCCTCTGCAAACACTAAGCCCCATGACTGGTGGGCCACAATGACCTCAGACAAGAAATCTGTTCCTGAAAGTCAGCAACTTCTGTCCTTCTATATCCAACAATTCCAAGGAAGATCTAATCTAATTTACAGAGCTTCTATGAAAGGAAGCTTACCTTTTATGGCAGCTCTTTTTAATCTAGGAACCCAATAAAGCTTGTAGCAATCACGCCACCAATTGTCACATTATCTCCACACTCCTTCAGGAGGAATAAAAGATATCTGAATTAAAGTTGCCATCTCCCTTTCTTGGTGGAGGCCACTGTTTTCCTCCTATTCTATGTCCCCACACTTTGAGTTTGTCATCCCATCTATATGTTACTCCATCCACAGTCTTCAGCCAATATCCCTTAGGGCCTCAAGTTTTACACAATGTCCTTGGAATATCCTCAGAAACTGAATTATTCATCATGGCCAATTTAAGTCCAGTGTGTTGATACACATCATCTATATGCTATAGTTGACCACACATTCGGTACAGTTTATCCAAGCCTAAAAAGCTTCTCCAGGCTGCAAGTTCTTTTCCATGAACTGTATAACTGCCTTCCTTAACCCCAGCCTGAGTGATCATCTCTGTATAATTTCCTGTGAAATTTACTTCACTCCTTTCCTGCATCACAGAAATCACCATTGATCTAGTAACACTGAACATGAAGGTCAGATAAAAGAAAAAGACTAGTATTACAAGAAGTATTTATATGGAGGAGGGCATGCCATGTGCACGCCATAAAGCATGACCTTGGGACATGTAGGCATTTCTGCCTTGGCCCTCTAGAAGCATGCTAAGCAGAATATCTGGAGGGGAACACATGGAGGGTTGATGGTCTACAATCTCGGGTCCCCTTTTCTCCAATATCTGCTGGCAGCAAGTCAGCCATTTTATATGCTGTCCCTGGCACAATCTCTTGCATGGTGATTAAGCCCCCATCAGCTCTTCCCTACCTATCTCTTACAGGGTCCTTACCTGATCTGGATGTCTAGACTAGAGTCATCTTCTTCCACTCAAACACTCTCATCCTGGGTGTCACAGTATCCTTGTCCCTGGAAGGAGACCTTGGATTACTGTCTGAGAACCCACTTCCCAGTCCCAGGGAACTTCAGTGAGATGAGAAGCCCAGAAGTAGCAGTCTCTTGAGTTAAACTGGGGTCTTGGTGAAAGCAATTTCACTGGAGCCTCTAGAAGCATTCCAGGAATCTTTCTGAAATCAACATTCCAGTATCAATGGAAAAGAGGAGATGTCACTGGTAGGCAGACGCTAGCTTAGCTCCTGAAAGGCTTCAATGCTTACTCCAATTTGTGTTCTCATTTTTGTACTATAAAACCAGAAGATGAGGCAGGCAAGATTTTATAGAATCACATAGCAGTCAGCAGATTGCTAAGGGCAATGGCCTATTGTTTTAGCTATTTCTAAAGATCATTCTCTTTCAGAAAGCAAATAAAATAATTCTTGGTAGTGCAAGTAGTGCTTTAAATAAATCACCAAATAAAATTATACATTAGTATCTAATAATTGGTCTTTTTTTAAACCTTATTCTACTTCAATGTATGTTGTGGGATATTTCATCATACTCTGAACCCCTAGTTGACAGGAAGTAGCCATAGAGAGTTAGAGGGAGTCCAAAAATGAACAGAGAAATTCACAGGAAGTACTAGGGAGGATATTTGAGTTCGGTGGTCTTTATTTTTGTGGGGGGTGGGGGGTCAGAGGGAGATGATCTCTCTTGCTCTATCCCAGGCTAAGGAGGAAGATCAACTGGTTGTTTCTCAGCCTCTCTGAGCTAGCAGGTTTTTACTCCAGTATCTGAATCCCAGGTTTATATTGGTAAAATAGAATGATACTTAGTGAAAAACTATATAGGGTGGAGGTGGCAGAGGTGGTTCCGGCTGGAGGCAGAAGTCCTGTCAGGCCTTGACCTGAGCAGTGGGGCAGTGACTGCAGAGTCACAGTCAGTAGCTGAAACAGCAGTGGATTCAGGTGCAGCTATTGTTCCGATGATAAAACAACAAATATATCTAGAGATAGAGTATTTAAAAGATATTTAAAGTCCAATGAGTAGTGGGAGATGGTTCAGTGAGAAAAAATATTTGATATCAAAGCATACAGACTTTGGTTCAAATCTCTAGAACCCACATTAAAAAGCTGAGCTTGGCTGTGTGGAGCTGTAACCCCAGAACTTGGAAAACAGTGACAGACAAATACTTAGAAGAGCTCTCTGATGAGCCAGCCTAGCCCAAACATTGAGCTTTTAGTTCATTTCAAGACCCTATCTCAAGGTAATAAAGCTACAAAGGAAAAACTCCAAGTCTTACTCTGACATCTAAATGTGCTTTCACAGTTCTACCTACTCATGCAGTGGCCATACAACATATATGAAAAGAGCAAACTAACAAAAAATGTTCAATGAGGCTCCAAGAGTGGGATCTTCAGATTAAAGAGACTGAGAATTTTCCAATGTCTAAAATATAAGATAGTATTATAAACACCATCAGCTTATTATACAATGACAATCATATGTACGTACACATAAATCTGCTAGGCATAAAACACACAATATATACAAAAAGAACAAAATAAGAAAAAAAGTTCAATGAGGCTCTAAGAGTGGGATCTTCATCAGATTAAAGTGACTGAGACTGAGAATTTTTCTTGTTGACAAAGGAGGGTCCTACTGTTTGTGAGTCAGAAGAACTTTTGCTAGCAATCAAATCTTTCTGAACATACACATGGGGATTTTTCAGCCTTGAGTCTGTGAAAAGTACTTTCTATTGTTGAAGTCACACGGCTGATGATCTTTTCTGTGATAACTCATGTTTCCTCATCCATGCTATACAATACAAATAGGTCAGAGTAATGCAGGGAGGTAGGGTGTAATGTAGCTAGAGTTTTTCTGCTTTGCCCACAGTCAGGACAAATCTTTGTCACCCGCCAGTCCCACAGCCGCTCAGACCCAACCAAGTAAACACAGAGACTTATATTGCATACAAACTGTATGGCCGTGGCAGGCTTCTTGCTAACTGTTCTTATAGCTTAAATTAATCCATTTCTACAAATCTATACCTTGTCACGTGGCTGGTGGCTTACCAGCGTCTTCACATGCTGCTGATCATGGCGGCGGCTGGCTCTGTCTCTCTGACTCAGCCTTCCACTTCCCAGAATTCTCCTCCTTGTCCCGCCTATACTTCCTCCTGCCTGGCCACTGGCCAATCAGTGTTTTATTTATTGACCAATCAGAGCAACAGATTTGACATACAGACCATCCCACAGCAGTGTAAGCACTTCTGCATTTTTCTGTTCTCTACTATGATATCTAATAGTATTAACCTCATATACTGACAGACATTAATAAGAACAAAGATAGCCAAAAAGTAGCTTTGTCAAGAAAGTTAACATAATCTAGTATAATTCGAACACAAAGGATTTATGCTAAAAATACCAATAATGTACATAGTCATAATTCATAACTATGATAATTTTGCACTAATATTAAATATTATTGGAACAGCTAGCAAATGATGGTGTTTTGTGAATAGATTTTGATACATCTTTACAAATATAGAATAGGGTGTCTCCAGCATGATCCAATACCAACAATATATTACAAACGTCATTAACTTATTATGCAATGACGAACATACGACTGCTCACATAAATCTGTTAATATACGTATGTATGTGTGCTTGCATATTGCATACACTTAAAGTATTTGTATATCTATGTCTTAAAATGAAATTTCTAAAAAATTTTATTTGTACAAAATTATTTTAAGGTATCTTGTTCTAAAATAGCTTTTAAATAATATATAATTACAAGACATCAATCTTTCCTGAAAATGTAACTTAGTAATGAAGTGTGATGAGTGATTACAGTATATTAAATCTGCTTATGTGCATTGTAGATGTCTGGGAAATGGTGGAAATATAAATAGTTTTCACCTTGAGTTTATTTGTAGTTCTTATGTTAAGTATACAGACAGATACAGAAAAATAAGTGTTTCAGTACAGCGTGGTATGACTCTGTGTTAAGTTACTTTACTTCTGAAGAATTAAATGTAAGGACATTCCAATCATTATATGTTGATAAAACAAACTTTTCTTTTAGCTTGGTATCATGGAATGAAAATAATTATGCAGTGTTTCTGGATACTTTCCCTTCTTGTATTGAAAAATAGAAGTCAGTGAACAAGATGAAAGGAGCCATAATAAAAATGCGAGCAAATGTGGCTGTCGGCTTCTGAATTGTGGCACCAAGAACACACAAAACACAGCCTGAAGTGCTCACGACCTTGGATGGGAGCTTTTGTTTATGAACCACAGGGTCTGTTTTCCAGCTTTTCATGCTCGCAATAACCAATCTTTTGCTGCCATATTTATGATGCTTTTCTTTCCTTTTTTAAAAGATTATTTTATGCTTGGCAGTAGCTAAATGTTGTGCCTTGAATTTAAATGAGAGACTGTACTTTAGTCTTAGCTAAACAAAAGAGGCCATGTTTATTCCTGATTGCAGGTTCACTGCTCTCAGAAACCTGAAATAGAAGGTCCATGCATTGAACAGTGTTATTATGTGTTGCTGTCCCTTTCATATATTAATCTCAATAAGAGCATATTAGGAGTGAATCTGCTCAGTGTCCATTTGAGTAAATCACAGAGATGGACAAGATACCAGAGCAAGCTAATGTGGTTTGCATATCCAGGATGTTTGGCCCACATAGTAAGTGAGTGGCTCTAAGGTTTTCTGATCAGCACTTCTGAGATGCAGTGAACAGTATACTGTTGCACAGAGACTTCAGCTACTCTGAAAACAATACCTAAACCTTGCATCCAAGATTCTTATGTTAAGAGCTGTAAGCCCATGTGCATTACTAACAACTTTAGGTCATGGTGAGATGCTTTGCAGGGATCTAAATTAATATATTTCAAAATAATTTATATGGATGAAGGCTCTCCTGATGGAGGCAGATTCAGAGACCCATGGCCAAGTATTGGCCTTTGCTTGACTAATCTGAGGAGTCCTGATTGCGGAGAGGGAGGAGAGATTATAGGAAACAAGGGGGTCAGGAATATCATAGGAACACCCACAGAAACCACTGGCCTAGTTCATGGGGACTTACAGGGTCTGAACCAACAACCAGGAAGCTTGCAAAGGACTTACCTAGGCTCTCTGCACACATATGACAGTTGTGTAGCTAGGTCTATAATGTAAGACTCCTAGCAATGGGAGCAGGGGCTGTCCCTGGTGCTTTGGCTGGCGCTTGGGAGCCTAATCCTCATGATATATTGCCTTTCCTAGCCTGAATACAAGGGGGCAACACTTGGTTTTATGGCAGCTTGATATGCCAGGGTTTGCTGGAGCCCATGGAGGGTTTGTTCTTTTCAGAGGAGGAGGGGTGAATTGACAGAAAGGCAAGGCAGAGGAAGGGAATGGGAGGAGAGGAGGGCGTGGAGGCTGTGGTAGGTATATAAAATAAAACAAATTTTAAAAAATTGTATGGTGAAGAAAAAGATAGCAAGCATTTATCTTAGGGTTGTAAAAACATTGGCAATGCAAATGTGTCTATTTATATTTCCCTTTGTTATCGTTAGTACTATTGACAACTGAGAAATTGATTTTCATAGACACATTGCTCCTGAGGTTCCAAGATGAAAGTTAAATATGTTTAAGTTCAAGGAACATTTATAATTAGATTATAAGTACATCATTTCCTCCTTCCAGTTCCTCCCATCCCTTCTTTGCTCACTCTCAAATTCATGGGCTATTTTTCTTTATTTGTTATTGTTACAAACACACACACACACACACACACACACACACACACACACACACACACACACACACTAGTACAGCCTTCTGAATCCTGTTAGTGTTACTTGTCTGTATATCATTTCAGGTCTGACCATTTGATATTACATAATCAGTTAGGGGGTTCATCCCTAGGTATAACTCATTATGTCACTCATTCATCATTACTTCCCTGGGGTTCTTTTCTAAGGGTGGGGGCCTTTGGGATTTCCCCCTTCACAGGATTTTTAGATGCTAATGCTTAATAATGGACCTCTGAATTTTTCATGTCACTTGCATTCCTACAACAGTATGAAAATCTTCGGAACTTCAACAGAAAATGTAGGAGATCTGTAATGCAGAAACTGAAAAAGTCAACAGGGAAAGTGCGGCAATGAAGTGAGCAAGTCATAAATGACAGAGCAGCACCTGCCTGCAAGTCTCAGGTTCAGAGAAACTAAACCATCAACTCTCCCAAAACTACTGCACAGCTTTCATGATAGACAGAGCAACAGGATTTAGTCCTAGGAATTCAGCCCAAATGCCCACAGAAATGCAAAAGAACCCAAGTTACCAGAACAATTTGTGAAATAATGAACAAGTTTGAAGAAATAAGGTCACCTGATTTCAAACCATAATACAATTATGCAATTATCAGTAATATAGCAATAGAAGAAAACATAAAAATGAATTAATGAAACATAAAATGCAAACAATAAATGAACACATTGGTAAAATGGATTTTCACAAAGTTGTAAAGCAATCCATTGCAGAAAAGAGAGGCTTTTTAGTAGAAGTTATGTGAAAATTTTTATATGCATTTGCCAAAAATGATATATACGTTGCACAGTACAGAAACATTAACTTAATAAATGTCACAGACCAAAATGTAAAACCTAAAACTATAAAATTTTAATAATAAAATATCTCTGATTATACATTAAACAAAGAATTCTGAGCAATAACAGCTAAAGCGTGATTCAAGATGACAGATGTATATATGGAATGCATCAAAATTAACACATTCTGATCTTTAAAAACATGGTTTAAGGAAATGCGGGAATTAAGGAAAAAGCCAAGTATCACACAAAGACTATACCTAAAAAACATGGCAGGTTGTCAAATTCAAAAATGTTGAAAAGAAGAGCTATCAAAATATTTGAACAAAAACAGCATCTGAGAACCTGAAAAGATCACTGTCCTCCTGCAAATGTAAACTAAAGCTTCAGGTGGATGATACCATGCATCTACTGAAATACCTAAAATTATAAAAATGGATTGGTGAGTATGGCAGGGAGCTATAATAGGTATATGTTGTGGATGCTTATATAAGATGCTAAATACCTTGGAAAATATTTTGTGTCTAAAAACATTACTTATTTCAAAAAAAGTAATCTTGACATTCCCCTCCTAGATATTTACTCAAGAGAAATGAAAGCATAAATTAGTTCACTGACTTGAACAAATGTATGCACATCAGCATTAACCACACTGAGGAAACATGTAAACAACCCTAAATGCCCATTAGCATAAAAATGTGTCAACATATTGATATAATATACACAGGGCAGAATGCTAAAAAGCAATACTAAAATATATATAACCTTCAAGAAAGTACCAGCTATACCAAAATATAGTATACTATACCAAAATATAGTAACAGAAATGAAACAACTAATTTATGGTGATTGTGGTGTGGTTATCCCTGCTTGTCAGTTTGGTTACATCTGGAATTAACTAAAACCCAAAGAACTGGGTATGCTTGTGAGGGATTTTTCTGGATTGAATGATTTGAAGTGAGAAGACCCAACCTCAATCTGGATATTTTGAGGGGGGACCTTTAATCTCGACCACACCTTCTTTGGCAGCCTATATAAAGGACATGGGATGAGAAAGCTGTCTCCCTGCCTGCTTTCTCTCACTCCTCATGACAAGTCCCTCCCTGCACTGGCACTAGAGCCTACTGTTTCAGGATTCTGATATAAACTGAAGACCAAAAGACATTCAAACTTGTGGACTTGATTCTTGGACTTTCCATTGGTAAACGGTCATTGTTGGACTAGTTGGACCACTATTCTATAAGCCATACATATATACTCATATATATTCATCCTATTAGTTCTGTTCATCTAGAGAACCCCTGCTAATATGTGACCATGGAATGTAGGAGAAAGAATTGTTAAAAGAGGCAAGGAAACATTCTGAACAGCAGATGGGCTTGTTGTTTCCATGGATGTAAATTCATGTCAAACGATATCAACTTACATATAGTAAATATGTGGAGCTTATTACATGATAGGTATAAAACTATAAAAACATTATAAAGTCTTGCTACTTAAATATTGTGATAACTCATACACAGAACATGCATTCAAATTAACAACAATTAACAGTCTCTATTTTATCTAAATTCATGCTATGTAAATGAGACTGTGCAAAAATCACTTGGGGTAAAAACTCTGAACTGCTTCAGTGCTTCAGTAAATCTATTAAGCCAGGTCCAGTATTCTCAGGCAACAATAGAAGGGAATATTACATCGTGGTGCACATAGTAAATAAGACACATGTCCACCAAACCTCAGGAAAAGCAATTGATTCATTTCAGTAGTTATGCATTCTTAGACTACTAAGAGGAAGCTCAGAGATTAAATATCCTGGAAATTGAACCTCTTTTAACTTTCCCTTGTTCAAAAAAGAAATCTAGTTTTGATTTTTTTTCTAACAAAAACAGAAAGAGGAGGAATTCATGTGACTTTGTTTGCAAAGGTTCATCCAGTGTTAATTACTTCAAATGTCAGAGCAGTTCTTCTCATATTTTATTTTGCCCTATCTTAGAAAACTGGGGAATGTCAATGGTGTTGTGAAAGGTAAAAAATGAATTAAGTGATATTTTGAAACTTTAAAATATATATATTGAGAGGGTCTATTTTTTATAGAATATACACCATTGTGGTAATCCAGGGGGAGAAGGTAAACACAAGGAGAGGTAACATCCAACTTCTGTATTTTTATAGTTTCTGGGTTGAGATTCACAACTGAAATGGTGTTAAGAAAGATTAACTTTTATTCTGCCTGTAAGAATTGCCCCTCTCACAAGACGTTCTGTGAGTTTTATTCATTAATTGGATGTGTGAGTGATTTCTAAAAGGCTCATTAATATTGGATAGCAGGAAAACTGTTATATTGGAATCAAGAAAGCCTGAAAATAAGACATTTTAATTTCAGTATTAGCCACAAATTGGGAGATTCTATGAAATATCTGTAAGGATGATTTTCCACTACTACTAATTCCAATTACATATTATTATTTTGTTTTAAAATCATAAGCTGAACATTATGAATGGGGTACAACTGTGGCAGTCATCTACAACAAAATGACTCTTATTCTCCATAGCTAACTACTAGCAGTCATACCTGAGAATCTAGCACCCGTGTGTTGGGTTGAGATATTGCATCCACAGTCATGAGAGTGTATGGAAAGACACAGCAAGTAAGGACAAGTCGGTCTGGGTGCCTCATGCTTGTATCCAGCAATTTGTCTATGAAATGAACATGTAATGAAGATTAATTAAATCCTTGCTCAAGCTTCTTATTGAAATTTTGAGAGAAATTTATGTCAGAGGTTATATGAGCCTGTGTCCTGCAATGACCTTGTGTCTTTTAGACAGTGGAATGACCTAGCTATGGTAGGTGATCAGGGAAAGCCATCTTCATGGTGGTTCAGGGCAGTACTGTTTGTGGAAGTGGCACTTCAGGGCCAAGTGCTATTTCTAATGAATACAGAGAAGTACTGATATTGAAGGTGTATAGGTCATATCAGGACAACCATGTGCAAAATGAGCAAGGTCATAATAGCCTGAGGTCTGTCCCACAACAATGCAAACACTGGTAAGATTTCTGTGGTCCTTGATAATTTAACTTTTTCTCTCTCTTTAGGAACCAATTATTATTAATGACATTCCAAATTATTATATTTTTAATTTAACTGCTTTTTGGCCTTTAAGTATGGTTAACTGTAGTAAGGTGTAAATTAAAATGGATTTATTTACCAAAAAGTTTTCAATAAGCATATGCTTTGTTTCCAATGCCTACCAAAGCCCTTTTCATTCAACACACATCATACCATGATTCTAAGTATTTTTAAAGTGGATTTTTTTATGTAATATATTCTAATTATGGTTTTCCCTTTCTCTAGTTCTCCCAGTTCCTCCCCACCCCTTACCATCCATGTCCACCTCCTTTGGATCTCCCTTAGAAAAAAACAAAAGAAACAAACAAAACCCAGATATTAAAGGAATAATAATATAATAAAATAGGATAAAACAAAAACAAACAATTCAGAATAGAAAAAATAAAATAGAAGCCCAAGAAACACATATAGACACATATGTTTACACACAAAGGAATTCCATAAAAATACAAAAATGGAAACTCTAACACGTATTGAAAGGACCTTGCAAGGTAAGGAAAAAAAGAAAGGGGGCAGGAGAAAGAAAGAAAGAGAGAGAGAAAGAAAGAAAGAAAAAGAGAAAGAAAGAAAGAAAGAAAGAAAGAAAGAAAGAAAGAAAGGAAGGAAGGAAGGAAGGAAGGAAGGAAGGAAGGAAGGAAGGAAGGAAGGAAGGAAGAAAGAAAGAAAGAAAGAAAGAAAGAAGAAAGAAAGAAAGAAAGAAAGAAAGAAAGAAAGAAAGAAAGAAAGAAAGAAAGAAAGAAAGAAAGAGAGAAAGAGAGAAAGAAAGACAGGAAAAAAGCAAGAAAGAAAAGAAAGAAAGAAAACAGAAGCAACAAAACAAAACAAACAATAAACCAGACTCAATATTATGAGACAAAGAACCTCCAAAGATGGCATTGAGTTCATTTTTTATTGGCATGGGGCCAACTCTTAAAAATAATTTGTTTGCCCAGTGAGATTACCCTCTAGAAAACTAAGCTTTCATTTGAAAGTAGCTGTCAATGGGAGACAGCTTATGGGTTAGAGCCTGGGCTGGGTGTCCACTTCTTTCAGGTTTAGGACCCCATCTGGTGCAGACTCTTGCAGGTTCTGTGCATGCTGCTCCACTTTATATGTACACCAGGAATGTTGTGTGTAGAAGGCCTTGTTTCCTTTGCATTCTCCATCCCCTCTAATTCGTATACTCTTTCTGCGTCCTCTTCTGTAGAGTTCCCCTGAGCCTTAGGGGAGGGTTCTGATAAAGACATCCCATTTAGGACTGACTGACTGTTCCAACGTCTCTGATTCTCACTCTCTTCATGTTCTTTGGGTCTCTGTATTTGTGCCAATAACAGCAGGAGAAAGCATCTTTGATGATGGCTGGGCAAGGCATGACCTATGAGTACAGCAGAATGTTTATGGGTCATTTTATTGCTGTGCTCCAAAGAACAGTAATATTTGATTTTTCTTAGTTCCCTGGCCTATCAAACCTCAGGTTCTTTGCCATCCAAGCAGTGTCAGATATAGGTCCTATATCATGGAGGGTGCCATAAATTCAATCAGACATTGCTCTGTTACTACCACAACATTTGTGCCACTACTTCACCAGTGAATCTTGCAGGCAGATCATCACTGTAGATGGAAGGATTTGTAGCTGGGTTAGTGTTTACGTTTTTCCTTTGTAAGCTTGCAGAGTATGTTACAATACCATGAACAGTAATCTGTAGGGGTGAAGGCTCCAGGAACCTCTCAATACTTAATGAATTGTGTAGGTGTTGTCTTTATGTGATGGGGCCTTACTGTCAGCTTGTATAGAGCAACCAATAGCCTTGTTATAGCCTGGATTGCTTGGGGGTTCCCATGACTGTTGGATACTCTATTAGAAGTAACCCATTCTCAGTACTTCCAGCACTTCATTTGGTGATGAGAGATGCCCCATTATGGCTCTATCTCCTCCACTACTTGGCAACTTTACTTGATTGCCTTCATATATATATTTTAGGGAGTTTCTACTGTATTAGGTTTCCATATGACCCCTCAAATGGGTCTTAGTTTTAGCTGCCTCTCCCCTATTCCTTCCTTTGCCTCCCTCTTCCCTCTCCCTCCTCAACTGATCATACCTTTGCAGTAAACCCCACCTTCATTTCCCCTTCTAGGGAGATCAATTCCATTCTACTAGTCCCTTACTCTCTACCTAACCTCTGAGTGTATACAGATTGTATCTTACTTATGTATGACTTAACAGCTAAAGTTCACATGTAAGCAAATACATACCAAATTAGACTTTCTGGATCTAGGTTACCTCACCCAGAATGATTTTGTCTAGGTCTATCCATTTACCTGTGAATTTCATGATTTTTTTGTTTTTAATGGCTGAGTATTATTCAATTGTAAATCTATTTTTTTAATATAAATATTCTACGTGTAAGTGTACCACATACTTTTTAATCCATTAATCCATTGATGGACATCTATGTAGTTTCCAGCTTCTGTCTATTATGAATAGAACAGCAAAGAACATGGTGAGCAAGTGTCTATTAGCAGAATGAGGTATAATGCCCAGAAGTGGTACAGATGGATCTGGAGGTGGATAGATTTGCAACTTCCTGAAGAACCACCACACTGATTTTCATAGTGTCTGTACATGTCTGTAGTTCTATCAATAATGGAAAAGTGTTCTCATTACTCTACATCCTCAGCAGAATGAGCTGTCATTTGCTTTATTGATCTTGTCCATTCTGACTGGTATAAGATGACATCTATCATAAGTTTTGATTTGTGTTTCAATGATGATGAATGATTTTGACCATTTCTTTAAGTGTTTCTCAGCCATTACAGCTTCCTCTTTTAAAAATTTCTGGTGAGATTTGTACCCATTTTTAAATTGGGTTTTTTATGATGCCCCATTTTTTAGTTTTTTATATATTTTGAATATTAGTAATAAACTAAATGTGTAGTTGATACAATTTTTTTCTATACTGTAGGCTGCCACTTTCTCCTAGATGGTGTTTTTTTCCTTACAGAAACTATTCAATTTCATGTGGTCCCATATATTAATTGTTGATTTTAGTGCCTGTGCGATTGATGTTCTGTTCAAAAAGTGCCTTCTTGTTCCCTGCTTTCCCCTCTATCAGAGTCAGATTATCTGGCCTTATGTTGAAGCCGTGTGTGTGTGTGTGTGTGTGTGTGTGTGTGTGTGTGTGTGTGTGTGTGTGCATGGTGATAAGTATTGATCTCTTTGCATTTTTCTAAATGCAGCCATTGGTTTGACTAGCACTGTATTTTTGAAGATGCTGTCATTTTTCTAATGTGTGATTTTCAATTCTTTATAAAAAATCAGATGCCAATAAATGTGTAGAACTATGTCTGGGTCTCCAATTCAATTCCATTAATCAACATGCCTTGTTTGTGCCAATACTGTGCCATTTTTATTACTATCACTCTGTAGTATAATTTAAGATCAAGGGTGGTGTTACCACCACCATTTATTCTGTTGTTAAGTATTATTTCAGTATGTTGGAATTTTTGTATTTTCATTTGGAGCTGAAAAGTGTCCTTTCAAGTTCTGTGAAGAACTGTGTTAATTTTTTTTATGGGGATGGCATAGAATCTATAGATTGCTGCTTTTTTTAACACCCATGACTAGAACCAAAAGAAGTCTCTGAAACAATTACTATTTTGGGATAAAAAATACTGAGGCCCAAGGAGGGAGGGTTTTAATTACATTTTTTTTTGTTTCCATGTTCATTAGGGAAATTGATTTCTAGTACTCTTTCTTATTTGGATCTTTTAGTGGTATAGGTGGCAGAGTAACTGTGGAGTTATAAAAGTTATTTGGCAATGTTGTTCTGTTTCCTCCTAGATACTTCTGTATGGCCAGATTTATAGATGGATACTAGTTAAAATTTTATTTTTAATGTATCATTTTTCTCCATCTATTGTGATTGAAAGTTTTGCTAGGTATAGTAGTCTTAGGTGGAGTTTGTAGAACATCTATCAAGGCACTTCTGGCCTTTAGAATTTCAAATTTTAGAATTTGAAGAGCCAGATGGTATTTTAATAGGTCTGCCTTTAAATTTTACTTATGCTTCTCCCTTGTAGGCTTTAATATTCTTTATTCAATCTGTGTGTTTGGTGTTTTGATTATTATATATTGCTGAAGGGAATTTCTTTTCTTCTCCAGTCTATTTGTGCTCTATATGCTTTTTGTACCTTGAAAGGCACCTCTTGGTTTATGTTAGGGAAATTTTCTGCTATAATTTTGTTGAAAATTTTTTCTGTGCCTTTTGACATGTGTTTCTTCTACTTCCTCAATTTCTATTACTCTTAGATTTGGTCTTTTCATAATTTCTTAGATTTTTGTGCCTGTATTTTTTTAGATTAACATTTATTTATTTATCTATTTATTTATCCATTTATTTATTGTTTGTTTGTTTTACGTCCTGACTGCAGTTTCCCCTCCCTCATCTCCTCCAATTCCTTACCTCACCTTTCCTCTGCCCCTCTCCACCATCCACTCTTCCTCTATTTCTTTCTGTTCAAAAAGTGTCAGACCTCCCCTGGTTATCAAGAAAGCATGGCATATCAAGTTGCAGTAAGACTAAGCAGCTCCCTTGGAATAATGCTGGGCAAGGCAATCCAGTATGAGGAATAGGTTCCCAAGAGCCAACCAACACATGTTGGACAGTCCCTGCTCTCATTGTTAGGAGTCCCAAAGTAGACCAAGTCATACAACTGTCATTTATACGTAGAGGCTCCCTGGTTTTTGGTTCAGACTCTGTGAGTTCCTATGAGCCAGGTTAGTCGTTTCTGTGAGTTTTCTTGTGATATCCTTGACATCTCTGGCTCCTACAATCCTTTATTTCTCTCTTCAGCAGGATTCCCTGAGCTTGACCTAATGTCTAACTATGGGTCTTTGCATCTAATTCCATCAACTACTTGATGAAGGCTTTGTGCTGACACTTGGGGTAGTCACCAATCTATCAGTGTAGCAGAATATTGTTATGAATCTTTATGTTGATATTTTTTCTCTCCAATCATGTTTGGTTTTATCCTATGTCTCTGGGCCTTCCAGCCGCTGAGTCCCATCACTCCAAGCAGCATCAGTGGTGGGCTCATTCTCATGATGTGGGTGTGAGGCTGGACCAGTCATTGGTTTCCTACTTCCATAATCTCTGTTCCACCATTATTCTCTCCCTCCCCCACCTATACATCCCACAAGTAGAACAGGCTGTAAGTCAAAGGTTACATTGCTAAGTTAGTGTTCCAATCTCTCCACTGGAAGTCTTGCCTGATCACAGGATATGGCCAGTCCAGGCTGTGTATCCACTATTGCTAGGAGTCTTAGCTTGGGTCATCTTTGTAGATTCCTGGGAGTTTCCCTTGTACCAGGTTTCTACCTGACCTCAAAATATTCCCCCTTTCCAGTCATCTCTTTCAGTACTCTTCCCCGTTATCCATAACCCAACCTGACCCCTCATGCTCCCTTCCCTATCCACCCCCAGTCCACCCAGGAGATCTATTTCTCCTTCCTAGGGTGATCCATGTGTCGTCCCCCCCCCCACCTTGGGCCCTCCTTGTAACTTAGCCTTTCTGGGTCTGTGGATTGTAGCACAGTTTTCCTTTACCTTACAAATAATATCCACTTATAAGTGAGTACATACCATCTTTGTCTTTTTGAGTTTCAGGATGATTTTTTTCTAGTTCCATGCATTTTCCTTCAAGTTTTCTGGTGTCCTTGTTTTTAACAGTTGAGTAATACTCCATTATGTAAATGTACCACATTTTTCTTCATGCATTCTTCAGTTGAGGAGCATCTAGGCTGTTTCCAGGTTCTGGTTGTTATGAATAAAGCAGTTATGAACATAGTTGAGCAAGTATCCTTGTGTGGAGCTGGAGTTTTTCTGGTTCTGCCTGGCCAGGCCAGCACAGCTGCTCAGACCTGACCAAGTAAACACACAGAGACTTATATTGCTTACAAAGTGTATGGCCATGGCAGGATTCTTGTTATCTAGTTGTTCTATCTTAAATTAACCCATTTGTATTAGTCTATACTTTGCCATGTGGCTCATGGCTTACCAGTACCTTACATCTTGCTTGTCATGGCGGCAGCTGACAGTGTCCCTCCGCCTCAGCCTTCTACCTCCCAGAATTATTCTCTCTCCTTGTCCCACCTATACTTCCTGCCTGGCTACTGACCAATCAGTGTTTGATTTATTAACCAATCAAAGCAACACATTTAACATACAGAACATCCCATAGCACTTGTGGCATGATTAAGCATCCTTTGGGTGTATGCCCAAGAATCACATAGCTAATCTCAAGCTCTACTACGGATCTATAGTGATAAAAACAGCATGGTATTGTCATAAAAACAGACATATTGATCAATGGTATTAAATAGAAGACCCACATGTAAATCTGCACACCTATGGAAACCTGGTTTTTGACAAAGAAACCAAAATTATACAATGGAAAAAGAAAGCATCTTCAGCAAATGGTGCTGGTGTATCTAGATGTTGGTACACAAAAATATGTAAATAGAACCATATTTATCACCCAGCACAAAGCTCAAACCCAAGTGGATCAAAGAGCTCAATATATATCCAGTTACCAAACCTGTTAGAAGAAAAAGCTTTGAATGCATTGGCACAAAAGATAACTTCCTGCATAGAACACCAGTAGCACAGACACTAAGATCAACAATTAATAAATGGGACTTCATGAAACTGAAAAGCTTCTGTAAGGCAAAGGACACTGCAAACAAGACAAAGCAGCAGCCTACAGAATGGGAAAGGATCCTCACCGACCCCACATCTGACAGAGGGTTCATCTCCAAAGCATGTAAAGTACTCAAGAAACTAGATATCTAAAAGTCAAATAATCCAAGTAAAAATTGGGGTACAGTTCTAAATATAGACTTCTCAGTTGAAGAGTCTCAAATAGCTGAGAAACACTTAATGAAATGTTCAGCATCTTTAGCCATAAAGGAAGTGCAAATCAAAATGACTTTGATCTTCCATCTTGACACTTGTCAGAATGGCTAAGGTGAAATACACAAATGATAGCTCATGCAGGAGAGGATGTGCAGCATTGGGAACACTTCTCCATTGCTGGTGTAAGTGTAAACTTGCACAGCCACTTTGGAAATAAATATGACAGTTTCTCACAAAATTAGCAGTCAGTCTACCTCAAGATTAATATTTTCTTTGACCAAGTTATACATTTCTTCTATCTTGTCTTCAATGCCTGAGATAATCTCTTCTATCTTTGGATTCTGTTGATGAGGCTTGCCTCTGAGTTTTGTGTTTGAGAGCACCTATTTATTTCATTTATAATTACCCCTAAGTTTAAGTCTTTCTTTATTATTCTACTTTCACTTGCAAGTCTTTAACTGTTTTTTTTTCTTTCGTTTCACAGAAGCATTTGGCTGGTTAAGCATTTGGCTGGTTAAGCTTTTAGGCTTCTAGCAGCACAGTTCATCTGAGAGCCATTTGGATATGAGGACACAGAGGCTTCCAGTCTGAGGAAACAAGATCAGCTGAGAAGTTGGAGAGGTGAGGTTAGCACCTGTGGCTTATTCTGTCTCTCTTATCTTCCAGCATTCACTCCAATACCTGATCCAGATTTGTTTTTATGAATAAGAACCTTTTAAGATTCCTGCTGCAAACCTGCCTATGGATGGCATTGTTAAAAGGAGACATGGGTTCTAGGGGATTTTACTCTGCAGATAGTCCACATGGTCTATCAGAGAAATGAGTAGGGAAGACAGTTTTTTATCAACAACAGAGAAGATTTTTTTTAGTCCATGCTAATTATTACCCATTCATTTCTGCTCCTGACAACAATTTATCATTTAAATTCTAAAGAAATTTAAATCTACTAAGGATTCTTAATGTGTAAGAAACCAGAAAAAATGTTCTATGCTTTTTCGAGGTAATTAATTATGACAACCTAGATAGAGGCTTAACCAAAACATCCATTTGTTTACTTTTGTTGTCAAAACCAGAGCATGCCTTACCTTTACAGCCATCTAAATAAGACTGCAAATGTTGTGAAGAATTACAGAGGGGTTACAACCTTCTTTGGTGCTCAATGACCACTTCCAAGCTTATGTAATGTTAGCAGAATTCATTTGCTTTTAGCTGTAGAGTGTATGACCTTCTTTTAAGGGGTTCTTTAAGTAAAGAATCTCTGCTGCATTAAGTTTTAGATCTGAGGGAAGGGAAGATGCTTTTGTAAAATACTCACCTGAACGTGTGGTTCACTGTGGGTCGCCTGCCTTTGGTTAATTTGGAAGCAGCTTATTAGTTGTCTCCACCCATATGAAGTCTGAAATTACATGGGTGACATCAAAGATCCTAACCCTTTCCCTATACCATCCTGGGGCAAAGTTTTAGGATGGTGTGAGTCCTACAGTACTGTTTTAGAATTCTCATTGTGGGACCACAATCCTGTGAAGAGTGAACTGACCCATGCAGGACTTTAAACATTATTTAAGAAGCATCTTGAGAATCCTAAACCCACATGTAGCTGCTTGCTACTATACGTGCCATAAAAGTCTATATTAAAGTCTTGCTATTTTGTTGTGGTGGTATTGTTTTCTTATATCTCTTTGTCTAACCATTCTGTCATCATATATTCCTTGTACCTTCTCGGTATCCCCTGTAGAGCTGGCTTTGTGGACATAAATTCCTTACCTTTCTTTTAATCATTGAAAGCTTTTATCTTCTCCTTCAATTATGACTGATAATTTTGCTGGCCATAGTAGTCTTGGCCTGGCACCTGTGGTCCTTCAGAACTTATAGAACATCTGTATAGACACTTCTGGTTTTCAAGTTTTCCATTGAAAAGTCAGGTATTATTCAAATAGTCATGCCTTTGTATGTGACTTCGAAGAAAAACTCTAAGAGACAGAGCTGGAGGATAACTTCAAGGAAACAAGTTTTTTAGACAAAATGGACAGTTGAGCATTTGAACTCACAGGGATTGTGACAGCATACATGAGACTTGCACAAACTGAAGCCAGACAAAATATCAGCATGAAGCTGGGTGGGAGGTGGGCATGAAATTTCAAGTCTAGCTTCCCTGATAGCTCAGCCATATTATAGGGCAGGCCCCACTCCCAACAGTAGTTGGACAACACAAATTGGACTTGATGGGTATAAAAAAGAAAGAAAAACTCAAAGTTAAATGGTAAGGCAGTGAAAGTAGAAAGTGGATATGAAAGAAGCTGGAGTGAGTGGATATAATCAAAACACACTATATGAATTTCTCAAAGGATTAATACAAATACTACTTTAAAAAGTTTTTTCTTAATAAATTCCAATCCTGCTCAAAAAAAAAAAAAAACTGAGAAAGCTGTGGAACGCAGAAGGACAAAAGACATTTCTGACTTTCTATTGCCATTCTTTGCAAAGGACACTGAAGCATTGTTCTAGGAACGATGAAGACAGGAAAAGCAAGGATGAAAAGATGGTTCAATGAGTAAAGAGAATCTGAGGTTAGATCCCCTACAACCATGTAAAATGCTGGAAAATACTGCATTTGTAACGCCAGGCTTGGGAGGTAGAGGCAAGAGAATTTCAGAGGCTTGCTGGCAGCCAGTCCTACCAAATGGATGCACTCCAGGTTCAGTTAGAGAACCTTTCTCCAAAAGATAAGGTAGAGAAGCAATTGAAAGAGACAATAGACATGAATCTCTGGCCTTCAAATGCTCACACCCACACTGGCATGTGTATAATACATTGCCCCCGCCCCACCTTTTACTCTAAAATCCACACATGGGGGAAAAGAACATACAACAGCCTTTCATCTATTACATTTTTGCAACTTTCTAATTTCTTTAGTTTCAAGTGTGCTCTACTTAAAGGTTAAAATTTCAATCACCTGTAAAAACATGACAAAAAGTATATAAGATTGTTTCCTTTTTGGTTTGTTTCTTATTGTGGTTCCACAATTGGAAATTAAAACACTATGTCCATAGTTACAATTCTTCCTTTGGAGCATGATGAGAATCCTAAGCTTTGGAGTCATTCTGGGAACTTATATTTTTCCTTCGTATGTTACTTATTTGTCAAGGAAAAGAATAGCTACATCAAAGACCAGTTCATTGTTCCGTTTCCACTCTTTCTGCAGTGATCAACAGCTATAACCTCTGTCCACAAGAGGAAACATAGCAAAGGGCAGTTTTCCTGGAAATTATGCTATGAAGTTTAGATCCATTTGGGAACAATCATATTGAGTGCATTCTATGTACCTGTGATCATTCACAATGTGTGTTAATGCCAAGAAATAATTTCGAGTGACATAAAATCAAAGTATCCAGGCAAAGAGCTGGTTAGTTTCTCTTCCATTCTCTTTGTCACTGGTATGTCGTAATATTGTTAATTTGGAATTATCATGAAGGCAACATTTGGTCTATTGCACTCAGTTTTTCACTCACATTCTGATTGCTTAAACTTCTCACCCATAATCTGGAGAACAATAACTCCATTCTGCTAAAGTAACCTCATGTTTACTCTAGCTCCTTCAGTCTAGCAAATGCAGTGTTTTCTCAACCTGATTTTCATGCTTTCCACTAGAAACTCACCTTTTACTGATAACTTTAGTCTTCGTCATGCTCTATAAAGGATGGTCCTTTTTATGCCTCTGGTGATCCAACAGCTGTGGATTTTATTACTATAATCCTACCAGCTATTGTCTTATTCCTATCTGAGCCAGCTCAACTCATTTCGTTCCTTCTAGAATGTATTCTTATTTATTATTCTTCCAGAAAACTATTTTATTCTTAAAAATGACCTGCTCCTTCTCTGAATATTCAAATATTTCTTGGTGATGATATGTCATTTGGCTGCAGTTGTACCTCAGATATTTGTCTGAATCACTGTTCTTACTTGTATCGTGACAGGCTCTGTGCCTTGCAGACTTCACAGGCCACAGTGCTGCACAGAGCTCTGTTCCCAGAAGCTATGCCACAACCTCTATCTTCCATCCATTACTGCACCACCTCCTTTCATGATGGGGCCAACTCTCTCCTATTTTTCCATTTTATTTATTTTTTTGATAAAAATCAAAGCTTACTGGGTAATTTTGAAAGAAATAATGGGGAAATTATGGTGATGATCACAAAGAGTTGTTTAAAAAAATTCATATGCCAGAGATTCATCAAGGACATTGTGGAAAATGACAACACTGAGACAAATAATGAGTGCATTTGGGAAGGCAATATCCCTGAGGTCAAGGAGACATGTAGGAAATTGTATTGTATGAGAGAGAGAAAGAAGGGTCAGACTGATGATGAAAACAGAGCTGACTTTTGGATCTGTAGGTTACACATCTGCAAAGTCAACAGAATTCAGAAGGAATATGTTTTTGAAAGTTACACTTATATTATACATGAACACAATTTATACATTTAATATACCCTAAACAATGTAGGGATTTTATTGCTTTACATGGTACATATATTAAATGTGTTACGTGTAATAATTAATGTAAATACCATGTGCTTATCTTAAGTACTGCAAGAATGCAGCAGTGGCTTAAAGTATGCCAGAGAGTATTTGCGGGTTCTATGTAAACATTACACCATTTTATAGGAACTAACAATACATAGATTTTAGCATCCAAAAGGTCGTGAAACCAATTCCCTCACAGATGCCAATGGGCAGTGGCAATTTGAATTAATTTTTTAATTACATAATATATAGTTTCATGCTGTTGTTCTGATAATGGTCACACAGATTAATATTCACTCAGACATTTTGACATCCATGCATTCAGGAAACAATTGATGTTTAAATACCTAGACAAATATATAGGCAGGGAACAAATTATTTATTGTAAGAAACATAACAGAAATTGTGTATGTGAGAGAAGTTAATTAGGTGGCAAATTAAAGTTTGTTTTGTGCAAAAGAGCATGCATCAACAAAAGACATCCATCTTGACTTCAGTGTATTGAGGAGATTGCCATTTTAAACATAATTCATCAAATGTAATGCTTGAGACAGACTATATTGAATGTGTCATTGAATTCTGTTTTCCATTGGAAGCTGGGATGTCACCTCTGCATCACTGAGAAGAAAACAGTGACACTCCAGTTTTGTGGGCTAAAATTACCCCGTGTAATGAAAGTGAAGGAATTAAGATTAGCATTTTTGTTGTTACTTATTTCTGCTCATGTGTGTGAGAGGCTTGTGTGGTGTATGTGGTTATGCCCATGTGTCCAAGTTCAGAAGTGGAGTTGGATGTCTTCTTCTATCATTTTTCATTTTATTTCTAGTTCTAGGGTCTCATTGATGCTGGAGCTCAATGTTCTGGCTAGGCTGGTTGACCAGAACTCCTAGGCTGTGACTGTTTCCAGCTCTGTCTTCCATGTGCTGTGGTTACAGTCACTTGTTATCATGCTTTGCTTTTAAATGGACCTTTAGGATTCAAATACAGGTGTTTATGCCTTCACAGCAAACACCCTGAGCTAATGAACTATTTCCAAAGCCTACGTCTAGCTTTTTTATTGTTTTATATTTGGATATATGGTGCCCATCATTTTAGGTCCATGAAGGCTTAAAAAGGAAAAAAAAAAGCAGACACTGTTCTGGTAGAGGAAATCACATCATTCCTTTCTAGTTGTTACCTAAAATGTATAGTAGCTTATAAACAGACGTGATACAACAAGTGACAGGTGGGTAATTATAGAAGGCATTGTATTGGCAATGTGCAGAAGTATGCTCTAGAAACAGTTGTGAAAAGTTGAAACCAATAACTTAACCCTGTGTGCATCAATGTTTTTTTCTATGAACCAGGACCCATAAGAGTTATACCATCAATATGAGCACTAAGCAAGTTTTCATTTATAACATGCTCAGGACATTGTCTGCCACATTCATAGGAAATACTACTCAAAGTTTTGGTTTTTTTTTAAATGACAAAATCCTTAGCTTGCAGTGCTAATAGACACATACCAGACTGACAGTATTATGTGGGTAACTATGGCATTGTAAGAAAATGGAGAGATGGCTCAGTGGATAAGTGCATTACTATTCTTGCAGAAGACCTGGGTTCAGTTCCCAGAAACCCCGTGATGACTCACAATCATGTGTAACTCTAATCAAAGGACGATGATACTATCTTATTACCTCCACCAACATTGAGAATGCATGTGGTGTACATATATACGTGCATACAAAACACTAACATGTGTAAAATTTTAAAAAGAACAAGTGGTTCATAGAGAACGACTTCCGATATAGTCACAGTTGCTCACTGAAAGTCATAGTCATCTTGAAGGAAAATAAAATGAAAACTAACAAAGCATCCAAAATTAACCCTAGGTAAGTTGTTACTGATACAAATTAGGTATAGTTACAGTGAGTACAAAGACTGAACAGGGCTTAATTTTTCTTTCATCTGTAAAACAGCATCTGCACTTACTGGGTTGCATTAAGACAAGCTAGGCAAAAGATAACAAGAAGCCTAATAATGGGCAGCTCCCAGACCTCTCTCTGTCCCGAGGGAGGAAGTACAGTCTTTGACACCACCTTCCAACTGGTCTCCTCATCAAGCATATCTTTTCAATTTGTTTATCTAATGATTTATTTAATGATTCTTAGAAATCATCTGGGACATACAATCTTCATAAGTAAAAGTATAAACAGAAAACAACTGGGAGTGACATTTTCTCTGAACTTTTTATTTCTACTGTAAAACAAACATTAGCAGCTTAGGAGTAAAATAAGAAAAGGTAAATAAATTTATTATGGTTTGTACACTAAGGCTGGCCTAGGAACTCGTATGAAGAGATGCATTCCAGCTATGAATTTGCCCCACAGGTTCAGTCAAGCCTCATCTACAAAATCTATGTAGAAGTTAATATTGGTAAAGACCATGATGACTTCACTACATACTAGACAGAATGTATGACAATGCACAAGCATGTGCAAAAGTAAAGAAAAATGTAAGTGTAAATCAAATGTTATATGCATGTCCAAAGATGATGAATCTTTAAACTGATTTTTCCCAAATCAGATTGTCTCCAAAGGAAGTAAAATGCCATAGGATTTGTTCATTCATTCTTACTGGTTTGCCCAGTATTTATTGAGCATTAATTGACACAAGGCACTTGAAAGAATACGAACTTTCAAAATGAGTGAACTGGACAAAGTCATGTTCTGAAATGCTTACACTCTAGAGAACTCAACAAAGAATTTCATTGTACCCATTTCTTCTGTTTGCTACACATTACTTTTATTCATTTATCCAATAAGTAACTCAGCACTAACTGTGCCTCTAGCCATATTCTTTTGCTCTTGAATTATTGCCTTTTTTATTGGAGTTTCATGATGGATATCAAATTTAGTCAATGTGATAAACCAAAGCCAAATAAACTGTAAAATTAAAATGAAGATTCTTCTAAGGAAGGTAGAGGTGTAATTCTGCAGAACTGTTCACAAGGGCATCTGACCAGAGGAGGTGTACAGGATGTGGCCAGGGAGGTGTTAGGAATTGTGACAGAGAAAGCACGGAAACAAAATATTTTCATGACTTAGGTCGAGGCATTTAAAGAAGTATTGAGGTTAGAAATGACCAGGCAGTCCATAGCAACGGTGACTCTAGCAGCATCAAGGCAATTTCTGCAGAGTATGTAGGGAATATTAAGGGATGGAAACAAGCACCAGTTTTTACCTGGCTAACGTAGCTCACTTTATCTTACAGACTCACTTCCAGCCAGATGAAAAGATAATAACGGCTCGTTAAGTTGTAGGAAGAGGAAAGGGTCATTTGGTGGACCTTCCTTAAATAAGATCTGCCTAGCTCCCAGTTTTGAAATTTCTTCTTACCTTATTCCTAACAATTGTATAGGAATGTCATGGATTCTCACTGTACATAAAAATCACTAACTGAGGGATGTCACTTTGAAATTTCACAGAAGCTTGATGTCATAGTTTGTTGAAAATTTTTAGAACCATGTGTGAGATTGTGGATCCCCACTATGAATCTACGAGGAAGTGGTATGGAGATTTAGAAGCAGCCCTAGCAGCCAGTTCTTGGGTTATTAGAGTGTGCCCACAAAAGGGATTTAGATATTTAGTCCTTCTGGCTTTTCTTTACTTTCTTGTTCATGAGATGAGTGGCTTGTCTGAAACATGTTTCTCTATTCTGGACCACATTTATTTGAACATAGGCACAGCCTCTATAATCATTATCCTAAATTCAATTCCTCTCTTCATTTGTAAATTGCTTCGGGTATTCTTTACAGTCACTTGAAATATTTCTAGGCCATGGACAAAGGCACTCTACTGGTTTGGGCCACATTTCTCTGTAGTGCTGTACATGTGGCAGTTAAGTCCTAACATCATAGAATTCACTAGCACTTGAGTTCCTACTGACTCTTGGTCACATTCAACCAAAGCACAATTTAATATTGAAACGCCCAAGTATAAGTCACAGTGTTAAAAAAAAAATGGTGACTTTCTCCAACAGAATATCTATGTCACCCCATCCAAGGTACAGGGAACATTACAAAAGGAATGTGGGAGCTGAAGGAAGGCTCAGAGGGCACTGTCCTGTGGAAATGACTTAGTCATTGTACACACGAACACCAACACCACTGTGAGTACCTGTGTAGAGCCTTGCACAAAAAATAATTAAATAAAAGTGAAAGGGGAAAAGGGAAGGGAGGAAGGGAATGAGGAGCATGAGTGTAGGTAGGGGCCTCCTTAGGAAGCAGAAAGAGGCCGGTGAGAGTAGACAGAGGATCGGAGGGTGAAAGGACAGTAAGTGGTGAATGTGATTGAAATGCATTGCATACAGATTCTGTGGGAGATAGAAGTTTAAAAATTTAATATATGCATGAATTGAAGTGGAAATGAAAAATACTTGATAGTTATTTTCTTATTCAAACTATTTTTTAAATATTTTAAAAATACTGAAAAATTTTATTCATACTATTTTTTTAATTATTCAAAAATATATTTAAAACTATTTTTAAAAACCTCAACTTTTGTGGTGACTTCTTTAATACTCTAACCATCCCTAAATGCTGTTTACCATTCCTGCCAGGAAAAGAGGATTGCTTCCAAGAAATGAAGATCCCAAATGCTTCTCACACATAAGGAAATGGGAGGTTCCAGCTGGAACAGAGATAGAGTGGAAGAGCAAGGAAAGAGATACCATGATAAATGAAGACATCATGGGAACAGGGAGAAATAGGGTGCTAGGGAAGTTCCCAGGAATCCACCTTAGTAATAGTCAAGAGGGTGCCTGAACTGGTCTACTCCATTAACCAGATTAGTGAATACCCTAACTGTCATCATTGGGCCTTCATCCAGTAACTGATGGAAGCAGATGCAGAGGTCCATAGCCGGGCATCAGGCAGAGCTCCAGGAGTCCAATCTATGAAAGAGAGGAGAGATTCTATGAACAAGGGACAAAGATCATGATGGGAAAATGTCCAGAGAGAGGCAGCCAAACTAGTGGAAACCCAAGAACTCTGGACCAACAGCTGTGGAGCCCCTATGGGACTGGACTACGCCCTCTGGATATGCGAGACAGTTGTTTAACTTGAACTGTTTGGGGAGCCCCCAGGCAGGAGGATCAGGATCTGTCCCTGATGAATGAGCCTGCTTTTTGGAGCCTAGTGCCTAAGTTGTGACACCTTGTGCAGGCTTGGTGCAGGGGGAGGGGCTTGGACCTGCTTCAACTGAATGTACCAGGCTCTGCTGACTCCCCATGGAAGACCTTGAACTGGAGGAGGTGGGAGTGAGGGGAGGGTTGGGGGGAATGTTGGGAGGCAGGAAGAGGGGGGATCTGTGATTGGTGTGTAAAATGAATAGAAAATTTCATTCAGGGTCCTTGACTTGAGATGAATGAAATTTGTGCTAGACTTTCATTCTGGGTTGTCATCTACAGGTGAGTGAAATTGTTTTACAGAGGGAAACATAGATTAAAGAGGAGTCTTTTATGATATGCTCTGAGTCATTGCCAGTAAAAATGGTAAAGTGTCATACATATACTTAAGGTAAAATTCTTCCAAAATATACTACAATTATAACAATACAGAAATTTTAAATATGTTAATGCAAATAAATATGAGTAAGTCAGTCACATTCAATAATCAATAAGCTTTAGTCTCAGAATTAATTTTGAAAGTCTTCCTAAACTTACATACTTTTCCACAAAAACTGAGGTCTAAGCCCATTTTCCCCCATAAAAAATTTTTTTTTTTTTTTTTTTTGGCTTTTTCGAGATAGGGTTTCTCTGTGTAGCTTTGTGCCTTCGCTCTGTAGACCAGGCTGGCCTTGAACTCACAAAGGTCCGCCTGGCTCTGCCTCCCAAGTGCTGGGATTAAAGGCGTGTGCTTTCCACCATAAAAATATAAATACAGTCTCAAAATATGAGCAAGATGGTAAAGTATGAAAAAAAATATTCTTTGGAAAAGATGATTATGTCAAATAAACTAAGTGAATGTGAGACAATTGCATCAGTTACAAAAGTTCCTAGATAATTAGGCTATTTTTGAAGATGAAGGATGGGGTAGGTAAAGATTCCCTCCACACACAAAAACACACACACAACTCTGGAAAAAGCATTTGTGAACAGGCATTCTTGATCAGATCCCTGGTGGGTGATCACCACCGTAGAGGGTATCTCAGAAATCTTCTGTGTACTCCATCATAGCAAAGTAGGAAACAGCTGCCTAGGTTTCTACCACATGAAATCTGAACTTGGAAATTGAAAATTCAAACACATGGACTGAAATTCATATGTATTCAGTGTCACGCAAACAACATAAGCCATACAGAAGACAGTCTGCCAGAAGAAAGAGCAACAGCACAAACATTTGAACATATCATTCATTTCTAAGAAAACATGGCACAGATGACAAACACCAGTGTTTAGAACACGTAGCGTTCACATTATGGCTCTTCAAATAAGTTAAGAATGCTTCCCTTCTATGAGAAACAAATATATTGTGTATTTTACACTAGTCTCCCAATAAAATATTATTTAATATAAGATTAAGAAACAGACAACCAACCTTTGCATTTGCCAACCAGATACTCAGAAGAATGGAAAAAGAATTTGCATAGTTTGCTTTGCAGAATGAAGTCAGTGTGTGTGTGTGTGTGTGTGTGTGTGTGTGTGTGTGTGTGTGTGTGTAGTGGCTTTTGTCCACATCTGTCCCAGTGCTATATCTCTGACATTTAATTCTGCTCACATTCCCAGCATACTGTGCTTTCCTGTTATATGTTTGTCTGTCTATAGCAACCTGCTTCCTCCTCACCTGTAGATTGGGTACTTCAAAGGATACTTCTGAAACAGGATGATTCCACTGATTTTTTTTCTAACTACTCAACTATCACACTTTATTATGGAGCCTTTTCTTTCACATCACACTTTTTGTTACCTTACTTTGTGAGTTAGTTCCAGACAATTTAGATTTGAATTATGCGTACGGTAGAATGTCTATATTTAAATAAAAGAAGACATTGATTTGTGCCATTAGGAATATATTTCATCAACTTAGCCAATAATAGAGTTATAGATTTAGTTTTATTCCCTATAATTCAGTAAAAGAAACTTCATTGGTATGGAAACCCCATAAATGCTCTGTTCAAGCCTGAAAATTATCATTCATTGGCATGATGGATTTCATTGAATATGAAATATTGTTAAATTATAAACTGTTATAATTATCTAATTATCCTATCACATATCCTATTAGAATATCTCAAAACTGCATCATTGAATTGCTAATGTTCATATGTAATAGATGTTGGAAAATATGCAAATAGATTTTCTGAATGTTTAAGAAGCAAAGATAATTCACATCATAGATGCAAATATCTCTGTTTCTACAGGACCTCCTGTGCCCATTTGTTCTTTCCCATCATTTAACTTATATCAGAAAGAGAGAAGAATGTGCCAGAAATTCAGGCACAGGAGTTTTGGGATGTCGCTATTTCACAGTTTGCTCATCTTTTTGGCTCCTTCTGGCTTTTTTTCTCACTGCTAATGAATACTGGGCATTGCTGTTGGCTTCTTTGGGATGAAAGCCATCTGGTAAAACGCTGTTTACATTAGGAGAAGTGTTAGCCTGGTCTCTCGCATAAGCAGTGACAGCAGAGCTAAGATGTGCACTGGGTCAATGAGAAATCACTGAGGTGTTCTGTCGGGGGGTGGGGGCATGCTCACCCCTAGCAGCTGCCAAACTGAATTCAGAGATAGTCCTCAGGCAAAGCAAAGCTCATTTCTCACAAATGGGCCCCAACATGGTGACTACTAATATTACAGTTCTCTTGTAAAAATGGCAGTGGCCATTCAGCAGGCTCACGTCTTGGTGGATTCGAATTTCTAGGATGTTCACAGAATTATATTTGGCTCTCCTTTGTTCTTAGAAATGACATGACTTGGTATGGAAAAGAGCTCTAAGGGAAAGTTGTTTCCCAAAGTAAATCTCCATGACAAATGATTACATGCTTTTAATTACACAACACACTTTTTAAAAAGATAAGTCTAATCCTCATGTAAGCAGTTAAACCTAGTTTTGAATTACAAATTTTTTCATCCTAGAAGGTATTTTGTACTCTATCAGAAAAAGAAAGGAAACCACCAACCCAGCTACAAGGTAAGTTCTTAATTTTTTAAATTAAAATATAGATTCAACATAAATTAAACACAATAAACATACACATTTAAGAATTCAAATTACAGTGGCTATATTCTAATAGAAATTTTCCTTCTCTTGACTGTTTGCCTCTCAACTTCCTGGCAGCACTTTGTCAGGTAATTTTAACTATTTCTTCAGATTTTTTTGTCCTGATTTCAACACAAAAGCTGAGAGTCCTGCCTTTTTGTCAGTATAAGTTGTATGCTGCTGCCTTCCCAATAGGAAGGATAAATGTTAGCATTTCACATACAAGTACTTGAAACACACTCACTTCACTTCCTCACCAAGAGACTAAAGGTTTATCTTTTTTCTTGTTGTTGTACAAATGTTAATATCTGAACATCCAAGTAATATGTCATAATGTTTTTCCTTTTACCATATTTAAAAATGAATCATTGTTATTACAGAAATTATTATTTGGTTGAGAGTCCCCTGCCTCTTCATATATCTTGTGTCATTATCAGCTTAACAGCATTCACAGTCACTGCTTGACTATCTGTGTAGCACACATGCCTATGAGAACATGATTTTGCCTGATTTACAAACATCTAATTTTGTTTGTATATCCCAAAGAAGATGGCTTCTTGTTCCATCTCTGTAAAAAGTATGTTCATTTTATATTGTTTCTATTAAATTTAGTATCTGTTGCCCATGCTAACACATATACATTATATGACTTCTAATCAATAGTCTTGGATTATGTCTTATTTAACTTCCTCTCATACCTTTTCTTGCTATACTTCTGTTACTTAGACATCTAATTTCCTATTTTCTTCACTCTTCAATTTGCCCTCTGGTTGGCTCTTCTATTTTCTAATTTGAGGAGACTCCCTTTAATATTTTTTTCTCTCTCAAGATTGAATTCCTGCTTTCATACTGTTTTTATTATAGATTTATGCTTTGTACTGTAAGTTTTTTTTTATTTTTATTTTAATGTGATTTATCTCATGCATAAAATATTATATCTTGCCTATGGCTTAATATTTTTCTTTTTGAATAATCATTGTATTAACTGTTCACTTTGGGATGATTTTATAATTTGGGGGGAGTTACTTGGTTTTTTTTTTTATTATTTTTGTTGTTGGGGGTTTTTGTTTGTTTTCTTTTCTTTTCCTTTAGACACCATATCTGTGTTAGAAGAGAGTTCCTGATAGCCCCTGTTTACTGATTGGTCTTTGACAGTAATGGAAAAATTGTTCAGAAGGATACTGAGAAGTGTATGTGTAATTATATACTCTATCTGATTCGTCAGAGTTAGCCTTCATTATCACATGATTAGGCAACAAGTAAGTTGTGATAAAACAAGACAAATATCCTTCGTTTTCTGATACTTGGGGGGGGGTTATGACATTTAGTTACCCCAGACTAGATTTTTAGTTTTCTGATACTTGGGGGGTGTTTTTATGACATTTAGTTACCCCAGACTAGACTTTTCTACCCTCTCCCCTGGTGATTCTAGCTTTGCATTCCCTCTCTGTGGAAGAAAAGCAGCAGAAGCAGATGGTCATCATAGCAGAGTCTCTTTTGTGCTGGTGTACACAAGACCAGGGTGCTGCACTTCAAATTTACACACACACATGAAAAAAAAAATAAAGGCAAAAATTTGTCACTGAAGGGGAAAGAAGATTACCTAGCCATGGGTGGCTTGAGAATGAGCTTAGCTGTTATGGTCATCTTTGTCAACATGACACAGCCTATTATCACCTGAAAGGAAAGCCTTAGTTGAAGAGGTGTCTAACTTAATTCGACTGTGTGCATGTCTAGGGGGATTATCTTGATTGTTAATTGATGTAGGAGGACTACCCCCACCATGGGTAGCACCATTCCCTGTGCAGGTGTTCCTGTGTTGTATAAAATGTCAGCTGACCATGGATTTGGAAGTGAACTAGCAAAGTTCTCCCATAAGTTGTTTTAAGTCAGTGTTTTGTCACAACAACTAAATGAATGATAGAACAGCAGCATTCCCTCTATTGAAAAACCTGTTTCCTCTTGTTTTGGTTTGCATCATAAACATCTTAATAATTTTCTAAAGGAAGAGTCAACTTGCTTCCCGCTGCCTTCTCTTACAACTTCTGTGATATCAATCCACTTGCCATTTATTATTTCCTTAATTGTGCTGACTTTGAGTGCCTACTATGGTCTGGCTATTTGTCCACTCCTAAAATCATGTTGAATGTTAATACATGATGTAAAATGTTAATGGTTTTTGGAGGTGAGGTACATGAGTGTGATTAACAACATGCTATTATTTAAGATTGCATTATTAGATTTACTAGAAGAGTATGAAAGACTCAAGTTTGCAAGTTTAAAATGGTCTGCCATGGTAGCCTCTTGTTCATTTAGGAATCAATGAGAAGGTCTTCATCAAATGCCTACAAGACTCTGACAAAAATTCTTGGAGTTACACAATCAGGAGTCAAATAGACCTCTTTTCCTTATCAATCGGTCAAACAGAAAATAGACAATGCTATAAAGTTTTTCCACAAGTATTTCTTTTCCATTGAGACTTAGTTGTTGATGTAACTAACCGTCTTATTAAATAAGAAACACAGAAACAATGTAAAGGAGAAAGCCGAGAGGTCAGAGCTCAGAGCTAAAATCTCACCCTTCCGCCTGCGGTGTCCCAGCTTCCCGAAAGAGAGCTACTTCCTGTCTGTAAATCAATTTTCCAGTCATTCTGCCTTCTCATTGGTTGTAAACCCAAACATGTGACTGCCTCGTCACTGTCTGAATGTACAGCCCCCTAGGTCTTAAAGGCATATGTCTCCAATGCTGGCTGTATCCCTAAACACATAGAGATCTATGGGATTAAAGGTGTGTGCCACCACCGCCACACTCTGTCTATGGCTCTAATAGTTCTGACCCCCGGGTAACTTTATTTATTAACATACAATCAAAATCACATTTCAGTACAATTAGAATACCACCACATTTCCCCTTTTCTATTTTAATAAAAAGAAAAAAAAGCAAAAGGTTATAACTAACAAAAGAAAAACTATATACAAAAATACAATAACTATATACAATATATACAAGTAATAAATACCTAAACAGGTATTTGACAAATCAGAGAAAATAATTCCATTATCTATCCTATTTTGGTAAATCCAAGATGTATCTAATGCACTTTCTATCCTAATTAATTTTCAACTATAACTAACTAATCTTCAACCATAACTAACTAATCTTCAACTCCCTCAGAGACCCAAGAAGGGAATAATATTAGCTAACAAAAATAAAAACAGGAAGTGCATGCAAGCAACTTCCAAAAAAATTTTGTGAGTTGACAGAAACAGCCAGCTGCCTGGGCAGTCACCTGAGGTTTCTCCGCAGTGTTGGGGCATCATCTTCAGCCTATAGGCTTAGTGTATCTTACAGACTCATTTGTGATGTAGGAAGTACACAAGGTCAACAGTTCAACCTCACAATGGGTGAGAGCAGTCCACGTACCAGAAACACCTGAATTCCACTAGTGTCCTGTCATGATTCAGGATTTTAAATTCTGGAAATTGTTGACAGTTTTTTAATTCAGCTGTCCATTCTTCTTGGCTGTGTATATATGGCTTCATCTCAGCATCCCCTTCTTCTCCACATCCCTCTATTAAATGCCAGTCTACTTTCGAGAGGCATGAACTTTCAGCTACTGTTCCATTGCACAGCAGAAGCCATCGGCCCTCTGCCTGTTAAGCTGCCTTCGAAGAAAAGGGCACCGTACCTTTTCCGGATGCGAAGGCCACTTCAGGGATGGGGCCATATTGTCCTGGCCTCAGAAGATGCCTTTTGATAAAGCCATAACCACACTTGTTTTGGCAAGAATCAGTAGTCCCTTGTTTCGTGTTCTGTCTGTCCATTTTGTCCTGTTGATTCGAGGATACTTTGTTGTCCAGTGGCTAACTTTTGCCACAATGAAAGTTGACTCCATATGCAGTTTCTTCAATGCCCATATTTTCTCTGAAGTAGATTGGTACTGCCAGGAGCTGACATGTCTCAAAAAAGGAAAATTTTCTAAGTTATTAAAATATTTTAAGTGCCATATTCTGTAGATCTTTGAAGAGTTTGAAGATGACCTGTCTAAAACATCTCTGCTCAATTTTTAAAACATATCTAATATGACTACAAGTTCTATTGTAATGTCTAACTACTAACTTTCATTTCTTTATATCCTATTAGTTGGTAATAATAACATTCAAGGATCAGAAATTTGTATTACATTGTTAAATGAATGGTATAAATACAATTAGAAATATACATATAGAATTTTCTAACAATATCAGTTTCAAATTTGTATACAATATAAAACAATTCAATCCAATGTAAAGTATTAGTAATTGTCTTTTTCTTTTCTTTCTTTCTTTTTTTAAACAAGAACCTTAAATCTAATCTCCTTTGCTTAGCCTTTTTCCTAACCCTTGACAATAACTTGTAACCAACCCCCCTAAATACTGAAAATTATCCCAGACCCAAAACCCATTAAAAAGACCAAAAAACGACCCACTCCACACCACCTCTTTGGGAATGTGGGCGTCGTATTCTTAAAATTGCTTCCTGCTGGGTATGGGCGAAGTTTTCTTTATCCTGAAAGAAAAATTTTAGGTTAATTGTCAAATTCTAGGAGAGGTAACTATATCCTTCATTATCCAGTCTGTGTATAATGCCAAAGTTCAGGGTTTATCTCAAGTCCTTATTCAAGTAGTCTTTGAGACTGGATCCTCTCAGCTAGTCATCTCAAAATTGCTCTGAGCACCTTGTAGTTCAAAGCTGATCTATGGATGATGTTTGTCAGCTTAATGATATTATTATTGTCCACGTGTTGTTGTTGTTGTTGTGGGGCCCCATCTTCTTCCTGGAGACATCAGTTGATGTTAGGCCTGGCCATGATTTCCTGCAGAAAACTGATAAGAGACTCGAACACAAAAAACATATATATGCAGCTAGCCTTTTTTCTAGAATTAGTTAGTACACTATATGACCATTCATATCATAACAAAGTTTAAAATGTATATATGTATATATTAATCTTGTAAATTTTGATATAAAATTTATACTTTAAGAAAAGTTTAAAGAATCAGAATAGAATCAAAAGAGTTGAGATTAGTAATAGAATAGTCCCTTAATTAATTTTGCTTTTGTCCTGTACCATAGCAGAAAATGGCTCTTTTATTCTGGCATGATACAGGGAGTTTGCATTTTCCTTTTAACAACATGCTTGAGTTTAAAGAGGGAGAGAGCCATTCTCCAACTCCAAAGTCAGCTTTAAATTTTAATTGAACTGGGACTATTAGAAGACCAATAGTGTTAAATCTTTAGAGAAAAGCAGAAACAAACATTTAGGAAGACATAAAATTTTTTAGATAATATATACCCATACATCGTTTCATTCTGTTTCTTGGCATAGATGATTTGTCCCTTTTCTTCAGTTGTCTCATTTGTCCAGTGTTCTTCAGATTCCTTAACCTTCATTCTCCTAAAAGACAAAAACAAAAACCTTTCCCCAAGACTAATTTTGGGGATGTTTCCTTTTGACAAGTTATTATCTGATTAAATGAAAAGGCATGTGTTATTGATACAAGTTAGTTTAAATTGGATGTTCATGCTGGTTGATGAACTATCACCTCCTCTAATTAAGAGGTCTCTCTTGTTCAAATCGAACCTTTATCAATTTTGATGGTACCCACAGCTTATCTTCTCCTGTAGAAACAAAAGCAAAACCTCGTCCCCAATGTAATACATACCCTGGTTTCCATTCTGAGGTCAGCACATCCTTAAAGTATATAGGCTGATTTAATTCTGTAGTTTTTTCTATTATCCAATGTCTCTCTGCAGCTGTTGTTCCTTTCTCATTGGCATTCAGAAAATTCAAAGTTAGAAGAGCATTATGCAGTCTATTTCTGGGAGTTTTTGTTACCCATTTCTGTTTATTTAGCATATACTTTAGAGTTCTGTTTGATCTTTCTATAACTGCTTGACCTGTAGGATTATGTGGTATGCCTGTAATATGCTTTATATTGTAATAAGCAAAAAACTGTTTCATTTTAACAGAGACATATGATGGAGCATTGTCAGTTTTGATTTGTGCAGATATACCCATGATGGCCATAACTTCTAGCAAGTGAGTGATTACAGAATCAGCTTTTTCAGAACTCAAAGCAGTTGCCCATTGAAATCCTGAAAAAGTATCAATGGTGTGGTGTACATATTTCAGTTTTCCAAATTCTGCAAAGTGAAACACGTCCATCTGCCAGATTTCATTTCTCTGAGTACCCTTTGGGTTACATCATGCTGGTAATGGCGTTTGATTGTAGAAGGAACAAGTAGGACATTACTATTTCTTTGGCTTGTTGCCAGGTTATGGAAAAATCCTTTTTTAAACCTTTACTATTGACATGACGTTTTTTATGAAATTCTGAGGCCTCCAGCACATTTCCTATCAATAATTTATCAATCTCATCATTGCCTTGTGCTAGAGGGCCTGGCAGACCAGTATGGGATCGAATGTGAGTTATATATAAAGGATGATTCCTTTTCCTGATTGTATCTTGTAATTGAATAAATAGTGAAGTTAATTCTGAAGCATCAGGGATAAATTCTGCAGTCTCAATATGTAACACCACTCTTTCAGCATACTGAGAGTCAGTTACTATGTTGAGAGGTTCTGAAAAATCCATTAATACCAACAGAATAGCACACAATTCTGATTTTTGAACTGAATTATACGGACTTTGAACCACTTTACTTAAATTTTCTGATTTGTAACCTGCCTTTCCTTCTTTGTTGGCATCTGTATAAAATGTACGAACTCCAGATATAGGTTTTTGCCGTACAATTCGAGGCAAGATCCAATCAGCTCTCTTTATAAGATCAATTCTATTGCTTTTGGGATATTTGCTGTTAATTTCTCCCAAAAAATTACTGCAAGCTCTTTGCCAAGGTTCACTTCCTGTCCATACTTTTTCAATGTCCTCCTTAGTTAATGGTACGACAATTTCTGCTGGGTCTATGCCTGCTAATTGATGAAGTCTCAATTTTCTTTGTAAATCAAGTCAGAGATTTTTTCCACATAAGTTTTTAATTTTTTATTTGGTTTATTTGGTAAAATTATCCATTCCAATATAATATCTTCCCTCTGCATTAATATTCCAATAGAAGAACGCCTAGAAGGTAAGATAACCAAAATGCAATCCAGCTTTGGATCAATACGATCCACGTGTCCTTCATGCACTTTCTTTTCTACCAAGGCCAATTCTTTCTCAGCTTCAGGTGATAATTCTCTTGGACTATTTAAGTCCTTGTCACCTTCTAAGGTTTTAAACAAATCAGTCATTTCATCATTTTTTACCCCAACAATAGTTCGTAGATGAGAAATATCTCCAAATAATCTTTGAAAGTCATTAAGAGTCTGTAGTCTATCTCTCCGAATTTGCACCTTTTGGGGTCTAAATTTTTTGTAGCTCTATTTTATATCCTAAATAATTAATAGAATCTCCTCTTTGTATCTTTTCAGGAGCAATTTGTAATCCCCAGCAACGCAAAATTTTCTTTACTTCTTCAAACATTATTTCTAAAGTATCTGCATTTGAGTCAGCTAGTAAAATATTGTCCATATAATGATAAATTATAGATTTAGGAAATTTTTTACGTATCACTTCCAATGGCTATTGTACAAAGTATTGGCCCAGAGTTGGGCTATTCAACATTCCCTGTGGGAGGACCCTCCATTGAAATCTTTTAACCGGTTGAGAATTATTATAAGTAGGCACTGTAAAATCAAATCTTTCTTTGTCTTTTTCTTGTAAGGGTATTGAAAAGAAACAGTCTTTTAAATCAATAACTATGAGAGGCCATCCTTTTGGTAACAGACTAGGCAAAGGCATCCCAGATTGTAGAGAGCCCATTGGCTGAATTACTTTGTTAATTGCTCTAAGGTCTGTTACCATTCTCCATTTACCAGATTTCTTTTTAATAACAAATACAGGAGAATTCCAAGGGCTGGCTGATTCTTCAATATGCTGAGCATTTAACTGTTCTTCTACCAGCTCTTCTAAAGCCTGGAGTTTCTCTGTTGTTAAAGGCCATTGTTGGACCCATACAGGCTTGTCTGTTAACCATTTTAAAGGTAGAGCTGTTGGTGTCTTTGGAAGATCATCAGTTATTGTGCCCTGTTCTTGTATAATATGGATGGCTGGTGACCACTCATTAGAACAATATCTTCTAATATTTCTCTCAGTAACATGTGCTACTTTATGATTTGTTTCTGAGATTGGAGGGATGTTAATCTGAGTATTCCATTGTTGCAACAAGTCTCGACCCCACAGGTTCATAGTTATGTTAGCCACATATGGTTTTAATTTTCCTCTCTGTCCTTCTGGACCTATACATTCGAGCCATCTTGCACTCTGTTTCACCTGAGATAATGTCCCAATTCCTAACAGTTGAACGTTTACCTCCTGAAGAGGCCAAGTTGGATGCCAAAATTCTGGTGCAATTATGGTAACGTCCACAACTGTATCTACCAGACCAGACAACAAAACACCATTTATTTTTATCATTAATTTTGGTCTTTGTTCATTAATAGAAGTTTGCCAAAAAATTTTCTTTATGTTTTCTCCTGAATTTTCTATTCTCTCTGTTTCATCAACCTGACCAGCATGATTTATTCCAATAGGCATTTGGTTATTTAATCGCTCTCCAGAGCAGGGATTTTCCTCTATGGCTGCAGGAAAGGTTTGAACTGGATTTGCACTGGGGGCCTGCATGAGGCCCCTCTGTGAGTTTCCCGAAGACTGAGGCAAAGGATTACCCTGTCTGTCCTTTGTTGATCTACATTTGTTGGTCCAGTGTTTTCCCTTACCACACCTTCTGCATACTCCAGAAGGAAGGGGCATTCTATTGCCATTGTTCCTTGAAGAAACATTGTTTCTGGGAATGACCTGTCTACAGTCCCTTTTCAAATGTCCTTGCTTTCCACATCCAAAACATCTAACACTCCTCAAACCTTTTGAAATTACTTCTCCTACCCATGTATCATCATGCTCATCAGCTTCAACATTAATTGTTTCTCTAATCCAATCTTCCATAGGTGCAGATCTTGCCCTTAATGGCCTGATTATTCTTTTGCATCCTGCATTCGCATTCTCAAAGGCCAAAAATTCAATTATTGCCTTACCAGCTTCTGAATCCGAGACCATTCTCTTTACTGCTGAAGCCAGTCTTTGTAAAAAAATCTGTAAAAGACTCTTTTGGGCCTTGCATCACCTTTGTAAATGAGTCAGATTTTTTTCCTGGTTCCTCAACTCTGTCCCATGCATTCAAGGCTGCCGTTCGACATAAAATTAGGGTTTGGACATCATATAAACATTGTGTTTGTACTGAAGCATATTGGCCTTCTCCAATAAGCTGATCCTGGCAAACTTGTATTCCTTTATCCCTCCATTGTTTTTCTATGTTTTTAGCCTCCTCCTTAAACCAAGTCAGAAATTAAAGTCTCTGGCTGGGTTCCAGAACACCTTGTGCAAGGTCCCGCCAGTCCTGTGGTACTATCCTATTATATGTTGACCAAGAGTTTAACATTTGCTTTACATATGGGGAATGCATGCCATAAGATACTATTGCCTCCTTAAACCTTTTTAAATCCAACATTTCAATTGGAGCCCAAATATTTTGTGTAGCCATTTGATCAGGCATCTGCTGTATGGTTACAGGATAAATTAAGGGTGACTGTGTGAAAACAGGCTTTCTTTCTGCAACCTTATGATCCGACTTGAAACAACTTCACTGTTAATTTCTTCTGTCTGAATTTTTACAGGTTTAACAAGTTCTTCTAAAGCTGTTATCCTGGCACTTAAATTGATTATCTTTTAAATATTAAAATGTGGATTAGTATAGTGATAAGGTGCATAATTCCACCAATACTAATATTATATAGTTGTTCCATTATCAGACTGCCTAAAATTTCAAACAAAAACCAATTTTCTTCCAATGTACACATAAAACCCATTTGTTTTTTAATGTGGAAAAATTCTCTTTTAGATAGTTTCCTTTAAAATATCTGATATGTTATGACTTACCAAATCTGCGTAGAACAGTAGAAATCCGAGGGGATTTTCAAAGCTGCCACCTAGTGTCCCTTGTGTAAATCCAGAGAGAGAGAGAGAGAGAGAGAGAGAGAGAGAGAGAGAGAGAGAGGAAAGAGAGAATGCACAAGAAAGCGTAGGTAGCTAAAGCTTAAATCCAGCTACGTGTTCCCTCTTGTGCCGAGTCAAGGCTTGGGTCTGGCTTCCTTAAGCTCCGACCACGTGCGTTGGCTTTACAGGCAGGGCCCTGTTCGGCAGGGCAGGTCTGAGTTGTTTGTAGCACCGAATTTAAGCAAGCAGGCTTTAAGCAAGCAGCTCAGTTAGTCTGGCCTGAGGCCAAGGACTAGGGCTGCCGCTCGGACTAGGATGCAGTCTGCCCGGTCTGCCGCCCTTGCGGGAAAGCGAACCTGCCGCCAAGCCAAGCGGTTTTTAATGGATTCTTGTCACGTTGGGCGCCAGATGTTGTTGTAACTAACCGTCTTATTAAATAAGAAACACAGAAACAATGTAAAGGAGAAAGCCGCGAGGTCAGAGCTCAGAGCTAAAATCTCACCCTTCTGCCTGCGGTGTCGCAGCTTCCCGAAAGAGAGCTACTTCCTGTCTGTAAATCGATTTTACAGTCATTCTGCCTTCTCATTGGTTGTAAACCCAAACACGTGACTGCCTCGTCACTGTCTGAATGTACAGCCCCCTAGGTCTTAAAGGCATATGTCTCCAATGCTGGCTGTATCCCTAAACACATAGAGATCTATGGGATTAAAGGCGTGTGCCACCACCGCCACACTCTGTCTATGGCTCTAATAGTTCTGACCCCCGGGTAACTTTATTTATTAACATACAATCAAAATCACATTTCAGTACAATTAGAATACCACCACACTTAGTCCTTTTATCAAAGTTCTGAGATAATGTAGCATAAAACATGTGAGACCAAGTCATCCATCCACCTCAGATACCACCAATCATCTGCATTGTCAATTGTGCTCAATGGACTCATGCTTTATTGGAACCCATATGAGTCATTTCTCTCCAAATCTCTACATTTTTCTTAGTATATCTAATCTTGTGAAATGTCTCACTCCATTTTAAAATTCTTTTTACTTTTACTAGTTTGCAGATGTTGATACCCTGTACCTCAGCTTCAGGATCACTCCTCAATTATTTTGTATGAAACTATCTGATACCTTTCCTTTTTCTTCCTATAACTTTTAAATTTCTGCAACTTTACCACATTTATTTTGAAGTAAAAGCCTACTAGACCCTTTAATAAATAAATAATACATTTTTACTTAGACTCTTGGTTTCAGTAATAGAGTTTAAATTATGTCTATGTGAATAGTACTTTATTTTGAATTTTTTAATTATTCCATATTCACTTTTATATACTAACTTAATAATAAAAATGTTTAATCTTTGCTCAAGTACTAAACTGGCTATTATATTTCTATTAAATAAAAATAGAAATTATTGATTCATAATAGATGATAGATGACAAATGATAGAAAGATTAATTACATATATAAGATTATATATATATATATATATATATATATATATATATATATCCACATATAGTTGGTAGAGAGTAGAGAATAATAGATGACAGAAAAATACACAGATTAAAGGTGACAGACAGGTAAACTGATACTTGGTAACATACTTTCATTATTCTAGAAGTAAGTACTGTCATACTACCTTGAACATATCTTGTTCAAGGAAGAACATGCCAGCACCTTGCTATTTCCACAGCTTGCAGTGTTTCTCTGTTGTAAGACCTGGTGTAGACAGTGCTCAAAGGTGATTAGCTTAAGAGGTCAAAGAGAAAGAAGCTTTTCTTCTTTCTAAACATCATTCCAAGCTCAGCCAGAGGAGCAATGTGATGAACTGAATGTAAGGATTTTTATTAATATTTTCCAAAGTTACCTGATAATCACTCATTATCACTCAGTGATCAAGATGGCATATAGATATTTTAATACAGTATGGCTCTGGTGGTGAAATAACAAAAGATGTAGAAGAAGCTCAAGGTACATGAGACACAGAAAACCTCCATATAGTGATATCGGTGGCGACCTTCTTATAGAACAGGACAAAAATATCAATGGGGATTTTTATTCCAATTATAGAACTTTTTAAGGAAATTTATTTCAGCTGTTGTGGTAAACAGTATTCAGATAAACGTATTATTCTGCACATAGGGTACAAACAAGTCCAGAATTAAACTAACAGAAACAACTCTATTATTGCTTTGGTACACATTTTCTTCTTCTCTAGCTAGCCATCATTTTTTTTTCCTTACACATATGGTACCAGTGAAAGATAATAATGCTATAAAACCTACTTTATAGCACAAAGAGATGACTGTGTGTCTTTGGTCATGTTTTACAGCATGTGTCAGCCAAAGCTATTGTTGCTTTGACTTTATGTTTCATGGGGAACATACTTTAAAATTAATAAATGAGAGTAGTTAGCATAAAGCAGTCTCAGAAAGCCAAGCAAACAAACTTGATAATATTTGAAAAGCAAAATACACTGTGTAAAAAGGCATGGTATGAGTATCTCTGTGAACATATCTAGTGTGTTTTTCTCTCATGGGTAAGCTTAGGTTAGTGAAGTCTTTGCAAGAATTTAATAACCTTCATGTGCACCTCAAGCACTGGGAAATATCATAAAGTCTGAATTGGATTATAAGGCCTACAGTCTGTAATGTTATTACTTACCTTGTAGATAATACTGCTTTTTCACTGCCAGAATAACTCTGCATGCCTATCATTCTTATCCTTGAAATAGTGGAATTCCTCCAGTAATTGAGTACAGTAAGTTTGCTTGAAAATCCCTGACATAATTTAAAGATAATATGTATTCCTCAGGAAAATAAGGATCTTATTAAAAATGGGATATTGGACATATTGTTGAAAATCTTAAGTAACTAAGGTGATTTTTCTGAAAACAATGCTTAAATAATAATTTAAAATTACACTTTAAAAACTTGTAAACTAAATTTGCAAGTTTAATTTGTAGATTTGGTTGTGCCGTTCATTAGCCATTTAATATGAAATATTACTCTTTTTCTTGGGCTGTGTGGAGCTGATAGTGAGCCATGAAGCATGGCTGACAGTTTGGTCCACATCTCTCTTGGTAAGGAAGAGACCGAAGTAGGTGGATCAGTGTTGTCTTCACAGCTTCGTTCTGTATCGAAAGTTGTGTCCTAATTTTGTCTGTCAATAGACTCTGAATTGACTCTAGACTTCCTTCCCTCTTTAAGATTTTAGGAGTAACAAGCCAATATGTGATTTGACTTAACACCTACTCCAAAACTAACCCATATCCAACACTGACACCATGCCCAAGAACCTGGTACTGGATAGCACAGGGACCTAGGGGAAACCTAATTTCTGGAGGGAAAAAAAAGTAGTAATAAAATTCCTCCTAGTGACATTCTGCTATACTCATAGATCACTGCCTTCCTCAGCCACCATTAGACAAGGCTCTACTGGACAGATAGAAACAAACAGAGCAACTCACAGCCAGATAAAATACAGAGACTGAGAGACCTTGGGATACTCAGTCCTAAATGGGATGTCTTTATCAAATCCTTCTGCTTATAACTCAGGGAGCCTTGCAGAAAACTAAACATAAATATTGTAAGAACCAGTGTGCTGTGGATGTTTGTATGCTGTGAATGTGTTGCTCTGATTGATTGATAAATAAAACACTGATTTACTAGTAGCCAGGCAGGAAGTATAGTGTAGGTGGGATAAGGAGAGCGGAGAATACTGGGAAGAGGAAGGCTGAGTCAGGAGATGCTGCCAGCCACCTCTGTGATGAGAAGTAAGATGTAAAGTACTGGTAAGCTACAAGCCATGTGGCAACTTATAGATTAATAGAAATGGGTTAATTTAAGATATAAGAACTAGATAGCAAAAAGCCTGCCACAGCCATATAGTTTATAAGTAATATAAGTCTCTGTGTGTTTACTTGGGTCTGAATGGCTGTGGGCCCTGGCAGGACTGGAGAAATCTCCAACTACACCATAAAAACCAGAAGCTTCATTTGATAACAATATATGTCCAGATGGAGCTCTGTCTCTTCAATTATTTGGTGATTTTATTTAGATTGCCTTCATATATCTGTATACTTTAGAAATTTATGATGTATTGGGTTTCCAGAATAATCCTCAAGTAGTCCTTAAATTTAGCTGTCACTCCCAGTTCTTTGTCCAAATATCCCCTCCCACTGCCTAAATGATCCTCTCTTTCCTATCTCTCTCCATCCACCCATAACTGTCTACTATATTTCTCTTTCCTAACAAAATCTATCTTTCCCTCCTAGTTCCTTACTCTCTAGGTGACCTCTGTGGTTCTGCAGGTTGTGGCTTGGTTATCATTGACTTAACAGCTAATACCTGTAGCTGAAGTTTTCCTGTGTCCACCTGGCTTCTTCAGCTGGTCAGACCCAAGTAAACACAGAGACTTATATTACTTATAAACTGTATGGCCATGGCAGGCTTCTTGCTCTCTAGTTCTTATATCTTAAATTAACCCATTTCTATTAATATGTAAGTTGCCATGTGGTGTTGCTGGAGGGCTTCTCTCCAGGTTCCACCAAGCCCTGCAGTCCCACAATCCATGTATAAAATAATCACTCAGACGCTTATATTACTTATAAACTGTATGGCCATGGCAGGCTTCTTACTAACTGTTCTTATATCTTAAATTAACCCATTTTTATAAATCTATACCTTGCCATGTGCCTGGTGGCTCACCGGCGTCTTTACATGCTGCTTGTCCTGGCAGTGGCTGCAGTGTCTGTCCCCCTTCTTCCTGTTTCCCCAATTCTCCTCTCTCCTTGTCCCGCCTATACTTCCTGCCTGGTCACTGGCCATCAGTGTTTTATTTATATAGAGTGATATCCACAGCAATGTGGCTTGTGGCTTTACTGGTACTTTTACATCTTGTTTCCTCTGTGTCTGGCTGGGGACTCCTGACTCAGCCTTCCTCTTCCCAGAATTCTCCTCTCTGCTTATCCTGCCTATACTATACTTTCTCTCTGGATACTGGCCAATCAGTGTTTTATTTATCAACCAAATCAGAGCAACACACATTTACAGCATACAAAATGATATCCACAGCAAATATCCACAAATAAGTGAAGACATTTCATATTTGTCTTTCTGTATCTGTGATACCTCACTCATGATGACTTATTTTTTCTAGTTTTACCATTTACCTAGAATTTCATGGTTTCATATTTTTTAATGGCTGAGTAAGTAGTACTCTCTCATATAAATATACAACATTTTCTTTATCCATTCTCTTGAGGAACATCTAGGTTGTTTCCAATTATTGCATACTATGTGTATATATATATATATATATATATATATATATATATATATATATATATATGCAGCAGTGAAGAAGGTCTGTGGCAAGATGAAGTGTCCTTTGTGTATATATGCAAGAGTAGTATAGCTAGATCATGAGGGAGACCAATTCTCATCTTCCTGAAGAACTGTAACACTGATTTTTATAGCGGCTGTATGAGTTTGAACCTCAACCAGCAATGAATGAGTATTCTCTTTATTCCATATCCTTACCAGCATGAACTTTGTCTCTCAGTGAATAGAATCCATCCTTATGGGAGAAGTCCAATGTACTTTGTATCCTCCACCAATAGAATCTATTCCTGTGCTTATCATAAATCCTTCCTCCATAGATACTTGCCCTGAGCTTTGTTTATCAGCCAATAAACTCATTCTTATTGTAAATGCAGCAAGTATTTTGTTACTTTGAGGGAGAGTTTCTATGTAGCTATGTATAAAGCTTTGTTGTGATAATGGTCACATGGAAACTTTTTCTCAAAGTTTTACTGTGCATAAATGTGTAAGAAAAATAAATCCTAAGGTCAAATTATGGAAGCTTTAGCAAAGGTAGTGATGACTTGAGTTTCATCCTTCACCTTGAATGGATGATATTTCTGCAGACCATAAGGCTTGTGGGATCCCTGGCAGTTCATAGAACATTACATCAAATTGTCGATTTCCCACAAGATTATTTTTCTTTTATTGAAAATAGAAGCTTTTCTCATAAAATATATGCTGATTATAGCTTTCCTTCCCTCTCTTTCCAGTTCTTCTCCCATTCCATTCTCTTTCAGATCCACTCCCTTTCTGTATCTGAGTAGAAAATTACAAGTCTCTAAGCAATAACAACCAAATATAAAATAAAATATAAGATAAATAAAAACTATCATATGGAAGTTGAACATGGAAACCCAACAGAAGGAAAAGAATACCAAGAGCAAGTTCAAGAATCAGAGACCCACTCTTTCTCACACTCAGGAGTCCCATACAAATGCTAAGCTAAAAGCTATAATATATATACAGTGGACCTGGTGGCAGACCCATGAAGGCCCTGTCATTGATGCTACAGTCTCTGTGAGTTCACATGAACCTTGCTTAGTTGATTCAGAGATCCTTGTTCTCCTGGTGTCCTCCATCCCCTCTGGCTTTTACACTCTTCCTACCTCCTCTTTCATGGGATTTCCTGAGCTCCGAGGAGAGGGATATGATGGAGATATCCCATTTAGACACTGTCTCCATAAGGTCTGGCTGTAGGTCTCTGCATCTGTTCTCATCTGCTGCAGGAGGAAACTAATCTGATGATGATTGAATAAGGCACTGATTTATGAGTATAGCAGAATATCATTAGAGGTTATTTTATTGATACTTAATTCTTCTTTCCTTCTTTCCTTCCTTTTTTTTCCTTCCTTCCTTCCTTCCTTCCTTCCTTCCTTCCTTCCTTCCTTCCTTTCTTTTTTTATACTAGTAGTGACTGGTTTTACCCAAGGTCCCTGGGCTACCTGGTCGCTGGTTCTTGGTCACTCAAACAGTGTAAGGTATAGGTTCTGTTTCCTGAAGTGGGCCTTAAGTCAAATCAGCTATTGTTGGCTACTCTCGCACACTCTGTGCCTCCATTGTCCTATCATATTTGCAGACAGGACAGATTGTAGATCAAAGGTTTTGTGTCTGAATTGGTGTTTATGCTTCTCTTTTGGTAGCCTAAAGAGTACCTTCCCACAATAAAGACACAAAAACATAGGGGTGTTGTTTCCATGGGGGGCAACAGCTGGACCTCTCTATATTCGATGAGTTGCATGAGTGTTGTTCTCAACAATGTCAGTTTGCTAAGAACATTCCTTTATCTTAGGAACAGACTGGGTTGTTAAGGAATTTCCCTTGGGACCATTTTGGACAACAACTCAATTGATGCAACATAGTTCCTCTACTGGGAGCCTCATCTAGTAATAAGAGGTGGCCATGTGAGACTCCTTATCATCCATTACTTGGAGACCTCATTAGGATCACCTTCATATAGCTTAGGAAGTTTCTACTGTACTAGGGTTCCATATCGTCACTCAAATGTCGATCATTTTTAACTGTCTTTCCCAGCATTCTTTACCTCTACCCTAATTCTCCTTTCCATTCTCACTCAATCCTCCCATCCCCATCCTCACCTGCCCCTGGCCCACTCATAAAATTTATTTTATTTCCCCATCAAATTGAGATCCCTGTGTTCACCCTTTGCCTAAACTGCCTGGGTCTACAGATTATAGCTTGGTTATCATTTACTCAATGACTAATATCTACATATAAGTGAATATATACCATTTTTATCTTTCTAGATCTGTATTACCTCACTCAGGATACTTTTATTCTAGTTCCATCCACTCACCTGAAAATTTCATGATGTCACATTTTTTTTTTTTAGATAACTGAGTAATTCTCTAATGTGTGCCACAGTTTTTATCCATTCTTCTGTTTAGGGACATCTGGGTCTATTACGAATAGAGCAGCAATGAATGAACATGGTTGAGCAAGCGTCCTTGTGGTAGGATGGAGTGTACATTGGGTATCATTGGGTATATGCCCAAGAGTGGTATAGCTGGGTCTTGAGGTATTTCAAATCCCAACTTTCTGAGGATATGCCTGCCACATTAATTTCAATAATGGCAGTACAAATACCTATTACTACCAACAATGGAGGAGTGTTCTCCTTATTCTACAGCCTTACTACCATGAGCTTTTACTTGTGCCATTGATATTTACCATTTTAAAAGGTGTAAGATGGAATCTCAAAGTAATTTTGATTGACATTTTCATGATGGGTAAAGATGTTGAACATTTCTTTAAGTGTGGTGATAGTGATATTTTATTTGTGTACCCCAATAAAGCTTCTCTGGAGATCAGAGGAAAAACCAACCACTATATTAAACATAGAAGTCAGACAATGGTAGCACCTGCCTTTAATTCTAGCATTCAGGAGGCAGAGATTCATCTAGATCTCTGTGATTTCAAGGCCACACTAGGAACAGAGTCAGGTATGGTAGCCTTTAATTCCCAGCACTAGTTAATCATAGAGGTCTGGAGGTCTGTACAAACAGACAGGAAGCAATAGAACCGGCAGAAGGAGGAAGTGATGTAGCTGGAAAGAGAGAGGAAGTGAGAAGGCAGAGCACAGAAAGGCATATAGGTTTGGGTATACAGGAAGTAGCTCTCTTTGGATGAGGATTTCCTAGCAGTAAGAATGTGGCTGGCTTCTTTCTGATTCTCTGATCTCTGATCTCTCAGTTTTCACCCCAATATCTGGCTCTGGGTTTTTTTTTTTAATTAATAAGACAGTTTAGCAATTAATCTTGTATTAAGTGTTTCTCAGCCATTTGTGTTTCCCCTATTGAGAATTATCTGTTTAGGACTGACTCCAGTTTAATTGGATTATTTGGTGTTTTGAGATCTAGTTTCCTGAGTTCTTTATATATTTTGGATATTATTCCTCTATAGTATATGGAGATGGTAAAAATATTTTCCCAGTTTGTCCTGTCGATAGTGTCCTTTGCCTTACAGATACTTTTCAGTTCCATGAGGTCCCATTTATTAATTGTTGATCTTGGTGCTGAACAATTGCTGTCCTATTCAAAAAGTCTACCCTGTCCAATGAATTCAAGGCTATTCCCTAAGTTCTCTTCTATCAGTTTCTGTGTACTTGGTTTTAAGTTGACGTATTTGATCCAAACTTATGTTTTTTGCAGGGTAATAAGTATGGATATATTTGTCTTCTTTTACTTGCAGAAATCCAGTTTGAGCAGCAAAATTAGTTCAAGATGCTCCTTTCTTCCAGTGTGTATTTCTGGATTCTTTTTCAAAATCAAGTGTTTATAGGTGAGTGGATTTATGTCCGGATCTTCGATTTGATTCCATTGATCAATGAGTCTGTTTTTGATGTCAAAACCATGTGGTTTTGAATTACTCTAGCTCTGTAGTATAACTTGAAATCAGAAATAGTGAGACCTCCAACAGTTTTCTTATTGTTCAAAGTTGTTTTAGCTATTTTTTTTGTTCTCCCATATGAAGTTGGGAACTGTTCTTTTTTTCTAGATCTATGAAGAATTATGTTGGAATGTTGATGAGGATTGTACTGAATCTGCAGATTGCTTTCAGTAGGATGATCATTTTTACTACATTAATCCTACTGACCCATGAGCATGGGAGCTCTTTCCATCATCTGATATCTTCTTCAATTTATTTCTTCAAAAACTTGAAGTTTTTTATCATACAAGTCTTTCACTTTCTTGGTTAGAGCTACATCCAGATATTTTATATTATTTGAGTCTATTGTGAAAGGTAATTTTTTTCCATAATTTCTTTTTCAGTATGTTTGTAATCTGTATATATGAGGTATATGATTTTTGTGAGTTAATTTTGTATCTAGCTAATTTGCTGAATGTGTTTATTAGCAGGTAGAATTTCCTATAGGGCTTTTTTGATACTATCATATCATCTTCAAATATAGATATTTTGATTGAATACCTTCCTATATGTATCCTCTTGATCTCTATCAGTTGTATCTTTACTCCAGCTAAGATTCAAGTACTATATTGAATAGGTATTCAGAGAGTAGACTACCATGTCTTATTCCTGATTTAAGTGTAAATGATTGAGATCTATCCCATTTAAATTGATGTTAGTTGTGGGCTTTCTGTAAACTGCTTCTGTTACAATGATTTATGTGCCTCTCAGGTCTCTACAGGACTTTGATAATAAAGTGGCCTTGGTTTTTGTCACAGGACTTTTCTGCATTTAATAAGATGATTATGCGATTTTTGTATCTCAATTTGCTTATATGGTGGGTTACATTTATCGATTTACTTCTTTTGGACCATCCTTGTATCACGCATATGGTCACAGTGGATGATCTTTTTCAATGTGTTCTTGGATTTGGTTTGCAAGTATTTTAATGAGAATTTTTGCATATAAGTTTTTAATGGAAAATTGTCTGTAATTCTCTTTGTTTGGTCTTGATGTGGTTTGGATATCTTGTTATTGGTGGTGTCATAAAATGAATTCGGCAATGCCCCTTTTGTTTCATTTTGTGGAATAATTTGAGGAATGTTGGCCTTAATTATTCTTTGAATATCTGGTAGAATTCTGTGCTAAAACCATTTGGCCCTGAGCCTTTTTTGGGTGGGAGACTTTTAATGACTACTTCAATTTCACTAGAGTTTATAGGTCTGTTTACAGTGTTTATCTGATATTTATTTAATTTTGGTAAGCATTGGTATTAAGAAAATTAGGCATCATTCTTAGATTTTCCAATTTGTTGCACTGTAGGCTTTTTAATGTATGTCTATATGATTCTCAAATTTCCTCCATGTCTGTTTTTGTGTGCCCCTTTCCATTTCCAATTTTATTAATTTGGAAATTCCCTCTCCAAATTTTAGTTAACTTAGATAAGGTTTTGTCAATCTTATTGATTTCCTCAAAGAACCAACTGTTTGCTTCATTGATTCTTTTTATTGTATCTATAGTATTAATTTCAGACCTGAGTTTTATTATTTCTTACAGTTTTTTTTTTTTTTTGCATGCAATTTCTTCCTTTTGTCCTAGAGTTTCCAGGCATGCTGTTAAGTTGCTAGTATGAGATCTGTCTAATTTTATTTATAAAAACACTTCATGCTATGAAGTTGCCTCATAGAATCACTTTCATTGTGTACCATAAGTATGCTGTGCATTCATTTTTATTTAATTCTAGAAAGTCTTTAATTTACATCTCATCCCATTTTCCATTCAGTAGAGAGTTGGGTAGCTTCTGTGAGTTTTTCAGCTTTCTGCTGTTTCTATTGTTTATATCCAGCTATAATTCATGGTCATCAGATACTTTAATTTTCTTGTGTCTTTTGAGACTGGCTTTGTGTCCAACTATGTGGTTAATTTTGGAGAGAGTTCCATGGTGTGCTGAGAAAAAGTTACATTCTTTTGTGTTTAGGTAAAATGTTCTATAAATATCTCTTAGGTCCATTTTGTCTCTGCATCTGTTTCCATCAGTTGGTGGGTGAAGCCTCTCTGACCTAGGTATCTATGTTTTCTAATGTGTCTTCAATGCCTGAGATTCTCTTATATCTTTTGTATTCTACTGGTAAGACTTTACTCTGAGGTTCCTGTCCAAGTTCCTAAATTTTTTCATTCCCAGATTTCCCTTGGTTTGAGATTTTGTATTGATTTTTATTTCCACTTTTAGGCCTTGGACTGTTTTATTAATTTTCTTCCATGGTTTGTGTTTTCATAGATTTCTTTAAGGGATTTATTGGTTTCCTTTTTAAGGACCTCTATCATATTCATGAATGCTATTTTTAGGTCTTTTTCTTGTACTTCAACTATGTTGCAATACTCAAGGCCTGCTGTAGTATGGTTTTGTTTGGTTATAATGGAGATGTACCATCAGGGCTATTATTGTGATTTTACCCCGGCCTCTAGGCACATGGGTTTGGGAAGACTGCAAGTTTAGATGTTAATATCTGGTCTTGTCTTTGTTGGGTGGTTGTTTTGTTCCTTGGTTTCTGTTGCCTTCTCTGTTTCTTTGGAGAGAACAGTGGCTGTGTGTTTACTGTTCAGAAATTCTTCTGGGGTCCTGATCAGTGTGGCCACTGAAATTTCAGGTAAAATGTATTTCTATGTATTGGGAGCTGATGCTTAATAATGGGAATGCTGAGGGAGTCTGTGAGAGGGATGGAATCAGGGTTCCACCAGGATTTGTTTATTCCCCTTTAATGATGGCAGAGACTGCTGAGTGGCCAGAGCTGATGACCACAGCTAGCCCCATAGTTCAGTATAAGAATAAGGCTTTGGAGGGGCCCCTGGGAGTAGGATCAGGATCCATCCCTGGTGCATGACCTGGCTTTTTGGAGCCCATTACTTATGGTGGGACACCTTGCACAGCCTTGGTGCAGGGGGAGGGGCTTGGTCCTGCCTCAACTGAATGTACCAGGCTCTGCTAACTCCCCATGGGAGGCCTTACCTTTTTGGAGGAGGGAATGGGGGGTGGGTTGTGGGGGAAGGTTGTGGGGGAGAAAGAGATCTGTGATTGGTATGTAAAATGAATTAAAAATTTCTTATTAAAAAAAGATTTATGAAGAAATGCGAGTATATAATGGCTGTATCGGGCTAAGCTATATTGCTTAGGATTCTTAAATCTGCTAATAAGCCTTTGTTTTGTCTCAGACAAAAATCACCCACATAGATTTAATTTGACCAGAGAGAACACTGGACTTGGAATTTGAAAATTAATGTATTTATTCATTTTCCTTTAGATATTTTGTGATGAAATGTGCCCTCCACATCTATTAAATATAAATAATTAAATAAACAAAACAAAAAATTAGGTTTTGGACTGCAATTGGCAGAAATGGTCTGTGAGTTCCTAGGAAATGCCAGCTTATGTAGGGTGTGGATAAAGTAGTGAGTGGGGAGAGAAGTTTGGAGAGGGAAGATCTGTGAGATTCAGTGGAGATGGGTGTAAAGAGGAAGGGGAAGCCCCAGCAGGTAGTCTGCCACAGAGATGGGTATGAGATCTGGCAATTATATTTGGAGAGGAGAGAGAGATGAAGATCTGCAGTTTGCCTACCTGCTTCCCTGGTGGATTCTCAGGGAGTGTCTCCTAGAGTTGGGATCTGGGATAAAGCCATTTTGGAGGGAAAGATCTTTGTGATCCACTGGAGAAGAGGGTAGGGGAGGAGAGAATATGCAGCAGATGGTCTGCTACTGAGCTTGGGATAAGGCAAGAAGGCTGGGGGGCTGGATTTGGAGCTGACTGACAGGTGAAGGTAAGATGTTAGCCTATCCTTTTCTTTAGTTAGGCTGTCCTGTGGATTTCCAGGATCAGTTGCTCTTGTTTTTAAATTGTGTTGTTCGATGAGAGATGAGATTTTTCTGTAAGTCATTCTGCTAGAAAGCAATGTGATTATCATTTACATTAGAGATAGCTGTACATGACCATCGAAATTTGAAATCTGTCACTCAGAAATTACTTCTATCCTTATTTCCTACAAATAAAGTAGGTATGACAGAGATGTGAGAGAATAAGAAAGTAACTGAAAATGAGCCTGTGAGAAAAGGTGTGATCTGATTCCTGTAATTTAGGAAGACAGCTTTCAATCATTTTAGAAAGCAAAGCAATGCAGTTGTGCTACTGCTTAGGGGGAGTCCACCAGAAATGACTAGTGAAACACAGTTGACAGCCAGTTGAAAGTCTTTATTCCAGTCTGCTGGGACCACACTTAGACATTCAGGTCCTAAGTATAGCACTGAGTATCCAAAACAAGTGTTTTTGAAGGCAGAAACCATGTGCCAGCATCTCACTTGGCAGCTACAGGGTGGCTGCAATTTATCAGGGACTAAGATAAACAGTTATCTAGAAGAGGAGGTTTGCACAAGCAGGCAATTTAGCAGAAGTTAAGATAAGTTGACCTTGGCTTCCTAGAATACAGTTGGGTAATTTCCATGGGATTCTCCATCAAGGACATCAAATTCTAGTTAAATCTGAAATGGCCTCGGCAAGAATACAAGATGGAGGAACCTCTCCCGTGTCTTGTACTGTTACACTACTTTGTCAAAAAAACAAGTGTCCTTCAAAGGGGAACCTGAGGGTCCAGCTTCAAAGATCCCTTTAATTAAATAGTAATTTAGAGAAGAACGCATTTGTTTGAGAAAGCCTAGTGACAGAGATGAAGTACATATAATTAATAGGAGATTGTATTCACATTCTTTTTTTTTGTAGCATAGTTACCCTTTATTTGCAGTTAATATCCATTTACAAGTGAGTACATACCATGTTGGTCTTTCTGAGTTGGGTTACCTCACTCAAGATCATTTTTTTCCTAGTTCAATCCATTTGCCTTCAAATTCTATAATGTCATTGTTTTTTCTTTATGTTTATCATTATTACTTGTAGGTTTTTTTTTTTTTTTACATCATGAGGTTTGCAGGCAAATGGATGGATCTAGAAAAAATCATCCTGAGTGAGGTAACCCAGACTCAGAAAGACAAATATGGTATTTACTCACTCATAGGAGGATACTAGATGTGGAACAAGGATGACTTAACTGCTACTCACATCACCAGTGAGGCTACCTGGAAAACAGGACCCTAAGAAAGACACGAGGATCGCCCAATGATGGAGAAATGGCTGAGATCTACATAAACAACCTGGACATGAGTGGGAGCAATGAAGGGCGAGGGTAGAGGGAAAGAGAGCGGGAGATCCCAGCTGGATCAAGAACAGAGAGGGAGAACAAGGAATAGGAGACCATGGTAAATGAAGACCACATGAGAAAAGGAAGAAACAAAGTGCTAAAGAGGCCCACAGAAATCCACAAAGATACCCCCACAAAAGACTGTATTCACATTCTTACACACTCAGAACCCAAGTACAGATTGGGAACCAGGAATGAGATTTATCAAGATTGCTAAGAAAGCAGGATGGAGCTTTATACACAAGCTCCATATAAGATGAGTGAGGACAGCTATGTGGACAGATAAGTGGGGCCCACGAAGAGGAAATCAGGCCTTCAGGTAAAAGGAATTCAATTCCAGAGAGATGGATAAATTGCTATTGATAACAGTCAAAGGGCCATGAAAGTTCACCTAAAATGAAAATATATTGATTTAAAATGAGGATGATCAATTACACGGCTTATTTTATATTGAGAAAGGGTCTCACTGGATAGCCTTATCTTGCCTGAAACTCACTATTTAAATCAAGCTGGCCTTGAACTCACAGAGATTCCCTTACCTCTTCCTTCCAAGAGCTATGACTAATGGTTTGTACCATTGCTCTTGGTCATGATTTTACTGAGAATATGGCTTATTCTATTCATTATTGAAAGTCGTTGTTTTGACTGTCATTTTTTTAATCAGCATGAATGGAATGAATTCTATGTACCTTTCTCCTCTACACAAACACATTGGGCACAGAAACAGTGTAATATTTGCTTCATGACTTTTTCATATTTATCTTAAAAATGTACATTAAACTTCTATTCATTTTCCCAGTGGTCAGTGTATGAATTTGTTGTACACCATGTCTACTGTGAGTGCTGGGCAGTCACTTTACTTCAGCTATTCAGAAAAGATTTCTGGTGGTAGCTCACTCCAGTTTTTATTTATTGTACATTATTTTCACTGATGCAGTCAAAGTGTGTTTTTGTAGGGTTTCCTGACCCTTGAGAAATGCTATTTTTCTGACGTGCCAGGCTTTCTCTCGCCTCTTTAAAATGTCCAACATTTCCTGTGAGAACAGTAAGAGTGAGTTAAACATCTGGATATGTGCATTCTGGCTGCCACAAAAGTGAAAGGTACTTTTCAGTCATTTACATTTCTAATTTTTATTTAAACTTTAAAAAAGAAACTTAAATTATATGTGACTCGAATTTTCTATCCTTTTTGATATTTTTCACTCATGTTTGATTATTTTATACATGATAACAATGTTTTGATTATATCTACACGAACTCCCCCACTCAAACTCTCCTCACTCATGCCTAACATGTCCTCCCAAGTTCATGCGTCATCATCTTCATTGCTGTCTTCTTTATTTTTTTGTTGCTATTGCTATTATTATTATTCCTCCTCCTCTTCCCCCTTTTCATCTTGTTCTACTTCACTAAGTCCAATTAGTACTTCCTATAAACTCTTCAGTGTGGACCAATCCTTCAGTGCATGGTAAGTCTACACTGGCCTCATCCCCTGACACAAAAGTATTTTCCTCTCTCTAGCATCTATCCATTAACTATATCTACCATTTAGGCCCTACGAACTCTGAAGCCATTGTTTGTTTTGTTTTACCAAGTTTACAGTGCTACCCATGAATTACTTCCTGTTGATCATGCTTCAGATCTAATAAAAAGTACATCATTGCCCCCACACAAATCAGCATTGTACCAATGGCTACTTCTTCCTTAGCAGGTAGGTTTTATAGTTTCTAGGGTACAACTGTCATTATGACACAGCAGCCTGCATAATACCTTCCAGCATTATAAAGGCTTGGTATTAGGGAAGACCTTTTTCAGTCAATTCCACATGTATTTTGCTCTATCAAGTAATACTAGTGAGTGGTATCTTTAGCAATAAGTAATTAACATCTAGTTATAGTAGTCAAGCAAGAACAATAGAATGGCCTGTGTTGTTTCAGAGACCTTGGGCTCTCTTGACCAGTAAGTTGTAATGAAATATCTTATGACTGGCATTAGGATTTTTGCCTAATAACCCATGTTTTCTAGGGCAAGCATTGTATACCCATACAGGTTATATCTGGTCAAACCCTCTGCCCAGGCCCTCTTTAGGTAAAAATAATAATTTACAAAGTAATAGGTTTCTATAAAGTTGTTGTTTTTTGGTTTTTGGTTTTGGTTTTGGTTTTTTTGTTTGTTTGTTTTGTTTTTTTGCTTGTTCATTTGTTCCAGATATCCATTGTTTTGGTTAATCTGCTCACCTCGTCTCTTTCCCGTGTTTCTACCGACATCCTCACCTAAGCCTTTAACATCCAGCATTATCGTAATTCTTTTTCATATTAAATGCCTTCTGTTATCCTGTATTACATCAATTCTGTTATCTGTTTCCCCAACAAGACCTCTTCCCCTCCTCCTCCCTGAGGCCTCTTCTCACTATTTTGGCTTTTAATCTCACGTAATGTAATTTTTTTGATGTTTCATTTTTTGTTGTTGTTGTTTTCAAAACAGGGTTTCTCTGTGTAACAGCCCTAGCTGTCCTGGAACTCGCTTTGTAGACCCAGCTGGCCTCAAATTCAGAGTCTGTCTGTCTCTGCCTCCTGAGTGCTGGGATCAAAGGCATGTGTCACCACACCTGGCTGAAGAGATGGCTCAGCCATTAAAGGCTAGACTCACCACCCAAATTTTAAATTTTAAGTTTAACTTTCTTCCTGCTCTATTATGGTTTATTTTAGGGTATGTACAAGTGTGGTGGTAATCTAATTGTACTGAATTATTATTTTGATTGTATGTTAATAAATAAAGTTGTCTGGGAGTCAGAGCTATTAGAGCCATAGCAAGAGTGTGGCGGTGGTGGCACACGCCTTTAATCCCATAGATATCTGTGTGTTCAGGGTCAGAGCTATTAGAGCCATAGCAAGAGTATGGCGGTGGTGGCACACGCCTTTAATCCCATAAGATCTCTGTGTGTTCAGGGATACAGTCAGCATTGGAGACATATGCCTTTAAGACCTAGGGGGCTGTACATTCAGACAGTGACGAGGCAGTCATGTGTTTGGGTTTATAACCAATGAGAAGGCAGAACAACATACTATAAAAAAACGAACCGACAGGAAGTAGGTCTCTTTTCGCGAAGCTGGGACAGCAAGAGGAAGGGTGAGATTTTAGCTCTGAGCTCTGACTTCTCGGCTCTCTCTTTTACATTGTTTCTGTGTTTCTTATTTAATAAGACGGTTGGTTACATCTACATCTGGCGCCCAACGTGACAAGAATCCATTAAAAACTGCTTGGCTTGGCGGCAGGTCCGCTTTCCCGCAAGGGCAGCAGGCGGCCCGCGGCGGCGGTGGCGGCGGCGGCACGCGGCGGCACACGGCGGCACACGGCGGCCGGCGGCTATCGGCTTCTTAGTCCGAGCAGCGGCTTCTTAGCCTGGGTCTAGTTCTGCTTGACCTCAGGCTGGACTATCGGTGAGCTGCTTGCTTAAATCCTGCTTGCTTAAAGCCGGTGCTACAAACAACTCAAACCTGCCCTGCCGAACAGGGCCCTGCCTGGAAAGCCAACGCACGTGGTCGGAGCTTAAGGAAGTCAGACCCAAGCCTTGACTCGGCACAAGAAGGAACACGTGGCTGCATTTAAACTTTAGCCAGCTACGCTTTCTTGTTCTCTCTCTCTCTCTCTCTCTCTCTCTCTCTCTCTCTCTCTCTCTCTCTTCTCTTTGGATTTACACCTGGGACACTAGGTGGCTGCTTTGAAAATCCCCTCGAATTTCTACTGTTCTACGCAGATTTGGTAAGTCATAATATATCAGATATTTTAAAGGAAACTATCTAAAAGAGAATTTTTTTCCACATTAAAAAACAAATGGGTTTTATGTGTACATTGGAAGAAAATTGGTTTTTGTTCGAAATTTTAGGCAGTCTGGCAATGGAACAACTATATAATATTAGTATTGGTGGAATTATGCACCTTATCACTATAATAATCCACATTTTAATATTTAAAAAGATAGTCAATTTAAGTGCCAGGATAACAGCTTTAGAAGAACTTGTTAAACCTGTAAAAATTCAGACAGAAGAAATTAACAGTGAAGTTGTTTCAAGTCGGGATCATAAGGTTGCAGAAAGAAAGCCTGTTTTCACACAGTCACCCTTAATTTATCCTGTAACCGTACAGCAGATGCCTGATCAAATGGCTACACAAAATACTTGGGCTCCAATTGAAATGTTGGATTTAAAAAGGTTTAAGGAGGCAATAGTATCTTATGGCATGCATTCCCCATATGTAAAGCAAATGTTAAACACTTGGTCAACATATAATAGGATAGTACCACAGGACTGGCGAGACCTTGCACAAGCTGTTCTGGAACCCAGCCAGAGAATTCAATTTCTGACTTGGTTTAAGGAGGAGGCTAAAAACATAGAAAAACAATGGAGGGATAAAGGAATACAAGTTTGCCAGGATCAGCTTATGGGCGAAGGCCAATATGCTTCAGCACAAACACAATGTTTATATGATGTCCAAACCCTAATTTTATGTCGAACGGCAGCCTTGAATGCATGGGACAGAGTTGAGGAACCAGGAAAAAAATCTGAGTCATTTACAAAGGTGATGCAAGGCCCAAAAGAGTCTTTTACAGATTTTTTACAAAGACTGGCTTCAGCAGTAAAGAGAATGGTCTCGGATTCAGAAGCTAGTAAGGCAATAATTGAATCATTGGCCTTTGAGAATGCGAATGCAGCATGCAAAAGAATAATCAGGCCATTAAGGGCAAGATCTGCACCTATGGAAGATTGGATTAGAGAAACAATTAATGTTGAAGCTGATGAGCATGATGATACATGGGTAGGAGAAGTAATTTCAAAAGGTTTGAGGAGTGTTAGATGTTTTGGATGTGGAAAGCAAGGACATTTGAAAAGGGACTGTAGACAGGTCATTCCCAGAAACAATGTTTCTTCAAGGAACAATGGCAACAGAATGCCCCTTCCTTCTGGAGTATGCAGAAGGTGTGGTAAGGGGAAACACTGGACCAACGAATGTAGATCAACAAAGGACAGACAGGGTAATCCTTTGCCTCAGTCTTCGGGAAACTCCCAGAGGGGCCTCACGCAGGCCCCCAGTGCAAATCCAGTTCAAACCTTTCCTGCAGCCATAGAGGAAATCCCTGCTCTGGAGAGCGATTAAATAACCAAATGCCTATTGGAATAAATCATGCTGGTCAGGTTGATGAAACAGAGAGAATAGAAAATTCAGGAGAAAACATAAAGAAAAATTTTTGGCAAACTTCTATTAATGAACAAAGACCAAAATTAACAATAAAAATAAATGGTGTTTTGTTGTCTGGTCTGGTAGACACAGGTGCGGACGTTACCATAATTGCACCAGAATTTTGGCATCCAACTTGGCCTCTTCAGGAGGTAAACGTTCAACTGTTAGGAATTGGGACATTATCTCAGGTGAAACAGAGTGCAAGATGGCTCGAATGTATAGGTCCAGAAGGACAGAGAGGAAAATTAAAACCATATGTGGCTAACATAACTATGAACCTGTGGGGTCGAGACTTGTTGCAACAATGGAATACTCAGATTAACATCCCTCCAATCTCAGAAACAAATCATAAAGTAGCACATGTTACTGAGAGAAATATTAGAAGATATTGTTCTAATGAGTGGTCACCAGCCATCCATATTATACAAGAACAGGGCACAATAACTGATGATCTTCCAAAGACACCAACAGCTCTACCTTTAAAATGGTTAACAGACAAGCCTGTATGGGTCCAGCAATGGCCTTTAACAACAGAGAAACTCCAGGCTTTAGAAGAGCTGGTAGAAGAACAGTTAAATGCTCAACATATTGAAGAATCAACCAGCCCTTGGAATTCTCCTGTATTTGTTATTAAAAAGAAATCTGGTAAATGGAGAATGGTAACAGACCTTAGAGCAATTAACAAAGTAATTCAGCCAATGGGATGTCTACAATCTGGGATGCCTTTGCCTAGTCTGTTACCAAAAGGATGGCCTCTCATAGTTATTGATTTAAAAGACTGTTTCTTTTCAATACCCTTACAAGAAAAAGACAAAGAAAAATTTGCTTTTACAGTGCCTACTTATAATAATTCTCAACCGGTTAAAAGATTTCAATGGAGGGTCCTCCCTCAGGGAATGTTGAATAGCCCAACTCTGTGCCAATATTTTGTACAACAGCCATTGGAAGTGATACGTAAAAAATTTCCTAAATCTATAATTTATCATTATATGGACGATATTTTACTAGCTGACTCAAATGCAGATACTTTAGAAATAATGTTTGAAGAAGTAAAGAAAATTTTGCCTTGCTGGGGATTACAAATTGCTCCTGAAAAGATACAAAGAGGAGATTCTATTAATTATTTAGGATATAAAATAGAGCTACAAAAAATTAGACCCCAAAAGGTGCAAATTCGGAGAGATAGACTACAGACTCTTAATGACTTTCAAAGATTATTTGGAGATATTTCTCATCTACGAACTATTGTTGGGGTAAAAAATGATGAACTGACTAATTTGTTCAAAACCTTAGAAGGTGACAAGGACTTAAATAGTCCAAGAGAATTATCACCTGAAGCTGAGAAGAATTAGCCTTGGTAGAAAAGAAAGTGCATGAAGGACACGTGAATCGTATTGATCCAAAGCTGGATTGCATTTTGGTTATCTTACCTTCTAGGCGTTCTCCTACTGGAATATTAATGCAGAGGGAAGATATTATATTGGAATGGATATTTTTTACCAAATAAACCAAATAAAAAATTAAAAACTTATGTGGAAAAAATCTCTGACTTGATTTACAAAGGAAAATTGAGACTTCGTCAATTAGCAGGCATAGACCCAGCAGAAATTGTCGTACCATTAACTAAGGAGGACATTGAAAAATTATGGACAGGAAGTGAACCTTGGCAAAGAGCTTGCAGTAATTTTTTGGGAGAAATTAACAGCAAATATCCCAAAAGCAATAGAATTGATCTTATAAAGAGAGCTGATTGGATCTTGCCTCGAATTGTACGGCAAAAACCCATATCTGGAGTTCGTACATTTTATACAGATGCCAACAAACAAGGAAAGGCAGGTTACAAATCAGAAAATTTAAGTAAAGTGGTTCAAAGTCCGTATAATTCAGTTCAAAAATCAGAATTGTATGCTATTCTGTTGGTATTGATGGATTTTTCAGAACCTCTCAACATAGTAACTGACTCTCAGTATGCTGAAAGAGTGGTGTTACATATTGAGACTGCAGAATTTATCCCTGATGCTTCAGAATTAACTTCACTATTTATTCAATTACAAGATACAATCAGGAAAAGGAATCATCCTTTATATATAACTCACATTCGATCCCATACTGGTCTGCCAGGCCCTCTAGCACAAGGCAATGATGAGATTGATAAATTATTGATAGGAAATGTGCTGGAGGCCTCAGAATTTCATAAAAAACATCACGTCAATAGTAAAGGTTTAAAAAAGGATTTTTCCATAACCTGGCAACAAGCCAAAGAAATAGTAAAGAAATGTCCTACTTGTTCCTTCTACAATCAGACGCCATTACCAGCAGGATGTAACCCAAAGGGTACTCAGAGAAATGAAATCTGGCAGATGGATGTGTTTCACTTTGCAGAATTTGGAAAATTGAAATATGTACACCACACTATCGATACTTATTCAGGATTTCAATGGGCAACTGCTTTGAGTTCTGAAAAAGCTGATTCTGTAATCACTCATTTGCTAGAAGTTATGGCCATCATGGGTATACCTGCACAAATCAAAACTGACAATGCTCCATCATATGTCTCTGTTAAAATGAAACAGTTTTTTGATTATTACAAAATAAAGCATATTACAGGTATACCACATAATCCTACAGGTCAAGCAGTTATAGAAAGATCAAACAGAACTCTAAAGGATATGCTAAATAAACAGAAAGGAGTAACAAAAACCCCCAGAAATAGACTGCATAATGCTCTATTAACTTTGAATTTTCTGAATGCCAATGAGAAAGGAACAACAGCTGCAGAGAGACATTGGATAATAGAAAAAACTACAGAATTAAATCAGCCTATATACTTTAAGGATGTGCTGACCTCAGAATGGAAACCAGGGTATGTATTACATTGGGGACAAGGTTTTGCTTTTGTTTCTACAGGAGAAGATAAGCTGTGGGTACCGTCAAAATTGATAAAGGTTCGATTTGAACAAGAGAGACCTCTTAATTGAGGAGGTGATAGTTCATTAACCAGCATGAACATCCAATTTAAACTAACTTGTATCAATAACACATGCCTTTTCATTTAATCAGATAATAACTTGTCAAAAGGAAACATCCCCAAAATTAGTCTTGGGGAAAGGTTTTTGTTTTTGTCTTTTAGGAGAATGAAGGTTAAGGAATCTGAAGAACACTGGACAAATGAGACAACTGAAGAAAAGTTACAAATCATCTATCCCAAGAAACAGAGAGAAACGGTGTATGGGTATATATTATCTAAAAAATTTTATGTCTTCCTAAATGTTTGTTTCTGCTTTTCTCTAAAGATTTAACACTATTGGTTTTCTAATAGTCCCAGTTCAATTAAAATTTAAAGCTGACTTTGGAGTTGGAGAATGGCTGTCTCCTTCTTTAAACTCAAGCATGTTGTTAAAAGGAAAATGCAAACTCCCTGTATCATGCCAGAATAAGAGCCATCTTCTGCTATGGTACAGGACAAAAGCAAAATTAATTAAGGGACTATTCTATTACTAATCTCAACTCTTTGATTCTATTCTGATTCTTTAAACTTTTCTCAAAGTATAAATTTTATATCAAAATTTACAAGATTAATATATATATACATTTTAAACTTTGTTAAGATATGTATGGTCTCATAGAGTACTAACTAATTCTAGAAAAAAGGCTAGCTGCATATATATGTTTTTGTGTTCGAGTCTCTTATCAGTTTTCTGCAGGAAATCATGGCCAGGCCTAACATCAACTGAAGTCTCCAGAAAGAAGATGGGGCCCCACAACAACAACAATTCCACTTGGACAATAATAATATCATTAAGCTGACAAACATCATCCATAGATCAGCTTTGAACTACAAGGTGCTCAGAGCAATTTTGAGATGACTAGCTGAGATGATCCAGTCTCAAAGACTACTTGAATAAGGACTTGAGATAAACCCTGAACTTTGGCATTATACACAGACTGGATAATGAAGGATATAGTTACCTCTCCTAGAATTTGACAATTAACCTAAAATTTTTCTTTCAGGATAAAGAAAACTTCGCCCATACCCAGCAGGAAGCAATTTTAAGAATACGACGCCCACATTCCCAAAGAGGTGGTGTGGGGCAGGTGGTTTTTTGGTCTTTTTAATGGGTTTGGGTCTGGGATAATTTTCAGTGTTTAGGGGGGTTGGTTACAAGTTATTGTCAAGGGTTAGGAAAAAGGCTAAGCAAAGGAGATTAGATTTAAGGTTCTTGTTAAAAAAAAAAGAAAGAAAAAGAAAAAGAAAGAAAGAAAAGAAAAAGACAATTACTAATTTTAAATACTTTACATTGGATTGGATTGTTTTATATTGTATACAAATTTGAAATTGATATTGTTAGAAAATGCTATATGTATATTTCTAATTGTATTTATACCATTCATTTAACAATGTAATGCAAATTTCTGATCCTTGAATGTTATTATTATCAACTATTAGGATATAAAGAAATGAAAGCTAGTAGTTAGACATTATCATAGAACTTGTAGTCATATTAGATATGTTTTGAAAATTGAGCAGAGATGTTTTAGACAGGTCATCTTCAAACCCTTCAGAGATCTACAGAATATGGCATTTAAAATGTTTTAATAACTTAGAAAATTTTTCTTTTTTGAGACATGTCGGCTCCTGGCAGTACCAATCTACTTGAGAGAAAACATGGGCATTGAAGATACTGCATATGGAGTCAACTTTCATTCTGGCAAAAGTTAGCCACTGGACAACAAAGTATCCTCGAATCAACAGGACAAAATGGACAGACAGATCACGAAACAAGGGACTACTGATTCTTGCCAAAACAAGTGTGGTTATGGCTTTATCAAAAGGCATCTTCTGAGGCCAGGACAATATGGCCCCATCCCTGAAGTGGCCTTCGCATCCGGAAAAGGTACGGTGCCCTTTTCTTCGAAGGCAGCTTAACAGGCAGAGGGCCGATGGATTCTGTTGTACAATGGAACAGCAGCTGAAAGCTCATGCCTCTCAAATGTAGACTGGCATTTAATAGAGGGATGTGGAGAAGAAGGGGATGCTGAGATGAATCCATATATACACAGCCAAGAAGAATGGACAGCTGAATTAAAAAACTGTCAACAATTTCCAGAATTTAAAATCCTGAATCATGACAGGACACTAGTGGAATTCAGGTGTTTCTGGTACGTGGACTGCTCTCACCCAATGTGAGGTTGAACTGTTGACCTTGTGTACATCCTACTTCACAAATGAGTCTGTCAGATACACTAAGCCTATAGGCTGAAGATGATGCCCCAACACTGCGGAGAAACCTCAGGTGACTGCCCAGGCAGCTGGCTGTTTCTGTCAACTTACAAAAATTTTTTGGAAGTTGCTTGCATGCACTTCCTGTTTTTATTTTTGTTAGCTAATATTATTTCCTTCTTGGGTCTCTGAGGGAGTTGAAGATTAGTTAGTTATGGTTGAAGATTAGTTAGTTATAGTTGAAAATTAATTAGGATAGAAAGTGCATTAGATACATCTTGGATTTACCAAAATAGGATAGATAATGGAATTATTTTCTCTGATTTGTCAAATACCTGTTTAGGTATTTATTACTTGTATATATTGTATATAGTTATTGTACTTTTGTATATAGTTTTTCTTTTGTTAGTTATAACCTTTTGCTTTTTTTCTTTTTATTAAAATAGAAAAGGGGAAATGTGGTGGTAATCTAATTGTACTGAATTATTATTTTGATTGTATGTTAATAAATAAAGTTGTCTGGGAGTCAGAGCTATTAGAGCCATAGCAAGAGTGTGGCAGTGGTGGCACATGCCTTTAATCCCATAGATATCTGTGTGTTCAGGGTCAGAGCTATTAGAGCCATAGCAAGAGTATGGCGGTGGTGGCACACGCCTTTAATCCCATAAGATCTCTGTGTGTTCAGGGATACAGTCAGCATTGGAGACATATGCCTTTAAGACCTAGGGGGCTGTACATTCAGACAGTGACGAGGCAGTCATGTGTTTGGGTTTACAACCAATGAGAAGGCAGAACAACATACTATAAAAAAACGAACCGACAGGAAGTAGGTCTCTTTTCGCGAAGCTGGGACAGCAGGAGGAAGGGTGAGATTTTAGCTCTGAGCTCTGACTTCTCGGCTCTCTCTTTTACATTGTTTCTGTGTTTCTTATTTAATAAGACGGTTGGTTACATCTACATACAAGTTTCCAAGAATCTCAGATAACTCTTCCTTGTTACAGGTCAACAAATCTCAACCTTGACACAATTGACATTTGGGACTAGGTTGATCTTTGTTATTGGTGAGGTCTAGTGCATTGTGAGAAGTTTCACAGCATGCCTGGCTTCTACCTGCCGAAGGCCAGCAAGACTAATGTGTCATTAGGTGTAATGTCTCCTTGAACATGGAGAGAGCCAAGCTGCTTTGGTTGAGATTCATCATTGTATATAATCTCTACCACTGATATAAATGACTGATTAAACTGCTTCATCAGGTATGTCTGTCAATTTCTCAGGTCCTTGAATGGGTCTGCACGCAGCTGATTCTAGACTCCTAATTCATGTTTGTAAAGCAAGTAGTAAATTTCTGATTACCAGAAACACTCATTGGGAGAGTGAGCTGTGCAGACCAAGGCATACTTTACAAATGACAGGTCAGTTCTGGACTCAAAGGACTACATCCTTCTAGAACAAGATAGTTTTTCATTTACATTTTTTACTACTTTCTGTATGATAGCAGTTGATGTGTCCTGGAGCTTTGCTTTCACGGACTCTGGCTCTTCACATACCAGGCTGCCCACTTAACTTTGAGATTAGTGGGTTCATCCTCAATGAACCTCTACACAGGGAACATCTGTAGAAGGAAGGGCAACAGAATAGTGTGATGGGCTCAACTGTTGTGAATTTAGTTTGATTATGAAGAAAGGAGGCCCCTTTGATCATACTCTTCTGGTTTGCTGTTTGTCCCTTGAAGGCTAGGAGAAATCATTTTCAGATTTGGAGTTCTGATTTTTCCCCTAAACCCTTTTCAAGCCTGTTGTTTGTCTGTGAATATTCCTCAGAGATTATGGCAGTCCCCATGTATCTGTCTGCAGTTCTGTTAACAGTGTGGATCTCTTGCATATGTCTGTATAAACAATGGATAATACTAGTCAATTCTTGCAATAGATTTAAGAAGAGGAAGCTACAAATAGGAGTTGTTTATAGCTAGAGTTTTCCTGCCTTGCCCACAGTCAGGACAAATCTTTGTCACCCGCCAGTCCCACAGCCGCTCAGACCCAACCAAGTAAACACAGAGACTTATATTGCTTACAAACTGTATGACTGTGGCAGGCTTCTTGCTAACTGATCTTATAGCTTAAATTAATCCATTTCCATAAATCTACACCTTGCCACGTGGCTGGTGGCTTACCGGCATCTTCACATGCTGCTTGTCCTGGCGGCGGCTGGTATTGATTCCTTCTGCCTTCCTGTTCTTTCTTTTCTCCTCTCTGTTAGTCCCACCTATACTTCCTGCCTAGCCACTGGCCAATCAGTGTTTTATTTATTGACCAATCAGAGCAACATATTTGCCATACAGAACATCCCACAGCAGTTGTTGACTACAAATAAAAGTATTTGGAGTGGTACAGGTCCAGGCTTTGCAGATGAATTCATTTCATCTTCTCCACAGTGCTACAAATGGGGAAAGTGAGACCTAGGAAGATGAAGACAGTATCAGGGGTGGTGTGGACTATAACTGGCAGAAAAGTAGAAGCTCATTAATAACACACTCAAGCTCTCTCTAAATGCTCAAAGCCACATTGACTTGGCTATATTGCTTAGTATTCAGTATAACTAGAGAGACATTCTGATCCTTTTAGATGCAAAGACTTCTTATCTGCCCCAAATCTAATTATTTCCAAACATAATGTAGGAGACATTTCTCCTCCATAATTCAGCTTCCGTTTACACTGGGGTTTGCATCCTTTCCCACTAAACAGCTTCAGACTGACAAGTCACAGCTTGGGAGCATTGCTCTTATCATTTGCACACTTTATTTTCAAGGCGATTTGCATTTGATTTACATAAATATGCATAATTGCATTCCTCTGAGGGTCCAGAAATGGATTTCTTTAATCAGGAAGCAGCTCTCAGGATCTCTTGTTAGTGGTACCATGTAAACTAGTATCCTCTGTGAAATCATGTTTTAAAAGAAAAACACATTATTTGGATAATTTTGAGTAATGATCTAAAAATAAGTCTTCATGGTGGACGAGGCATATTTTTGTCCCACCATGGTAATACACTGCTGAGAAAAGTCTGTCCTCCTCTTTATCTTGGGACTATCCATGTGAGTGGCCTTAATCCTCACTAGCTTTCCATCATCAGCCTTCCTAAATGAAAGGAAGTTTAGAGACTTCTGTGTGACAGGACCTACTCTGACTCAAGAAAGCTCACATTCTCATCCACACAGAAAAGAACCTTGCCCATATCCATGCCTTCCATGTTCCTGCTTTGGTATCAGAAATACACACAAAGTAGAATCATTGTTATTCATTGTCACTGGCATCACCAAGTGTCTGGTGATACACAAAACCCTGTACTCAGGGCTACATGCCTTCTAATGATAGTGTCAGGGTTTCAAAGAATCTTCTTCTTGTCATTATGTGGTGGATGATGTTGAAGGAAACCCTGGACTTTAGATGTGGATAGAACCGAATTATAAAGGAAGTTGGAAAAAAGCCAAAATAATGGCCTTGCCAGGTATCATTTCAGAAAACAGACATGCCACAGATGCCTGTGGAATGAAGATTAGTTCCCAGAACAGCAGTGTCCTTTGCTGTGTCTTCTGTTTTAGTATCTCAACCCAGTAGGCAGCCAAGGGACAGGCTGCTGTTCATGGTAGCAAGGAGACACTTTTGTTACAACAATCTACATTTTTGTCCTAAATCACAGGTATAAGGATAAATGTCCCAGAGCACATGAAGGTGGTTCTTCTCCCAGAAGACTAAAGAAAGACAATAGTGTAGTTTGTACAGTACAAAGAGAAGCATAATTAACATATAATAACTGCATGTATTTCAAGTTTTGTGACAAGTTTTGAGATTTATCTCTCAGCCATCAATCTATCTATTTGTCTGTCTACCTATTTATGTCTATTAAAGTATTTTTATTACCTAGAGCATACCATCACCTTCAAAATATTTTTGTGACATTTACTCCTCTTAGAGCTTTCATCAGCCTTGACTTTCAATCAGAAAGTGTTGATACTTGTCAGAGACACTTGTCCCTTAACACTTCCTTTTATAATGATTCTTCCCAGGCCACGTGAGTAGAAATTTCCTGGCCGAACATGATAGAACTGACTTTTTTGAGCTTAGAATCTCATAAAAGGGATGAATAATCATTAGAACAATACTTTGGATTTTAAGGTTTTTAATATATCTTTGCTGATTATTCAAGAAGTTAATGAATGCAGCATGTTTTGATCCAATTTACCCCACCTCTTCCAAGTTTTATGTTTAGTCTCTGAGCTGGTAATATGACTGTTGTCCTCTGTTGTGATGTTGAGCATTAGCACTGAGCCTCAGACCCTAGCTAATCACAGGAACACTGGAAAACAATCATGAGTCTCCAGTTGCTGCACCCCTGAGATAAGATACTAGCATTGGTGTGTTAATTAAATATTCACTTTTGATATTTTTTATTGCCTTTGAGCTTATTGGCTGTAACTTCCCTCTCAGTTGGAGTATCTGTTGTTCTCTCCCATATGAACTGGATGGAGAAGGTTCTCAGTAGATCAATGAGGTTCCCCAGATGAAATTCTCTCGCTACCACAGTAGTGTAATATGACTGTATAACCACTTAGTTTTGCTTCAGGCTTTTCAACCCAGGTGGTGTGTGGACTCTGCACCCTGTTTATCCAGGTGCACAGTCCAGGAACTCTCCATAGTCAGCAGCGTATATGGCATACTCATCACTTCATCATCTCTCTAGGTAGCCTTGCTTTCTATAATTTTGTTGTTTATTTGCAATTAAAAAAATCCAGTTGCCGGGCAGTGGTGGCGCACGCCTTTAATCCCAGCACTCGGGAGGCAGAGGCAGGCGGATCTCTGTGAGTTCAAGGCCAGCCTGGGCTACCAAGTGAGTTCCAGGAAAAGGCACAAAGCTACACAGAGAAACCCTGTCTTGAAAAACAAAAAAACAAACAAAAAAAAATCCAGTCATTATCACTTTGTAGTAAAAATGCCTTCATTTTAATTTTAAAAAGAATATATATTAGAAAACATAGTTTTACTTTTCTGCCAATTTTATATATGTTTTACACCTTACGTATTCTTTTTATATGTTTTATACTTTTTAACTTTAGATATAATTATACTTATATCTTAAATTTTTAGATCATACTGACAATATCAAAGAAATTATGTGAACATTTTGATTAAAAGTACATAATTGCTGAACTAATTGAAATTAAGACAAGAAATTAATTTTTTATATTAGAGATAAAGTCATATGATTTCTTAATGTCTTTGTTTAATTAAAACTCATTTAATCATTGTCAGTTCATTGCAAGATCCTGGCCTAAGCAATAATATAGCCATTTTTAAAGATTTCACTAATATTCAATCTTAAAATGCTATATCTGGAGCTATTACTGAATTTTGTTCCAAAGGTTGTATGTTTGATGAAGAAAATGATAGGATATATTTTATTTATTTAGATATTATTTTAAATTATAGAAAACTTAGACATGTAGTGGGGTACGTCTTATTCAGATTCAGCTTCTCTGACATAACAGATAGATTAAAGGTTAATAAAAAATGGAAATGTATTACATGTAATCCTCAAGTGTTCATTCAGAGATCCAGATGCCAGCATAGTCAGCACCAGGCCAGTGGGCCCCTTCTGGATTTCAACCAGACAATCCCTCACATGATAAAGTGAGAAATCTCTAAGAACTTCTTTACAAAGGAATTCATCATATTCACAAGGACCCAACACTTTAAATTAAACACCTCCCAAAGACCCAACTACCTAACACAGCTTAGCAAAAAAAAAAAAATGTTTGGAAAAACTCATTAAACACATTTTATATATAAGTATTCCTGAGAGCTATATGCCATACTGAGTTGATTTTACTTGAATATGTGTGTGTGGGAGGGAGTTGGTTGGGGGAACAGGTCATGCAAATATTCAGTCCCCTGCAGTTTCCTCTGGAACTTCTGGTCCAAGCACAAAGGTGAGAAATGTATAGAATTATGTAATCTGCAAATAGGGACAATTTGATTTCTTCATTTCTTTTGTATCCCTTTCATTCCTTCTCTTATGTTTTTGTTGTAGCTAAGACTTTTAGTACTGTATTGAGTAAGGATGCAGAGAACAGGCACCCTTTTTCAGTGAAGGTTTTAGAGGAAATACTCTCAATTTTCCCCCCTTTACTGGGATGTTACCTATTTTTTTGCCTTACATAGCCTGTAGTGGGTTGAAGTATATTGTTTCTATTATCAATAGTTTTGAATTTTCATCAGGAATGAATGCTAAACTATGTTAAATGAATTTCAGCATCTGTTGAGATGATCTTGTGATTTCTGTCTAAGTTATTTTCATGTTGTACTGTAGCTAGAGTTTTCCTGCCTTGCCCATAGTCAGGACAAATCTTTGTCACCTGCCAGTCCCACAGCTGCTCAGAGCCAACCAAGTAAACACAGAGACTTATATTGCTTATAAACTGCACAGCCATGGCAGGCTTCTTGCTAACTGTTCTTATAGCTTAAATTAATCCATTTCTATAAATCTATACCTAGTCACGTGGCTCGTGGCTTACCAGCATCTTCACATGTGGCTTGTCATGGTGGCGGCTAGCAGTGTCTCTGACTCAGCCTTCCACTTCCCAGAATTCTTCTCTTCCTTGTCCCACCTATACTTCCTCCTGCCTGACTACTGGCCAATCAGTGTTTTATTTACTAACCAATCAGAGCAACACATTTGCCATACAGAACATCCCACAGCATTGTACTGTCTCTATAATTTGCATATGGTAAACCAATCTTCCATCCTGGAATGAAACTTGGTTTGATGTAGGATTTTCATAAAGGGTTCTTGCATTTGATTTGTAAATAATTTTGAATCTATATCCATCAGAGAAATTGGTCTAAAGCTTTTTTTTTTATTGTTCCTTCATTCAGTTAACAAGATGGATCCAACAAACCATAGATTGAATTCTCTGAAACAGTGAGTCAAACTAAATCTTTAATCTTTCAACTTGATGCACTTAAAGTACTTTTCACAGCAACAGGAGACTGAATAATATATAAGATCATCCTTCATTACCTTATGCTATGCTATTTATACAAGACAAGTTACATCAAATAAATACAACTTTAAGTAGAACCGTGTTTGCTTTCTCTCAAAATGTTTGCAGTCACAGACAAGTAATCAGATTTATTTGAATGAAGACCAGAAGTCAGAAAGAACCTGACTGTATTAAGAAACATTAGCATTTGGGAAATGTCCATCTAGGAAACATGTGCAAGTTAAAGGAGCCAGGAAATCTCCTAGTGCTAGGGTAGAGACAATAAGAAACTTTAAGATGTGCTGGGACAGTGAATGGACAGAACTTGTGGGAGTGGCCAGCCCATGTTTATTTTAACCTGAGGCACCCACCACCCAGAGACTTGGGGTAGAACCAAACACAACAGGGAGAGAGAGAGAGAGAGAGAGAGAGAGAGAGAGAGAGAGAGAGAGAGAGAGAGAGAGAGAGTTCAAAAACTCAGACTATTAAAAATATTTTGTTCCATGTCAGGACTCAAAGGAGGAGAAATAAGAAAAGTCCAACTTTGGTCACTAATGGTCTTTCTCACTTGGAACCCAGAATTTAATTCCAAACAATGCCTATTATCTGTCTCTCTCCTTATGAAAATAAAGTATGCTTTCATGTCAGGAAGAATGTTTCTCATTCTAGTAACTGTTCAAATTAAATTAAAAGTAACACACATCATGCCTGTTATTGAAGGGGTAGACTTGTGGTCTGGAGAACTCCGCTATATTTAGGTAAACTGTATAATTTGTGTTCAGGAAGCTATCGCTTATTTTAAGGTAATGACGCAGTACTGGAAAATTGTCACTAGTGTTAGACATAAGCCTTCCAAAGGGTGAATTCTGATGAGGGTTTTTTCTTTCATTTATGAGAGCTCTAAAAGTAGACAGGTTTTTGTTTTGTTCCATCTTAGTTTTGAGTTCCTCTGAGACACTGAAACAGCTGGATTATAGCTACTTCATATTCATGAAGCCTGCAATTTACTACATCACATGACATGTTCTGACAAATTTATGAAATAAATAATACTACTATAATTCTGTGAATGAGAAAATGTAAAGGATGCTCAAATTATGATGACATGATTTGAGCACATCAGAAATAATTCAAAAAGGAAATTTTGAGTTCCCATTTTTAGATATGAGAATTCAAGTTTTCAGGTCTGGTCTACTCTGACTCCTCCCATGTGGAGATGATCATTCAGTCAACTGAGCTTTTTGAATCTCTTTATTCTGAAGAGCATAGCTGTATTTTTCTCACTCCAAGAATGTGATATCAGTGGGACCCTGTTCTCAACAGCCTCATGTATGAAGCTGTAGAGCTGGAGTTTTTTCTTACAGCAAGCTTTATTATTTGTTCTAAGAAACAGCAAGATGATCCAGCCTGTGCCACAAGACTGCTTCTCTGAAATTAGTCCTTAGACAGGGTGGAGAGATAGCTCAGTGCTGGAACATTTGATGGCCATGCACCAGAGTCTAGCTTTTATCCTAGAATATTTGCCTAGCATACCCAAGACTCTGTCCTTGATCCCAAGCACCACAAACAAACACACAAACAAACACACACACACACACACACACACACACACACACACACACACACACACCAAAAGACCAGATGTTTGAAGCTAGAAGTTCTCCTCAGACTATATGTAAGGTTGAGCAAGTTTCTAGTGCTGTCAACAGATTGCCTGATTTCTAGAAAAAGCCTTCTGCAGAATAATAGGGGAGACTAATCACTCAAGGAAAAGATAATGAGAAGTTAGTGAAGAGAGGTTTAAGGAGTTTAATTTCTAAGTGTTCTGTAGTAAGCACATCCATAGAGTTTAAGTAATTGTATTACATAGCAGTGATGACTTAAACTTCTGAATGCTGGAAAGCCTGAGTACATATGGCAGCTGCTTTGGTCACCTGCTTCTTATTTACCTATACAATGTGGGTTTGGTGATAACAATTTGAAAATGAGGTTGTGAAATTTAAGTACATATATAACACTGGAATGACTTTTAATCACAATACCCAATAAACAAAATACATCATTATGAAACATGTTATTAAAAACCTTAAAATAACAATGGCCACTTCAGAGGCTCACTGTGTACTGGGATAAAGAAAGGCCTCCATAAAACAGTCCAACCTACCAAGTGAACGTGGCCTTTACTTTAGATTATATAACCCAGAAAAATAAAATAAATCTACCTCTATATCTTGGGTAATAAGAAACGTGACTGAAACTTTTCAGAATGCATTTTAGTAAAATGGGGTAATTTGTTCTTACATACTTAGTTTCCTTGTCTCCCTCCTGATCACTTTCCCTTTCTTGCTTTAGGAAGTGACAAATACTTACATTGCTGCATGACTGCTCTTCTTGGAGAGACTGCCATGAAAACATGGGTAAGTATGTCTGTGATGTTAAGTGAAAGGATGTTGAGGAAGCAGCTTCTCATAACACTAGGAACTGGGCATCAGGAGAACAAAGCAGAGTGCTTCAGAGACTATGAAATACTGGGGAGAAGAAGCAGGAGGAAATGTAAAATATTAGAGAAAATTTATCAAGCACAATTTGGGGTGTTTTCAGGAGACTCAAATAGAAAACCTTGAACAAAGGACATTGGGCATCCAAAGAGATTTTAATTCAAATTTCTCATACTAGTTCAAAATTTAAAGGGTTATAAAGTAAGACAAAGGAATGGTCATAGAGCTGACATTTAAATACTGTTGTTGTTGGTTTTTTTTTTTTTTTTTTTCCTGAAAAATCACTGACTCCTTACTTGGGCCCACAGACAACTGAAAGCAGACCACATCTAACCCAAGAACACTTTATTAAGTATATTTCGTTTCATTTTATCCTTGTTCTTCCTCTGCTTCTACCTAGAGCTCAGATCAATGCTCCAAAGTGGAAACTGATCAATATTTTTGTTTGTGTTTCCTAGAGAGGCCACTGATTAAATCTCCTTTTACTACTTTTATCATTATTCACCTTTCTCCCTACTTTTTAAATTTTTTCTTTTTATTTATTCTTTGTGTCTTCCACATCATGAGTATACACTCTCCGCCACTGCAACATCCCTCACAATGAAATAAATAATATTTAAGAGAAAAAAATGAAGGAAGAAAGATCTCATTATGGAAGCTGTAGTGTGACACAGAGAGTCACACAGTAAACCCTTTTATCCATATATCTTTACTTGCAAATGTTCATTGCAAAGAGTCATTGGTCGAGTTGGAGGCCTCTGGATTCTGCTACACTATCAATACTGGGCCCTCCTTGGTACCCCTCTTGGATATCTTGTTGTCGCCTGTGTCATGGAGATCCTGAAGCTTTGGACCTACAAGATGGGTTCTTTATGTGCTTTAGCAGATGATAGATGGGGTGGATCATTGGGATGGGCCAACTCATAACCCTAGTGCTGGGCCAAGATAGAAGTAGGGTTGGTCAGCTTGCCAGCTCTCCCCCATCCCCATGACCAGGGTGAACTCTCTGGCATTGCCCCAGTTAGTTCACTCCTTGCAGTGATGAGCAAGGGGCTGGGCTGGTTTCTCTGCTTTCATGCCCTCAGGATTGGCTGTCCCCACACCTAAAGCAGCAGAATCAGCTCTATTGTGTTGCCCAGGAGAAGTGCAGGGGTCACTCTGCTGAGTGATGCAGCTGGTGAGCAGCAGGGACAGCTCTCCCACTATTTTTTCCCCATCTTTTCTTGCTTTATTTCTTTCTTCTATTTTAATTATTAAGACATTTTTCTATTCATTTCAAATACCAACCACAGATACTCCTCTCCTCCCTCCTCCTGTTCCCCAGCCTTCCCCCTCATTCCCACCTCCTCCAAGGCAAAGACTCCCATGGGGAGTCAGCAAAGCCTGGCACAACCTGTTGAGGAAGGTCCAAGTCCCTCCCCCCTGCACCAAGGCTGCATAAGGTGTCCCACCATAGGCACTGGACTCCAAAAAGCCTACTCATGCACTAGGAACAGATCCAGATCCCACTTCCAGGGGGCCCCCTAAACAGTTCAAGTTAAACAACTGTATTAAGCTCTCCCACTCTTATGACTCCCAGGCCAGCTCTCCCACCTGACACAGATGGTGAGGGGCAAGTTCGGGAAGAGGGTGTCTCTCCCTTGACCAAACCACCATATGACTTATGAGGGATGAGGCCAGACCTCCCAAACTCAAGTTCTCCGGTGGTTCACTTTCACCACACTCAATAAGTCAACTCTATTCTGTTGCCCAGGCGAGGAACAGGGCCCACTTTTCTGAATGCTGTAGCTGGTAAGAGGGAGGTTCAGCTCCCTTGTCTGCTGCAGGTTGCAGCAGTGAGGGATAAGGGTGGCATCTCATCCCACACCACCACAAGACAGACAAAGTCGTGGGGACAACTCTCCCATGCTCCCAACTTCTGGGCTGACTCACCCCACCCTCATCAACAACCTGCCACAGGCATGGAAAGGGGTACTGGGGGGCATCTCCCCCCCATCCACACCATCATACAGCACATGAGGGGCAGGGGCAGATGAGGGGCAGGAGCATATCTCTGACACTCACGTTCTTAAGGCCAGCTCCCCCTCAACAGGGTCGGCTCATCCAGATGAGGTGCAGGGCCCACTTTCCAGAGTGCTAAAGCTGGTAAAAGGGAGGCTCAGCTCCCTAGACAGCTGGAGGCAGTAGAGGCAAGGAGGGAGGGCATCTCTCCCTTGCCCGCTCACCACACTTCAGATAAGGGAGGCAGTACCAGCTATCCCACTCTCATGCCCTCAGGACTGGCTCGCCAATGCCCCTGTCTATGGGGTCAACTCTACTGTGCTGCCTGGGCAAGGCACAGGGCCTATTCTCCCAAGTGCTGGAGCTGATGAAGGGCAGGTCGCCTGGTCCTGCTTAGTCCATAATGGCACTTGGCAGGAACATCCATTATTTACTTCATAAATAAATAGATAAATAAATAAATAAATTGCCACAATTCTTGGAGAAGGACCTTTGCTACTAAGTTTTGAATTTGTAGTAGTTTGTTCACTTTAAGATGAGGTTTCTGGCTGGCCTGGAACTTTCTATGTAAACCAAAGCTACTTTTGAGCTCAAAGAGATCGATGCATCTCTCCCTCCCCAGTTTTAGGGTTAAAGCATGAACCTCCATGTCTTTCTGGTATTTGGACCTTAAAAAACAAACAATTCTGTTGATAATATTTACAATAAATTGTAATATGGGTAGGTAAAGAAAATAATTGTAGGACATAGTGTTTGTGATGATTAATCTCAACTTCCAACTTTGAAAAGACCTTAAATTACCTGGGGGAAGAGACTCCAGGTATGCTGATAGATTTTCTTGATTAGGTTAGTTGAGTTGGAAAGCCTACCCATTCTGACCATGTGATTCTCCAGTCTCTAGTCCTGGACTGCATAAAGGAGAGAAATCTAGATAAGCACAAATATTTCTATGCCTCTGCTTCCTGTGTGGTTAAAATATGAAAAGGTATATCCATCTCCAGCTACCATCATTTCCCTGCCTTATGGACTGAGCACTTGGCATGTAAGCCTAATGAAAACCCTCTTTCCCTCAAATGCTTAGGCATGCATTTTACCATACCAGAGAAAAGTAACACACACACACAACACACACACACACACACACACACACACACACACACACACACACACACTTGACATCATAAACAGGGTTTTGCTATGATTATTCTGACCATGTTCTGAGGCATTTGAAAAGAATATGAGCCATGTTCTTATAAGTTCTAAAATTGTAGGTCTAAATAAGAGCAGTGAACAGTAATCATGCCACAGTCTGAAAGTTAAATTGTCTTGAAATTTGCTCTGCCAAACTATTTGCCCCTACTTTTAAATTGAACTTTACCTAATACCTCAGGACCTTGGCAGGATGAAACCAGATGCTTTATGAGAATATCAAATAAATGCTCCCCTAGCCCAATTCAGAAAAAAATTCCTTGCTCCTCTCTAAAACTCCATTTCTTTCAGGGTTTTGTCTCCAAAGGTCCTATCAATCTGGATCATTAGCTCTGCTTACATGTGAGGACTTTTCTAGCCCTAAGTTCCAAATACCTCTGCATTTTTCCTACAAACAAGTTCAAAAGACTGGAGAATCACATGGTCAGTTTTATCACTGTAATGAGTCTCCTTCTGCTACAAATTTTCTGAAGTAGTTACTTTTCTGTTATTTTGACAATAATCCTTACAAAAGTATTTTAAGAAAAAAGGAGGTTTTATTTGTCCTACAGTTTGAGGGTACAGAACATCATGGAAACCAAGTCACAGAGGCAGAAGCTTCATGCAGCTGGTTCCAATTCATCTGCAGTCAGGAATTAGAGTGATGTATGCTATTGGTCAGGCAGCTCTATTCTTTTATGGAGCTCATGACCTCAGTACAGGTAATAGTGCTGCCCATATATAAGGTGAGTTTTCAAACATCAACCGACCTAATAAATATAATCTCTTATAAGTACACCCAGAGGCTAATTTAATCTAGATAATCCATCATAAACATTCCCTGAGGTTTATCTCCTAGGGGCTTCTAGGACCTATCAAGTTGACAATAAATATTAACCATCACAATAAATAAGTTCACTGGTAATATAAATGGTTAAGCCTTGAAGTTTAAATCATATTTTCAGATACAGTGAATGATCAAAAATAACTATATAATATTTTAAGAGATATGTTTGAAATATGTACACACTGATCACCAAAAATAATGAAATGAATATTCACAGTGGTATTCAAATAACCACTGTCTAGAAAACACATATTGTGATTTTCATAGAGGAGAGAGAAATGTAGGCACATTCACAACATGGAATAATATTCTTCAATACAAATCAATGCAGACAACACTGTTACGGAATGTCACAGTCATAATATTAAGTGAAATAAGCAAATACAAAATAGTTCAAAATTTTGGATTCCATTTATATAAATTTCAATTGCAAGCCAGATTAAATTAAAGTGTAAAAAGCTGAAGTATGAATTAACCCTGGAATGTGAATTGTAATAAAAATGAGATAAATAGTACATACACTCCTGGGGTGGAGACATCCATTCTGTGATTTTTTTTCTTAATATGATGTTTGCAACATGAATGAGATGAATTTGTAAAATCATTTTAACTTTTTCTGTATGCATGTGACATTTCAATAATATATTTTAAAGAACATGAGAGAATCATAAATTAAAGAAAAATCCCTCAAATGATTCCATTATTAATATTATATTTATGCTGTATTTATATCAAATGCATTGTGTAAAGATAAGTGTGCCAAAATCCCATAGAGCACAAATAAAATATAACTGTACAAGGTCAGAGGACACTACTATATTCAACTCCCCACAACCTCAAGATCCCTTAAATAATGCAAGCTGCTCCTCAGTTCTGAAGCCACACCCTACCAGCTCTTCACTACATCCCAATCCACACTACATAAGGTAGGATGCCATTCCTTTCTGTACTTGAATTGGAATCACTTCATTTATATCATTCATAAATCAACAAAGTGCCCAAAAAAAAAAACTGAGCTGCAACCAACATCTAGCTGGTACAAACTCACCCACAGAATGGTTAGAGCACATAAATACCCACATGCCCACTCAAAACAAGGAATCCAGAAACTCATATCAGTAGCCATAACCAATGACTTCAGACTCCCTGGTCCCATCACAAAAATATAAGCAATAGTACCCCCACAAATATCACCAATTCCATAGTAATGGTCAATAAGGAATTTAACTTGATGAAAATCAAAACAAGAAATTCAAATGAACAATCATAAACATGTAAAAAATTTAAAAAACTCACAAATTATAGATGAGCATAATCAATTCCTGATCAAAGTCCAGGAAAATACAAATAGCTGAATAAAAGGAGAATAGGTAAGATAATTAAAATAGCATTTAATAAAGAGGAAGAAACACTAAATATACTACAAACTGAAATGTAACTGGAAATGAAGAATTAATTAAATCTAATGAAAATCTGAGTGGAAAGACTCATCAACACCATGGATCACAGAGAAGACAGAGCATCAGAGTTGAAGACAAAGTATAGGAATTGGATCATTCAATCAAGAAAATGAGAAATAGTTTGCCTCCTGCAAACACACACAAACAGAGCATACAAAATTTTTGGGAATCCATGAAAAGTCCAAATGTAAGAATTATGATTGTAAAGGGAGAAAATCTCCAGGGAGGAAATACTTTTAAGAAAATTATAAGAGAAAATTCTCCAAATCTTGGGACATACACACTTAGGTACATGAGGCAAACAAAATGCCAAACAGATAGAACAAGAAAATATACATTTCATATCACATTATAATCAAAATATCAGTCACATGTAAAATCAAGCCCACTAGAAAAAAAATTGATTTATCAATGGAAACTTTAAAAGGCAAAATAACTTAAAATAATGTACTTTAGTTTCTGTAAGATGATAAATTGCAGCTCAAACTGCTATACCCAACAAAACTACTCATCATAAATAGAGGAGAAACAAAACCTTACAATAACTTTTTGTAAAAAAGACAAAGCTAAACATCAACCCTCCAGAGAACACCGTAAGGAGAAAAATATCTAAGATGATATAGAAAAAATAAAAAAAAAACTTTAGTGTTTGCTATTTGTTATGCAAAGTAGGACTATGAATACAAAATCAACAACATAATATCAATCCATGCATATCTTTCTAAAATACTTTTAAATATTGGTGGCTTTTAAATATAACTTCTCCAATAAAATGACATTGATTGGATTAGCAAATCGCATTCATTATTTAATTGTTAACAAGAAACATACCTCACTTTCAATGACAGACACTACATTAGAGTATGTGATAATCTCAGTTGTCAACTTCACAATATCTGAAATCATCTGGGAAGACAGTAAGTACCAAGGAGGCAGTGTCTAGATTAGTTTTCCCTGTGAGCATGCTTATGAAATCTTGTTTTTATTATATTAATTGATGTGGGAAACACATCTGACTTGTGGGTGAAATCTGTGCTGTATGAGTGTAGAAAGTGAGTGGAGAGCTAGGGTGCATATATTCTTTTTTCTCTGTTTCTTATGTATGAATATATAATGTCCTATGCTTATGTGACTTCTACACACTAATGAAATAATAACCTGGAACTGTCTACTAAAATAAACATGTTCTCCATAACTTGCAATGATCAGAGTACTTAATCATATCAGACAAAGAAACTGAGAAAATGAAAAGGATGGGAAGGAAGCACTCCACGTGAATGGGAAAAAAAACAGACATTTCTTTTCTAATATCTGAAAAATAATGTTTCTCAATAACCCTCTGCCTCAATGACATTACAGTTCTAAAAATATACACATGAAGCCTTAGTATCCCTAATCCTGTAAGGCAAATACTATTTGACATAAATCCATAGATTTACCTTAAAAATAAAGTAGCTGTGAGGAACTTCAATACCCAATTTTCACCAATGGGTAGGCCATTTAAATAAATTTAAAAAGAAGAGAGAGAAATAAAATGACATCATAGGTCAAATGAACTTAACAGATACATACTGAGTATTCTATCAACAAACTGTAGCATACATATTCTTCCCAGAAGGCAATGGGTGTTTCTCCAATGTGGACAACATATTTAGAAACAAAGAAAAATTACAACAAACAAATATAAATAACTTCTGGTATTCTATCTGACAACATGGAAATAAAATTTGAAAAAGAACCAATTCAAAATATACAAACTCTTGGAGATAAATTAATGAACAATAAAAGAGTCATTGAAGAAATCAAGAGCATACAAAAAAACTTCCTAGAACTAAATGAATATGAAAACAAAACATCCCTCCATTTCTATGATGCAATTGCATTACTAGAAGTTTATCGTTCTGAGTGCCTACATTTTAAAAAAATCAGAGTAAACTCAAACAGCTTATTGATGTACCTTACAATCTTGAAAAATAATAAAAAGAAGTAATCCTAAAGAAGCAGATGGAAAGAAACAATGAATTATGAACATAAATTAATAAAACAGAAACAAAGGCCAAAGAATTAATGAAACCAGGACCTGTGTTTTTAAGAGGATGAAATAGATTGGTAAACTCTAAGACAAATTAAAAAAGAAAAAAAAGGGCTCAAATTAAGAAAATAATGATGAAAGGAGCCAATACACTATAAAACCAAAGTAATTTGTAAATGCATAAGTATTTACATTTTACAAACTTATATTCCGCTAAGTTATGGGTCTTTTTCTGTTTCTGATCCACCAAGGCTAAGCTAGGATGAGATGAATAAATTTAAAAGGCCTTTAAAAAGCAAGGAGATTGATTCATCAACCTGGACCCCAGTCACATCAGGGCCACTGACCCACACATGAACCTCAGTGGCATCATGGAACACTGTGGTAATTCCAAGAGGTCCATTCTAGAAAGTGGACTGTTCCTCATTTTGGGCATCCATCATTGCCCAGAGCTATGGTTATCCTCCTCCTGGGGCAGCTTGTTTTGAGCTTGAGTCTGCATCTCCTTAAGATCCAGGCTGCTACAAACCATCCCATGGACCCCAATGGGCAACAGCATGATATACGATCAACCTCTGCTCTCTCTCACACCCATCACAAATGTCATGTCACCACCCCTCTCCAAAGCACACCCACTGCTCTACTCCTCCATCACTCCCATCTCTTCATCACCTGTTCCCTCCTTGCAGTGGCACCTGCCAGGGCCACTGTCTAGCTTAGTGATTTGCAATTGTTAAGTTGGTGCACAAATCTCTTCAGGCAGTTTCATTGGCACATATATCCTATTCATCAGACTGGAAAACCTATACTTTTAACAATTTCCCAGAAATTGCTTGTGGTGCAGCTCCTAAAAAGTCACTTTCACTAGACTGTGTGGCCCTGATGTGGCTGGAGTCCGGGTTGATTTCTGAGGACTGTTTTATTACCTGACAACCTACGGATGTTCATGGCCTGAATCTATGTCTGTGAGCCAGTCTGCCTCCCCCACCAGACTGATGTAAGTGGCCTGCACTGCTACCTGAGACTTGGTGTTGTTTGGGTCTGGGCTGCTGAAGGGTCAGAAGTCTTGCTACAGCTGGGATCTGAGTTAATATCCATGGCCTGTGTTACCCCTGAAGATCATGTGGATGTTCATGGTCTCTGCTGCAGCCTGAAACCACGTTCATGTTCATGAACAATGCTGTTGCCAGGGGCCATATCCATGTTGGTGGCTTGTACTGCCTCTGGGGCCATGGTGATATCCAGACCTATGTTACTGCTGAGGGCCTAGTCTGGGTCCATGGTCTAACTGCAGCTGGGTATGTGTTGATGTCTGTGATCGTGTTACCACTAAAGGCCACATAGATGTCTGTGGTCTGTGTGTAGCCTGAGGTCATGTTGATGTTTGAGGGCTTTGCCTCTGATGGTCATGGTGATGTCTGGACCAATGATGCTGCCAAGAGCCCTGTCTGGGTCCATGGTCTTACTGCTGCCTGGTCTATGTATTCTTGTCTGTAGCTAGTGTTGCCATCAAAGGCTAGGCAGATGGCCATGAGTCATGTGGATTTCTGTGATCCCAGCTGCACTGGAGGGCCTTGTCTTGTTCTGTGGCTCTACTATAACCAAGAGTCATGTTAGTGGACTGTGTTGACACCAAAAACCATGATGAAGTATATCATCCATGGCCCTGTGGATGATAAAGAGCAAAACAGATACTTTGGTGGTGATTTCAAAGACTGAAGTTGAATAGTTGAGACAGAGGGACTTGGAAGACTTTTGTCACAACCCATACCTCCACCCTAGTCCTTCCCATCAAATAGTAACAACCTAAACAGGAAACCATTGAAGAAAATTCTTAAAAACTGTGATAGGATACTGAAGTCTTAATCCCCACAATAGTTGTCTTCCAGCAGGGGTGCAGGAGGGGAAGGACTTATTTCTATTTAAGGGACAGGCCATTGAGCATTGACCATGCTCCAGTGGGTATATAGATAACACAGACTGGACTATTTTTATGGGCGTGGGTCACAAAGGTTGGGGGGTGTAACAAGGAAGGACTTGAAAACTTATGTGATAGGTGTATATGATATGAAATACCTGAAGAATCCATAAAAAATTATGTTGGAACAGAAAGGATACTTCCTAAATTTAAAAAAAAAGAAAAAGAAAATCACTAAACTAGGTTGTGACTATAAAGAGTGCGTCTTCTGTGGGACAGTGAGATTTCTAGAGCCCATGTAAAATCATGACTGAACTGACTCCTGAAAATTCTCCTCTGACATCTATGTTTTTCATAACACATGCATACCCCAGCACATACATTTATACACATCATACACACAATAAATAATATGTAAAATATTTTAAGCAAATACATATTCTGATCTTCTTTCAAGACTCAATCTAGCCAAGCAACAGATTACAAAGAAAAAAATCTTAATGGTTTCAGATGAGTCTAAATTGCTGTTAAGATTGGTAATGCCTTACACAGATGCATTACCCATTTTAATGAGAAAGAAATGAAGAGAATGTTTTACTTTCTGACTTAGTCACTGCTATTTCTGTCCCAACAGGACCAAGTACAACTAAACTATTCTCAGATAAATTCTATTTGGATGAATGAGAAACACTCAGTTAACACGACAGCAGTGTACAAAAATTATACAGTGGCATAACTGGAAACAGAACCCAACTCTATTCAATAAATACTTAGAGCGGTGTCATTACTTTCAGCAAACTTCAGTTAATGCTCTACTAGTGAGAAAATTGGCTCGTTTAGGTCAAAACTTTGATCAAAGAAGAGATTTTACATTTTTAAATTCTTGTAAGTGTATTCAAAATTAAAGTACCACAGAGACTCCTTTTCCATTTATATGATTATAGATGTAATGGAATGCTGCCACTTCATTCACGCTTTATAGACAGGCCATTTATTAACACTAAATGCGTATAAATTTTTTTCCTTTGTCCCCATATATAGGATTCTGAAGGGGTGATTTTATCTTATTCTTGTGCATTCCTCCAAATTTAACACTGAACCCAAATCCATACTCACAGTATAAGCTTCATCGATATGACTATTCTTCACTCTGATTTTTGCAGTGATGTAACTTCTTGATCTCATGTTAGAGGAGACTGAGAAGATGATCGACAAGCAAGTGTTTTTGGTATGAACATTTCATAAGCTCAGCATCCCTCTCTATGCTGGACTCCCAGACAGATAGAAGCAACCTCATCTACTAACAAGTGCAAAGTTTTACTTTTCTATTCCTTGTCAGCAACAATAAATGACAGACGTGGTGACAGGCACACCATTTCTTTGCTACTGAAAAGCTCTGTGCATAGCAATAGCTATCTTTACTTTTAGCTATTTCTCTAGTAGATGTTTGCAATGACAGCAAAGTGCCACTCCAAGAAGTCTATGTGAAACTAGATTAAGTAAACTATTTCAATTCAATCCAGTTGTTAACATGAAACCTCATTCTACTGGCCTAGGAAAACTTTTGCAACACATTTGATTCTGATCCTAAATTGTATCACTGGATTTAGACATAAATGTTTAATGTATGTACTGTTTAGAGCATTATTTCATGGTTTGGATATGAAATTTTCTCCCCAAGAAGACTTGTGTTGAAAATTCCATTTCTAGGTGATGGAGCTATTGAGAGGGATTAACACTACTCCAGTCACTAGGATACTAACTTTGTAAACTGATTGAAGAGACCAGACTGAATGGAGCATCAAGCAGAAGGTCCACCAGGAGGAAGTTTATCATTGGAGGCATGGCTTTCAAGGGTTTATCTTGGACCATGGCTCTTCCTTTGTTCCTGCCCCTTGCTTTAAGGAAGTGAGCAGTTTTCCTCTGCCATGCCCTGTGTCCAGAGCCTCTACTGTGCTCTTCTGCCACTCCCCAGAATCAATAAACTCAAGTTCAATGGGCTGAAATATCTGAATCTAGGTGGTAAAAGAATTCTTTGCTCTTTGAGTGTTTTTGGACTTTGTCACAGCAATGAAAAGTGAGTCTAACAAATTCAAAAAATAAGTCATCGTTTTCATTTTACTTCTTGAACATAACTTCACAATAACTGGCAATTTGCAAGACAGTACAAAGAAAAAAGGTATGAAAAGGACAGACTTTGAAGGGCATGAAGTTTATTCTTGCCATTCATTGGCCAAGTGAACTTTCATATGCATTGTTTCTCTGATTCACACTACTGTAATGGGTGAGAGCAGCTGTCTTTCCATTGTTGCCAAACAGTGAAGCCCAGGTTACATTTGGCACTTGTTCAGTGAAATGTGATTTCTATTAAAATAAAGGGCACTAAAATGGTGAAAGATGTGGAGGAAAGCGTATCATTATCAAATCCTGGTTTTGCATGTGAGCAATAAAAAAATAAAGGAAGAATATGGTTTTGTGTACAAATAATAAGACAAGGAAAGAGAAGGGTGCATAAGATTTATGAAGCCACTGGGGAGATGCAGAGACTGTTGTACAAGACTAAATGAATCTCCATTTAGCTTATGACGCTCCTATTTAGAGCCTTATAGAAGAAAGCCCTTAGATTCTATTGGTAGAATACTAACATTGTAGTTTTGAGGGTAACAAGTAATAGCAAAATTCATGAAATTATTGCTATTTTAAGACTGACATTAGCATTTGAAAATACTATGGGGGTTGTTAACATCACAGTCTGGGCTCTGACAGTCCTAATAGTATTAGGTGATGTTCAGGATTAGACAGAAGGCAAGAGATGGAGATAACTAAGCAGTCTTGGCCACAGCATAGACCTGGTATGTTGCCTCACATCCAGGTTTTACTTCCAGGTGTTCTGATAAGTTGTCAAAACTGTATGGAATCTCTTTCTTGAAGAGATACAAGTTCCTCCTATGGGCTGGCACCAGGTTTCAGATTTTTCTTCTCTCAAAAAGAAACTTCTGAAGAAATTTCAATTCATTGAGGATCATTGTTTGTATAGTCTGACAGCCAAAGAGAGAGGCATGCTTGGCTCTGTATAGCATCTTCATTACTGCCAAGATAGTTACAATAACAGTAAGGACCTCAAATGTTTTGAGAGAAAGAGGTGGGGAGAAGGAAGAAAAAGACAGGAAGGAAGGAAGGAAATAGTGAAGGAAGGAAGAGAAAGAAAGGAAGGAAGGAAAGAAAGGCCATTCGGATTCAGAATGTATCAGAATTTTTAAGAGTAACCTTGTGAATAGGAAGTCAGTGGAGAAATTATACAAGATAAGAGCAATTTCACCATTGTTTCCAGTGAATCACAGGCACATGAGCATTCCACAAGAGCATTTTCAGATACATACATTCTCTAAAGATTATTTCTACTGATATCTTTTGGAGAAAGTTCCTTAAGATGACTTCCCCTCAAAGGAGACCATGTGTTAACAGCAGGTGGTAGCTTAGCACTATCCCTCTTTGTTAGGCTGTTCCTGTTAGCAAAGAACATGGTGAATAATTCACATTAGAAGCACCTTTCTCTGTACTTCCCTTCTTTGCCCAAACTGAAGTCCTCCAAAAAGAACATCAACATCGTATCATAAGTGCATTCCCTGGGAATCTAACCAATCATGCATACACTAGACACAGGCTTTGTCTCTGTCTGTCACCTGTTCCTCTGAGAGCCTGTTTCATCTCTCCCCAAAGCCATTTCTATTTGCTCTTCCCCCAAAGAAGAGTATCCTTTCCTGTTCTCCCTTGTGACAAAGATGTATAAATTGTTAGATCTTTCAAAACTGTCTGGATTACTCACCATTCTTTTCTATGACGTCCATGCTTAAGTCATCAATATGTATACATATTCTGTTCATCTGTCTGCTGTCACTTTATTTTATGGACTTTACTGAAGGGTAGAGGGAAAGTTTCCCTCTCTTCCCCTACAATGGAGGAAGCTGTACCATCTAGAAAGTGGGAGAATCAATTGGGGGTAATAAAACAAGAATCCCAGGAGATTGGCAAGAAAAGGAGAGAAGGCAGCTTTGCACCAGGCATAGAGGACAGCAAGTCTACAAGCACCAAGAAGAAGACTCAGTGTAGCATCACAACCCCAATTCTGGAGTCATCTTTCTAACTGGATGAAATTGTAGAAGGACACAGAAGGGTCTGTTCCACTTATGTGGATGGAATAAGACAAGGAAGAAGATTTGGCATAAAAGAAGTGAGGTTCCCCACCTGGCATGACAGTCAAGGGAATTCAGATGCAAGCAGCTGGGCATGAGCTATGCAGTGCAAGAGAAGAACCCTACTAGAAAGACTTGTGAAGAAAAATATGGAATTAAAGTCTTTGAACTTATTTTGGAAAATGGTACTGAATGGAATAGAAGATGAAGGAAGAAGAATTATATATATGAAGATATCTAAGCAAAAACAGAAACAAAAATTCACAGGAATCTTTAATTTTAGAATAAATGGAAAAAGGTAAACGTAATCTCATTATGACCTGGCAATAACATTAAGAGTGTAATTCCTGAATGCTGTTTTAGCCCTAGATTGTAATGGATTTTAATAGGTTAATGAAGAAGGTAAGAGTAACAGTTTCAAAGAAAGAAATCTAAATATCCATGTTACCACCTGAAGTCAATTGATAACATTCAAATTAATGAATACAATGATAGACTTATATTCATATAAGTCAGAATTTTGAAGGCTACCTAATGATGTAAAAGTGCTTGGATCTCTAGAGGAAGGCTGCAGGAGCAACACAGATTCATTCTATTTAATCCTTATATTTTATTACTTAAGGTTTTAAGCCATTATGCATGAATTTATTTGATAGAATAGAATTCAATTAAAATCTTAATGATGCAGCCTAAGCCTCTTTGATGATATCAGGCTGACTTCTCTGGGTGTCACACATCTGCTTTCATAATGCCTATTTGTTTTCACATTTTGTCTCAAGTAGCAATGGGCTGAAACATGCTCATGAAGTTACTGCTGCTCAGAGAGCCCCATTCCATAATATGAAGTTGATGGAAATATACAGGATAAGGTACTCTTGAAAACTCTCTACATAAAGAATTTCTGTCTTTTCTCTGAGAACAGGAGGCTGCCTAGCAACCACTATCCTGCAAAGGGAGGAGCAAGCAGGCCACAGATTGCCATTCCTGTGCTTAGGTATGGGATTCAGCTTAAGGAAAGAAAAGCTCACATATTTTAGCTTGGAATCCTGTCACTTTCCCAAAATCTTCCTTTAAAATGCATTTGAGGAGAAACAAGTTCCTTAAAGTGCCTTTAGTGTGTAAACATTCTTTTTTCTCTAAGTCTGTTAATAATTTTAAAATAGCATGCATAAACAAGGTGAAACAAAAAGCTGGTAATGGGAAGCACACACTAAAAGCTAAGGCCGAGTGGGTCCTATTGTATTTCAGTGCAGTCTGATTCTTGTGTTATCCTTTCCGCTTGGGTAAAAGGATTGTACTCAGCTTGGACTTAGTCATGCTGCAGATCGCTTGTCTGAAATTTTGCATTTCTGTGATCAGAATGAAAGATGTGTTTGAAATTTATTGGGAAAGTGGGTGTATGAAAGGCTTTCAGTGCTTTGAGCTTATTTCTCTTTTGTTATGATTTGTAAAGAGCTTTGGAAACAAAGTGCAAAAATCTTGTAGGAGTGTCAGGATCAAAGCTCTGGTTCTGGTAGGGGCAGGATCCCATCCCAATTATCACACTCCATTAATTCCTTGGGAAGAATAAACCAGGACTGTTTTTCTTTCTTACAGAAATGAAACATGAAAGGAATGTTTTTGACACCCCTCCCCGAACTTCAGGCATCTGATAACTAATAAAAATCCATTAAAAAATTTAAAATTAATGTCTCTTCATCTACAAAGTCAGTTGCAGTTTAATCAGTTCAACCCACATCCCCATCACTCCCCTTGGCACCCCCACCCACAGCTGGGCTGAGTCAGATTAGACTGCATTCATAAAATATCTTGGGGTGTACTTGTTCTAAGTCTTTGGATAGATCATTTTCCAAAGCTATCTGGATTTTTTTCCCCTGAGAACTCAGCAATGATGCTGTATTTTCTTGGTGGCACAGATATGTATCTTCAATGAAGCACAACTCTGACATGTCATGGGTCTCTGGAAAAAAAAAATCTGATTAGGGCAGAAGTTAACTCCTGGTTTCAATTCTGAAAAATACTCCTCTCGCCGTTACATCAAAGTATATTGTGAACCTATGGTGGAAACGTTATAGAGTGAAATATAATAGCATACAGAACATGAGAGCTGTGAACAGCTAGGGTTAACGATAAGATGCACTCTGCAAGCCCTAGTTCTTCCTTTCGAATCTTAAGGGTAATTAGGATATCAGTACTTTTGATCCACTAGCTGAGAATTCAGATATCCAAGGAGCACCACTGCTGGGGGAAGGTGAGCATGTGACCTTTTGTCAGGACAAGAATGGATAAGCAACTCAGCTTCCCTGTAACTGGATGGCTATTCAGAGTTTGGTAGAAGTTGGCACCTGGGAGCAAGGAAAATGAGCACCAGCTGGAACATTTAAGACGTGTCCTAGCTTTTCATTTCCAATAAAGGATACAATTACTTTCCCCTTGGCAGAAACGGCATCTCTAAGCTAGTCATTACTAGAGGTTTTGCCTCCTGAGACTCCTCCTCGCTATTGTACAGCAAGCAGCAGGCTCCTTATTAAACTGTGACCCTCAATCTGAGAGAGTGAACGCACCTCCTGGCAGCCCTTCCTTTTCCCAGCATTCTGCTCACCTCAGTGGGGATCCCCAATAATAAATCAGTCTATGCACTGAACTGCCAAGGTGAAGAATAAACCACAATAACTCTCCTACAATACAAGGAGCTCTCGATTCATAGGAGATTTTTAATCACAGTGGAAAGGCAAGGGTGTTAATGAGGTCTATAAATTAAGTTAAAAGAGGATAATTATATCCTATGTTGTAATAAAGACTGGGGTGGCCAAATCATTAAGGCACACTAAACACTTTCTTAGATTATGAAAATAAATTGCATAAAAATATTACTATAAACAAGGGGCTCATTTGTTGTTGTTCATATTAATTATGGAATGGAGGCTACAATTGCTGCCAGTGGGTACTCTGAGCCGATGAATAGCCTTGCCCTTTGGATATGGCTAGTAGTTAAGAGGTAGTATTGTCTCATAGCATTATGAGCTGCTTCTATCAGAATCCTGGACCTCAGTCCACAAAATTATAGTGGATTCCTCTTGCTTGGTTAAATATATCTACTTTTTTCATTGTTTTATTTTATTTTTAAAAATTGTCATGCATATATATCATAGATTGATCTTATTTCCCTGCACATACCCTACTTTCTCTTCTCTCACCCAGTTCCCCCACCTTGTGCTAGATATTTTCCCTTCTACTTTCCTGCAATATACACATATTACAGAAAATCTAAATATATATATTTAAATAATGTAACATAATATACAGTAACATAAATAAATATTTTAAATTATATATACACACATATACATACATATACATATATATGATATACATGCATATATATATATATATATATATGATTTTATGTGTATATATAACATCTAGGAACCACAAATGGTCTTTCTGAGGGTGGCTTCATTCACTTAGTATGATTATCTCCAACTGCATCTATTTTACTGGAAATGAAACAACTTCATGTTTTTCTGAAAAAATTCTGGTGTGTGTGTGTAGAATCAAATCATGTTTTATTTATTAACCTCTGTTGTTAGATTCTATAACTGAACAATTAAGAACAATGCTGTAGTATTCATGATTTGGTATGCAAGTACCTCTGTGTCATAGGATTCAGAGTCCAAATAAATTCCCAAGAGTGGAATTATTGGATCCTAGGAAAGATCTGATTTTAGTTTTATTGAGGAACAACCCTGCTGACATCCAAAGTAGCTGAACAAGTATACATTGCCACCACAGTATGTAAGATTTCTCTTTTGTCTTAAGTCCTCACTACAATTTGTTATCTGATTTCTTAATCCCTCTCATTCTGAATGGGGTGAGTCCAAATTTCAATTTAGTTTTGATTTGCATGTCTCTGTTGCCTATTTGTATTGGCCATTTGTATTTCATTTTTCTAGAACTGTCTTATCTGTTCATTTCATTTGTCCATCTATTGTTTTGGCTGCTTGATTTCTTATTTAATTTATTGAATGATCCATATATTCCAAATACAGATCCTCTATCATAGGTATAACTAGCAGAGACTTTTCTCCCACTTTAAAATATGTCTTTTTACTTCATTAATTCTTTTGTTTTCTGCACAAAAGACTTATAATTTCATGAAGTCCTGTTTGTTGATTGTTGGCATTACTTCCACTACAAGAGTCATATTTGGAATTCTTTTCCTACTCCTTTGTTGTGCCTAATTCACCTTTTTGCATAATTTCCTTTCTAACACTTTTTGAATTTCAGGCTTGTATTATAGTCTGTGATCTCTTTGAAATAGAATTATTTTAAATAATCAGTTCTTTGAGCATGTCACATGTTGTGTTTTTATTGTATTCACTTCCTCCACCTTTCCCTTTACCACCCAGTTTTGAGATCACTCCTACTCTTTTTGTCCTTTTCTTGCTCCATGAAGTCCCGTTTTTGTTTCCCAGCTAGTCTTGGGATTGGAGCTGGCTCTGATGTGTAGTCAGCCAACCAAGGGTCACATTATTAAAAACAGCCAAACAAACAGCAGAAAGACCCTCCCAGCAGCCACTAAATGCTAACAGCTCCTCAGGGAGTGGTGGCACTACACCCACCTCCTGCTGCCCCCTCCCTGCTGGGATCTTGTCTTTCAAGTCTTTGCAGGCTGTCCCAATCATTGGGAGTTCCTATGCCGGGTTTCCTTGCACTTATCCATCACCTCTGGCTCTTGAAGTTTACTGTGGTGCAGAGCAGGAGAGACTATCCGTATCCTGAAAGAACATATTTAAATAAAGTAAAGGTTAAATACGTCAAAGCCACAAACCAGTGAACATTAGAGTGAACTGTGTGACCCAGTCATACCCTTTGGAGCAGCGAGGGAACACAGCAAGGGAGACGGGCATATACTTCTTTAAAGGGTCTTTGCTATAACTGATATTTTCTTTATTAGCTGGCTTTTGTTTTGTTACACTCTGAGATCAAGTGCAGGAATTTTTGTCTATCATAATTAAACATAATTTTCAATATGTAGATTTTGCTTCAATTCTTTTTCCTTAAGAACCCCACCATTTCAACAAAGCCTGGTCATGCACTAATTGTAAACATCAATAATTTTTTGGGAATGTTTTCCAGAAACAAATGAACTTAGACACATCTTCATAATTAAATTAAGGATGGAGCCTTGAAGAAACTTCTTAACCTCTTTCCTATTAGTTTCTACTAATCATAGAATTAGCAAGATGACTTTTCAGCCCACATATTTCCATGGAAATTGGCTTACTCTAAATAAACTGAAAGAGTGCCAAAAATCAATATAGCTTATGTTTCTAGCAGCTTGCTCGTGTTCTGCTGATGATATTATACTTTATTTTGTTTTAAATAAGATTTTCCTTGCAGAATTGGTCATCAGTATTAGAACTGCAGAAAAGATTTCTGACAGAGGCTTCTGTACCAGTCTAATGAAGAAACAATAATAAAAATCACTATAAACTATCACTCACTTCAGAGTGAAGTAGTATATTTAAAATGTTACAGATACTCCATCGTATTGGTAGTGTTACTTGCTCATTGGCTGAGAAGGCACTGTCTAATCAAATCTACACCTGATCCTGTAACTTGAGGAGGCCCAGGAGTGGAGTAAGATATGGGGGTGGGGGGAGATGCTCTGTATGTGTCTCAATGTTCCCACCCATGAGTAGAGGCTCAATAACAGTTGCTGCTACTCAGAAATCAGAACAACTGTAGTGCCCAGGTGTTACTGAACGATGCTGATACATTTTCCTCACAGTAGGCAGCAATACACCAGCAGGGACTAGAAATATTGCTCCTATACCCTTTTCATGGAAGAAAAACAGATGCTGAGTTAAACAAAAATGAAACAAAGCAAATATTACCTCCATAAAAGACGCTATCCAGCTGGACTGCCCATATCTTTTTCCCTTTCCAGCTTGGCTTGGTAAAAAATGGACCATGGGCAGATAGAGTCCCTAAGAGGGAAGAGTAACAGCATTGAACAATGCAGACAGGGAACACTCGGCTTGCATGGAAAATGACTCATATAAGCAAACAGAAGATATGATTTAGAAAAGTATATATATATATATATATATATATATATACATATATATATATATATACATACATATATATATACATATATATATATGAGAAATACACTCACTGCTGCTTTTATTGCTAACTTCAATCAACAACCTGTTTCAATGCACACTATGTGGATCTCAAACAGCACCCCAGCTTCTGTGCTATGCATACAACCTCTCCAGGCTGAGCTTCAGCCACCCCTCTCTGCGAGCCTCATTTGACAATGTCTCCAATGAGGGAACATTAGGGGTAGCATAGGATTGTGTGGATCTTCTTTTTCTAAAATAAATATATATGTATGTATGTATATACATATATATATATATTTCTAAATATGTTTAAATGTCACCATATTAATCTGAAATTATTTGGATATCATTTGCTTCAGGTTTCCATCAAAATACCACAGAAAATGGAACAGCCCTCACAAGGGTTTAGCCTGTATCCCTTTCCATCGCATTATAACTCCAGAAAGTGGAAGGGAGAATAATTGCTTTTAGGAATTTTCTTAGGAGTTAATGTACCACTACAAAGCATTGTGATTTTAGGCTTATAAACAGTGTCTACATTTTCTTTAGTGGTATAATCACTGGCAGGAAACAAAAAATCTTGGAGACCATTCCTTACTCAGGATCCTGTAAGAACCCCCCTAAAACACAATGGATCCCACACACAGAAGGACATAAAAATAGTAAGGGTAATGGTCATTGTGAGAAGACAAAAGAGGGCAATGGGGGTGAACATGATAACAATACTGTGTATACAAAGATACATAATGGCATAATGAAAATCATTATTATTTATAATTAATACATGCCAATCAAAGCAGTCTCTAAAATTTTAAGAAACAGGCAAAATATGAATCTTAGACCAATAACAGTTGGTCAATACTTAGACTCTTTAAATGTTGCATTTTTTGTCACACAACCTGTATTTGTCAGAATCGTCACTTTGTCTTTTCTTGTGTTTCAGTCACTGCTGTTTCCAATCTGGCTATAGATGAGATATGACCCACATCCATAGAGGAACTAGCAAATGTGTATAACAAATACTTAGGGATTAATGATATAAACTATAATTACCCCATCCTCTACATTTACCTGAACATACCTATATTTATAGAAGAGTTATGATTTTCCACTGTTTCTTAATTCTTTTCAGATTGTTAAGTGTAAAATGCATCAATGATGTTCTTAAATTAATTTCAATTTTTCTATGTTTCAAAACCCTTTCTTGAATGGTGATGATTCATTGTCTTTAATTTTAGGCCCATGCATGCTCTTAGTTTGATGATTTGTAGATCAAACATTGTATTCTTTGTTCAGTTGGACTTTAATACTTCAGAGGAAACAATGCAGGTCTCATTGCACACATTTCATGTCTAGTGACATCCTAGCATCTGTTTAATTTCCATTTTAAAAAGCCTACTATCATTTTAATTCCCCGGGGGCCTAGATTTATCACTTCAGAAATCCTGGCAATCTTTCCTACCAGTGGAGTTGCCTGCTGGACTCAAGTCAAGAGATGCCCCAACAATTCATTTTCAGTATAAAAACAAATGAGAACCAATGTACTTTAAGCACAGAGAAGCTCCAGACAGCACCCAGCTCATCTTGCACAGGATTCAAAATGAACATATCACACATTGGTCTCTTATTGCCTCTTATAGGAATTTTATTTGTTACTAGCCTGAAGCAATACACTCACTGCTGCTTTTATTGCTAACTTCAATCAACAACCTGTTTCAATGCACACTATGTGGATCTCAAACAGCACCCCAGCTTCTGTGCTATGCATACAACCTCTCCAGGCTGAGCTTCAGCCACCCCTCTCTGCGAGCCTCATTTGACAATGTCTCCAATGAGGGAACATTAGGGGTAGCATAGGACTGTGTGGCCCTCGCCTGTTCTCAAAGTTTTCTTGGGAAGTTTCAGATGTTTCCCTGAGCTAACAAAGATTCTGTGGAAGCACTGGGATAATTACACATAAAATTGGACTGAACACATCTTTCTTCTCACTTTAGGAAGAAAGAAGCTTAAATTCAGAATGCTTTCTGCACTCTCGCCTATCTACATCCACATGTGTCTTCTATAGTCTGCATCCCTGCCCACTTTCAGTGCACAAGGGGAACCTTGAAGTGCCTAGTGCATGCTTCAAAGGCATTTTACCCAACGCCAACACATTTCATTTTTATTGGCTCAAATCCCAATGATTGCATTTGCAATTTAATTAAGGTGGGTTTATTTTTAGAGTTTGCTTTGAAGGACTGGTAGGAAAGAGGCAGGTTGTTTCCTCTCACTACCTAGGAGGGGAAAACACACATGCACACAACAAATCAAAGCTTGAAAATTATTAAGAGAAAGCAGAGAGGCAGGTGATCCTAGAATTAAGCACTGCTTCAGATTTCACTCTGATTGCCATGATTTGGATGAAGTACAAACAATACGTTTTTGTTGTTTTCTCTTTCATTTTAACCCTTTACTGCCTTTCTTGGGAATATTTTATATTGAACAAAAGGGGGGATATTAGAGAGATGGCTCAGTAGTTAAGATCAGTTGCTTCTCTCACCACAAAGGACCTAGATTCAGTTCCAGGCACCTATGTGGCAGCTCACAACCACTGGTTCACCCAGTTCTGTGGAATCTCGTGCCCTCTTCTTGCTTCCATGGGCACTGCCTGCATGTGGTACACTTATACACATACAACCATAACACTCACACACATAAAATAAAATGAAATTACTATATGTGTGTATGTATGTACACATATATTTAACAATAATAATTAAAGAAGAGTCCATGCATTTGAAAGGGAATAAGGGAGGCACTAGAAGAGTTGGAAAGAGAGAGAGAGAGAGGTGGGTGGAATGATTTCAATATGTTACTTTTATATGAACTTCTCAAAAGAAGTCGATGGAAAGCTTCGGAGAGAGGACAGTCTGACCATGGAATGCAACATGAATCAGAGTTTTGCTGCTTCTGCAAACAGTCATTTTCCTCTCTTTTCATCTAATGAGTGTATACTCTTTCAAGACCTCAATTGTTTTCCATTCAAATGAGAATCTTTTCATTGTAGCCACTACTCTATAAATTACAATCCTTTGTCCTTTTTACAAAGGCAATTTGACAAATCACAGAAGAGATTTGCTGAGATATTTTTTGGCAGTCCTGAAATTAAAACAATTAGGCAGCACCCAGTTCTGATTAATGGTGAGTATGGCTATTTGGGCTGGCCTAAGAGAAAACCAATTAAGTGTCTAGTAGAGGTGATAATGAATCTCTTCCCCTGAATTCATCTAAGAAGCCCTTCCATATATGCTCAACCTCTGTTTTAATGCCAGGCTATGTGTGTGGGGTTTTCATACACTATGAGCCTCTTCTAGCCCCTGGGGAAATTCATGGGACAAATTCACAGACATCTATTTCTAGTATTCTCTGCCAGCCATATTAAGCTCAGTGGGAGACTTTGCCTCCAAAGCTAGGTGTATCACAGTTATCACTTTTATCACAAGATGCAGAGAAACTCACCACTATCAGGCCACAGTTCCTCACAGTAGAGTGAAGGCTGGTATATGATAAGTTCTGTGGCCATCAGTGACTACAGTATACATTTACATGAACAGAGCACATTGAGTTTTATTATCCTATTATAAGATATACAGAATTTGAAAGTTAAAAACATTTTCAGAGAAACTTGTCATTCTTGCTAGAGTGTGCATCCAAAGATGTTGTCAACATAACACCAACCAAGGTTTCGTTGGACATATATCAAAGAATATATGCTGGGAAAGCTGCAAGGTAGCCATTGAGAGAAAGATCTTCCTAAATTTATAAACTCTCATCTAGGAATGTATAATAATCTGAGGAATCTTAATGAAAGAAGCTTGAAAAATTGATGCTTCTTTAGGTTTCCATGAAGTATTCCATATTTTAATAATAATTCTTGATGAACTCGGTATTGACTTTGACCCTGTGTAACAGAAAAAAAATAACACAAGATTCCAAATATTTGATTCACTGCTATAGTTTTCATCAACAGAGATATATATGTCAATAGGAAACAGATCTGAAATCAGTAAGCAGCCATAGTCCTACCAAACTATGACACATATGAATCACAATGACCAGTGTGGTATGGTTAACCTAAGGATGCAGAAGGGGCACATACATATACCTTAGAATTAGCCAAAGGCTCTCTACTTGGAATAAGACCTGATCTACAAGAGGGAAACCATGCTTAGTAGTGGAAACCCAGCCAGCTACCCAGGGGGGATGAAGCCATGGATCTTAGGGAGGAACCCCAACTCCACTTTGCTAAACCAGCATCATTTAACATTACAAACATTTTTCTTTATACCCACAGATAAGTGTAGATCTCACTTCTCATCAAGGAAACTTCTCTTTGCAACAAAGTCCATTACAAAAAAAATACAATCTACAATTGATAAAAATGCTAAAATGGTGGAAGCCAGTCCCAAGGGTTACATTTACAATATAGCTCCCATATCTAAGGTGCCGTAATGACTGCAGAAGAGGCGGCAGAAAGACTTTTAGAGACAAAGGGTGTTAGAGCCAAACTCCCTGAGAGTTTGCTGTGAGGTTGTGGCTGTTAGGACTGTCAGAGGCTACACCCATAAAATCTCAGCAGCATGGCTATCTAAATATGAGATGAATGAGTATAACAACAAGTGTGCTAAAAATGGACAGGAAAAACCCAACAGGTCTCAGTGCTACACAAAGAACTACATAGGCCACTAAGGAATGCTGTGAAAGGGAGAAATGGTCTTCCTCAGGGAAAAGTAGACCAACTGGTTATCCAACATCAAAAAGCACTGAAAACATACATACAAGTAATATTATACAGACTGAGTCATTTGTGTTTAAATATTTATGCATATATATGCATAGTATATATAATGTATGTATTATATATTTGGGAATATGTATATACACATGAATACATGTGTATTTAGGAATAGGTAGATAGATAGATAGATAGATAGATAGATAGATAGATAGATAGATAGATAGATAGACAAAATAAAAATGAATGAAAAAAACAGGGCATGAATATGAAGGAGAGCAAGAAGTGGTAAATGGGAGTGTTTGGAGGAAAAAGGGAGAATGGAAAATATTATGAAATTAAATCATAAAAATTAAAAAGGTCATTAATAATGAAAATATTTACAAATTAATGTGTTGAAGTTGTCTAGAGACAAAGAATTAATGCTGAATTATTAAAATCTAGTATCAGTTATCAAAACAGTGATCACACACACACATATATGTACACACACACACACATATATGTACATACACACACACACACACACACACACACACACACACACACACACACACACACATCTATATATAGAGAGAGATTTCTCTATATAGCCTTGGCCGTCCTTGAGCTTGCTTTGTAGACCAGGCTGGCCTCAGACTCAGATGTGCCTGCCTCTGTTTCCATGCATGGTTAATGGTGGTCATTTTAAAACACGAATAACTTTTTATTTACTAAATTTATTTTAATGTAAAACCAATTTCTCATTAAAATGGATTATATTGGGGTCAGCCAGACTGTAAACCAGGAAGGAACAGTAAATAAGCATTAGAACCAGAGTCGATCCAGAAATTCCTAGTAAGAAAGAACTAACACCTAAAAGTTGCTTCCTTTCCACACATACATGGCATGTGCATATTTACAGTCACACATATCTCATACACACACAAATAAAATTTTATGAAATAGAATGCAGGAATTATTTATATACCTATTGCTTCTCAAGAAAAAGAGTGTTGTCAACCAAGTTGAGGGAATTAAACTAACCAGAAGGAAGCAAATTGACTCATCATATCAGATGTTAAACATTTGATATGTTTAATGTACATTCAAGATATAAGCATGTGGGCAGCATGGCAGTAGCTAGTTTTTTTACAACTGTTCATTTAATTGTTGTTGTGAAAAAGAAAACTTACAACTAATGACTGGCAAAACAAGCAGTTAATATTACAAAAGCAACGAAGAATAATTTACATTTTAAATTTTTCTAGGATACCAACTCATTCTTGTACTGATTATATGTACTGATTATATGTCTGTGTCCCTCAGATTTAACGATGAAAGTCACTGACATATTTCAATACTTTGCAAAATTTTCCTGTAACGATTTCTATTATATTTTACCAAATTATGGGTTGATTGCTGGCATACATATATGTGAAGATGTATGTGATAATATCTGGTTCCCTTCTCCATAGATAGCCGAGCTTCTTTACCTTGCAAGTGTGCATGCCCCTGGCATGAACAGCTTCCACTTATGACTTGGACAGTTGTGAGTTACTTTATGCTTGCATCACCTGTATCCCTGTTCTCCTTGGACCGCCAGTGCTTGCTGCTCCTGAGGCTGTCTCTTCAATCTTTCTTGCCACTTCCATATCATTTCCACATCCTGTGGCTTGAATGATAATTTTCAGGTTCAATTTTGATACTATTTCTTTAAAAAGACCTTTCATTGTTTTCGCGTTAATAATAAGAAAAGGACAAAACGTAGTATGTAGTATGTATCTTTTTAGTAGGAATGCGAACTTATTATTTCTTCACTGCCATAATCATTTTGTACTTTCCAAGGTATCTTCTATTTTCCTCCTACATTTGCCTTTTGTTTTTCATATTGCTTTGGGTCATAGGGATATATCCATGTCCACTGTTAATGATGTTATTTTCATTCAGTATTTGAATTCTCAGGCCACCCTGGAGTTCTGATCAATCACTGGTTCCTTAAAGAAATTTTCTCTGAAGAGCTCAAATTTGATTAATGACTTGCTTCAGGTTTGCATGTATTTCCATTTCAGCTTTTTAAGAAGGTGGTTTATGGAAAAAAAAAAACAACAATTGATTCTTCTACAACAAATCAGCTACATAATTGATCTATTATTATTCCCATTTTGCTCTTGTACTTTACCTCATACAAATCACAGAGATGACACTGGAAAGGCTACTGAGGATAGCCCTTCTGACACTCATGCTTCTAGAAGAACAGATTGCCAACATCTTGGGTGTCAAATAAATATTTAAATTATATTTGCTGATTAGAAAGTGTCTTACTGTGCGTGCGCGCGCGCGCACGCGCGCGCGTGTGTGTGTGTGTGTGTGTGTGTGTGTGTGTGTGTGTGTGTGTTTGTCCTATATGCATGTGAGTACACTAGCTATGCTTACCCATGCATGTATATGAAGAGGCCAAAGGAACATGTCAGGTGTATTCCTCTATGAATCTCTGCATTATTGCATTGATACAGGCTCTGTTCCTGAAACAAAAGTTTACAGTTTCAACTAGCTAGGCTGGATAACAAGTGCCCAGCACCTCCCTGCCCCTGATTACTTAGCCAGTAGTGCTGGAGTGACAGGCACATGGAGCCATTTCCAAATTTTTATACAGATGCTGGAGATTCAAAATTAGGCCCTCATGCTTTCACACTTACCCACTGAGCCATCTCCCACGATGTTTCGTCTATAAAATTATACATTCCCAGTCTTAAATGTCATGGCCATCCAGGGACATATCATCCACAACAAAAATAATGTGTCTTCATAATAACCTCCCTATATCATTTCTCTGACTCCCACATTTGAGAAGATGTCTGAAATATTATATAAATCACCATTTGACTTCTCAATTAAGTCACTTTAATTTTAATTAATTTTTATACCTGAACATAATAGAGGGAGCTCTTACACACCCTGATCTGGGTTTGACGTATTGTGAGCATATTATATTAATCTGCAACATTTGTAAGAACCAATGAAGCAGTAGATATCTTTTCTAACAAAAGTCTATGATGTATTCATAATTTACCTTTACTTTCTATTCCATCTATGCTCCAGGATACTGCCTCAGATGTTGCTTTTCCAACAGTCATGATGTGTCTTTGCACTCCCCTAGAGTGAGAGCTTCAGGTTACTCTTGCTCTAGGTGTCTGATGAGTGTTCCATGCTCCAGATCAATCGAAGGAGCCCTGAGTCCTCTCACTAGACGGTGTATAGAACCCAGTGTTTGGATCCAAAGTATAATTTATATCAATGGGCCATTTTTTTTTTGGTGGTCAGTGATCTAATAGAACAGAGAAATGCTTGGCTTTGTGAATACTAAACTACCCCATGAGTGTAAAAGAATCTATAAGGATTTTTGTATGCATCCTTACATCTTCAGATTAATCACAACACAAAAGCATAACGATTTATTTGACAATAATCCAGCAATTCACTGATTAATCTAGATTTGTCAGATTGTCTATAAAGTCCTTACTCTTAACAGTAAAAAAAAAGCCTACCATCTGCCAGTTGTTTACCTAATTGTTTTTTTTGTTGTTGTTGTTGTTAATATGTTAATATTCGAATCATTAACTGGGTTTCCAACAAAAAAAGTTTCATCCACTCAAGGATAAAATTTTTGTTTAGTTTAGTCTCATTTCAAAATTACTTGAGTCAGATATTCTTCTCTCATTCCTTTCGTGCATTAAAATGCATTTTCATTCTTTGCTCACAGTTTGGATTTCATTCTAAACTTGCACAACCTACTAAATATTTTTATTTGAATTTCATATAATAAAATACAATCATTGTGCTGGAATGTTCTGTGGGTTTTGTCTAGTTCATAACATCAACCCTGCATTCACCATTATATTCTCACATAAAACCAAAAACCAACCTGTGTTCTGCTGTTTACTTTTGTCAACACCTGCAGCCAGTGGCTTTTTACTGTCAGAATAATTTTTTTTTTTATAGCACACTATGTAAGTTAAGTGACATTTCCTTGTATAAGCAATAAAATTATGGGTTTTTTTCATTAAGCAATATATTTTTAGGGTTCATCCATGAGGACCAGGAAAATGGCTCATCAGGTAAAGGTGTTTGCCACCAAGTCTGATCCACATCCAATCCCCAGAACCCAGATGGTAGAAAAGAGAGAACTCACTTCTGAAAATTGTTCCCTGACTTCCATATGCTTGCATTTGTACACACACACACACACACACACACACACACACACACACACGTAGTATAATTATTAAAATAGATGCCATAAATTTGAGAAAACCAAGGGAAGTGCATGAAGGGTTGGAAGGAGGAAAGGGAAAGAGAAGGGGGAAGTTTTGTAATTAGATCATAATTTCAAACAATAGAAATATTGCTGTAAGAAATTTGAACCAGGGTTTCACTATCTAGCACAGGATAGAAAATCTCTGCAAAAAGATTGCTACGATTAAAGGTATGTGCCAATATGCCTGACCATAAAATACTTATTTATTTTTTTAAAGTTTCGCTCGTGTTTAGTTAACGACTTGAGTCAGTTTGCTGCTGCAATGGAATGTCACAGGCTAGGTAATTTGTACAGAGAGAAATTTGTTTCTTACTATTCTGACAGTTAAGAGGCCCATGAGCAAGATCTCAGCATGTGTTCAGGGACTTCATCCTGCCTCACCAGTGACAAGATAGAATGTGTGAGAGGGTGTAAGGCCTCCCTTGGGTAGTCAACAAGGTCGGGCCTCTCAAGTTGAGGCAGGGCCTAGCCCCTCCCCCCTGCATGAAGCCTGAGCAAAACATCCCACCATAGGGAATGGGCTCCCAAAAGCCAGTTCATGCTCTTGGTATATAAGTCCTGGTCCCACTGCCAGGGCTCCCCAAGACTCACAGCTGTCACCCACATTCAGAGGGCTTAGTTTGATTTCATGCAGGTTCCCCAGCTGTCATCCCAGAGTCCCTTAGCTTCCACTAACTCGAGAGTGGATGGGGGTGGATGGGGGTGAGATGGGGAGGAGGTGTAGGGGACAGGAGAAGGGGAGGGAGGGAGGGAGAACTGGGGAAGGTATGTAAAATGAAAAAAAAAAGTTAAATAAAAAAAAAGAATGTGTGAGAGGCAATGCTTAGAACAAATACACTCTCTCAGGAGCTAACACAGCTCCTCAGTACAGGAGTAACTGATTTAGGATGACAGGCCCGACCACGTTTAAAAAGTCAATCTCTCTGCTCTGTCCCCAGGCCAATCCTTGTCAACATGATCTTCTGAGAGAATTCCAATCCCTATCCCACTGAACATGCATTTTTTTTTTCAATTTATTCTTTGAGTTGTACCTCTTTTTATTCAATTCCCCACAATCCAGGCATTTGATACAACCCCAATTAAAACTACTTTAGGTGTTTCCAAAGTGGGCAGTTATAAACGGTGCTGTGGGAGGTCTGTACACCATGAATATGTGTTGCTCTGATTGGCTGATAAACAAAGCTGCATTGGCCTATGGCAGGGTAGGATGGAGCCTGGCGGGAAAATCCAAGAGAGAGAGTGAGAAGAAAAAGAAGAGAGGGAGGAGATGCCGAACATTACATGTTCCAAGGAGCAACATATAATGGGACCTAGGTCAAGCCACGGAACAAGGGGCAATATGTAGATAAATAGAAATGGGTTAATTGAAGATGAAAGAGCTAGCTAACAAGAAGCCTACCATAGGCCATACAGTTGGTAATTAATATAGCCTCTGAGCGATTATTTTCTAAGTGGCGGCAGGACTGTGGAGCCAGGTGGGACCAGAGAAACTTCCGGCTACAAAATGGAGCATATGTTCACAGGTTCCTATGGGAATGAAAGTTACCAAAAAAAAAAGCTGGTTAAATATCAGAAAAAGATTCAATATTGGACTTTTTGGTGTGAGTTTTTCTTCATGGAAAGTCACTAGTAACTCATGGGAATTTAAGTGTTTCTGAAATTTCCCCACAAACTGACATCTATTTCTGAGTTTCAAACATCCTAAAAAGTGTATAATGTTATCTAATTGTACAGATTACTCCTAAAACAGCAATCAAGTGTTCTCATATCAAGACACGTTCTATTCCTGGTTTTATGCATTCTTGTGTCCACTTGCAGCTGTCACCTCCCCACCACCACCACCACCACCACCACCGCCACCACCCACCCCGCACCCCACCCCCGCCGTCCTAGGAACCAAACACAACACTTTGGGCATGATAGACAAGGACTTACCCACGGAGTAAAGCTTTCTGATGTCTGGCTATTTTTTATTTGTTTTGTTTTGTATTGTTGTTTTTTTGTTATGTTTTTTGTTGTTGTTTGTTTGTTTGTTTGTTTGTTTTGAGACAAGGTTTCTCTGTGTAGTTTTGAAGCCTGTCCTGGATCTCGCTCTGTAGAACAGGCTGGCCTCGAACTCACAGAGATCTGCCTGGCTCTGCCTCCCTAGTGCTGGGATTAAAGGCGTGCGCCACTACCATCTGGTATGTGTGGCTATTTTTAAGTGAGTGATTTATTGACCTAGTTTCAGGTATTTGAACCCTAACTCTTGGTACATTTGGATATAAACTTTTGTCAGAATTACAGTTTGTAAATATCTTTTGCCTTTCGTTTTGTAAATGCTGGTCTGTTAGAGGAAACTATAAAATAAGTCTGGTGATAACTACAAAATATAAATATTTTAATTAAATTTACACTGGATCTACAGATCAAGATGTGACAAACTGGCATGCACTTTGGGTACCCATTTCTTTCTATGACAAAATCCCTGAAGGAGTGCAATTAAGTGGACCATGGATTTATTTTGGCTCACAATTTGAGAAGCTACTGTCCAGGATCACCTTTTCCCCTTGCTTTTAGTACTTTAGTGAGGTAGAATTCAGGTGGAAGAGGAAGGGGCTGGGTCTAATCATGCCTTTCTAGGGTGTGTCCCCACTGATATATCTCTTTCAGCTAGGCTCCACCCTGGGAACTACATTTCCCAGAAGCAGTTATTATATGAGGGCCGAGTATCCAACACTTGAGCTTCTGAGATACTTTTAAAATCCAAAGCATAGCAGCATGTTAAAAATGCTGAATTTTTAAATATCTGAACATGAATATATTTCCTCTTACATGGATTCTCTTATCATCCCTTTATTTTTTTGCAGTTTAACATGTATATACTATATAGCTTTATGAATCAATGTAGTTCTTTCCATAAGTGGATTAAGTAAGGAAAAAATATGCCCAGAAAGAGCATTTGATGAAATTCAACTCTTACTCAGAATTAAAAATTCTCTAAAAATAGAAGCTATAAGATTAATTATACAATAATGGGAGTGAATGAAAATCCCCATGACTAATATCAAAACTATGGTGAGAGATTGGGATTGCCCAAGACTGACAACAGGGAGCCTGTGGTCTTACTCCTCATTCTTATTCCTTGAGAAGTTCTGCAACAGCACATAGAAGTAAAAATTATAAAAATAGATAAAAGGAAATTAATATATTTGATTTTACTAATAAATAATATTATTATCTAGTTTGGAACTAAAAAAGAACTAAATATTTCCCAGAGCCAGCAATAATAACTAACAAAGTTGATATAGCTGTCTCTATTTAAGCACCCAACAATGGACATGTGTAATTAAAAGCAGTATTTCAATCACAATAAAACCACTCAAATATTCATGAATAAATATATTAATAACCCATTCCTAGTTACAAATTTTGAGAATAAAACTTTCTTCCTTTGTATATCTATAATGTATGCTCTATCAGCAATGTGGGACTATATGTGATTCTAATACTATAAAAATTCCAGACATACAAAAATGTAACTATCATATTATTTATTGTTAGACTGATACCATTACAAAACCTCTTTGTGCCTCACAGGAGTAGAAATGTGGGAAGAAAGCCTTAACCATCTCTTCAGTGAAGAGCTATGACATCCTCAAGTGGATAATTTTTTTCTGGTAAGTTTAGTAAACAAAGAAAAACTGCAAATATTATTCTCCATCTTTGAATAATACGGAAAATAATTTGTAAAAGTGACAGAAAGTGAAGTGTTTTGCAAAGACATGTAGACAAAGGCACCCTCAAACACTTGGTAATGAAAGAAGAATATGAACTAGGACTTTCAAAGAAAATAGGTGTTAAATTACATGAACATGAAAGGTGTGTGTTGCTTGCTCCAAAAATTTGACTTTAGGCAGACAATCACATAAAGTCAAAACAATGCTCCTGTTAAATTATTCAATGAATCATCATCTAAATATAAATTGCATTTACATCTTTTTTCTCAAAATATGGCTGATGTCTAGGAAAGGTAACATTCATCTAAACCAGGAAATACATTGCAAGTTTTCAAAAGTATTTCCAGGCTCATATATTTTCATATAAAAGCATATCTTTGGTAACACACACACACACACACACACACTTCATTTATTGCCCCATAATTCACCAAGATGTCCAGGTTTTATGCTTTCAGATAATTTTATATGTCATTAATTATTTCATAATTTTATAGTCCTACATTACTTTATCATCCAGAAATAATAGTTATTTTCTCATTTCAGTGTGCTCTAAAAAAAAAAGAGTTTTTTCTTTTTTTAATCATCGTGTATTTCCCATTTCTGCCTATCTCCTGACTGTAAATATCTATTGTTGGCATTAATCTATCATTTCTATTCAATAGTTTTCCTGTCTATGATTATGCTGCACATAAAATGTGGTCTGGTTCTCTGCTTGCTTCCAGTGCTTGCCACTTAACCTTCTCAATAATGTCAAACTAAATTTTCAACACATCTGGAGATGTTAAGGTAATGTGGGGAGAAGTCATCTACTCCAGGTTTGTGCAAAAACCACTTCCTGTCTGGTCTTCTCCTTTCCCATAGACACCATGTTCTCATGAATATACACGCTAATAAATCAATGGATAGAACACTGGACATCAGTGTGAAAGCAGAAGAGAGTTTTGGTGAAATCATTTAGGTTTAAATGAGAAAATCACTTAAACACTAATTGGACTATCAGTTTTGGTAAACAGCAAGTTCTGAAGAAAGCACAACAGAAAATATAGTAAAATTCTAATTTTTAAATAAAATTTTACTTATTTTTATTGTTTTAAATTATTGGCATGTGTCTGTGTGTGAGCACATGAGACCTCAGAGGCTGGGGTTGTTGGATGTCCTGGAACTGGTGGTAGGGATGGTTGTGAACCACCTGTTGTGGATTCTGGGAATTGGGTCCTCCAAAAGAGCAGTACATGTGCTTAACCACTGTCCTTCCCTCCCACCCAAAATGTCATTTTATTATACTGAAGAAAACACTGGCCAAAAACCAATAACAATCTGCTTCATCAACCTTGGAAACAGGAATAAGATTACTAAGATGTTGTCAGTGGCCAGGGAGAAAGATGCCAGACCTATCCATAAAATGCAAGATGAAAAGAAGATAAGTATGGAGGAAAAACATTAAAACGGGAATTCCAGAGAAATAGATGAATAGTGAGCAGAATAATTCATTGAAAGACAATTATCCTCTACCCATGATAAACACAGGAATTTGGAGATACTAAGTCCTCCTTCCTATTCTCTCTCCCCCAATCCCATCCCCCATTCACTCCTCAGAGAGGGTAAGGCCTCCCTTGGAGAGTTAACAAAGTCTATTATACTAAGTTGAGGCAGGACAAAGCCCATCCCAACTGTGTCAAGGCTGAGCAAAGTATCCCACACTAGAGAAAGCATTCCAAAAGCTATGTCATGCACCCAGGATAAGTCTTGGTCCCACTGCCAAGGGCTCTCCAAACAGATCTAGCCATATAACTGTCACCTACATTCAGAGGGCCTAATTCGGTCCCATGCATGTTCCTCAGCTGACAGGTATGAGTCCATGAGCTCCCACCAACTTAGGTCAGTTGTCTCTGTGGTTTTCCTCATCACGATCTTGACCTCACTTGCTCCTGTGATTCCCTCCTCCCTTTCTCAACTGAAGTCTAGGAGCTCAACCCAGTGCTTTGTTGTGGATCACTGCATCTACTTCCATCGGTTACTGGATGTAGGTTCTATGATGACATTAGGGTAGTCACTAATCTGATTATAGGGGAAGGTAAGTTCAGACACCCTCAACATTATTACTAAGAGTCTTAGTTGGTGCTATGCTTGTGGATTCCTGGATTTCCCTAGAACCAGGTTTCTCCCTAACCCCCTAATGATTTCTTCTACCAAGATATCTTTCATTGCTATCCCTCTCTGTCCCTCCTTCACTTGGCCATCTCAGTCCCTCCTGTACTCATCCCCATTCCTCCCCTTTTCCCACTTCCCAGTTTACCCAGGAGATCTTAACAGTTTTCCTTTCCTGGCGCCCTCCATGTGTGTCCCTTTTAGGGTCATCCATTTTACCTAGTTTCTCTGGGATTGTGGATTGTAGCCTGGTTATCCTTTGCTTTGTGTCTAATATCCATTTAAAAGTAAGTATATACCATGTTTGTCTTTCTGGGTCAGGGTTATCTCTCTCAGGATCATTCTTTCTAGTTCCATCCATTTGCCTACAAATTTCATGACGTCATTGTTTTTATTGCTGAGTATTCCATTGTGTATGTGCAACACATTTTCCTTATCCATTCTTTGGTTGAGGGGGATCTAGGTTGTTTCCAGGATATGGCTATTATGAATAATACTGATATGAACATGGTTGAACAAGTGACCTTGTGGTATGATTGAGCATCTTTTGGATATATGCCCAATAGTGGTATTGCTGGGTCTTGAGGTGGGTTGATTGCCAATTTTCAGATAAACTGCAATAATCAGCTGTTCTTAGGTGTTTTGATTAATGTTAGGGTCTTTGATTTGATTCCATTGATCTATATGTCTGTTGCTAGGCCAATACCAAGCTGTTCATATTTTTAAGAGAAAAAGGAAACAGGTTTATCAAAGAAGTAACAGTGACAGTTTCTTTCTGTCTCAAAATCTTCATCCCCATTTCACTTTTAAAAAGCCATTGAAAATGTAGAGCCATTTTAAACAAATTTGTCAAATATTTTAAAGCTTACATTCCTCTTGTGATAAACTGAACTGAAAGAAAAAATGTATACAGTAGAAAAGAATATTCATGAGGTAAAGCAAAATATGTATATAAAGAAAGTGCATTTCTCAAACAGCATGAATATTCTAGAAGTGTTATAACTACTCCACATAACGAGTATCCTTATATAAAATCAAAGTCTGGGTTTACCTGGAAGTAAGCCCATTTATGAGTGTGTGTTTATGATGGGATCATGACATCCAATTATTACTGTGTGCTTATGTTCAGGGTCTTGGATTGAGAAAGTTGCTATGTATGAAGGAATAGTAACATAATAATAGCACAGTGTTCACCTGCTGGTGGTGAAAGTTTTCAGTTAATTAATAAAAGTTTATTTTCAAGATATATATTATATATAAGATATACCATATATGTCTAATATATAATATCTATAATATAATGTATTTTATAGATATATAATAAAGACTGGCTTGATGGCTCATGCTTCTAATTACAGAACATATAAGATAGAGACATGGAGTTGGTTCTCTGTGATTTTTGAGACCATGCTGCTCTACATAATAAGTTCCAGGCCAACTAGGGTAATAACTTGTTTTAATAAAAAAAAGAGAGAAAGAAAAAGATAGCTAGAAAGAAAGATAGATAAAGAGAAAAGATTGACTACAATAGTAAAGTGATACTTCACTTATGTAACACTAAATATTTCCTTTTCAAAAATAAAATCTATGAAACTAAGATACTCATCAGGTTTCAAAAAAGCTGCTTGTTTGATTTTTAAAATGAAAGATTGTAGATTTTTCCAGGCTGGCCTCAAGTTCTCTATGTAGCTGAGGGTGATCTTGAGCCCTCCTTTCACCCCCCACCCCAAGTGGTGTAATACCAGAAATGCACAACTGCAAAATTCAAAATTTTAACTGATATTCTTCTACCTCATTTTGATGTGAACAAGTAGCTTCTGGTGCCTGTCATCTTTTCTTAGCACCACAGAGCAGCAATTGCTAAGATAACATGCTAATCTCATATTCCTTTTGGCATACCCTCAACAAATCTCATGACAGGTAGGTTGACATCCTCAGCAATACTCAGCTCATATACATGGCCTTTCCCTATAGCTGTAACTTTGGGTCTATAAATGAAGACTTTATATGAAGTTAAGCACTGGGTAGAAGTTGCCATTTCCTAATTTTTATACACTATGAGAATCAAGAATACTTGCTTCAGGATGAATTATTTTTCATTTCAATATTTAGAAAGAGTTACGAAGATAGCATTAAGGCAGAATCAGCACTGATGTCTAATCAAAGCTAGAAATCATGGAGTTTGGCCGGAAAGCAGGAAATAGATACAGGTGGATGCCAGAATATTTTAGTAGATTGGAGCAATCAGCAGTTTCAAAAGTAGGTTTCATATACCAAGAAAGATATGGGCAGCACAAGTGACTTTACAAATTGCCAGCTGTGACAAGCCTGATTAGCAATGGCATAGTCCTACTACCATCTGTGATATGTGTACTTTCTGTACAATTCTCTGGAGCACAGAGACCTACAAACTGTACATAGCTGTGTTTCAAGCAAACAGGCACACAAGCATGGAGCAAATGTTTGTTGGCTGACATGCGATAAGATAAAAGAAAATCTACAATCATGTAATATTAAATTTTAAGCAAATTAATTGATAGAAAACAAAAAAAAGTTATAGAAAATAATGAAAAGTGTCAACAACTTAATAAGGCTTTCAATTTGTGTAAATATGTATGTGTGTAGTGTGCATGTATGTGTGAATTTGTGGTTGCATGTGAGTGTGTGTGTATGTGTGTGTGTGTGTGTGTGTGTGTGTGTGTGTGTGTGTGTGTGTGAAGGCATGCTGCTCATGTTGATTGCCTTTCTCAATCAAGTTTATCTTATCCATTGAGGCAGGGTTTCTTGATGAATCTGGAACTTGCTATTTTTGTCTAATTAGCCATCTTGATGCAATATTCTCTATCTCTACCTCCAACATCTACTAGAATTGTGTAGACCAAGTGTCACATCTACCTGAATTATAAGTTTCTTCTAGGGATCCAAATTCCATCCTTAATGATCTCACTACAAGTACTTTATCCTCTGATCCATCTCCCTAGCTTCATTTTTGATAGGAAAACACTTACCTCGTTTGTGTATTTTTAAAATTAATGTGAATTATTTGGTTAATCTTTTAGTATACATCAAAAGTTTGGAGACCTTATCGGTCTGCTTACAATAGTTCCTATTACATTGAAAATGACATTTTTTTAAATAAAGCAATTTTAAGATGATCACAGTAATAAATTAAAAATACAGAATAATATGTTTATCAAAGGGCTTATTTCCTACCACCTATTCAAATCTTTCATATTTGTTTCTTTTTAAGAAAAATAATAAATTTATATAAAATAAAATAGACATTTGAATAGTATATATAATTTTTGACACAGTATTATTATAATGACTGTGTTTAAGTGAATAGGCATAATAATACTCAGTAATTTCCTGTTAGAAATAAACTTCATTCTTGGTTCTATGTAGGGAAACTTGAAGGGATGAGCAAAATTCTTCTGGTTGATGATTAAGGCTAAGGAACAGGAGTCAGAGCTTTTACTTAAAGATGGGAGAAAACTTGTGTTTAGTCCAAGGAAACAAATATAGGAACCAGAGACCAGGTTACTAAAACATCAGAGTTTTAACTGAAGTTAGGGCAAAGTCAAGCCATTGCCATGTCTGGGGACAGAGAAGGAAGGAGGAAGGAGAGGCACCAGATGAAATTGCCATAGCAACACTGGTGTTAAAGTATCAGTTAAAGATGGCACTTCCCTAAGAGCCAATCTCTTTCTCTTTTGTAACATTTCAGAAACCAAGTTATGAATGTTGAGGAGGACATAAGGAAACAGTGGCCTAAGGAATGAGAGAAGAAATTTTGTCAGTCGTATCTAGCTTCACAATGTTGGCCTTCCTTCTGTGGTGAGTTATAAAGTGATTGCTTTACTACTTCATTGTTTCGCTGTTCAACTTCTCTCAACAGTGGCCAGTTCATACATCATTTCTAGAAAATATATTTTTGTCATTAAAAGCAATTTTTGCAAATCATGTGTAGCATTTTATGTAGCGTGATGACACTGTGGCCTACTTTGTGTATGCAAATTGATCTAGAATCTGATGCATGGGCATTAGGAAGGTAGGCAAAGCTATGTACTCAGCTCTAAGAGGACTGTATGGCCAACAAACATGTGTTTTTAACATATTTAATTACTTCCCAATTATTCATTTTTATCAATTTCTTAATTATGTTCTATCTATCTATCTATCTATCTATCTATCTATCTATTTATTTTAGGTTTGTAGAGACACAGTTTCTCCGTGTAGCCCTGGCTGTCTTAGAACTCACTATGTAGACCAGGCTGACTTCTAACTCATAGAAATCTTTCTACCTCTTCCTTCTGAGTGCTGGAATTAAAGGTATGGACCATCACACTGGGATTAAAAATATATTTTTATTTTAAATAGAATTTCATCACTTTCCCCCTCCTGCCTAACCCATTTCCCCTCCTTCCAAATCCTTCCATGTTTCCTCTCAAGCTGATAGCCTCTTTTTCTTTGATTATTATTGTTACATACATGAATATATATATATATATATATATATATATATATATATATTATATGTATAGCACAATATATAAAAACAAACCTGCTGAGAATGTGTATATATGATTTAGGTCTCATTATTATATGCTGGACAACCAATAAAGCATGCTTATTCATGGGAGAGGTTAATTATCCTTCTTCCAGTAGTAATGAATTGATCTAGTGAGGCTAGTGAGGTCATGGACATTAGAAAAGAATATAACCACCTCTTTTCTAGATAAGTATAGTTCCTTAATACATTCTAAGTCTTATCTTTTTTGTTTCCACAGATAAGTGTAGCTATACCCCTCATCAAAGAAACCTCTCTTTGTAGCAAAGGAATCCACCAAATAAAACCACAGTGCAAATACCAACAGATCTTGAGGAGTCCAGCCACAACATATTTATTTATATAATATATCCTGCATTTATGGCTTGGAGTATCTTAGAAGAAGAGTAGAAGAATTCTAAGAGCTATAATACTAGGAAACCTCTGTGAAACAGTCTTTCATAAAAATGACTGCATAATCAAGACCAGAAAAATATCAATTATCAATGGAGTTACTAAAGCAGAAGGGAAAGTTTATTCTTTTTATAGAATTTATTCTTTGAGGTTTTAATACATGTATACAGTGAAGTAAGTTAATTTCTACCACTAATATACACCTTCCAGCTCCCTACAACTTCACTCTCCCACCAAATCCTCCTCCCAATTTCATGGTGCTTTTTGCTTCTTCTACTTCTCCTCCTCTTCCTTTCCTGTTATATCAAGTTTCATAGAAAGATTGCTCTATGTATTAGATCTTACATTCCTTAATTAGTGTTAGAGCCATTATTGTAGGACATTTAGATATTAATTTGAATAAATTAGTTAATAAAAGATGAATTCATTATAGAACTTAAATATTCAGGTACATGGAGAAACTGGGAGATTTTGTCAGTAGTTTTCACTTGCTGAGTACCTGCTGTAATATCATGCTATTCAGGGAAATGACAAAATGTAATATTCGTGAAATTACACAAGATACAGGAAGTGATATGACCTAGAAATCGACCAAAAATCACCAGTCATAATGTGCGATAACAGTAGCTTCCCTTCCTAAACATTATACAACATGACTATCACTGTGCATATATATATATATATATATATATATATATGTATGTATGTATATATGTATATATGTTTTTGCAAGGCTCATGAATGATACATAAAATACTCAGTAACTTATAAGCTAGGATCCTAGTCAATGAAAAAGATGTAGTCTGAATATTTCACTCCTATGCCAGGGCCGGATCTCTGAAAGAGATTTGCATATTATAAACTGGGAAGGGGAATTCTAGAAGGACAGAGCTGTTGAGAACCTATTCAATGTGGCCAAACTGATACATGTCATGTCAACCTGAGTGTCATGTGAGTCATTATTTTTCTCATTGAGCAGATGGTCAAGACTTGTGGCTTAAGGAGGCTATTATCCCATGGTGACAGAGGGAAGGAGTATTTGAGTCAGGGTTTGAATAACCTACTACTATTTCACAGTTTATGGATTTAAAGACTCTTGTGCATAGGATACAGTCAGTGAAGAAAGAAATAATCTTATGATACTGAATAGATTTAAGGAAACTACAGAACGTGAGAACCCATCTGGGCCATAAAGGAGAAATCAGATTTCAGCACAGACTTCCTTCTGCAGGGTAATTGATGGAAGGTGTGAAAGCACACTCATTTCCACAGTTTAATCATCCAAAGCTTTGCGTGAGTCATGTACACGCTTTATTTATGTCTCTGCCATGATTAAAAGAAAGTCTCTTTAGTACTTAATCCTGAATTAGATATTCATAAACTCAGTTTGTTAATTTTCAAGGGGCAATTAATTTGATACTTGGATTTAAACTCCTTTTGATGTTAACCTCAATCTCTGCAATATTTATAAGTAGATCCTAAGATGCTCAAATTTCTGAAAATATCACATATGAAACAGATGTGATTTATTAGAGGAAATCCAGAGTGCCTGCACAAAGAGGAAGCAGGCACGGAGGCGCTGGCCTTCAGATGCTGCAGAATGATGGTGCAATCTCAGTGCCTGGGGAGGGAAGCGAAGAAGCCTCTGATCCAGGGATGTCCTTTGCTTTTCTTTCGTGCTGGCAAAACATGAAGAAGTTCAACACAACAGAACAACAACAATAAAAAGGTTGAAAATGTTGTTATAAAATTATTTGCATAGAGACAATATTCATTTTTTCTGAGATAATTTAAATGAGAACTTTGAAAACAGCAAGTGGCTCATGCTTACTTGGGTCCAAAATACATGTATCATTCAAATTCAGCAACTTGTCCTGTCTAATCTTTGAGCCTGTGCTGTATACCTCAGTATCAACCCTACAATTTCATCCACAACAAAAGCAATTTTTTATGACAGAAAAGTAAATAAGTTCATATTTAATTTTTCAAAACTGTACATTTAAAATTATTTGAGAATTTCATGCTTACTATATTTATATCCTTTCTGTCTCTCCCTAAATCCTGCCATGCCTCTACAACTCCATCTCAAATTCATGACTTCTTCTCTAATTATTAGTATTACATGTGAACACGCACACACACACTAAACCTCTGAGCTAATTCAGTGTTGTTCATATGTACATGTGTTTAGCTATGATCACTTGAGTGTGGATAACCTACTGGGTAAATTGGAGAAAACTGCTCCTAAGTTTCTCAGCTTCAGTTGCTTGCCTATGGCTCTTCATTTAGTGTTGGACTCTTGGGAGATTTTTCCCATTCACTTTGGCATGTTTATTTCTCTGTCATTATGCATGTATGGTTTAGTCAATCATAGTGCTGAGAATTTCATGGGTGAAGCTTTCCTGTCACATCTAGAAGACAGTATCTCCCAGCAGGCATCCTGGGATTTCTATATCCTTTCTGTGGTATCCCCTACCCTTAGGTTTAAATGTTGCATGACAGATGTACCAATTAGGATTGGGCACTTAAAAATTTCCTTGTTATCTGCATTTTGACCAGTTATGATCTCTGTTGTCTCTATCTGTTACAAAAAGGAAGCTTCTTTATGGAATGGGGAGAGCTGCACTTACATCTGGGTGTAAGAGTAAATATTTAGAGTTAGAAATGATATTGATTTATGAAAATAGCAGTGATATAGTCTCCTCAGTTGCCTATGACCTCTTCAGCTATGGGCTAGGTTTACGGTACCAGGCATGAATTTCCTTCTGTCATGCAGGCTCTAAGTTATAATAGACAGCTGCCACTTGCCTCCAAGATAAAAGTGCCACTATTATACCACTGGGATAATTTGCCAGGTAGGAATATTGAAGGCTTTTCTCCCTTGTCAGCTTGCATAGAAACTCTGTTATTCTGAAAACTAGTCCTCGGGGAGGAGGTATCAAAATCAGTTGCAGCCAAATTTCTTCAAGTCCTGTATCCAAAGTTGGTGGGATGTTAACACAGAGTCACATCTTCAAGTTCTGGGAGGCAACCAAAGGTAATGGTAATAGCTCATACTTTAGGGGGGGTCTCTTGGATATCTGATCAACAATTTGAGGGGAGGTTTTCTGTAGTGGGTAGCTGTTTCAGCTTTGACATTGAAACACTGCCCCTAGTGTGGCAGCAAGTAACTGGCACACCTGCCTGTGACCCGCCCCTGGGGTGTGGTGCACACCTTTAATCCCAGCACTCAGGAGGCAGAGCTTGGCAGATCTCTGAGTTTGAGGCTAGCCTGGTTACAGAGTGAGAGCCAGGACTGGCATCAAAACTACACAGAGAAACCCTGTCTCAAAAAACAAAACCAAAAAAAAAAAAAAAAAAAAAAAAAAAAACATTATTGAGGAAAAAAATCTGGAATGATGGCTTACAAGCAAGCCTCCAAAGTGAGCTTGATAAATTTTCTGCTGTGAGAAGTTGTATACTTTTTACATCCCCATATTCAGTTATACCGACTATTAGAGTCATTTTATACAATAATTACATGCCAAATTAGATTGATAAACATTGTGTAAATTTGTATATGTAATAGATTTTCTAACAGTGCAAGGGGAAAAAAAGAGTCAGGGGAGAGAGAGAGAGAGAAAATGAACTTGGCAGGAAGAGTCTTCATTAAGCAAGCATGAGCAAGGAAGAGTAAACAAGACACGCAGAGAAAAAGCATGATACAGTGCCTTAAGGAATTTCTGTTCAGAATAGCTGGGGCTACAGACATACATGAACTGTCTCACTGCTCTTGCCGCTGCATTTAGCATCCCTGCCGGATACGAGGAAAAAGCTTGTCCTAGGAGCACAAACCATGAGTCATCGATGGTTTGAAAATGGCTATTCCTAAGCATGGACATAGAAAGCGTCTATGCCTCATGAAGGTTCCATAGCTTGATTTTCATAGGAGTCCCAGGCATGAGCACCACTCCCCCATGAGAGAAGGACCTTACGAGGCTAATAGTGCAACTTTGCTCTTATCCCCAAAGACCTGGACAGATGACTTTCTTTAACTGCTTTATTAATAATTGTTCATCTGATGTTGCCCAACTCAGTCAGCATGTGCCTGTATCTTAGTGCATATTTGATTATCCTTGGCTTGTGGGTTATTTTTAGTTTTCCTTCTATTTTTACAATCATTTGGAAGGCAAAAACAGAGTGCCTTTGTCTTAGTTTTCTTTAAAATTTCCTAGCATTTAGGTGGCTGACATACATATATGATTGTCATACTGATTACTAAGAGAACAATGTCACTATTTCATAAGCATTATAGAAGATGTCTTTATCTGGTAACGAAGTAACAAATGCTCTCCAAGTTGTACAGTTATAACTGACCTACATCTAGTAACAAAATAATGCTGAAAGTGGATTCTGTATATTATGTAAGGATCACTCCTTTGTCCCATTCAACTTTTAAAAGTGAAAGCTGTTACTTCTTGCCTAATGATTTTCTGTCAGTTGGCAAGGATACCTGTGGACAAACAGGGGGAGACAACAGTCTTCTGGTGTGCACAAGGGCTCTGTTATGCTCAGTGACCCTTCACAGAAATGTTGCTGGGTTTTGGGTTTTTGTTTTGTTTTTGTATTGTTATGTTTTATTTTTTTGCTTCAGATATTATTCTGTTAAATTTCCAGGATAAAATGTTTCATGATTAAGTGTGTTTAAATAGCTCTGCTGCTTAACTTTGCTTCCTAGTTCCTGAGGAGATTTCCACCTTGTGCAGTCCCATTGGACAGCTCCACAAGAGAAGGTGTATTTGGAACTAATGGAGGCTTCCTTGCTACTTTCTACCACCCCAGAGCATTGCCCTAGTCTTCACTCTCTGCACCTGGGAGACTAAGATGGAGCACATATGTATGTGTACTTATGGACAGTCATAAAATAACTATGCCTCATGAAGTCTAGTCTTCTTCACCAAAGTTTAGTGTCCTGACATGTGGAATCATGTGTGCTTGACAACCACATAAAACCTCTGTTTTCAGGCTGGAGAGATGGCTCAGAGATTAAGAGTATTGGCTGTTCTTCCACAGGTCATGAGTTCAGTTCCCAGCAACCACATGGTGGCTCACAGCCATCTGTAATGAGATCTGGTGTCCTCTTCTGGCCTGCAGGCATACATGCCGACAGAACACTGTATGCATAATAAATAAATAAATGTTTTTGTTTTTTTTAAAAAAAAAAAAAAAAAACCTCTGTTTTCTTTATACTTGAGAAAATCAGAATTAGCAAGGACCACTCTGAGAATTGGAAATGTAGCCAGTAGCTTATTTGAGAAAAAGAATAAATATTTTATGTTTTGCTCTTTTGATGCTTCTTAGACTCAAAGTGGCACTTTTGGCAAGTTACAGAACTAATGCTTCATTATTGACTGATCAGTCTACCTTCATTTTTGATGGCTCATGTCTTTCAGTTCTCAATGGAGTTCAGCCACCAGGAGAAGGCTACTTGCACACTAAGCACCCATGGGTCACTTCTTACTCCTGTACACAGTGTAAAACCTAGGCTTCACTTAGCTGGAAGTGTTCTCACAAGTTGAGAGAAATCCATTATCTACCATGGGTGGGAGGTTGGATTTCAGGGACACGCAGGCCCTTCTAATCCTCATCAGTTTCAATATATGAGGTTGTGCTTATGACGCAAACTCCCAAAATTACTTTGGTTTCTAAAAACAGGGCATTTTTGTCCTACAAATATCCATAAATCAGCCCCCATGTCAGTATCTCAGCAATTACATTAATTGAATATTGACCTTTACAGAAAATCCTTTTAGCAATTTTTCTCCATCTCATTTATAAGGGAACTGCTCCTGATGTAGTTCCATCTTAACCCAGAAGAAATGTTACCTTAAAAATTATTATTTTTACTCATTTTGACTTACACAATTATAAAGGTCATTCCCTCTTTAAGTTAATGTCATTTTGGAAATATGTAGCCTTCCCTCTGACGAGGCCTTGGTTTCCAGCTCCTAGTTTTCCTGGTGTTCTTTAGTCTTGATCACTGTTGCCATTGGGAGTGCAGCACCCCATTTGTTACTTAGATGGCCTAATTATTTTCCAGTTTAATGGCTCTCTTCTTTAGGGCAGGATTATATTTAAACAACAATGGGGAAGCCTAATCATACAGAATGGTCCTTCTGTGGGACGGAGCTTGCTAATTAAGGTCTCTTCTGAATGCCATGCACAGAAGTATGAGCTAACATTGTAACTCTGGAGTCTAGATAGAACAAAATATAGGACTAGGGACCAGCCTTAAAGACATTATTCTTGCCTTGAATACTTTTTTTTTGCTATTTCACTTCATGTAAGAGATTACAAGGTTCATTTAAGGACTGAGTGTTATCTAACCTTGGCATTTCCATGAAAATAGTCTCATAAAATAATGTGAGAACTCTGACATAGCCAGCTTTGTTGGAGTAATCGTTCCCCTGGGAGAACTCACTATGGTGAATGGCCACCTCTCCACTCCTCACTACTTAATATGGCTCCTATTAATTGCAAGGGGTAGTTTGTTACTTCATTTGTCAATGTAGCAGTGCCTGCTGCTGGCTAAGAGAAATGCATATGTCTAAAAACTTCAAGTTCTGAACCTCCTTTCTTTAGCTGTTTTGATTCAGATCTTACTAATTACCTTGTTTCATGCTTTTCCCTTAATATGGGGCTTTCACCACTTATATTAGCTTTTATCCCTACAGTTTTGGAATTATCACTTCATTCATTCATTTGTTTTTGGTACCAATCCCATTCATCTAGCTAGTTCTTGGTCAAAAATGTTGTAATGCTCTTCTGAACCCAAGTGTTTCTGTCTTATGTTGTTGTTGTTGTTGCTATTTTTGCTGTTTTGTTTCTGTTTTTGCCCTAATGCAAGTAAGCAACAGTGTTTTTAGTTCAAGTCAAAATGGATCATTTCAGTGAGATGCCTGTTCAAGATGCTTCCCTTTTATAGTATATGATACAGGAAAGATAAAAGGTATTTGCTAAAATATGTATGGTATGCATCAGACCTAGGCCCCTGAGTTTCTGCTCCATCTGGGAAGGCTCTCATGGAGGGTGTGAGTTAAGGCTGACTTGAGATTTGACTTCTGATACTAATTCAGAAGACCCTATGTATCTTCTAAAGCTTATTTGTGATTAAACATACAGAACTTAATTCAAAATGAAATGCCATCATCATGTAGATTGACAGACAGAAAGTGATGCCAGGAGTTCCAAGGATTGGAATGGGAATCTGGAAGTCCTTCTGTGATGCATTCCTTGGTTGTCACAGTAGACAATGTCATGTATCAACCTTGGGCTCAGTGAGCTGTTCCTTGACTGTCAGCCTGATTACTAGGCAGGAGGGAGAAGGTAAAAACTACTGTGTTTCTGCTCTGAGCTCCCTCAGCTCAGAAGTTCCAGCTTGATCTTACAGTAGGATGTGTTAGTCCATATGATTCATCACTTGTTTTGCAAATGATTTTTCATAAACTTGGCAATGTAAAGCAAAAGCCATTTTCTTAATCCTTACTAGAAAATATTTAACTTGAAGAAGGAATCCAATCTGAAGAAGTTTTTATGTAAAGCCAAATAATATTGCTGTAAGGAGAAACCAAGAAATAGTCAGTGGAATGAGCTCCAAGCTCTCTCCTAACACAAACATTCAAAACTTCTAAATGATCAGAATGAAGGTTTGTTTGTACAGCTTTGGAAAATGTGTTATAGTTGCCATAGTTGCCATATAACAAGAAAGTGTAGAAATAAGATCTTGAAAAGTAGGAAGACTCAGTAACATTTTACTTATGCATGCACATAATTTACCCAGCCATAGATAGTGCCAGTAAATAGGAAACGGAAATTGAAGAATATCTCCAACAATCAATATTTTCATTGTTTGGGGAGAAATCATGAAGGTTGACACTTGTGTTCCCTCTTTGAGATTGAAGCATCCTGGTTCCTGGTATTAGAGGGCAGAGAGAGAGAGAGAGAGAGAGAGAGAGAGAGAGAGAGAGAGAGAGAGAGAGAGAGAATCATTTTGTATGCTTATTCTAAATTCATTGTGGAATATCTGAAAACACTGCTTTGTTTTTTACTTGCTTAGAAGTAATGTAGGTAAAAAATAAGTCATCATTCAGAAACATCTTAAAGCAGAAGCATCATCTTGAATCCCTGAAGCAAAAGATGACAGTTTAGACATATCATAGACCATGCAAAGTCTAAGAAGGAAAAGAGGAAGATATTTCATCAAGTTGAGACACTCAGAATCATCTTTTTACATTGTGTGTAAGCCCATGCATATAATCTTGGCCAAACAATCTTCAGTAGAGTTTAATCACTTGGGTCAGTTTCAAATCTCACATCACCAACACAGTTTGCAAAGACAGAGGGGAGTTTTGTGGTTACTTCCTCCTCCTCCTTCTCCTCCTCCTCCACCTTCCTCTTCTTCTTCTCCTCCTCCTTCCTCTTCCCCTCACCTTCCTCTCCTCTTCCTCCTCCTTCTCCTCCTCCTCTTCACTTCTCTTTCTTCTTCCTTTTAAATTCTACTTCAGGTGAAGGTAATTGAAAAACTTAATGTAACATTGTCAAAGTGCCAAAGCTATCTATCTGTCTGTCTGTCTGCCTGCCTGCATGTCTGCATATCATCTATCTATCTAAATCTATATAATCTCTCTCTCTCTCTCTCTCTCTCTCTCTCTCTCTCTCTCTCTCTCTCTCTCTCCGTGTGTGTGTGTGTGTGTGTGTGTGTGTGTGTGTGTGTGTGATTCTTAGTGAGAAGGGAGACAAGAAAGAACAGAAAACCAATCTGTAAAAATAAGACCAAAATAATAATTTAAGGAAAAGATATACATTCTTCAGGACAAAAATATATACACCTTTCTATAGGTCATTATGTTGGTATTTTATTTGTACTGAAATGTGATTTTATTTGTATGTTAATAAATAAAGTTGCTTGGGGGTCAGAGCTAATAGCAAGCCATGGCAGAGCTGGGTGTTCGTGGCCCATGCCTTTAATCCCAGCACTTGGTAGAAGAGCTAGGTAGATCTCTGTGTGATCAAGGATACAGCCAGCATTGAAGACACATGCCTTTAATCTCAATACCATAGAACACCTAAAGGGCTGTACATACAGGCAGTGATGAGGCAGTCATGTGTTTGGGTTTACAACCAATGAGAAGACAGAACAGAAAGACTATATAAAAACAAACACACAGGAAGTAGGTCTCTTTCAGAAAGGTCTCTTGGCTTAAGAGGCTAGCAGCAGGCGGTAAGGTTCTTAGCTCTGATCTCTTGGCTTTCTTCTTTGCATTGGTTCTGTGTTTCTTATTTAATAAGATGGTTGGTTACATCTACAGGTCATATTCTAATTAAACCTTTATGTCTCTCTGTATCTCTGTCTCTCTCTGCGTCCCTCTCTCCCTCTCTCTTTCACCCTTCTCTCTCTCTCTCTCTCTCTCTCTCTCTCTCTCTCTCTCTCTCTCTCTCTGTGTGTGTGTGTGTGTAAGTGTAAGAGGGCAGAGATGTGAAAAAGTGCCTCTTTTAAGTGTGGAAACTGACAAACCCCAAGTTCTAGAGGTAATCTGGTAAGCTGCAGACATAGGAGAGTTGAGTGTCAGGTCCAGCCTGAGTAGGAAGGCTGTTTGAGAACTAGGAAAGTCAGTGCTGTGGTTTCATTCAAAACGTAGGTCTAAAAAGCTGATGTTACATTAGACTCTAAAGGCAAGAAATACATGTGTAGATTTTTGTTCTGTATGAGCCTTCTAGTAATAAGTAGAGGAATCCACTCTACCAATGCTCTGAATGTTATTCTTTTTAAAAATAAAAATAAAAACTCAAACAGCTATTATGTTTTTGGTCAAATATTTGAGTATCCTGTAGTCTACTCAAGCTGACAAACAAAAATAGCTGTGAAAAAGATCACTTCTTGTCAACTTGTTACATATAAGCAGCTCCTCAAATGTGATCTCAAAAAAAAGTATTAGTTTCACTTAATATCATATAATTGTACAGAAATTGTTAATCCTTAATATATTTTAAAGAAAAGTGGGAAAGTTCTTAAATTGTCTTGACTCAGTGAAGTGCTACGATATAAAACTAATAAGAGTCAATATTCTGTGAAAGAAGAGAAAAATAAAAGCATTTACTAATTACATTAATATATTTAATATTTGGTACTTTATTCATACACATACATTTAAAGATAAGGAGAAAATACTCATTATAATTATAGACCTTGTTTTGTAACTGGAGTTCTTTGGAGACCATCTGGTCTGTTGAATGTAATAAAATGTGCTCCATCTTTTTCAACCCAAAGGAATTGGGAATGGCCTTTAGGAGGCCTTTATAATTTAGTGTTCCCTTGTGGTAAATGTACTCTCAAAAATCACTAGACGTTATAGAAATTCAAGTTAATTCCACAATGAGATGGCAACCTCATATCTTCTAAGGTGGATCTGTTTAAAAAACAAACAAGCAGAAAATAACCAATACTGTGAGAACATGGAGAGAATTAATCCTTACACACACAGTAAGTAGGGATGTAAATGAAGGAGCCACTATAGGAAATAGGACTGTAGTATTTCAAAGAAAGAAAAAGAAAAAGAAGAGAGAGAGAGAGAGAGAGAGAGAGAGAGAGAGAGAGAGAGAGAGAGAACTAGTTAACATTATCACATAACTGTGGTTCTACCCCATGTCATAATAGCGTCATTCACAATAATCAGATTTTGGGAACATGGGCTGGAAATACAGATCACTGGTTAAGAGCATTGATTGATCATCATAACTGGGTATATTCTTACCACCTACATAATGGCTCATAACAGGCTGTAACTTCCATTTTGAAGGTGATCCAGTTGATTCTTGTGGCTTTCGCAGGTTCCTGAATGAACATGGTAGATAAACATACACTCAATCACATACACATAAGGTAAATAAATTAAAAAATGTAGGAGCAACTCAAATGTACAATCAATAATTGGAGAATCAAAATATGGCATTGATTTATAACATATGCATATATCACAGATACATTTATGAATATATTAAATTTAAGAAATTAACTGTATTGAAAGAAGCTCATCACCAAGAGATATATATTGTGACCTTACACTTACATTAGACAGGTAGAATAGTAAATGTCTTCTGCAAAATAAGTGGTAGGCTGGGTACCTCTACTTGGGGATAAAAGAAAATAAAAAGTTATGGTTCAATCATGGTAAATTATTTTGGAGTTTTAAATGTTTTACAAGCTTTTTATCTTTAAGTGTGAATATATATTTGATTTCTCCACCATATGGTGTTGGTAGTTATGAGAAATATAAACTCATTTCATAAATTTAAAATGCAATATAGATTTATCATAAGCAATTTGAAATCATCAGCATATTCCTGTGAAATAAGATATATTATTTGCAGAGAAAAGATAACACACGCAAACATAAAACACAGGATGTAAATAGGACTTGACTCCAAATTTCCTTTGTTCCACAGATTAGCTGTGGAGTATGAATCCCAGTCTCAAAGCTGCAGCAGACTCTTATGGACACGGTAAGCTGCACACTGCTTGGGATGTTGTCAGAGCTACCATTTCAGGAGCTATGAGGGGAACATGAGTTTTTCCTTCTTTAAAGTCAGTGAATACAGTGGCCAGTCAGAGGTGGAATCCATCAGGAGACCACAGCTACCACCACTACTCCTGGAGGTATATGTGCCAGCCAACTATCTTCTCTTTCTCCTTGTGGGACACTAATGCCATTGCTGGCATCAAATCCTTGGATAGCCTGTAAATTCAATTTGCTGCAAAGACTTGGCCTACAGAGACACACATTTTCAGGTCTCTGTCTGCTTGCATCCCACACGATTGTTTGAAATCCAGGGTAGGAACCTATGATTGTGTCATAACACTTGATCTTGCTTTTAAAGGGGAGCTCAGGACAATGTTCAGTTCAGCAGTGGATTGTGTATTGATTGATTCTCTCCACAGGTTTAGGAGATAATGGTTCCAGAAACTCAGAAGGTAAAGAAATAACTAGAATAGTTGTCTCTTCACCTATGTATTTGGTAGGTGTGAAATTTCAATTATTTTAGAATTATATATAAAGCAAAAAAAGGGGGGGGCTGAAGCCATAAGTTACTGTGGATAGAAACTGGAGAACAAGGCGTTACTATCTTCTCCATGGCTAAAAGGTAAAATGGAGATCATAATTAATAGCTTTTTAACCTTATATCTACAGCAGAATTCTGATCAGAGGTCAATCTTCTAGGCTAACACTCCATAAATTCTAAACCATGGAAGGAACTCTCATCATGTCACCTTAATCTTACCACTCTAAACAACAACCAGAGATAGATTCCCTAGATATTTATCAAACTTCTTTGGGAGTTGAGTGACATTACAATGGGGACACCTATTGTGTAACAGAGTGCATTATGAGCATGCACAAAGAGGTTAATGAAATATTTTACACAAAAGTAGGGATTGCAGAAGTGAGTTTGAAAATATAAGCCTTAGTTCTAAGAACTAATAAACTTGTCAACTGTAGCTAAACTGATAGGTCCTCCACATGTATCCTTGAAGCACTTAAATGAGTGTGTTGTGATCTTTCTATAAGGCTGTTTCTGTCAGTATTTTCTTATATTATGACTTTCAAGAACACACCACACACACACACACACACACACACACAGTATCTTCCTTCATCACATTCTAGTTATTTTAATTTATTTTAAATCATGCCTCATCAAATGTGACTCCATTTTGCTTCCAAGAACCTAGCTGTCTCTTCCAGCCATTATTACAAAATACCAAAAGAAAGTCACTTATAAATGATAAATTTATTGGGGTGTAGACCAAATTCTAAATGGTCTAATTAAATTTAAAAAAAAAAAAACATGGAGCCAAATATAGAGGTGAAAGCCTTAGAGATCAGGAAAATAGGAAAAACCGCCAGCCAACCTTACCTCACCAACTCTACAGCTTCCAAATGTGAGCTACTTCCTGTCTACCCATGCCTTTATATGCCTTGCTTTTCTGCCCTCTCATTGGTTCTTAGCCCAGCTACCTTGCTTCTTTGTCACTGCCTGTCTGTATAGACCTCCAGGTCTCTATAATTGGTACTGGGATTAAAGACATGTGTCACCACTCTTGGCTCTGTTCCCTAGTATGGCCTTGAACACACAGAGACCCTGCCTGCCTTGTGATCAGATTAAGGACATGTGCTACCGGACTTTGTTTACTTAAAATGGCTGGCTTTTTCCCCATGATCTCCAGGCAAGCTTTTATTATCAAAGCACAAATAAAATATCACCACATTGTGTTCCTTACAATGGTATGGGTGAGGGATTTCTTACAAAAGCACACATGACACAAAGGCAATTGTATCACTGGGAATCCCACTGCATTCTGGGTGATGACCCATGAAGGGTGCATTGTTGGAACTCCCTGCATGCCTTGCAAGTAGCTCTACAGCTCAGCCTATCCGAGAATCTCTTCTGTCCAGCAATTGGTAATGACTCATCTAAGTTTGATGAGGGGGCTTAAAATCGTCTAAGTCTCTGCTTCCCAGAACATGTGAGGCGTGTTGACCTCCCTAGTCTCATGAGCCTCACCATCTTCCCCCTAGAAAGGAATGCTTCAGTGGAGAAAAAAAATGCTATACAACAATAACAACAACAACAACAACAACAACAAAACCACTAAAACACTAAAAATGATTATGCCTGAATTTCTTCAGAAGGAAAATGTGTAATATCAAGGTCTAATTTGATAGTTCACACATGTTTATAGCTCTCGTATGATTAACTAAACTACTGTATTTAGCATTTTATTTGACCCTCTTCTCACAGTGCATGGAATTGGTGCTGCCTTGCTTCGAATTCTTATCATATAACAAAATTTATTTCATTTATTCTTATTAGGCAATATATGTAGACACATGAATATTTTAAAGCAATATAAAACAAAAAGGAGAATGAAAGTTGGCAAAATAAGCCTGGTGGTGGTAGCACAAGCCTGACGGTGGTGGCACATGCCTTTGATCCCAGCAGTTGGGAGGCAGAGCCAGGTGGATCTCTGTGAGTTCAAGGCCAGCCTGGGCTACAGAGTGAGTTCCAGGAAAGGTACAAAGCTGTTGCTGGAGGGCTTCTCTCCAGGTTCCACCAAGCCCCACAGTACCACAATCCATGTATAAAATAATCACTCAGACACTTATATTACTTATAAACTGTATGGCCGTGGCAGGCTTCTTGCTAACTGTTCTTATATCTTAAATTAACCCTTTTCTATAAATCTATACCTTGCCACGTGGTTGGTGGCTTACAGGCATCTTTACATGCTGCTTGTCCTCACGGTGGCTGCAGTGTCTCTCTCTCCCTTCTTCCTGTTTCCCCAATTCTCCTCTCTCCTTGTCGCGCCTATACTTTTTGTCTCGTCACTGGCCATCAGTGTTTTATTTATATAGAATGATATCCATAGCACAAAGCTACACAGAAAAACCCTGTCTCAAAAAAAAAAAAAAACCCAGAAAGTTGGCAAAATAGGTGACGTGTAAAGATGGAGGGTGGGCAAAGGACACCTAGGACCTGTGGATGTGAAAGAAGAGCCTCGGAAGAATAATGCATGAGGAGTCAGGTGTAATAGGGAATGAAATTAGGGTTGGAAAATCGCTAACATTTTGTTCAATAATGCCATATGTACTGTGTATTAATTTAAAATTATTTTTAAATTAAAATAAAAAATAAAAACAAAAATTATGAATTAAAGTATTTATTCAGATCAAAAATGTGTAATAAGCCATACCATATTTTCACTCAGTTTATAAATCTGTATTAGAAATAGCTGTCACTGGTCATTGGTGGTAGCACATGCCTTTAATCCTACTACTCAGAAAACTCAGGAGGCAGATGTAGGCAGATCTCTGAGTTTGTGACAAGACTGGTCTACAAAGTGAATTCTAAGACAGCCAGGGGTACACAGAGAAACCCTGTCTCAAAAAAATCAAAGAAGAAAGGTAGGAAGGAGGGAAGGAAGGAAGGAAGGAAGGAAGGAAGGAAGGAAGGAAGGAAGGAAGAAGAGAAGAAAGGAAGAAATAAGGAAATGGAAATTCTAATGTAAAAACAAATAGCTCCCACTGTTAATACATCTATAAATTTAAAACCTAGAGTGTTTTTTTTACCTTGAGAGTTAGTCATTATTCATTAATATTTTCATTTTATATAACCCTGAGTCTAAAAACCAATGATTAGTTGCTTCAAAATAATCATTCCAAATAAGATGGGTTCTTAATCATGGTGTCCCCTTTGTATTATCATCAGCTTCATCAGAGAAACAGAACTCAGTACAAAGAAAAACAGTATGCTAATGTGCCCAAAAGTGATATATCCACTACTATGTATTTTAAAGTATTTAAGTTAAAGCATTTGCTTTCCAAGTCTTTTAATTCCTGGTTGATAGTTATGCATTTACTACAATATAAGCGCAAAGAATAAATAAAACAATAGATCCAGCATACACTAAAGAATATAATGAAAACCAAATATTTTAGCATGTATTTGATATTTTTGGTATTTAGCTTATCTTTTACAAATGGATGGTGATGATAATGATGATTAGTGTGTTGTGGAGGAGAACACACTTGCCACAGCTCATGTATGAAGTCAGAGGACAGATTTTAGGAGTTCATTCTCATATTCCACCTGGCTGAGGCAGAATTCTTTTTGTCTGACAAACTGTATGCCCCAGGCTAACTAGCACATGAGCTTTGATATAATTCTCTCTGTACCTCAGATCTTACTTTAAGAGTACTTGTATTACACTTTGAAAGCTACTGCATCCTGCTTTTTCTGTGTGGGGGGTGGTGGTGGGGTGGGGTCTGAAGATCAAATTCAGTTTGTGAGGCTTGTACAGCATGCATTTTTAATCACTGAGCCATCTCTCTACACTACAAATATATAGTACTGACTCGACGTATTTTTGATTAATATTAAAAGTTTCACGTGGTTATGTTAACAGAACAGTGAGTACAATGTGTCTTCACAAGGCTAAACTTTAAAACCCTCATGGCTTAGAACAAAAAATATATTTATTTCACTAAATATTAAAGTAAACTGTAAGAAAGTTTGTCATTTGGATCTTAATTGGATGACTTCAACTTAAGAATCAGAAATTTTTCAATAGTAGCAACTAAATAAACCATTTCAATTACCTGTCAACAGTTTTCCAAAACAACGTAAATAGTGAAAAACTGGCTAAGTTGGTGTGTGTTTGTGTCCACAGCAAGGAGTTCTGATAAGGAGTGGATATAAGGTAGGAGCTCAGTATTGTCTTTGTACACAGACTCATCTTAGTGGAGGGCAGGGAAAGTGAAAGGATGCTCTAGAATAGAAGGAGTGTGTTCTGTCATAAGAACATGAATTTGGTTGCTGGAGTCCAGTGGTATGATCTGAATAGTGTCTCTCCAAAATTTCCTGTATTGAAGCAATAACTCAGAATGACACTGTGTTTGGAAGTACATCCTGTGATTAAGACTGATCCCTTAGGATTAGTATTCTATCATGATACAGTTGGTTGAAACTATATATATGTATCCTCTGTCCAACCCTCCCCTTCCCCCTCCCCCCATTTCCTGCTCATTCTCTTCTTTCCCCTTTTCTGCCATCACACCCTCCTCTCTCCATTGTGTCCCCCACCCCCACACAAGGCTGGGTTCCTGCTCTTACATAATCAGGAAGTGGCTATTACCAAATTATGAAGACTCAGAGTGAATTAAATTCCATACAGCCACCAGGACTGTAACAGAATAGTTTGGTTTTATAAGTAACTATCCTATAGCATGTTGTTTTGGCAGACTACACTGAATTATACAGACCCTGGAAGACATCGATACCCTAAGTCCCAACCGCAGCCCTAACTTAACACTGACATTCAGCCATGTTCAATTGTTCTAAGTTCATCAAGTAAGTCTTTGTATCCATGTAGTTTTGTGTTTTTAAACTCATTATTTTATCTGGAATTAGCCTTGTGGATCTTGTTAAGTACTTGCCAATCTATAATGCTTAATATTTTTATCTAAGTCTAAAACCATTGGTCAATCAATATCCTACTGAATTTTGTAAATGTATCAATTGGGAATTTAAATAATGGAATTTTTTATTTACTGGCATTTTCTTTCCATTGAACTGTGAGATTCCTAGTGCAAGGGGCTTGGATTTAAACAAACCCATTTTAACCCTATTTTAATGATTGATTATCTTTTAAGCTAAACTCTGCAAGTAAGTTGAATGTGCTACTTATTATGGCAATATAAAGTTTAATTGAGATTACATATTTCAAGTACCTGTCAACATATTTGACAGTAATAATATTATTTTTATTATGTGCAAAACACTAGGTTTGAGATGTACATCACTTGCTAAAAATGTGAGAATTAACTGGTGAGCAAGTAAACAGGAATGTAAGTTGATAAAAGTACCTAAAATAGCTAATACAAAATTTAAAAAATGGAAAATTATTTTCAAGAATAATAAGAAACAGTGTCCTTGGTTGTGATATTGAGTAGTTGAGCTTTAACATAACTTCAAAGTGTATTTTGAGGTGTTAAGTTTGCTTTCCCACAAGCCAAACATAAGCAGTAGCTTTTATACTAAGTATGGGCATATATTGTTTTTAATTAAATTTAATTACCTCTATCACAATTTTCTGGACCTGATTTTTTTTCACTAATACAAAAACTAAATATTTCTAGGAGAACAGAATATTTATCAATTAAAATAATTATGAACTCATTTGTACACTAGTGTCTTTTCTATTTGCGGGGTTAAATAACTGTTCTTTGATTGAAGTTGAAACTCACTCCATAGGAGGGAATCCATACTTGGTATTGTAAACCTGGTCAACAGCCCAAAGCAGGAGAGATCATAAAATCTGAGAGGGGATGAATAACGTTTAGAAACGTACATAGCATACTGCTGCATTCTAAACCTGTTTTAAAAACCCATCGACATATATTCCTCTCAGCCGTAATCAGTGAAGCCTCTATTTTCAGGGAACAATGGTGAATGCAGGCACACCGCACGCATGGCTGCTTGTGAGGATATAGTACAGACAAGTGCTCAGTTCTAAACAAGATATTTATATAATCCATTCTAAGACTCGGGAAGCATTGCAGAAGAAGGTGCAATCAAGAGAGCAAGAAGATAAGAAGGGCTGTGAATTGTTATCTCCTGGGTTGAGACACAGTCACTGTTATCACGACAGCTGAAGATGTCTGCACTGTGCCTGTACGAAAATGAGCATGTCAACAGCCAGGCATGGATGGAGGCAGGAACCAGGAGGTTTCTACACTTCACTGCTGGCAGGGACCAGGAGGTCCTATACGTCACTACTGGAGAGGACCAGGACACTGCCCGACTACTTTGCTAATGATAGATGCCGTGAGGGAAGAATCATTGCCTTCTATTTTGTACCCACTGATGATTCGACCAGGTTCCAATAGATCGTTCCAATCCAATGGTCAAACAGATGGCCCTTGTTAAACTAAATTAGCAACAAAACAAAACTGAAAGTCATGAACTCGGGAAAAGTACTGGCAAGGAAGAGGGTGATTTTGATAGTAATGAGATGGACATAGGAGGAGAGCAGATAATAATCAGAATTCATTGGATAGATGAAAATGTAAAAAAACTATTTTTTTAAAATTAAAATGTTGCAAACAGATGATGATATATGAAAGGCAAATGCTAACTGATAAACAGACATATAAGAAGGTGGTAGAGAGTTTTAATGTTTGTTTTTAAATATAGTAAAAGACTGAACCAGTAGAATTCAATATTTACTTCCTGACAATCCAATCACATTTTCAATGAATGCAAATCTACACAAAATGGCATATTTTACAACCCTTCTCATAATGTGTGAAGCGTTAATAATTTTTCTTCCTTTTAGAGCATTAATTAATGTCTTAAATCTAGATTACTTCCCCTCTGGATTGATTTGTAACAACAAATCATGTTGTATTTAATTGACTGGTTAAAGTGATGATATAGGAAAGAAGAATTACATTTTTTTTCAGGATTGGTTTCCCTGTATAATACTCATTAGCATGGGGCACCCAACTTACTGAGCTCTTGTTTGTGAGTGCCAGATAGTCATTTGTCTCCCCTATTATAGTTACAGCCATACTTTTGAACCAAAATTGGGGTGTGCAAGTAACAGAGCAATTTAACTAGCATTTGAGTCTACAGTAGCTACATCTTAGTCCATTTAAGTTCCAAATACTCCTGGGACTATTGTTTGTGTTCAGTTTGATGGTAAAAAGCTTTGGATTCTATGGGATACCCATACCTGTGTTCAGGGAAACATGGACTTACACGAGTCTGTTCATATCTTGGAGACTTAACTCTCATTTGTGAGTTCCAGATGATTTTTTTCTCTCCTTTGCTTTAAATATTTACACCTACACTTTATAGTTATTTGTCTGTGAGAATCATGACTATTATAAAATATTGAGATGGCAGCATTAGAACCAATACTTAACTAGCTCTTCAATTGCACAAAATCAAATAACTGTTGAGAACACACACACACACACACACACTTCATTCTCTCTCTCATACATATATAATATATATACACATATGTATACATATGCACAGATATTAATTAGATATAGATACATATAGACATAGATATACATATATGTATACACATCACACAGGTACATTCTGATAAAAAATACCTAACCCTAAAAAATAAAGTGTGACATACTCCCAAATCCAATACTTTTCCAGACATAACATGATGCCAGGTGAAAATTTTAGATCTGACCAAAATGAAAATACACTAAAAGTACTATATAAATTGCCACATATATGATATGTGAATGATGAATGTATTTTAAAATCACTTTCTACTTTAATGTCACCATTTTAACTAAGTGATTGAAGTGAGGATCATCCAGGGCAGGAAGACCTGGCATTCTCTGCTTTTGATATCCCACAATGAGAAATGCCCAATGTCACTATGCAGCATCCCTGCTGTAGTGGCTTAATATAAATGGAATCCCAGATAAAGCACTGAGAAATGATAGAAAGCGTAGCATCTTCTAGTCAGCTTGTCTCAAAGCTTCATAATAGATGATACCATGAAAAGTGTGACTTCTGTCAGCACAGACTAAAAAAAGTGCATACCCAGACTGTGTTCCAGAAAGCCTTAAGGACACTGTATGAAAATGGACATTGTGTAAGCTGGTTCTGTAGTAAGCATATTGTTCGTTTGTGGTTTTGTACAAAAATAGGTTTCACTGTGGTATTTTCATATATGTTTATCATTGTATTTGGCTCATATTCAACCATCACAACCTTTCTTGTCTATCCTTCCCTATATCACTGGTCTCCTTCCTCACCACAAATAACCTTGCTTTTATAGCCAAGACTCCACATTGAGAGAAAATATATGATATTTGCCATTTTACCAAAAGTAAACATTTCATATTGCATATTTATTGCATAAAAGTATCTAGACTGTCATTTTTAGTTAGGCACAGTAGTATAACTGATAGCAAGATTTCTCAGTTTTAGAAGATAGCTGAATTGCAGAGGAATGAACCATAGAAGTATGAATAAGCTTGGAGGAGACAATTGAAAAAGTGTCAAAGTTTGAAAAACCCATCCATTTTGGTGAAGAGTATAATGTACATTTGTTTATCTCTTCTTCAGATTTCTAAGTTTTTTAAAATGCAGCACTAGAGGGAAATCAAGTCTTTCTATTCCCTTTTTTAGTTGGATTGTGACAATATTGAGATGTGCAGGATAGTGCTGTGGAGACGTTGACACACAGTTGACCATTCTTAGACCCAGATCTGTATTTGCAAATTCATTTCCTTGCTAAATTATTTTTTAACTCCCAGATCAACCCTGTAGAAGTAACCATCTTTTTTTTTTTTTTTTTTTTTTTTTTTGGTTTTTCGAGACAGGGTTTCTCTGTGTAGCTTTGCGCCTTTCCTGGGACTCACTTGGTAGTCCAGGCTGGCCTCGAACTCACAGAGATCTGCCTGGCTCTGCCTCCCGAGTGCTGGGATTAAAGGTGTGCGCCACCACCGCCCGGCTAGAAGTAACCATCTTATTCAATAAGAAACACAGAACCAATGAAAAGAAGAAATCCCAAGAGGTCAGAGCTAAGAGCTAAAACCTTACCCTTCACTCTGCAGCTATTCTCTTCTGCCAAGAAAGCTACTTCCTGTGTGTTTGTCTTTATAAAAACATTCTGTTCTGTGTTCTCATTGGTTGTAAACCCAACCACATGACGTCCTAGTCACTGCCTGTCTTACAGACCTCCAGGTCTTCTATGGTATTGAGATTAAAGGCATGTGTCTCCATGCTGGCTGTATCCTTGAACACACAGACCTCTACCTAGCTCTGCCTACCAAGTGCTGGGATTAAAGGTATGCACCACCACTGCCCAGTTTCATTGATGGCTTGCTATTAGCTCTGACCCCCAGGCAACTTTATTTATTAACATACAAATAAAATCACATTTCAGTACAAATAAAATATCACCATATTTCCCCTTTTCTATTTTAATAAAAAGGAAAAAGATTATAACTAACATAAGAAAAACTATATACAAAAGTACAATAACTATATACCATATATACAAGTAATAAATACCTAAACAATGTCTAGTCCATTTGTATTTGACAAATTCAGAGAAAATAATTCTATTATCTATCCTATTTTGATAAGTCCAAAATGTACCTAATTCACTTTCTATCCTAACTAATCTTCAACTATAACTAACTAATCTTCAATTCCCTCAGAGACCCAAGAAAGAAATAATATTACCTAATAAGAAATAAAAAATAAAAACAGGAAGTGCATGCAAGCAACTTCCAAAAAAAATGTGAATTGACAGAAACAGCCAGCTGCCTGGACAATCACCGAGGTTTCTCTGCAGTGTTGGGGCATCATCTTCAGCCTATAGGCTTAGTGTATCTGACAGACTCATTTGTGAAGTAGGATGTACACAAGGTCAATAGTTCAACCTCACATTGGGTGAGAGCAGTCTATCTTCCAGAAACATCTGAATTTTACTAGTGTCCTGTCATGATTCAGGATTTTAAATTAGGGAAATTGTTGATTTTTTTTTTTAAATTCACCTGTCCATTCTTCTTAGCTATGTGTGTGTAGCAGGAATCTTAAAAGTTCTTATTAATAAAATCAAACCTGAGGCGAGTTATTGGGATCCATGCTGGTAGATCAGAGAGACAGAACAAGCCACAGCTATCTCACCTTGCTGGATCCTCAGCTGGTCTTGTCTCCTCAGACTGGAGGCCTCTGAGTCCTCATCCGGAATGGGTCTCAGCTGAATTACTGCTCAAAAGCCTGAAGCTTAACCAGGCCAAATGCTTAACCAGTCAAATGCCTAACCAGCCAAAATCTTCTAGTTTCTGATCCTCATGCCTTATATATCTTTCTGCTTTCTGCCACCACTCCCTGGGATTAAAGGCTGGCTTTCTGGGATTAAAGGCATGTGTCACCATGCTTGGCTTTTTCCAATGTGGCCTTGAACTCACAGAGATCCAGAGGGATTTCTATCTCTGGAATGCTAGGATTAAAGGTGTGAGTGCCACCATTTTCTAGCCTTTGTATCTAGTGGCTGTCTGTTCTCTGACCCCAGATAAATTTATTAGAGTACACAATATTTTGGGGAACACAATACCACCACAATGTGTGTGTGTGGCTTCATCTCAGCATCCTGTTCTTCTCCATATCATTCTACTAAATGCCAGTCTACTATTGAGAGATGTGAGCTTAGTTATTCTTCAAGAATAACTGTTTCAGTTGTTGTTCCACTGCACATCAGAAGCCATCGGCCCACTGCCTGTTCAGCTGCCTTTGAAGAAAAGGGCACTGTACCTTTTCCGGATTGTGAAGGCCACTTCAGGGATGGTGCCATATTGTCCTGGCCTCAGAAGATGCCTTTTGATAAAGCCATAACCACACTTGTTTTGGCAAGAATCGGTAGGCCTTTGTTTCATGTCCTGTCTGTCCTGTTTGTCAGCAGTTGATTCGAGGATACTTTGTTGTCCAGTGGCTAACTTTTGCCACAATGAAAGTTAACTCCATATGCAGTTTCTTCAATGTCCATATTCTCTCTGAAGTAGATTGGTACTGCCAGGAGCCAACATGTCTCATAGCAAGCCATCGCACAACCCTGTGGTATTTTTACAGTCATTGACTGACATTTTGCATATACTGAAATATTTAATTTTTCGAGCATGAACATTTCTCTCTGAGATGGGAAAAGGCTGCTCTCTGCCTTCTTGTCTCAGTTTCTATTGCACAAACATCTTTTTCAATTTGCTTAGTGTAATGGCTTACAAACTGAGGTACTTTTCAAATTAGTTCATCATTTCAAATACCCTCTGAGCACAGTTCTGGCATGCTACTAAGTGTCACACATATACCAAGCCTGTCATGTGCCTTATGTGGGTATTATATGTATTAAATAAAATGTCCAGATGTGTGTTGCAGTGTGTAGCATGAATCCTAATTGGTATTAATAATAAAAACCCAGAGTCAGATATGGAGGTAAGTGCTAAAAGATTAAAGAAGAAAAGCCAGCCACTAGAAGACTCCTTACCTCCACCGACACTCAGCCTGAAAGGGCTGAGCTCCTTACTGCCTCCTTATATTCCTTTCTCTGCCCAGCCATATTACTTTCTGTCTCAACCTCCCTAGTGCTGGAATTGAAGGCATGTGTACCACCCAAATACGGGGAGCAAAGCCATGAGATTCCAAGTATTGGGATTAAAGGTGTGTGTTACCACTGCCTGACCTCTTAGCTAACTAGTGGCTGGCTTTGCCCTCTGATCTTCAGGCAAGTTTTATGTTTTAGATCATACAAAAATATCACATTTTTCCTTTTGTCTAAAATAAAAGAAGATTATAACTAATATAAGAAAAACTATATACAATAAATACAATAACTATATACAATATATACAGGCAATAATTACAACAATAATGTCTAGTCCATTAACACTTGACAAGTTCAGAGAAAATACTTTATTATTTAACCTATTTTATTGAGTCCAAAGTGCTGTATCTAATTCACTTTCTATCCTAATTTGTATTACCAACCAAAAACTATCTTTTGATGTCTCTTGAACTTTTACAGTTAATACCTCCTTTGTGAGTTTATTTTCTGAATTTGTGAACAAGAAAAACTATAACTATCTAATCTTCAACACCCTCAGAGCCCCAAGAAGGAAATAATATTAATTGAGTAAGCAAGAAGTGCAAGCAAGTAACTTCCAAAAATTGTGAGAAATGACAGAAGCAGCAGGCTGCCTGGACAGTCACCCAAGGTTCCTCTGCAACATTGGGGCATAGCATATCTGACAGACCTTTCTGTGATGCAGGATATTCTGAAGTGCTGTACTACCTTGTCTTGGCAAAGTTCAGCAGTCATTTTCTTTTCTGTCCTGCTTGTCCCATACTGTCAGCAAGGACATTTTCTTGCCCACTGGCTGACTTTTGTCACAAAGAAAATGAACTCCATATGGAGTTTTCTTCGATGCCCATGCTTATCATCTTCTCTGAAGTAGACTGGTGCTGCCAGAAGTAGACATGTCTCATTGTCATTAAAAAAAACTGTTATTAAAACACCTTAAATGCCGTATTCTGTAGACCTCTGAAGTGTGTGGAGTTGATCAATCTAAAATGTATCTGTTTTATCTTGAAAACATACCTACCATGGCTACAAGTTTGATTGTAAGTACTATTAACCTGCATTTCTTTATATCCTAATTAGTTTGATTTTTTTTTTTTTGGCAACAGGGTTTTTCTGTTGTAGCTTTGGAGCTGTCCTAGAACTAACTCACTTTGTAGCCCAGGCTGGCCTCGAACTCACAGAGATCTGCCTGGCTCTGCCTCCTGAGGGCTGGGATTGAAGGCATGCGCCAACACCGCCTGGCACAAATTAGTTTGTAATCATAACTTCCCAAAACTAGCAATTTGCATTACATTGTTAAATGAGTTGTATAGGTACAATACCTTGAACAAGATTAAAAATGTATGTACAGTATGTTCTAACAAAATTAATATCAAATTTGTATCAATATACAAAACCTGTATACAATATACAAAAATCCAATCTAATGTAAAATATTTAAAACTAGTAGTTGCTTTTAAAAGTAGATTCAACAATCTACCTTTTTATCTTATCATGGCTATATCCATTTTTTTCAGAGTAGATTCAATAATCCACCCTTTTATCCTATCATTTCTATATCCCTTTTTCTTTCCAAAACAAGAACCCTAAATCTAATCTCCTTTGTTAAGCTTTCTTCTTGAACATTGCCAATAATAACCTGTAACTAACCCCCAAACAATGGCAAATATCCATAACCCATTGAAAGACCAAAAACCACCCACCCTACCTCTTGGGATTGTGGGCGTCATGTTATTAAAATTACTTAAGTGCTGTCTGGTGGTGACAGCATGTTTAGGGTATCCTGAAAAGAAAAATTTGGGTTCATTGTCAAGTCCTGGGAGAGGTAGCTGTATCATTTGTTGTCCTGTCTCTGTGTAATAGGAAAGTGCAGGGCTTGTCTCAGGTCCAAGCTAGAGTAGTCTATGAGGCTGAACCATTTCAGTTAGCCACCTTGGAATTGTCCTAACCCAAAGCCAATCATTAGGTGGTGTTTGTCAGCTTAGCAGCATTGTCATAGTTCACGTGGAATCATCATTGTGGGATCCTATCATCTTTTTGAGACTTCAGAGATTGTATTAGGTCAGATTGTTCCTTTTCTTGATCATTTTTTCCAGGTAAGTCTTCTTTTTTTGGATACTTTTTTGTACTAAAGGTCTTTAAACTTCTTAATATATATATATATATATATATATATATATATATATATATATATATATATATTTTTTTTTTTTTTTTTCTTGAAAAGACAACAAACAAAGCCCTTCCACAAACCTAACTTTGGGAAATTACCTTATTACCTTTTTGGCAAGTTATGTCTGATCAAATAAAAAGTGTTTGTTAGTCTTTTCACCTCTTCTAATCAAGAGGTCTCTCCTATTCAAAACTAATCTTTTAGTTCCTCTGGATTGGAGTTTCCCCCATGGTGACAGGAAACAACTGAACCAAATTTGACATGGAGGCCTGTGACAGCGCCCCCGCCCCCCCAAGGTGTTTCCCAATGGCAAAGGGTTACCTTGTCTGTCCCTTGTTGATCTACATTCATTATTCCCATGCCTGCCTTTGCCACACCTTCTATACAATCCAGAAGGGAGTGGCATTCTGTTGAGATTTTTCTTAGAAAAAAAGCATTGTTTCTAGGAATGTCCTGTTTACAATCCCGTTTTAGATGACCTTGTTTACTGAAATTGAAACATTTGACATTTCAGTTTTTCTTCAAACCTCTGGAAATCACCTCTCTTACCCAAGCATCATCATGGTTATGAGACTCAAAATTTAATATTGATTGTATCTTGGATCCATTCCTCCAAGGGTGCTGATCTTGCCTTTAATGGCCTAATTACCCTTTTGCATTTGTGCATTAGCGTTTTCAAAAGCCAGAGATCCAATTATTATTTGTCTAGCTTCTGAATTTGGTATCATTCTATTTATTGCTGAAGTAAATCTTTGTGAAAAGTCAGTAAAGATTTCTTTTGGATCCTCTACCACTTTAGTAAATGACTTAGTTTTATTTCCTATTTCTGTAATTCTGTCCCAAGCAGTCAAGGCTGCCATTCAGCATAAAGCCAGGGTGTGGTCATCATAAAGAGACTGCCTTTCCACATTAGCATAATCTCCCTCTTCAAGAATTTGGTCTTAGGAGATTTCCATACCTCTAGCCCTACTGCATTGTTCAAAGGTCTAAGCCTCATCTTTCTACCAGACCCTCCACTGTTATTGAGGACCAGGTTCTAAGACTGCTGTAACCAAGTCTCTCCAGTCTGGAGGGATAATTCTATTACAAGTTGACCACAAGTTTAACAACTGATTCACGAAAGGCAAATGCATGCTATATGAGATTATTGCTTCCTTGAATTCCTTCAAATCTAACATTTGCACAGGAGTCTATTCAGCTCTTACACAGCCTTGAGGATATCTATCATTTGGCAGTTCCTGTAATGTTACTGGATAAACTAAGGTTGGCTGTTTGAAAACCTTAGGCTGTTTCTCTGTAACCTTATAATGCAATGTTGAGATTGTTTCTACTTTTAATTCCTCTGTCTGAGTCTGATCATCTCTATGATCTGTCTTAATACGTTTTTTCTAAAACTTTTATCTTGGCACTCATTTTAACCAACAAAACAAAAATGATTAAACAGATAATATTTATAACTGACATTACATAAATCCCATATAAATTAATTATTCTCTTATTTAATTTCCCCATTTTCAAACCATCCAATGAATTATCATATAGAGACCTAACTCTCTCCATTGTAATTGTGTTTTTTATTTTTTAATGTGGCGAAAAAAACCCTCTCTTTTAACTAATTCCTCCGTTAAGAATTACCAGTTGTCTCACCAAATCAGCCGACAATGATGAATAGAACACTAGAAACCTGAGCAGGTTTCAGAGCAGCTACTTAGTGTGGTAGCAGCCAGAGGAGAGGGTCCAGGGAGAGCCCACAACCCACCAGGATAGAAGAATCCAAAGAGCCAGCTGTCTACGTGAGAACATTTGTGAAAGTGGCTGACTCCTGAGATTTTTGGGGCCCAAAAGCCTATGGAGTTTGATGCAGATAGGCTGCAATAGAAACTTAGAAGGGTAATGAATCCAGCCACGTGTAGCTCCAGACAGTGCTAGTGGCTGCAATGCCACAGGCAAGTGGCTTTTTTTGTGAATTCATGTCCCACAAGTTGGCTGCCAGATATTGTTTGAATCTTAATTGGTCTTAATAATAAAAACCCAGACTCAGTTATAGGGGTAAATGCTGAAAGATCAGAGAAGAGGATCCAGCCACTAGAAAAACTCCTTACCTCTACTAATCCTCAGCTTGAAAGGGCTGAGCTCCTCACTCCCTCCTTATATCCGTTGTCTGCTCACTTTCTGTCTCAGCCTCCCTAGTGCAGGGATTAAAGGCATGTTTGTCTCCCAAGTACTGTGAGCAAAGGCATAAGATCCCAAACACTGAGATTAAATGTGTATGCCACCACTGCCTGGCCTCTTTGGCTAACTAGTGCCTGGCTTTGTCCTTTGATCTTCAGACAAACTTTATTTGTTAGATCATACACAAAATATCACCACAACTGTATAGTTGGCTCTGAGTTCTATGTTAATTAATTAGAAATAAGTATTGATTGAGATACATTTAAGTGAGGATATATAATATGAAACTGTATCATGTGGTGAAAATATTTGCAGGAATCTAACTCTGCCTTTAAAATTGATGACAAGGCTGCGTGTGTGTGTGTGTGTGTGTGTGTGTGTGTGTGTGTGTGTGAGTTTGTGGTAGTTAGGATAGAGTGTATAGGCCTGATTCTTGTACAGGTTATGCAAAAATTCTCTTCCACTGGGCTCTATCATGGTTTATCAAGAGACTTTCTGTTCAATAGAACAGGAACTTTTTTTGTATGCAGTTATTCTCTTGCTTCCAGATTACTTCTTGAAACCAACCAGAAAGATAACATCACAGCATGTACCACTGAACTAACCATGGATTGGGCAGAAAACTATGATATGGCCTTCTGAAGCAAATGTGATGGAGGAAGCCTTGCAGGGAGCCAGGCTTGAGGAGCATATCTTCCAGGGTGAGGAGAGGGGAACTACTTAAGCAACTACCAGCCAAAGGAGGGGCCATACTCAAGAATGAGCCCTAGAGACATTTGAGTGCAAGATGTTGGGAAAGGGAAAAATGTTTGTTCTTCCACAAGCCTAAAGTCTAAACAGAAAAAAACAAACAAACAAAAAACAGGCATATTCATCCTTAGACTGAAGGCCATGGTACCATGCACTATGGACTAGCCCACTGTTGTCCTTCTGCAACCATGATGGACTGGCTAGACAAACATGACCACAGAAATAAACCAAACCCAGCCTCTAAAAGCAATGCAGCATGCACAAATATTTGAATGTAGAGACTGAGGCTGCAGGAGCTGCAATATGGACATTGGGGTATTCTGTGTTGTCAGAGCCATGCCCTTTCCCAAAGAACTTGGCAAAAACGTACCCCTGTGACTCCTGCTCTTATCAATGTTTCTAGGAAATGTCTCCCTCTTTCTTGGCCCATGTGTCTATGTTTTCTGGAAGCAACTGCTTTTCTTAGCTCCCAGGTATCCTCTACAGCACAGGCCCCTTTCAGGATATAAAAATTGTGTTTTATCATGTATGAGATGGTTTTCTATTTATTAATATTTGGGGCAGATAGAGTACAGTGTACTTGGCTTTAGGCTTATTTAATTATAATCCTTATTCACTGCTAAGAGTAGTAAAAAATGAAATTCCCAAAGTTTACTCAAGAGAAAGGGATAGCTTACTTCAGGGTCTGGGCCAAATAATATTCTTAGCTGCAGCCATGTGTGACAGCTGGATTCTGTAAGAACTTGTTTCTTGATGTTCAAGAAGCCCCTTTTATTTGCTATGGAAGAATTCTAGAACTTCAGGGCATTTCTGAGGCTACTGACACACTGAGTTCTACATATACTGTTTCCTGGAATAAATTTTAGTTTCCAAATTAAGCATAGTAAGGGCTACCCTGAAATAGATAATAACAAAATAACTGAAGTGAAACGCTGCAATCAAAGTTATTTGAATACAGCTTCTCTTAAAATATTGCATTGCCCAGAGCTCACCATTGATCCATTTTTTTCCTTGTTGAGTGGAAAATTTTCACCTTTTTGTTTAAGGAAAGCACTTACAGCCTCTTTGGCTTGTATAATAGACAATATCACTATTCTTGCTCTTTAAGGGCAATGGGCTTAATTTAAGTAAAATGAGTATTATTTGGACAGACATACAGTAATGTCACAAGGGCAAATCTGGTATCTGCAGGTGTCTGTTAGCTGACTACCAAACAGGTGGGTTATATATCCTAGCAGGGGGACAGAGGTAATATCATATCCCAGACTAGATAGAGGAGATTGGTGAAAGATGCCTCATAGTATCCAGAAGAGCATGCAGTTGAAAGTATAAAATGGTTAATTTCAGGGGTTTCCCATTAACACTCTCACATCATGGTTGAATCACAGCAATCCTTGAAACTGAGGGAAAGGTACCTAAAGTTGGGCTACTGTACAGGAATTTGTGTTAAGGGGGTGACTCAGAACCCACAGGCTCTGCACTAAGAGGGGGTCATGGTGGCTTGAACCCTCCAACAGGCTCACATGTTGTGCTGTGCCAGAATTGAGCTTTGATTTGATCTGCTGCTAAGAAGTTGAGTGTATTGCCTGACTGGAGTGAGAGAGTTTTACCAGCAAATAGAAGCCATAAACACCAGTGGGGGTACAGATGTTCACATTGGACTGATTGGTATTTTCTACTGTTCTAGAATTGTTACTTATTTTAATTTTGAAAAAAAAAAGGTAGAAAGGGGCATATCCATTGTCAAACTGCAATTTTAAACATTTCAGGAATACATTGTTGAAACAAACAAACCAAAAATACACCTTTCATCTTAAAGGGAATAAGAGATCATTTAGAGTGAGCCTAGTCCAGAAACTGAGATTTAGATTAGCCCAAATTCCATGTCACAATGTGAAAGCAGTTTCATGAAGTTTTCTAGTTTTACAAAACAAAACCATAAATTAAGGCAAGTTCACAATGTATTTATTGGTGGGTGCATCAGGGAGGTAGTCGGAGCAGATGAGGGAAGCTTTTCTAAAGGTTCCTGATGCTATCTGATGACATTCTCAGTATCTAGGTTAGTGGAAGCTAGTGGTCTGCCTAGTTAATAGATTCTTTCAATCACATGATTAGTTCTATCAGTGAGGTGGGCAAGTACTTGCTGTTCTGGGGGCTAAACCTAGCCCAAGACAGTTAATCTCTGGGCCTGTAACGTTCTAGTCTCTCCACAGTACTGAAGCTCTAATTAGCCAATCAGCTTCTTTCCAAGAGTCTGTTCACAGCTACACAGTTTTTGAAGGTGTGGGGGAGGGATTAAAATTTTCACTATTGTTTCCTTATATATGCTGATATTGATGGTTTTTCCCTCCTTTGTTTTGCTGTGGTCTTTTCCATATGTGTTTTGGTTTAAGATTACATTGTTAAGATTTAGATTCTAAAATGATATTGTAGTAATCCTTCCTGGATGTCTATTGTTGGTGCCAAGTTAATTTAGTCCTCATTCTACTGACAAACATTTTCTTCTACTTTTTCAAGTGTAAATGTGATTACTAAGGGATCTGGCAATCAAATTCTTTCTAATTCAGAGAAACCCCTGACAGACAATTCCTTTCAAAGCTGTCCAATGGTATCACATTTGTTTAGATTGTTCAAGCTTCCTTTTAAACTGAGAAAAACAGGTGCAATTCTAGCCATGACATTATCAGTAGACTCACCTTGCTGTATTGGCAGGAAAATGCAGAACCATATCTTAGCTTGCCTTGAGTAGAACAGATACTTGCTTTGTTGTCTCTTCTCTCTGGAAAGACATTTCTTCTTGGCCTTCATAAAACTCAGTTATTTTCATTTTTGGAGTCCATTGAAAAGATCTTAGTCAGATGCTGTACTCTGGATTGGCATTTCTTCTGGGTAAATATGTATCTTTGCAATACATGTAGCTGACTTGTCTGATAATGAGTTTATATTCTTTGATGTAAAAGACACTTGTGCTCCTCTTGAACTATGTTTTCTTTTTCATTTTTGTAGTAAAACTGAACACACTATATTGGTGGGGGCAGTAGTTTTTTTTTTAACATGTTAATGAGGTGGTTACTCTTCATCATGGAATAATTATTGTCAACATGTATTTGCCAATACCTTTTCAGGTTTTAGTCCTTTTCCCAACCATGTAACTATTTTTCTCCTCTAGAAAGCATGGAAATGACTTTTATCACATATATTTACTTTAAATGTTAAAACTGTTCAATATCATGAAAAATCACCCTTAATTTCAGAAAGGGAGTCTCACTGTGTTGCCCATGCTGGGAGTGAATCTGTGGGTTCCAGAGATACTCTATTCAGTGTCTTGAGCATCTGAGTGTCATTGCAGCTTTCAAAGGACATTCTAAGTTACCTTCCCTTAACTGTCATCATCTCTGCAGCAAAATAATCTTTCTTACTGAAAAGAGTCTTAAGGACTGTAGTAGGACAGGCCTATAGGGTCAAGGAAATTGGCTCAGACAAGTTGCCAAAGCATGCACATAGCATACTCCTTAAGAGCCTACTTGGAGTCTGCCTGAGGGCCTAGCAACAGTCACTGTCAGAGTTCCTAGTCCCTGTCAGAGTTCTTGATCATGCAGAGTCTGCCTGAGAGCCTAGCAACAGGAGCTGTCAGAGTGCCCGATTGTGCCTAGACAATGATCATGACTATATAGACTAGGCTCTGGGAGGCGGGTATATAAGGCCTTTCCTATGATAGAATAAAGAGTTTGTTATTTGTCTTCAGTTGACTCATGGTGTCTTTGTTGTTGATGCTGTACCTTCTCACCCCCTCCCTGGAGGGAGCCATTAGGATTCAAGCAACATCTGGTACTTGAATGTGAGGCTTCTGTTACTTTGTTTCTCCCAGCTCAGGTTCTGATTTTCTCCCTCACTTCACTGGCCCTCCCTTGCTTCACTTGAAAGTGCCTCCAAGATGGTGAGAAGGTGTTGTGTTCTTTTGGTCCATTTGGCAGGTAAGCATTGGGACCCCCACTTCTTATCTTCTTTTGTGTTGTCTGTCATGTTTGTCTGCCCATCCCGTTAGGAAGGCACATTAATTATTTGTTTTTTGTTTTTGTTTTTGTTTTTGTTTTTGTTTTTTTGGTTTCAGTTTGCCTGGCACCTCCGCATAAAGATTGAACCCCCCCAGGATGTGGAACCAAGACTCAGCTCCCGATCGCTGTCCCTCATCAAGAGACACTGTGTGGACATATGGTTGTTCCCTAAAAAAACGCAAAGGATAGGGGACTATTAAGGGATAAAAGAACAGTTAGCAAGAAGCCTGCCACGGCCATACAGTTTATAAGTAATATAAGCGTCTGAGTGATTATTTTATACGTGGATTGTGGGACTGCGGGGTTTGGTGGAACCTGGAGAGAAGCCCTCCAGCAACATGGTCCCAGCAAGAGATATGTGCTTGGCCATAGATAAGACTGCTTCAACCAAGAAGAATATCACCCAAGATGGGTAATATATATACTCCCTTTTCTTGCTCTCATTGCCCCTCTAAATGCTGAAGACTTGTGCAGCCTTGCTTCTCCTCCTTTTGTGTGATGCCTTTTGAGATGAGGAACATTAGTTTAGTAGGCTGTGAGCTAGATAAATGTTAAGGGCCCATGGTCAGCTAAGTTTCTATATTATCCATTACAGCTAACACATGAAATTTTCCAACTAAATCAGATGAGAGCACAGATTATGGCCTTTGACTCTTTATTTTTTTGAAAAGATTTGGCATGATATAAAGAGGCTGTTTGATCCCTCCTGGGTTTCACTTATGTTTTGATTGGCAGGGCAGTTCTTTTGATCTTTCTCCTTTTTAAGTGTCTCCTACAGCACATCCAACAACAACAGGAGGCTACTAAGGTGACTCTATAAGTCTTAATGGCTCTTAGACATCTAACTCATAGTCCTCCACAGGAGGGTATGCATATCTGGTTTTCTGAAACTCAAACGGTTACTGCCTGGCTCTCCCCACCTAGGGCAACTCCCCAGGGATGGATGCACTTTGAAGACTGGTAGTCAAAGATGGGTAAGAGCTTGTTTGGCAAGTCAACCTAAGATAGACATAGTCCAGTTGCTGAGACCCCCGAGGGTCAACAAGGACAGAGCAAAGAATTTGGACTTCCACTGAGTGCCCATGTAATAAAATAAAAGGATGAATATGTAGTGGGATAGTCCCATAGGTTCAAGGAAATTGACTCAGACCAGTTGCCAAGGCATGCACATAACATACTCCTTAACTGTCACCCTGGAGTCTGCCTGAGGGCCTAGCAACAGGTGCTGTCACAGAGTACCTGATTGTGCCCAGCCAATGAGGGACAACAACACAGACTGGGCACTGGGAGGAGGGTATATAAGGCCTTCCCTGTGATTGAATAAATGAGTTTTTTATTTGCCTTCAACTGACTCCTGGTGTCTGTGTTGTTGACACTGTACCTTCACCCCCCCCCCCCAAGGGATTTGTTAGGATCCAAGCAACAAAGGACTTTCCAACTTTTTTTTGAGACAGGGTTTCTCTGTGTAGCTTTGGAGCCTGTCCTTGAATTAGCTCTCTAGACCAGGCTGGCCTCCAACTCACAGAGATCTACCTCTCTTTGTCTTCTGAAGGCTGGGATTAAGGCATGCACCACCACCACCTGGTGGACTTTCAAACTTCTATGGGAACTTGGGGTCAGGCCCTAGCTCCACACTCTATACTAAGCTCCATCCCATCTCTCATTGCAGGAAAGTTCTTTGACTATGTTCAAAATTGTCCTCTCAATTTGTTGGTTAAGTTATGATCACTGTAATTTTAACAGAGGGTGTCCAATTTGTCATCGAGGATGAGAGTAAGTATTGATAGAATGCCAACTGATATTATTTAAACAACAATGCAAGTTGGATTTCAAATGATTGCTTTACAATGTGTCTATGGAATCAGTTGTTGAGATAGAAGTGGTATGTATGGAGAGGGAAAAGGAGAAGGAATGGAGTGGGAGAAATAGAACCAGAGAAAGAAACACTGATAAGCTGGTTCTTTAGAAGTACATTTGGAGAAATGATTATAAAAATCTTCACTGGATTTAAGACAAATCGTTATTCAAAAAAGTAGAAAGAGAAGTATGGATATGTGTGAATTTCCATATAACCTTCCTAGGTCTCTATGCAGTATACTCTACACTCAGATATTTCTAATTGAAATTCAGAGAGAGAGAGAGAGAGAGAGAGAGAGAGAGAGAGAGAGAGAGAGAGAGAGAGAGAGAGAGAGAGTTCTGTTACCATGACAAATTACCTGTAACAATCAGCCCACATGAAATTGTGAGTTGGCTTTGTGGTTTCAGTCTGTGGTCACCAGCCTGCTCCTTTAGATTTGTGGCAGTATAAACATCACAGCAGGGCACACAATAGATGAGACTGTTCATTTTATGGCAGCCTGGAAGCAATGAATGAAGGGAAGGGATGGAGCTCTAGTATCCTCTTTTAGGAATAGCTCCAGTAAGCAAACTTCCTTCAGCTAGGCTCCACCTATAATAGTTCTACCACCTTTCACAGAAAGAAGTCCAAGCCTGAAACACACAAGACATTTGGAGATGTTTAATTTCGAAATTATGGCATGCTTTCCCATTTATTTCCACTTTCAACATGTAACATAATAATAAGGTATAATAACCAAGTTAAGTCATTTACTGCACAAATGTTTGTGTGTGTGTGTGTGTGTGTGTGTGTGTGTGTGTGTGTGTATACAAGATTTGTAGCACTTTTCTTAGCATACAAGATCCATGTTTATTCATCTAATACCCACTTATTCACCATGCTGTTCCTCACTTTGAAATCCCTCTGGTCGTCATTTGCAAGTAGATATGAGTTTTTGGTTAAAGGGAAGATATTTGAGGTACAAAATTCTTCTAATATCAGTAACATCAGAAACACAGTGTGAACTCATTGTAATTTCCAGGTTGCAGTGCAACATTCAAGCATGGAGAAAGAAACCTTTTTACTGAAGCAGAAAACATGTTTGCTGCTCCCACCTTATCTTGGAACTTTCTGATATTCTGGGTCTTTGTGGAGATGTTGATGTGCTTAAATTATTGAAAGCAATTAGAATTTTCACATGAGGATCCTTGGATTATATTGTTAGCTTTAAGCTTTTCCTCATGCACATCTATTGTGTGTCTTATTGCATTACATAAGGACACGATCGTATAAGTATCCACATCACATCATTAATATCGCTCCTGGACCATGCCTTTCCACTTTCTTACATCTCTCACTCCAGTTACTTTTCTTAGACACTTTTGCTTCTACCTTTGTGTCATATAGTCATATATGATTTTATATATCTATATAAACTCTAGAAATGACAAATGAGAGAAAATGTATTTGTCTTTATGAGAAAAGATTAATTTGCTTAATATGATTATTTTGAGCTTCATTCATTTTCTTGTAAATCATATAATTTTATCCTCCATGGATGAAAAAAAAGTACTACTCCATTGTGAATATATATCACATTCTCTTTATCTGTTCCTCCATTGTTAGCCCACTATGTTGCTTCTATAACCTAGCTATTGTGAATCAATCATGCTTCAATAAGCATTGATGAGCAGGTGTCTCTATGATGTGTTGGCTTGTATTCCTTCTTGTTTAAGCCCAGGAATGTACTATTAGGACACGTGGTAGATGCATTTTCAGTTTTTTCATGAAAACCTGACTTCCACAATTGCTGAACTAGCTTATACCTCCATCCACAAGGTTTGTGGGTTTCTTGTCATCCTCACATTCTGTTTTGGATCTGTTTTGTTATCTTAATGCCTATCATTCTGACTAAGATTAAAAGAAGTTTTAATTCTCATTTTTCTGTTGGTGAACCAGATTGGACATATTCTTCATCTGTCTATTAGTTAATATTTTATTTGAGAACTCTATAGTTGAATTGTTTTTTATTCTTAGACTTTCCACACAAAGAAATAGTCTCCAGTGAGGCTACCTTTTGTGGTAGTGGTGTGTTTGAGATACCTGTATCAATGAAAACTGTTCAAATCAATGTATTTCAGGTAATAGTAACATAGAGAAAGACTTTGTAGTTTATAATATACAGGAGAATGAACCCATAACCAAACTAGATTTTTGGTTTTGTTTTAACAAGAAAATCATCAAAGAACTTTCCACATATCACAATTTTGCTACATCCAGCCAAATTTTCAGGTCCAATGCTTTTCAATAAAGAATAATTTCTGTTTTCTTAAATACTTTCAGTTTTAAAATTTAATAGTCTTAAATGCCATCTATATGAATGTTTTATAATCTGAGTAATTCATAATTATTCATCAACATATTGATATTTATATAGAAATGCCTATAGGAGAAAAATAATTTTTTAAAAAAGTTTGTATTCATTAGAACTTAACTTTAGGTGGGAAGATATATATATATATATTAGATAAAAGTTCTCCCAAACAGCCTTAACAAAATCATTTTTAGCACAGCAGGATATAATCCTGCAAGTTTAAGTATTAACTCTAAGTTGTAAATCTAATTTTCTAAGGTTTCATTAATAGTTATTCTTAAAATAAATTCTTATGAAGTCTCATAGTGTAAAATTACAATTTCATAGTAATTTGAAAAGGATTGCTAGAGATAGACAAGAGTTAGGTTCTGGTATATTATGCTTAATCTATCATCTTCAGTCATCTGTTTAAATGTAGCTTAGGAAGATTAATGTAGAAGAAACTCCCGGATATAAATTACCTTCCATGAAGTTTCTGATTATGCTTCATTCTTTCTTACCTCCGTTTCTATCTCCCTACTAGCTAGTTATTTTCTTTCTTCCATAAACACAGCACCAACACCTACACTAAACAAATGTGTCCTACACCTTACAAACAGCTCTGTATATGCTTTGGCATGTAATTCTGATTTTTAGAGTCATATATATTCATGTTATAATTCTAGAAAGTTTATCAAAATATAAAAGAAAATAAATTAACATGTCTATAGCACCCATAATTACTACTACTTACCTGTCCAGTAAATATTTACCTGCTAAATATTCTTCCCAGTAAATATTTTTAAGCATTAATTAGATATAAAGTATACTAGATATTTGTAAGATATGACCTGACTTTCTGGGCCAGAGTTCAACAAAACAATAACAATGATAGATTAAGTGAATGAACCTGCAGAACACTTTGAAAAGTAAAAGAGTTATACTATGATGCATAAAATATAGTGGTTTTTTTGTGGGGGGGTTGCTCTCATGGATTGGAGTTTAGGAAACTGGAGGGCAATTTATAGAAGTAGAATAAACAGAGATCTAGTTGGAAGAATTATAGTTAAAACCTCAAAGAGTGAGGTTAAAGATCTCCTTGAGTCTTCCTTCTCAAATCCCATGAGTATAGATTGCACAAACAGTGGGCTGAAAGGGAGGAAAGTCAGCTGCCAACTATGGGAATCCTCAGACTATCCCTAAATCCAAGTTCTCTTAAAAAGAAGAAGCAATATATAATGATATGTAATAAGATTAATCTAATGTTGGTGTGTGCCACCACAGCAGACAAAAAAAATATTTTAATGAATGTATCACACTCAGAAAGAATACTGTGTTTCCTCTCACAGATAAATCCAATGTGAATTCAAGTTCCAACTGTTAAATGTGCATATCTAGGGAGTAATTGTGGGCAAAAGTCAGGAAACAGGAAAACAGTCCTTAGGGCAGAAAAAAAAAATACTTTAATGGAGGGTGTAGAACGAATCTTAAATGGTCTTATTAATAAAATCAAATCTAGAGCTAGGTATTGGGGTGAATGCTGGAAGATCAGAGAAGCAGAACAAGCCATAGCCAGCTCACCTTGCCAATTCCTCAGCTGATCCTGTTTCTCCAGACTGGAAGCCGCTGAGTCCTCATCCAAATGGATCTCAGCTGAACCGCTGTTCAAAAGCCTAAAAGCTTAACCAGCTCTAGTTCCTGGTGCTCACAACTTACACCTTTCTGCCTCCTGCCATTACTTCCTGGGATTAAAGGCATTAGTCACCATGCTTGGCTGTTTCCAGTGTGGCCTTGAACTCACAGAGATCTGGATGGATCTCTGCCTCTGGAATGCTAGGATTAAAGGCATGTGCTACCACTGCCTAACATCTATGTTTAATATTGTGGCTGTTCTATTCTCTGACCCCAGATAAGTTTATTAGAGTACACAAAATTTGGGGAACACAATACCACCACAGGAGGGGCTGGGGAAGCAGTATAGAACAAAATAGAAGATGGAATACTGAGGGTAAAGTATATAACAGAAAGGAGGAAGGCAGCATGTTAAGGGAGAATGTGAAGGGTAGAAATCAACAAAAATGAAACACGAATCATGAAGGCAAACTCTTTACAGAAACCAATACCTTGGAAGCTAATTTAAGAAATACATTTATGTAAATGAATGGAAAGTATAATAAGTCCCAATATAGGCTTTGCCTCCACCATCTGCACTCTCCTCAGTAGTACCATTCTACACACCATAGGTAGAATGTAACCCTGTGGGATGGATGCTGGCAACATTGTTATTCTTTGTGGTTAACATTTTCATGTCTGTCATGACTTCTTTCTTTCATTCCTTTCCAGACTCATTACTATTATTACTGAATGAAATTCATTTCTGTGTGTAGCAGTCCATTCAATTACCTATTAAATAGAATCTTGATTACAACTACATTTTAAATATAGGAACAAGACTGCTATAAACATCCATAGGAATGATTTGTGTGGACCTGTGTTTTCAAACCATTTGGTTAAATATTAGGAGCTGAGTGTTAGATTGCTCAGCTTTCTGAGACACTGTCAGGCTCTGATCAGAAGTGGCTTGTAATTGTCTGCATTTCTACCACCATCCCATTATATCACATCTGCATCCAGGCTTTGTGCTAACAGTATTCTGAGTTTTCCCCATTTAAAAATGTGTTTAGTTGTACCTCATTGTTGGTTAAATTTTCAAATTCTCAGTAGTATGGTGCTGAACAACTTACTTCCTAGTTATTTAGTCACAGTTGAAAAATATTTATTCATTGTTCACTTGAACTGTTCCTTGTCTTGTTGAGATTTAATAATTCTTTGTATATTTTATAGAAGATTCCTTCATCAAATGTATTTTTTTTGTAAATGAATTCTATCTGTGACTTATTATTTGTTTTCCCTTTCCATGTAGTGAAAAGTACCTTCAATCAAGTGCGTCCTGTTAGTTATTTTATAGTTGTACCTTTGCTTTTATTTCTGAAATGTTATCACTATAGCCAAAGTCATCTTGAAGTTCTCCTACCTTGTTTTTTGTTGTGGTTTGAATGTGACGTGTACCCCTGTGCTTGAACTCATCATTCACTCATTGTGAGGCTGTTTTGAGAGTTATAGAAAGTGAGGTACTGGAGGTAGGGACTACAAGTTTTGTAGCTTAACCCTGCTTATTATTTAATCTCTTCTACTTCATGTTTCCTGGAGATATGAATCAAAATCTGTCACATCCCCCCACTGCCACAAAATTACCCAATGTCATGACTCCTGCACCATGATAGACTATGTCTCCAAAAAGTAACCCAAACATATTCTTGTGTCTTGAACTTGCTTCTTATCAGGAACTCACATCAATTGAAAAAGAAATTAATATAGAACATTGATTACAAGAATTGCATCATGTCTTTAACTACAGGTCACTAGGTATGCATGCTTCTGCAACTGCATTTTAGGAAGAATTTGAAATAATTTGTATCGGCAGACCAGAGAAGCTCTAGCATGTTGTAATCAGTGTTTAATTGACTATTCTGTTGAGATCTCAGAGGACCAGAATGCAAATGAGGACAGTTAAGACTGAAGTGTAAGGTTTCAGGAGGGAATAAGTTTTGAAACTGGACTACAGGCATTTCATATTTTGTAATGGCAAAGGATATGGGTGAATTCAGCCCACATCCTGAAAACTTTACTTGGGCTTAATTCAAAAGTCATATAATTAGTTTGGCAGGAGAAATGTCAAGTTAATACAGCATTCAGGCTGTGGCATGGTTACTGTCCACTGTCCCTTGCCAAATTCTCAGTTAAAAAAGAACATCAAGCACAACAAAAGATATTAAAATGTACACTTTGGCAAGGAAAGTAGTGTGAGTGAATTCAAGCAATGGATGAGGCAAAGAGAAGTAACATATCTGGAAATGTTAAGGAGACTAATACCATCAAAGAGAAACAACTCAGTGGACTGAGATACTAAGGCAGAAAACCATCCAAAGAGGGCTTCAGGGTGTAAACCTGAAAACCCCTCTTTGGGTTTTTTGTTTTGTTTTGTTTTGTTTTGTTTTTTTGATTCATTCATTAGAAAAGAATGATTGAACAAAGAGACTTGCCAGAGAATAGTACTTCAGCAGAACTGGTCAGGGAACTAGTTTCATAGTTTCAGTCAAAAGTCCACAGAAATCCATGAATACTGGTTAAAGTAGAGATGGGACAGGCTGCATCACAAACTAGCAGATTTTACCATTACACATGGTGCTGGTTTTGTAGGCATGAAAATCAATGCATGATCTGGTATTAGAGCTTTATCCCAAGGTGCCGGAAGGTTTCTGGGCCAGACAATATGTACCATGGTAAGATTTCACTCATGGGGCTCCTCAATAAACCATGCCCTACGCAATAAAAGTGAATACTAAGTTACAATGGAAACCCCAGGATATTGGTGATCCCTAAAACATGGAACATTACTGTAATGGAACTACAGACACTGAGTGAGGCTATCACAAGAGAAAGGCTAAGTGTGCTATATTGAGGGGATAGGTATTTTCAACACATTTCAACCCAAATGATGCCATCTCAAGCATACATGCTGTAAAATTACCTGCTGCATTTTGATTTTGTTTGGTATGATCGTTCTTTGCTCTATGCTTCCTCATTTTTCTTAAAATGAGAGATTTTTGTTGTCTTTTTTTTTGCTATGTGGCTTTACTCATTTGATGTAACTATTTTTCTGAGGGCATCATATTTAAGAAACTACATTTGATCTCAGAAAAGACTTTGGGCTTTGGATTCTTGAAAACTTGTAGAACTATGAAAATAACAGAGCCTTGGGGGCAGGACTAGAATATCATGGTTTTAAAATACAAAAAAAAAAAAAAAATCTATAACTTCCTTTTTTTTTGAAAATTAGATCACAGAACTTTATCAGGGGATTGTGGCCATAGGTAGTAGGTAATTGACTCAGCCTCACTTGGCCTGGCTACAACAGCTAAATGGGCATGTGGAACAAGATTCTGTAATACCTTTAATCTTGCATACTTCCTGTGTGAGAAATAGTACTTAATGGACAATGCTTCAGAGCTCTGCTACCAGGTCCAAATAGACGTTGGCCTACTTGGGCCACAGTTGTCATGTCCTCTGTGTGTCTAAGTCAGCAGTGCTCAACCTGTAAGTCACAGTTCTACTGGGGGTGACATATCAGATACCTTGCATATCAAATATTTATATTACAGCCGGGCGTGGTGGCGCACGCCTTTAATCCCAGCACTTAGGAGGCAGAGGCAGGCGGATCTTTGTGAGTTCGAGGCCAGCCTGGGCTACCAAGTGAGCTCCAGGAAAGGCGCAAAGCTACACAGAGAAACCCTGTCTCGAAAAAAACCAAAAAAAAAAAAAATATATTTATATTACAATTTATGACAGTACAAAATTACAGTTATACAGAGCAGTGAGAAAAATTTTATGGTTGGGTTTAATACAACATAAGGAACTGTCTTAAAGGGTTGCAGCATTAGGAAGGCTGAGAAACACTGGTCTAGGTGGTTGTTTCTATAAAACCATTTTCCTATGCTTTGGTTTAGAGAAGTCTATTCTTTCTGCAGTGTTTTAGTTGTTTGTTCTCCTTTTTAGTGTACTTGCATTGCCACGAGTTGCAGCTCTTGGTGGGTAGGATCTTCACCTGGGGCATCTTTCCTATAGGCCCAGGACAGAGCTTAAAGTTTCTATTTAACATTACAGCCTCTTTTAAAAAAAATTAAGCATTTAATTAATCGTGTCCTTTTCTGCAACTTTAATTTGTTTGCACTCTTTTCCTTGGAATCCTGAACATATTGAATATATTTCTGTCTCACTTGTTACTCTTTTCTATTGTAGAACCAGGTAAGAGTGACAAGTAGTATCCATAAAACAGCAAAGTGCTATTTTCTCTTGAAATTTCCACCATGAAACACAATAGTTAATTTTAAAATAGGTCTTACACAAAATCTAAAGAAAGGAGTAGAATGACAGCAGATTTCTTTGATTCAATAATCTACCCTTTCATTCTATCATAATCTATATGCCCCTTTCTTCTTTAGAAAGAGAATGCATTTATAATCAACTTATTTTAAATGAAAATAAACATCCATAAACAATATTTTGGGAATTTGGGTGTAGCTTTCCAAACCACTTCCTGCTGATTGGGGGTGCTGTTAATCTTATGGGGATCCTGAGAAAATTCAAGATAATGGTCAAGTCCTGGGAAGATAGGCTATAACCTTTGTTGATAGATACTTTTAAAAACCAACAACTTGTTTTAAATGTTTTACATTGCTATAGATTTTAGTTAATTGATACAAATTTAAAGTTAATTTTCTTATACTGTATGTATATTTCTACTATAGTTTAAGGTATTATGTTTATGTAATTCATTTACATTATAAAATAAAATTAAGAAATACAGATTAATAGTCATCTATGATAATCAAACTTATAGTTATGTTAATTAATTTTTTAGACATACAAAGGTTTATTTCAACTAGATAGGTAATCTTCAAACACTTCAAAGACCTACAAAATGTTTTAAGGTCTTAGACTTTTCTCAACATTGAGACATGTCTCCACCTGGTAGCATTAATCTACTTCAGAAAAGATGATGGACATGGAAGAAACTCATTATGGAGTTTGCTTTCTTTGTTTCAAAAGTTAGCCATTGGGCAAAAAAGTGCCCTTGCCTTAACTGCTTGACAGGATGCTGTATAAACTGGACATGCAAGACTTATAGAAAGGTGACCACTAAATCTTGCAAGGGGAGATGGTCCTTCAGATTCCTGCTTTGTAGAAGAAACTTCCAGACATTCTACAGGGCACAGGGAGAAGCTATTGATGAATATTGTCATAATGGGATGTCTTTAAAATTTCCTACTTCATTAAGAGCTATGCCAGAGACTCTAAGCCTATAGACTGAAGACAGATGCCATAACATTACAGAGGGACTTTGGATGATTGTTCAGGTAGCCAACTATCTCTGTCATTTCTAGAATTATGGAAGTTGTTTGCAATGCACTTCCTGTTTACTTAGCTATTATATCCTTCTGGGGTCTTTGATGGAGTTGAAGAATAGATAGTTATAGTTTTCCTTAGTCATGTAAGTAAAAGATAAATTAGATATAAAATTTTAGACTCACAAAAATAGGATAGATGGTAGAATATTTAATTTTGCCAAATACAAATAGACTATATATTGTAAGTGTAATTCTTGCTTAATAACTGTTTTGTTATATATAATTTTCCCATATTAAAGTTAAAACCTTCCTTTTTGATTAGACCAAAAAGGGGAAGTGCTGTATGCATATCTTCCTGTATGCTGTGAATATGTGTGCCCCCAATTGGATAATAAATAAAGCTGTTTTGGTCTATGGCAAGAAAGCTTACAACCAGGTGGGAAATCCAAGCAGAGATACGGAGAGAAGGTTGGAGTCTGGAAAGATGCCATCCAGCTGCCCATGGAACAAGATGCCAGCAGACTGGTAATGCCATGGCCATATGGCAAAATATAGATGAATAGAAATGAGTTAATTTAAGATGTCAGAGCTAGCAAGTAATAAGGCTGAGCTATAGACCATACAGTTTGTAGTTAATATAAGTCTCTGTGTGTTTACTTTCGACCAAGTGGCTGAGAGACACAGGAAAACTTCTGGCTACAGTCTGGTGATATTTTCTAGTTCTGCCCTTGGCCCTCTCCTTAATCCTGCCTGATTTCCTTCACCCTCTCCTTTCTAACTTCATGACAGAAAGCTGAGGATCTCAATGTATCATACCACTGTGATTGCACCCACAACAGATGCTCAGGGACAAGGAAAGGAGAATTCAAACCAGAGCTTCAAACCTGCTTAGCAGAGCTCACTCTAGGAAATTTTGACTACAGTTCCAATACCAGCTCATGATTGATTGAGGGCAGGGACAGCTGAGAATGAAGGATAAAACAGGGAGAAATTATGCAGGATGATGCTGTTGTTTAGTGTTAATGTGTCCCATTCTGGACCCTTGAGTCAGGCTAAAGTGTTTTTTCCTGTTCTGTGTCAGGCTCTGGTGCTTAAATGTGGGTGAGTGCAGGTGGAGATGCACATAGAATATAATGTCAAATATATTGAGAAGCCACTGAGGCTTTGAATATATTCTTTCTAAACAAGTCTGGTAATATTTGTATTTCAGAGTCCTTCACTGCTTTCTCAGGATTTCTTCCTAGATTTGCAACAATATTTGGAGAAAAAGACAGAACCACCCTGATTATTCTATTCAGATACTTTCCAACTGATCTATTTAAAGAATCACATTGTACTTATACTTTAAACAAGATTGTCTCTATATTACATAGTCCACAGGACAGAAGTGAGAAATAATTAGTGTTGTAATGACCCAGCTAGGACATTGTAGAAAAGATGTGGATGGTATCAATCATGGTGGGCTGATGCAAAAATGATTTTGGGGTGATTCTTACATTTGTGGAAATTTTATTCATTACAGTGTGGGCACTATAGAATAGGATAAATTTAAAAAGTGGTAATTTGAGTAAGAATAGCACCCATGGGCTCAAATATTTGAATGTTTTGTCATCTGGGGATTATTTAGAAGTATTAGGAGGTGTGTCCTTGTTGGGGATCGGTGTTCCCTTGTTGGAAGAAGTTTATCACCGGGGATGGGTTTTGAAGTTTTAAAAGCTCCTGCCAGGTCCATTGTCCCTCTCTTGCTGCTGCCTGTAGATGCTGATGTAGAATTTTCAGATACTTTGACAACATCATGTCTTTCTGCAAACTTGAATGCTCCCCGCCATGATGACAATGGCCTAAACCTCTGAAATTGTAAACAAGCCCTCATTGAATGCTTTCCTTGATCACAGTTGCCATGGGCACAGTGTTTCTTCACAGCAGCAGAATACTAAGACAGGAATTAAAATTACCAAACAATGCAAACATACGTATAGACCTTTATGTTGAAGCTGTTGAAGTAGATTACATTTCAAATTCCAAATAGTGTTCAGTCCATATTACAGTATCTAGTGTTAAAAGTGAAATTTTATAGATATTTGTCTTCTGTATTATTGCATACAGGTAGTAGGTAGTACATAAATCCAATGCAAAATATATGTGCTTATATATGCACTATATAATAATACATTCAGACACATTTTCTCACATATATGTATATATTGTGTGCATGTGGATATTACATATATAGTTTGTTTGGGGATGGAGAGAAAGTTACAGATTTATGAAATTATCACAGAATAAAAAAATTGCTAAAAAAAGGATAAAGTGATATAGAGGGTATAAGTTTTACAATTTCCAATAAATACATGGAAGTAGTGTTTTCACTGTAAGTGAAACTAATAACTAATTACTAATTTTAATAACTAATTAAAATATTTATTTCTGTCTAATATAATGGCTTTCAAATATTATCCTATATTTTAGTTTAATAACAATGTGATTGATTCTATTCATTAACTTACAGCATCATACCAGTACACTATATTCACTATATTTCACATCATAACATATGTGTTCTATAACATATTTTCTATTTGTGTGATTATTGTGAAGCAATGAAGTATGGGTAATTTAAAGCAGGAAAATTACCTTGTATCCCTTAGAAAAGTGAACTTTTTAGTGATTAACTAAACAAAGTTTCTAAGTACTTCAAGAATAGTAAAATGACTACTGATGTGCATTTGTGCAAGACATGATGCTAAGTGGTACCTCCAATCGAAATTCTACAATTCCAAAATTGAATATCTTTCCACCCAGATTTCCATTCAGACTTCTATCTTATGAACACAGCCTTCAAATCTTGGGTTTCTGGGTCTTACTCAAGAGTTTTCTCTCTCTTAGGCTTGTTCGTTTTATGTTTTCAAAGAATACTTCACCATCCTGGCAAACATTGTTCTCTCCACATAAACCCTGGAGCCTCTTTTTTCCATCTTGAAAGGTGTCAGTTCCTGCATCAATTGCTGCTTGCCTGAAGCAAGAGCTTTAAGACCCTTCTGAGCTGCTGCATTCCTAGGATTTAAACCATTATCACTGGTCAGAAACAAGGACTGTAAAATCAGGAGTTTCTATAAATCTGTGAAAACAATAACCAAGAAACAAGGCAGCTTCTCATGTGAAAAGTGCTGTTTATGTTTATTTATGTTTATTTGTGGTGCTTGTGACACCAAGTAAAATGCAGCCAGAAACTGATGACACTGTCCAGAGGAGAAGGAGAAAGATCAACAATAAGAAACATTCTTAGCATGGACACCTCTATAAAAAGCTTACCTTTTTCAGTTGAGTTTTGTCCAATGAAGGGAATAAGTAGGTTTCTATCTTTCTGGTAAGAGTTCAAAGCTAACCTTGTCTAATGCATACCAGTGCTTTTTAGTCAAACACTTTAACTTAAAAACGGACAAGAAAAGATATCATTGTCTCTATTAAGTATTATAGAATAATATCCCTGTGTTTCCCTCTGCTGATGCTTCTTACATCAACAACTCCACTGTGCCTATGTATAAGTCAATGTTCCGAGTACTTCTGAGCTAAGAAAGCGAAGAAAAGGGGCATATGAGAAAGTTCAGATTTGAAGATATAAGCCAATGTGAAGACAGGTAAATCCAGGAGATCACTGAATCATCCAGGATGAGAGGCATTGAAGATGCTCCAGGAGAGTGATAGTGTAAGAGGATGAGGGATGGAAAGTGATCAGATGGGAGATCGTCATTAATTAGCTGCACAGGATAGACTTGGATTTCTGCACAGCCTCAACTCCCACATTAGTACTGGCCACTCACACTCTTATCCTGCTGCTCTAGGACCACTGAGTAAAAGCCCAGCTGAAAGGAAAATCTAAATCATCCATAGTAGCAAATACGACACACTAACACACCACGTCAAGAACAGGGGAAATTAGGTTCAGCAGGAGGAATATAAAAACTCTGTGATTCTTCAAAAATTTTGTGTAGACCTCAAACTGTTTAAAAAGAGCTCATGAATTATTTATAAAAAGAATTCTATGACTGATGGGACTGGCCCTTTCTCAGAAGGAACAGCTCACTGAAGTCACATTTCAGACAAAGCCAACTTTCCATGACCCAGTGCCACTAGTGTCTAAAAGACTAAGCCTTCGAGGCACTCAAGGACTGCAAATTGCAATGTGAAAAAAAATATCTTTTTTATTAAGTTTGCTTTTCACTGAGGAACAGCTGCACAATTTTCTGGCAGCCATCTGTTTTCCTCTGAAATAATCAGCAATGACTTCCTGGTTCATAACTTGAAGTTATCTATTGGTGAATTTTTAGCTTGCCGAAGGTGGTCTTCCAAAGGAAGTACTTTCGAAGAGAGGAAGGGAAATAATCATGGACCAAAGATAGATGATGTGGGCCAACCTCCTTGAGGTACAGAAGGCACAGAGAATAGAAGGAGAAAAATTTCAAATCATTTTGGGTGTTAACTTTTAAAAAAGCAACATATATATTCAAAACAGCAACAACAAACACAGTGTAGGAATGAAACACAGGAACAGAAACAGATGAACTAACCAAAGGAAATATACTACAACTATCACCTAAGGGCTCTAGATGCAGCTCCTTGGTAGAGACTTTTCTAGAATGTACAAAATTGAGGCTTAGAATATCAGCACCACTAAAACAAAACAAAAAAGCGAAAACACCACCTAAAATTATTAAATATAAAAAGAATAACCATTTCATACCGCAAGAGCACTTGCTCAGCTATGTTCATATCAGCATTGTTTGTAATAGCCAAAACCTGGAAACAACCTAGATGCCCTTCAACTGAAGAATGGATAAATAAAGTGTGGTACATATACACAATGGAATACTACTCAGCAGAGAAAAACAATGACATCATGAGGTTTGCAGGCAAATGGATGGATCTAGAAAAAAATCATCCTGAGTGAGGTAACCCAGACTCAGAAAGAAAAACATGATATGTACTCACTCATAGGAGGATAATAGATTTAGAACAAGGATGACTGGACTGCTACTCACATCACCAGGGAGGCTACCTGGAAAACAGGACCCCAAGAAAGACACGGGGATTGCCCAATGATGGAGAAATGGATGAGATCTACATGAACAGCCTGGACATGAGTAGGGGTAATGAAGGGTGAGGGTCGAGGGAAAGAGAGCTTGGGGGAGTGGGAGATCCCAGCTGGATCAAAAAACAGAGAGGGAGAACAAGGAATAGGAGACCATGGTAAATGAAGACCACATGAGAAAAGGAAGAAGCAAAGTGCCAGAGAGGCCCACAGAAATCCACAAAGATACCCCCACAATAGACTGCTGGCAATGGTCGAGAGACAGCCCGAACTGACCTACTCTGGTGATGGGATGGCCAAACACCCTGATTGTCGTGCTGGAAACCTCATCCAGCGACTGAGGGATCTTGGCGGAGATCCACGGCTGGGCCCCAGGAGTCTAGTTGGCAAGAGAGAGGAGGGTTTGTATGAGTGAGAATTGTTGAGACCAGGGTTGGATAAAGGATGGGGACAAATAGCCAAACGCATGGAAACACATGAACTGTGAACCAATGGCTGAGGGGCCCCCAACTGGATCAGGCCCTCTGAATAGGTGAGACAGTTGATTGGCTTGATCTGTTAGGGAGGCATCCAGGCAGTGGGACTGGGTCCTGTGCTCATTGCATGAGTTGGCTGTTTGAAACCTGGGGCTTTTGCAGGGTCGCTTGGCTCGGTCTGGGAGGAGGGGACTGGACCTGCCTGGACTGAGTCTACCAGGTTGATCTCAGTCCTTGGGGGAGGCTTTGCCCTGGGGGAGGTGGAAGTGGGGGGGATGCTGGGGGGATGGGGCGAACTGGGGAATCCATGACTGATATGTAGAACTGAATTGTGTTGTAAAGTAAAATGGAATTAAAAAAAAAAAAAGAACAATTTCTTTAAAGTGGGAAGGTAGGGTGTGGTCTGGCTGTGAGAGGCCTGAGAAGGTAGAAAGCCACACAACTCAGTTACTAAGGCATGTGTTAGAACCGCAGACTGGATTTAATGGGCTACATGAAATGTATAAGGCTCCAAATTCCAAAGTTTTGCATGCCAACTAATTACTCTCTAGAGGTCTGATGAGGTTTGTTTTCTCTGCCAGGAAAAGAGCTAAAAGCAGGAAGTCTCACTTTTACAGGAGCAGCAGGGAAATCTTGAACACCACAAACAGGAGCAGACAGAATCATTAGGTGGAGAAAGGTATGCATAGGGGCAGAGGAAACAATGGCTTGCAGCTGACACACGGAGAAAAGGACCCTCTGAAAAACAGAGGGAACACTTGGGAAGCCAGAAATCCAGTCTCTTCTCTAGGGCTGGAGGTTTTTAAAGCCTCTGAAAGGTCATCTTTGTTGGAGACCAACTCTGGACAGCTGTGTCTTGAACCTTGTGTTACCTGCCACGATTTATCAAGCCTCGTGTAAATAAGAGGCTTTTAGTCTAACCTAGGAATGTAGGATTAAATAAACCTCTTTAAATCAGCTAGCTGCAGGGGCCTGGGACCAAAGCGACCTCCTGCTGACCCTCCTTAGGAATTTTCTTTGTCCTCTCCTCACTCCTGCTCCCCCTCCCTACCTGAAGCCCTGTTTATAAGCTCTAACACCAGTCAATAAACTGAGGCCTTGACGCAACTCAGACTGCTTTGTCTTCCTTCACGCGCTTGGTCTCCTTTCCCTCTCGCCCCCCATTGATTCACAGGTGGTCCCTCCTCGAGACCCTCGAATAACCTGGCCTGCTGGACGGGTCAAGTGGCGCCCGAACGTGGGGCTCGAGGCACGGCGGCTCACTACTGGACGGCGAAGAGAAAACGTGGTCTGGCCAGACTCACTAGGGTAGAGGTGCCCCAACAGCATCACTCGTGCGCCGTGGGCAGCCTTGAGGTAAGTGCCGTTCATCAATCAATGGGTAGAGCACTCTCTAAAGAGGCTCTCTTCATTAAGGAAATGAAGAAATCAGGGAGAGGGGAATAAGAGTCAAAAACAAAGAAAGAAAAAAAGATTTAATTAAGTTTTTCTGTTTTGTGGAAGAAAAATGTCCCTGGCTGGTTATTAATGGCCCGGGCATCCACCCTTTGACGTGGAATAAAGTTGGAAAGGATATCAGTAACTTACTTAAGGACTGAGAGAACGTCCTCGATGCATTCTTTAGTTTCTATGGAGTAATCAGAGATGTTTTAAAGGATTCAGAAAAAAATAGTAGGGTGTCACATCTTCTGGCACTTGCTGAGGACCTATTAAATGATGTGTCTGTCCCAGAAGACGGTAAAAGTGAGGTTGTCACAAATCACATTGAACAAAAGACCAAAAGACCCCACCGGGACCCTCAATGGTCCAGAGATTTATTGACATCTACCGGTAAGAGCGCTCTCTGTCTTGTCTCTGTCTCTGTCTTGTCTCGTTAAGTTTTGTGCCGGTCAACTGATTTGTACTTTGCAGGCTCACTGGGACAGACGTGTCCGGACAGTGATCCTGGGAGGGAAAGAGAGACGTCTCATTCCCTGATTTGGGCAAGGGACCCCTTAGTCCCGAGCCATTTGGGGCCACCTCAGAGGTGACCGTTTGATTTTAGGAGTCTCCTCCAGGGAGTGCTCAGGAGAGGAGCATCTTTGGGTACCTTTCTCCATGGTGGGAGGAAGTGCCACTTTGTATTTTGTCCCGGGAAATTGTTAGAGACATTTTGTGGGGTTTTTTGTGTGTTCTATTGTGGTCATTGTTACTTGACACTCTGTTTCTCTTCCAAGAAATAAGGTACATGTCTGAATGACAGGGATGTGAAAGCCCCCTTATGTCTGTTTGATCAAGGACAGAGATCCTTGAATCTGGGTTGTTTTTGGTGTGATTGAGCCTGGAGGGTCACTCTCCACAGAGCACATCAGGCTGTCATTGTTCTTGGAGCTTTGTTGGTTGTCTCGTTGGGGCAAAGTTTTTTTTCGTGTGCCCTTTGTCTTATGTGTAGTGTGTTAACTGTTCTCATTGTTGACTTGACTGTGACGGACGCTATGGGACAGTCCCCTTCTTCTCCACTAGACCTTTGCCTAGCCCACCAGAAGGATGTGCGAGCCACAATCGAGGGGCTTGCTTGCTGTGAGTGAGGCCATCATCATCTCAGTGCTGATGTGCTGGTACTTGGATTGCCTGTGTAAATGTCATCTGTTTCTACTACTCATCTCCCTTATTTTCCTGCGAGGAGGAGAGAGAGGCACAGCGAGGGCCACCTCCCTCCCTCCCTAGCTCTCTTGCTATCAGGACTGCAGGCAGCTGGCTGCTCTCACTAAGGTGGGGGTGCGTCCTCTGGGTACAGGTGGGCTAAGATTCTCATGTCCTGCTCTGGACAGGGCAATGGCTGCCTGCAACTGACAAAACTGTGTGAACACTGAACAGAGAATCTGACTTTAGTCAGAGGAGTTAACAAAAACTTTTTTTCAGGAACACTGGCAGCCAAGGAGATACTTTATGACCACTGCTCCCCCTCCCTTCCTTTACTGTGATAACTTCAAAGTCTCTTCTGCCAGCTAGGAATTTCTCTTGTTAACCCTTCTCTGTCCTGATTGTGAAACCTCAGTAACACCCCCCCGCCCCCAACTTCATCCCCTACAGACAAAGAGAAGCTAAAACCAGGATTCTTAAATATAGATAAGAACTTAGATGCCTTTTTCCAGGTGGCTTTATCAACTACAGAAACTTAAGAAAACACAGAGTTAGGATATATGACCATCTGACAGAGACTAAGTGGTCATAAAACATCCCAAACTCCCCAAACTCCCCAAACCCGGGAGACAGCTCATAAAACTCCTAAACACGGTTGCTAAACTAATGAGAAATAAAGATAACATAAAAAACTACTGATATGAACCAACATAACATAAAAAACTACTGATATGAACCTAAAAGAGGGATGTGGGTGGTGGGAGATGAATTATGTGGTCTGTGCTAGCCTTACAAAGAAAGACATGTGCTCCTTCCAACCTCCCTGCTGTGTGTGAGAAGTTTGGAACTAGCCCCCCTGCCGAGGCTTGTAAACTTCATTTGTATAAACCTTGCTTTTGCATTCTGTACCTGAGGTCTCCAGTGGCTTCTTTGGGGACACGATCTGGGCATAACACTGATATTGCTTAATAAAGAAATGTTAAATTACCAGTTCAAGATACTGGGGAAATTATGCTTTTGTTTTCACAGGAAAAATAAAAATTTACATGGGTTTTGGTCATTTGAGTTGAATGTGTTACAAATACTTGCCATCATTTAAGAAAATTGGTTTCAAATTATTGTTGGTTAAAATAAAAGTTTAAATAAATGAATTTTTGACTTGAGGAAGCAGTTTAAGATATAAAAATTTAAAGGCTTAAGCATGTCATGACAGTTTAAAAAAATATAATGAAACTTTAAGGTCTAACTTTAAAGTTTAAGTAAACATGTTTCAGATTTCTTTCTCTTGCTATTCTGCTGTTACATGGAGACTCCAAAGGGTCATAGTTTTAAAAATGTCTGTCTACTCTGCAGGTATGAATGAAAATGTGGCCACATGTATGTTTGGTTTTGAATGTCTGAGTTTGCATGCATGTCCTTTGTGTTTAGGAATACAAGTTAATACTAGTCATCTGGTTATCCAGATACTAGTTTAAAACATAAACGGTTCTATTTAAAAAACAAACAAACTGAGAGGTATATTTGACTAATATATCTATAGGAGAACAAATTAGCCTGGTCATTATTACCAAACTTAGAGATATTTTCAAGATTAGGCCTAGATTTATTTGGCTCAGATACATTTAATAGATAATTGTCCTCAAACCTGTCAATGATCTGATGAATATGACATTTAAATTATTTGATTAAAAACTTACTATCAGAAACAGAGACTCCTAGCTCCCCAGCTCCTAGCAATGACTCCCAAGGTCTCCAAAGAAGATATGGAATGACAAAAAGATGCCACCTGAATTGCGAAAGACACTGACCACAGGGCAAGATGCCCCAATGCAACACCTGCCTCCAGGACCCAGCCCAGACTGTGGACAAGTAGTAGGACACTGTCAGTCTTCCGTGTCCCTATTCCACAGAAAAGGTACTCTGCCTTATGGGCTTGATGGTGGTAAAAGATTGATGTTGTTCTGACTGGTACCTCCAACACTATAGAAACCTGGGTAAGGGGTTGATCACTGTAATTTATAGGATTGGAAGCTTCTTGGTCTGCACTCAGATATAGTTTATCCTTCTCAGATCTCTGACAGTGCTGATGACTAGGCTAGCTCTAATTTTGTCAGCATGGCAGCATCAGACAACCAGATCTTTCTGCAAGGCCATAGCTAGCTTGTAAGTGCACTTTTAAGAAAATGTTCTAAGATGTAAAAATTTAAATAAATCATAAAGGTTCGGATATGAGTCTAAAATAAGATATGTTTCAGATTACTCTCCTGTTCTATGGTTCAGAGCTTAACATTTAGGAGTCCTGATGAGCTGATAGAGCAATGACCACTTACTGTTCAGTCACAAGCTCAACATTTTGGATTTGTTTTAGATGTCATCTAGATATGTCTAAATGTAAACCTAAAAGTGCTTTTCACCAGGCTTAAAATCTCTGTCCAACTTACACCTGGCTTTCTGGACAAAAAAAAAAAATGCCCAAATCTGTAGTTCTTGTTGGGACTCAAAGGTATAAGTCTACTTCTGCTGTTTTACAGATACCCATTATCTGCTTTGTCTACAATATGGATCTCAGTACAGATTGGTAATACTAATGTATCTAAAACTTTTATGTCATTTTGTAAGTAGGCCTCAAAGGATTAAAAGAGTCATAAAAACATAGACCCACTTCACAGAGGTCGAAAGGACCCCAGATAAGTACTCCTAAAGATGGTATTTTTCCTTTCTCCTGGTCTTGGGATTACTGCTTTTCCCATTACTAAGGGTATAAACCTAAGGGTTCCAAATAAGTTCACAAATTTTAACCTCTGTTCCTAGTTTAAATCTGTCTCAACAGATTTCTACTTGGCTGTCAGACACCTCCAAGTTTCAGTTGCTGACTCCACCACTCCAGATGACTGTGGACTCCGACGTGCTAAAGGCTAACGTGGACCAGCCCAGCTAACATGATTCTTCTCTGTCACTATGGTGTCAGGCAGCTACATGCTACTGACGAATGCCCCCTGCCCAGTCTTTGACCAGATTTTCAGCCTTTTGGGGGAGGGGCCCTGATTACGACGCCCCAATGCCAGCTTGAAGCAGTTCCAGAAAGAAAATACATCGTCCCATTTTCCTTGTTCAAAAAAGGCTGAAATGCTGGGTCAAAAGAAAACTCCCTGGCATAGAGACCAGATGGCTAATTGTACATGAACTATGCGTGGCCATTACAGGCCATGAGTTACTAAAATAGGCCATGAGGTACCAAATGTAATGCCATAATTTTAAGATTAAAATTTGCCAAAAATAAATGGGGGAGTGAAAGACCCTAGCCCTTCAGGCTTACACCCCCAAGCCTCAGGAAAAGAGAAAACTTCAAGCACCAGGAAATGAGAAACTAAAAATCTAGTTCCAAGAGCAACCTGACTTAGCCATTGTTCAATCTCCCCTGCAACCATATAACAATGTAAAGAGATTTCTGCTAAGAGATGTGCTCAACTGTGACTGGGATAGTTGCAGGTGTTCCAGGAAGGACCACTGTGACCTTTGTGTAAACTCCACTCCTGCCTTGATACACACCCCCCTTGAGGTTTCAGGAAAAATGTACCTGTTGATGCATATTACCCGCCTGTGATCACTCTGTACCCAGACCATGATCTTGTGAAACGAAATTGTATGGAAATTGTAATCTTGTGGGTTTTTCCTTTATTAGCCTTTATGGGGCTGCAGTAAGATGCGGCTCTTGCTCTTAGGAGCAGGGTTTGCCCTTCTATATAAAAGCTTTAAAGAATCCCCTTGGCCTTCTACCCTGATCCCCACCCTCCTGGCCCCCCTGATTATTTTCCTTCTCCTTCTCATTACCTTTGGTCCCTAGGCCTTTCAGCGGTTGACTCGGTTTATCAAAAATCAGATTGATTTGGCCTTACCACGACACGTCTCGATTCATTATCACAGAGTAGATTCCTAGGAGGCCAGCCAGGAGCCCCATCAAGGATTCAGATTCAGTGTCCTAAAGCCCTAATGTCCCCACGGTCTTGCTAGAGAGTACTCAATGACGGGAATAGTACAGGGCCCACGCAGGAGACAACAGCATACAGAGGTCGTTGAGACCGGCTCAACATGGCACCTGCCATGCGTGGGAGTCCCCCTGTATAGCCTAAGACAGAGGCTCTCTCGGACCTCCACAACCCCGATCACATGGACTTGGTCCATTTTTGAGAAAAGAGGGGGATATGTTGGAGACCAACTCTGGACAGCTGTGTCTTGAACCTTGTGTTACCTGCCACGATTTATCAAGCCTCGTGTAAATAAGAGGCTTTTAGTCTAACCTAGGAATGTAGGATTAAATAAACCTCTTTAAATCAGCTAGCTGCAGGGGCCTGGGACCAAAGCGACCTCCTGCTGACCCTCCTTAGGAATTTTCTTTGTCCTCTCCTCACTCCTGCTCCCCCTCCCTACCTGAAGCCCTGTTTATAAGCTCTAACACCAGTCAATAAACTGAGGCCTTGACGCAACTCAGACTGCTTTGTCTTCCTTCACGCGCTTGGTCTCCTTTCCCTCTCGCCCCCCATTGATTCACAGGTGGTCCCTCCTCGAGACCCTCGAATAACCTGGCCTGCTGGACGGGTCACATCTTCCCTTTACTTAGGGAAGATCAGTTTGAAGACAGGATGGCTGAGTGGCCCACAACTGTTGTGTAAACATGTCCTGAACTGGCTTTGAACTTGTTGAGCTGGTACATCAGCACCAAATATACCTAAGGAGAAAACGACCATAAGCATTTGTTGTAAGATGCCAGGCTTTTGTCTGGAGGAAGGGAAGAAGCCAGCCAATTTGGAAGCTCACTAACTTAACTATCCCATAATGGCCACTCTCTCTATCCATCTGCCTATCAGGGAGTCTGTCTAAACTCTTAATCCCTAACTAATATGATGCCATAAGTGGAAAATTAACTGCACACTTAACCTCATATGACATGTCACAGCAGAAATATAACAACAATATATTTATAAAACACTTACCTAGTTCTGCCTCCACAGTGTGTGTTTGGACAGCTGTTTATGGAGATCAGAGTTTTAACAACCTCCACACCTATGGAATATTTATTCTCAATATGCAAAAAATAATTAAAGCTCAGAAATGCAGAATCATTCAGTGCTCTAAGTATGGAAAATTAGAAAAATTCTTGGCCCTATCAGTGAAAATTTTAATAAACTCTCATGTGAAGGATGCATAAGTTAAGTAGTTGCATCATAGTTAGACTACATCATTTAGATTTTTTTAATCTTTGCCTCAATTTTATCATTACAGGTTAATCCTCTTCTCAGTAACTTGAAGTAAATTGAATACTATCAATTGCTAATTAAGTCACTCCACATTTTGATTGGAGATGGAATGGGTTTGATTTTCATCTCAACTCACAAGAAATGCTGTTTGAGATTCTAATACTTTAACTTCATTTTCCCTAAACGGCAAACATTAATAATACTTAGAGTTATTTCCCTTTAAAGGTACTTGTGACACAAAATATATAATAAGTTTCTCCTAAAATATTTTCTTGAAAATCCAAAGATCGTTTTAACATAAATGGTAAAATTGTTTTTGCATTTGCTTTATTGGATTTAGTTTTAGATAGGCTCAAAGCTCACTTATTTTTATCACACTGATAACTATTGCTTGTTTGGTTGGTTTTCTGTTTGTTTTCCTATCAAAGGTACCAAGGGTTGTCCATCTAAGGTGGTAAGGGTAGCAAAAACTCATATTTCCTGACATGACTCTCTATTTTGTGCCAGTTAGCATCAGGCTGTGAAGTCAAACTCCCAGCAAAGAAATTAAACTCAGTTATCACCTACATCAGCGATAAAAGATGGCAACATCTTGGCGGAGTGCTTGCTAGACAAGTTGTGGTCTTGGCACACCATTTATAAAAATAATTGCTATGTTGATTTGCTTTTACTTTGTATGTTTCTTTGTATGAAATCAATATTATTCAAGCACAACTAAGAATAAAAATGAAAATTCCAAGTGGAAACACAACAAATGAGGGAGTGTGACTTCACGTTCCCTGCAGAATGTCTCCCCACAGGTATTTTGGAATCTAATTTGGAATCATGCTTATATGAATTTTTAAAGAAATTGCTGGAAGTAGGAAATCCACTCTTTTCTCATGAGTTGGGGACTTAGATTTCAATCTTTTCAATGATTTTATCATTACAGGTTAATTCTCTTCTTAGTGACTGGAAGTAGATTGAATACTATCTCATTAAGTGACTCATTAATTCACTCCATGTTTCCTATCAGTGTCATACTTGAAAATGCAGAACTATGATTCATGAAGGGTATAGTTTAAACTGTTATTTTTTGAGAACACCCAGTTTGAGACCTGTATTTATATAGAAAAAACAATGGATATGTTGGAAACTCTTTCTATAACTATAATGTAGATGCAGAACTGACATTTACTGTGAGTCAGACCCTAGGAAGGTCCCAGAGCTCTTCAGTTTCTCAGTTACCTTACTCACAGAGGTTACATAAGGCATTTGAATGGCTGCTACAGAGAAGATAGACAACCAGTTTAAAGCAAAGCATCTTTCCCTTGTCCATCTGGGAGAGATGAGAAGGGTACCTAGAGGATGTTTGAGAGACACAGGATACTGTGCTTATGGAGACAAGCTGAAGGACCATAGCTTGGAGGTGGAGGGAAAGCCATGTTCCCTGCAACCTGAAAGATAGAGATATCCCTGGTGCATGGGTACCTGAGATCACTCCTTAGGAACTAGCTCCACAGACCTTACAAGGATCTAACCTGAGGCATTTTTTTTTTTTTTGTAATTTTTCTCTTATTAAACTTAATTGATTTTTTTATATTTAAAGACACAATTCAGGGGTTTTGAATAGGGTTACATCACTATGAACCATTAGCACTATTTGCATAATATTTTCATCATTCTAGACAGAAACTATTTCTATCACATGACCTCTCCCATTTCCCCTTCACCCATCACTTGATAACCTGCAGTCAACTTTATGACTTTATGACTAAGCAACGTGTTTTAATCAATCCATTACTACATCTTTGTGGAAGACTAGGAAGTAAGCTTGAGAGATGGATAAGGAAAGTATATAAACATGTAGTATTTGTATTTACAGATAAGTAACTGCAAGGGAAGTGAGTGGCCATAAAGACTGCAGAATCCAAGGAACATGAGAGAAAGAAGAAGTAGGGAATGACTTGGTTGTTATCTTTTTTTTTTTTTTTTTTTTTCGAGACAGGGTTTCTCTGCACAGTTTTGCGCCTTTCCTGGAGCTCACTTGGTAGCCCAGGCTGGCCTCGAACTCACAGCGATCTGCCTGGCTCTGCCTCCCAAGTGCTGGGATTAAAGGCGTGCGCCACCACCGCCCTTGGTTGTTATCTTTAAAGCACTTTATTATAATGACTCCAATATATATTACAGATATGTATATATTGCTTAATTTCTTGACAGCCTGGGAAGTGAGCCTACAGCTGCCTTGTGTTACCGAGTCCTTTTTGCTTAATAAATGTATACATAGATGTATACTTGTGTTTCCTGTATTAGAAATAGACCGACTCTCATCCATGTCTGCTAAACATTGAGCCAAGAGAGGCCCTTGGCCAAAACCATCTAGAGGAAGACATTAGGTGACTGGGAAGTGTATTCATAGGTAAGAAGATCTAAAGGAGTATGAAAAGAATTCATATCAAGAGTCACAGCGGTAGTAATGCTTGAAGTTTGGAACATATAGAATTATGTGAAGGATGATATCAGTGCGACATTAATGAGAACCAGATGCAACAATACACATGAATAATGATGTAAGACAACTAGCATACCCAAGGAATCAATAAGTGGACACTTCATCTTCATTTTCCATTTCTTCTTGTATACTTTGTACTTACTTTGTGTGTAAGTTATCTAATTAGCAATCTAAATATCTTCTGCTTTTGACGTTTAGATGTAGGAAATTAGCCATGACATTTTGGAGCCCCTTCATGCAGGGGCGTGTTAAATGAGGAATCTTGCTTGTTCAGTGTTGTTGAGGGATTTTGTTCTTTTCTTGAGGGGCCTACCACCAAGCTCCCAAGTAAATTCACACACACAGGCTTATTCATACTTATGAATGCCTGGCCTTAGCTTGGCTTAGTTTCTTGCCAGCTTTCCTTAACTTATTGCGACTACCTTTTTGCCTCTGGGCTTTTCCCATTCTCTAACTTCTGAAAATCTTACTCTTACTTTGTGGCTTGCTTTGTAGCTGTGTGCCTGGTCCCTGGAGTCCTTCTCCTTCTCTGGCTCATTGAGCTTAGATCTCCAATCCCTCTTCCCAGATTTCTCCTTCTATTTTTATTCTCTTCCTGCCAGCCTCTCCTATCCTTTCTCCTACCTAGCTATTGGCCAGTTCCTTATTAGAACACCAGGTGTTTTAAACATGCACAGTAACACAGGATCACAGTGTTAAACAAATGTAACATAAGCAACATAACACACATTAAAATAATATTCTACTACAGTTCAGCTTGATTCATCAAACCAGAAATAACTTCACTTTCTTCTTGGTGTGTTTGTTTCTCTTTCCTTTATAAGTTGGCTTTATAAAAGAGCAGACACTGTTGGTATTTGCTGCTGTTAATATGAGTCATAGTGTCAGAGGTGTGCATGTTCCATAACACAAGCCAAACCAAAATCCCCAAGACAAGAGGATTAGGAGCTCAGGAGAACTCAATCCATCCTCTGTGATAAATGATTCTATGTGAAGTGGAATGACCAGTGTTACCTCATTTAGCTTCTCAGAGATTTCTTGTTTGAAGGAACAAAGTTGGTTATACAAATATACATATATGATAGTTCTCTGAGATCTGTGTTACTTTTTCAATGTCTTATAATGAAAAAAACAAAACAATAAGAACAAAGTATAATGACATGTAAACACACACATTCTCCTTGATGGCTAGCATTCTAATGTTCAAGTACTAGTGAGTTAATCTTTGTCTTTAATAATTCATCATATGTTATAGGTTATAAATATTTACTAGGCTTTAAAGTTCTCTTTGTACTTATGTGCCAACGGCAGAGTTCTTGAACATCAAATGATGCTGTTTAACCCACTCATTTTATTGGGATGCAGTCCTTTATTTCTTCATTTTTTTTTCTCTTTCACATGTCTCTCTTTGGCCTCAGTCATGACTTTAACAATCAAATAAATAAGTAGTGTGGGGCTAAGGAGATGATTTAATGAGTATAGTGTTTCATTTTCCTTGAGTATTTGACTTTGCATCCCCTGACAGATATAGAACCCAGGTACTGCCACCCTTGCCTATAACCCCTGTGCTGGATTGGAGATGGGAAGAGATAGGGGGTTCCTATTAGCTCACTTGCCAGCTACTATAATGGGAATGGTAGAAAGCTATCCCAATGTCGATCTCCAATTTCTACACCTGCAAAAACACATGCACAATGACACACCACACACACAAATAAATAATAAGGAAATTAAATAAAATGTATGCATTTTTACCTGTAATTGGAATTTTCTCCAGTCCCATCTTGCCCAGCAGTCACAACGAATCTCTCCTACCTGAGGTCCCACAGCCACTTATAAAATAATCATTCAGAGACTTATATTAATTGTAAACTGTATGGTCTATGGCTTCAGCTTCTTACTAGCTAGCTCTTTCACCTTAAATTAACCAATTTCTACATGTTGGCATGTGGTTGTGGCAGTACCGGTCTGCTGGCATCTTGTTGCTCCTTTGGCAGTGGCTGTCCTCTCACTCAACCCTGCCCTTCTCCTCTCTGTATCTCTGCTTGGATGTCCCACCTGGCTGTAAGCTTCCTTGCCATAGGCCAAAACAACTTTATTTGTTATCCAATGGGAGCCACACATATTTACAGCATACAGAAAGACACCCCACAGCACTCTCCCCCCTTTTTTGTCTAATCAAAAAAGAAGGTTTTAATTTTAACATAGTAAAATAATATATAACAAAACAGATATCAAGCAAAAATTACAGTTACAATATCTAGTCTATTTGTATTTGGCAAAATTAAAGAAAATATTCTACCATCTATCCTATTTTTGTGAGTCTAAAGTTTTATGTCTAATTTATCTTTTATCATGACCAAGAAAAACTATAACTATCTAGTCTCCAACTCCATTGAAGAGCCCAGAATGATATGATATTATTTGAGTAAACAGAAAGTGCATTACAAGCTCCACCAATGACCTTGGGCTATAGGGCCCAAAGGATGTCGTGCTTCCTGCCATTGCATGTGGCCTCTTAAAAGGAGAGGGAGAAGGATCACATGCTCCCTCTCCCTGCTCCTTCCTGCGAGGCGGATTCACACCCAATCCCATCAGAGGATGACTTCAGCTGTCTACTCCATTCTGTATTCATGAATGTATTTCCTCAATTCATATCTTAATAAATACCTATTACCCATTAAACAGACTCAGGTAGATTGATCATAATGAGTGGTGCCCATGTGACAAAAAGACCCCAAACTCCCTGTGGTCCTGCCCTCAGCCTCCATGGCAGTGTGGCAGGTTTTCTCAGAGCCTCATGTGCTCACTACAAGCCTGCCTTGTTAGCACCACTGAGCTGCTTGGCCCCAACCACATAGATTGGTCAAAATAATCACCTTTCATATCCATATTTTGTGTATAAACTATTACCTCATACCTTTGTGAAATTCCAATTCCCAAAAAAGAATTCTTAACTTTGTTTATACTTATTTCCCTACTTTCATAGTCACTACAAAAGCTAAAGTATCTATCATTCATCAATCCACTTCAAATAAGTCCAGTTTTTCCTGAATATTTTCCTCACCTAATTTGAACCTCAGAATATAGCAAAGTATTTACATGATCTTTTTCCTCTATTATCTTAAGGGCAATAAGAACTATCATTCCAGAGGTGCTAGTTAAATGTGCATTGACTGTCCTTAGATATCAAAGACATCTTACCTTAAGACAACTCAATGTGTCCCACAGAACCCCAGGCTTAAAGTTTATTTACCTTAAATTTTCTCATCTAATTTCATTTCTCCTCATCTCCATACTTTTTTCTTTATTTTCTTTATTAATTTATCAATTAATATTTCCCAATCCCATCACCGTTTCTCCCCTCCCTCCTCTCTTCCCAGTACCCCCCAACTTCCTTCTCTCCCTTCCATCCACTTCTCCCTTCCTTTCAGAAAAAGTGCAGTCATTCCACATTTATCAGCCAGCAATGGGATATCAAGTTGTAGCAAGCCTAGGAACCTCCTTTGCTTTTACGGCTATAAGAGGAAACTCAGTAGGAGGAAAGGGTCCCAGGAGCACCCCCTTCCCTCTGCCAGGAGTCCCACAAGAAGACTAAGCCGCACAACTGCAGCACATGTACACATGTGCAAAGGGCCCAGGTCAGTTCCGTGCAAGGTCTCTGGGTTGGCAGTTGAGGCTCTGTGAGCACCCATGAAACCAACTCAGTTTACTCTGCGTTTTCCTGTGGTGTTCCTGCGCCCCCACCCCTGAGTCCCATCATCCTTCCTCTCCCTCTTTCTCGGGGTTCCTGATCTTTGCTTGTAGATCTCTGCATGTTTTCATCAGTTTCTGGGTGAAGTCTCTCTGATGACAACTGGGCTAGGCAATAATCTATGAGTATAGCAGAATATTATTAGGAATCATTTCATTGAATTTTTTTCTTCTTTTTTTCCAATCAAATTTGGCTCTATCTCAGATTTCTGGGCTGTCCAGCTTCTGGGTCCTGCATTGTCACCACTACCAAACTTCCAATTGATAAATATAATTAACTCATTGAGATGGTTTTCAAATTAATATTGTTTGAGTGGAATCTCCAGCTTGCCCCTGCATGATCTAGAAAGCCCCCTCCTGTCTTTCTCTCCAAACCCCACTGACTTAGAGAGTCTCCAACAAAAGAAAGGCACCAAAAAAACAGCTCTGCATTCTTGACATCTATTGCAACTTCCTCCCCTGTTGCTGCCAGCATCCCAGGTCCCTGCCTAAGCGCTCAGCTTTTGACCATACTTGGGCATAAATCTAGTTTGTGGTGGACAAATCATCACCCCTTGCCTCCAACCTATAAAGTCTCCCTGCTTTTGTTTGTGGGTGCAGCTTTTCTGGCCTAGATCTTTAAGATGGAAGGCCTTGTCTTGGAGTTGCTTTGCTTAAGTAAACCTGTCGTTATGATCTGGCTTACTATATCAGCAGAAAAACCTATTATTGGGGAGGGCAGAAAACCTATTAAGTATCCCTGGCTGTGTCCCACTCCACCATTTATCAGGATGTTATCTGTAATATCATAGATGGAATTCTCATCAGAGATCTTCTCATGACTCAATAAAGAGAGAGTGTTCTTGGGGAACATTCACACTATGCTGAAGCTTCACAGCTTGTGATAACATTGACCTGTAAAGACTTCTTTATCTCAAAATTATCTCAAAATAACAAAATATGGCATGGATAGAACAAAAATCTTAAGCCAAAAGTTTTCATTTGTCAAAGATTTATTTATTTTTATTTTTTGTATATGAGTGTTTTGCTTGCACATATGTATAGGCAACATGTGATCAGTATCTATATAAGCCAGGAGCGGCAGCAGATCCCCCAGAACTAAAATTATAGAAGGTTGTGCACAGTCATGTCAGTGCTGGGAACTGAACATAGGCCCTCTACAAAATAAGCAAATATTCTTAACTAATGTGGCATCTCTTCAGCTCCCGTTAGTCCAAATCTTTGTATTCCCAAATTGAGACTATTCTTTTCCAATACATCTACTTTAAGTTTGTGTATTTGGCCAAGTTGATGTCTCTTTTGATTTACTAAGACCTAGACTAGAAAAAGCACCATGAGAGTGGAGGATAAGAAATGCACATAGCAAAAAGCAGAAGGCAGATTAACTGGGAGAAGGAATAAAGACAGCTTGAGGTGGTGAAAAGAGCTGAAGATGGGAACAAATGAGAATAAAGTACAATGGCATGCATGTGGGAAGTGTTATACTAAAACCCTTTGCCTGTATGATAAGCTAACAATAAGATAAAATAAATAAAAGGAATAGAAAAGCTAAGACATCCATGAGAAGTTCGGGAAACCAGAGATTAACGATAGTCTATGTGATCAATTAATCAAAATACCATTAAAGTCATTCTTCTGAATTATCACTCCTCCTTTACATGTAAGACCTTCACGAACCTGCTGTATCCATATCTACCCAAGCTGATAAGCTGCTGCACAAAGAGAGCTGGGATTGTCCAAGAATAAAGTTCCACATTTCCGGTCTGAATTTTTGTCTTCCAAAGAGTAAATTATTTTATAGTTTCAGTATTTGGGCAAACTTTTCAGTCTGGAAACAAAAGTACTAGCTAATATTAACAAGAGCAGACATTTGTAGAAGGTTGTTATTGACATAAAATAATTGAAAATATAGTTGTCAAATCTGGTAATATGCAGGATCCAAAGTGTCAACTTGGGCAGTGGTCCCCACAGTCTCATCCTCAGCTATTCCTGTCCATCTGCTGATCCTTGCATCTTGTTCTAGATGGAGAACTCCACCCCATAGCTTCCAGTCAGTAAAGAGTTAGTCTGTACCACAGGCTTCAAGGAAAACAATTTTATTTTATTATATTTTAGTGTGTGTGTGTGTGTGTGTGTGTGTGTGTGTGTGTGTGTGTGTGTGTGTGTGTTTCTAGCTTGACTAGGAAACCAACCTACTGAGAGACACAATATTTACGATTCTTTGGTCAGGAAGAAAAATCCAACATTTTCTGTAGCTTAACCATTTTACCAAAACACTTACCTGTCTAAGTAACACTTACTTACCTGTCTAATTCTGTATATTATTCTCTTCTTCATACATTTTCTCCAGGTTATTTCATGAGATCCTTTTTTCTTTGCTTCCTTCTCTCTCAAAGCAGACATAGGTTGCCAGCGTTTTCTGAAAGCACAGAAGTAAACTGAACATATCACTGTCACGTTCACTGTATTCCTAGAATATTTCTGAAAGCACAGAAGTAAACTGAACATATCACTGTCATGTTCACTGTATTCCTAGAATATTTCTGTATACATTCCACATAAAGTGAAAAGTAATTATCATAGAATATCTGACACAATCAAAAAGCAGAAACCATGAAGTGACTGTCAATGAAAGAAAAGATAAGCAAAATATGATACAATTATATTTGACTACCATGCAGAAGTGAAGGTAGATATAGCTATATGCAGCAGCATGAATGCATTTCACAAGACAATTTTATACCAATAGAGCCAGAGTCCAAGGTGTATACATTTAATGAATCCTCATTTCTGTGAAGTTAAATCAAGCACTTTTGATCTATGGGCACAGCAGTTAGGTTAACTGTGTCTTCAAGTAGGAGAGATGGACAGTAATAGAAAAGTAGTTACACTGGAAAATAAAATTAAATTAAATCCCTGTTCATAGAGTTTATCATCCAGTTGGAGTTGACAGGCAGTAAGCAAGAAAATAAATAAAACACACAGGCTGCCAGTTAGTGATGAGAACATTGGAGTAAAAATTTCTGGTAACTGTGAAGACAGAACAAGCCAAGGTGCAAGTGGAGTATGGGTGGTGAGATAGTCTCTTGTTCTCAACAAGCTTGTCAGAGGAGCTGGCTGGGAAAGCTTTCTCTACACAGAAACCCGAAGTAGGTTGGTGAGTTGTGTCTTTTTGTCTCAACTGATTCTCTGAGCAGAGAGATGCTACTAGTGAGCTTATGTTATAAGGTTTCCTCTTGTTCCTGTGATGTTTTTAAGGTGATTGGAACTAGCCCAAAACATCTGTGAAGTGCAAAGTTGAAAATAAGGTAGAGAGAAGTAATGATGCAGGTGTGTATATGGAAGGTGCCAGGATTTTAAAGGGAAGAGAGAAAATAACCAAGAAATGAACATAAGCTTTCTAAAATGTATATATATATATATATATATATATATATATATATATATATATATATATACACACATGCATATACATATATATATATATATATAAACACTATATACATATGCATATAAAAAGGAATTTAAATTTTGTTGCTCTGTTACAGGAGACAATGGTTCTAATAAACATCACAGGTTATTGAATAAAGAGCCCAGTGCATGCAATGTTTAACTTTTGAGTTGTTGGTATGTGAAGTCTCATAGACCTCCACCCCAAACATGCTATGGCCTCAAGAACTTGGTGGTAAAACTTTACTGTTAAAGACAATACAAGTTTGGGGAGAAAGCTGCTTGATGAGAAATAGAGAGAAAAAAATGGAAGATAGATATAATTAGGTTTTGTTTGGAGCACAAAGGTCCTTGCACAAATAGCTCCAGGGAAGCCAATAATATTAAACATGCAGGGTTGTCTTTTCAAAGGAAAAGTTATGTTGCCTATTTCCACCCCTAGAAGGCTAGGAACAGAGGTGGCTAATACCCTAGGTAACTCCTACACTATCTGCAAGGTCAGGCCATACCAGGATCATTCAATCTGATCTAGATGTGGCTAGTAGACCAAATGACCTCTCAGCTATGTGTACATCTGAGATCACACCAGGTGCTACCCTAAGCCCTTAATATAACAACACATAGCCTAAAAGTGACATGTACTTTGAAAACTGTTGCAGTGTAATTTTGCCCCTTTGGGAAAATAGCATTTTGTTAATCCAGGAAACTTTTTGTTGAAAATGGATACTATACTCCAATATGCCAAAATAAACTGCCTGGTGTCAGACTCTAGAAGTTTACATGCCAGCTATTGGGGTGCATTGAACTGGATTTTCGTCTTACCTCATGTGGATCATTACTGTGCCAGCCTTACTGTTTGCAGAGAACCCCTCAAAGGTTTCACTGTATGTATGAAAACCCTAAGGATAAAGAAATTGTATTGCTGGGCGGCAGTGGCACATGCCTTTAATCCTAGCACTTGGGAGGCAGAAGCAGGGGGATCTCTGTGAGTTTGAGGCCAGCCTGGTCTACAGAGCGAGATCCAGGACAGGCAATAAAACTAAGCAGAGAAATCCTGTTTTGAAAAAAAACACAAACAAACAAACAAAAAGGCATTGTATTAATAAAAATATAATCAGAAATAAAAAGAAAAGAAAATACTAAGTTGGGTTTAAATGAAGGATGTCACCCAAGAGGAATGGTGTGGTATACACAGAACGCTGTAATACCAGTGCTGTGGATGAGTTCAGAATGAATTGCAACATCATAACTAACTAAACAAAACAGTAACATATAGAAAACAAAGCCAATCAGCAGTGTGCTGGCTTGTGGCAGATGCTTCAGTAGGGGTGGGGTTTATAAAACAGTCACTGTATTTACCAGTATAAGAACACGGTCTGAATTGGGCTAGAGTGAATGGCAGAAGGATCAGTATAGTAAGTACTGCAAAGCAGCCATGCACTTATCAGTATAAGGGCACTGAGTAAACAGGGCAGGGATGTTGAGCCATTGTGAGGGGGGAAAAACACCTCTGTTTCTCTGCTACTATTAAATCAATCACATTTTCTGTAACATAGTTCCTTTTATTGTTTCCATGGATATCTGTGTGGTTTGATCTTTCAACCACTTCTTCACACTTTCACTATTTAACATACCGTGTGGCCATCACCTATACAGTAGCAAGCTGTTATCTTCAGACTCTGTGTTACTATTTTAGTCATTTAGAAATCATGTACCAGGCTTCATAAATTTTCAGTATGCAAAGTTGCTTTTTGTTTTTCCTTTTTTCCCTCGTTTTAATTAGTCCTGTGATGAGTTTTATAATGTTTTTTTTTATCATATTCACCCCCAATTCATTGTAGATCTACTTCCCCTTCTGTAACCACCAGCTTTATTTCCTTTAAACATGTGAATTCCAGTTTGTACTGTCCATATATAGTCACGGATGTGAGGCTTTCCACTAGAGTGTGGTTTACCTACCTTCATCTTTAGAGAAAATGGAGTCTTCCTATCCTAGAAGCTACTAAGTACCAGAACTCTTCAGCTGGGAGTAGGACTGCATGCTGTCGCCCCTCTCCATCCTGGTATGCTGTCTCTCTTGAGCTTGAACAGATCTTATATATACTGTTTAAGTTGCTATGAGTTTATATGTTTATCCACCTTTTTGTGTCCAGAAAATACTGTTTCCAAGAAGTTAACTATTTTACTGGGCTCTTATACTCTTTATGAATCTCTTCTATGAAGATTCTTGAACCTTAGAGAGGGTTGTGAAACTAATATTTCTCAAGTTTTTCTATAAAATGGAAAAGGATGGAACAGTTGCAAATTTCTTTTGGCAATGCCAATATTACTCTGACACAAAAATCAGAGAAAGATTCAACAAAAAAGGAAATTATAAACCAATATTTTTCATATACATGACACAAAAATTCTGAATAAAATATTAAACTCAAGAACACATCACATCAAAATGATTATCTATCATGATCAAGTAACTTTCACTTTAGATATGCACAGATGATTTTACACAAGGAAATCAATTGATGAAATCTACCATGTAAACAGACTCAAAGATAAAACTACATGTTCCTCTTATTAGACACAGAAAAAAGCCTTTGACAAAATACAATATCCCTTCAAAGAAAAACATCTTGAATAATCTAGGGACACAGGGAACATACTTCAGCATAATACAGACTTTTCTCAACAAATCTACAGCCAATATCATATTAGTAGAAACAAATATTTCCGCTAAAATCAGATAGAAGTCAAAGATGTTCTCTCCATTCCTGTCTTGGCGAAAGCAACAAGAAAAGTGAACAAAATAAGGAGGAAACAAATAGGAATAAAACAAGTCAAATTATCCTTGTTTGCAAACGATGTGATTCTATATATGTATAAAAGACCCAAAAAACTCTACCAGAAAATTCCTATAGCTTAAAAATTAGAAACACACACACACACACACACACACACACAACACACACACACACACACACACAAACACAAACACATACACATGAACAAAGGAAACATATATGTATATATATATATATATGAATAAATATAACAAAAGAAGTGAAAGACTTGTTAAAAAACTTTATGATATTGATGAAATTACCATAAGATGTCTATTTAGTCTTCATGTCTATGAAGCCCTATTTTTAATGTATATGTTAACCACCTATAGTGTCAATGTAGACCTCTGTCACATCTATGCAATTTTCCTTCAGGATATGTACAGTCCTCCCAGTGGCAATGAAGTTCTTTTCCAATGTTTATATAGCCTTCTACACACTGTAACAACTTCTGTGAATTCAGAAATGCAGTTGCTCTGGTATGCCAATTCATTTAGTACATGTTTCCTTTAAAACAGCATTAAATGCATGAATGACTGGGCTATCATCACATTCTCCATTTGTGCTTTGGAAGAATGGCTATTAGCTGATCATATTTAAAAATGTACATATTTGGCTTATGATGATCAACATACATTATCAAAAATACACACTATTTTTATTTATTTATATTTTATTATTTATTCAGCTCCTCCAAGAAATAAGAGAAAATAAAATGTTCCTAACATATATAAAATTATCTTATCATTGACAATTTATGATAATCAGACAGTATAAAAAAGATACATCAGTACAATGATTAACATAGTACATAAATGTTAAATTATATATTTTCAGACATTTGAAGAAGAACAATTCTTTGTGTTTCCTAACATCTCAAGACAGTAATGCCAAACTCTTTGCTAGCAAGTTAAAGGTGAAAGTATGGAATTAATTTCATTTTTATAGATATGTAAAATATTTGATGAAATTCAATGTCATGGGGTTGGTCAAACATGTAGACCTCAAAAAGAAGAGGTAGGGGCAGGTGACTTTGATACCACTCTGGGCTATACAGACTGGCCTGCAGTGTTAGACTCTATCTCAAAGAAAATAAAGTTAATTAGTCAGCTAGTAAGCTAGTTAGTTAAAAATAACGAAGAGAAGTGAAACAGATTTAACAGAAACAACTACAAACCAGCATGGATTCCAGATAATTTTCATTTAAGTATACATTACAGAATTAAAAAAAAATTAACATGTCAGAATAATAATACCTGAACATTCTAGTTTGTACAAAATGATCAATTTAAGCAATGCACTGTGAATCTGTGGGTGGAGGAAGTTAAAATATAATTCAGTTAGTTAATAGGATTATCTCCCTGGAGAACCAAAGGGAATGATAGAGAACTGCAGAGAAAGGGGATAATTATACCAATTACTCCATGAATTTCACTTAAAACTTAGTTCATCATCTTGTAAAATACTGTGAAATGTTACACCAGTTGAAAATGGAAACAAAATGCAATGTGTTTCCATTATCTACATATGTCATCTACATATTGATATTTGGATTCAGTTCAATTCCATTCACAATATAATCTCCTAAAATTTCTTTCCATCATTTGTAAATCAACAAACCTGACCACTGATAAATCTACTCACTTCTTGATTTTGTAAATGGAATTTTATTGAAGTAAAGCCATATATATCTGTATACATATTACATTTGTGCATACCGTGGCTGCATTTTCAGGACAATGACAAGATGAGAGGCTGTAGGAGAGATTAGATAGTCTGGAAAGTAAATATTTACTGCTGGCCTTTATTTTGAAAGTCTATTAATCTCAGCTATCAGTCACTCATAAAAAAGAATAACATGGAAAGTCTTATAAGATATGATACTTAAGTTTTTCTTTTTTTAAAGTTATTTCTTTTTCAAAAACTTAAGACCTCCAAATTCCTTGATTTCTTTTACACTTTTGTTAAAATGCATATGTTGTAAATAATACACTTTTATTGTTTGAGCATTTGATATACACTTATACTGCATTTTGATCAAATTCTACTCTTTCCCCCTTTCAATTTCTCCTGTCTTAGCCTGAATACTTCCCTTTCAAACATCATGAGTTTTTTTTTCTTTCTGTCTTTCCCCCCCCAAATCCACCAAGTCTACTTTTGTGCATAGCTGTATGGTAATCTATTGCAGCAGAGGTAGCCTCTTATGAATGACTCTCTTCCCCAACCATCAATTGCCAATAACTCCTCAGTTAATGGCTGAACTTCATGACCCCATCACACATCCACAATGGTAATTTTAGCTAGCTTGATCTTGGGTATGCCTTGCATATACAGTCATAGCTGCTGTATGTTCATATGTACAACAGCCTGTAATGTCTTCTAAATTCTATTTCACTGAAGATATCCACTGCTTCTGGCTCATAGACTCTTTCTATTCTGTTCTTCCAAGTCATTATGACAAAATACCTCCTAGAACAACTTCCAAGAAGGAATGATTTACTTTTGGTTCATTGTTTCATAAGGTTAAACCCATAGCTACCTGGTCCTTCATGCTTGAGCTAAAGCCTACAGTAGAAGAAATAGGTGCTGAAACACAGTGTTTTAGTTTTCATCCAATCAGAAAGTAGAGAGCAAAACAGGAATGAGCCAGGGATAACATAAATCCAAAGAGCTGGGCCAGTTACTTCTAGCTAAGCTCAACCTCCCAAAATGTGCACAGCCTCGCAAAATAGGATCATAAGCTTCTTCAAATAAACCTTGAACACATTCTGCAAAGACCCTGACAAAGATGTTGACACTTAAGCCTTTCCCCCATTACCATCATTGCTGTACTCAGTTTTACACTATTGTCCACATCTTGAGAGCCAGAGCAAGGCAGTTTCTAAAGAGAAAACAGCCATGTCTGGACAAGCAAAACAAGGAGGGAGAAACTGTAGCCTTATACATAGCTCCAGAAGTTGCATTTAGTTTCCCATCCCATAATCCCACCAATGTAGACCCCAAATATCTCTTTTCCCTTTTGCAGGCACCCCCTTTCCTGCTGTGTTTGCCATTTAAAATAAACAGATCCAGCAACTGAGGCCAGACTGGTCTTGTTCTGCCTTGTGTCTCTTTAAGTTGCTTCAAAAATCCAATGGAATGGGAGTTCATACTTAAAGTACTTGATTGAACCTGTGGTGGGACATTTCAGATTCAAAACATGACAACAATATTCTGCTTTATTTTCTAATTCATTTTATTCTTGGATTCTCTTGAGTAGAAACAATCTAGTCTGCTTTCTTACAATCAATTTCAGCCAAGGCATGCTTTTCTCAGCCAATTAGCTTTATTCAAACCCTGGTGAATACCACAGGTTGAGTTAAAGGAATTGCTTTTTCCTTTATACGCATACTAGAGATGGTCAAAGCACAACACACAGCGTTTCAGTCATATTTCAAAATGTAGAAACAAACCATCTTCCAAGCAATAATTGCTTGCTTCTTTTTCTGTCAATACACAATTCTTTTTTTTCCTTTTTCAGAATTTCATACATGTATATAATGAAATATGATCATATCCACCCTTAATTTCTCTTTTTCTAATTAAATTTATTTATTTTACATCCCGACTGCAGTTTCCCCTCCCCTCTTCTCTTTCCATTCCCTCTGCTCAACCTCCCCTCTGTACCACTCGAATCCACTCCTCCATTTCTGTTCAGAAAAGGGCAGGACTCCCGTGGATATCAAAACATGGCATATCAAGTTGCAATAAGAATAAGCACCTCCCTTTGTATTAAGGCTGGGCAATATAATTCCATATGAGGACTTGGTTCCCAAAAGCCAACCAAAGAGTTAGAGAAAGTCCCTACTCCCACTGTTAGGAGTCCTGCAAGAAGACAAAGCTACCCAACTGTCACATATATAGAGAGGAGCCCTAAGATCAGTCCCATGTAGGTTCCCTGACTGTTTGTTCAGACTCTTTTTTTATTATTATTAAGAACTTTGTTATTCATTTTACATACCAATCACAGATCTCCTTCTTCCCTCCTCCAGCCCCTCCAGACTTTCCCCTTCCCATGAGGAGTCAACAGAGCCTGGTACACTCAACAGAGGCAGGCCCAAGCCCCCTCCTGCTGCCTGAAGGCTGCATGAGGTGTCCCACCATAGGTAACGGGCTCCAAAAAGCCAGCTCATGCACCAGGGATGGATCCTGATCCTACCACCAGGGGCCCCAGACTCTGTGAGCTCCTATGAGCCCAGGTTCCTTGATTCTGTGGGGTTTCTTGTGATGTTTTTGATCCTGCTGGCTCCTGCAATCCTTCCTCCCTCTCTTCAGCAGAATTCCCTGAGCTCTGCCTAATGTTTGGCTATGGTTCTCATAGTCTTTTTCCATCAGTTGTTGGCTGAAGTCTCTATGATGATAATTGGAGTAGGCACTAATTTATGAGTATAACAATATCGTTAGGCACCATTACCTGGGCATTTTTTTCTCCACTGGTGTTTGGCCTCTGTGTCCTGGTGCTCTGGAGAGTGTCAGGGTTGGTCTCACTCACATGGCATGGATCTCAAGCTGGAGCCATCATTAATTGGACACTCCAAGAATCTCTGCACCACTCTTACCCCAGCACATCCTGTAAGCCTGGCAGACTGTAGATAGAGGCTTATGTGACTGGGTTGGTGTCCCAATCCATTCACTGGAAGATTTGTCTGGTCACAGGAGTTGGCCATTTGGGTTAACATATCCTCTATTGCTAGCAGTCTTAGCTGGGGTCATCCTTGTAGCTTCCTGGGAGTTTCCCTTCTACTAGGTTTCTACCTCACCCTGAAATGCCCCTCTTTCCAGTCACCTCATTCAGTATTCTCTCCCTCCACTCCCCCAGTCTGATCACTCATGTTCTCTTCCACTCCCACCCACCATTGCACCCATGAAATCTCTTTGTTTTTTTTTTCACATTTTTTATTGATTCTTTGGGAATTTCACTTGGTGCAACCCAATCCCAACCATATTTCAGCCCTTCTGCATCTGCCCCTCACCCTTGTAGTGTCTGCCACAAAGGAAAACTAAAAGAGAAATCATAAAGTTAAAATAAAGAAAAGAAAAATAATAAAATAATGATAATAAAGATAAATAAATAAAAATATCAATATCCCCTTCTTACCTGGGTATGGGAGGAGACAACAGGAACTTAGTGCCATAGAGGCTGAGCAGGAGACAGATCCACATGCCACTCTGGGTCTATCTGCAATGGGCTGAGAGGAGACAATAATATGGGCCCTATTTTGAGGGTGAACAAATATAAGGTGAGGGTATGGACCTGAGAGTGAGACAGAATGGTTCATGTCCCATGGAGAGAGACAGATCAGAAGAGGTAGAAACGATGAGGAGTGTTCTGAGGTGCATGTCCATGTTGATGTCCAAGCCTGAGCTGCTGCCAAGGGCTTTGTCTGTGTCCCTGGCCCTGCAGCAGCCATGGTCTTCCCTGATGTTCGTGGATCCTGTTACCATAGAAGACTGATATGTTAGGGCTGCACAGAGATGGTCTTGACCCTCACTGGCTGAAACACTAGGGAGAACTGGTCATGCCCCTCACAGGGGCACAGGAGAGAATGGGTCTCGCACCTCACCTGGGCAGCACAACATAGCTGACCCTGTTGGCAGGTGCATAGGCCAGCTGGCCCTGAGAGTATGGAAGTGGAAGAACTGATCTATCCTCTCTAATCTGTCATGTAATGGCATGGACAATGGAAAGATGCCTTTCCCTCACAACACCTTTCCACCTATGGCAGGCAAGAGAATTGACCCAGCCCCTTACCAACTGTTGTACTAGGGAGAGTAGGCCCTGCTTCTCACCTGGGCAGCACAGTAGAGCTAACCCTGTTGTTGGGAGCACAGGTGAGCCTCCTCCAAGAATGTGAGCAGAAGATTCTGGTTCTGCCCTCATCTGCCATTAGGTGGACTAAGCTAGGGGAAGAGGCCCTCCCTTAAACCCACTCCTCACTGCCTGTGGTTGGGTCGAGAGCTCACTCTGAGGTCACAAGAGCAAGAGCACTGACCCTGCCCTGCACCAGGTGCCCTATATCAGCATTTGGGAGAGTGGCCCGGCCCCTTGCCTGGGCAACACAGTAGAACTGGCCCTGATGGTATAGGTGTGGGTGAGCTGGCCCTACAGCATGAGAACAGGTGACTAAGCCCCACCACTTGCTGCTTACTGCTTAGGTTGGGTGCTGCTGGAGAGCTCACCCTGTTGGTGAGGACAGGGGAGAGCTGGTAGGTTGACCAACCCTGCAACTAACTACCCAGGCTATGAGTTGGCCTACCTCAACATCCACCCTATCTGTGATCTGCTGGAGCATGTGAAGGAGCTGATCCTGTAGATCCAAAGCTGCAGGGTCTACATGACAGGGCAAGAACAGGATTCCAAGAGCAATCCCAGTGAGGGCTCAGTGTAGTGTAACAGAAGAAAGAGGCCTAGAACCAAACCAATCATTGCAATGAAAACTTGCAAGTAAAGATGTATAGAACAAAGAGTATACTTTGTTACTCACTGTGTGACACTACAGCTTCCATGATGATATTTTTCTTTCTTTTCTTTGAAATTTTATTTAGTTTTATCTTTGAGGGGTTCTCAAGGGCAGAGGGCCAGTGCCAAGGTATTGGAAGATGAGTGGGTTCTAGATGCATGATGTGAAATCCAGAAAGAATCAATACAGTTACAAAATAATTTGTAATTTTTGAACTAATTATTCTTTAAATAAATATTACTCTACTGAATATAACTACTTAAAAAGAGATAACAATAAAGAAAAGAAGACATATATAAAAATAGTTAAAAATACAAATAAGAATATCAATTTTAATCAACAAACAAAACAAAGCAAAACAAAATCATATAAATAAGAAAGCCCACTTTGCTCCTCTGCCTTTGCCTTTCCACCACCTCTTTATTAATCTTAGTGGTACTGGACATGACTGTGTATCATGCATGTTGTCCAAGCAGCATTCCTTGCAAATGTACTTTGTGTAATGTGATGTTGGTCAGGTTCAAGGCCTCTGGTCTCCTCTACACCACCAACACTGGACCTCCACAGAAACTCCCCAGACATCCTGCTCTTGCCCTGAGTCATGTAGACCATGCAGCCATGGATCTGCAGGACCAGTCCCTTCTTGTACTCCATCTGGGTCATAGATGGCTTAGATCTTAGGGTGTGTCAGCTCAAAGCCCTAGATGAGTACCTGCATGGCTGCTGAGTTGATGGTTGCTGGGACCACTCTCTCAGGTGAGGGGTGGGTCCAACCTTTCCAAGTATGTGGAGGAAGCAGCCCTTCTATTAGGCATGAGGCCAACTTTCCTGTGCAGAGGTCACTGGGTCATTATCCCAGGGCTAGCAAGGGATAGGGTCAGATTTCTCATAGCGGGATGGCTCTCCCCAGGCCAGTGAGGGGTAGGGCCAGCTCAGGGAGGCCCTTGTACTTCAACATACAGTTCAATACATTGTTCACTTGGGCTCCTGTGAAAACATGGGAAAAGGACATAAACATAGACCCCCAACTGCAACGGGACCACAGAACCAGATATGGCCAGCAGCTGCAGCTTAGCTTTAGATATTACCATGGTCTCGGGTGGCTGCCTAGGCCTCTCAGATTGGCACTGGGTCAGCAAAAGTGTGATCGCTAGACTCCAACACAGTGGTGTTTTGGTGGATCCCAAGCAGTAACACAAACACCAATGGCAGCAGGAGCCACAGAACTCAACATAGACCCTGACAGTGGTAGTCACAGAATCAGATATGGCCTCCCCACCACAGCTTAGACCTGGATGTCAACATGGCCACAGATGACAGTACAGGCCACTGTGAACTACATCACCAACAGAATGATCCTTGGGCACCAACACGGCCTCAGGTGTTGACCTAAACCTGGGCATCTGCACTGCCTTCAACCACTGTACTACCTGAGCCACAGACATCTACTCAGACTCTGTTTAGTGTGAGTGGGGCCACAGACCCAGACAAGTCCCTAGACATCATCCCAGGCCTGGACAACTGCATGATCACAGGTATCAGCCTAGGCTACCCAGATTGCCATGGCCCCCAGCAGCAGCTTCATATCTGTTGAACCCCAACATAGTCACAGGTGGCAACCTGGAAGCTGGGCATCCCTGTAGCCTTTAGTGGTATTCCAGGCCATGAACATCAACAAAAACCCTGACTGTAAGGTGGCTCTAGAACAGGAACATGGCTCCAGGTGGCAGTCCATATCCAGGGCATCTGCACAACCTTCATTGGTAGCAGAAGCTACTGATATTAACACAGACTCTGCTGTGATAGGGCCACGGACCCAGACATGGCCCCTGGCAGCAGCTTGGTTTGACACCCTGGCTATAGATGACAATGCTGTCTCTAGTGCTTAGATGGGCATGACCCCATCAGCAGCTCATTCCTCAACACCAACATGGCCACAGGATGTGGCTGTACATAATTCTTTATGTGAATGCTGTCTAGGTTTTGCTTTTGAAGGCTGATTTGAAGTCCATATGTGGCAATTCTGTTTTTTTCTTGTAACTCTAAATATAATACAACCTTACAGTTGCTTTACTTGCTACTGCTGTATTCCTCCATTAGGGAAGCACCATATGTTTAAACAATAAAACTTAAAACACAGATGTTCTACTTGTTTAAAAAGGTGGCAGCTGATTCATTTTCATGTAAAGATTTCTGAAAACTGATCTTGCCAAATTCAAACACAAAATATATCTCTTCATACACTTAAAAAATGGCTGTAAATCAGAGCAGTTAAATGGACAAAGAAAATCCATTTGAATTACATCACTGCCAATTTTACTAAGCAAGCACTTGGGTCCAACACTTTCCACTGTTGATCTGTGATTTTCTCCATGCTAAAGAGAAAATTTTATCTATGCCCCTGGTCCTTTTCACCTTCAGTGCAGGTAATTCAAATCTGTTCTATTCCTGGAAAATTGGTCAGTTTTAAGGAATGCTTTATATATGTCAATAAGGCAGCAAGAGAGTGGGGATACACCATGAAAACAGATAGAAGACCATGAGAGGAGAACAAGAGAAGACTTGGGGGTAAGAAGAACACATGTGACATCACAGTAGAGAGGAATATTTTTGCTTGAAAAAAATGCATAATGAAACCCAATTCTTTGTAAACTAATTAAAAACAAAGAAAATTTACCTCAATTACTGAAACCTAATAGAACAAAACAAATAAAATGAAGCAAAAAAAAAATGGGATGTTACAGGAGAACTGGGAAACTATCTTGGTCTGTGGGTAAGGTGCTTTAAATTAATCCCATGCTTGGACACAAATTCAGTCTCAACACACACAAGAAAACTAAAATATCACTCTCCATTCTATCTTACCACCATAGATAAAAAGTAGGTATCAACAACAGAAGCAACAGAATGTTGAGGAATATTCCTTTACACTGTGTGAAGATATTTCACTGTGATTGGTTTAATAAAAAGCTAAAAGCTAATAGGTGGCAGGATTTTCAGGGCAAAAAGAACACTTGGAAGAAGAAGGGTAGTCATGAGGATTTGCCAGCCAGGCATGGAGGAAGCAGGAAAGAAACATGAAAAAAGTAAAGGTAATAAAGCCATGAGGCAGAAAGTAAATTAATAGAATTGGGTTAATTTAAGTTACAAGAGACTGATAAAAATAAGCCTAAGTTTTCAGCTGAGTGTTTATAATTAATAAGAAATCTTCATGTAGTTATTGAAAGCTGGCAGATGGGATAGAAAAATGCTGTGGGACGGTCTGTATGTCAAATTGCTCTGATTGGTCAATAAATAAAACACTGATGGCCAGTGACCAGGCAGGAAGTAGGTGGGACAAGGAGAGAGGAGAATGCTGGAAAGTGGAAGGCTGAGGGAGAGACACTGCAGCCACTGCCAGGACAAGCAGCATATGAAGACGCTGGTAAGCCACCAGCCACGTGGCAAGATATAGATTTATAGAAATGGGTTAATTTAAGATAAAAGAACAGTTAACAAGAAGCCTGCCACGGCAATACAGTTTGTATGCAATATAAGTCTCTGTGTTTACTTGGTTGGGTCTGAGCTGCTGTGGGACTGGTGGTTGACAAAGATTTGTCCTGACTGTGGGCAAGGCCGGAAAACTCTAGCTACAAATGGCCCCCAACGGCTCGAATTTCCACCTTAAACCTGACAATATTTAATAACCAATTCTAAACAGAGCCAAAACCAGGTTCCTGCTTCTTGTCTCATATGGGCAGCTAGACGCCACAAAACACAGGTTTGAATGCTGGCGGGTTCCTGGCGTGTGCGTTTGACCCGCATTATGGTGGAAATGAGGTGTCTGCCAGCGGCACATTAAGCTGTGTGGTAGATTTAGTCTTTACTAGTATTAAAAAAAAAAAAAGAGGTTTCTGGGCTACACGCTGCTTTGATAAAAGCTTAGACCCACTATTTCTGAGACTTAATGACTCACGGAACTGGCAGAAAACGTACAGCCGCCGTGTTGGGAAGCTGAAATGGGCGGAGCCAGCAGCCACAGCACCGTTTCAGTCTTAAAATACTACAGTTTAAAGCAATAGATTCACAATATGTGGGCTTAAAAGAGACAAAAAAAGATAAATTAAGATAAATAAGCCACGTAAAGATGGCTACCACACAGAGAATCTGGATTATGTTGTCTTTGATATTTGTAACTGAAGAAAAACATTTGATTGCAAAAGCTGTTGAGTCATGCCAAAATGTATATTTTAAAGGTACCTTGACTTCAAAATTTGGATTTAAGGATATGTTGCTTTGGAAAAGAGGTTCTGCTTTTGTTTCCACAGAAAGTCAGAGGCTGTGGATTTGTTCCAGATTAAGATACATCAGGTTTGACCAGCCAAGACCACCTGAAAGGTCTCCAATGACACCATGGCCCAGATGATCCAACATCCAGAATTGTTTCAAGGCAACTGGCTCAGACGATACGGTCTCATGGACTACTCCATGATCCTAAAATTTTCTTTGTGTCCCCATAAGATACAGCGCCCCCCTCCAGCAGGAAGTAGTTAAGAGAAGCTATGCCCAAATTCCCAAATATACCAAACTGACTTTGGAGATTTGTAAAAGTTAAAACCTTCCTTTTAAAAAAAAGAAAGGGGAAGTGCTGTGGGACGGTCTGTATGTCAAATTGCTTTGATTGGTCAATAAATAAAACACTGATGGCCAGTGACCAGGCAGGAAGTAGGTGGCCAGGCAGGAAGTAGGTGGGACAAGGAGAGAGGAGAATGCTGGGAAGTGGAAGGCTGAGGGAGAGACACTGCAGCCACTGCCAGGACAAGCAGCATATGAAGACGCTGGTAAGCCACCAGCCATGTGACAAGGTATAGATTTATAGAAATGGGTTAATTTAAGATAAAAGAACAGTTAACAAGAAGCCTGCCACGGCCATACAGTTTATAAGTGATATAAGCGTCTGAGTGATTATTTTATAAGTGGATTGTGGGACTGCGGGGCTTGGGGAACCTGGAGAGAAGCTCTCCAGCAACAGAAAAATGTGCCTATCACAGAGTTTACAAACTCATAGAAACTTAACAATTCTCTACTGAATGAAAAATGGGACAAGACAGAAATTGTGAAAGAAATTAAAGGTTCCCTAGAATTGGATGAAAATGAATACTCAACACATACTCAAACTTAGAGGACACATTGAAAGCAATTCTAAGAGGCAAGTTCATAGCACTAAGTGCCTACATATAAGAAGAAAAAAACTTGGAGAGAACTCATACTAATAACTTAATAGTACACCCAAAAGCTCCAGAACAACAACAACAAAAAAATCACATCCAAAATTCATAGATGGCAAGAACCCAAGAGGAATAAATCCCAAGAACATTCAAAACCAGGGCTGAAATCTATAAAATTGAAACAAACAGCAGAAAGAAGAAATAAAATAAGGGGTAGGTACTATAAGAAAATCAATAAGATTCATGACTCCTTATCCAAATCAGCCAAATGCTGAGAGAAATACCCAAATTAACAAAATTAGGAATAAAGGGGGGAACGACCACAACAACAGACACAGAAGAAATCTAGAGTATCATAAAGACATACTTTAGAATTCTATACTCTACCACAGGGGAAAATGTAGAAGAAATAGATAATTTTCTTAATGTATGCCATTTACCAAGGTTAAACCAAAATTAGATAAGCAATTTAAACAGACCTATAACCCTTAATAGATGTAGTTATTAAAAGTCTCCTAAACAAAAATAGCCCAGTGCCAGATCATTTTAGCATAGAATTCTACAAGATTTTTAAAAGAAGAGGTAATGCCATTATCTCTTAACTTATCACATAAAATAGAAACAGAAGGAACATTGTTCAATTTATTTTATGAGCCCACAGTTACCCTGACACTCAAATCACAGAAAGATCCAACAAAGAAAGAAACTACAGACTAATTTCTTTTAGAACATAGGTTTTTAAAAATTCTTAATAAAATACTTGCTAACTGAATCTAAGAATACATCAAAAAGATCATTCACAATAATCAGTAGGCTTCATCCCCAAGATGTAGGGAAGGTTCAACATATGCAAACTGTTGATTTCGTCCATGTTCTTCTTTTCTTCTTCCTAACAATCTCTCTATCCTAAAAATCCTGCCTAGCTATCAGTCAATCAGATTTTTATTAATAGTGAGAGCAATATATTTGTCATATACAAAGATTTATACCCTATAAACAAACTGAAAGATAGCAATAAACATGATCATCTCTTTGAATGCAGAAAAAGCCAATGACAAAATCAATACCCCTTCATGATAGAAGTCTTGAAGAGATTAAAAGTATAAGTACCATACATGAATACAATAAAGGCAGTTTACAACAAGTCTAAAGCCAATACCAATGCAAATGAAGTGAAATTAAAAGGAATTTCACTAAAATCAGAAACAAAAAAAGATTGTACATTAGTTCCATATCTAATAAGTTAGTCAATGGGCCAGAAACTGCCCTTGACTCAACTTCTGACAGTACACTGTCCAAATTGGTCAAGCAGGACACAAAAGAAAGTGACTGCTGAAATTTGCCAAGACAAGGCAGGAAAGCCCTTCAAAATCCCTGCTTCACAGAAAAGTCTGTTAGATATTCTAGGCCTGTAGGCCAAAGGTTGATGCCCCAACATTACATAGAAACCTTGCTTGACTACACAGGCAGCCAGCTCTTTCTGTCATTTCTCAGTTTTGCAAGTTGTTTGCTCTGCACTTCCTGTTTACTCAGGTAATAATATATCCTTCTGGAGTCTTTGATGGAGTTGAAAATTAGATAGTCATAGTTAAAATTTTCATTCGTTATAATAAAAGGAAAATTAGGTATAAAACTTTAGACTCACAAAGATAAGAAGAATAATAGAGTTTTTCACTAATTTTTCCAAATACAAATAGACTAAATATTGTAACTCTATTTCTTACTTGATAACTGTTCTTGTTATATATAATTTTACTATATTAAAGTTAAAACCTTCCTTTTTAATTAGACAGAAGGGGGAAACGCACTGGAGCAATCTTTGTACATGGTAAATATATTGCTCTCACTATTAATAAAAATCCGATTGACTGATAGCTAGGTAGGATTTTTAGAATAGAGAGATTGTTAGGAAGAAGAAAAGAAGAACATGGAATAGTTAGGGGAGTTACCAGATAGACACAGAAAGGAAACAGGAGGTTCAAGATGAAAGAGAGGTAATGTCATGTGGCAGAATGTAGATTAATATAAATGGGTTAATTTAAGTTGTAAGAGCTAGTTAGATAAGCCTAAGCTATTGGCAGAGCATTTACAATTAGTAAGAAGTCTCTGAGTGCTTATTTGGGAAGCAATTTTTAGGGATACAGGAAAATTCCTGCAGTACTTGAAGTCTATTCTAGAGAAATAGGACAACTGATATCAGTCAAGTTGTCCTCTTTGGATATTGTCCAAAGGATATCAAGGGGATACAAATTTATAAGGAAGAAGTAGAAGTATCTCTATTTACAGATTATATGATGGCGTAAATAAGTATAATGGCTATTCTTGGTTGTCAACTTGACTACATTTTGAAGTAACTGAAACCCAAGGGGCTAGGTATACCTGCAAGAAATTTTCTTTTTTTACATAAATCATTCATGGTGGAAAGACACAATCTTATTCCATATCTTTGGAAGTGGGAAGATCCACTTATAATCTTGGCCCCAACATCTGTTTTCTACATATATAAAGGACACAGAAGAAGGAGGCTTACTCTCTCTTTGCCTACTTGCTCTAACTCTCAGTAGCAAGTCTAATGGCTGGCATTATAACCTACTTCTTCAAGATTCCAAGATATACTGAAGATCAGCTGAAACATCCACCTCCATGGACTGACAATTACTAGATTCCTGGACCTTCTTTTAGTAAACAGATTTGTAGGACTAGCTGGATGAGAGCATGTAAGCCATTCTAATAAATTTCCTTTACAAACGTGTGTGTGTGTGTGTGTGTGTGTGTGTGTGTGTGTGTGTGTTCATTCTGTATATATTCATTCTGTAATTTCTGCTTCCCTAGAGAACCCTGACTAATATAAAAGTGACTAAAAATTCCACAGTGAAATTCCTACAGCTAATAAACACTTCCAGCAAAGTAGCTGGATCCAAAAGCTAACTCACACACACACACACACACACACAAAAAATAGTAGTCCTCCTCTATATCAATGACAGATGGAATAAGTAAGAAATCAGGGAAACAATATTCTACAATAGCTTCAAATAATAAAAAATATCTTGGGGTAAATCTAAACAAGCAAATGAAGACTCATGATTATAAACTTCAACTCTTTAAAGAAAGAAATTGAAGAAGGTAGCAGAAGACAGAAAGATCTACCTTGATCATGGATCATAAGGCTTAATATAGTAAAAATGTTCATCCTACCAAAAAGCAATCTGAAGATTCAATGCAATCTCTATCAAAATTCCAAGAAAATATCACAGATCTTGAAAGGACAATTTTAATCTTCAAATGGAAACAAAATAATCTCAGGATAGCTAAAACAAACCTAAATAATAAAAGAACTGCTGGAGATATCAACTTCTCTGATTTCAAGTTGTACTACTCAGTTATGGCAATAAAGCCAGCATGGTATTGACACAAAAACAGACATGTTTATCAATGGAATTGAAGTGAAGGAGCAGGCATAAATCCACAAATCTATGGATGCCTGTTCTTTGATAAAGAAGCCTGAAACACACACTAGAAAAAAATGACAGCATCTTCAACAAATGGTGCTGATCAAACTGGAGAACTGCACATAGAATAATATAAATAGATTCATACTTATCAACCTGAATGAAATTAAAGTATAAAAAAACATCAGCATAAAACCAATATAAAGAAACTAGGAAAGAAAGAGCCTTGAACTCACTGGCATTGGAGAAGACTTTCTGAACAGAAGACATTAGCACAGGCACTTCAGCTCAACAATTAATAAATGGGAACTCTTGAAAGTGAAAATCTTCTGTATGGCAAAGGGCAACATAATTTAGACTAAGCAACAGCCACAGAAGGGGAAAAGATATTTTATCAACTATACATCTGACACAGGGCAAATATTCAAAATATATCAAGAACTCAAAAAAAAAAACACTAGATATCAATAAAAGAAATAACTCAATTAAAAAATGGGTTACAAATCTAAAGGGAGAATTCTCAGTAGATGAATATCAAATGGCTGAGAAACAAATGTTAAACATCCTTATCTACTAGGGAAATGCAAAACAAATCTTCTTTGAGGCTGTCAGAGTGGTTAAGATCAGTAACCCAAGCCACTGATTATACTAATGAGTATGTGGAATAAGGGGAACACTCATCCATTGCTGGTGAGAGTGCAAACATATATAGCCATTTTGGAAATCAGTGTGGGTGTTCATCAGAATTATGGTAATATACCTACCTCAAGATCCAGCTATAGCATTCTTAGGCATAAAGCCAAAAGTCAGTTCATCCTTCCACAGAGACATTTGCTCAACCATGTTCATTGATGCTCTAGTCATAATAACCAGAAACCAGGAACAACGTACACACCCCTCAACAGAAGAAAAATGGATAAAGAAAAGTTGGTACATTTACACAATGGAGTATTGTAGCATGAATCTTAAAGAGTCTTGCCAGTTCCTCAGCTGATCTTGTTTCCTCAAACTGGAAGCCTCTGTGTCCTCATCCTAATGGCTCTCTGTTGAACTGCTGCTCAAAAGCCTAAAAGCTTAACCAGGCCTAGTTCCTGGTCCTCATACCTTATATACCTGTCTGTTTTCTGCCATCACTTCCTGGGATTAAAGGCATTAGTCACCATTCCTGGCTATTTCCAGTGTGGCCTTGAACTCACAGAGATCCAAATAGATCTCTGCCTGCAGAAGGCTAGGATTAAAGGAATGAGTGCCACCGTTTTTTTTTTTTTGTTGTTGTTGTTGTTGTTGTTTTGTTTTGTTTTGTTTTGTTTTTTGGCCTCTATGTCTGTCTAGTGGCTGTTCTGTTCTCTGACCTCAGATAAGTTTATTAGGCTGCACAATATTTTGGGGAACACAATATCACCACAGAGTATTGCTCAGCCAGTTAAAAAAATGAAATCATAAATTCATATGTAAATGAATGTAACTGAAAAAAATCATCCTAACTGAGGTATCCCAGACCTGGAAAGACAAATATAGTATGTATTCATTATATGTGATTTTTCGTTGTTAAGTTGTTCCTAAGGTATAATCCATAGAACATAGAGAGTAAGGGTCTAGGATGTTGAATATATCTTGTTATGAAAGAGAAATACAATAGATAGTTGCAGATGGATGAGGAGATTGGATTGGAAAGGTCAAGCGGAAACAGGGAGGGGAAAGGGAGCTGAGGGAGGGAATCAAGGAAGAGACAACTAAAGTAAAAGGCTATTTGAAGGGTGGTATGAAAACCTAGTAGAGTAGAAGCATATATATATATATGAAATATCTAAATGAAATTGCCAAATAATGGAGGAGACAGGGTCCAGATAGTTACCTATTATCACCAAATGAATCTCCCAATGTCGAGATTCAGCTCCATTGAATTGATTCATTGGCCATGGAATTCCCAAACAATCCAATCTGTTTTTACAACAGGTTACTCTCCAAAAAACTGGGAGCTATGTTGCTTTGCTAAAGACAACACCTAGACATATCATTGAACATGGAGAAGTTGAGCTACTGCCTATACATAGCCTTCACTAGCATCTATGGTACAAGAATGTAACTGGAAGTTTTCCTGTGTCTTGCCTGGTGCTGCAGCCATTCTGTCCCAAATAAACACACAGAGGCTTATATTAATTAAAAACTATTTGGTCTATGGCTCAGACTTATCATTAACTAGCTCTTACAACTTAATTCAACACATTTCTATTAATCTATACTTTGCCACATGGCTTTTTGGCATTAACTGTGTTCCATTACATCTTTCTCCCTGGCAGTGCTCAGGGTCTCCTCTGATTCTGCTTTCTTTTCTTTGTCTCTCTGCTTGGATTCCCCACCTGGTTCTATTCTGCCTTGCCATAGGCCATAGCAGTTTCTTTATTAACCAATGGTAGCCACACATATTCACAGCATACAGAAAGACCATTCCACAGCACAGGAAGGCACTCCGCATGCCACCAAAAGAGAAATGTAAGCACCAAATTCAGCTACAAACCCTTTGATCTACAATGGTGATTTGCCTGCAAGATGAGCTAGGACAATGGTGACACAAAGCATGTAGGAATCATCAACCATTATGTGATTTAACTTAAGACCAACTCTACTAGATGGCAGCCATATCTGGTGCTGCTTGGGTGACCAAGAACCCAACAGTAGATAACCCAGGGTGTTAGGAGAAACAAAAATACTATGATTCTTAATTTTAAAAAAAGCAATAAAATGACTTCTTATGATATTTTTCTATATTTAGAAATCATTGTCTTGTTCAGCCATTATCAGAGAAGCTTCCTCCTGCAGTAGGTGGGAACTCCTGTATAAATCCACACCCAGACATTATGCAGAATGAAAGACCTGATAACACTCTTCCCTAAGTGGGAATCCCTCCCCTCAGGGCTCAGAAAACTCCTGGAAGAGGAAGCAGGAAGATTATAAGAGCCAGAGCACATGAAGGACACCAAGAAAACAAGGTCCTCTAAATCAACATGAGAAAAGCTCATGTGAACTCACAGAGACTGAGGCAGCATGCACAGGGCCTGCACTGTTCTGCCCTAGGTCCTCTGTGTATAGATTATGGCTTCCAGTTTAGGTTTTATGGAATTCTTAAGTGTACAAAGGAGTATCTGATTCTTATGCTTTCTCTTGGACTCTTTTCCTTGTTTATTTGTTTTGTCTAATTGATGTGTTAGTTTTTGTTTACCTTATTTTATTTTAATATTAGCCCTTAGAAACCTGTTTGTTTTTTTAATGAGTCACAGAAAGGGAGTGGTTGTGTTGTGCCCAGATCGTGACCCCCCAGAGAGACCACCAAAGACGAGCATGCCGGAATGCAAAAGCAAGGTTTAATTCTGGATATCCAAAAGCAATACAAGCCTAGGCAGGGACTTCGTCCAATACATCCAACGCAGTGGAGGCTGGAGGAAGCGCCCACCTGTCTGCAAGTTCAGTTTTTAAAGGGAAAAGTCACAAGGTTACATCATTTAGGGGTGCTAGTACAGGTACAATTCGGATTGGCTCGCTTCTAGGGACTTCTAGAAATTACTTCTAAGGGAGTGGTTGCCCACCACCATTTCTCATTGGCTGCCCTCAGGTGGGGGCATTTCTTTGGCCAGTTACCCTGGAAACCAGGGAGAGGACATTCCATAGTCTGGCAGGCATTACCTCCTGACTACCTTGTGACTCTGTACTTTTACACTTCCTGGTTTCTGGAATCTGAACTGACTGGTCTCAGTAACTTCTGGCCTGTTCTCAAAAGGAGAAATCTTAGGCCTTAATTTTAGGGTGAAAGCATTTTGGTCTTATTTCTAAGATGGCTCATTTTGGTCTCACAGTTGGAGGAGTGGGACAAATAGGAAGAGGAGACAATAATTAGGATACATTATATGAAAAAAAATTATTTTCAATAAAAAGAAAAATAAGTTTAAAAAACTCAATCTTGGTGGCTTAAATCAAGAAATAAAGCAGAGACCAGAGAAAGGTTAAACAAACTTTGAAACTAGAGCACAGAGAAGGGTTGTACAACTTGCTTAGACAAGAAAAGAACACACAAGAGCTAACTTTGTTGTTTTACCTCTCCACCCTCTACTCTTCATTATCACTTACACCATTTTCGAAGTTTTAAGTTCTGCTTATATTTTTTTTTAATTGTAGAGAACACAACAATTGCATTCTTCCTGAGAAAATTTATCTTTGGCATGAAAAAAGCGTTCTATTTGCTGTTACCCACAGAGGAGGAAGTAGTAAGCCTTCTTTTCTTGATATAAGTTGTGAGTAAAGGTTCCAGGAAAAACCATAGCTTAAATTGGTTTAATTTAATTGGGCAACTAACTGATTAGAATTTCAGTGAATTTAGAAAGGATGGACTATTGCAGGTTAGAGATCATTGTAGCTAATCTTAGGCACCTTTGTGCCTGACCTAACATTCTTGTGACTCTTAGATAAAGTATTTTAGGATGCATGAACTTACCAGATCATTGTTTTCCACCAAACCCAGAGGTGAAGATTGCCCCCGAACAGTATCCAGAACCTATAGTGGAGACCTGCCAACCTTGCTTTGTCACACCTGATGTTTCTTCTAATGTATTTGTCATGTTCCTTGGTTTACCCTATTCTTTGTCTTGTTTTTGTAGAATTCATGAATCTGCTGATACTCTGGAACATGGAATTTGAGTTATCCCAAGTCTGAATCTTATTCCTGGGTCATGGTTATTTTTATTGGGTCAAGATGACCTGTCTTACCCTTGAGGTAGGAGCTAATTCTTCTGTGGGCAAGTTTTAACTCTGTAGTCATCTAAGAATTTCTCTTTGTGGCCCGAAATGCAGGATGTGTGTCTAAAGTTAAGAAATAGATGACAACATGAATGCTTTAGGTTTTCCTTTTAGTTCTGGGCTTGCTGAAAGCTGCTCTGTTATTGGTTTATTTTCAATCTTGCAGTAACGTACCAGTAGCTCTGCCATTGACTGATTTTTATTGAGACAAACAGCAATAAACCATTTGGAATTTTGGAATGGTAGCATCTCAAACCTGTATCCTTTATAAATTTATTAAATCTCTGACTTATCAAAGCAGAATATGTGGTAGGAAGATTTGCAGTTTCATAGAGTTTTGATGGAAGAAACAGGTATAAGGAAAAAAAAATCAGACAATCCAGGAAAGTAAAAGAAATAGCTGGAAATGAATCAGATTGTAGTTGCCTGATTTACAAATGGCCTTGATTTGGACCCGAGTGTACACATGCCTTTAAGTTTTCCTTCCCAACATGAATAAGGATGAATGATATGTGTCACCAAGAAAATTTTATGGAAATAATTACATGTACCCTTTAAGATTAGGCCTCAATTTTACTTTTCTGTTCCTTGGACAGGTCACTCCAAACTAAGCCAGTTGTCCTGTCACAAGTCCTGTGATACGATCCTTACGGGAAGTGGCTGCTGTCTCCTTCACTAAGCCACTGTGATCTTCAGAGCAACCAGAAAGAGCATCTCTATGCTGTCACATCTTCAGATTGTCACAATCAAACCAAAATCTGGCCAAGAAGCATTTGGAAAGTAACTAGGTATATAAGTACTCAGAAAATATGAGATTGGTGATGGTTTGTTTAATTGTCAAGCAGACTCAACCTGGAATCAGCTGGGATGATAGTCTCAATGGGAGATTGTCTTGTTTGGGGGCATTGTCTCAATCACTCCTTAATTGATGTTGGGAGACCCCACCCTCTATGGATTGTATTATGCCCTAGGCAGGGATCCTTGACTGCAGCTGTTGAGAGGGAGCTGAGTACAAGTCAACATGTATGCATTCATTTTTCGTTGCTCTTGATTGTGGATGGGATATGATCAACTGTTTCAAGCTCCTGCCATTTTGACTTCCCCATAATAATGGATGGTGGCCTGGAATTATCAGCTAAATTAAATACTTTCTCCCCTAAATAGCCTGTTGTCAAGCAACAGAGATGAAAGTAGGGGAAAGGTTTAGCATGATTACCATTTTTAGAATCCATTACTGTTTTAGTGTGATACATTATATTGGACTAGATACTGCACACAAAATATAAAGGAGGGAATTCATTATGAACTCATCGGGTGTAGCTGAAGGATTCCTGTGGTGTGGACAATTTTGGAGTTGAGATTCTTTAATAGAAAAGTAAGATATTGATTATTTCAGTCACTGAAATATTCCTCTCAGCTCTAGGATTATAATTTCATTTTCTTTTATTTAGTGTGAAATAGGCTTTCTCTGGTGTTTACTTTCCCAAGAGTTGCCCTTTGATCCTGTCAAGATGATGCTATGATTCAGTGTAAAGCTGTGTTGGGTTTAAGCTTTTGTCTTCAGTACACTTCACAGAATGTTTTGTTTCCTCTCTTTTATTCCTGCCTTTTGGTATTTTAATCAGCTATTATTCTGCACTGCAGGAAGGCTGTTGAGGTTTTCTTATGAGAACTAAAGCCTCATTGTAGTGATCAGAGATAAGCTACACCAGTGCTATGAATATGTAACTCCCAGCCAGAACTTGAGTGATGTTCAATGAATACCGAACTCTTAGACCAGAAAGAAAGGCTTTTAAGCAGAAGTGAGTGAGGAGATTGTAAAAAGAATGACTTATTTATTTTCTGACTTATTTTCATGCTAATGGAAAATGGAATTACAAGATCATTAGGAACTTGACAGACCCTTTGCTCCATTCATCTCTCCTTTTCCAGCAAACTGATCTGGACAAGGCTGCAAAGTATTATAACTTGAAACTTTTTCAAGTTCAATGACTAACAAAATGTTTTTCTTCATCAAAAAAATTTTTTTAGGCTATTGGACATTCACTCCGGCAGTATGTACATTGCATGTAAAACCCAGTTTGAACAAAAATCTTAAGTTAGTTCAGTGAGACCCCTCATCTTTGCTATCAGATCACCTTCCACATACCTCCAAACTTTGATCCGATTTCTAAATTTACAGTGTCTCCTAGGTAATTTCTGACTTGCCTAGGCTTGCTTTGAGTAAGAATCATTGTTATGTCTGTGTGATAGTTACTTCTAGTGTCATCTTGGCAGGATCTAGAAGCACCTTCCTACAAACATCTGGGCACATCTGTGAGGAATTAATCTAGATCAGGTTAAATGAGATGGGAAGACCCACCTGAATAATAGCTGGAACCATTACATGGGCTGTGTTATAAATCTGTTGTGCTCACAAGACCCCCAAGCAAGACCAGCACAGAGCCAATATCCGATGCAAGCACACAGAGGTTTTTGATAACAAAACAAGCAAGCCTGGTCCAGTCCAATATCTGACTCAGCGGGTAGAGGAGAATGTCCCAAGCACCCACTTTAAGGAGTTTATATAGAAAAGGTTTACATGCAGCTTGGGATTGGATAAGGGGGGTAGAGGTGAGGTAGTTCTTTGAAGTTACTGGCTGAACTATAATCATGAGTTTACTGTGGCTAACAGGATTCAGGGTATCTATAGAGACATAAATTTTTACTCCCTGTGTCCTGCTTTTGTTGAACCCAGGATATATACATTCAGATTTATTGTTCCGGTCCTACTCTCCTCTGAGGTCAGTTGAGCCCATTACTCCCCATATCTTGTTTTGCCAAGTCCAGCATACATAGATTTATTGTCCCAGCCTTGTAAGTTCAGTTTCTGGTCACTTCTAAAACTGCTGGTCAGCAAATACCTTTGGAGGAGGGGAGGGGGAAGCGTCTCTCAAGATGGCTACTGGTTTTTCCCTTTCAAATCCACAGGAGAAAGTGACCAGAGTGGCAGCAGTCACCTCTGTCCGTTTCCTGGCTGCTGGTGCACCAGCTGCTGTAAGCTTCTGCCACCATGACTTCCCAAATATGATGAACCGGAGTCATGAACTGGGAGTGGAAATCAACCCTTTGTCTCATTAAATTGGCTTTTAGGGGGTCTTTTATCACAGTAATAGGAAAAGAAACAAAGAGAAAATTATAACCATCAAGACACACACACACATAAAATACATCTTTCATCACAAAAGGACTAAGAGATAGTTTATTCTAGAGCCAAATTTGAGTAACGATGGCCCAGAAAACATGGGGCTAGGTTACCCTAGTTTCCATGTTTCAATATGAAAACAGTTTCACAGAGTTTTTATGGTAAAAGAACAGAGGAAGTTATGCATCAACACAATTTAAAAATGCACTGGTGCATATAACAGTCAAGCAAGTAGAATTGTAGGACTGGTACAGAGGTGGGCAAAGAGTAGCTCTTTACGGGGTAAAGATAGCCCAAATGAAATTTTAAAGTATCAGATAAGCAATTTCCCAACTACTTATGGTCTGTGAAGTATTCATCAGTTTATCAGATAATGTAGACAGTCTTTTGCCAGTACTAAGTACTAGAGCCATTGCTGAGATAGTCCTGATGCAGATTTTAGGGGTTTAGAACTGATTTTATGAAGAAATGCAGAAGAAATATAACTTTGGGCAAGAAGAGCCCTCAGGTACTATAATCAGAACTTAGTGGGCCACTCTGGTGAAGCATGGACAGAGAATGCAGAAAGAAACACAGCATTGTAGGTCCAGCTCATGGGGTTTCAAGGAGGAGCAAGATTCTCTTAAGAACCTGCCTAGACAGCATTTGTGTGTTATTCTAAAATCAATGAATCAATCAATCAATGGCTACATTCTGAACATATCCCGAGAAATCAAGTGAAGTTAAACGTAAAAAGCCCATAGTGACACAGGTCAAAATATCAAGCAGACAGATAAAGAATATTTAAAGTAGTTCAAGGTAAGGTGCTATGAGCAGGTTTAGTGTTTTGGCCAGGAAGGGTACAGACCACAAAACACCAGTAATTAAAGAGATCAGTGGCAATGAAGAGAAGCCTGCTACCATGTACTAGTACAACATGAAAAGTGCCACAAGGGTAAGATCCCATGTACCGAAGGCTCCATCTTCTAAAAATGGATGTTTGAAAGGAGAGAGTCTAACTTAAGCATGCTGCTGAAGGTGTTTCTGCTGAAAAACAACCACCAAAGAAAGTGCTTTCTCAGTCATCACACAAAGGCCCAAATGTCCACGGGCCAATGCATCCAGGCTCCATTCCAGGTTAGGAGAAGAACTTGACAATATTGTTCACAAAGGGATAGTTTTATAGACATGAAATATACAAGACTAGAGGCATCTTATACTGTGATTTCAGAAACTCACTGAAGCCAGCATTGTGTGAGAGGGCTAACTTGCAAGAGAGGTATCTCTGAAGATCACATCATGAGGTCATGAAGACAGAGTGATGGAGCCTCCAAAATTTTTGAGATGGCAAGATTTTGGAACATCTACCAATATAACCTCTCAGCTTACTTAGGGTGGGCTAGGCTGAATTACATGGTGTGAAACTTCCTGCCACTTCTAAAAACACTTAAGAGTTAGAAACCACTGAATTCTGAGTATTCGAAGGCTCTTTCCCTGAGTTTCCCTGTGATGAGATACATGGTGGTTATCTCTCCTGTTGAAGCTCTTGTTGGGAGCTGAAAGATTGCTCTCCCTGTTCAGGGCTCCTTCCAGTGCAGCTGTTTTGAAGGTTAATCTGTTAGTATGTAGTTATTTCTGTGACTTTGAGGTGAGTTTCTGAGCAACCCACTGGAAATGAAAGTTAGAAGATAGTTTTCTGGAGACTGCTGACACTTCACTTGCAATGACAAAGTTACTAAATCAAGGAGGGAAGCCAGATTCCTCTGTTCATCTTCAGTCTGTCTCTTTTACTTTGACTTAACGTAGAGATATAAGAACAAACCCTTTCTAGACAGATACTCCCTATCTGCAGGACTGTGGCATTGCATCCTGGAGAAGAAGTGATCATATAATTGGCACTACATCAATCCCCTTAAGAGATGTTGAAGTCAAGAGCACCTTCAGATCACATTATAGAACCAGAATTTACCCTGTGTCAAATAGAACATACTCGGGCCACAACAGCACAAAGTGTACACCTCTTGTCCATTGTTCCAATTTTTCCACATTTCAGCTTTAATATTATGTCATTGCCCTGCATATGGACTTGGGACCACTGGATTCCTTTACCAGTTCCTTTTAGTAATGTGTATACATTAAATAATTCCATGCTCTGCTTTCACACATTACCTCATAACTTTGCATATATGGGACAGGTAGCTGATCCAAGCTTATCGAGAAAGTCAGGGTCCCAGCTTTTTCTCTGAAATTTCTGCCTGGAATACAAGGTCTCATGGTTTATGCTCTATGTTCTCCAAAAAGGAAAGGTTCACCAGCAGTAGTAAATAGCATCATAGAATAATTGCTATGGGAGATGTTCTCGAAGGCAGCCCTAGGAAGGACTGAAAAAGTATCTCAATCAGCTGTCTCTAGGAGGTGCTCATGAGGGTGAGGTCTGAAGCCAGTGTGGGGTTCAGGTAACTAAAAAAGTAATATGGGTGTGACAAGACCACACACAGGAACACCCTAACAGAAGCCAAATGCAAAGACCCAGATGCCTGCAGAGCAGAGCTTCCAGCCCTGTGAAGAGAGCTCAAGAGAGAGGAGGATCTTGTGGTGTGAGGTGACTGAGGGAAGCCATGAGGCAGATGCTGCCAGAGGAGACAACACAGCATCCTGTTGTAGGGTTTTGCCCTCATAGATAAAAAAAAAAAAGGCAAACATGAGCCCAGGAGGAAACCTGGAGAGTATTTTAGAGCTTGAGAAAACATAAAAAAAAAAAAAAAAAAAAAAAAAAAGGCAGCCTGGTGAATCAGCAGCTGCCTGGAAAAGGGAGACAGAAAAAGAGAAAAAAAAAAATGACCTTTTCTGTTCTAGAAGTCATGAAAGTAGGAAGGCACAGCGGGAGGTGGTGGCTCTTGGGGTCTTTAAGTATGTATTTCATTAAGAGGGTAATTATTTCTCTCATCTTCATTTCATGAATTCAGGTGTGTTTCACTTGTTTGGCTTCAGGCTGGCCTTCTTTAGGTTGTAAAACAGGACTCTCCTTATCTCAGAAGGTCTCTGGCTTTATGTGGGCATAGAAACTTCCTACAGCCTATGTCAGAAAGTTGTTAGTAGCCATGGGCCTAGCCATTTGTAAAGAGGTTTACTAGCCATCATCCATGGCATTTCTGTCAGAGGACACACATACTATATTGGAATTCATTTGTTCCCAAAGGGGTCCCTGACACGGGAGAAAACTGATATCTCCTTACTTACCTCACAAAGGAAACTACTGTTACCAGCTACTTAGAGTCATTAAAACAGCTGCATAGTTTCACTGTGTTTTAAAGGAAATTAGGACACAGATATTGGTGAAGGAAACATACTTATGTTCAGTTTGAACAAAATCAAGATAGTGTCTAATTTCCTCCCCATCATGCCTATAGCTGCTTACAGTTTGTAGATAGTTACTATGGACTGTGTATGGAGGTTTGTAAGAAACCTATAAATAAAAGTGTCAGAAGACCCAGTTCTGTACCACCTGTTGACAAATATCCAAAGGACTCTATATCCTGCTACATAGATAGTTGCTCATCCATGTTACTGCTGCTCTATTCACAACAGGCAGGAAATGGGAAGCAGTCTAGATGTTCATCAACAGATGAATCATTATCCAAATGTGGTACATATACACAGTAGAATTTTATTCAACCATAAGAGATGCAGAATTAAGAAATTTGCAGGAAATTGAGTTGGACTAGAAATAATGTATTACATGATGTAACTCAGATAAATGCTGCATGATCTTTCCTCTGTATGCATTCTCTAGCTTCTAATTTTTGAATATGTATAATTTATATGCAAGTGAATGTGGGCAGAAACCCTGAGGCCAGGAAGGGACCCATGGGAATGGAATCAAGATTTTAAGGGAGAATTGTGGGAGGTTAATGGAAAACATACGGCATGAAAAGGGAAGTCAGACTCTAGGGACAGAAGAGACAGGAGCACAATGGAGGAGCAATAGGGAAGGGTGGGAGGGAAGGACTAAGCCAACAAGACAGAGTTTGCATGAAAAGACATCGGGAATACTGCTTCTGTATATGCTAGTTGAAATGTTAAATGCATTAAAATTCTAGAATATATGTGTACCCAATTGTGAGATGGTCTGACTGGAAGGGGATCTGGATCCCATTCCCACCCCATCCCTCCATTCTCTCTTTTGTCTCCTGAGACCAATTTTATTTATGTAAGCCAAAGGAAAATGGGCCTTTAATCATTTGGAGCTTTGGGCTCTCTTCTTCTCAGCTCATCAGCCCACTCTCTCATGGAAGTGATATCACTCTTTTTATTTAAATTTTTTTCTTCATTTTATGTACCAATCACAGATCCTTTTCTCATCCCTCCTCCCATTTCCCCTTTCCTTTCCCCACAACCTAACACCCATCCCCTCCTCCCAAAGGTTAAGCCTTCCTGTGGGGGGGGCAGCAAAGCATGGTACATTCAGTTGAGGCAGGACCAAGCCCCTCCCCCCTGCATCAAGGGTGAGCAGGGTGTCTGATCATAGGTAATGGGATACAGAAAGCCAGCTCATGTACCAGGGATAGATCCTGATCACACTGCCAGGGGCCCCTCAAACATACCCAGCTACACAACTGTCTCCTTTTATGCACAGTGTCTGGTCCAGTCCCATGCAGGTTCCACAGCTGTTGGTCTAAACTTTGTGAGTTCCTATGAGCTTGGTTCAATTGTTTCTGTAAATTTCCCTATCATGATCTTAACACCTCTTGTTCATATAATCTCTCTATCCTCTCTTCAACTAGACTCATGGAGCTTGGCCTGGTGCTTGGTTGTGGATCTCTGCATTTGCTTCCATCAGTTACTGGATGAAAGGTCTATGCTGACAGGGTATTCACCAATCTGTTTACCAGAGTAGGCCCTGCTTTGGGAGGAGTTACACTGTAGAGAGGTGCTTTTCCCTTGTGTCACAGTTGTTTTGCCTGTTAGAAAATTGCTCATGGTAACATATCTTTCGTTAACAGGAAACTTCCACAGCTAAAAACTTCTAAGAGTTGAGAAATATTATATTATCTCTGATCCAGATCATACTTCAGTTTCAGGGGAAAAAAAATCACACAAAAGATGAGAATTCAGACTGCAGCTCCCATTACCAGGAGAGGGACAGATCAGCCAGAAGCAGAATGTGCCATGGGGAGAGGCACCCAACCATCCCACATGTGACCTGGATACAGTGGTGGTACTTTAGGATTTTTTTCTAAGTCTGTAAAAAGAATTCCTAAATGGTCCCTTGAATGTTACAAAGTTGAGCTGTGAATGAGATCATGTGCTATCACTCAGTAACAGGTGTTTTAACAACTAAAGTAATACACATTCTCGACACCACTTGTATCAGGCATCTGAACTTGCTGCATATTGTTTAGGAGCTACTGTAGCTCTACCCTTTTCTTTTCCTCATCAAAGGACAGTGAATCTCAGATGCCTTCTAATTAAACATTAGCTACTGTCAGAGCATGGCTCAGGAATGGAGTTTTGAAGAAAACTGAGTGCTTGTGGAGAACACTCCAAGAAAACACAAGTCTTGGGAACTCAGTGGCCAAGAACATGAAATTATTCTTGGAATGTGTTTTCATGCTCCTCCCAGGAGAAGTCCATAGGAGTGAGTTTACTCATCATTGCTTGCTGTTTTTATTCAATTAGATGTTTAACTAGCCTTTAGATGCCTCTATGGAAAAAACACATTTTTGTCATGTGTGACTTGTCCTTTTGATTGTATACAGCTTGAACTCATGAGAACTTTACTCATTGACCTTTCGTAACTCTCAGAGTATACATGGTCTGAGGCTCTAAGTAAAGCTGGCTATTACATGAGACTTTCACCTGCCTCATTTATTGATTCCCTCTCCCTGGTCCCACCACATCTAGAGTGGTGACAAGCTGTCTTATTTAAGTTGAAAGGAATGGGATACACTGGCCTGTTAACTTCATCTATCCTCTCCTCCACATGAGAGGATTGTGTGAAATAATTAACACTGTTACTGTGAGAATTGGTATTCTATGAAGTGCTTGCCCCATGCTAGCCACCCCAAGCCCCTTGCTTTTCACATTGGGAGTAACACCTAGGATATTTTAAGGGTAATCACACAGTATTCTTCTAAGTTCCAGCATTAATAGTCTCCTCCTTACCAGGGGAGCAAGAAGAAGAAAGAGGACATTTGTCTTAAAAACAATAAATTTTAAGGCAAACAACAGAAGCCCCCCATCCCAACCTGTCAAGTGAAGAATAGTTAAAGCTACCACTGTGAAAACAGTTCTGTCAAGGATGTCCACATTCCCAGTGCCAGGGCTTAGGAATAGAATGGAACATGCTGTACAGTGGGAGGAATTAATGACTTAATGACCATAAAGCTGACACTGAGATAAGAAGATGGAGATGCTGCTATATTGTTGCTGGACCAGTGAATATCACAAACATAGATTTCAGCCTGGTCTGATGAATATTAGATACTTGAGATTTTAACACTGAACAGGAAAAAAAATGTATCCTGTCTTAGGTTCCTAAATTCCTGGATATGTATTGTAGCTTCAGTAGTAAGCACATGGTTCTTCATAAATCTATCTGTACATGAGATGTATTTCAGTAATCTGAATATGCCTCTCATCGATTGACTGTTCAATTAATATATGAGAGGGATGTGTGCCTGGGTTCCAGGCTAGCACCACCAAGAAAAAAAGAAGCTACTTTTGATTCAGAATTGAACTATGTATACTTTATGATATAGTATTTACAACATTTGAAATATACATGGCAAAATATCACTTATTAGGATGATTTTGTTCATAATATGTGTCAGGAAGAGATTGTGCAAAATGTCTTTGACACTGACAAGAGTAGAATAGAGAGGTCAATTTCATTCTCCCTCAGCTCTCCATGAAGTCAAACCACAGACCATAGTTTAAGGAATGCCTCTTTAGCACCTAGGGGGAAGCAGAATGGTTAGCTGTTATCTCAAAGACACTCAACACAGCCTTTCCCAGACCAAATCCAGTCTGCCCTCCTGCTTCCCAGTCCACTTCTACTCCATCCTCTTTCCTTGGTCAACTCTCCTCCCTCCCCCTCCCTGTTTATATGCTCTCTGTCCTGCTAGTTTATCAATCATATTTTTCTATCCTCATTAATATTTCTTATGAAAATACAGTTATACATACATCTTTGAGTTTTTACCTCCATTTTCCACATCATCTAACATTTGCATTAGATTTATTTGTAGATGCCTGTCAATCTGTCTTTGCTGTGAGACCAGCTGTGAATGAGGACAGAAAATATTTTAACCTGCTCTCATCTACATATTCTCATTATTGCTGGAGTCCATTAATTCCTTCCAGCCATCTCTTTCCTTCTGACTCTCACACCACAACAAAACCTTCTTTAAACACCAGATATCACAGTTTTTATCCTGGATAATGAGGGTTTAGAGTTCTAGGAGGCATAGAAGACTTTGCCCAGGTTCTTAGCCACCATTTATGAAAGCAACTTTTAAACTCTACTATTCTATCCAAAATATTAAGTGATATTTTGTTACTAAAAAAAGAATCAATTTATGGTACAGATTCACAGAAAACAAAAGAATTTTTCTACAGCTGACATAATTAAAAAATGTTCATTTATTGTTACTGAACCATAAATACTTCCTTTAAAATTTTAGGTTTCTTAGGAGAGTTTACTAGGTATGGCACATGAGAGATAAAAAAAAAAAAACGTTTTAATTATCATACAATGATTATAATTTTTGAAAGATTAGATTTCCAAATGCATTTTTGTCAGTCTCATAAAATGCTATAACATGTTCATTTATTGATTATTATTGCAACATATTACAAGGGCAAATATATGAGTTTGCATATGCACATATACACATACGTTGAGTCTGTTTTGTTGGTGGTATGTATATGCTTTTAACACAAAGAAGCTATCAACATTAGAGTAAGGGGGATACAGGTAAGGGGTTTGAGGGGGAGTAGCTTGGTGTGTTAGAGGAGGAAAAAGAAAGGGTAAAGTAGTGTAATTGTATTTCATTTTAAAAAATGTTCACTGACATGTTTTTTGGTTATTTTGTTGTTAAAGGTGTTTTAAACGTGTACTTGTGTATGTGGGTTGGTGTGGGAGATGAATGTACATTTTCATGTGGGTGTGTGCAAGTCTGCATGTATGTGGAATCTCTGGGGTAATGTCAAGTATTTTTCTTGCCCATGCTTCATCTTATTTTTAGAGACAGAGTCTTGCATTGAGCCTGGTTCTCATAAATTTGGATAGACTGGCTGACCAAGGCACTCTGCATCCAGGCTTGGGCTTAAGATATACAGCATTGCAGGCAGTTTTCCTGTGGGTGCTGGGCATGTGCACTCAGACAGTCATGCTTGTCTGACAGGCGATGTACCTACTGAGCCATCTCCCCACCACTCACATGCCCTTGTGTTATTTAAATACAATACATTTATTTTCATGGTTCACTTTACTAATAAAATAAAGATAGCTTTCTAAAATGTGATAGAAAAGATGATTTTTGAAGCAACAACAACAAAAAACAAGCAAAGTTGCTCAGTGATTGATTGCTTCAGGCTAAGTTAGGGGCAAAGAGAGACAAGGAAAAAGCACATAAGTGCCTTTGCAGATGTGCCCACATCTTTACTGTTATGGTAGAGATCAAGGTATATAAAAAGGCTTGGTCCAAGTGTAAATCTAGCTAGTATAGTGAAGGCTAGATGAAGAAGACTTACACAGAATTAAAGGATTGTGTTGGCAGAGCTGAACGGTAGACAATAGAGTCTCCAAACAGAACATTTACAACTGAGGAAAATCAACTTGCTCTATTAACAATTTAAGTAGATAACAGCTGGCCACTCAGGGCTAGATTGTGAGACTGTCTCAGAAGAAGTAAGAAAAGGAAGGGAAAATATTAGCAAATCAAGAATCAGCAGGATCCTCTAATCTTCTTTAAAAAATTCTTTTTTTTTTTTGTTTTTTGTTTTTTGTTTTTCGACACAGGGTTTCTCTGTGTAGCTTTGCGCCTTTCCTGGAACTCACTTGGTAGCCCAGGCTGGCCTCGAACTCACAGAGATCCGCCTGACTCTGCCTCCCGAGTGCTGGGATTAAAGGCGTGCACCACCACCGCCTGGCTAAAAAATTCTTATGCTAGTTTTTACAAGCCATTTCTAAAATTTGTCTTCTATTCTTCCTCATGCCCCAATCCAACACTGTCCTTTGCCAACACACCACCCCTCACCCACAATCATTGTTGTGCATATATGTTTAACCTCTGATAGCTTTGATCACAAAATATTGCAGAGAGGTGACTTAAAAACAGATTTGCATTTTTTTTTCAGGTTCAGAGACTAGAGGTCCCATGTTGATGTCAGAATAGACAGATTGTCCTAATGCTTGTGTCTGTCCACCTCCTCTGTGTTTGTACATGACCCTTTCTCTTTTTTTCATTAGGGATACATAGTTGCATCCTTATGATTTTCCTGAATAAAGATAAGTCAGAATTGAGCACTTGCCTTAGGGAGAGTAATTTCTTAGCTTATTATTTGCTGCACATATTTGCAATTGAGACAGGAAGGAGAGGACATGACCAAAACCTTGGCTGAGTAAGCACATGTTTTTCCTGGCAACATTAGGTCTCTATGATTCAAACTTATTTGGGGACCACACATGAGCATGTCTGGATAGACAAATGTGGTATTAGTATGGATAAACTGTAAACATCTAACTGAACACACAGCTGCCTTGCTTCCCAAGTGGCTCTCCAGATTTTAGAATAAGCAAGGATTCCTGGAGAACTTTATCTGTACACAGGGCTTTATAACATGCCTGCATCAGACCACACAAGTCAACATCAAAGCAGGAGGGAAGATGGGATCACAAGACCCTCTCCCTTACAGAAAATTATAGAAAGTCATAGGCTGCTGAGGAAAGAATAATTAGATTTCTTCATGGATGCATCCCTGATAAGGTACTTATGCCCAAGTAGTCAGCCCTATAAAATTGGACTCAGTAAGCTTTGTAGGGACTACACAGAAACACTCTTCATATATGCTAAATATAAATTTATGAAATAATTATAGAAGAAAAGGACATGAATTTGAGAGGGAGACATGGGGAGGCACTGAGGAATTAAATCAGGAGAGAAGGATGGATATGATGAAAAGTTATTGTTCTCACTTAAGAAATTATTTTAAAAATATTTTCATTGGTTGGAATGGTGGCTGAGTGGTTAAGAGGACTGAATGCTTTTCCAGAGGACTTGAGTTTAACTCTCAGCATACACATGCTGGCCAACAACATTCTGTAACTTCAGTTCCAAGGGAACTGACACCCTCTTCTGGCTTTCAAGGGCACCACACACACACATATAGTACACAGACATATTTGCAGGCAAAACACTCACAGACACGAAATAAAAATAACAGTGAATTTTTTAAAGCAACTCAAGAAGTTCTGACTCAGCTCTCCACATTTTCTCTTTAATGGTTCTTCTTTGGTCAATAGCCAAAAATCTTTTGAGACATGAGAAAAGTCCCTTTCAAGACAGTGTATTTTTACAAGGCTTGTTATTTGTTTTTCTGTGTTTAGAAACATTGAGAAACAGATATGAAAAAGAATATCAGAAATCAAAGCAAAGGCAGAATTATTAGTTGAGAAGGCATTTAATTCCTCTTTAATTATTAAAATATTCCAAATGTTTCTGTAATTTCCCTCTGTGGCAATCTGGTCGGGTGAGGTGTCACAGATCTCAGACGCATCTTGAGTCCCAAGGGCTCTTGCAAAATCTTACCAGTACCATGATATTTTCTGTGAGTGAATCAATTATATTTTAATGACCAGCTCAAGTGTCTAATGAGCATTAATGTTACCAGTGCTCTGTGGCCATTTAGGAATTGGTCAGAAATATAAGGAAACCATAATATTAGCTGAAATAACACAAGAGATTTTCTCCCAGAATTGTATTTGGTGACTTCAGTCTCAGCTGTAAGAATGCAGATGAAATTCTGTAGAGGTGATGCCTTCAGACTCAGTAAGGCTGATGGTATCTGCTAGTCATGCTCTTGGAGTTGTCCCTGAAGTGCCATGTTCAGGGGACATATTGGTTGGGACAGCATCATCCGGAACTTTCCACTGCTTCTGTGCTTATATGCCCTTCAATTGAATTTCAAAACCTTACTAATATTTTTTAATTAACACAAAATCTACTGTTTTAAAGTTTATATTACTATGCTTATGTCTTCATTTGAAAATATCTCAAATGAAATAATGAGATTTTCTTATTCATCACTAGTAAAAGTACAAAATATTTTTAAATAATAGTTAAACCAAAGTTCTGTGCTTCACATGTTTTAAAGAAATGACTTAGTACAATGTAAGTAGGAATTATTTAAAAGAGTATACAGTTTATTTATTTGTCATAAATTAATTTACCACCAGGATTTAATATGCTGATTATTTTTCATCTTTAATATAATATATTACTTTTCATAGAGAAACAATAATTTCTGAGAGCATTGGATTTATTAAAATGTAGCACTGGTGTAATTTGGATAACAAACGGTCTTTGATTCAAAAAATACTCTGTCAGTATGATTATTTCATTTTCAGTGATTAATGATGTTGGCATTTGGCTCATAATGAAATTGTATTACTTTGAATTTCTATGGCATTCTTTCTCTTAGAACTTCAAGGACTCTCCTCTTTCATGACCTCAAGAAGTATCTTGCAAGCATAATAATATCAGTTTTCTGACGTTTAAAGTCATCAGACACTTCTTTGGAAAATTATGAACTTTAAAAAATACTTAATAGAAAAGCAATCCAAGCTGGCACCTTCAAGACCTCTCAGGTGTTGGCCATAAGTTTAATAATATGCCGCTATTGTTAATAGCTTTACTGGTTTCACTGAACTTCAATGTGTGAACTTAATTAACTTGAAAACTGAAAGTATTCTTTGAATAAAACATATTAACATTTGTCCCAGAAATTTAGAAATAAAGTGTTGGAAGATTTTTGTGAAGAATTTGTATCCTGTGTTAAATACAGTCACCCATCCTTTAAATAGAACTCACTAATTCCATATCAATGCTGATCTTCTTCATTTACAATGTATCTGTGTATGCATCTCTTACTAATCTTATGCATGTTGAGGAGGGGATACATAAAAGGTACATAAAGTACTCTTTGAATAATGTTCCAAATGTGATGACAAGTTGCAGCCTGAAGAAAACAGCCACATCATACAATCAGATGGGGATAGATAAGTAGTAGAAAGGTAACATAAGTAATTAAAGTGAAGGAAAGGTGTCCAGTGGCTACAGCTCATGAGGAACTGCAGCTACACAAAGGCTCAAAGGCTGAGGCAAGAAATATCGGATATTATCATAAAATGTAGCAAACGAGTATCGATTGAATTTATTGACAACCGAAGTTGTCAAGGGTTAAGAAAACTTAATATATTGTATCAACTCACTGATAATTTCAGGTAACTTATTTGAATTATATTCACCCCTGACTACTCTCCTACCTCCTGCTAACACCCCAGCACCTGCCCACTTCTCTCCAGCTTCATGTCCTATGTTTATGTAATAACTTACCTATTTCAATTTGTGCTGTCTATACACTCAGCAGTAAGGGATCATCCATTGTAGTGTGGTTGACCTACTAAGGACCATACATTTAAAGAATATAGTTCTTCTTTCACCAGAAACCATTATCTGTCAATAGCTCCTCAATTAAACTTAGAGTGTCAAAAATGTTTACCAGCTTCACTCTAGACTAGAATGATGTCTGGCTTGATCTTGTACAGTCACCCAAAGCTGCCTGTGAGTTTATGAGGACATCAGTCCTGTCATGTCCTTAGGATAATGTTTTTTCCCCAATCTACTTCAGCCACTGGTTCTTATACACGTTCTGGGCCCCCTTTTACATTATTTGAGCCATGGATGGGAGGAGTGTGTGATAGAAATTTTCAAATTATGGCTGAACACTCTATGGACATTTATTCCCTGTACTTTGACCAGTTGTGAGTTTCTCTTTCAACTTTTCCACTACAGAAAGAAACTTCTCTAATGAAGCCTGAAAGCTGCACTAATCTAAGGGTATAGATATATGAATGAGAATAAAAGTAGTAGGCTCACATCCAGGGTCTTTGGCCTTGCTAAAAAAATGGATTCTTGGACAGATTGACAGTACCAGGCATACATTTCCTTCTCTGTGACCTTATATCCAATCAGAAAGCAGTTAGTTACCACCATAGCATTTGTACTATTATTGTGCCATTGGTGATAACATTCCAAACAGGTCATTATTGTAATGCAGAGTTCACAGCTGTAAGAATGCTTTATTTTTTTTTTTTTTGCCTTGCTACACAGTATCTTCTAGGAGGATGAAAGCTAGCCAGCATGAAGAAAGCTTCCTGGTTGGTACTAATTTTATTTCTCCAGGTATAATCAAAGTTTGTGGTGTCCTCAGCAATAGAGTTTTACCACCAATAACTGGAGAATGACCAAGAGTTATGTCAAAGCTAGGTATTATGAGGGCTCTGGGACACCCCAAATCAATAACTCTAAAGGAGGTATCACATGTCTGGCACTGACTTATCTTTTTCATTTTAAAACACAAGGCTTCTGAGAAGATAATTTTCTCCTGTGCAGGGATCAATTATACTCTTTTATGAGCGTGTGTGTGTGTGTGTGTGTGTGTGTGTGTGTGTGTGTGTGTGGTAAATTTCAAACTTCCTTGGTGTTAGTTGTGTTATTTATTCCTCCTGTACTCCTCCTCAGCTCTACCTATTTCTCTCCCTTCCTAAATTTTCCTCTTGATTACCCTCTTCGTATCACCTGTGTTATACTATCTGTACTCCACTAAGATCTTCCTCCCCTTCTCCACCAATCATCCCTCTGGTTTGCTGGTTTCATAGGTATTACAAGGTAAGTGATGCTAAAACCTGCATATGAGTGACAGCACTCATTTGTCTTTCTGAATCTGATACCCCGCTTGGTATGTTTTCCCATTTTATTTATTTAAACAGTGAAGAAAGAATGTACAAAAAAGATCAGAAGGTCACTGAAGGGAGAGAGACTTTCCATGCATATACATTGGAAGAATTCATGTGAAAATGGCATCCTACAAAAATATATACAGATTCAATGCAGTTTCTATAAAATTTCAATACAACTCTTTACAATGTTTTTAAACTTAAAATGGAAATGGAAACACAATCCTTAACAATAAAAACAATGCCAGAGATATTCTGATTTAAAGCTACAGCATGGAATCATAATAGTAAAAATAGCACGTACTGGTATAGAAATACTTTAATAAGTAGGCTGGAATTGAGGAGCCATATATAAGTCTATACATATATAGACTCCCAATTTTTGACAAAGGCACTAAAAATAGTCATTGGAGAAAAGACAGTCTTCAACAAATGGTGTTGGGAAAACTGAAAAGATTCATGTCGAATGAAACATATTTCTTCTCTCTCCACTTACACACAACTAATTTCCAAAAGGATCAAAGGTATCAATGGTTGATCTGAAACTGAAACTTGAAAAAGAAAGGCCGTTGTACAAACAATCCAGTTCCATGATGAACTATGGAACTAAGCAGACAGTTCACTGGCTGAGAAATACATTTAAAAGGATTTATCACTCGGGAAATGCAAAATAACTACTTGGAGATTTCATCTTGCCACAGACAGAGTGGCTAAGATTAAGAAAACAAAAGCCAACAAATGCTAGCAAGGATTTTGAGAAATGTGAAATCTCATGCACTGTCACTGGGAGTACAAATTGATACAGACATTGTGGAAATCTGTGTGATGACTCCTTAAAATCTAGAAGTAGATCTACTGTATGACCTAGCCATACAGTCCTATGCATATACCCAAGGACTTTATTTCCTGCTACAGAGACATAGGTTCATCCATGTTTCTTATTGCTCCACTTACACTAGCTAGGATCTGAAAACAGCCTCGATACAGATCCACAGATGAATGGATAATGAAAATATTGTACCTCTACACAATGGAATCTTACTCAATTGTAATGAAAGACAACAAAGCACATTTTTATAAGGCTCACGTGGTTCAGAAGAGAACTTAAGAATTTAATAAAGAGAAGGAAAGTAAAACCCAGGTAGAACTAGCAAAACAGATTAAAACAATTGAATATTAAACAGACAGAAAGAGCATAGTGTGATTGAGTATGTTGAATGCATCCTTGTTGGCTTAGGAGTTTGAATTTGTCCAATTCTTCTCAGCATCAGTTATTCCAAGGGAAAGTCATATGAGTTTACTTTTTGGTGGGAAGACCTCTCATTTTTAAAAATACATAATCAATTCACTTTTACTTCTGATCCCAGGGTAACTTTATATTTAAATTTCAATCTCTTTTTGAAGTTGAATATTCATGGTTATCAGTGTTAACCACATTTTTGGGAAAGTAACTTGTGCTCTCCTGAGCCACAGGTTCTGTTACTGGGCTTATTATTTAGGTACTAGTGAGAAGAGGTATACTGATTTTTCACTTTGATAATCCTAGAAGAGTTGATGGTGGTAGCCATGCTTTCTGTCTACTACCTACCCCATATAATGCTCAAATGATCAAGGCAATTTCTCTTGGCATTCTGCCCTGCTCATGTTCTCCCCAAGATGACTAGGAGTTGGTTGGCAGGATGAAATAAAAGAGGCTACTGAAGAAAGTAATGGAGCACAGAGTTCATCTGTAGTTGATTGAACTGTGGTCCAAATAAGTTATTATCTTTCTGGATAAAATATAATGGAAAGTATAATATTTTCTCTGAAATATTTTATATATTTAAATAATACTTTGTTGTTGTTTTGAAAAAGAACAAGAATTAGTAAGTCTTAAGTATTTTTCCTAGAAAGAAAAATATTGTTTTAAACATTTTTGAGAAAAGAAAACATGAACCTCACAACTGCCAAATTTCATGTAAATAAAAATTATAAAATCATATTATAATAACTAATTTATTTATGATATTGATTAGGTTCTTGATCACAAAATGATGTGAGACACAGCTATTCAAATTATCAATTATGATAATAATGTGCATTTGCCAACTTTTTATCCAGAAATATTGCATAAGAATCATGGTTGTTTTTTCCTACAGAAAGTATAAGATCTATCAGTCAATAAACAAATCAGAGATTGGATGTACATGCTAAAAAATTTCTTATATGTTAGTGAGCACACATCTACATTGAAATGGATGCCATGTGATTCATTGCTTTCAACATAAAATATGAGATTAAACAGGAGAAAAAATTAAAGGTTATTTAAGACAGTTATGACACTCTAAGGAAAGTTGTTGACACTGAACACAGACTCTCAAAAATATAAAGTACATTAAAATGTAAATAAAATCCTTATTAATTATTAAAGAATATTTCAGTGAAATGAGAACAGAATGTGTATACTGGTTATATTCCTGTAATTAAAATAGAAACGATGATGGAGAGATGAAGTACTATTATCATAAAACAATCAGATTGGTCTCAAATGCACAATGGATTACAAACAATGAAAAGTAATAAAATTTCAAGAAAAATACCACAAGTTGTTCTAAAACTTTCTAACCACATTCTACTTCTCCTTACACCCCATATAAGTGTCTCTCTCACCTTCATTAAAGAAGCTTCTTTTTGCAGCAGATGGAGACCATTATAGAAAGATCCAACTGGTCAAAATGGAGACAACTGATTGTGGGGTGCCCAGCACCAGTGGATGCAATAGAACCCTCACATGGAAGGCTCAGTGCACAGTAGGAAGGAGGGGCCTGAAAGGACCTAAGAGTCAGAGGACTAGCAAGTTTGCTGTGATATATTGTCTTTTGTATATTGCAGAAACCTGCATTCATGACATTCCACCAATAAATATGGTTGCCTAAACATGACCTGACAAAGAACAACTGATTTGAAGTCCAACGTGGACTGGAGAAATATCACAAAGCTCCACCAATATATGAGCAATAGGCAATTAATGACTGTTGAGAGAGGGAGAAAATCAGTCTTAGCTGGCCCATTCCTAAGCAGTCAATCCTAAAACTACACGTATGAGCAACACTAAATGAACTCAGCAAATTTTATTTGCAAATGTATATGTACACATGTAACAATCATAGTTAAATTATAAGGGTACAAGGATTTCAGAAGGAATAGGCTGGACACAGGAGGAGTCGAGAGGAAAAAAGCATTAAGGGGAACTGAAGTAAATACAGTATTACTTTACAGAAATCCTAAAAAAATAAAATCTTTCAAATATGGTGCTAAACTGAGTTAGAAAATGTATCAATGAACACAATTTTGATTTCTTTTAAGCAAACTCCAAACACTACAGAACAGTCAGAAGAGAAGTGAATTGTGATGCTAATATCTGTAATGATAAAAGCTATACTGCTGATAATTCAAAACTAGGAGTTCATTTTGAATAAACTGACAAAGAGGATGGGATTGATGAATTTCATTTAAAAGAACAACTTCAGAGAGAGTTAATGTGGGAGAGTTAAAAAGCAGAATTTCAGTCTCTTAAAAGTCTTCTCAAAACTAGGCTAATTTACATAATCATCTAAAAGTTTTGAAGGTAAATAATAAATAATACAAAACTTTTCTGTATAATGAAAAAAGTGGTCCATAACTTGTTTAATTATGCCATCATTTATTTGATAGCAAAATCTAGTGAGAATTTTACAATAAAGGAACAAACCTACAAATTTATACATTTGGATGCCACAATGGTTAAATAAAACATGCTTTTTAAATAATAAATAAGAAAACAGAATTACCAGAGTATTTTAATATTCCAAAGGCAATTAACATAATTTAATAACTAGCCAAGAGCAGAAAATATGGTAATTTAAAATGAAGCAAAATACTTTTCATGAAATCTAATATGTGAGTTATTTAAAGAAGAGCTATTAGTGAAAGAGTCACAAAAAAAATTTCTAAATCTAATTAAGGGCCCTTATGGTGACAGAGCTTATAGCATTCTCAAGAGAACAATATGAAAGCATTTACCCTATAAGAAAAAAAGGCAAAGACAACATCATTATGATATGTAATGAGATATTTTTCTTTGTCATCAATTATCAAGTGAAGGAGAATTTCTTCACAATAATTTAATAAAGCTATAAGTATCTCTATCAAATATACTTGATGAAAGGAATTCTAGGCTTCTCCACCATGAATGGGATGGATGGGAGGCTGTGCCCTCTTGCTTCTACTTTCCTATATAATACTGAAATTATACTTGATTCAATAAAAAAGAGAAATAAACACAAGCATACAAGTTGGAAAGGAAGCACTAAAACTAACTGTTCACAGGGGGCATGCTTGTGTATGCACAAACTATGAATCAACAAAACAGCTCTTGGAACTAATAAGCAATTACAGCAAGGTTACAGAAAACAAGTTAGGATAATCTGCTGAAGTCAATTGCTTTTCTGTATAGCAGCAAGGAACAAGTAGAATTGAAATTAAAAACACAACACCACTTACATTAATACAAAATATGAAATACTTAAGAAAGAAGCAAATAAAATATGTCCAAGATTTACATGGGAAAAACTACAAATTCATAGGAAGGGAATCAAATAGTACCAAAGGAATGGAATGTTTCACATTTAGGGATAGGAATGTTTAATATTATTAAATGCAGTTCTACTTAATTGTGTCAACAGATTCAATGAAATCACAGCAAGTTATTTTGTTATTATTGACAAACTGATCCTAAAGTGTATAAGGAGACTTTATCCAAGACACTGTTGAATCAGAAGAACAACATTATATGACAGATAGCACACAGCCTCACATTACACAGTGAAGCTATGGTGATCGAGACAGAGTGATACCAATGGAACATAATAGATACATAAGAAATAGACCCATGTGAATATGTCCAAGTGATCTTTGAAAAGGGAGTGAAGGTAATTAAACAGATAAAAATATGTATTAATGAAAAATGGTGCTGGAACAGCAGTACATCTGTGTAAGAAAAATAATGAATCCAATCCTTCATAAAAATGAACTCAAAAACATTTATACAAATAAACATAAAACATAAAACTCCATGTACATGAAAGTCATTTGTTAATTCCCAATACCTGTGGAGTTGATACTATGTGGCTATCAGCAAGATGGCCCACATGGGTCATCCAGAGCAATGCATCTAGACCATGCACTCCAGGAGTCCCATGACCTACAATAGCAGCAATCAGGGACCACTGTACTGAAATGTAGGAGTAGAAGTGTGATCCCAGGCAGAACTGCTGAGATCCACAGGTATTCTAGGCTCCAGTGAAATCTTTGTCTTCTCAAGGCTTTTTGCTTTAGGCCTGTAATCAGTCAAGCACCCCCATCTGTCATCTTTCTATATTACTTATCTATTTATTTTAATTATCATAAGTATTTATTTATTGTTATGGCATTATGCTATATAAGGGTATTTTTACACTACCATATGTTAAGCATGTGTTCATCTCAGTAACAATTTCCTCTCACCTTTCTCATTCTGCCTCACCCCATTAGTCACCTGTGTTCCCCTAGATAGTTTTATTTTTATAGTATAAATATATATGTACATCATCTTATAGATCTATATAAAATCTAGGAAGCACATGTGTGTGAAAGCATGTTAACTGCTCTGATAGCTAAACTTGATTGTAAACTGGACACGTTTCTGAAAAACAAACATTGATTGAAGAATTGTGTACAGTTGGATTGGCCTTTGGACATGACTCTGTGTCATTTTTTTTCATTGATAATTTATCTGGGATGGCCTAGATCTCTGGGGGTGCCACCATCCCTAGGCAAGGTAGCTGAACATAAATAAGGCTTGGAGTGAGCCATTAAGCAATTTACCACTACCTGTGGTTCATGACCCCTTTGGGGTCAAATGACCCTTTCACAGGGGTCATCTTATTGTTGCAATAAACATTGCTGTCCATGAATTGCTATGGTGTATCGACTTGGAATATTTTGTGTAAAAATGATATTATAGTTGAATCATATGATATATTTACTTTTTCAGGAATGTCTAGATTCACACTGATTTTCATGGTGGCTATATTGGATATGTTCATGCCATCAGAGTATAGGGTCTTTCTTGTTCAAATTTTCACTAGTACTTATTGTGGTGATATATTGTCTACCTTAATAAACTTGCCTGGGTATCAGAAGGCAGAGCCAGCCACTAGATCAGACATAGAAATCAGGCAGTAGTGGCACATACCCTTAATCCTATCACTTCAGGCCACACTGGAAACAGAGCCAGGTAGTAGTGGCACACACTTTTAATCTCAGTAAACAGAAGCACAGATGCCTTTAATCCCAGAAAGTGATGTCTGGGCAGAGAAAAGTATACAAGGTGTGAAGAAACAGGAACTCACTCTCTTTAGACTGAGAATTTTGTAGAGGTAAGAACTAGTGCCTGGCTGTTTTGCTTCTTTGATCTTTCAGTTTTTACCCTGATATCTGGCTCTGTTTTTTTTTTTTTTAATTAAAAGACCATATAAGATTTGAACAACTTATTGTAATTCAGTTTCTTGATGTCTGCTGTTTTGACAGAGATGAAATGGAATCTTAACATAGACACAAATTTGCGTTTCTCTGATGGCAACTGAGGTTGAACCTTTTTTTCTTTATTGATCATGTGTGATTTGTCTTTTGAGAACTGCTTGCTTACTTCATGAGCTCATTTATTGATTCCTTGTTTGTCATTCCGAGTTCTGTGTGTACTCTGGATATTAATCCTCTGTCAGATACACAGCCAGCAAAGATTTTTCTTTCCTGCTGCAGGGTGTTGTCTCAGGTGGTGGAATGCTTCCTTTTCTGTATTGAAGTGCTGATTTCATGGTCTCCAGTTTGTCAATTCTGACTTCAGTTTTGAGTGACTAGAATTCTTTTCAGCAAGTCATTGCCTATACGCATATGTTGAAGTATTTCCCTAATTTTTACTCCAACAGTTTTAGAGTTTCATGTATTGAATTAAGATCTTTGATCCATTTTGAATTTCTTTTTGCACAGGGTGAGAAAGACACCCACTTTCATTCTTATACACATGGCTATTAATATCAACATTATTTGTTGAAGCAGCTGTTTCTGCCTCTGTGTCTCTGTATTTCTCTCTCTCTCTCTCTCTCTCTCTCTCTCTCTCTCTCTGACATATATAAACACACATACATTGATTTATTGCTCTGGTTTTATTAAAATATATACTTAAACATGAAATACCTCTCCTTTTTTCCTATTATTCATAAATTCTTTTTCTTTCCATGATGTTTCATTATCTCAAATGTTCTGGTAATTCTTATCAATTTATTTGCCATGTTTGATTATTCTGACACATCACCTTTACTTTCAAGTTTCAGTATTTTTTTCCTCCTAAATGAACTATTAGTTAGGATTTCCATGGTACTTATTATTTAGCTTAAAGAAATTTTTATTTCTAGTATTTCAGTTTGATATTTTTCAAAACATTTTGTCTCCTTATTTGCATATACTGTCTTTACTTTCTTATTTAATTTAGCTGTTGTATTCTCTTAGGATTCATTCAGGAAATTACTTATGTACTCTCTGGTTTCCTTGAAAACATTAATAATTTTGCTTTTGAAGTCTTTGGAAGCCATTACAAAACATTAGTAATTTTTGAAGGAATCATGTTTCCTTGGCTTTCTCATTTATTTATTGTCACTGAGGAGTGTGCCTTTGGAGCTAAGTCAGCATTTAGAGCTTCTCTAGTCACCTCCCCCACCCCCTCCGCAGTGGAAGTGTTTACAGTTCTTAGAAGGACTATGCTGTAGTAGGGTGGAGATGCCCATGTTCTCTGCTGGACTGGTGCTGAAAGGACCAGGCTGTGTCACCAGTCCTCTTTGGAATGCAGAATACCATCTGAAAACAATCACTTTCAATGTATAGGCCTGCTATACATGTACTACAATTCCCAAATAACATATCATGGCTTAAAGGTCAACACTTTAGGAAGGGGAACACTGACCATATGAAGTACTGTATGACTTTCATTACTGTGTAGGTGAGTGGGAAGGAAAAAAGCAAAATAAGTAAGACCAGTGATTAGCATTTGATTGTCTGGTGAAAAGGTATAGGAGGGAAAAGTAAATTGCATAGGGAAACAAGAACAGGGAATGAAGAAATGATGCAGTTTTGGGTGAAAGTAGAATTACAAGAGGGAGTGTCTTTATTAGGGTCCACTTTTGCTGTGAAGATACATCATGACCATGGCAACTATTGCAAGGAAAACATTTAATTGAGGGTGGCTTGCTTACAGTTTCAGATATTTGGTACATTATGATCATGAAGGGGAGTATGGCAGCATGCAGGTAGATATGGTGCTGTAACTGAGAGTGCTACATATTGCAGGCAACAGAAAATAGGCTTACTGTTACATGGAGGGAAACTTGAGAAAAAGAGGCCTCAAAACCTGCCTCCACAGTGACACACTTCCTTCAACAAGGCTACACCTCCTAATAGTGCCACTCCTTTGGAGGCCATTTTCTTTCAAACCACCACAAGGAGGGAAAGAAACCCAATTAAATAATGTAAATATCCAAAGTCCAAGGTCTCAGGAATGTGAGACATGGAGACCACACAAACTTGACTAGCCTATGTTCTTTCAGAAAGCCTACAAAAAGGAAAAGAAAAACAAAATGGGAGGGGAATAAAAACCAGGGAAAGTAAAAATGCAGAAAAAGCTGTCCTACCAAATTGATATTGGATATTAAATAAAGGAAGAATAAACATGAAGCAGAGATGGTCTGGCAGATTTACAGGGTATGAAGGCAGTCCTCAGCTCTCTTGGCATTTCCTCCTGGGATCCATCATGCCTGCTACACAGTTGTTTGTAATTTGTGAGGTCAGGTCTTGGCTGGTCCTGTCAGCAGGTAGTCCCAGTCTCAGATGCTGGTACTCAAAGGAATCCAATTGGTAATGCTGGCCCTGACCATAGGCTGTCTTTCCAAAAGCAAGCAAAACTTGAAACAGGTTCATTGTAGTCCTGCAGACTTTGAGCCTTGTTTCCATTTACCCATAGCTCTGATTCAGTTTCTTCCTGAAATTTTAGATACAGTCTGTTTCATAGGCATAGTATATAGACACTCTCTCTGAGTGTCTAAGTAACTGTAATTCACTGAGAATTTGAAAGTGCTACATATGCCATTTTTGTAAAGTGGTATCTGACCACTGTTTCTTTCCAGTGAAAAGAGGGGAGATTTTCCAGCATTTTTCCTCACTCTGCTGCTGTCAGAGACAACTTACATTTCTCCTTATTCTACCTTGAATTTTCCTTTCAAGTGTGTGTTATTGGGAGCCCAGTACTCATTTTGCAGTGCTCTCTTCCCTATTCGTGATTTCTCCTCAGTGGGAGGGGAGATCTCACCAGACTATATGCATCCCTCCAGGATGGACTCTGCGATTTTCCTGTTCTGTTTTTCAGAATGTTCTACTTTACTTAGCTATCAAGACTAGCCAATCGACCTCTCCTGACTGTTACCCAGTTTTCCTCAGGTTATTCCCTAGAGTCAGCAAGCCAAGCCTGCATTTCATCTACCAACTTGAATCTTCTGTTGTTTCTGTGAGACAGAGTCCCAAAGCAATTTTTAAAGTGTGATGCTGACACAGAACAGTAAATTGACGGAAGTAACTCCTGTGGAGTATCCAGAGAGAAGATTTCACTTGCTTGCTAACCTCCATTATGGCTATGGAGAAAGGATATGTGCTTTGATAAATTATAATTGTGCCTCCATATTGGATCAAAGAGGATATGGTTCCTTATCTAACACAAGAAAAAAAACTGGTTGTATTTGACAATGTATTTTTCTTTAAAAATAAAAGATGAGAATGGGTACTTAGTTAAAAGAATGCATACTTTCAGAAATGATTTGTCTATCAATCTTCCATTTTTGTTATGTCTAAGCCTTTCATGTTTATGTAACCATGTCGAGAATGGTCATAACCCAATGTAAATGCCATGATCCTTGTAATGTTATCTGTTGCTTTATTATTTGAATTCTTATCTCCTCCTTCCATTTCTGCCCTTCTATTGCTAACCCTCTTCTTCCTTCTTTTAAAAATTTAGGCTATAATCATGTGGGAACTCTTAGGCTATTTATAATAGCTTTACATTTTAATTTTCTTGTTTGTTTTCTAGCTCAAATGACTGAGTTCAAACAATGTTCCTTTTAAGGGACTAGGAAGCATGGCACCACACCTAGTAACTTATTTACTGTCTTTATAGCAAGCCTATGTCATGACCATGAAAAAGAAGCAACTTTTGGAACACTGGGTTAAACAGAGATTGAGCCATACAAAAAGATGCACTGAACCAGGTGGATGGCTCTCTCTCCCAACCAGCCTTCAGAAGACAGGAGCAGGATGATTATACATTTAAGGGTATCAAGGGCTACAAGTTAATTCTTGTCTAAAAAATGCTTCATATTATATGATGATATTAAAGTGACAATTTTATAGACATGATATATGATACAAGTACAATATGTTGTTTATGAAATTATAAAAACAATTTAATACTACATGTTTCTGGTGTTGAATGAAGACCATTACACACACACACACACATACACACACACACACACACACACACACAGATACCACACCACACACATGGGGTAGGTTCTTTTACCATTTTTAGTACAGAGCTAAATTTCAAAAGCATTGCTCTAGAATTAAAAATAGAAAAAGGTTTCATCTACTCAAGCTGTGAGCTGCAGAGTCACACGCACAACCAGACAATGCAGACTGTGCACTGAAAAGTGAGTGTAGAGAAGCTGTGTTGAACTCTCAGCACTGAGCATTGTTCACTCCAGATTACCTCAGCTGCACAGCAAGAATTGTATGCACAAGGCCACTCAGCAAAGCAAATACGTACATCTCCAAGAGAAAGACCCCGCAGCCTATTACTTTAAGCTGTAGGCTTATTTTTCTTAATTTACTATGTTGCCTTCTGCAGCTTGACAAATAAAACTGTTGTCTTTCAACTTTTTATAAGGGGTGAATTACTCTTCTGCCCATCTATAGTGGACAGTCCACCAAACCTGATATTTGAATACATATGTGTGCACATGTATATAACACTTACATGTTACTCATAACAAGAATTTAGGAATATATTTCTAAAATACATAACATGTACACATGCAAGTATACATATAATATATATGTCTATGTATACACAGAGAAAAGCATAAAATTATAGAAGAGCAGATGTAATACAAGTAGATGTTATATTCTGAACAATAAGACAGCTAAAACAAAAATGTGAAGATACCAAAGAAAAAATTTAAGCATACTCAACAGTTTTTAGATTGATTGTGACAGTATCTGAAATGTAAAAACAAAACAATGTATGGCTCTTGACCTCCTGCAGCTCCTAAGATGCTGAAAATGCCATAAATATAAACAATAGAACATCCAGGGATTTTGGATGAGACTTTTCTGTGAGAAGACTGTCTGCTCTAAGAATTCAGAAGCAAGCGGTAAGGCAGATCATGTTGAATATATGTTGAATTTTTCATCAATTCAATGAATGTACATGAAATTGCAATTGCATTAGGGTGCCTTAAAAACAAAGATAGAGTTCTGATGGGAAAATGTTGACATGAATTAGACTGCAAAATATTTACTATCCTTGAATCTTATTTTATTAAATGTTAAAAAAAAGGAAACATAGTCTAGAGATATAGCCCAAAGAAAATATGTGGGTTTGACATCCAGAGTTGTTACTGGATCTAAGTCTCATTTCTGTACCTCCCATGTGACCCTGACATTCACTGAGATTATTGTGGTGATATATTGTGTACCTTAATAAAGCTTGCCTTAAGGATCAAAGGACAGAGCCAGCCACTAGATTAGACATAGAGGCCAGAGAGTGGTGGCACACACCCTCAATTCTATCACTTGGGAGGCAGAAATATACCCGGATCTCTGCGAGTTCAAGGCTAACCTGGAAACAGAGTCAGGCAGTGGTACACACCTTTAGTCCCAGTACTGGGAAGCACACACACCTTAATCCCAGGAAGTGATGTGGCTGGGCAGAGAAAGGTATATAAGGCATGAGGAAATAGGAACTAAGGCAGTTCAGCTGAGATCCTTTTGGGTGAGGAGTCAGAGGCTTTCAGAATGAGGAAACAGGATTGGTCATGGAGTTGGCAAGGTAAGGTTGGCTGTGGCTTACTCTGCTTCTTTGATCTTTCAGCTTTCTCCCAGATATCTGGCTCTAGGTTTTTTATTAAAAGACCATGTAAGATTTGAACATCTGTCACCCAATGTGGGGCACAAATTCATGAAAAAGCTGATTGCCTGTGGTCTTGCAGGTCATGGCTCAGGCCTGAGCTGCATGCAGCCAGAGTCTCCATCTTATGTGGGCTAGAGTCCCTAACCACTGCCTAAATTTCTGTTGTAGCATCTCTGCAGCAAACTGCACAAGCTCAAGCTTCAAACACCCCAGAACTAGCTGCTTTCATATGCCCCCCCCCAATGCAGAAAGCTGGTTTTTTGGCTTCTTTCCTCTCCTGGTGGATTCTAGCTTTCCTTGGCCCCCCTTGTGGACAACAGCTGTGGAGAGACATTAGAAAACAGAAAAAACTACAGAATTAAATCAGCATATATACTTTAAAGATGTGCTAAACTCAGAAATGGAAACCAGGATATGTATTATGTTGGGGACAAGGTTTTGCTTTTGTTTCTACAGGAGAAAAAAAATGATATAGATATCATCAAAATTGATAAAGGTTCTATTTTAACAAGAGAGACTTCTTAATTAGAAGAGGTAATAGTTCATCAACCAACACGACCATTCAATTTAAATTAACTTATACAAGTAACAAATGCTTTTCATTTGGTCAGCTATGACTTGGCAAAAAGAAACCTCTCCAAAGTTAGGTTTAGGGAAGGGTTTTTGTTTTTGTCTTTCAGGGGAATAAAGACTAAGGAATCTGAAGAGCCCTGCACAAATGAGACATCTGAAGAAAAAGAACAAATTATCCAGAAAAAAATGTCCCATGCAAAAGATTTTTCTGCAGTGAACCATGACCATGCCTAACATCAACTTTAAAGTCTCCAAAAAGATGAAGGGACCCCACAACAATGAGTCCATGAGGACAATGATAATGCCATTAAGCTGACAGATACCATCTAAAGATTGTCTTTGGACTACAAACTGTTCAGGACAATATCAACATGGCTAGCTGAGATAATACAGCCTTCACAGACTACTTGAGCAAGGACTTGAGATAAGTCCTGCACTTTCCCATTGTGCAGAGACTGGACAAATGATACAGCTAACTCTCCCAGGACTTGACAATTAACTCAAAATTTTTCTTTTCGGGATTCCCTAAAAATGCCTTCAACCCCAGATAACAGGAAGTAATTTTAAGAACATGACACCCACATTCCCAAGGGGTGGGGTGAGTGGTTTTTGGTTGTTCACTTGGTTATGGATAATTGTCATTGTTTAGGCTGGTTGGTTACCAGTTGTTATTGTTAATGGCCAAGAAAAAGGCTAAACAGTCCACCAAACAATTAATTTGTAAAAAAGTTGTTTTAATAATTAATTTACTAAAACCTTTAAGTATGTGCTGCATTGGCCTTACTGTGTTTGTGAAGAACTCAGTACTCTAAAACTATATATACCCAATTTGACATAAAAAATACTACATTGGAAAACTAACTATTCAACAGTAATTAATTGACAACACAAACTGAAACTAAAGACTGTTTGAAATTCAACAACTATCAAGATGAAGCTATTCCTATTCCTCCAAATATGTTTGAACATACTTTTAATTCCAGATAACAGAATGCTGAAGCAGGAGGATCATGTCTTCAAGAGAAAACAGTTACATATGGAAACTTTTTCTCAAAAAATAAAAGGAATTTGTATCCCAAATGGAGACAGGATTATTTATAAGAAAATCTGTTGTTCAAATCTTAGACAGTCTTTTAATAAAAAACCTAGAGCCAGATATCAGGGTGAAAGCTGAAAGATCAGAGAAGCAGAGCAAGCCACAGCCAACCTCACCTTGCCAACTCCATGACCAATCCTGTTTCCTCAGACTGAAAGCCTCTGACTCTTCACCCAAAAGAATTACAGCTGAACTGCCTTAGTTCCTGTTTTCTTATGTCTATACACCTTTCTCTGACCAGCCATGTCACTTCCTGGAACTAAAGGTGTGTGTGCTTCCAAGTACTGGCATTAAAGGTGGGTCCCACCACTACCTGGCTCTGTTTCCAGTGTGGCCTTGAACTCAGAGATCTGGATGTATCTCTGCCTCCCACGTGATAGGATTAAGGGTATATGCCACCACTGTCTAGCCTCTATGTCTAATCTAGTGTCTGGCTCTGTCCTCTGAACCTCAAGGCAAGCTTTATTAGGGGACACGATATGTCACCAGATTTCCTTTTTTTTTTTGTCTAAAATAATAAAAGGTTATAACTAATATAAGAAAAACTATATACAATAAATATATACAATATAGACAGTCAAGAATTACATTAATAGTAACAAGTCCTTTAACATTTGACAAATTCAGACAAAAAAAAACCTCCATTATTTATCCTATCCTGGTGAGTCCTAAATGTTGTACTTAATTTACTTTCTACCCTAAGTTGTATTATCAGCCAAAAATATATTTTGATGTCTTTCAATTGCATAAACTTTACACCTCTTCAGTGAGTTTCTTTTCTGAATTTGTTAACAAGGAAAACTATAACTATCTAATCTTCAACACTCTCAGAGACCTGAGAAGGAAATATTATTACCTAAGTAATCAGGAAGTACAAACAAGGGATTTCCAAAAAAATGTGAGAAATGACAGAAACAGCTGGTTGCCTGGACAGTCACCCAAGATTTTTCTGCAATGTTGGGACATCCATGTTTGGCTTACAGTCCTAGCATATCTGACAGCCTCATCTGTGAAGCAGGATTTTCTGAAGGGCCTTCCCACATTGCTTTGGCAAGGTTTGGCAGTCCTTTTTTTGTGTGTCTTGCTTGTCCATTTTGGACAGCATACTGTCAGCAGTCATGGCAGGGGCACTTTCTTGCCCAGTGGCTAACTTTTGCCACAAAGAAAGTAAACTCCATCATCTTCTTTGAAGTATATTGGTGCTTCCACGGGCAGACATGCCTCATTGTCATTAAAAAAAGAAACTATTATTAAAATATCTTAAATGCCATATTATGTAGATCTGTGAAGTGTTTGAAGATGACCTGTATATATAAAATATATTTCTGTTTGACCTTGAAAACATACATAACATGACTACAAGTTCAATTGTAATAGGTGACTAACTACTAACTTGAATTTCTTTATATCCTAATTAGTTGATAATAAGTTTCAAAGACTAGCAATTTGCATTACATTGTTAAATAATCTGCATAGGTACAATACCTTGAACAAGAGTAGAAATATATGTACAATATTTTCTAACAAAATCAATCTCAAATTTGTATCAATATACATAAGTTGTATACTATATACATAAATCCAAGCCAATGTAAATATTTAAAACTAGTAGTTGCTTTCTAAAAGTAGATTCAATAATATACCTTTTATCTTGTTATATCCATATTATCTCTTTTTTCTTTTCAGAGTAGATTCAATAATATACATTTTATCTTATATCCATATTCTCTTTTCTTTTTCTTTCAAACAAGAACCCGAACATTTTTAATGATATCCCCTCTGGTTCTCTCAGAGGAGAGTCATGGGGTAAATTTTCCATTTGTAATAGCTATTTTATCCATGGCTGAGAAAGTAAAACTAAAGGTAGCCAGCATAGTGAAAGCATGAAGAGCAGGTAGCACATGTGCCCTAGGGTCATGCCCAGAATTATGCAGCAAACTGTCCACAGGTTTTGCCACATGGGCCAGGGTCTCCAGGACCTTGCTGCATGCAGAGCTTGTTAGTGGTATTCTCAAGCTTTGTCCCCCGAATAAGGCAAATGGCTCCAACCACACAAACACACAGACATGTATACACATACGCACATGAACATGGACACAAATAAATAAATCTAATCAAAATTTCAACAAGGATTATGGCCACCAAACAATTAATTTGTAAAAAAGTTGTTTTAATAATTAATTTACTAAAACCTTTAAGTATGTGCTGCATTGGCCTTACTGTGTTTGTGAAGAACTCAGTACTCACATGGGAGGTACAGAAATGAGACTCAGATCCAGTAACAACTCTGGATGTCAAACCCACATGTTTTCTTTTTTATTCCACTTTTTTTTTATTTAAGAAAATTTTTAATTCATTTTATATACCAACCACAGATCTCCCTCTCATCCCTCCTCCTGCTCCCCGACCCCACAGTCTCCGCCTCCCTGATGCACCCCCATCCCCTTCTCCAAAAGGGTAGGGGCTCCCATGGGGAAGTCCGCAAAGCCCGGTACATTCATTTGAGGCAGGACTAAGCTCCTCTCCCCTGCATCAAGGGTGAGCAAGGTGTCCCACCATACATAATGGGCTCCAAGAAGCCAGTTCATGTACCAAGAATAGATCTTGATTCCACTGCCAGGGGCCCCTCAAATAGACCAAGCTACACAACTATCTCCCGTATGTCTGGTCCCATGCACGTTCCACAGATGTTGGTCTAAAGTTTGTGAGTTCCTGTTAGCTTGGTTCAGTTGTCTCTGTAGATTTCCCCATCATGATCTTGACCCTCCTTACTCATATAATCCCTCTTCCCTCTCTTAGAATGGACTCCTGGAGCTCAGCCTGGTGCTTGGCTGTGGATCTCTGCATCTGCTTCCATCAGTAACTGGATGAAGTTCCTATGATGATAGGGTATTCACCAATCTGAGTACCAAGGTAGGCAAATTTAGGCATCCTCTCCACTATTGCTAGTAGTGTAATCTGGGATCATCCTTGTGGGTTCCTGGGAATTTCCCTAGCACCAGGTTTCTCCCTTACCCCATAATGTCTCCCTCTATCAAGTTATCTCTTTCATTGCTCTGAACTCAGGCTTCTTAAGAACAGGATGTTGCTTTTCCAACGCACTTTGTGACTAGCCTGAAAGAGTCACAATTAGCTCACAGTTTAATATTACATATTTGCATAACTGTTCTTGAGAGAATGATTTTAACCACAAGAGTCGAGGGGAAATGTAAATAAATAGATGATATCAAGAGTTAATGGGAACAGTCTAGGAACAGGGAATGAAGCAGAATCATAGAAGCCCACAATGCCCTCATTTCTAGTAGCTGTGCCAATACTCCCAAGAACTTAAGGAAGAAGGACATGAGAACAAAGGATAAACAGTGCCAACTATAAAGTGTACGTTTCTAAGTTATGTTGCTTATAGGAGGATAGGAAAAAAGCTGGTATATCCCCAGAGGAGATAGAGTACTACAGAAAGTAGAATGGATTGATCCAGCTTTGAGTAGATTGTGAGAACCCAGACCCTACCAGATGTAAATAATAACCACTAGAGGCAAAACTGTCTTTTGCTTTGCTGCCAACTGGGCACACTGTTCCACCTGTAGGTGTGCCTGGTTAGAAAACTTCCTCTGTCACATGCACCACTGCTTATGCTGCTGACATTACAGCTATGAATCAAATTGGTGATAGTTACCTGTGGGAAAGTTGGGTGATAGAAGGGAAATGAAGCAAAGAAACAAACTGGTGATTATTGTAAGCATTTTCAGAGACTTGTGGAAACAAATTTGATTGTAAAACCGTTCCAGCAAATCATTGAAATCGTATAAAGAAAAGCAGCCCAGGCTATCCAGGGCCCCTTGTTTGAAACAGGCGGTCACAGTTTCTTCATTAGAAGGCTCCGTGTGTGTGTGTGTGTGTGTGTGTGTGTGTGTGTGTGTGTGTGTGTGTGTGTGTGTATGGAGGAGGTATAACTCACTGTGGGGGCATGAGGTTTCCCATGCTCAGGATTTCATCCAGTGAGTCAGTTGACTTCCTGGTGACTAAGATGTAGCACTCTCAGCTCCTGTACTATGTCTGCCTACATACTTCCATGCTCCCTGACATGATGATAATGGACTGAACCTTTGAAAGTGTAAGCAAGCCGCCCCAATTAAATGTCTTCTTTATAAGAGTTGTCATGATCATGGTGTCTCTTCACAGCAATGAAAACCCTAATTAAGACAATAGCCAAATTTGTATTCCCTAGAAAAATCAAAATTTAATATAAAGTATTTGGGAAAAGACTTACATAAAGAACACTCCCCCACCAAGCACACACACACACACACACAGAGAGAGAGAGAGAGAGAGAGAGAGAGAGAGAGAGAGAGAGAGAGAGAGAGAGAGTTCATACAGAATAAGTGGACTGTACTGGCTTGAATGGAAATGCCCCCCATAGGCCATCATATTTGAATACTTGGTATGTAATCTATGGCATTGTTTGGGTGGAGGTATAGCCTTGGCAAAGGAAGTATGTCACTGGGACAGAGCTTTGAGAGTTTATAACCTCATCCCATTTTTAGTTCATTCTGTCTGCTGTGCATGTGGATGGTGGTATGCTCTGTCAGTTTCCTGCTCCAGCTAGCTCTTTACATGCTTTTTTTTCCCGTTATGGATGCTCCTTCTGTAATGGTAAGTCTAAATAAACTCTTCTTTCTATAATTTGCCTTGATCAGGCTATTTTATCAAAGAAAAAAGGAACTAACAGACATTCTTACAAGAAATCAAGCTGAAATTTAGCTGGAGAACTACTCCCTGCTGGTTACCTTACACAGTGCCAAAATATGCTATGCATACTGCTGGGTAGAAAAAGTACAAATTGTATTGAACTCTACAAACTATAATAGGAACCTACCAGATAAGATACACCCACAGTTACAGTAGTGGCAGAATGATAGTATGGAAATCATGACTGCTCTCTATTTGGATTTCAGGGCTGCTTCAGTCTGGAAGGTAAGCTTAGTGTTACAAGCCTAGTCAAGACTCATGCCTCAAGAAGTCACAGGCCTTAGGAGGGAAACATTTTTTCTTTTAGGAATTTTTTTTTCCGTTCACTTTACACACCTATCAAAGATCCCCCTCTTCCCTCTTCCTGCCCCTACAGCCTCCCCCTCCTAGCCCACTACCCACTCCTCCCCAAAAGAAGTCAAGGCCTCCCATGGGGAGGCACATCCAGTAAAGGCAAGTCCAAGCCCCTCCCCCTGCCTCAAGGCTGCACAAGGTGTCCCATCATAGGTAGTGGACTCCAAAAACCGGCTCATGCACCAGTGATAGATCCTGATCCTACCGCCAGGGGGCCCCCAAGCAGATCAGGCTACACAACTGTCTAGCCATGGAGAGGGCCTTGCAGGTTCCACAGCCGTTGATCCAAGTCTCATGAGTCCCCATTAGTTTGGTTTAGTCATCTCTGTAGGTTTCCCCATCATGATCTTGGTGCACTTGCTCATAAAATCCCTCTTCTCTCTCTTTGACTGGACTCCTGGAGCTCTGACTGGTGTTTGGCTGTGGATCTCTGTGTCTGCTTCCATCAGTCACTGGAGAAAAGCTCTGTGATGACAGGGTATTCACCAGTCAGATCACTGGGGTAAGCCAGTTCAGTTCAGGCACCCTCTCCACTATTTCTAGTAGTCCAAGCTGGGGTTATCCTTGGGGATATCTGCCAACTTCCCTAGCACCCGGTTTCTCTCTATCCCCATGATGTCTCCCTCTATCATGGTATTACTTTCCCAATGCATCCCTGTTCCAACTCAGCCATCCCATTCCTTTATGTTCTCATCACCTACCCCCTACCCTCCATTGCCCTCATCCCCAGTTTACTCATGGAGATCTCATCTATTTTCCCTTCCCAGGGTGATCCATGTGTCTTCCTTGTTAGCTAGCTTCTCTGTCTCTGGAGTTGTGGGTCTTCCTTGTTAGCTAGCTTAGTTAGTTAGCTGTCTCTGGAGTTGTGGGTTGTAGTCTAGTTATCCTTTGCTTTACGTCTAGTATCCACTGTTGTGGATATCATTCTATATATATAAAACACTGATGGTCAGTGACCAGACAGGAAGTATAGGCGGGACAAGGAGAGAGGAGAATTGGGGAAACAGGAAGAAGGGGGGAGGGACACTGCAGCGACTGCCAGGACAAGCAGCATGTGAAGACGCCCGGTAAGCCACCAGCCACATGGCAAGGTATAGATTTATAAAATGGGTTAATTTAAGATATAAGAACAGTTAGCAAGAAGCCTGCCACGGCCATACAGTTTATAAGTATTATAAGCGTCTGAGTGATTATTTTATACGTGGATTGTGGGACTGCGGGGCTTGGTGGAAGCTGGAGAGAAGCCCTCCAGCAACAATCCACTTATGAGTGAGTAAAACTTTTAATGCTCAGCTTCATAGACACGACCTCAAACTGTATTCCCTATAAGTGTTGGGCTCAACTCTAGTAAGTGGAGGCTATCTTTTCAGTGAACAATAGTAAATGTGGTAGTACATCAGTGCCCTAAATGCTAAGAATAAGTAACAAATGAGGACTTGCCCTAAATAACATTAACTCTACCACTTATAAATCTTAGAAAATATTGCAGAAGTGGATGAAATAATGTAAGAACCAGGAGACAGGGAAAAAGGACATTGGAATCCCATTTTCAAGGCAGGACCTTGACAATATAATGAAAAACTCACAGAAATTGTTATTATTCACACAGACCTTCTTCACAAGACACCCTCCCAAAAGTCTCTCATGGATAGGGGTAGGCATATGGGACCATACTTCTTACTCCTGAGCTACAGGATACTGATGGACTCTAGGAGAGGGGAGCCATTTTCGTCAGGTGTCTACCATTGGTAACTTCACTAGGTTCCAATGTTCCAATCCCAAGACCACATAGACTACCCTAGCCAAACCCATAGGGAAACAAATAGATAAAAATGACATGAGTGTAATAAAGAAATGGGTAGAGAAGAGAGGGTGTGGTAGATAGGGAAGGAGAAATATGAAAGAGGGCAAGAGTAAGTGCAATGAGAATGCATTCTATTAATGCATAAAATTGTCAAAAAGTATTAATAAAAATAAAATTAAAAATACTTAGGATACAAAGTTTAAAAAGCCATGATATACTAATAGTTATTAAGTCATATTATCAATTTGTATAAAAATGTTCAGAATAATTTTGTTATGGATTCTAAAAGGATATAAATTTGTTTTCCAATTAAATGTGGTGCTACATTGTTTGCAGGATTGTTTTTATTGGAAATGTTAGGGAATGAAGTTATGTCAGTATAAACATTAAAACTATCAATTGGGTTATTTTAACCAATGAGATTGTGTCTTAGTGAAATTTTAAAGTTTAAAGAATATGTTTGAATAAGGTTTATGATTAATGTGCATGTATCAACTGATGTGTGAAGATCGTCATCAATTACTGGACTTTGTAGAACTAAACTTTGTGGTCGAAGTAACTGATTGCCTGGTCTATAGTTAGTCTTCCCATCTCATTCTCCAGAGACTGTGACATCCTTTGTGTTATCATGTGCTCACAAATAGTGGCCGCTCCCTGACCTCTATGAATAATTTATCTTATTTTACAGCCAATGTTGATAATTCTCTCTATCTTAACATGAGAGAGGTTTGCTTAGCCCATTAGTAGGTTTTGTACCTGAGTAATAAACTATATGTGGGCTTCTTCTACATGCTGTGGAATGCAAATGCTTTTCTTCACAGGCAGAGAAAATGCAGAGGTGATGCTCTTTTGATACCTTCATTGAGATTGCCTGGAACACTGCATCAGGGGACAAGTCTAAAAGCATTTGAAATACTGAGGCTGCACAGTATAGTCTAGAGATATCTGAGTGTTCTGTAGCATCATACTTTGTTCTGATACTTGATCCTGGAATCCCATTTCCCAGGACCTTTTGTGACCTGTGACATTGAACTCTTCATTGTTTCACATCCTGATTCCCCTTAATGTCAGCTTACTTGCAACACAAAACACTCCAGTTAATAAAACAATTTAACAACAACAATAACAATAGGAATATTTACAGTCAAAACCCAAGGCAATGATCAGATCTAATGAGATTTTTTTAAGTTACATTTACATTGACCTCTAGTATTTTAAATCAAAGAACAACTTTGTTTCTCCCAAGAAATAGAGTAAAAAATACACCTTACAAACATCACAAAAGAAAGTTTCTCTTGAACTAACTATGCAGGATATTGAGGGAGTAACTGTTGCTCTGCATGACACTGGTGACTATCTCTAGGACCTCATTCAAGTCCTGAAGATCTCTAGCAAGACATTTGTTCTGTGACTTCAGTTAATTTAAAACCTTAGTTGAGTAAAACTATCTCTGCAAATCGTGATTTTAGATTAGAGAACTGAACTAAGCACACATGAAAGTATCAAACTGCAAAGTCACTTTCAACTGTTTGTGAAGATCAAGAAAATTAAATTTTTTTTCTGCTGCCACACAGGCACTTATTTTCATTGTATATCATTTAAAACACTTAAGGTCATTGTAAATGTAAACTTTTATTGAAAATTTATTCTTCTCTTGCATAATACATCCTAACATGGTTTTTTCTCCCTCTACTCATGCCAGCTTCCCACCCCCTCTCCTTCCCCCAGATCCGTTCCCCCTCTGTTTCTCTTTAGAAACAAGCAGGCCTCCAAGAGACAACAAGCAAACAGGAACAAAAAAGATACAATAAGACAAGGCAAAAGTCCTCATATTGAGACTGGACAAGGCAACCAAATAGGAAGAAAAGTGCCCCAAGAGCAGACAAAAGAATCAGAGACAAACCTGCTCCCACTATGTTGGGTGTCCCACAAAAACACCAAACTAACCACCAGAGCATATATTTAAAGGACCTACTGCAGACCTTGCAGGCTTTGTGCTTACTGTTTCAGTTTCTGTGAAGCTATATGAGCCCTGCTTAGTTGGTTCTGTAGGCCATGTTCTCTTGATGTTCTCCATCCCTTCTGCATTCTACCATGTTTCTCTCCCTTTCCCGCAAAGTTCCACAATTAGCTCTCTAGTGGGTTCACGATCCTCAATGGGTGGCTACATTTTAAACTGAGGTTCATGACAGTGGAAGTGCAAAAAGCAAATTCCACAAAGATTTGGCTTGAAGAGTCTTTAAAAGCCAGGCTCTGGCTTCCTGCATTCTATCCCAGTGGAGGCACACAGAGTATCTGGAAGCTCATCGTAGAATTGATGTCGACACATTTTACTGTAAGCTTTCATAGGCACCTTCTGCTTGGCACTTAAAAGTATCATTAATACAGAAACAAGTTAATTCCACATAAACCCTGGCATTCAAGATTCTATGATTATAAATCTCTCCAGTCTACAATAGAGGGCAACCTCAGAAAATCCAAGATATAAGACTGTGAAAAACAGCCTTGTAATCAGATCTTTTAAATAATGAGCACTTGACATGTGGTGCTAACTCTTGGGATAGTATTATGCATTGACAGAACACAGAATATCAAGACTAAAGTACGTCTATATGTCATTGTTATAACATGTTCAAATGAGATTAACGTAAACTGGTGAGCTAAAACATACAGAGCTCTTAGTAATGATGTAGATGTCATCTAATCTGTTGAAGGTGTTGACACAATGAAATAGGTGGAAGAGTAAATCTGTATCTGTCCTACCCACCATTTGAGCTGCAGCAAGAGTCTCCTGCCTTGCCCTGAAGTCTACACCATCCACTACCCTGGTTCTCTGGCCTTCAGGCTCAGGATGTTACTACCTGGTGCTTCCAACAGTCTACTTGCAGTATCAGATCACAGACCTGTGTATGTTGTGTTGTTTTATGCTGGAAGAACACTGATAAACTTAACATTGTTATGTACAGTAAGGAAAAACTAAAAGAGAGAACTGAACTAATGTGTATGAGAGCGTACACATCATTACTTAGCAGAATCTTGAATGTTCTTGGATGTCTTCTATTTAAGGAAATTGTGATGTCAATGGGAATATTTCAGAAATAAGCACCTAAACCTATGAAGAGGCCAGGAAACTGAAATATGAGTAATTCATTATTGACTTTTTCAATGAATATGCTTTATACCATTAGTTTAGAACAACAGGACATTAAATATTTCCAAAATTCCAGACCATAAAAAGTGATCTAAGTAGGAATTTTAGGAAAATGTGATGTTACCAATATATTCTGTTGTAATGACCAACAAAATTTCCTATTAATCTTTAAGCATACATGCCAAGTCTATGGGAGGCTACTCTGAAGAGAATGGAACACTTTCCGTACAGTCCACAGCCCACATCTCTCAGGTACTTACTGCCACCTCTGACATTTCCTCAAACTTACCTCATCTCCTTGCCTAACACTGGGTTAGCTTTACACACCTACAAATAGGCCCAGCAAATCACTGGGTGATGAGTAGGGAATAGGGGATGGGGAATTGAACTTTCCTCTTACATAATGTTGAGTTGCCAATTTGATGAGAACCATGGATTCAAGCAATGGAAGAGGGCCAAATAAAGTAAGTCACCAAGGCCTTAAGCTTGATTTCCCGTTTCAGAGTGTCTTTGAACTCTCAGATCCATGTGAAAGCATGAACTCTTAGCAGTGCCTTGGCTTTAATCTGCTGTATCATTAATACTTTAAGAACACAGAGCTTGGCATAGTGATTGCATAGACATCATTGCCTTTTGTGCATTTGGAAGAAGAAGCATCACATCATTGCTAAGCAATTATGCCTAAACTCTACATTCATAGGAAACTTTTTTCAATTCAAACATAAATAATTATGATATTTCTGTGCTAATTAATCCCTACACAAGAGGTGATCTTACATAATTGCATTTTAGGAGAGGATGTTTTCCCTTCTCTGCCACGTACTTAATAAACAGCTTTTTACTTTTTTCCCCTCTCTTAGGGCACATGCACAAAATGATAATGCTTTTTCACAAATTATTTGGCAGCTGGTAGGAAAATATTTAAGTCCATTAAATTAAGAAGTCATTTGCCAAGCCTACCCCACCCTAAATTACACCATAAAACTCGGAGTAACAGTTCATAAAGCAGAGTTCTGCACACAAACAATTAGATTCAGAATTTGAGGCCTTAACTGCACATAAACAAATTATTTTTTCACTTTTGCTTCACAATAGGAATCCATTGCTATGGGGAAAATTTGCCTACATTAAATCTGCAAATTGATTTTTGATGAAATAAAATTACTTGTAACCTGAAGAAAATCTGATTCCTTACTAAAGACAATGTTGAGCAGAAGAATATAAAACACCTGTGAAAAATGAAATTAAGAGGACTTCCATTAGAAAGATTGTCATAGAGATAAAAACAAACCATATATCATTCACTTTTAGACAAAGAGTAAGTTAAGTGCAAAGATAAAAGAAATTATTCTTCTTTTAAAGAAGAAAAATAACTAATGCTACAAATAAATCTTTGATTGTTTTTAATGCTGAGAATGATAGACATGAAACTTTGGCTTTGACAGCTGTAGCAGGGGATCATCTCTACCCTCAAGATGGCAATGAAACCTGAAAACAAACAAAGGGAAAATTGTGGTTGTAGCAACATAGAAAATGCTTTCTCTGTGGAGATGGAAGTACACTAGCTTGTGGGTCTTAGATACATGTCTAGCTGTGCCTAGAGTGCAAACTGAGGTTACCTCTGTCCTTTGACCAGAGGCATATAGAATCACAGAATGGACTGGTCAATTACACTGCATCCAGAATATAAAGAACACTACTAGGCTATCAGAATCTAATCTGTGCACATAACCGCCCTGCTTATGTGTCCCCTTCTTTATGTTCTTTCTCAAATAGGTCCCAGCCTGTCTTAACATCCAACAGCCCATGTTGCTCCTACTGTTCCTGTCTACTTTGGAGCAATGGTATACAGCTAACTGCACCTATAGCAACACATGGACAAGTAATAAATAATCATTAATAAACATGAAGTCAACAGATATTCTCAGGCCTCTCAAGGGTTATGCAGTTATAGAGCAAACCAATACTCTGAGATTTGGGGTACAATTCAATTCATACAGTGAGGGGTGAGGTCTACTTAACTGGAATATTCAGAATTACAAATAATAGGGAACTTAATGATAAATTTGAAATACCTGGACAGTGGATTTGGACTAGAGTGATCAAGGAAATACATAGTTCAAGAGTCATCGGGAGGCTCTTACACCTTTATGACTATATTAACCAGGCATCTCCCCATATAACTCACAATCAGAATCAGATTTTCTGGCTCTGCTAGGGTGAGGACAAGAGTAACCATAGTGAAACAGAACCCTACTTGTTCTTCATAACAGATTGTTCTCCAGGGGAATGCCCTTGCTTAAACAATATTCCCTCTGTGGAAACTGCAGTCAAAGCTAGCCCAGAAGTCCAGCATTATATTCTAAGATAGAGGCAGGAGCTGAATACAAGACTACAGAAACATGCAGGATGCCCAAGGTTTGGAGGTGCAGGTCCATCAAAAGAATAGGATACAAAAATAAGAATGAAGAATCTCACCACTCTACTAAGCCTTTCTACACAGATCATGATGTAAGTGAGGGGCTTCAATGCTCTCATGCTCTTTCAGGAGAAAGATGTAAGAACACCCAAAGCTAAAACTGGGAATGAGACTAGCAGCAGAGGAACTGGAAGTGAAGTACACTTGAAGCATTGTAAAGACAGACTGTCTTCAAAAGAGATATTTTTTTAAATTACAGTATGGACTATCTATCTCACTCTTCTCTTAGGCAGTCAACATACCCATGTCAACACCATAAAGATGAGAGAAAGGAACAATTTGATGATGCAAAAAAACAAAGAAAGAAAAATTCTTGGAGTAAACTCGCATATAACTCACATTTTAGGGTTATCAGAGAGGGGATTTATGCTAATTTTGAATGATACATATGGTGATTTGAATGAGAATGACCCCATAGGCTCATATATTTGAATACTTGGTTCCCAATTGGTGGAACTGTTTATGAGGATTAAGAGTGGTGACCTTATTAGAGGGGATGTGCCATGTGAAGAGGGCTTTGAGCTTTCAAAAAACAAAACAAACAAAAAAGAAAACCCTGCCCTTCTGAACATACTCTCTGCTTCCACTTACAGTTTAGAGATGAGAGCACTCAGCTGTTCCAGCTGCCATGTCTTGTCTTGGCCATCATGGATTCTGCCCCTCTGGAACCATGAGTCCAGCTGAATATCTTCTTTTATGAGTTGCCTTGGTTATGGTGTTTTATCAAAGCAATAGAAAAGTACCTAAAACACAAAGAAAGAGCCAACTTGGTGGAATATATTTAGGTAGATTCTTTTCTATGTGAAATTCAAAAACAGAAATTAAAACTCAGCACTACATCTGAGCACTATGACATGGATTTCAAATGTGAACCATATATTAAAAAAAAACAATAACAAGGAGAAGCAAAAAAAAAAAAGAATGAGCAGAGAAAAACAGCATACTTAAAGTAAGAGTGCTAAAGAATTTTTCATAGTTTAGAACAGGTACCCAAAACCAGAACCAGAACTCAGATTTTTCTAAGCATAATAAAAACCGACCAGTTGCCACACTTGTCAAATTCAAACTGCAGAACACAAAAGACAGAAAGGAGAAAACCTTGAGGTTTCAGTGGAAGGTACAGAAACTTAATTTAAAAAAAAAACAAAAACAAAACCTGAGGCGTCCTCTATTTAACTGTGGGGAAATGGACAAGGGAGAGAGATTAGGAGAATTATTAGCAATAAGCTACATACAAGAGCAAACGGGTTTCACAGTCTTGAGTGCATGCCGGGTTCTTCTGCTTACTCCAGTCATGGGTATGCCCCTAGGACTCCTACTTCCAGCCTTGATTCCAGAAACAACAAGCACTTCTCCTTACTGAGTGATCTCTACCACAGAAGTCCCCCTGTTTCTTGTAACCTTGTCCCTCTTGTCTATAGCAAAGTTGGTTCATTCCTTCTCCAAATTTTTATTATAAACATTCTGCCAATTCAGATTCAGTGAGTATTTTTGTAACCACTACTTTGCCTTGCTAGGCGTGTGGAAACCTGTTTCATGATCAGGTACTTATTGATGGCTGGTGTCTGGAATGGCTCAGTAGAACCTTTTATTGCAGAGTGGTTGCTTTTTAGATTTTTTGTTTCATACAAATTAACTATAGAGGCAAAAGTATAAGAACTTCAGTGAAACCCTCTACCATAAGTGACTCTGGAAGTAAGTGGACAGAGTGAACTTCTTAAAGCATCAAATAATAAAATTGGTAACAAGGAACAGATTTAATGGAATTATTCTGTTAAGTGAAGAAACTTTTGGCTAGCTACTGCACCTAAGATGTTCAGAGCAAATCATCTTGCAATCAAACAGGGAAGGAACAGAATAAATTAAAAATCAATACATTTTCTGAAATGCCCCAGAAATCAAATTCCTCAGACATAGTGCCTCTTCACCATCTAGAGAGACAGATCCACATAGAAATGCAGTGAAGATGAGTTTTCTGTAGAAAGGACAGAAAGGAAAGCCTAGAATCAATGAGCGATTGGAAGATTTAAGTGGTAATTTAGATGAAAAACTGGAAGCTGAGTGTGGATCAGCAAAAGAGACAATAATCTTATGGGGCTATGCTGTGGGGCCTCCACAACTTCATTACTTTTATCCAGGGGGGATTGGATTAAGCTGTCATGATGAAACCTGAAAAAAATCCATCTGTGCTTTGAGCAATGTGAAGGGGCAATGGCTGTAAAACCATCATGGAGCCTTCTCCACAGCAAAGGCCTACGATGGAGAGGGCAAGTATTTCAGCAGAGACCTCACTAACCTGGCAATGTCTATTAGACACTCCAGCATTTTCATTGATGTCTTGTGTGAAGGTAGGCGGAAAACAGAAGAAGAAAATGAAATCTCTGGCATTTGCAGTTACAGCAAACGTTCAGCCAGGGCCAGCTTCTAGGCTGGTTATCATAAAATAGTATATAAAAAGCCCAATTAACTTGGTTTCTATCATCGGACACGTTACATCTGGTTTTAGCACAAAATTGCAAGGATTGCAAAAACGCTTGTGATATGGAGGGAGAAACAGTAGCGTAAAGAGATAAAACAGGTGTTACTAGGAGAAGTAGATAAGGCAAAGAACTAAGATGTATCTGATTGGGATTTCAAAATGACTATAATTACTATAGCAAAGGATCTAATAGAAAAAAGCAAATAGCTTGCAGGAACACATGGGTAATGGGTTCACAAAGACTGAAGAACCCAAGGGTCCAGCATACTGGAATAAAGGTGGCACTGTACAGAATGGAATGATTTCCAGAATGGATGTGACTGAGAAAAGACTTAGTGCATTTGACCACACAGATAGACATTTCCAAAACTGATCTACGTGAATAAAAAGATTATAGTACTCTTAATTAGGGAGGGGTGGATATAGATGTAACCAACCATCTTATTAAATAAGAAACACAGAGACAATACAGAGATTAAAGCCAAGAGGTCAGAACAATAACTAAGAGCTAAAAACCTTACCCTTCACTGTCACTGTTGCCTACCTCTCAGAAAGAGATCTACTTCTGTAGCTAGAGTTTTCCTGCCTGGCCCACAGTCAGGACAAATCTTTGTCACCCACCAGTCCCACAGCTGCTCAGACCCAACCAAGTAAACACAAAGACTTACATTGCTTACAAACTGTATGGCCATGGCAGGCTTCTTGCTAACTGTTCTTATAGCTTAAATTAATCCATTTCTATAAATCTATACCTTGCCACGTGGCTCCTGGCTTACCGGCATCTTCACATGCTGCTTGTCATGGCGGCAGCTGGCAGTGACTCCTTCCGCCTTCCTGTTCTTTCTTTTCTCCTCTCTGTTAGTCCCGCCTATACTTCCTGCCTAGCCACTGGCCAATCAGTGTTTTATTTATTGACCAATCAGAGTAATTTGACATACAGACCATCCCACAGCATACTTCCTGTGTCTGTCTTTTTTTATAGAGTTTCTCTTCTGCCTTCTCATTGGTTGTAAACCCAACTACATGACCTCCTAGTCACTGCCTGTCTGTACAGACTTCCAGGTCTTCTGTGGTTGGTGTTGAGATTAAAGGCGTGTGTCTCCAATGTTGGTTGTATCCTTGAACACACAGAGATCTACCTAGCTCTGCCTACAAAGTGCTGGGATTAAAGGTGTGTGCTACCACTGCCTATCCTCTATGATTAATATTGTGGCTGTTCTGTTTCTGACCCCAAATAAGTTTATTAGGGTGCACAATATTTCGGGGAACACAATAACACCATAGGTGGAGGTCAATAGAGAAGGAGAAGGAATGAGGAGGGACACATAATATTAAGAATGTTTGATTCCTCAAGGAATCACATTATGTTTTATTTAACTAAAATTATATATAATGCATATAACTTTACATATCTGTAGATACACACACACACACACACACACACACACACACACACACACACACACACTGAAATTTCAAAAATTGGACTAAAAATGATCCCCACAAGTGTCATAAACTATGTAACAAAAAACCCAAATTCAGGTATGAGAAACTTCTATTTGAGTTGTTGACCAGGGTAATCAAAGTGATTTCCAAGAAAATATAGGTTATTGCTGTTGCCCACAGTCGCCTCCCAGAGGTTGAAGATAAGTCCCCATTGTTATGGACAATGCACACTTCAGACACAAGGCTTGGAAGATATGACTAGGATCTAATCTGAAAGTCTCTTCCTAAGGTGTAACTTTCATAGTAGCCAAAAATACTATTGAAGTTTTCAAGAGAGGGATCCATTCAACAGTTCTATCCACCTGTGGCAGCTCTGAACAATGAACAGCTTGGCAAGATATCACCTGATGTGCAACAGAGGCACTTGCATGTTGTTAATAACCAACAGTTGTCTAATTGGAATTAAGGCTCACTCAGCAAGAGGAAAATTGTGCCTTATACTAAAAACCTAGTCTGCTATCAGGTACTAATGAGATCATGAATCTTATAAGAGAACAACTACAATCACTTTATTAGACCAGCATAATTTCTAATTTCATTTTAAACCTTATCCTTATATCTACAGAGAAGTGCAGCTCTTGTCCTCATCAAAGAAGCTTCTCCTTACAGCAAACAGACCATCACATCAAACCACAACCATTATTAAGCAGAGATCAAGCAAAATTGGATACCAGTCCAAGGGGCTATATCAAAACTCCCTTTACCTATGACTAGGATGTTTGCAGTGAGATTGTGTCTCCTAGGATTGACAAGATAGCTTTACCCAGGATATCTCAACAATACAATGTGTTACTTTTTTTATGTTGCATTTGTTTAACTCTGTGAAGCTGTGTTGCTTTGCCTGTCTAAAACACTTTATGGTCTAATAAAGAACTAAATGGCCAATAGCAAGACAGGAGAAAGGATAGGTGGGGCTGGCAGACAGAGAGAGGATGAATAGAAGGAGAAATCTGGAGTTAGGATGGAAAAAATAGCCAGAGAAGGAGGAGGATTCCAGGGGCCAGCCACCCAGCTACACAGAGAGCCATGGAGTAACGGTAAGATTTACAGAAGGAGGAGAATGGGAAAAGCCCAGAGACAAAAGATAGAGCTAATTTAAAGTTAAGGAAACTGGCAAGAAACAAACCAAGCTAAGGCAAGGCATTTATAATTAAGAATAAGTCTTCTTGTGTGATTTATTTGGGAGCTGGGTGGTGTGGCCCCAAAAGAGCAAAAACAACCAACAACACTAATGTCTACTAAAAGAGGGAGCATTAGCCTCTCCCAGGGATGAGCCCCCTAAATGGTTATCTAATACAAAGTGGTGAGCCCTGAAATCATATACACACACTCAAGCCACCAGAGGGGCATGATAAGAGGGAGAGGACATCAGGGTACAATGGAGTGCGAGGTAAGGGAGAGGGATGTAATTATTTCTTGATTAAAAACTTTCAGAAAAATAAAAAGTTCTTAAAGTTAAATAGACTATAACAACTATGGTAGAAACATATAAAGTGTGACATATGCATGTATTTACATACATTTATTATATCATTTCCTTCTAAATTGTTTATTATGTATGTCATATATGTTAAACTTTTAGAAAGAGAAAAATACTGGATGAGATGTTTGAGTTATTGCTGAATAAATGCTTTGTCCAATAATAACAGGCAGGGGATTCTAAATTCAGAAGTTCAGGGAAAACCAAGAAGGTTCAGTACATCCAGGACTGCAGATAGGCGTATGTTGTGCATTGTACAGGAAAATAAGGGAAAGCGAAAATCTTATGATGAAGAACACACACACACACACACACACACAGAGAGAGAGAGAGAGAGAGAGAGAGAGAGAGAGAGAGAGAGAGAGAGAAATCAACAAAAACAGTTACTCCATAAAACCGCAGAAAGACAAGTGTGACTTTGTAAGAGAAGCTATGGAAATCAAAAGAACTGGAAGTGAAATACAGACAGTGCTGGAGAAAGAAGGCAAACAAGCAAGTGTAACATGTCTAGAATGATCATCACAAAACTATCAGGGAGTCCATCAGGAGGACTGCCACTCCCACAAGCCACTAAACAGCTTTAAGATAAAATAGATTAAGGGAAAACAGATACAGAGACAAACAGCACAAAATACAAACTACTAAAACCAATTCATACATGTGAGTAAAATTGTCTTTGTAAAAAGTAAGGTTTTTTTTTTTTTCTATTGTTTCAAAATACCTGGTACCAGCAATTTAGTTAATTGAATGAATTCTTCATTTGCTCAGGGTTTCAAAGGTTTTACTTCCCAGTTCTTGGCTCTTGTGATGGGCTGTGGTGATGCCAAATGTCATAGTATAGGTGTGTGTGGAAGAGGCTATCCCCCCTAATAAGCACAAAGAAAGAAAAAGATGATGAGACCTGGGAACACCTTTAACTGTCAAAACATTCCAACAGTCATCCAGTTACTTACTCCAGAGAGATCTTACAAAATGGGACCACCAGCTGGGGACCACATCCCAAACACATAAGCTGTTATGAGGCACTTTGCATTTAAATCATAACAGAAAGTCATTTAATTTAAAATTAATAACATTCTAATAAGTAGTTTTAGAGTAATTTCAGGACAAAATAATATATGTGCCATGTGGTGTCTAAGGAAGCAGAGGCAGCTGGATCTCTGTGAGTTCAAGGTCAGCCTGGTCTACAGAGCAAGTTCTAAGATAGCCAAGGCTACACATAGAAACCTTGTCTCTAAATAATGATGATGATGATGATGATGATGATGATGATGTATGTAAGCACAAGCCCTAAAACAGCTTCCACAAAAACATAACCCAAAATGGTTGAAGACCTCATGTAAAGTGGGAAATTATAAAAGTCCTATAGTAAAACAGGAAAAAAAAAAAACATGAAATTTGGGTGGCTGGAAGGCTGCAGCTTCTTTGTTATACAGAAGTCAAATGAAGGGCTTTGAAGATTGGCAAGAGTTCTACACTAAGGTTTTCCCCAGCCTTGAATTGATTTTTTTTCCTCCAAGACAGGGTTTCTCTATGTAGCTTAGCACCTTTCCTGGAACTCACTCTGTAGCCCAGGCTGGCCTCGAACTCACAGAGATCCACCTACTGGGATTAAAGGCGTGTACCACCACTACCCACTGACTTTTTCTTATTTTTCAATTCCTATGTTTAATATATGACCTCATGTACTCAGGGCTGGCTCTGAAGTAACAATCTTCCTGAACTGATCTCCTGAATACAGTGAGAACACATGTATACCAACATTTCTTCCTTGAAACATGATTCTTTAAAAGACCAATACATCCTGAGTTTGTACAGGACTTTAGATTGGGGTTGATGTTTAATGCTCCAAAGAGCTTCCCTGCACATTTCTGTGTAGTCTGTTGTGAGTCTATGTTTTTGGAAAATAGTTTTTCATTACTGTAAAAAGAATTTATGTCAAAAAAATTGTAAAGAACTAGAAGGTATGCATCAGGGTGGGGAGCATACATATATAAAATTTTAAAAAATCAAGCGAAAGAAAAATTAAAACAAAGAAAAATACATGAATAAATACCAATAATAAATATTAAATTATTTTGTAATTTTTTTATTTTATTATACTTAAACATTTCCAGTTCAACTTGGTGGCTGCATCTGTAAAGCAGCTATTGAGAAGCCTGATTCGTGAAAACAATAAGTTCAAGGCCTAGTTGGTCAATTTTATTAAATCTTGACTCAAATTTAAGTACAAATGGGCTAATGTGGGTCAATGTCAGAACTTTTGTTTATAAATGCTTTAGATTAATCCATAGTACAAAAAAAAAGGAAGTGGATAAAAAAAGAAATAGAAAAGGACATGACTGCTCCTAGGTACAGTAGACAAGAGATATGTGGGAGAGCATCATCAGTGGTAGGAATATTTGGGAGAGTCCAGAGTGGGCATTACCAGACTTAGCTGATCCATTTGGAGGAGGGGGAAGTGAAGAGACGGGGAGGAGAGGGGAATCCAGCTGCAGCAACCAGGAGGCCTAAGGTCCAAAAAGGGGTGGGTAACCAAAAATTCTGCATCATATAGGGAAGAGCCTCTGGGGGAAGGGCAGCCCACTGGAGAGTTCAGTGTAGAGGGCAGGATATGCCAGCTATCACTGGAACAGGATGCTGGGAGAATCTAGTGGCTAGGTGTAGCTTTGGTAAGTTAAATAGTTACCTCAGCTGTTTGTCCCAGGTTTGAACCTTTACAGGAAGAAAGAAGGGAAGGAAGGGAGGGAGGGAGGGAGGGAGGGAGGGAGGGAGGAAGGAAGGAAGGAAGGAAGGAAGGAAGGAAGGAAGGAAGGAAGGAAGGAAGATCTACTATCAATACTTCTAAGAGTCAAAAGGCCTACATAGACTTGTAAAAAATAATTACCAAACTAAGTATCTGAGACAGAATTTCTGATAACATATTCAAAGATGGACCAGTGAAATGACTCAGCCAGTAAGGTGCTTGCCCAAGGCTGCTGACCTGAACTCAGTCCCTGAAATCCACCTACTAGAAACAGAATCAAGTCCCGCAAGTTGTTCTTTGACCTCTACCTGGGTGTAATGGTAGCCCTAGTGTGTGTGTGCGCACACACACACACACACACACACACACACACACACACACCAACACACACACATACCAATATACACACAATAAATACGAAAATGTAACCAATTTTAATTTCAAAAATTACAAACACATCACAGATATTAACAATTTGAATCAATAGCAACAGAAACATAACTGATGAAAAAAATCACAGAGGACAGATGAATAAGCCTAAAATGTAGGCTTAAATGGTTAAAACTCAGAAATTACAAAATGACAATGTGGCCGGGCGGTGGTCACGCACGCCTTTAATCCCAGCACTCGGGAGGCAGAGCCAGGTGGATCTCTGTGAGTTCGAGGCCAGCCTGGGCTACCAAGTGAGTTCCAGGAGAGGCACAAAGCTACACAGAGAAACCCTGTCTCGAAAAACAAAAAAAAAAAAAACCAAAAAAAAAAAAAAAAAAAAAAAAAAAAAAAAAAAAAACAAAATGACAATGTAATATCACTGTAATCTTTAACAATGTTTGAATTTTAAAAGCTGAGAACACCAAGTCCTAGGAAGGGGGCCGAGAAAGTAGACCTCTGATTCTTCTAGTGGCCCCAGAAAATGGTACAGCCAATTTGACACTTCTTCCATTTCCAAGGAAGACTACTACACAACACAGTAATTAAGTTACCAGGTACTTACCAAGTGAATTTCAACACGTACTCCAGACCAAAACCTGCCTGCACATGAAATTTTGTAATACTTTTATCTTTTTTCTTTTTAAAATTTATTGTTTTTACATATATATGGATGATTTTGCCTATATATATGTCTGTGTACCATGTGTGTGCCTGGTGCTTTCAGAGGCCAGAAGATAACAATGGATCCCTGCAGTTACAGGTGGTCATGAGCTACCACAGGGGTGCTGGGAATGAACCTAGGTCTTATGGAAGAACAGCCAGTCGTCTTAATCACTGTGTCATTGCTCCAGATCCTCTTTATTTCTTTGGAGCTTCTAGGGAAGCATGCTCTTTCTCTCTAACTAGCACTGCCAGTTTTTAAAGCATAAAGTATCTATAACATCTAGATATAAGTAATGAAAGAGATTGTGTCCAGAAGACACAGTTTTCTTATCAGTATTAATTACCTCTGGCTCTGACACTCTTGGTGCCCTCTTTCCCACAATAATCTCTGAGCATTTTGTGGAGGCAGACATAGACATAAATAAATAAATAAATAAATAAATAAATAAATAAATAAATAAATATGTGTCCCATGTATATGTAAACTATATGTGTAATATATACATGTGTATATACCTCATTCTTATAATACATATATATATATATATATATCACTTAGAGATGAGTCTTTTTTTAGTCTTTTATTTTTTGCCCCTTCTGAGTCTCTGAGTTAATCACCATCTATTGAAAATACAAGCTTCTCTGATGATGATTGTTGAGAAATGTCTGGATCTATGAATATAATGACAAGTCTTTAAGACTGGAATTTGTAGATGTAACCAACCGTCTTATTAAATAAGAAACACAGAACCAATGTAAAAGAGAAAGCCGAGAGGTCAGAGCTCAGAGCTAAAATCTCACCCTTCCTGCTGCAAGCTCCTAGCTTCCCGAAAGAGAGCTATTTCCTGTGTGTAAGTCATTTCATAGTCTTTTATTCTGCCTTCTCATTGGTTGTTCTGCCTCATCACTGTCTGTATGTACAGCCCCCCAGGTCTTAAAGGCGTATGTCTCCAATGTTGGCTGTATCCCTGAACACACAGAGATCTATCTAGCTCTTCTACCAAGTGCTGGGATTAAAGGCATGTGCCACCACCACCACACTCTTGTTATGGCTATAATAGCTCTGACCCCTGGGCAACTTTATTTATTAACATACAATCAAAATCACATTTCAGTACAATTAGAACACCACCACAGGAATTAATAAAATGTACAGTTAGCAGATTAATAATAGTAGGTACTCCCTTTGTCATGGGCAATGACATAAATACACTAGGCAAAGACCATGGGGTTACTGGCTATGGAAACTGGTTGCTTCTATCTGTAATTTTTTGTCATGTGCGGTCACAATTCCTCCCTAAAATGAACAGCAGTGGGGTTCTTTCCACAGCCCATTGGTGGTATGTTTTTTACTTTTTGGGCACATATATCTCTGGATGGTCACAAAGATGATTTCTTCATAAGCTGTATAATTTTTATGAATAGAAATAATACTAGGATATTTTTCATAGCTCAGACTGATATGGGAAAATTATGATATTCTCAGTTACAGAGACAGCTTTTTATACCACTAACTGATTTTAGACCTCAAAACAAATTCAAAGCAGACTAGTTGCCCCTACAAATGACTGCACAAGGCCAGTTTCCCAGGTATATGTTTAACCAAGGTCAGGCACACAGCAACTTTAGTACCAGCTTTTCACTTGCAAAAGCCTGGCTGATAACATTAAAGACATAACTGCCTATACAGATTGTCTTAGCAAATGACTGTGCACAAATACTGCAGGACTCAAGGTTCAGCCAACTAACTGTTTATTGTTTAGTCCCTGAATTTCAATGCCACTCTCCTATGGGAAATGTTGGGAATAGGGTGCCTATGTGTCTCTTGATTTTACTTTACAGATTGCATACTGGGGAACCTGGCTGAGAGCCAAGCATTGCCATAGTTACAGTCAGAGTGACATTTGAAACCTGGGAGAAGCCGTGTGATTTCTCATGTGTTACCAGAATGGCTCTGTTTCTTATTGTTTATTCCAGTAATGCTATATGACCCTGAATATGTACTCATATATGTTGTCTAAAATTTTCTGTTGAGAAGAGGATTTTTCAAGATGTGTGAAGAGAGATATGTAGCTATGTGAAGGAGAGCTACATAGAAGAGAGTTGTAGAGAGCTGTTTAGAGAGACAATTATGTAGAGAGCACTGCATAGAGAGAGCTACTATGTAGAAGAGATCTGTGCAGAGAGGTCTGCTGTGTAGAGAGAGCTGTGTGGAAAGATGTACAAATGTGATAAGAGATATAGCTGAGTGTAGACAGATTTTCAAAACGGGATTTTTTAGGATGAAGTAAAAGAGAAAGTTGCAATCAGAAAGCATGTGTTTCTTATTCCGTTCAGATAAAAAAGTCTAGTTCTTGCCACATTTATGTTTTTTTTTTTTTTTTCATACCCTGGGCTGCTGGAGGCTTTTCCTCCAGTAGTGATATCCCTTGGTATTCACGATCTGTCTAGAAGATTGTTGCCCCCCAAATGGTGTTGTATACGAATTTTATCAAGTGTACTGGGCCATAAATCCAATCAGCAGTTGGTTGACTACTGCCAAGACATTTGTGCCACTATTGCACCAAGCGGCATGTTTTTCCGTACCAGTCATTATTGTAGTTCACCATAGTTCACATATAGATAACATTACAAATTATTTTCCTCCCTCTCCCTGCTCTCCCAGCCTGCTCACCGCAACCCCCGCCGTAGCCGCTGCTGCTCCCACCGTCACCGCCTCCGAGAAGATGGCTGTGCCTCCCACATGTGCTGATCTTGGCAAGTCTGCCAGGGATCTCTTCACCAAGGGCTACGGCTTTGGCTTAATAAAACTTGATTTGAAAACGAAGTCTGAGAATGGATTGGAATTTACCAGCTCAGGCTCCGCCAACACAGAGACCACCAAAGTGAATGGCAGCCTGGAAACCAAGTAGAGATGGACTAAGTACGGGCTGACGTTTACAGAGAAGTGGAACGCAGACAACACCCTGGGTACCGAGATCACCGTGGGAGACCAGCTTGCGCGTGGACTGAAGCTGACCTTTGATTCATCCTTCTCACCTAACACTGGGGGCAAAAAAATGCTAAAATCAAGACAGGGTACAAGGGAGAACATATCAACCTGGGCTGTGATGTGGACTTTGACATCGCCGGGCCCTCGATCCATGGCGCTCTGGTGCTTAAGCAGGCTATGAGGGCCGGCTGGCTGGCTACCAGATGAATTTTGAGACCGCGAAGTCCCGAGTGACCCAGAGCAACTTTGCTGTTGCCTACAAGACGGACGAATTCCAGCTTCATACTAATGTGAACGATAGGACAGAGTTTGGCTGCTCCATTTATCAGAAGGTGAACAAGAAGTTGGAGACTGCTGTTAATCTCGGCTGGACAGCAGGAAACAGTAACACTCGCTTTGGAATAGCTGCCAAGTATCAGGTCGACCCTGTTTTTCGGCCAAAGTGAACAACTCTAGCCTGATCGGCTTAGGGTACACACAGACCCTAAAGCCAGGTATCAAACTGAACCTGTCGGCTCTGCTGGATGGCAAGAACATCAATGCGGGTGGCCACAAACTTGGTCTAGGACTGGAATTTCAAGCATGAATGAATATTGTACAATCGTTAATTTTAAACTATTTTGCAGTATAACTACCTTCAGAATTTAGTGTACCTTTTAATATTGTATACTGGGGATGCGAGAATTGATAAATACCATGTTAGATCTCCAGGCTAAGGATGACTCGGCTTTAAGATGTTTACCATTTCAGAGGTACAGCAAAAACCCCATTCCTGAAAGGGTCCTTTTAGCTGTAGACATGGGTTGGGGAGGAGCCCCTCTAGAGATGTCAGGCCCCAGGTGGATGCTGGGGATGTGCGGGTCCTTTGTCAATCTGTAGAGTCCACAGATGAAATTATGACTTTCTGAGCATTGGTGTCCCGATCCTAGCTGCTGAGAAGCATGCACACACCCGTGTGAAAGGGACTGTTTTAGACAGATCTCCGTGCCCTCTTCCCATCCTAGCCCAATCAGTTACCTGTTTTACACCAAAAATACTCTTATGGTTAGCTATTTCTTTTTTGCCATTTTAGAGTGGAGAGGGTGGGCATGATGGAGCCAGTCATTCAGGACTTAATTCTTCCTTGTGGTGTGGTTTTTTCTTTCTTTCCTTCTTTCTTTCTTTCTTTCTTTCTTTCTTTCTTTCTTTCTTTCTTTCTTTCTTTCTTTCTTTCTTCCTTCCTTCCTTCCTTCCTTCCTTCCTTCCTTTCCTTCCTTCCTTCCTTCCTTCCTTCCTTCCTTCCTTCCTTCCTTCCTTCTTTCTTTCTTTCTTTCTTTCTCTCTCTCTTTTTCTTTCTTTCTTTCTTCCTTCCTTCCTTTCCTTTCTTTCTTCTCTCTTTTCTTCTTCTTCTTCTTCTTCTTCTTCTTCTTCTTCTTCTTCTTCTTCTTCTTCTTCTTCTTCTTCTTCTTTTCTCTCTCTCTCTCTCTCTCTCTCTCTCTCTCTCTCTCTCTCTCTCCTCTCCCTCTTGCCATTGCACCAGAGTCTGAAACAGCTTCCAGGATCTCCAGCTTTAAGGTGTGCAGGTGATTTCAGTCACACCATGACAACACTAGGGATCTAAAGCGACCTCTGTTAAAGCCTCACCACTCTATTTTTTAGCAGTTTAATGGGTACATTTTAGAGTCTTCCATTTTGTGTGGAACTACCTCCTCCCCTTCAAATGCTGTAATTAACATCACTTAAAATAAAACTTGAATAAAATATTGAAACCTCACAAAAAAAAAAGAATTATTTTCCTCCTCTGGTAGTTTGCATAGCACTTTCTAGCACCATGAAAGTCTGTCAGTGGAGATGAAGCTTCCAAATCAGAACTAGCTTCATTTTTCTACTTTGTGAGACTCAAGTATGTGCTATCTTTAACAATCTGGTTTTACAGTCAAGTTCTAATGGGTAACAAAGAGCAATGGCAATAGTTTATGCTATTAGGGAATATGTGTGACCTCGTTGACTACCAAATCCATAGGAAGTACCCCATTCCTGGCACTGAGCTTTTTCTATGCTGGCCTGTAGTTTCTAGTAGGGGCATTCATGCCCTAATATAGAGTAATTCCATTTTTAATTATATATATGCATTCCTACTTAATACCACTTCTAAAAAATGTGCTTTCTTCCTAATTCTTTAGGTAAATTTTACATTATTTATTTTCAATCTTCAATTTATTGCATCTATAATAAAGCCTATAAATTGCTTCTCAGCATGGTTTATTTAGGACTCTCAATTTTTGGGATGTACTAATTCCATGATCATTAAGTGTGAATAATTTTTGAAATGTATTTTGCAAGTATATTTTACTAGAGATCAGGAAAACACATTTTTTACTGTCATGGGAAACTATGCAAATATCCATTAACAATAGGATGCGTAAAGATTTGCTACTTTTATTGTACAATACTAAAGACAACTTAAAACAGCAAATTACCAATAACTTGTGGATTTTGGAAGTTTTCTAATAGTCCAGAAGACTTTACTCATTTACTTTGACTTGACAGATGTTTGGAGACATAAAATATTTTATAGCATAATCTTGCCTAGAATTTTAGAGACTGAAGTATACATTTTCAGAGTTGATTACTGAAAATTTTGTTTGCCTACTTTTATTTATATTTCAGTCAGAAATAGTGGCTTTTATCTGTAATCCAAGTACTCAGGGGGCTGAGGCAAGAACATTACTAAATGTTTAAATACAAGCCTGGCAGTGGTGGCACATGCCTTTAATTCCAGCACTTAGGAGGCAGAGGCAGGCAGATCTCTGAGTTTGAGGCCAGCCTAGTCTACAGAGAAAATCCAAGACAGCCAAAGCTACACAGAGAAACACTGTCTAGAAAAACAAAACAAAACAAAACAAAAATAGTTTAAATTCAAACATCAAAACTGGGCTGCATACTGCATACAATGTGAGTTTTGGGCCAGCAGGGGATACATTATGGGATCCTGTTTCAAAGACACTGATATAAGCAGAGAGGGAGTTTTCTGTCCCAACTGCTGGTCCTGAATAAACACACAAAAGCTTATATTAATTATAAAATGTTTGGCTGATAGTTCAGATTTAATACTAATTAGCTCTTACATTTAAATTTATCTATTTCTATTAATCTATGTATTGCCATGTGTTGATGGATTTACCGGTCCTCTGACATCTTTCTTCTTGCTTCTCTCTTGGCTCCTCCCTTCTTCATCCTAGTCCTCAGTTTGATTGTCCTGCCCATCTTCCTACCTGGCTACTGGCAAATCAGCATTTATTATTAACCAATGATAGTAATACATATTCACAGCATAAAGAAGGATCATCCCACATCACAGTTATAATGGCCTGTCTTGATGGTTCAGCAGGTTTCACAAGACGAATGACCAAAGTTTATACCCTGGGAACTATGAAAACATGAAGGGAGAGATGGAAAGAACTGAGTACCCAAATTCTCCTCTGATCTTCCCATGCATATCATGGCACATACTGCAATCACACACACACACACACACACACACACACACACACCCTGCACAACCATACAAGCACACACTCACATACAAATAAAATATAGTATATACATATATACACATATGTGTGTGTATGTGTGTGTTTGTATATACATATTTCAGGAAATAAATCAGTGATAGATTGTGATATGATTATAAGTGGAAAAATATTTTCAGTAACAATTACTGGTGTGAAATACAGTGCTTTCACATGAAAAAGTGAATCCTCACCTACCTCTGAACAGTTTACTTAACACTGTGAATCTCACACATCTAATTCTAGTAAATGTATTTAGTAACTTGGATTCATTAAGTAATTCAATATTTATATATCACATTTTTCTAATTTAACCTTTTTTGTTATTATATAACTGACTTCACACATATAGTCAAAACTAAAATTAACATTACTTATCAATGATCAGGAAGTAGGAAGAGACAAAAATAAATTAAATTTTATCCTCCTTTGGTCCAATTCTAGGACTAATTATCCAACTTACAAACACTGATTGAAAATTCATTAAACAGTGTTTTAAGCTGGAAGGCCAGCTTAATGCTTTCATGGAAAACAATACATATACATTTTTCTACGAAGGTTTCAAGGCTAAGAATAGTGATAGCAATTTATAACATGAATCAAAACACATAGACAAAGTCAGGCAGTGATGGCACAAGCCTTTAATCCCAGCATTCAGGAGGCAGAGGCAGGTGGATTTCTGTGAGTGTGAGGCCAGGCTGGTCTACAGAGTGAGTTCAGACAAGCCAGAGCTGCTACACAGATAAATCATGTCCTGAAACCTCTCCCCTAAACAAACAAACAAAAAAAAACCCCACCATGTACATGAAAAAGGAGAATCCTTCTTACACCTTGAATTAATTTATACTTATATGATTTTCCTACAGGGAGCTTCAAATATCAGCCTTCACTCTAAAACTAGATATCTAATTTATTAAATTAAAAAACATTCATGTGTTCTATCAGGATGAGTTCATACTGAGTTGAATTTAAATTCATTACACTTTTATTCAAGAGATGTCTCATTTAAAATGAAAAGGAAACAACACTTGTCATTATGTTCTTGTAATAGGTGACATGATGAAGATTGATTATCCTGCCTAAGATCTCCACAGTGCTGAGTTTACCTAGCAATCTCTCAGTTCCTCAGACTTCCAGCTTTTGACTGTGTTCTTGGATTGTTAATAGCTTTAATGCATCAGAAACCATCCATCTCTGGGTATTTTGAACTGTAAGATTTTCTAAGTGATCATACATATATGGCTTTCAATTCAAAGATCCCGTTATTTCATTCTGGTCTCATTCACAACCATTCCATCAGATCTTGACCTCTGTGTATTCTGAACTTACTCACATTCTTTTTCAAGCATTCATATATTAGGTGTCTGGGTTCGGTAATGAAACTGTTCCTAAGTTAATGCATTTGGTTGTCCTTGTCCTCATAGTTACCAGATACATCACAGTCAGTCACTGGGAAGCATCTTACTTTTCTGGTGTGTAGGGTGTTATGCACCTGTATGTACCTCCACTGTGGTTTTCAGCTAGGCCACTTTAGCTAGGTCTAAGGGATACTAGATAAGTCTTTGCTCAAGTCAAACTGGTTCGTTGTAACTCTACTCTTCACAGATCTTCAAAGTATTCTTTATTCCTTTCATATCCTTAATATGCCCCATCTTTATCTGGTTCAATTCACTAAAGACTAAAGTCCATTTTAGTGGCAGACAGACAACAAAACAAAGGAAAGGAATAAGTAAAGTTGTCTGATTAGGTGTGTGGAAGAACCATCCACATGTTAAAGGTCTGGTAGAGAGATCTTTAACATGCAAAATACAGAACAGGGGACAATGTGGACATATTTAATAGACTACTGTTGAGAATATGATAATATCCCTATAATTATCTTAAAACACTAAAAAAATACAAGAAGCACAAAAATGGGGGAAAGGAGAAGTATATAAGGGTGGAAATGCATCAAGAGTATTCTATTTTGCTGAAGATATCTTTGTAGTCATAATAATCCTTATAAAATTGAGAAAATGATCTAAGACACTTTCTTTCTGATAATGGTTCAATAAGGAATTAAGAATATAGCTTCAGTTCCATTCTTTGCAAATATATTTTAAAATGTATCTAATAACAAGAAAATCCACAACAAATTCAAGGTAATTATACATCTATATATTTTCAAAATTCTTCAGAAGTAAACAGGTATGACAGTAACCATTATTGATTTTAAAATATGCACATAAAAGATAATGATAATCAAATAAATGAAGCATGGTTGAGTGTTTGATTATAAAAACTATAAAATACATTTATAAATATGAGAAACTTTGTTAGAGGATGTTATTTAGTATATCAAATTTTCTTGGGTATAGAAATTATCCTGCTACATAGTTAGAGGTCCTTGTTTTTAACATCTTATAAATAATTTTTATGTCTAAACAATTCTGGCAAAAATTAGTACTTCTCTTTCTGCTCATAAATGTTTTTAAACATTGCTAAACATAACAAAAAACAAAAAAAATATTTCTCTCTTATTAACTCAAAAAGGAAATAAGATATGTAATTCTTTCAGATCAATCTCTATCACCACATGAAAAAAAAGAAACCAGTAAATATAGAAGATGAAAATGAAATTATAGAGACATGCTAAAAGGCATGAATATTACAGAAATTGAGAGGAAAATTAAACACTGGACATCTAGTCCTGACCATGAACCTTGACAATGATACATATTGGAAATTTATCAATGAACAAAAGATGTGATCAGGCACTTCACCTAAAAGAGCAACCAAATAACTCAAGATCAACAGCAGTGTTCTACTACTTAAAACTCTTGAAGACATGCATATAAAGCATGATCCAACATGAGCCAAAACAGAAAAGAAAGATGTAATGTTTGGAAACCTTAAGCTACTTATTTTTGTTGCTTTGTTTTGGGGAAATGAGATTGAACTCTCCCTCTCTTTTCTTTTTATTTTCAGACACAGTCTCACTAAACTTCCTACTCTAGCCATGGATTTCCTCTGTTGCCTAGGCTGGGCTTAAACTTCCAACCCTACAATTCCCAATTGGTAGAATTAAAAGCCTAATTTATTCATTCTTAAGAAGAAAATGATTGTGAGGAATAAAATGTGTATTTCAAATTTATATACTAAACCACATCTAAATAAATGAATATGTATCTTTATTTAAAATGTAGAATAGATGGTCACAGGAGACAACCAAGCAACACAAAGAAAATAAGTAAAAATGTTAAAATTACCAAAAAAAAGAATGAATCAAGTTTGAAATTATTGGTAAACAGACAACCTTAAAAAGGATATAAGTGATTTCACAAATTATTCAGGAAGAGTTATAAAATATGCATTTCTGTACACACAAAATCTTTTGTCCAAGGTCCCCACATCACAGAGGTTTATCAGATCTTATCTTTCCTATAGTGACAAGGACTAGAAGCACTCTGGTTTACTTTTCTGTGGTAGTTTAATCCAAATGAATCCAAATCTCACAGAACAAGTAAAGAAAGGACACCCAAAGCATTTTTTTATTTTCAATTATTTCTCTCTTATTAAACATAGATTCTTTCCTCATACAATGTAACCTGATTACAGTTCCCCTCCCTCTACTCCTCCTAGTCCCTTCTGACCTCCTCTACCGTCTGCATCACCTCCCTTTCTGTGTCTCATTAGAAAAACACAGGCTTTTACGAAATAACAATGAACTATAACAAAATAAAATATAATAAGATAAAACATACATGATTACATGTTGCAGGAGAATTATTTGCACTACTCCTCTGTGGTGCCAATAGCACCATGTTGAATCAAGGTTCTAGTCAGTGATTGGCTGACCATGATTAGCCATAGAGATGTTGGAGGACTGAGGAAGTCAGACAGAGAGGGACAGGAAGAGAGAAAGAGCGGCTGAAGGGGATTTCTAGAGATTTTGGATTGGGAAAAATCATGGAGGGTAGGGTCAGCAGATCACCCATCCACTGTTCCTTGGGTTTATCAAGCTCTTATCTCAATTTCTGACTCCCAAGTTTTTATTAATACTAGCACAATTCGGGTAAACATTACATCTGGTGTCCAACACGGTGGCATTTTCAAACGACGCTAAGATGGTGAACCTGCCACCTCCCTGCTGCCACTGCTGCCAGCACAGCCAGCATTGTCTCCCTCCCCACAAGCCCTCCCTGTGAGTCAGGGCATTGTCCCTTGCAGTCTTTCTAAAACAGCTTCTAGCTGCTGCCTTCCTCCAGTTCAAAATGCCTCTAGGCTTAGCAGCCTGCTGTCCTCAGTTCCCACCAAGCGGGCTTTCCCTGGACACACTCCCCAGGCCAACTCTGTCCCCTTGACACCTGCTCACACCTGCTCAGGCTTCAATTGATGCTGCCACCCACACACATCCTCAGCACCACCACGACACACACAAGTAGCTTCAGGTGCTATCAACCTGGCCAGAGTAGCACAGTGGCAGCTCACTGGACAACCTAGCAACTACGGTACTCATCTGTCTGCCTAGAAACCCATTAGTTCCCCTTGCCCCTGCACAGCTCTGTCACTGCTATAGTTAGTCACTGCTGTGGATGAACTGAAAAGTCATCAGATCTGTTGAGATACCTGGGAATTTTTAAAAGGGGAATTGGGTTTTTAAAAAGGGGGGGGGATCTTTCCTGTGTTAAGAATCAAACATATTACAAAGCAGGAGTTAGGACTCTGTTTCGTGCTACTATGGATAGCTTGCAAATGGAAAAAAATAAATAAGGGGATAAACCACTTAGCTAGGATTAACACAATACTGATTTTAATTACCATCAGTTTGATGATTCATATTTTTATCCTTAAAATGGTTTGACACTGTGCCAAATATGAAAATTTGACTGATAAGATGCAAACCTTAGAAACATTTACTATTGATAAGATGTAAGCATTAGCAAAACTTGTTACTGATAAGACACAAGCCTTAGAAAGACCTCCTAATGAAAATTTTTTAAAAAATATTCAGATATAAAAAGGAATTTAGAGCAGAATCTACCTAACCTAGCATGTGGAAGTGAAGAGGAATGGCACAAGGTTATTAGAAAACCCACTTAGTTTATCCACTTACCATACAAGAATGACAACAGGTGATAGACATCCCCAAGGCTATGCAGAAGTTGACTGAAATTCTGTAGATGTTTTGAAGAGATTTAAAGAAGCAGTCATTTCATATGGTATGCATTCACCCAATGTGAAGCAGATGTTAAATTCATAACAGAATATTTCTACTAGACTGAAAAATATTAACAATAGCAATATTGGAAGTTACCCCTCATTTATAATGGAAAATGTGGTGGAAAGAGGAAACTGGGGTCATAGAATAAGGTAGTGCTAGAGTTATAGAAATCTCCTAAGAGCAGCTTCTCAGTAAAGGTTAGTGTGCTGATTTGCAAAGACAGTCTAAATTGATAGTCACACTTTGGTACTCTGTTGTATAGAAGTTTTGAATGCTTGGGACAGGGCTAAAGAATCAAGGAAGAAGACTGAGTCATTTACTAAAATTATACAAGGCCGGAAAGAAGCTTTCATTGATTTCTTTTACAAAGATTTTACTTCAGCTATAAAAAGAAGGATATCAGATCCAGAAGTTAGATAAATATTAATTGAATCTTTGGCTTTTGAAAATGGTAATTCAGAATGCAAAAGAGTGATTAGGCCATTAAAGGCAACATTAGCACCCCTAGATGAATAGATCCAAAATAGAGTTGATATTGAATCACACACTTATGATGCTGATTTGATAACAGGAGTAATTTCTAGAAATTTTAAGAAAAATCAAAATGTCAGATGTTTTAATTGTGGTAAAAAAAAAAAGGTTGTGGTGATATTTTGTTTGTGATCTAACAAATAAAGCTTGCCTGGAGATCAGAGTGCAGAGCTAAGCCACTAGTTAGCCATAGAGGCCAGGCAGTGATGACACACACCTTTAATCACAACACTCGGAGGTAGAGGCATATTGATCTCTGTGAGATCATGGTCAGACTGGGCTACACAAGATTGATCCAGTCTAAAAGAGAAACAAGGCCAGGCAGTAGTGGCACCCACCTTTGATCCCAGCACTTGAGATCTCACACCTTTCATACCAGCACTAGGAAGGTGGAACAGGAAGTGATATGGCTGGATGGAGAGAGAAATACAAGGTGGGAGGAAACAGGAGCTCAGTCTCTTTCAGGCTGAGGAGTTGGTGATGTAAGAGATAGTGGTTGTGGCTTGTATTTTCTTCTCTCTGGTCTTTCAGCATTTACCCCAATATCTGACTCTGGGTTTTTATTATTAAGACCAATTAGGATATGTGCTATACAAGGTCATTTGAAAAGGGATTGCTGGGAGGTGGCCCATGCCTTAAATCCCAGCACTTGGGAGGCAGAGCCAGACAGATCTCTGTGAGTTTGAGGGCAGCCTGGTCTACAGACTACAGAGCAAGGTCCAGGAGAGGCACCAAAACTACACAAAGAAAGCCTGTCTCAAAAAAAAGAAAGAAAGAAAGAAAGAAAGAAAGAAAGAAAGAAAGAAAGAAAGAAAGAAAGAAAGAAAGAAAGAAAGAAAGAAAGAAAGAAAAAGAAAGAAAGAGAAAAGAAAAGAAAAGAAAAGAAAAGAAAAGAAAAGAAAAGAAAAGAAAAGAAAAGAAAAGAGAAGAAAAGAAAAGAAAAGAAAAGAAAAGAAAAGAGATTACAAGAAAGGCATTCCTGGAAACAATGTTTTTTGTTGTTGTTGTTTTGTTTTTTGTTTTCCTAGAAATAATCTAAATAGATGGCCCCAGCCTTCTGGAGCACGCAGAAAGTTTGTGACAAAGGTTGGCATTGGACTGAGTACAGATCAATGAGGAACAGAAAAGGTAATCCTTTGCCATCAGAAAATACCCTGAGGGGCCTCCCACAGGCCACAGTATCAAATTTGTCCCAATCATTCCCTGTCAGCATCAGAGAAACTCATCCTTAGAGTAATTAAAAGACTTAATACCTATTGTTAAAAAAAAAAATCATGCTGCTCTGAATGTGACAAAAGAAAGAACAAGTTCTATAGATATGACAAAAAGTTCAAGAGAGACAAGTAAGCAAGTATATTGGCAAACTGATATAAGTGATCAGAGACCAAAGCTAAAAATTCATATAAATGGCATTAAAATTGAGGGTTTGGTAGACAAAGATGTAGATGTAACAATAATTTCACCCAAATCTTGGCATCCAGATAAGCCTCTTCAGGATGTAAATTTTCAGCTTCTTGGAATTTGAACTTTATCTCAGGTAAAACACAATGTAAGATGGGTCAATTGTGTAGGGGCATAAGGACAGGTAGGAAAATTAAAATAATTTTTGGCTAGCATAGCTATGAATTTATGGGGACATGATTTTTTGCAGCAATGGAAAGCACCCATTAACATTCCTCCAAACTCAGAAACAGACCTTAAAATAAAGAATGCTCCTGGGAGAAATTTTAAAGCTATTATCAAGAATAATCACAAACCAGTCAAGGTATACATACATAGGGCACAACAGCTAGTTATCTTTTAAGGATAACAACAACCCTGCCTTTAAAAGGGTTAACTGATAACCTATTTGGGTAGAATGACCTTTGACATCAGAAAAATTACAGGCACTAAAACAGCTTGTATTGGAGCAGTTAGATGCTCAATATATTGAAGAAGCAACCAGTCCTTGGAATTCTCTTATAGTTGTCATTAAAAAGAAGTCTGGAAAATGGAGAATGGTAACAGATTTAAGGTCCATAAATAAGGTGATTCAGACAATTTCTTCTTTATAACCTGTAATTCCCTTGCCTTCTTTATTACCTAAAGGATGGTCTATTTTAGTGATTGATTTAAAAGACTGTCTTTTTTACTATACCTTTACAAGAATAGAAAAACTAAATTTTGCCTTCCAAATGCCTAGTTATAATAATTCTCAGCCTGTTAAAAGGTATCAGTGAAAAATTCTTCCACAGGGGATGTTAAACAGCCCCACCTTGTGTCAATATTTTATACAACAGCCATTGGAAATAATACATAAACAATTTTCTTAATCTACAATTTACATTATGTGAATGATAGCTTTCTTCTCCCACTGAAAAAAAAATTATTTAGACCCCACCAGCTGCACAAAGTGCTTCTGGCATTAAGCACCTTCCTCCTACACAATGCGGTCTTTCTTGAGTAGTCCCATAAATGCTTTCTTCTCCTCCATGGTCTGGAAATGACCATGGCCAAACTTGGAGGTGGTATCAATGAATTTCATGTCAATCTTCTCCAGAGCGTGTTACTTGGTCAGATGAGCAAGGACTTGTACAGAGTGAGCACTCACTTCTTGGTTCCCAGCACACAGCCTTGGAGCATGACGAAGGCATTGGTCACTTCACCATAATAGACAAAACCACACAGTGGGTTGATGCTCTTGTCAGACAGGTCACAGTCAGTAGATCCATTGTTCTTGATTGGCTTGCCATCCTTGATGAGGTAGCCTTAGCCAATCTTGTAAATCTTCTTGTTAATCTCTGTTCAATGATGGTAGCATTTCTACCCAGCTTGAGCCACAGAGAAGGCCACATGGGGAAGGGTGCCAGGCTCCAATACAGGCAACCTTATGCAACCCTCGATGGTTCTTGTGGGGGCAGTTTCTTTCTATGCCAGTGACTGGTCACCTCTTTGTAGCCTTTATCTTTTGTCACCCCGATGACATCAATCATCTCATCCTGCACAAACACCTGGTTAACAGGAACCTGCTGCTCTAGCCTCTCCAGGGCCCAGTCCAGCTTCTTAGCTACAATGCCCCCATTCACCTGGATCTCCATCAAGTGTGCCTTCTTCTGGTGCAGAGGAAGCAGATGCATCTGAGTGTGGGCAATTATGCAGATGACTTGGCAGTACTTCTTCAAGCTGTTGAAGTCCTTTGCCAGCTGTTTCTTGCCCGTGTCATTTTGCTATTTCTTGCAATATTTGGTGAAGGCCTTCTTAGATCTGTGCCAGTTCTTGTAGAAATGCCTTTTATACCCATCACTGATGTGCTCAGCAAATACTGTCTTGAAAGTCTAGAGGCCTCATGGGGTTTCAACATATCCCACGATGCCCACAACTATGATGGGTGGTATTTCCACAACGATTACATCTTCTAGGACTTCTTTCTTGTTCACCTTGGTTTCTGGTCTGTCAACTTCCTGAACGATATGGGTCATGCCAGCCTTGTAGCCTAAAAAAGCTGTGAAATGAACAGGCTTGGAAAAGTCATCCTTGGGGAAGCTCTTTACTTTCCCATAATGCCAGCTGCTGTGCTTCCAAGCCAAGAAGCTCAAAGACCTATGCCTGGGACCAGAAAATTGCGTGTGAGACATTATGCTGTCACACACCGCAATAGAGTTAAATACTATCTTACTAGCAGATTCAGATTCGGATACCTTAGGAAAAATGTTTGAAGTGATAAAAGAAAATTTTTCCTTGCTGAGGACTACAAAATACTCCTGTAAAAATACAAAGAGGAGTTCTATCAATTACCTAGGATATAAGATAGGTTTACAAAAGATTCAAACACAAAAAGTACAAATCAGGAGAGATCAATTACAAACTCTTAAAGACTTTCAAAAAATGCAATGAGATATTAACTGACTACTGTCCACATTGGATTAACAACTCAAGAACTAAGTAATTTATTTCAAAACTCACAAGGTGATAAGGACTTAAATAGTTATAAAAAACCATATCAGCTGAGGCTGAGGGAGAAGTGGCTCTGGTAGAAGAATAATTACAGTATGTACATGGGGACCACTTGAATCCAGAATTTGATTGGATCCTGATCATGCTTCCCTCTATGAGTTTTCCTACCGGAGTTCTTATGTAGAAAGAAGATAATATCTTTTTTTTTGTTTTGTTTTGTTTTGTTTTGTTTTTCGATACAGGGTTTCTCTGTGTAGCTTTGCGCCTTTTCCTGGAACTCACTTGGTAGCCCAGGCTGGCCTCGAACGAAGATAATATCTTAGAATGAAATTTTTACCACACAGAGTAAAAAATTAAAGACATATGTAGAAAATGTTTCCAAATTGATTCTGAAAGGAAAATTGAGACTTTGTCAATTAACAGGAATAGAGCCAGCAGAAATCATGATATCTTTTACTAATGCTGAAATTGTCTCATTATGGGCAGAAAATTAACATTGGCAAAGGGCATCCAATAATTTTTGGGGAGATATTAGCAACAACTATCCCAAAAACAAGATACTTCAGTTTATAAAAAGAACAAAATAGATTCTTCCTCACATTGTATGGGGAACACCAATTTCTGGAGCCCCTACATTCTATATTGATGTAAATAAATCAGAAAAGGCAGGTTATAAGTCAGGGAAAACAAGTAAAGTAGCTCAAAGTCTGTATAATTCAATTAAAAAGCCAGAATTATATGCTATCCCCATGGTATTATTAGGTTTTCCAGAGCTTCTTAATGTAATTACTGACTCTCAATTTGTGAAGAAAAGTTGTTTTACATATTGAAACGACTGAACTTATTCTAGATGACTCAGAATTAACTTTGTTATTTATTCATTATAAGAAACAATCCGGAATAGAAATCATCCTTTATACATAACATCTATCAGATCCTATGTGGGCCTACCAGACTCTCTAGCTCCAGGAAATGATGACATTAATTAGCTATTGGTAGGAAATGTGCTAGAAGCCTCAGAATTTCACAAGAAATACCATGTTAATAGTAAAGATTTGAAGAAATATTCCTCTATAACTTGGCAACAAACCAAGAAAACTATAAAGAAATGTCCTACTTGTTCTCTGTATAACTAAATACCACTACATGCAGCAGTTAACCCAAATGGTACTTAAAGAAATGAAATTTAAAAAATGGATGTGTTTCATTTTACAGAGTTTGGAAAATTAAAGAATGTGTACCATACCATAGATATTTATTCAGGATTTCAATGGCCAATTGCTTTGCATTCTGAAAAGGCTGATTCTGTAATTACACATTTATTAGAAGTTATGGCAATCATGGTGTACTTGTACAAATTAATACTGACAATGTTCCAGTATATGTCTCTAGTAAAATGAAACAGTTTTTATGCATATCACAACATATAGCATATTATAGGTATATTACATAGGCCTATAGGACAAGCAGTTATAGAAAGATCTAATCACACTTATGGAATATATATATATATATATATATATATATATATATATATATATATATATATATAATGTGTGTGTGTGTGTGTGTGTGTGTGTGTCTGAATTAGGTAATTAGAAATTAAGCTTGCATATACCAGATGTACTTAATAGATTATGGTCCAATAACCTCTTTGAGATCTGCTGCACATGACATTTAAAATGTTTAAATTTTCTGCAGTGAACCATGACCATTCCTAATAGTGACCTTTGAAGTCTCCAAAAGGATGTTGGGACCTTACAATGATGAATCCATATGAATTGTGGTAATGCCACTAAGCTGATAAACACCACCAAAAGATAAGCTCTGGATTACAAACTGCTCATGAAAATTTCAAGTCAGTTAGCTACAACGATCCAGCATTATATAATACTCTAGCCAATTGGCTGACTGGAATTAGCCATAGAGATGTTGGAGGACTTTGGAAGTCTGATAGAGAGGGACCAGAGAGAGAAGGATGGGCTGAGGGTATTTCTGGGGCTGTTGGACCGGGAAAATGTGGAGAGTCAGATCAACAGATCACCCCTCAGTTGCTCCTTTGAATTATCAGGTTTTTATCTCAATTTCTGACTTTCAAGTTTTTATTACTACTAGCACAATTTAGGTAAACACTACAAACACAACTCAGTTGAATATGCCTACAGAAAAATAAAAAGCCCCAAGGGTAGTCACAAAACCAGAAACCTACTCATTCACACATTCAGAAGTTCCATAAAAGTACAAACTGAAAACTGTAGTATAATGTGTAGGCCCTGTGGTTGCTCCTTCAGTCTCTGCAAGTTCATACGAGGTTTGCTCAGTTGTTTTAGAGGGCCCAAGACAAATTTTAACTGTAGCTTCATACAACAACATTCTGGTGACATGAGAAGTATTCTGGTAAATTTATTAGTGGAAATTCCAATGAGAATATACTGCTCATCATGATACAGTGAAGCTGATTTAGCTTTGGCTGAGCTCACAGTGTTTATGTTGTGAGGTGAGCAGTGTGGAGAAAGTCAATATTCACTAAGTTTAGCAGAAATATGTATCCATACTTCTGTGGAAATAAAAATGAGTTAGTACCATTAGTGTTACAAATAAAGCAAATATGTTTTCAGTGGTGAGTTTCAAAAGGTTTCTCTTTTTTTCTAATTAGAAACAATAGATAAATATCTAGTTTTACAATAATTAAATGTTTAATAGATGTGCTGGGGAGCAACTACTACAAGAACAAATTTTAGAAGAGAGCATAGAGACTAAACAGAGAAATCTCTGGACTTTTCCTCTATTCTGCTTTGAGGTATTTCCTCTCTTTAATTCTGAGTGTCCTTTCTCATCATCTTCTGAAAGGACCAGCTAAATCCTCTGAGCATGGTAGTTTCTGCCACCCACCCAGAGCTGCAGTTTTTGTTCACAGTTTTTATGTAGTTGGAGATGTTTGGATACTTATATATCCAATTCTGTTTTGCAATGCTAGATACAGATAAAATATCTAGATTTGATTTCTTTCAAAGACAATATTCCAAAAAGATCTTTTGTCTTTAAGAAACGAGGACCTTGTCTCAGAGTGAATTGCCAGCATATCTCTGTACCCCTTCCACTTGGCTTTTATTTACTGAACTGATGTCCACATGGAATGTAGATTGACAGGCCTTGCTTTGAATGGCTTGAAGTTCTTGTCTGATAAAGTTTGCTTTTATTTCTTTACTGATACAGTCAACAAAAATAGACTTATTCATCTACATTTCACAGAGGAGTTCTTTATTTTAAAATGCCTGGAAATTAGAGCTACATTTCCTAAGGCTTTCAGTATCACTCTCTTTTCATGGACTCCTAAAAGGTCCAGTCTGAAGTGTTCAATAATATGACCAGTATTGTAATATTTATAGGAAAAACTAAAATTTAGTGTTTGATTTAAAATTAATAAGTGTAGATATTAATGTTTAAAATGTGTTAATTTATAACCTTTGGTAGAATGTCTATCAACATTCTAAAATTCACTTTTATTTATTGTGATCATACTATAGGATTTTGGTTGAAAAACATAATTAGAAAACCTCATGTGTTTTTTAATAATTCTGAAACAAATGATTCAGACTTTTATAATGCTAGGCTATAGGGATTATTTCATCACTTTTAATTAAAATTAGGAATCAAAAACTCAGATGATATATCTTTTAAAATTTATTTGTAAAAAGGTTCATATTTTCTATATGGGCATTCATATCCCCCTTTGTGTTAAAATACCAAAACAGATAGCCTGCAAACATGTTTCAAATGATTGACTTACAGATCAAAGTTTTTTCGTTGTGAGTACAACACTGAGTTTAAATGAAAAGGTGATTACAAAGATTTGTGTGTTAAATGGAAATCTTTTTAGAAAATTGGCTTTATCTACAAAGCTCGATCCATCAGCATTTAGAAAGTAACCCCTTCCTAAGACTGCTGCACGTGTTCCTAGCTGATGAGCCACTCTATTGTATGCATCTGTTCAGCATGAAGTCTAGTAAAGCAAGCACACCAGTGTGTCTACACTCATCACTGTTGAACTGTGTTCAGATATATAATTGAGAGCCTTAAATGTTGGCAGTATTTACTCTATGCCTTGCTGTCATGATCTTCAGGTGACAATACATTACCCATCTCTAGTTACTGGTAGGATTTAATTACATAGTTTTTTGTTTGTGTTTGTTGTTGTTTTCCCTGAGTAGCTTTGGAGCATATCCTAGAACTCATTCTGTAGACCAGGCTATACTGGAATTCACAGAAATCTGTCTGCTTCTGCCTCCTGAGTGCTAAGATTAAAGGCGTGTGCCACCACTGCCCAGCTTAATTAAATAATTTTGACTAGCTTTGCAGTAGATATTACCATGCTGTTCTCAACTAGACCTGACTAATACCAAGGTTATGCTGTCTTCTTATGTGGTCTGGTTTCAAATCAAATGGTCCAATCAACATAGTGTCCATTGGTCCTCACATCATCAGGAATCACTCATGCTTTATGATGACTATTTTTTCTTGATATGAATAGCTTTAATATGCTTTAGAATAGCTTTCTAATTTTATTTGTACTGAAGGCTATTTGTGATGATTCAAGTAGAAAGCCTGGCTTGCAAAGAGCATGTACTCAATGCAGTACCTGTGGAGTTCATCTTTCTTAAAAGCTACAGAAATATATCTCCTACTGTGACATCTAATGCACCTAAGAGCTTCTTGGGAAATCACCCATTCATTATGCCTTTGTAATTACTGTTTTCTGTCTCAGGCATTTTAACGAGTCATGAGACTTTGAATTATGAATCTAGGAGAGTTACAAGATCCTAACTTACTGCAGCTAACTCGACTATACCTGCCAGTACACGCATTTCAGGAAGCCTGTGCTACACTATCAGTTCAGTCTTTTATTTTCTGTGGGTTCATCAGCATGCTGACTTACAGATCCTTAGCATGAATGTCTCTGTCACCAAGTGTTGAGAATTCAGAAAAGGGAAGAAATTGTATTCAACACTGAACAAGAGACATAATCTTTGCCCTTAACAATTTTATCTTAGGGCAGAAACAGTGCTATATAAGACATCACTTCTTCGTTTATTCTATGAATTGAAAGTTTCACTGTTAAATTTTAATTTAACTGGCTTTTGACAAGAACACGTTTCTCCTTTTCCTTATAACAAAGTTTCTCATACCTTGTAGGAGTGGATAGAAGGTCAGTGAGGAAAAACTGCAGCAAGGCATGGTGGTAGACACCTGTAATCCCAGTACTGTGGAGTCAAATTCAGGGAATTGAGATATTTTTTATTTTATTTTATAATTTAATTTAATTTTAAATATCAGCCACAGATTCCCTTGTCCTCCCCCTTCCCGTGCTCCCCCCCCACCCCCGCCTTCCCCCCAGCCCATCCCCCATTCCCATCTCCTCCAGGGCAAAGACTCCCCTGGGGATTCAGCTCAGGCTGGTAGATTCAGTCCTGGCAGGTCTAGTCCCCCCGTCCCAGGCTGAGTAAAGTGTCCCTGCATAAGCCCCAGGTTCCAAACAGCCAACTCATGCACTGAGGACAGGTCCCGGTCCCACTGCCTGGATGCCTCCCAAACAAATCAAACTAATCCACTATCTCACTTATCCAGAGGGCCTGATCCAGTTGGGGGCTCCTCAGCTATTGGTTCATAATTCATGTGTTTCCATTCGTTTGGCTATTTGTCCCTGTGCTTTTTCCAATCTTGGTCTCAACAATTCTCGCTTATACAAACCTTCCTCTTTCTCACCAATTGGACTCCTGGAGCTCCACCTGGGGCCTGGCCATGGATTTTTGCATCTGGTTCCCTCAGTCATTGGATGGGGTTTCTAGCACAACAGTTAGGGTGTTTGGTCATCCTATCACCAGAGTAGGTCAGTTCGGGCTTTCTTTTGACCATTGCCAGCAATCTATTGTGGGGGTATCTTAGTGGATTTCTGGGGACCTCTCTAGTACTTTGCTTCTTCCTATTCTCATGTGGTCTTCATTTATCATGGTCTCTTATTCCTTGTTCTCTGTCTCTGTTCTTGATCCAGCTGGGAACTCCTGCTCCCCTAAGCTCTCTTTCCCTCGAACCTTGCCCTTCATTACCCCCACTCACATCCAGGCTGTTCATGTAGATCTTAAGGCTAGCATGAGGCACATGGCTAGATCATTGTCTAAAGTTTTAAAAAGAAACAACACAACAAAACAAATCTAATATTTTTCTCTAAGGTATTAGACATAGAGGTCTAAAAAAATTTCTTTTAAGAAGCTAAATTCACGAATGGAGGGTAAATTTGAAATAAAGATAGCAAAAAATGTGTCAATAAATGTTTATGAAGGGCCATACACTAACTCTATATTTAGCATTTGCCTTATGGTCATTTGACACAATATTTAAATTGTCTTATATTTTTATTTTTCAAGCACATCAATTATCTTTACATTTATTTATTTATTTATTTATCTATTTATTTATTTATTTATTTATTTATTTATTTATATTTATGGTAGAGATGTGCTACAATGTGCATAAAAAAGCCAGATGACAACTTTAAGCAGTTGTGGGTCCAGGAGATTGAACTGAAGTCATCGGGCTTGGCAACAAGTGGCTTTCTTTACTGGCTGAAACATCTTTTTGGCCCTTAATTACATTTTATATCAGAAGAACAGACCAATGTTATTATCTTGGTCAAATGTGAGGCCTTTTTATGAATGGACATAATTCTCTAATACAACTTTGGACCAATAAACATGAGGCAGAATGGAAAGATGAAGCTGTGCATTCATTCATGTCAGGTCATTAATATTGGCCACAAATGGGAAGTCAGAGACCACAATGGATCAGCGTCTCTGAAAACTTCACAATCATATTCACTGGACAGATTTTTCATATAGATTTTAAATATAATTCCAGAAATTTCTTAAAACCAGTAATTACAAAAGAAGGATATGGAATTATTCAAGACATTTTAATGTGCAGCAAGTGCTGAGATTATAGATATAGCCCTGTGCATTGAAAACAACTGGCGATCTTGGCAGCAAGCAGAAACTGAGTAGTGTGTGTGTGTGTGTGTGTGTGTGTGTGTGTGTGTGTGTGTGTGTGCTCTTGCTGGGTTCCCCATTTCCAGTTAGCCATGCAATGGACAGCCAAGACTGCTAGTCCCTCTACAGATTTTTAACTACTAGAAATACAGAATTTAAAAGCACACACAATATATACTGAATCCTACTCATCATCCTAATGATATTCTCAGGTGACTTCAATAATTACTAGATTTTGTGAAATATTCCTCAATGTTTTTTTTTCAAATAAATAAAAATGTCATATGGCCTTCAAATTTCCTTAAATATACAATTAGAATTCACTTAAATAAAAAACAAATCCTTAAAATAATAATAATACAAAGTCTTTAGTAATTATTCTCATTGTAGTATGTCCAATATCACCATCAATATTACCTGGGTAGGTTTTAGAAAGGTAAATTGTTAAGATTTATCCAGACCTAGTCTGTTTTAGCTAGATTTCCAGGTGACTATGATGCTACATACACACGAACTGAATTCATGTATTTACTTGTAAAAGCATTCTTGAGTAATCTGTTTAGCTCTTTATCATTATTGTTATTACTATTGTTGCTGCTGTTGTAGTTATTTTGCAGCTAGCCTACAAAATAATAATGACTTTTAAGGAAGGGCTGAGTTTATAGCTCAGTTGGTGGAATACTTGACTGGCATTCACAAAGTCCTGAGTTCACACGAAATTACATGAAGCAGTGAATGGTGATCCACAACTGTAATCTTGGCACTTGGGAAATAGTAACGTGAGGAGTTCAAGGTCATCCTCGGCTTTGTAGTTAGATCAAGATTATTCTAGCTTATGATTCTCTCTCTCTCTCTCTCTCTCTCTCTCTCTCTCTCTCTCTCTCTCTCTCTCCCTCCCTCCTTTCTCTATATGTGTGTGTAAATGTAAACACTTATGACATTTTCATACATATAAATTATACACTGGTAATGTTCAATTCCTACTACCCTCTCTCTTTAATGCTTTGAAAATGAAATAAAATCAATTTATATATATGGTTGCTCACATGTGTAATTCCAGCACTTAAGGGAGTGACACAGGAACAAAGAATTCAAGGCCAGCTTGGAACAGTTAGTCAGTTTGAAGCTCTTCAGAGCTATACAGCAAGATGCTGCTTCAAACAAACAAACAAACAAACAAAATCAAGATCAAAAGGTGATTCAAACAAATAGCATTGCTGAATTGGAAAAGGAGATCATACATCAGAGGTAGGTGAGATATTTGGAAACTCTCTCTATAAAACTACATCTGTGAATGCATCCTCTCACATAGAAATGGAAGTGAAACAAAATCTATAGAAATTACAATAAAGGACTGAAGATTACTTTGATAAAGATAGACACTTTCACAGATTAATTCTTCCAATACATGAACGTGGAATTTCTACCTTTGTGTCTTCATTTCTTTCTTTCTTCAGTGTCTTAACATTTTTACAATAGAAATCTTTATTTCATTAGCTAGGTTTTTTTTTCATGCATTCGTGTGTGTGTGTGTGTGTGTGTGTGTGTGTGTGTGTGTGTGTGTGTGTGTGTTGCATGTGTTTTGTTTTGTTTCAGGGATTCTTTCTCTGATTTCTTTTTCAGTAGGTTGTCCTGTTCAGGAAAGCTACTGGTTTTTGTGTGTTAATTTTGTATTCTGACAACTGTATGTGCTCATCAGATTTAACAATCTTTAATGATCTCTCTAGGGTATCCTCTGTAAATAATCATGTCATCTGCAAAATAGGGAAACTTTTACTTCTTTCCCTGTTGATATCATTTTTTTTCTTTTTGTATTGCTGTAGCTAAGACATCAACACTATATTGCACAGCATTGGATGGAGTGGACATCTTTGTCTTATTCCTGGTTTTCATGGAAATGTGGAAAACACCTTGGGGATTTCTTCTATTTAATGTGATACTATCTACAGATTCCCCATATATGGCTTTTGTTATATTGGCATGGCTTATGATGTGAATGAAAATCACAGTAAAAGAGTGGAATATCCCCCTATGAACCTATAGAATGACAGCATATTTAAAAGAAATTAATTAGAGTGACTTTTACCATATTGCTTAAGGAGTACAACAATGGCTGATTCATTGGAGAAGCTGAGAATATAAGAGTTTCTCAATTCCACAGTGCTGGATATCTCAGCAGTTCTGAACTGAGGCTGAAGGCCTAGAGGATCTCTGTAGAGTTGCTGGTCTTCAGCCTATGTTGGAAACAAAAGAATCTGATTATAATATCAATGAAGGAATACTTCAGTGGCAGCAATAAAATGAAAAAGGTCGCCAGCAAGAGTGAAGCCAATAGGCAAAAAAGAAGTCTTTCATTCTTCTATTTCTTGTCTAGGTTGATATTGAGAGTACCACCTATATTTATGGTGGGTCTTCCAACTTCAAATAATCTGATTGAGAAAAATCTTTCATAAGAGTGCCCAGTAGCTTGCTTTTAAGTTGATTCCAGATCCAGTACAATTAATTCTAAACCCGGTCAATGGTAACTAATTGATTTCTGATTGGATTGTGATTTGCTCCACAGGAGGGAAGTTCATGGATGGTACTGTCATCCTAGCCAAAACTTCATGACTGAGAGAACATAGGCTGAAGATTCAGATATATCACTCTTGGATATTTATCTAAGGAACTTTATCTCAACATATCAAAAACATTCTTTTACACCAATGCTTATTTCAGCACTATACAATATAGCTGGGCGGTGGTGCATGCCTTTAATCCCAGCACTTGGGAGGCAGAACCAGGCCTATCTCTCTGAGTTCAAGGCCAGCCTGGGCTACCAAGTAAGTTCCAGGAAAGGTGCAAATCTACACAGAGAAACCCTGTCCTGAAAAACCAAAAAAAAAAAAAAATAGCTAGGTAGGTTATGAACCAACCTAAATGTCTAATAACAGAGAAATGGAAAACAAACTTGTGTTTTTTACCCCCCCCAGCTTATGTTATTCTCAGGAAAATTAATGCTTGTTGAGATAATAATATCAAGAAATAAAGCCAGTCTCAGGAAAATGAATATATGTTTCTTCTTATGTGTGGATCCTAATTTTTATGTAGATATATAAAATCAATTATATACCCATGACACAAAAGTAGAAATGAAACTGTCTTGGAGATAATAGGATATTTATAGGAAGGGGAAGGAGTGGGAAGTGAGAGGAGAGCGAAGCAGAGGGACAATACACTCAGCATACCCTATGTATGTGAATAGAAATGTCCTTAAGCAACACAATACAATGGAAAATGAGAAAATACAATAGAACATTTTAACTGAAAAAAAAGCATGCCAAACATAAAATGGACACATAGCCCAGCTAAACAAAAACCAAGGATGTGAATCTATTTTTCTTCAACAAAGAGAGGCTGGTGTAAATTGAGCTCATGAGATGTTCCAAGTTGTTCATTAAGTGAATATAAAGCAATCTCTGCTGAAACACCATTTCTCACAGAGCAGAATATCTAGAATCAAAAGCTAGGTGATCATCAGTTGGAGGGCCACAAATAGATATCAGAACCCTCATGCACTGCTGGAGAAAACAAAATGCTGCTGCCAGTTTGGAGAACATTTTGACACTTTCTCTGGTCTTTCAATAAAAAGCATTATCAAATGGCCAGAAATTTTGTTTTAAGAAAAATGAAGATATTTGAGTAAAAGTTGTTCAGCTGTGAATATGTAAAGCTCTGTTATTCATAATACAAATGCACAGACAAATTATGTATCAATTGGCTGATGAAAGACTACATGAAGTGTAATATTTCCACACAATAGCACAATTTCGTGACATGAACAGTATTGGCATACATGATTCAATTAGAACAATGTTAAAAGACAGCCAGGAGGGGCCACATGTTGTGCAACTCCACAGAAACAGATGTCTTTGAAAGTGCAATATAGTGGAGATATAGTGTATATTAGTGGTTGTTGATGGCTGAGAGCAGGTTGGGGGAAACAGATGATAGAATTTAGATACATGTTCCTTTGTAACGTGGTGGAACCATTAACACTCACCATTGTGATGAGCACTCATATCTGGGACTATACTAAAAGTTAATGAAACCTGAATGGTAAATGGGTGAATTGTTTGGTATTTTAATTACATTTCAAGATGTTTTTAAGCATTTACTTAAGAATACTCTCAAGGTAGAATTTAAGAGAAGACATTAAAAATATAAGTAAAATTTGACCCTCACCTTGACAAAATAAGAAAATACAAATGCTTATGAGCTCAAACGGAAGACAGCATAGAGAAACAAACACACATGCAGCATTGCTCAGGGGATGGAGTAAGCTATAAAAGAGGTGGGAAATTATGTAGGAACTTGTTTCTGTTGGGAGGGAATGTGGTAAATGATGTATTCATGCTATATTTTTCCAAAGAATTTCATTTGCTTTTATTTTTTTTGTTTGAGAATGTCATACATGTGTATAATGTGCTGATAAAATGCATCCTCTGTTCCCTCTCCATCAAGCATGCTATCACCTACCATCATTTTCAAATCCCGGTTTCATGGTCGTTTTTGTTTAAAACCCCCTGAGTTCATTTAGTGCTGCTTATAGTCCATGAGTACAGGAACTTTTACTGGCACATGAATGAGAGTTCAAGGAATGCCTTGAAGGAAACAGATTCTACTTCTTCTAGTAGCCATTAACAGCCAATAGCTACACAGTGAGGTATGATTTTCTCCCCTAGCCATGCTGGAGATTTTATCTAGCTTCATCTTTTCCCATGTTGTGTGCATGCATTCTATTTGTGTTATATTTTCAATAAGATTTTTAAGATTTAGACCATATTCTAGCTTGCTTCCTATTCCTTTGATTAAACACTCCAATCAAATGCAACTTGTGGGTGGAGGATTTACTTCATATTCCAGGTTATATTCTTTCACTGAGGGAAGACAGGTCAGGAGCTCAAAGGGGAACTTGAAACACAGTAACCTGAAGGAACACCATTTGCTGCCTCACTTGCTAGCTCATAGTTAGCTAGCTTTCTTATACGTGTTGGATTATCAGCCCAATGAATTGTGCTACACACTGTGGGATAGACCCTCCCATATCAATTAACAATCAAGAAAAGCCCTCTCTGAAATACACACAGAGCAACTCGATAAAGTCATTTAGTTGAGACTAAATTTTTGGGTTTCAAGTTGATAGTTAATACTAACTGGGGTAAGCACTTTAATACAATATTCAGTGAGCTTACTGCAGTTTCCTATAGGACACAGAAAACTAGAATCAAGAAGAAAACATTCATTTAAAGAAATCTGTACCCTCAGGCATTACTCATCCACTACAATGATAATACTTCCTGAAGGATTCCCAGGGCTCTAAGTTCTTGGCATCGTTATCAAGAACTGCAAGATTGACAAGAATGTTACAGTTTAGAATGACTTTCTGTTTTCAAAGTTGTATTTTTGAGCTCATTACTTAAGGACCCTTGGGGGAATGAAAATGAACTAGTCAGTGAGGGGAAAGAATTTCATTTGGCAGTACTGGAGGCTTTTCTCTGAATTCCTGACAACTTGGACCTTCTTATCAACATCTTTTTAGTGTCCACCGCATACCTCTTTCCAATCCTGGTGAAACCACTTTGTTTTAGAATTTTGTTCTTTTGCCTCCCTCTGCTTTCTGTCCCTTAGCATCGTGACCCATTCAGGGGTTTTCTATTCACATGCACCTGGGAAAAAATGCTAAAGGGTATAGTGCATTTTACAGTGTCTTTAACAGTCCTTCAAAAGTGATCATTATATTCACTTAGCATCAAAATCTTTTGTTGTTTAAGCTTAGAAAATCTTTCTTTTTTACTTCATACACACAGTGGCCATTCGTTACTGTTATGATGAGGTACCTGGGGTAGGCTACCTTCTAAAACAAAAAGGTTTATTCTGATCACAGTCCTGGAAGTTCACAGGCAGGGTACTAGCTTCAGATGGGCTCTCTTGAAGACCTCATGTGGATAGTGTCACGATGATGGAAGGTTCATAAGCAAGAACGGTGGTAGATCACATTTGTACAGGGGCCCAAAGGCACCATAAAAGAGCTCACTTACTTCTTTCTAACAGAACTCTTTAGATAGCTTACCAAGGAACCCATTACAATTTCCTAAATTCTTCTGTGGGCACACCTCTAGTAGACTAATGACCTCTTGCTATTATGGCCAGACTGAGAAAACTAGCTTTCCACATATGAAAAGCTTGGGGCACAGGGGCAAACTCAGTCTCCAAACTATAAAACATACAGTAATAGTAGAAAACAGAAAGTAAGACATAAATAGAGGGACTGAGAAAGAGAGGAAAAGAGATAAAAAGGAAGGAGGTGGGGAGACAGATTGCATCAGTGTCCAAAGATAAAGACAACTATATATGAATTCCTAGCAAGCTAACATTTCAGGAGTCTACATGAAATGAACATCAGTACTAAAATTTAAACTGTGGCCTACAACCAACCTTTCCATAGAAGATAAATAGTAAAGAATGACATTAACAACTATTCTAGAAGAAAAATGCATCCCACATAATGAAATGAAAACTAGGTATTTAGTTTTTTCTTAAGAGCATTTGCTGTGGGATGGTCTGTATGTCAAATTGCTCTGATTGGTCAATAAATAAAACACTGATTGGCCAGTGGCCAGGCAGGAAGTATAGGCAGGACCAACAGAGAGGAGAACAGAGAAAACAGGAAGGCAGAAGGAGACTCTGTCAGCTGCCACCATGACAAGAAGCATATGAAGACTCCGGTAAGCCACGTGGCAAGGTATAGATTTATGGAAATGGATTAATTTAAGCTATAAGAACAGTTAGCAAGAAGCCTGCCATGGCCATACAATTTGTAAGCAATATAAGTCTCTGTGTTTACTTGGTTGGGTCTGAGCATCTGTGGGACTGGCGGGTGATGGAGATTTGTCCTGACTGTGGGCAAGGCAGGAAAACTCTAGCTACAAGCATTCAAAGAATATGCTCATGTTTTTCCTATAATGAAAGAAAGTTTGCTCTGTAAACAGCTCATATGTAATTTCTGTGAACTCCAAAAATCATTACACCTCCTCTCTCTAAATGGCAAGAGGATAATCAAAGTGAGGTTCCTGGTTAGGTGTCACATAGTGCAAAACTGAGAACAATTTGGTGGTCTCTTAAAAGGTCAAACCAGAGATTACCATGACTCAGAGAGTCTAATTTGTCCAACATACATTCAGCATCTGAAGCAGGATTGTTCCCAACAGACACGTTGCACTTGATGGAAGCGATCAACAAATGCAATTATCCCTGCAATGGAATAATTTGGGGCATAAAAAGAAATGAGGTGCATGCCACAGCAGGAATGGAAGTGAGAAAGAGCCAGCCACCCAAGACTACTCCAATAGAAAGACACAGTCGATTCCAGAGAGATTAAGTGCTATGGAGCAAATAGATAGGAATGTGTTTCTGGATTGATGATTACATTATGCACGTATTTATAAACATTTAAGAATTGTACAGTTTATAAGAGTGAAGTGCAGGTACAAATGAGTAACACACATTGGGAGAGGCCAGTGGGAACTGTGGACCCACTGTCTTGAAACTACAGCACGTGTGTGAGTTCCCAGCATCCTCTCCCAGCCTCGTGACCACAAGCCAACGGTCCTGCCCTTGGCAGGTCCTTGGTTGCCGGAAGTTGTGAGCATGGGCAGCTCCCTGGGCTCGCCCCAGAGATCAATGCCTGCCTCTGCCCCCAGGTGCCCAAGGTCTAGACCTTGGTTTGACTGGGTTCAGCGAGACCCAGACCCCAAGTCCCACAGGAACCTCCACACGCCCCAGAAGGTAGTGGGAACCTGGAGGCACTCCTCCACTAGACCTCCAGCAGAGGCCACCCTGGGCCTAGATCTCTCCAGCGCCTGGGACAGGTATATGAAACGATGGCTTTGGAGTGTACGGAATCCTGGATGGACGTGCAGCCCAGTGACGGTCAAGATTGCCCCTCCTGAGGGTAGAGGCAGCGCTCCGACCTCTCTGGAGCATAGAACCCGTTTTGCAGGGTGTCCTGATGAGTGTCCAGATCCCTGTGCTAAGGAGACTGTGCTGAGGGCTCTCAGCCAATGCAAGAAGGGGACTAGACGGTTTGATGGACCGCTGTGGTTCGAAGTCTCAGAGGTGAAAAACAGAAGACAGAATCCAGAGCCCAAGCCCTCATCTGCCTTCAAACCCTGGGTGAAAAATGGAGTGGCAATTTCCTTTGTTCCCAAACCAGAACCTCTGAAACGAAGCCAGGACTGCTGGAACCTCAATGCCTATGAGAACGATACTGACCTCCAGCTGCATATCCACGCTGCTAGGCAAGCAGTGCCAGAGCCTCACATGGAAAGCTGGGAGAAGACCCAGGCCTCTTATGACCCCTCTCTAATCCCTGTGCTCAAGACCGGAGTCTTCGGTGTCTCCTTGGCTGGTGGGGATTTCTATTCCTCTACCTCCCTTGACTTCTAATTGTCTTAAGTCTGTCATCCTTTTTGGACTTTCGTACCCTAGCCCTACATTCTATCCCAGTTTGGGACTTAAACCTTGTTCCAGCTCTCTATCTCCTGTCCTGTCAAACCCAATCCATTGCTCTTGCCCATCGTGATCCTTCTGCCTTTAAATCCAAACCAACGTCGCTGGAATGTGTCGCTGCTTCCCTATTTGCCAAATTTGTATAGCTAAACATTTACTTATTAAAACAGTATTATCAATGAAAAGAGCTTTTCATGCAGATATTTTCCAGTAGGACAAGAGCTAATCTAAAAACCCTTTACTGTAAACTTCTTCATTTATTTGAGATCCTAATCCTTAGTCCAGTTGAGCTAGAGAATAGTGAGAGAAAATAAAATGTTGAACTGTAGTGAAGAGTGTGGGTTGTAGACTAAGAAACATTCAATAAAGAAAAACGTCTATGATGTGATTGATACTTTAGAAAGGTGATTCTGGCTGCATTGTTGGTTACCTAGAAGCAGCAACTGAGGTAGAAACAACAAGTTCAATACAGTGTGTCTGCCAAGAGTTGAGAGAGTTGGTAGGTTTGAGAGGAGAATTATGCAGTGGGATAAATGTGTTCAGAAGAGGCTTGCCGTGTTGAAGGCTTATTGGCGCTCCAGCTGATAGCACTGGGAATGTAAAAAAAAAATCACAATTTACACATTATTTTTTTTTCATGATACTAAAATGGATATTGTGCCACTTACTGACAGAAAATACCAGCAGAGGAAAACATATTTGAGGAAATAGTCTTTTCCGTCATGTTTTCTAGAATAATGATATTCTTATTCCAGTAGATTTTTCAGCTGTATAGTTGAATAAGTCTGGAACTCATAGTCTGAAGCCAGGGAATTAATTCAAGATGTCTGACCATATAAGGTCAAGTATAACATAAAATTAAGGTCAAATAGAGTTAAGAGATGAATGATGCAATGTGTACAGGGAAGGGATGAGGCAAGGAACCTCGGGTGCTCCAATATTTAGAAACTGAAAGAAAGCAGGTAAGAAAATCCTGGGAATAAACAGCCACTGGAGTAGAAGGAGATCCAGTATCAGTGGGCCCTGAAGAGTAAGTATCTCAGACCCTAGTGTCACCACTTCTGATTTAAGAAAAGGCTTTGTTCAAGCTGAGGGCTGGCAGGCCAGAGTCTCAGCAAAAAGACAGAATTTTCTCTTACAAAATTCTCATTCTCTAAGCATTTACTTGAGGAGGTCTGCACTTTTCATTCATTTCAGTGATTCAGCTCATCCAGAAACATGCACAAAAACAAGACCAGAAAATATTTTGAGCACTCTGCAACCTAATTAGGATTAAGTCGTCCAAAGCAACAATAACGTTGATCATGGAACCGAAGCTTGGGTAAGAAAAAAAAAACTTAACAACTATTATCAAAAGGATAAAAGTTAAGTGTGGAATGTGGAAAAAAGGAAGCTCTTGAAAACTGTAGGTGATAATGGAAAATTAGTAGATCCACTATGAGAAACTACAGAAGTTCATAAAAAATGATAGAGAGAACTTCCATGTGATCTCTTAATCTCATCTTTATGTAAATAGCTAAAGAAGTGGAAGCAATATGTTGAAGAAATATAAGTTCTCTTTTCTTCATTTTAGCATTATTCATGCACACAAAACAATATGGAGCCAATTTAACACCCATTGGTAGATGAAGACTATGTGGTGTATATAGAAAATAGAACACATTCAAATACAAAAATGGAAGAAATCCTGACACTTGCATGAATATAGATAAATCTGACTCATGTCAGGTAAGTCCAATGGAGAAAATATCTCTAACATATGTAGAAGCTAAAATTGTGTATTCATAGACATTATTACTACAATGAAACTTTAGTAGCACAAGGCTTGGGGTGCTAGAGAATCTCTGGTAAAGATGCAAAGTTGGATCTAGAACACTTTCAGAACTAATATTCAACATGATAATTACAGTTAGTAATGACTTATTGCACAACTGAAAATTTGAGAATAGATTCTGTTGTTTGTTAGATTCTTACCAAAAACATGTTAGGGATGTAAGGAAATGTATTTGTTGATTTAACCATTTTATAATGCATCATATTTCAAAAGATAACTTTGAGCAAGTATAGATACATGTACTTTGTTTTTCATTTAAAATGTGATAAATATTATGGAAGATTACCAAAAAAATCTTGGGGATGAGTAGATGTTAAATGTCATATGCATTATGACCAGAACTGATGATGGAAAGGACTGGTGGTGAGGCATAGTTAATTCAGATTTTCAGTGAGTGAAGACAGAGCAGGATGGCACCAGGAATGAGAGTTGGCCTACAGGTTCTAGCATTATCACTTCAAAGTACTGTGAATCTTCTGAAAGAGCAAATAACAGTCATAGCTTGGAAGGGCAAGGTAGAGTAATGATAGATTCACTATCATGTCAAAACCATGAGGGTCATGGAATGCCAACGTAGGTAACACAGCTATGTTCCAAGCTGAGCACATACATAGCACAGCTGCAGGAGAGTGAGACCTCTGGGATATTTTCTAGAAATTTGTGAGTTTTAGGGATACTGTGTCATATTCAAGAACAATGGTCAGAAGTGAAATCATCTGAGCACCTTCGCAGCTAGGAGAGACTCCTCCCTCCATCATTTACACAGTGTCTCAAGTCCTGTTAGTCAAATTATAGTATAGATAGTCTATCTAGATTCAGAAGTAAACTTTATGCAAAAGACAGCATTTTGGAGACCTTATAAGATCTGAGTGAAGCCGGGCAGTGGTGGTGCACGCCTTTAATCCCTACATTCAGAAGGCAGAGCCAGGTAAGTCTCTGTGAGTTTGAGCCTAGCCTGGTCTACAGAATGAGATGCAGGACAGGCACCAAAGCTACCCAGAGAAACCCTGTCTCAAAAACAAAAACAAAAACAAAAACAAAAAGGTACCAAACAAAAAAGATCTGGGAGAAAAAGCTACTGAGAAAATGAATTGAAGGAGAGCAATATCTAGCCAGTCATTACACTTGGGCTGAAAGGGGTATGGATTCGGTCACCACAGACTGACAATTGAAATTATGCCTGTACTAAGCATGAGCAGATTTTTTTGTCCTTTCCCTAGTTATTCAGCCTAATAATTATTTGATGTAATTTTCACATTCTGTGATTATTAATATTGCCTGTCAACTTGACAGGACCTAGAATCACCTGGGAGACAAACCTCTGGGCATATCTTTGAGGAAAGTTCTAGAATGGATTAAGTGAGGTGAGAAGACTCATGTTAAAAGTGAACGGCACCATTTCAGGAATTGGGTTTCTAGACTGAGAAAAAAGAAACTTAGTTGTGCACCAGCTTTCAACATTGCTTCCTCAGGAGAGATACAGTGTGATCAGCCAATTCACCTTCCTATTGCCTCAACTACCCCGACAAAGAAACCCTTCAGTTCCTATTGTCAGGTATTTTTCCACAATAAAAGGAGAAATGCACAATCCATTAGCTACTTTAAAAAAAATAACTGTAAACATTTTAAAATTCTAAATTACCATGCAAAAGATAAGGATAATGCATCACTGTGGCCAGTGTCAGTATCTCCAGAACTGTTAAAGTATTTATGCCTGGTCTGTCACTGGGGATATGATGATGGGAACTGTCAAATCAAGAGAACTGGGGTTTTGTGGAAAGATGGGGGAAGAACAGTTAATGCAGACTGACAAACTAGACTATAAGGCAAGAGCACATTTTTTCTGGGAACTATAAAAATGTTAGAAAGGTGTTGTTCTGTAGATAATTCAGAAAAATTAATCTTAGAAATTATCTAGAAATTAACTAAAAAAAGACAGCATTGAAGAAAATGGGGAAGTGAGTAGGACCAATATAGTTTACATATTGCAGAGATTTTGGATACAGAAGAACACAAAACAGTTTAGATATTTCCTTCCTAATCACGATGTTTTTTATGATTCCAGTCTCTTGATATTTTCTAGATAACACTTTCCTATGGCTGCATGTTTTCCTTTGTACTTCCAAACAGCAGTTCAGTAAATGGAGTCACATTGCATAAATTGAGACAAGAATTCAATTTGCCCCAAAACTTTGTTTCAACAGAAAGGGTAGAAGCATTATATTATTCTCCATATAATTAGATAATTGAATAAAAATGTCTTTACAGAACCAATCTTAGCAAACTGTGAGAAGGAAAGAAATAGGAAAAAATACACCATGTCAACAATGAGAGATAGAGATGAATCATACAGTTGAATTGACATTTCCAGTGATGGAAAGATGGCTTTGGTGGAAAAGCACTTGCTCTGCAAGCCTAAGCATCTGAATTCTGGTCCCCAGTACTCACATAGACTCCATAGATAGTATCACCCACATGTAATTTCAAGACTAGGAATACAGAGAAAGATCAGCAAGTCTCACTGAATGATGAGCTCCAGGCTCACTGAGAGGCCAGGTACCCTAAAAAAATTAGGTGAAAACCCACTGAGGAAGACATTTTAAAGACTACCTTGGCCTCTACACACACACATGTATACATGTACACATACAGGAACTCACATGCATCCATAGTTGAACTATCTAGATTTAAAGTCAACTGAAAAATTAAAACTTTGCAAAAGAAAATAAAGTGCTATTATTTTCTGTATAAAAATACTGTATTAAAATTACTGTATTAAATATTAATATAGAAGATCTGCTGTAGTTCTTCTTGCTCAGACTGAAAAATGCTAGTTGTTTAACTCTAAATCCTTAAGAAAAAATGTTATATCATGCTGATTCTAGTTGAAAACATTTTAATTACAATTTTATTTTCCTTTTAAAAATGAGAAATGGATGGATCCACATAGTTAACATTTCAGCATTTTTCAAAAGTCTGAGTTGAAACTTTCATGCCAGTTTCAATGTAAGACTTTGATATGAGCCCTTGTAAACTATTTTAAATTACATTATACTAAGATACTGTATAGAGAGTAAATACTTCCATCTCAATAAAGAAGAACGAGGACATTAAAAAGAGGTATGGGGTCAAAGGAAGACTGAAATCTGTCAAGGCACACATGACATACTATCTAGATCTCACATTCTAAGTATGTCGTGGGATATATGTGCTCCAAAAAAAACTGAGCAGCCAGTACTTTTGTTTTGACATTTATAGTCACAAAGGACCAGAATTCAAGGTCAATACCACCTTGGTTTCTTCTTACTCTATGATTAAAGTATTTGGTATCTTCAATAATGGAGTCTTACCATAGAATTCTGGCAGGCAGTAAGAATAATGCATATCCCATTTGGTTTTGAGCGGGGGAGGGTGTCTCTGGGATAGGCTGGACCAGCAACTCAAAGGGGGAAATGCAAATGACTAAAAGACAATTTAAAAAGTGTTAACATTGTTAGCCATCAGGAAAAGCCCAAATGAAAGATATTTGGAAGTATCATTTTACCCTAGCCAGAACGGTTAAAATCAGGAAAACAAATGCCAGTAACAAAAATCAATTCAAAATAGATCAATGACCTTAATCTAAAACCTGACATACTAAAAATACTGTGGAGAAATATAGGGAATGTATTTAGAGTTATAGAAATAGGCAAAACACTTCTCAAGAGAATTCTAATAGCACAGGAAATAATCTCCCAAATGAGCAAATGAGACCTCATGAAATTAAAATGTTTCTGCACAGCAAGGGAAAGTATCATCAGAGTGAACAAACAGAAGGGTAGAAAATTTTTTATAGAAATACCTTAGACAGGGTGCTGATATTCAGATTACACAATGAACTGTGAATGTAGACATCAACAACCAAAGGCTGCCAGTCAATAAATGGGCTAATGAAGTGAGCAGATAGTGCTTAAAGAGAATGCACAAATGACCAGTAAGTACTTTTTTGAAATGTTCAAAATATTTGGCTATCAGGGAAATGCAAATTAAAACCACTCTGTGATTCTCTCTTACCCTAGTCAGAATGGCTAGAATGTTGAGACAATGAGGATAACCTTCTAACCATGATTCAAGTGCACTGGAGTGGCATTTCTCAATGTGTATGGTGAGTTTGCAGCAGAGAAAATGGAAAATGTACATTCTTTAGTGCACTCATTAGAGCTCCAGAGCCTTGAGCTTTACAAGTTATTTGTATGTCTATGTCGGAACAGAAAGAATGCAATTTATGTACTCTTACCTTCTTGTTGAAGAATGATAACCCTCATATCAGTATATGTATTCATAAGTACCCTTTCATAAGCATATATGAATATTCAAATACAGTATGATTTCTCCCTGACTGTAGTGCATCAGTGAATTACAAAATTTACATCAATGCAAATCTCAGTGAATTACAAAAATTACATCAGTGCAAAGCTCAGTGAATTATGGAATTCACATAGGTGAGGACCAGTCCAATACAATCAGATTAAGTTAAAGAATGAGCAAGAATATTTTCCTCTGTACAGACTCACAGGCTGACAGTGTTGTTTAGAAGTTCCGTTAATTTCACATCCATGTACCTTCTTCCTAATCCTTCCCAATATCCCCAGAAAAAGACACAGTTTCAGATTGATTTGTAAGTACATTCCCTTTCTGTTCTTTTGAGCTTCCATCACAGATATCTAAATATATATGTATTTGACTTAAACATAGATGTTACAATGTTTTATTTTCCTTTGTCAACACAGAGTTAAAATTTCTGAGAAAGTAGTGCCTTTTTCAATTTTATAAGCGATTGTTTAGCATTCCATTTTATGATTCTTCATTTTCTGATAAGATTTAGTTATGAATATGGTCATACTTCAAGTGAAAATTAATTCTGGTTTGGTAGAAAATGATCATTATCAACACCATCACTCTTCAGAAATATGTAAGCAAAAGCCTAGTTGTAAAGTCATTAGGATGACTCCACAGGGAAGCTGTGTGTAGTACTCATTTGTCCAGCCAGTCCATTTAGGTCCCACCGAGTGTCTTCCAGTTCTGTTTGCTCACAATTAGAAGCTGCTTTCTAACAACCTCTAAGAAGCAGTCCAAGGATTAACATCATCTGTCTCTCCCATCTTTCTTTTTTCTTCAGCTTTGCTACATTTTGATGACACTTGTCCTTATAATGTAGGGTCCTATTCCATTGCATCAGGCTCCCCAGCACTGATATGAAAGACATGGATCATCACAATTGTCTTGTATTTTCTGTAAACATCTACAGAACTGTTGAGAATTATATCCTAGAATCAAAGTGATGATGCATAAAATATGACTAGGCTAAAGCGTTAAGGGAGAAGCAAACAGCATACAGTGGTGTATGTGCTTTGAAGAGTATTCAAAGATGGCATTCATGAGTGAATATCCATTTACAACAATCTGCTAAAGGATAAGAATTTTACTGTGACACCCAGATGTAGAGGGTTTGTTCCAGAAAGCAAGAAGGGTATGACAACTCAGGCAGAACAATTAGCACCATGTCTTGCCAGGAGTCACAGGAAAGCAATGCTGGTTTATGAAAGCTTTTTGTCTTTTGTCCCTTTATTTTTGGAGGAGTCTCTGACACACTGAAAGGTGCCACCCTTAGTTAGCTTGGTTCTTTCTCCTTCGGGTAATCTTTTGTTGAAATGTCTCCGCAAACACAGAAGTGTGCCTGGCCAATCTCCTCGGTGATAATAACCGCAGTCAAGCTGACACTGCGGAACAATCATTATACGGCTATTTTTGAGGCCCTCTGTGCAACAGAGGCTTTTCCAGAATTCTTCAACTATTACATGTGGGGAGTACAGGAGGTGCTTTACGTGTGTGTAGTTAAAGACTGGTCTAGTGGAGGACATACTTAATGAGGCAGAGAGGCTGTGACTCTCACACCCAACAGCTGGAAATTGTTATATAAGCAAATTAAAACAAGTGAATCAAAGATAACCTGTTGCTGATGTGACAGCTTGACAAAATGCATGAGGAAACAAAGACAAGGGCACAGGAACTACACAGGAGCGTTTCAGTCAAGAGACTCACGCAAATCGTGAAGAGTACCGGAGAAAATATAATTAGACTAAGTAAGAATGAGAGTTTCCCTTGACATGAAGTTTGAAATTGGCCAAATTTCCTCATAAAGGAAGAAAACACAGAATCTTTTATGCGAGGCTGGGTCCTTAAGGCAGGTGGCAGAGACCTAAAATTGCAGCACACTGTGCATGAGAGGTCCTGGAAAGAAGCTATCTGCAGAGGCTGATTAACTAATTAGAACATCAATGACACAGAGAGGCTTTGATGTTTCAAGACCAGAGTTATCCTGGAACGCCCGTAGCCTTGTCAGTGGACATTTATTCCTCTTTACATGACCTAGCATCTTTGTGACCATTGAATAAATTCTTTAGAATGTAGAACCAGATCCCTAGTTTCCACCAATGTAAAGGCTCAAGGGCGTTGTCAGACAGCATCTGGATCTGCATGCGTTTTCTCGGCTTTGCTGCACACAACCAGCCCGATGTACCTGATAGTGTATTTAGAAAGAGTTGTCTTATGGTTTCATTTGTTCTGTTGCTGTAAAAAGTTCATAAAACTGATAGGTCGTTAGAACATGCTGTTTGGGGAAACCTATATCTGTGGCCTTGGACCATGTGCATTCATATTTGGTTTCAGAATGAGGCATCTTCTATTATTTTGTGGCCTAAGAGCTATTTCTTTCATTGACAACACCAACTTGACTTGCCTCTTGAAACAAGGGAGTGTCATTCACTGATTTCAGGGTCATCCTCTTTTTTTGAAACAAGTACTCTTGAGATCTAATTTCTATACCTCCTACAATAAAAATGAATAATTTGTGCTTAGAAAGAGGGAGAAGCTCCTCTCTCTCTCTCTCTCTCTCTCTCTCTCTCTCTCTCTCTCTCTCTCTCTCTCTCTCTCTCTCTCTCTCCCTCTCTCTCTCTGTCCCTCTCTCAGTCTCTCTTTGTCTCTCTCTTGGTCTCTTTCTATGTCTCTCTCTCCCTCTCTCTTTCTCCTTTTGAATTTGAATATCTTATGTTAACATCTTGCAGAGATAATTAAACAATTAGCTTGATGTCCACTTGCTGTTCATAAGGTTACATTTCATTTTTACAGAATTTTGAGGATGTCCGCATCCAGTCTCTATGGAAACCCTGTCTTACTAATGAGGGACCACTGAGCTAGAGTCAGGTCTTGAAACAAGTTTATTCTTTTCTCTGTATCTCTGAATAAAAACACTATGATATCTTGAAAATCATTCTATTTTTTTCTGCTTCTGAACATATCAACAAAAAGACACTAGAAATATTCCTTTGAAGATCTTATTGTTGTGACTCCATTCATAAGCAGTCAGCTCATGTTGTCTGCTAATCAGTACAACACACTGTTAAATAAGTTTATCCAAATAGACACAGAGCCTTATGAAACGTACGTCCTTAATGAGGCACAACAGTTTAGAAAGCCCTGTAAATTTAAAAGAAAATGCAAGATGCTGTGGCATTCAGCCCCTCCCTTTCCGTATTCCAACAATGTCTGCATTATGTAACAAGTTTGTTGAGAAACATCCAGAGAAGAATTCTCTTTCTAACATAAGATAATTTCTACAACTTGATTGCTGTGTACAGAAAACATAAATGCAATGAGCAATATGGAGAAATTGCTTCCTTACCAAAGCATTCCAAGAACATTTTCAGACAGTAAGAAGTTGATAACGATGAATATCCATTTAGATGCTAGTATCCTGTGAATCTTATTTAAAATTGTGTGCAGCCCATGCCTGAGGGTTGGGGAATGATCTATTTCATCCTCCCAAGCTCTTCAGTGAGCGTTAAGACAAGCAGATGATTTGCACATACTACCTTGTGCAGCACTATCAGACCATGGTTATCATCTTACTGGTTTTCTTTCTTTGGGAAATGTCAGACCCAAGAGTGAAGGATTCTAGACAAGGACACCAATGCTATCACATATGCAGGAAACCTTTTCCCGCCTCTCTCTCTCCCTTAAAGAGCTAACCTGCAAGTTCTGTAGGAAAAGCAAGCAGCTGTGAAGGTGACAGACTCACAGCATCTGTCCCTTCAGTTTCAGATGATTCCTGGGCCAGGAGTGAGGTTGGGTAAATGTGTTCTGGCTTCTGGGAAACATTTCAGATATAATGTACACAGCCATCCATGAAGTATTGCAGGTCATTGCAACACACATTGTATTTTACATTCTGGCTTAGGTAAACATTTCACCCTTCCCGTCATTATAGGTTTACAGACCAAAGTGGCTGAACCATGAATTATAATGGCTTTTGAAATGCATTGATGGGTAGCTAGTATATCGTGTGTGTGTGTGTGTGTGTGTGTGTGTGTGTGTGTGTGTGTGTGTGTTAACTAAGAAAAAATTGCTTGTCTGAAGCCTCCAAGAAATCTCAGGGAAATATGTTGTTCTAGAAGAATTTTCTGTTTATTAATAAAAGGACATAATTTTGAAAATACAAAATTGTTTTTGTCATGTTATTTCTATTATTTTCCTGTGTATATCACAGTGGGAAAATCTAAAACACTAGATTTGTGCTATGGTTAAGCCAGACATGCTGAAAGAAATGCATGAAAAGTGTTTTAAAGTAGACTAGATACTTATATATGTCACATGATTTGTATACTCATTTTCATAAAAGTCTCTTTACTCATTTCAAATTTAAGATTTCAACTCTCAGTCTGATGTAATCTGTATATCTGAGTTTAGGAGGAAAAGGACATGAGTTCATTTTTTTCTTCAGCAACAATCTGTTATTTATATCATGTCCCAGTCTTGAAGATACGAAAGCTAAAGAGAGGTTAAACCATTCATAATACCCTTTGTAGAACTCACTGTTTCTGGATCTGTGAGGAGCAAATGCTTGTTATTTAAGGTCACCCAGTATATGGCATTTTGTTAAAGAATCCCAAAAAGACAAGAAAAATTATGTGACTGAAATATAGTGAGAAGTAAATAGGTCTAAATCTGCTCCATTTATATGAAATTATAGGTACGGATTATACATGTGCTGTATTTATACAGCACGAGAGGTTTAGAGTATGCCCTATCCAGGGAATGGGTTTTCTAGTGAGATTCTTATCATTGCAGGTTTTATCTGGGAAAGTACAAAAGATTTTATGCAGATGTAAACTTAAGGATGCTTCCAACTGACTCTAGGTTTAGGGGCTCCTTGTTATCATAACTTTCCTGATCTTTCTAATCTGCTTCAAACATAAAGAATAATAACAAAGGAATTGTGTTTATCTTCAATTTGGCCAAAGAAAGGAGAATCTGTATTTCTCTATTTTTGATCAGTGGCATTACAGTACTGATCCAGAGATGACTTGGAAGGATGATTATTCCTACCATCTTCTTGTCATTTTTTTTTTTTGTGTGAATCATATATCTTTTCACCTTCAAGTTTCACAATTGTCTTGAGTGTGTAAAACAGTATCATCCCCTGATTGTAGGAGATCTTTATTTTTGTTTGGACAAAAGAATCTCCTGTGGTCTACATCAACTCATGTTATCAAAAACTGACCAGACCATTTACAGAGAAGGTTACTGACCATGAACATGATATTTGTGACAGAGGATTTTGCCATCTTGGCATTCATATGTCTCTGGCATGTGAGGCACCCACTGTATGTATCAGAAATGATGTTCTCAACCATGGACCATGTCATATACTCTTTATCCAGTGTATTAACAACAGTGAGTGACTTTCCAAGTCCCCTGCATGGGAACATGAGGAAGAAGTCTTTGCCAATGAATATCTAATCAGTCTTTCTTTTCTGATGGACTGGAGAATTGGTGGAGACCAGAGAAGGCTTCTGAATTTACAACCAGTATGTTAGACAGAATCAAGAAATTTGCTAGAAGTTGTGGGAAATTGCCAATGAAGACTTCCTGGAGTTACAAAGCAGCATATTGGACAAGATCAAGAATTTCCCACAGTGTTTGGAGAAGGTCCTTTGTCCATAAGTAAAATTTCTGATAAATCCTTCATAGTCTTATCCCCCATCTGAACCAAATGATGAGGGCTGCTTAGAATTTTCCACTGCCAAGCTTCAGACAGGCAGAGTTGATGATTTGGTCCTCTTAACCAGCCTTTGGCTATTAATCTTTGATTAAAGCACCCTGAAGGACTTCCTGAGCATACTGGGATAAGGAAGAGCCCTTGAGGATATGAAGCTAAGGCTGCCTGAATGAGTAATCTAACTGTGCTTTAGGCCTACTTGTAGGCTTGTGTATTTCAGAGAGACGCTGGCCCATTTCTTTTTGTTGAGCCTTGTAATGAATGATTTCAAAGTGGACTTGTATAGTTTTTATTCAGGTCATGATTTCAAGGTCATGTTTGAGAAGAATTTTGCACTATTCATTGCCTTCTTTTCTTTTTAAATGATGGCATGGGCACAAACCATTTGAGAAAGTTTACTTGTCCTTAGATGAACAGTACAAGAGCAAACTATGCAGCTCTTTCATGTTGATGTAGTATTGCCTGGCAAATAACTGGATTCAATGATCTCTGTGAGGCTGCTGGTAGTGGTTTATGACCCAATACCCAGGCGCCAGCCAATATGTAACTATTATTGTTAGTGACTTATGTGGCCTAGGGGCTACAAAGACTGGGTCCTGAATGTCTGACCTAGTACTACAGGTTAGTGCTATGTTTCTGTTTTTTGTTTTTATTTTTCTAGGCAGGAATGTTAATATAAGGTAGAATATGGACTCTAACAATAATAAAGTGGAGGATAGGACTTGATAATGTTTGAGACTAAGTATTGTGACTTCTGAAAGGAGACTCTGATATCAAGAAATTTGGTTAACAGAAGCCAAGTGAAAAGCTTGGAGTTTAATATGTCTAACACCTGCCTGCTGAACATATACAGTGAGTTCTTGGTCCAACCTTAGTATGGAGGCTTCTTCATCACCATTGAAACCAAAGTCTGGAGATTAGGGAACCTTCTCTTTCTTAGCTACTAGATCTAAAATTTGTGACAGGTAGTGAGTGTCTACCTAATGTCTATCACTGTCTATCTGTCAATGAGTATGGGTCCAACATTTTAGTGAGGACTCCAAAAGCAATGTTCCTTCTTCCATGTGCACTTAAGTGTTTTCTTGGGTCTAGTAAGGCCAGATTAAAAAGAGTAGTTTGGTACTTTTTGAGTATTTGTGGGGCGCTTTTATGAAGAACCAAAGATGGACACTCCTCTTTTATTCCCCATAAAACCTTACAAAAGGTTAACGATGAGCCCAAGCTGAGCTATCCAGGTAGAACAATACCCTAGCATTCCCAGTTACTGTTTATTGACTGGAGTACCTATATCTTTGATGAGAGAGAGAGAGAGAGAGAGAGAGAGAGAGAGAGAGAGAGAGAGAGAGAGAGAGAAAGAAACAGGAAGTGTCATAGCATGGTAGTTAACACTCAACTCAAGAACTTTACCTTTTGAGAAGATATGTGTGCCCTGTGAGGTGACTCTGTAACCACAGGAAGCCAATCTGCAACACTCAAACAATATTTGGGTTAGGAGTTTCCTGATCTGAGTGACAGATAAGCAGATCATCTATACACAAAAGCAGGAAGCCACTGGGAAGGAGTTGTCATGGTAGAAGACTGAGCAAATGAGTGGGACAGCTGTCAAATGCTTTTTGTTGTTGTTTTTCATCTACTGATATTTTCATGTGATTTTGAAACTCCTCTTTGCCAATTGGTATTAGAAATTATATTAACTTTTTTTCAAAAAGCTAATCAACTTTGCTTCTCGGGTGCATAGCATACTCTTCTGTATTATTTTTATATTTATAAAATTTATGATGGAAATCTGGGAGAGAAACAGGACACACAGTAGCAACAATGAGCCCGGAGTGAAGGAGGCTTTGCTGGAGCAGGAGGCACTGATTCAGGGTGTATGGTAGAGCTGCACCACTGTAACCAGGTGAAAATAGCATGAGAAGGTCTCTGTTGAGGAGCAGAAAAGGTTTTGGAATCTGTGCTTCTTAATGTCTCCCTGAGACAGAAGAACTATTGTAAATAGTATTAATTGTTCAAATTGTGAATAAAACAAGCTCTTCTGTTTGCTCCATCAAAAAAGAAAGGAAGGAAGGAAGGAAGGAAGGAAGGAAGGAAGGAAGGAAGGAAGGAAGGAAGGAAGGGAGAGAGAGAGAGAGAGAGAGAGAGAGAGAGAGAGAGAGAGAGAGAGAGAGAGAAAGAAAGCTGGGACAGGACAATCCAAGCTAATTTCTGCTGACCTTTGAGTCAAGTCTCACAAGAAAGCAATAACAGTATTAGCAAGATACAGAAGAAAGTATCTTTTTAGACTAGTGCTATGAACCAGGAATTCCCAGTGGGAATTTGTCCTAACAGGGTGCAGCATTTTGTTACAAAACAGGACACAGGGACTTAAGATCTTTCAAAAGCCATTATGTTCTGGTGCTTATTGTTTGTTTTGTTTGCTTATAAGTGTGAGAAGGAGAGTCACAGATATAGATTAAACCAATGAGTAAAAACTTGCAGATGAGAAGTTGTGTTCCCCCTGGTTTTCAACCTTGAGGGGCTATTGGAATAACCTACTAAAGAATTTGGGGTTCTACTGGATGGAGGTAGCAGTTATTTTTAATCTCAGGACTTGAGAAGCAAAGACAGGTGGATATCTGTGAATTTGAGGCCACAGAGTGAGTTCCAGGACAGCAAGGAATACACAGAGAAACCCTGTCTCAAAAGAAAGAGAGAGAGAGAGAGAGAGAGAGAGAGAGAGAGAGAGAGAGAGAGAGAGAGAGAGAGAGAGGAAGGAAGGAAGGAAGGAAGGAAGAAAGAAAGAAAGAAAGAAAGAAAGAAAGAAAGAAAGAAAGAAAGAAAGAAAGAAAGAAAGAAAGAAAGAAAGGGAAAAAAGACAGAAGAAGTTGGGGTTCTTTTTTTTTTTTTTTGGTTTTTCGAGACAGGGTTTCTCTGTGTAGCTTTGCGTCTTTCCTGGAACTCACTTTGGAGACCAGGCTGGCCTCGAACTCACAGAGATCCGCCTGGCTCTGCCTCCCGAGTGCTGGGATTAAAGGCGTGCGCCACCACCGGCCGGCTAAGTTGGGGTTCTTAAGAAATTTTTTTTACAGAAGTTGCAACAGTGACTATCCAGGGAAACAGATTTTGTAGACCTTATGGTGAACTGTAGAGGCCCACAAAAGGTTCCTTGGGAGATCTGAGCTTGCTTTATCCAGCAGAGCTGCATTAGAGGATTGCTTGACCATGTGCATGGTTACCAGGTATTCTGAAGGGTCTGCACTTGGCTGTACTAGAGGGGAGGTCTTTTGCTCCACCCCCTTGGCATTCCCTTAGAAAGCCCTTTAGAAGAGATAGAAGGGGATGGTGGGTTTTGATTCAGACTTTCCGGAGACTATCCTGTGTTTCTATTTCTATCTATTCTATATTTCTATCTAAATATTTCTCACTTCTCCCTACTCAAGAGTACCCTGGGAAAAAAGTGGCAGTGGGTCTCCCACAGTAAACCTGATGGCAAATAAAGTGCTCTACACTAGTGGGTACCTGGATATGCGTGGTCATGGGGAGCTAGCAGAAGTTTTGAGCCAATAGTTTGGACAGAGTTTAGTTTTGGAAAGATGTCTTTCCCTAGCTCCAGAGCAGGCCATCTACAAAGCAGTAGACATTAATATGTAAAGATGTATTTTCTAAGAGTTATACCAGATGGGGTGTGGTGACACGGTTGATATTACCTGTTAATTCTAATGAGGAGGATAGAAAATTGAAAGATGGGTTTGGGGAAGTTAAAACAAAATAAATGATCACATGTTGATTAAGAAATTAATTCTAGTCCCTATCACACCAGGACGCACCAAAGTTTTTCTATATATCTGGAAAATATAGTATTCTCTACAGCTTCCAGGCCATACTTAACTAGCTGGATGAAGCTCTCCTTTAATAAAAAAAAAGTGTGATCATCATTTCCCCACTGGTCATAGTGTCCCTGGACCTTTGGATATTGAGATGATTTATCTTTAGAGAAGGAGGAGCCATCACACTTCTGATTGCCTTTGTATTTTCAAAATTGACATAGAAGAGATGATGGGCATTGATTTATCTTGGCTGCTTGCAATGGTTGAAGCTTGTTGCAGACATTTCTGTGGTAGGTAAGAGGACAATGATTGACTTTGGTCTCTCTGTAAGGGATAGAGAGCTCATATAGTGAAAATTAGATTCTGTCATATGAAGAAGTACCTGAATATTCCCTGGTATGAATATGGAACCAGCTATGGAAGCTGCCATGAATGAAATCTATCACATGCCACATTTTGGTTACATCCCTTTTCTCTTGGCTTCAGTGCTTCCTCCGGATTATTGAATAACTCAGAGGCTATATCTAGCAAAGTGGGAAATTTTTGCATTATATCTACAGAGATATTGTGGATGAAATCATCTATAAGAATAGCAAGATTTGGGACTGTATGGATGTAGGTTGACATGTTTATGTATATCCTCAGACAGTCTTGAGTGTAACAGGGCTATATTTTCAGTGAGACCTTGTACCAGGGTTTTCCTTTTGGGCCATCAACAGGCTCCCAAACCATGACATGGAGACTTCTTATTAGTTTTGAATGCTTAGCATAGCTTAGGCTCATTTTTTTTAATCTTAAATTAACCTATTTCTCTTTATCTACCTTTTGCCTTGGAGATTTTTACTTTTCTTTCTTTCTTTCTGTGTATCTTCTTTCACTGCTTCTCATGTTTGGCTGGCAGCTGCCTGGTTTCTGGCCCTGGGTGTGTCCCTTTCTTTCTCCTAATTCTATTCTTTCTTTCCTGTCTTCTTTTACTCTCTCTCCCAAGCCTATATTTCTCCTAACATGTATTCTTTCTGCCTACAAGCCCTGCCTATCTCTTCTCTACCAAACTATTTGTCACTCAGCTTTTTATTAAACCAATCAGGTATCTTAGGAAGGCATGGTGAAACAAATGAAACCCATCTTTTTGTAATTAAACAAAGGTAGCATGAACTAATGTAACACATCCTTACACAGTTAAAATAATATTTGGCAGGAAAAAAAACAAATGTAACACATCCTTGCCTAGTTAAAATAATATTCACAAGACCTAGAGTTAGCTCTCAAAGTTTGATATAATGAAAAGTTTTTATTACTCTTTTTTATACCTTCTACTAAATGCATAAAAATATCACAGAATCTCTGTCCTGATGCTTATCTCGAAATATCCATCAGAGTTTGTTTTTGAACTGCACCTTCCATGGAAGGGAGGTCTTCACATGGGTTTAAAGTATGGGTCTTATCAGTTCATCACTAATCCAAAGGTCAAAGTGTGTCTTTGTCTCATAGGTATAGTTGGTAGTTAAAATAGTATATACATTCTACCAAGACAGGTCAAAGGAGATGGTGAGAGACCTTTTAATTAATGGTAGAATGGTCTTGACTAGAAGACTTGTGCTTGATTCCAACCTGGGCAAGTTCAATCATGGGGAAACATGAAAATGTCCAATTTTCCACTATCTATCCTAGAGAATGGCAGCAGAACTTCTGTACTTTTGCCTTTTAGGAATTCTTTGAATAGACATGTGAGAATGAGAAGATGTTTTGGCCTTCTGCCAAAAAGGGAGAACTTGAAGCCACTTGGGAAAGTGATGACGGCGAATAACCAGCAGAAGGAGATGAGGCAAAAGGCCATGTGTGATGTTCTGGCCTTCTAAGAATCTGACCAAACACAAGGCAAGGTCTGGAGATTTCGGATCATTAAAAAACATTCAATATTGCAGAGTTGTGACCATATAGCAAGGAAGTAATAGACAATGTCAATGTGGGGAATGTAATTTTCTAGTACAGAATATCATCTACAGGTAATCACTCAACTAGTGCATCCCTTCAAGAAGGTCTATGGTTCTCTCATAGTGGACATTGTGCTCCTAGTATGTATTAGCTCTAGTTAGCAAGTTGCCCCACCAGCACTAAGACTCCCTCAAATAATCCTCTCTCATTTCTCTGGAGTAATTGGAAAATGGAGAGGTTGTTTTTGAATTTCCTTTGGCAGATTTTGGTATTACTGCTATGTCTGCCACCATTGATCAGCACTTCTGGCAATCTACCATATTTTAAAGAAGAGAGCTCTCACTACTTTATTAGTAAAGTGTAACTCAATTATTTAATAATTCTTTTTATATCATCTCCCAATCTCACTTTAATGAATCCATATATTAGTTATCTTGGCTTAACTTCCAACTGTGGCAACAAGATGATCCATTTTCTTATTCTTGGAGTTTAAATCTCAGACATTGATCTTTCCAGGTGTCCAGAAAGGACTTATCAAATATAATAATTTCTGATCCTTTAGAGGAATCCTTATTTTCATATTGTCCGAAGTCTTCTTTTTCAAAAACTTGGAACATCAAAAGTATAACAAAGAAATGGAAGTACATAACCACAATACCCCAACTCACTTATTGTTATCATGTTTTGTTTCAATAATTTTAAGCACCTAATATTCCACATTTAGCATGGCATATATTTAATTTTCTAACCTGCCTTTTTTTCTTTTCTGAGGGGGGGTAGGATTTACATAATTCATTTTTTACTTTGAAAAAGTTATTTTCTATTTAGAATATATTCTGATTATAGTTTCCTCCCTCTACTCATCCCAGTTCCTCCTCTCCTCCCATCACCTCCTCTCCAGACCTACACTCTTTCTCTCTCTCATCAGAAAATAACATGTTCCTAAATAATGGTTCTCATCCTTCCTAATGCTGTGACCCTTTAATATAGTTCTTCATCTTGTGGTGACCCCTAGAGATGAAATTATTTTTAATGCTACTTCATAACTGTAATTTGCTACTTTCATGATCATAATGTAAATATCTATGTTTTCTGTTGTCTTAGGTGACCCCTCAAAGAGGTCATGGCCCACACATGGAGAACCACCATTAGGATCTAAGGGATTACAACTCAGCATGACAAAATAAAATATAATGAAGCAAAAAGAAAATCATATTGAAGTTGGATATAGCAACCCAAGAGGAGGAAAATAATCTCAAGAGCAGACATAACAGTTAGAGACCCACTTGATCTCACAATCATGAATCTCATAAAAACACTAAGCTGAAAACTATGATATACATTCAGAGGACCTGGTGCAGATCCATGTTGGGTCTGTGCTTGCCGCTTCAGTGTCTGTGAGCTCATATGTCCCTTGCTTAGTTGATTCAGAGGATTAGTTGAATCTGCCTCCTCTTCTGATGGATTCCCTGAGCTCCTAGGGGAGAGATTTGATGGAGATTCCCTCATCTAGACTCTCTCCACAAGATGTCTAGCTGTGAGTCTCTGCACCTGTTCCCATCTGTTGCTAGAGGAAGCATCTCTGATGATGACTGGATAAGGTACAGATCTATGAGTGTGGTAATGCTTTATTTGTGCTGAAATGTGATATTTTATTTGTATGTTAATAAATAAAGTTTACCTGTAGATCAGAGGTCACCTAGCCATAAAGAGAAGTCAGGCGGTGGTAGCCTATGCCCTTAATCTGATCACATGGCAGGTAGAGTATCTGCATGGTCAAGGACACAGCCAAGTGTGGTGACACGAGCCTTTAATCCCAATACCAACCATAGAAACCTGGAGGTCTGTATAGACAGGCAGTGATGAGGAGGTCATGTGGCTGGGCTTAGAGTCAATGAGAAGGCAGAACAGGAAGGCAATAAAAGCACAGGTCAGACAGAAGAAACTCTCTCTGTGGAAGCTACTGTGTGATGGTAAGCTAAGGATAGTCATGGCTATTCGCTCTGATATCTTCAGCTATTACCCCTGTATTTGGCTTTGTGTTTCTTATTTAATAAAACTGTTTTGAAATTGTCTACATATGAGTATAGCAGAAAATCATTAGGAGTCATTTTATTGATACTATTTTTAAAGAACATTAGTGTTTGGTTTTACTCTAGTTCTCTGGGCTATCTAGTCTGTAGTTCTTGGTTTCCCAAGCAGTGTTGGGTATCAATTCCTTCTGGTGACGTGGGCCTTAAGTTAAATCAGGCATTGGGTAACCCACATTTTCACTTTGGGTTTTAGTTTAACACCTTTCCACTTGCTACAAACTGCTATGTAGAAAGGATTTCATTTTATTATGTAATCTTTCAAATAGGCATCATAATTTACTTACCTGTACCAATATTTTAAAATATTTTTATGTTTCTAATGTTTTATTATAAATAGCAAGCAGCATAGCAAATGTATCAGCCCATAAAATACTTTGTTTTTTTTATATATTTTATTGGTAGTGTCAAAGTGATAAGGAAAGCATTATGCCAAACTAAACTTCTGTCCTCATTTCACAGTCATTCATTTTACATGTACATCTCATCAATGTGGTCTGCTTATACACAGGTACATGCACATACATTTCAAAGAAAAAATGCACAAACATTAAAGTATTAACTAAAGTATTAAGGCAGAGCATTACTCAGTTTGATTTTTATCTGTTTTTATTACCTCCGGATATGAACAAAATTAAAAAACAGAATTGGAGTGAAAACTGAGAATAGTAAGTGTGAAAAAACAGAAACAATCAGTAAAACATGGTATAAAATTAATTTATTTGCAATAACCATGCATTCCACAGGCATTCGGGGATATAACTAAAAGGAGGGCTCTTATCATGGCAGTGACACATTAGATACTCCATAAACTCAAAGACATATTTTTATTTTTGGAGACAGGGTTTTTCTGTGTAACTTTCAAGGCTGTCCTGGGACTCACTCTGTAACCCAGACTGCCCTCAAACTCACAGAGATCTGCCTTCCTCTGCCTCCTGAGTGGGATTAAAGGCATGTCCCATCACCTCCTGGCTCAAAGACATATTTTTACCTCCTAAGTCATGGTTAAATTTGGTCTTTGAAACAAGACAGCACAGGCTTGAGTCCCCTTTATACATAGCTACCATTTAGATATTAGGAAGCAGGTGGTACATGCCCCATGATAACTTTTGTATTCCTTCAGTTCTCTCATGAACTGAATTTCATGGTGATTTGTTTGATCGGTATTTCATAAGCACTCTCCCTTCACTCTCCTCACTATCTATACATCATTTTCATATACTCTAATAAAACTGTTTTATTTCCTGAAGAAGAGCTCTCAGTCTTATAGACAAACCACTAAAGATTTAAGCCATTTTTCACTAATATCCCTACTCAATTCTTAGATTATTCCCCAAAGTAAATCAATTTGTCTTTCACATTTGAAATTTTAAAATTAAATGTTTTGAAGATGACTGAACATCACTGAATGTATACTGAGATATTTCAGCTTATTAAATCAGCTTTCTGTCTTTATCTAACTTATCTGCCTATTTTTAAAGCACTGTACTTAGAGTCAAGTGTGGCCTTGAAAGCTATGCAGAATATAATCATAAGATAAAGACTGTGTTTCTGATGAAGGATCTCTCTGGATACTGATGTTCACATACAAGAATCTTTTCAGAATCTCCCTTTTTCAGAACTGTTGTAGACATCAAAACACATGAGATTTGTATCATTCTGATCAATGACTATGGAAACAAAACTATCATAGCAAAAGAGAAAAGAAAAATTAATCCTTGCAGGCATTTTTGATATAGTGTCTTGAATATTAAGAATCTTATCATTCTGGTATAGTGCATTACATTATTTTCTCATCATTGTAGTAAAAATGCATGACAACAAAAGCTTAAATTGGAGCATGCAGTGGCTCAGTCCATGGTGTCCAGCATGTATTGTATTGTGTCAAATAGAAAACGGAGACTGACCAAGAACCATGGGTAGCTATGAACCTTCAGAAACACATTCTAGTGACCAGACAGGCCATCCCCAAAAGGTTCTTTAGCCTTCCCCACAGTACTACAAACTGGGAATCAATACCTCACAACAGGAGCCTGTGGAAGACATTGCACATTTAAACCATGGCCCATATTCTAAAAAAGAACATACATCTTTCAATACATTTAAAATTTTATGTTAACTCAAATACTTGTCCATTGCTATGCCATATTTGAAATCTATTCATGCTGGGGTTTTTTTAAGTTCTGCATTATTAGCTATAATTTGTATGTAAATTGACAATAATTCCCTTTGTGTTGCACTGGAACATCATTATATGCAATTATTTTCAGTTAAAATGATAATAATAAGTTATCCATCTGAATGTTCTGCACTAACATCACATTTAAAAATACTTTATTAATTTGATCATCTAGTTTGGGATGGTGTACTGTGAAGTTGTGACTCCTAGAAATGGCAGGAAAATTTTATCTGTGAGTGTCTCAAAAATATGGCTGTTTAAACAATATCAGAACAAGGGCAACACCAATAGACATGCTAATATGGAAGGAAGAAATCCCATGGGATCCCAACCCTAGAAAAAGAACTACAGGCAGCTAAGGAATATGGGCAGCAGGAGAAACAGGCTTCCTTAGGGGATGATCCCCTAACTGGTTATACAATTCAAAGTGGTCAGTCTTGAAATCAAATACGTACAAATATCACTAAATAGGGTGGGCAAGTTGTATGTGTATATATACGTGTGTGTGTGTGTGTGTGTGTGTGTGTGTGTGTGTGTGTGTAACAGTAAAATAAGGAAAAAGAGGCCATAAGTTAAAGAGAGAGCAAAATAGGGCATGAAAAGGATTAGAGGTAAGGAAAGGGGAGAGGGAAAGAATGTAATTATACTTTAATTTTAGAAAAAAATTAAAGTAAATGTAAGCCTTAGAAGAAAATGACATTAAACCTTCAATAAGAGTTCATAATTTATTTTTAAATATTTATCAGTAATAAGATTTTGTTCTAATTGGCTTTCTTTACCCTCCCAGCTCTATATAGTCTTTTCTAAGCTCAGAGTCCATTTAGTGCTGCCTGTGTGTGGGTGGGTATAGGACCCTGGATCATGGAGAATCTCTCAAGGGCTGCATATATGCAATAGAGAATGTTGCTAGATTCACTCATGTATTATTTTATTCATTAGTTTATATATTAATACACTATATAATTCAACTTAAATTCTATGTCCTTATAATCTAGCGATAAATGAGAAGTTATCTTTTTCTTTATCAACTAAAATCCAAATGTTAACAAAACTGAGCAAACCAGAAATATGATTTTGTTTTGTTTTGTTTTCCAGTTGGCATGAAAGAATTATAACTGTGCTTTGGTTAAAAAATAAAAGTAAAAAAAAAAAAACATTTAATGGCATTTAGAACTAAAAAGTGCACAAATAAATGTGAAGTTTGTCACAATATGGGCAATGATATAAAGTTGAAATAATCCAACACTATGTCATTTGCAACTATTTACCATCCGGACTCCCTGAAGACTAGCAAGAGGCTATTTGCTTAAATCTGTTCAGCAATCTCCACTTTTCAGAATAGCAGGGCACAGATGTTTCTAGCTCTTCAAAAACTTGTTCCTTTGTTCTGCAGTGAAGAGTTGAAGTGGATCATATTCACTGTATGAGAGGAGCAATGAGGATAATAAAAACACATTTTCGGGACATTGATTCTCATTAATTTTATAAGCTGGTAGTTCTAGAAATTGTCTGATAGTTTTCAGTGGTCCAAACAAGCAATTAATCTGCCAGAATGAAGGGCAATAATGTTTAAAAAATGGATGCTATATTTCTTCTTTTTCATCTTCTTCTCCTTCCTCCTCATCATGAAATGTTATATTATGATGGAGATCAACCCATCAGGCCTGTACATGCTAAGCACATGCTGTACTCCTGAGGCTCACCCTAGCTCTGCCCTTGTACTGTCTTCTTGCTGCACATTTCTTCCTAGTTTTCCATACAGGACCTTAACACAGAAAACAGATTTACTAGTTTACATATATTTTTTTTTTCCAGCTAGCTCACACTTTTCTAACCTGCTATTTTTTTGGGGGAAAAAATCAGCATACCTGTTCATTTCCACCTTTTGTGCTGTATAGTCTGGAAACAACATGATAAGCTTTGTTGGATAAAATGGATTTTATTTGTAGATATCAAATTTAAAACCACAGTCCATTATTCATAAAATATGAGGCCATTCAAGTTGATATATCTCTAAGCCTGGTGTCCATAATGTACAGTATCAAACATAAACATTTTTCTATGTACTTTGTAGGATTGTTTTTAAATATAAATGGGAGTATATGTAAGAAGATAATATTATTAAATTAGTTAATTACTAGGAGCCCTACCTCTCCCCGGAAATGATTGTCCTGGATACATGCAACTCTGAACCTAAGTGGAGATCTGATACATCTGAATGAGCTGCAAGATTGCTGGGCATATCCTTTCAGTGAACCTTTGGCCAAACATTTCCAAGGGGAATAAAATGTTAAAAGCATACATAAATTCTAGAGAAAAGGAATGGGGCAGAGGGGTAGTTCAAAATGCACAGTTGTGTCTGCCAAAGAGATTGGCCTCTGCCCCTTTCTTCGATCTTTTAAGTCTACAAGTGAGAAAGGTGGACCATAAAACAGTCAGTAAAACCAGAAAGAGATTTCCCCTGAGCCATCAAACAATTCTGAGAAGGAAAACTTTTCAGAAACATTCATATCAAAACTGTGAAAATAGCTGGTGGCAATGTCCCAGAGTTGGGCCTCGATATTCAGCTTCAAGCCAGGTAGGGCAATATAGAGGCATGGAGTCACCTGTGGAGCAATCAGACGGCCAGATGGCTGATTAGCATATATCAAACGAGAAGGCACATTCTGGCCTTATTACAGAAACTAATGGCAAATGGCTGGCTCTCTAGAGATGCATGCTTCTCCATGGCATAGCACCTGGAGAGTATCAGGCATTGTGCTATGGACCAGGGGTCATCTTGCTGCCAGGGAAATACTCAACAGTAGGCACTACATTTTTAGTGGGTGGGTGACCCCTAGGGAGGAGATGAGAGGACTAAGGGTAAAAATGTTCAGAGTCAGGGTGGAGAACAATGCCTGAGTCTGATGCTATATCCCACCAAGGATGAATGGAAATGGAGGTGCCTGGAGTTGTAATGCAGATTTGTAAGAAAGCAGACTTCTTGGTCACCTCAGCCCTTCATTGTAAATTGCATAGAAAACTTTAATATCTTGACCCTAAGATGAAGGATGGTAAAGACAAGCAGTCTTCCACCAGACCTGGAAGATCTGTCACATAGAGGAGAATTTTTTTTTTTTTTTTTTTTTTTTTTTTTTTTTTTTTTTTTTTTTTGGTTTTTCGAGACAGGGTTTCTCTGTGTAGCTTTGCGCCTTTCCTGGAGCTCACTTGGTAGCCCAGGCTGGCCTCGAACTCACAGAGATCCGCCTGGCTCTCCCTCCCGAGTGCTGGGATTAAAGGCGTGCGCCACCACCGCCCGGCCACATAGAGGAGAACTTTTAATCACCCTGTGTAATGAAGACCTGAGGCCCATGTTCATTAACCAAGGAAACACTGACATCAGATATCTGTACTTTTTTGTGGCCTCAGACTTTTCCATTTAATATTGGGCATTGGTGAAAATTGGAGATGTGTTGTTAACACTCAGTTTTGCAAGAGACCTCCTCAGAGTAATCAAGAGAAGGATTGTCAGGGATCAGTCTTCTTCACAAAGACCTCCAGGGTCTCAGATAACTTGAGTTTTGACTCTGCAAAGCTATGTAAAAGCTGAATGCTGGGGTCTATGTATGTATTCTCATCATTACTATGGTCAGATGGGAAGTAGACATAGGAGAATCCCTTTAAGTTGGCAGGTCACTGATCCTGGCATACACATCAGTGAACAAGAAAGACATTGCCACAAGGTAGAGATTGTGGCACATGTATGCCCTTACAAATGGACACACATGCACATATACACACAATCATATACAACAATAAATATATCACATGCCTTTTCAAAACATTCAAATATCAACACATTCATGAAATTAATTTATGGTAAGAATAGCAACCATTTGCATATTTACAGGCTTTGATGTAGAAAGAAAAAAAAGCAAAGTGATGGGAACAGTTTTTATTGAAGCACTTACCTTCAGCCAAGAAGATCAAGACTTCTTTAGACCACAAGGACATATTTTGCAGAGCATGATTTTGTGTAAATAGAAAGTTGTAACAGGAAAGATTAAGCAGTGTTTTTTTTTAAACTAAGTGAAACTAAGTAAAACTAAGAAAACTGAGTAAAATGAAGAGCAGATGAGAACCAGTCTTTTAATTCAGAGCACCTTAAAAACTTCATGTAATTTGTTTTAATTTGTGCAATTAAGAGGAAAATAAAAGAATTCTATAACCCATGTTTAGTTAAATAGAGAATAGGGGGCTGTCTTATATAGACCTTAAGAAGAGTTGCATTGAGTAATAAAAGAGACTGGGAATGAATAGTAGGAAGGAGAGATACAACCATGGATAATAGATAACACTGGAAATAACAGGTGTCACAGTGGTTGCATAGTGTTTAGCAGGAAGGATGCAATACACAGAGAATAAAGAATGATTGCATACCTAAATGAAAATACCCCTGAACTCCCCAATCTTAGGTCTCCTTTTGTTTATCTCCGGAATCATCATCATAATACCATGTATTTAAGTGTTACTGAGAAAATACCATGATATAATCAATATAAAGAATCAGTGATAAACAATAGGTTTCACTTAAACATTGATTTATCTGACTCAAATATTTGTCAACATTAAGAATCATTGACAATAATGTATATATTTAAAGTACAATATGACACCTTGATAGAAATTTTATTTTAATTAACTATTCTAATTTTTCATTAATTCACTTTTCTATACACTGTATATAACTATCTTTAATAATTGAATACTTTGGTTCCTTCATTATTAATAATTCTTTCTCACAGCTCTATTATAAAGTTAATTTCTTCAGTTTAGAAAAATGTTTGAAAAAAATATTTTTTTCTGAATGGATTGGCAAGACATCTCAATGGTTAAGTGTGCTCACTACGCTTTCAGAAGAACAGAGTCTGGTTCCCAGCACTCACTCACATCGGGCAGCTCATAATGGCCTATTACTCCAGTTGCACAGAATCTTGGGCTCTCTTCATACATGCATATGTACACCCCACAAACATACATATACATTAAAAAACAATAAAACAGACCTTTAAGATGTTCTATGTAGAATTATTAGTGAAAGGAGAGGTAGCAGGACCTACTTTATATTTCTTTTCCTTTCTGCTAGCTTGTTTCTGACTTCCTACTGCTTTGTATATGGTTCATAAAGTAAGACAAGGATGAAAATTGCTGAACTTTAGAATAAAACTCAACAGCATGATGCACCTGGATTGCCTCACTGGTATGTGAGGGTTGTTTTATGCAGTATTCCTTAATTAAGCTTTCAATGATGGTATTTAAAATATTCTAGAGTGGGAACATTTACGTTAGGGAAGCTCACAAATCCCTGAAATAAGAAGGTATCTTTGTATTTTATAGAAATATTTGTTATTAGTTATTAGTGCCAGTATATCTCTGTGTATCAGCTGACATTTACCCAGTGTAGTCATGTATAAATTGAATGAATATTGATTACCTACCCTATGTGATCCTCAGTTTTACATCATCTAATAAGGCAAAACATTAGCTTTCCTTAAGGAATATTTTGCTAAATGAGACTTCCATAAAATATTTAGCACATTACCAGTGGTAAATGACAGATATAAGGACCGTTGTCTATAACTGTGTATAATAAGCTGGTCCTATTCCTTTCTACTTCCTGACAATTACCCCCATTTCTAGGACCAAGAACATGGAGGCATTAACTAAGTGTCCTTTCTTACATGCTTATGGTACCTTGGATAAAAACTATGACTGATGACTGCTTATAGCAACTTTCCGGTCTGCTGTGGTCTGCCGAACATTGAGAACATCTGGTACATGAAATGATTTATAGAAGAGAAGTAAGCAATGCTCAAGGAGCCTCAGGATTTGGGTTTGCATAATGAAGACATGCAGATTTTCATCATGTATCTTTTTAAATTTATTTTCCAGTAAGATTAGATGTTTTATGAAGTTATATTTTTATATTTTAAAAACTGAGACTCGGATACTTCATTTAACCATGCTTTTATTCATAAATCAGCACTTTATATGGAAAAATAATCTTTAAAATTTAATGCAAAAATGATTTTTTTTCAAATCATGGATATTTATTTACAAACATACAGAAACTTTAAAATCCAAACTAAACACTGAAAACAGTTTTTTAATGTGATTTATTTTTAAATATGTATGAAAATAAATTTTGTGTTATTGTCCCAAATGAATGTTGTCCCATCACACTCACAACGTTGGTCATTGTCTCCGTAGGCTTTGAACTGCTTCTTGGAAGTCAGACACGGTCTCTTTTCTCTAGTGCTATAGACTTGCGGCCTGTAGAAGGAGGCGAAGTGAGGAAAGAAGGAAGTTCCCTTTGACTCTTATATTTGAGACCATGCTTCACTCTAAGAAAGTGGGAACTGGCACAGAAAAGCAGCTCTTTTCTTCTATTCTCAGAAGACCTATATTCTCCGTAGCAGATGGCAGTACCAAGCTCATTTACTTAACTATGGGATTGTAACTGAATTATAATACATGATATTTAAGTGGAATATAATTGAAAGTATATCTCAGCATAAGATTTGATAAGCTACATCAGCTATCTACCCATAGCTACATAATAGCAGCTACAACGACTTAGTCCTTTCATCCAAACGAAGGTGAATTATCCCATTCATGCTCCTCTGTAATTATTCTGTCAATGATAGGATGTCTTTCCTCATGACAATCACCTAACATTCTCCAGCAGGAGATTTGACTACCACTGTTTGGGTATGGAAAACTAAAACATAATAGGCAAAAAATTAGCAACATCTTTTGCTTCTTGTTCAGCAATAGCCACATTTTCATATCACAAGCTGCAGAAAGTATTTCATTGAGCACTGACATCAAAGTCACACATAAGAAATTTATAAAGGAAAAGAAAATCTTCATACTACCTTTGTTCCTCTCAGACAATGACAATTTAGCATTGTTCTTTAGTATGATTTTTATGGGTCGCCTGTGCTTTTCTAATTTAGAGAACCTACTTTTAAGAGACACAGAATATTTTTAATTCTTCTTTATTGTCTAGCTCTTGAAAAATGTAAGAAGCAAACAGCATAGGATGATCATGAGGGTTTCCACATGGTAGATGGCAAGTGCTGTCTGTAATAGGGACAGTCACATCATCATTTCTATTCTGTTGACTACACTGATACTCATTCATGGTTCAGAAGCACAAGAATGAAAATCGCTCCTAAACACATGTAGTCATCTGGATTGAGTCTGAAACAGTGTTCTTAAATCACATATGATGAAGAGACATGGTGATGTGGAAGACACAGTCACAGCATAGGATGATCTGGGCTTTTCCACTCACCTCTTGCTTCTCCTAGCACCCTCTTTTTACATTAATAGCATACACACCCTTTTTTCCCAAAAATTTAGAATAGGAACTCTAGAACACATGTCGACTTTCAAATCTTCATTCCTTCATGCTTGGTCAGTCATAATGTTCTTTCTATTCTCCTTCAAAATCTAGTCCCAAGTTATCTTCTCATATTTCCATCTCTTCTGCCTCATTCTCTCTCTTCCCACTGTGGTCCAGTCTTCTTGCTTATAATCCATCATAAACATGACTGTAAAAAAATTCCTTCTAAATATATTTTGATTGATCTGCCAATCTGCTGTTTAAAAAAAGGAAGAAAACTTCCTGAAATTTACACGTTTCCTATCCTGTAAGGTGTACATTCTTAAATACTGCATGTTTGTTCTTAAGATTCATGACACTGATTGTATTTACATATTCCACCCTTACCTAGCTTGGCAATAATGCACTATTTCTACTTCCTTTCCATCCTGCAGCTCCCATTCCACATTCTGCTTCATTTTCTTTTCTTTGTTAAAAAACGTTATGTCCTGTTGAACTTTGTTATCAGATATTCCTTGTGCCATGAAAATGTTTATTTCTTAGTCAAGTGGGAGTATCCAGTCTTTTAAGTTTGTGACAATAGTTTCTTTGCTCATTTTTTATGTAAGTCCTTAGAGCATGTACCCATCTGAGCTTCTAATTTCCAACTAGAGAACCAGATTTTCAGCTCTTTGCCTTTGCATTTCTTCAGTGCCCTACACTATTTTTTGTTCATAAAAAAGTAGTAAGAAAAAGAAAAGAAGTCATTAAATCATTAAGTGGCAAATAAATACTATCTTGCAAGCCATTATTTAGTAGAAATTGCAGATACATTCAAGAAAGAAATTACACATAGTCAATTCTCAAAGTTTGTTTCTAAATTCCTACTTCAGAATTTCATTGCTATATTGTTCCTCATAGAAGAGTCTGAATGAATTGCTTCAGCATATTCCCTTGTTGATTTTCATGCATATTAAAACTGGAGGATCACTTGTGCTCCTTGATGTATTTCAGAGACTTATTTTACAAACTAACAGAGATTGAGTACCACACAGGTTCTCTTCACTAGCCCAGCTGACATCCTAATCTGCAGTTCTTGGCCCTGATCTCATTTCCACATATGAAATGCAGAGGTAATACTGAATTATGAGTGTGCACTGCGGGTAAGGGGTTTTCCAAAGTTATTTTATTAGGCTACTGAGATGAGCACAGTCAAATGCTAAGAAAATCCAAAATATGTACAAAATAAGTACAATATGCTTTAGGATTAAACAAATATCTTTCTGTGACTTAAACATTATGTGTATGTGTGTGAGTGTGTGTGTGATGTCCAACTCAACTTTATATAGATAGTTTTGCCAGTTTTCTAGATTTTAATCATGCCGATAATTTTAAACAAATTAATGGATTTATTATTCCTCTACAGCATTGCTATTCATTCTAAATGCTGAGCAGAGGTAGATGCTTCACAATTTTACATCCTTTGCTCGTATCCAAATCTGGTAAAGAGAAGACATACTGTAGTCCCTGATGTGTGATGGGAGCATGAGTTTCCCTCCAGTGAGTGGAGAATGCTGGGCAAGTGCTTTCATTGCTTTTGTGCTATGCTTACTATCCCCCTGGGCCCCAGCTGATCTATAGAGAGCTCTTTCCCATCAGGCCCTGAACAACTCCATTCTTTACTTATCCTTAATAATTGAAATGTGTCCCCTTAGTCTTACAATTACAAAAGCAGTTAGCTGATTCTCCTCAGGAAATACAGATTGGGCCTGGATATGAGAACGTTTTAGAATGTATATTTAATAATTAGCAAATTAATGCAAATGCTGTAAATTATTTTCACCTTTTGCTTTGAACTATTGAGTTTTTCTTCATTCTGTGAGAACAGTCCTTGGTGGCCAAAATATGTAGACAGTCTAGTCTTTCTTTTACACTTGCCACTGAACTGCCCCATCCTGTCTCCAGCTTTTCCTGAAGTTCTGGCATTATGCTTGTGTGATTATAGCCTACTTCTCAATGGCCAGATGACATTGTATGGTGTGTTTTGCTATCAGAAGAAACATGTAGATAATAATTAAGTTAGTGACATCATGACACCAGAGGGGTGCAAAGTATTTCTTCCTTTCCTGACTGCATTCTTAGCTTTAACAATTTCATTTTGTTAATTTCCTTTGTTTTTAATTATCCAAGTGCATTTATTTTTTGAAATAGCAGTATAAACACACTCACACACACACACACACACACACACACACACATGTATAAATTCACCTTTTATATTTCAGTGTCTTTACTCAATCAATTCTGGACACCCAGGATTGAGTGAGAAATCTGCATTAAGAATCCTTAGGATTATAGAAACCACTGATGCTATTCACATCACCAGGGAGGCTACCTGGAAAACAGGACCCCAAGAAAGACACGGGGATTGCCCAATGATGGAGAAAAGGATGAGACCTACATGAATAGCCTGGACATGAGTGGGGGTAATGAAGGGCGAGGGTCGAGGGAAAGAGCTTGGGGAAGTGGGAGATCCCAGCTGGATCAAGAACAGAGAGGGAGACCAAGGAATAGGAGTCCATGGTAAATGAAGACCACATGAGAATTGGAAGAAGCAAAGTGCCAGAGAGGCCCACAGAATTCCACAAAGATACCCCCACAATAGACGTCTGGCAATGGTAGAGAGACAGCCCGAACTGACCTACTCTGGTGATGGGATGGCCAAACACCCTAATTGTCGTGCTAGACACCCCATCCAACGACTGAGGGATCTAAATGCAGAGATCCATGGCTAGACCCCGGTGGAGCTCCGGAAATCTAATTAGCAAGAAAGAGGAGGGTTTATATGAGTGAGAATTGTTGAAACCAAGGTTGGATAAAGCACAGGGACAAATAGCCAAACAAATGAAAACACATGAACCAATGGCTGAGGGGCCCCCAACTGAATCAGGCCCTCTGAATGGGTGAGACACTTGATTGGCTTGATCTGTTTGGGAGGCATCCAGGGAGTGGGACCAGGTCCTGTGATCATTGCATGAGTTGGCTGTTTGAAACCTGGGACTTATGCAGGGACGCTTGGCTCAATCTGGGAGGAGGGGACTGGACCTGCCTGGACTGAGTCTACCAGGTTGATCTCAGTCCTAGGGGGAGGCTTTGCCCTGGAGGAGGTGGGAATGGGGGGTGGGCTGGGGGGAAGGGGAGGGGGCAGGAGGGGGGAGAACAAGGGAATCCCTGGCTGATATGTAGAACTGAATTGTACTGTTAAAAAAAAAAAAGATTCCTTAGGATTATGGAAACCACTGATGATACAGCTGGCTTATTAAAGCAACCTCTACTTCAGGGTAGTTAGCTATAGAGCTGACATGTGAACTCCAAACTACTCTCCAAGAATCTATAAATCTTATGCTGATTATCAGGACCTGTAATTGAGGGTTCCTCTGTTTTCTGAAGTCATACCAAATAGCCAACCAACATGCCTTACTGGTATTGGGTCATATATTGAAGCCCAGTAGCTCAGCTGCTCTAGCACTGAGTACTAGAACATTCTTCATTTGTTTAACTTTGGAACAACTTTTTTTTTTTTATAGTTAGCTATCCCTAAATTAGCAAAATAAAAGTAATTTGATCTTATGTGATTTCATTGGACTTTGTGTTCATTTCACTGCCAATCATGCATTAAATTCAGCATGCCCTTTTTTTTTGTAAGTGTGTCTTACAGTCTATATTACTACTGAAGATATTTTCAAGGTAAATCAATAGTGAAACATAACACATTAGGTCTTATGCTGTCTGTCATTAGGTACTAGTCTAGTGTAGTTCATTAATTCTAGAAATGAAATCGTAAGACTTAGCATTTTTTCATCAAATGGAATTTTGTACTAGTTCACCCAGACAAACACCCTCTGAAAAGGCATTGTTACTGACTCCATGCCTATGGCCATTCAGCAACAAAAATGATACTTTTACTAAAAGAAACATTTTCAAAAACAAGATGTGCTACAAACCAGTATTCTGATTAGGTATAAAACATGTGGGATTTGGGTATTGTTTCATTTTTTTTTCCTGCTTACAATTCTATAGAAAACCAGAATAACTCCCATTTATTTTGACTTGCAATGTGTCTCCATTAAATCTTGAAGGACAACAGCGTCTTGAAGGACAGGAAGGCGATGAGGACAAGGCTTGTCAAACCCTGGAGCTCCTTGAAATGAGAGAAATAGTGGAGAGTAGCAGGGGAAATACAGCCTGCCTAGAAAGCTTGCTGAAGTGATTGGAGAATACCATGAGGAGGGGGTCTGCTTTGACATCACCAAGTGTGACAAGTTGTTGGTACCCTTCCCGATATGCTAAGTTATCTCTCTGCCTGTCTATGTATCTATCTATCCTCTATCTCTCAATCATCTTTCTATCTACTCTTTTTTGTTTGTTTGTTTCTTTTGAAGCAGTGGATTTATGAAGGCATTTCTTTATAGTGGTAGCATATGGCTGAGAATGGGCAGAGGGAGTTGCTTCTCCCTACGCTGCCGCTGCCAAGGTCCCTCAGAGTGGGAGTAGAAACAAAATTTAATGATAATGATTTCCATGCCCTGGGTATAACAACCAAGAAAAACATGAGAATCTTGAAAACAAGAATTCCTCTAAATTCTATAACAAATGATATACTTCTTTGTTTGTCTGGTTTTTTTTGAGACAGGGTTTCTCTGTAGCTTTGCGCCTTTCTTGGAACTCACTCTGTGGCCCAGGCTAGCCTCCACTTCACGGAGATCCGCCTGACTTTGCCTCCCAAGTGCGGGGATTAAAGGTCTGCGCCACCACCGCCTGGCAACTCGTCTTTCAAAACATTAACCAAGTGACTCAAAGATGCCCAAGGCTCAGTTCCTCAGCTCCAGGGAATGCTTTTAATCATGTTACTTAATGTAGCATCTCAATGGCTAGTTAGACTTTTTCTATTGCTCTCTCCTATTACAGGAACAGAGCCACATTGACCCTGGTGTATCCAGAGAAGTTCAAGCCAGCGTCCAGATCCGTGGGATGGATTCACATTTCTTGCTCTTTCCACGTTTTATTTTTCACTTTGTCTCTAATTCTTCATGATGTTGTACACCGAGGAGACTGCTACAGGCCACAGGAATATATCATAAGAACTCAGCTGGTTATGGCAGTCACTACCTGGAGAAATCAGGGTATTCTTCCAGAGGAAGCCAACTCCCAAGGAGTTTTTGGTGTTACTTGGCTTGTTATATATCAGCTGTATTCTGTTATGAAAATCATGTGTGCCTTCATAGTTTTTCCAATTGACTCTTCCCTAAGAAGGACTAACAGTGTGGACTGATCACTCTCTGGACATACACATTCCAGGTATTTGGAGAACAGCTGCAGGAAAGGCTTTCTCTGGAATCAGATATCTCCCTTAGCCACTTTCAAGGACTACAGGAAATGCCACCCAGGTGGGTGCCCAACTTCCGAGGATAATAACGATAACAGCCCACTTACAAGTCTTCTGATTTAAATTCCACAAGGAGACACTGCCCAGGGGGGTGTCCAACTTTCAAGGACTAACAATAATAGCAGCCCACAGGCAAGTCTCCTGACTTAAGGTAAATTCGACAAGGAGACACCACCTAGGAGAGGTGGGCCTTAAGTAATAGCTTTACACAATTTAGCTCGCACCCTTCCTTTATACACTGGGACTTCCAGGGCAGAGAGGGGAGAAGAGAAAAGAGAATGGAAGAACTAGATGGGTAAGTATTTGAGAGGAACAAACTGAGATAGGGAAGAACTAGATTGAAGGGCTAAAAGAGAGGACTAGAGGAACGAGATGGAAAATGAGGAAGAGCCAGATGGGGAAGAACAAGATGAGGAAGAGCCAGATGAGAGAGGAGATGGGAAAGGAACTGATAGGGGAAAGAACTAGATAGATGAAAACCTAGAAGGGACAGAACTAGATTAAGGAATTAAGATAGAACCTAGAGGGGACAGTAGATAAATATAGAGAGAAATCAGGCAAGAAAGGAGCTAGACATGAGAGCAGAATAGAAGGTGTACAGAGAGAGAACTATCCACAGAATAATAAAGTGTATGAACTAAGGAGTTTCTTGTACATAGATTCATTTCTTTTCTTCAAAGATTAATTATCAGCTGGTTCTAGATTCTTCTCGGACCTGGGGAGGGGACTATCGAGGGGCTGGGCCTCCATAGTCCCAGATAGGAGAGCTAGTGTGTCTTTACACTATGAGGCACTGTAGGTCCAGAGAAAGAATGGGGGACTTTTAAATCTAAAATGTATTATTTTCCACCATCACAATCATGGAGTTCAAAACTCAATCTGATTTAGTTTTAATTCACAGTGACATTAATACCATTGTATCATTATTTTTTCATGCTTCTGGCAAATGTGTTCTTGCAATATTTTAGAACAGTTCACAGATAATAAAAGTAATGCAGGTTATTTAAAATTTGAAAAATTCATTTTTTAATGTCTTGTCAGCTTTGAAATAGTTCCCTCTTAAATTCTTTGAAAATACAACTGCGGTGATTAATTTTGATTGCTACCTTGATGGGTTGTAGAGTCACCATGGAAACAAACTTTAGTCTTGTCTGTGGGAGAGTATCTAGACTAGGTAACCTGGGGTGAGATAACCTGCCCACTGTGTGGGTAGTAACATCACCTGGACTGGGGGCTTCGAATAAATGAAAGTGAGATCAGCACAATCATTCATATGCTTTCAGATTGTGGATGAAATGATTGTGGATGCAGTGTGACCAGCTGTCTCTGGCTCCTGTTACCATGCCATCCCTGACATGACAGTCTATATTTCCTGCAACTGGAAAGCAAGAAAACTCCTTCCTTCTTTAAATGCTTTTGTCTGGTATTATGTTGAAGCAATAAGACAAGTATCTGATGCAATTATAATGACAGTTCATATCTTTTGTTTTTAATTAACATATTGTATATAGTAATAAGGTTCAGTGTGGTATTTATTTTTCTTATCTTTGTCAAAATGTAATTAAAATTTAATTACATATTTTCCTTACTTTCTCTTCTTCCTCCTTTCATTTATCCACCCCCTCACAAATTCACACACCTCTCTTTTTCAACTTTTATTATTAGATATGCTTATGAAAAAACATGTAAATACCATCTGCTGAATCCATTCAGTGTTGCGTCTGTGTTTACATTTCTTGGGCTGAACATTCTGTATTAATTCTCTTATGATTTTAACAGTTGTTAATTGCCTATAGCTCCTCATCTCTTTTTCTGATGAGGCCCCACGAGATTCTTTCATCTACATTTTAGATGTCAACTTTTCTTGGAATTGAGTAAGTCTTGTTTAGACTGCCACATAGTTAAGATTTCATGGACATAGCTTCCCTGTTCTAACCAAAAGGCACAATCTCACAGCATGTTTTCTGATCCTCCTTCTCTCACAATCCTCTCTCATCCTCTTTCACAGATGCTTCCTAAGACTTGGCTGCAGGAGTTGTGTTGAAGATACGTCAGTTGGGAGTAAGCACCCCACTCTGCATTTTCATTAGTTGTGGCTGTATGTAATGTTTTCCTCTTGCTGCCAAAAGAAGATTTTCAGAAGAGGGATGAGATCTACATTTATCTCTGGGCATAAAGACAAGTATTTAGAAAACAGTGAGGAATTATATTCGTTTAACATATGGTGCAAAGTGTAAAGATGCCATTTGTTCATGTTAATAACAGAAGAGAAAAATTAACTGTACAGAAGAAAATATTTTTTAGGCAATTGAGTTGAAGTAACCATCAATTGAAATTATCTCAAGTTAGTTAATGTATTAGAGGTGACAGAGAAAATAGTTGTAGAGCATACACAAAATAAATGAGAAGGTATTCAGCATGTACCATTAAAAAAATAATAACTAACAAAAATGTAAAAGTCATATAAACAAGAAACAAAATTCCCACCATAGATGTGGGAAACATTTGATAAAATGCCAGAAACAAGATCCTCCCAGGAGACAGCATCATATCCTCAGGCTGAACTCTCCAGACAGAAGACATTGGCAGTATAGTTTACAAAAGGGTGGGGAATATGTGGCTCACCCACACAGATCTGTAAGAGATCCCCTTTCAGGGAAGCCCAAACTCTACTAAAAAGAAAAGGATTGGGACTGTGATCCATGAAAAGAGTGACCAGAGAGAACAGGTATAACAATTCATATGTGTGTGTGTGTGTGTGTGTGTGTGTGTGTGTGTGTGTGTGTGTGTGTAGACTTATGGCAAGGACACTTTATAACAAATGGAGAATTTCCTCCTGTTAGATTTGTCAGATTTTAGGACAAGATGAAAAAAGAAGGAATGGAGTGAAGGAGACCATTGAGCTGCAAACTCCAGCTAAGTTTCTCTTGAGCTTGATAGGAAGAAATAAAGGAAGATGAATGAAGAAAAATAGAAAGGAGTCTCTGAGGTAAAAGGTAGAAAATATGAGAAGGTAGGAGGACTAAATGGGCCATATGGCTGCAGAGGCTGAGTAGTGAGCAACAGACACTGTGACCTTCATTCCTAATGATGTCTCATAATGAGGCTCAAAATCTCTTGGGATTATAACTATTTTTTAAGAAACTTTTCCCCTTTGAATTAGAAAATAAATAATTGCATCCTTTGCTTATGCCTTGAAATATTTGGGTAGCTCACCGCTTGTTTCTTATATTTTGCAGAATTAACAGAAAACCTTTGTGCCTCTGAATGAATTATAGCCTGATATTCACCCTCACTTGACTTGTACAGTCTAAATGATAGATAATTCTTGGTACACTTCAACATGGTAGGTTAGGTGAAGTTTTGAACTTTGAATGGATTCTCCTTTTGGAAGATCTGAATGGACTGGGTGTATTTCTCTTAAAGTATATATATATATATATATATATATATATATATATATATATATATATATATATACATTAAGAGAAATGTGTGTGTGTGTGTGTGTGTGTGTGTGTGTGTGTATTTGTTTGGTCATTGCAAGACCCAGGGTAAGACAAATAATTCTCCTCTAAAAAAGTAAGACAATGATGCTCCAAATCTGTTCAGATGTAACCACATAGGATGGTTCTTTCCTGGTTGGATGGAGTTAAAGATCTGAGAAGAGGAAATTGCTCTGGATTATCTGTGCTAATCTGAAGAATCACAGTAGTGAAACCAGGGGTCAGTGTGAGAAATGAAAGGGAGAGAGCAAGGCCAGAGACTTGGGATCTGGACCTAAGCAAAGAAGAAATTCTGGAGAAACCAGAAACACAATGAATGCTGCAAAGCAAGAAATTGTTAACAGATTTTAACATGATCAACAGAGCGTTAGTACAAACCACATTCAAATTTACTATCCCTGGATAGGAAGAGAACAAAAGAGAAAGTGAAATGAATAGATGCTTAATATATAATCCATCCATTCTATGGTCTGATAACTGTACACAGAACCTACCCATGCTCATACAGATAACAGTACAGACAGGTCTGCCATACCAGTGTTTGCATTATCTTTAATGCATTAGAGAATATTAAAAGTACATGAAAATAAGAGAGTGCTTGGTTTCAGAAGGTAAGTGAAAAGATGATATTATAGTTAGAATTAATTATACTAATGATACAGGATCTTATAGGCATTAGAGGAATGACAAGACAAATAGTGCCGACAAATTTTCATAATAAACACTGTCTCAAAAATGCTGAAGAAACAGAATAATAATAAGCAAGAGTGGCTATTTCAATATTAAAAAGAACTGTCATGAGCATGGAGAGATGGTAAGGTGAGTAAGAGCTCTGGCAGCTCTTCAAAGGATCCAGGTCCAATACCCAGTGCCCACATGGAGGCTAACCACCATCTGTAACTCCAGTTCCACAAGGGTCCAATTCCCTCTTTTGGTGTCTGTGGATACTACATGTACACCGTGTATAGATATTCATGCAAGGAAAATATCCACACACATAAAATTAAGAAAACAAACTGTCATAATAGACATATAAGCAAATATGTTCAAAATTTTTCAAAAGACCTGTTACCACCATCCGTAATTTAAAAACTAATATTAAACCTTTAAGTAATTATAAATAAGCTTGTCCCTAACATGAAGTATATGTCCTAAATCAAATGACCACTGGTTATAATGCTCACTGGCTGTTGGACTCAACACAACTCAAAGAAAGAAAAGGATTTGGAATGTGAAATTAGAAAGCATTATCATGTATTCTCCTTAGCATAAAAATTTGATTCAACTCGGTCTTTAATAATTTAGTGAAGAAGAGGAGCATGGTGTATTTAAATCCATAGCTATTTCAATCAGGAAAGTAGTGTGCATATACATGTTATAATTTAAAAAATATTATTAAAACATCAGAACTATATATGAGACATAAATTGAAATTTTATGTTTCTGTATATAGTAGTTAAAATAAATATTTTATAAATTCAGTAAAATTTCAGTGTGGATAAATGAGTATTTTAAAATCATAAACAGAAGGTTTAACCATAACATTTATATGGAAATATATGTAAATTAGTATTGTCAGGAATTGAACACAAGTAATCAGTCAGTGAGACTAAGCTTAGGGGCATCAGTATACCAGTAAACAAAGAACTGAAGGACTGTGGTTCATGAAAAATAACATGAACACCCAAGTGTATTGGGAACTCCAAAACCAGACAGAGCTACACATAGGAACTGAGGGTATGGTTAGAGTGGCCAGAAAAACTAAACTCAGTGCATGAGGAAGAACAGCAGAATAGTCATTCAAAAGTTAAACAGGCTCATATACCACATTGTTTCAAAATTATTTCTGAAGCAACAGTTTTTTTCTTATTATTATTACTTTTAATTTAATATATGGAGTTATGTCTTTGTGATGTCATATTCATACATATGTGTCCTGTATCTCATTGATTGTCCTCATCCAATGCCCTCCCCTGACTCTACTATGCTCTAGCTGGTCCCCTTCCTTTCCTCCTCCTTATTTATTTATTTATTTATTTATTTATTTATTTATTTATTTATTTATTTTGGTTTTTCAAGACAGACTTTCTCTGTGTAAGAATCCTTGCTTTCTGGAACTTGCTTTGTAGACCCAACGGCCTTGAACTCACAGAGATCTTCCTGCCTCTGCTTCCTGATTGCTGGAATTAATGGTATGTGCCATCACCATTAGGTCCACTTTTTTATCACATATATTCCATTACCCTATTTTTCTTCTTTTATTTTCTTCTTCCTCTTCCTTCATAATACCCTGCTTGGTTTCATCACACACACAAATATACATGCAGACTGACAGATGAAAAGACACACTCACACGCTTGATCACATATATTTTAAATCTGGGTGTTCATATAAGAGAATACGTGCAGTATTTGTCTTTCTGAGTCTAGCTTAAATTAGCAAATGATTACTGATTCCATGCACTTTCCTGCAAAGGTCCTAATTTTATTTTTCTTTGTGACTGAACAAAATTCTAATGTGAGTATGTACCATATTTTCTCTAGTCATCCATCATGAAATGAACATCTAGGCTGGTTTTGATTTCTGGAATTTTTAAAAATATTGTACCAATAATATTTTGGTACAATGGATGTGTAAGCATCCCAGTGGTTTTTTAACCTGGAGTCTTCTGGTACCAGCTGAGGGTGGCAGAGCTGGGTCAGGCAGAATCTCTATTTTGAGTTTATTAAGAAATCTTGTGCTGATTAGATTGTTGTTGTTGTTACTTGTTTTTGTTACTGTCACACAAGGTAAAGTCATCTGGGAAGAAGGAACTTCAGTTGAAGAATTGCTTCCATCAGATTAGCCTACAGGAAAATCTATGGGAAAATTTCTTGATTAGTGATTTAACTGGGTGGTCCCAGCTGCTGTGCGCAGTGTTCCCTTGAGCAAATAGTTCTGGGTGGTAGAAAAGTGTAACTGAGCAAGCCAGGGAGAAGAGATGAGTAAGCAGCATTCCTCCACGGCCACTGTGTCAGTTCCCATCTCTGGGTTCCTTCCTTGAGTTCCTGCCCTTATGTCCTTTCATGATGGACTCTAAGCTGTAAGACACAAAACACCCTTTCTACCCCAACTTTTCTGTGATCATGGCAGTTATATACACTAGGAAGCAGCCTAGAGCAGCCCCCACCCCACTTATTTCAAGTGACTCACCAACAATGCATAAATAGGCTCTTTTCTCACACACTCACCCTATTTTTTTCATTTGTTTAGGTGATAATAGACATTCTGAGTAAGGTAAAATGGAATATCCAAGATGTTTCCTTTTCCCCAATGGCTAAAAATATTGAACTGCTTTTCATTAATGTTTTAGTCATTTATATTTCTTCTTTTGATGTTTAATTTTGCAGCTATTTATATATAGATAGATATATAGATATAGATATAGATATCTATTATAGATATTAATCCCACAAATATATCATTGGCAAATAATTTTGTCTGTTATCTAGACTTTTTTCCACTGGTTATTGATTGTTTTGTAGAGCTGACTTGTCTTTTAATGTCATGTAATCCCATTTATCAAATCATGACTTTTATTCCATTGAAGTCTTTATGAGAAAGTTCTTGACCATACCTATATCTCCCCATTTTCCTATACAAATTCTACATTTCTGGGGGTATTTATAGGTCTTGGTTCATATATAATGATTTTTTTGTACAGAGTGAGAGATGCAGGTCTAATTTCACTGTCCTACACAAGAAAACCATATTTGCCCAATGCCCTTTGTTTAAGAGGTTGGCTTTTCTACAACGTGTTTTGGCTGCTTTATCAAAACTTTGATGAAAGTAATTGTGTAATCTAATTTCTGAGTCCTCTAGTCTATTCCATTGGCTGACATGTCTGTTTTTGTGACAATGTCATGATGTATTTGTTACTATGATTCTGTAATTTTATTGAGATCAAGTAGTGTGATATATACAGCAGTATTCTTTCTGCTTAGGATGGATTTGGCTATATATGGCATTTTTTATTTATACATGAATTTTTAATTATTTCATTCTACTTCAGTGAAAGACATCACTGGGAGTTTTTATTTCTATCGCTATCACAAGTGAAATCTTCGTTAACAGCCATTTTTTTGCAACACATATTCTGCCTATCCATGAGCAGGAGGGGGCTCTATATTGTCTAGTATATTCTTCAGTTTATTTCTTCACTGTATTAACATTTTCATTGTACATCCCTTTTGATTTCTTGGTTAGGTTTATCTCTAGATATTTTTTGAAAGTAGAGTAAATGGAATTTTTTCTCCCCATTTCTTTGTCATCATGTTTATTATTAGTATAGAGAAATACTACTGACTCTTTATGTTAACTTTGTGTTATATTATTTTGCTGAAATTTTTATTAGTTCTAAGAGTTTTCTGTTGGAGTCTTTATGGACTTTAAGTATAGGCTCACATAATGCAGAAATAGAAATAATAATTTTTTCTTCCCTAATTTCATCCTTTTAATTTCTTTCTTTTACTTGACTGCTCTAACTAAGCCTTCAGACATTAAATTGGATAAGATGGAGAGAAGTGGGTATATTGGCTCATTCTAGATTTTATAGAAAATATTCTCACCTTTCACTCATTTTTCAAACACAGGCTACAGGTTGCCATGCACAGCCTTAATTATGCTGATATCTGCTTCTTTTACTCCTAGTTTATTCAGGGGTTTTATTAAAAAGGGATGTTCATGTTTGTCAAGTCTTTCCTGTATCAATTATACTCATGATGTGATTTCTTAACTCTGTTCATGTGCTACATTACACTTGCTGATTTTTTTATATTGAACCAATCTTTGATCCCTGAAATGAAATCTGACTGGTCTCGGTGCATGCTCCTCTTAATGTGTTCTTGAATTCAGTTTATGTGAATTTTATTGAGAATTTTGCTGTCTTTGTTAATTAACACATTTGATCTATTTTATTCCTTTTTGTGGCCTCATCTGCTGTTGGCACAGATACAAAGTTATGTGGGAGTACTTGGAGGAGACATTCCAGTATAAACACCTCCACTTCTCCACTTCTTCTCTTTAGCAACAGAAGGAGCCATGAACAGAAATAACAAGTTGAGGATATAGAAACACAGGGGAAGAACTCAACATTTCAGCCATGTAGGTACACTCCTCAAATCTCGTGCATTCTTAAGCCAATGTTTACAAACTCTTCAAGTGTTACTTCAAAGATCTATAGTTTTCAAATTGATCAAATCCTATAGATATTCTGATAGTAAGCTTAGTTGCCATAAAGTCCTCTTTCTTCTTATTCAAAAAAGCCAACATCTGTGGACCTTTAGCTGAATCCAAAAATTTCCAACCCCCCCCACAATTATTTATATTGTAAAGAGAAACATACAGAATTATAATAGTTATGCTGTCATCTTGCTGTAGGGCTTTCATTCTAAATTTTTACATAATATTAAGAGTTTTCTTTCCTACTCCTGAGTGAAGATGAGATTTTGTTATGCTGAGTTCCCAGAGGCTTGTTTATCAGAAATTAGAATAAAATGAAAGTGCAGCTTTACGCCACCTATGAGTTAACAGGTTTGGTGGTTTTCAAGTTGGATCCAATGATATGCTATAATGTGCAAACTTCTAAGTAGTTGTTAGCATTCTCTGTTGTACACGTTGACTTTATTTTGAATTGCAGTGTGGCTTCTTTCTGTCATTGCAGCTCAGCCTCTCAGGGCTGCTTATTGGTGGACACTAACCACAGAAAGCTGTCAGTAAAAGTTTGACACTTATATCAAGAAATTAAATCTAATTCTTAATTCTACTCTTTTCCCAGTGATTTTTAGTGAGTGATTTCTGAAAGTCAGTCACAGGATTTGAAAACAAACTGTAGCTCCTACTTAGCTATTTGATGCTTGCCATAGAGACCAAGGTATCATTGGAAAACATTTTGGAAATATGAATTCTTACATTCTGTCCAGGAATAAGATATTTCAGGATGGTTTAGAATTAATGGTAGCTTATTTCAAGGCAAAGACAGAAAAACTGAGCTTAAATTTGTTGCCCTTAGAACAGGTTTTGAAAATACAGTCGAAAACTCAGTTTCCTAACAATTTTAAATTAGTATATAAAATAGTATAAAGAACTATTAAGGGAATGTTTTAGAAAAACCTAAAATATTGCCAAAGTGTTGCCATCAAATGATTCAAATACCAAAGTATCTCATTGTCTCAAATGTTTGCTCTCTCTCTCTCTCTCTCTCTCTCTATATATATATATATATATATATATATATATATATATATATATATATATATATTTGTATTTTCTTTTAAAGTAAGCATTTTTGGTACATCTAAACTAAAATGCTCGGGTTATAACATGTTGTACATAAACAAAAGAGTAAATTTGTTGGAGGAAACTTTCCATGCTTGGAATGTGGATGAGTGATTTGGGGTGAGGCATTTTTTAAACAGGATGCAGTTTAGCCCTGTTCCTGCACAAAGGGTTATACAGAGCACAGACAGAGAGCACAGTGGAGAAGGGAAGCCTGTAATGAATGCATATGTGCTTTGTACTCCATCTTGGTTGAAAATGTTAATGTTTGAGTGTATTTATTCTATTAATTACTGTGTATGAGTACTTTACTTGCATGTACGTCTGTGCACTGTGTTTCTGACAAGCATGAAAAGAGCAGAAGAGATTGCTGAATCCCCAGGGACTACAGCAACAGACAGTTGTGAGCCACCATGTGTGTGCTGGAAATTAAACCCAGTTCAATTACAAAGAAGTAAGAACAACAAGTGTTCATTGATCCAAACTCTCCAGCACCTAATGGTGTTAATATAATGAGACTCACAAGAAAAACAAAAAAAAAAAACAAAAAAGACTAAACAGAAGAAATTAAATGTGAGGATTACCTAGAGTACTGTCTCCAATTCTAGTTCATTATTTGGGGCTCAAAATTTTTCAATTATAATACTGGTTTTCTCTCTCAAGGCTCAATAATTAGTTAGGAGTTGGTTCTATTTTGGTTAAGTATTACCCTAATGAAAGAACTCAGAAATAAAAAGTTTTAAATGATACCCCGACATTTTAACTAAGCACACAGTTGTCATTATAGCTTGTGCTCATATTTGCCACTTATGAGGTGGGAATATATTGGTTACACTTGGTCACATGACCAAGCATAAAGCTCATAAATGTCTCCCAACTGACACCACTTTTGATACAATTTATTTCAGTTATTTCCAAACAACAAATAGTCTTTTGAAATATTTCTGTGAAAATGCCCCATTGCAACTCTTCCCAGGACCTTGTCCTCAAGCTCATGCAACCCCCGAAGAGAATCACTGTGAACAAGAGGAAAGCAGATGCTAGAACAAACCCAGACCCGGTGGGAAATCAAGAACTACCCCAAAGGCTCTTGGTTCGTCTACTAGGTTAGGGAAACCTTAGTAATCCATCCTGTTTACTCGTATTTATCCAGCCTGTTTACTTGTATTTATACAGTCAGAGAAATAACTAAAAGGGATAAAAAGAACTAAATACTTACTTAAAAGTGAACATGAAGAATATAGCTAAGGAGTGATGAAGAAAAGATTGCAGAAGAGCAAAGGAGCAGGGCAGAGAGAGGCATCTGGCACCTGAATCACTAGCCCAGCTTCACTGACAGGTGAGCAAAAACTTTTTCTGGCCGGGCGGTGGTGGCGCACGCCTTTAATCCCAGCACTCGGGAGGCAGAGCCAGGCGGATCTCTGTGAGTTCGAGGCCAGCCTGGACTACCAAGTGAGCTCCAGGAAAGGCGCAAAGCTACACAGAGAAACCCTGTCTCGAAAAACCAAAAAAAAAAAAAAAAAAAAAAAAAACTTTTTCTGAATCATCAGTTAGTTCCTTAACTGCTGGAAATCAATCTCAACTATAAAATGAGAAAGGTAATAAATAGTAGTTCTGAGTTTTAAATAACTTAGCTTATAAAGAGATTAGCATAGACGCTGGCGAAAAATCTCCGAACAAAATATTGATTTACTTTCTAAACTCCAGATTGCACCTAGTGTCTAATATAAATCTGATTATTCAGGCAGCATTCTGGACATTGATCAACTTCCACTGCATAAAAACAACATTGGCAAAAACTGTGCAGACATGCGTGTCAACCACGATAAAAAAAAAAAAAAAAAAAAAAAAAAAACTCCAAGAGAAGAGGGCATTTGGCCTTTGCCATATTCCTGGACAAGGGGAGCACAGCAAGTAATGGAAAAATATTTGTAAAGCAATGAAAGAATTCACATATGCTGTGGAACATGAAGGAATTCACCTATGAAGGATCCCTGCCGACTTGATTTTGGCATGGATCTGTGCTGGAACAAGGAATTTTCAGAGACAAATCCAGCACATGCTTGGATTTAGCAATAGGAGCTCTACCAAAATAGGGCCTGATCAAACCCATAGGGATGAGAAAATGGGGTACTGTCGATATTATGGCCCACAGAAAGAAAACTCCATCTGTACCCCAAAGATCCTAGGGCCAGCTGTTGTTCTTGGCTGCAACATGGAATGCCAATACATTCCACTCTGCACCACAAGCCTGGCAGCAGCCTGTCTTCCTTTCTGTGTCTCTCTATCACGTATCCACTCCCTTTGCCTCTTTCCTTCTCCCTCCTTTCCTCACTTCTTCATTCCCTCATCTTTCCTTCACCCTTACATCCTTCTACCCTTTTGTTTCCTTTCTTCCTTTCCTTTCTAGGCCTTATCTACTATCCACATTTAAGTGAAACATTGGAAAACCACTTGAGAATTACTTATAGCTGATTCCATTGAACCAGGTATCTTAATGAGAGTTACTATTGCTGTGATGAAACGCCATGACCAAAGAAACTTGGGGAGGAAAGGGATTAATTGGCTCACACTTCCATATCACTCTGCCTTATCAAAGGAAGTCAGGACAGAAACGCATGAGCGGACTGGGTGTGGGGGCATGGCAGAGGGCAAGGAGTGGGGAATGAGAACATAGGGAAAGGGGAGGGTCAAGCTGGAACAGGGACAGAGTGGGAGGGTAGGGAGGGAGATACCATGATGAATGAGGACATCATGGGAATAGGAAGAGGTAAGGTGCTGGGAGGCTCTCAGGAATCCACAAGAATGACCCCACCTTGGTCTGCTGGCAGTGGTCCAGAGGGGGCCTGGACTGGTCTACTCTGGTGATTGGTTTAGCGAATAACCTAGCTGTCATCATAGAGCCTTTGTCCAGTGACTGATGGAGGAAGATTCAGAGATCCACAGCCAGGCACCAGGCTGAGCTCTGGGAATCCAATTGATGAGAGAGAGGAGGGATTCTGCAGGTAGGGGGACGTTGAGATCATGATGGGAGGACGTGCAGAGATGACTGGCCACACTAGTGGAAGCCCATGAACTGTGGACTGGTGGCTGTGGAGCCCCCATGGGACTGGACTAGGCCCTCTGGATATGGAAGATGGTTGTTTGGCTCGAACTGTTTCGGGGACACACAGGCAGGGGAATCGGGATCTGTCCCTGGTGCATGGGCAGCCTTCTGGGAATCAGGTGCTTGTGGTGTGATGCTTTGCACAGCCTTGGTGCAGTGGGAAGGGGCTAGGCTCAGTGTGCCAGGCTCTGCTAACTCTCCATGGGAGATATTGATTTGGGGGATATAGGGATGCGGGGTGGCTTGGGAGAGAGGGCTGGGGGGTGGGAGGAGGGAAGAGGGGGTATCTGTGGGTGGTATGTGGTATGAGAAGAAAATTTCTTAATAAAGAAAAATGAAAAAAAAGCAAAATAAAATAAAGAATCTGGATGCACATGAAGGTATTAGAAAAAAAGAATATTAAAGTTGATACAGGTAGTGTGTGTAGGGTAACCATTGCCTCTGCCTTCCCCACTAATCACATTCCAAGTTTTCTGCATAGAGGGGGAGTATTCCAGCATACCAGCTCATGACATGCCTATCCACGCAGTCTAGGCTGAGCTTTCCCAAATTCAAAGAAAATATAAAAGAACACTAACAAAGAGAGGCATTCTCTCTTAGGCAAATTAATGAATGAAGGAATCATAATCCCATGAAGTACAGAACGCAAGTAAATGAACCTCATGATAGGACTTCTGAGGAGTTACCTTTAAATGTCTCAATTTAGCATATGTCATCAATTCCTGAAGCAGGACAGTGTCTATGGAACTTTAACATTATCATTCACCATATCTTGCAAGTGTGTGCCTATTTGTGGCTTTTAATTTTAAACATCGGTTTTATGGCTAAAAAGATTCTGAGATGAACTTGAACCCAGAGTTCTCTTGGTTGAATAGTTACATTCATTGCTAAGTCAAAATCCAACAAAACATTCAAAGTAGCTTTCTCCCTTTCCTTAGGAGTTATAAATTTCAGTGATGTAGCTTTCTTAGATTAATGTGGTGGAGCAACTGGACAACTGGCTTTGAGACCTTTAATTGTTCATCATTTAATGTAAAATCTCTCATTATCATCCTTTTATATGGCTTGCTATGTTTGATAAGTTCATATGACAATTAGAAGATTATTAGAACTTCAAAATATTTTCCTTGTGAAACAGCTAATTTGCTTAAGATGAAGAATAAATAATTGATTACACAGATAATGAAGCAAACATCTAAAGATAAAAGCCAGCATGCAATCTATATTCTAAGTGCTCAACTTGCTGAATGTTGGCAGGGGCTCATTTTTCTCTCATTAATTATAGGTGCTTTTTCCCCCTTTCAGTTTTCTTTTAAAATTCTTGTCAGTCTCTTAAAATAAAAAGATGAGACTTTTTGTTGCTCAAAATTGTGGATTTTATATCACTTTTTTAAACATTGTGGTTCATTTAATTTATCAATATGAATAGACTAAAAACAATTTCCATAGCTCTAGAGCCAAGAACTGAAGCATCCTTTAGACAGGAACTAATGAAATTATTTTCAATCTGAAGGCTTGAAGAAAGATAAGGATGTGAATGTCAATTCCTCTATTTCTAAAGGGCAACAAGTCCTCGTACTCAACACATAATCAAAGGAAACAGTTAAATAATCTCTGTGGTCCAATTAAAATTTGAATTGATGAAAATAATGATCTTCACTAGAGAAGTTTTATAAAAGACACATTTTGACAAGATAGGCTTCAGCTTTGGAGAAACACAAAATAGTATGTTACACTTTAGTTAATAGTATTTCATTGCTTTGAGGAGTTTTCATGTCATTAGTATTTCCAAAAAGAATATGCCTAAAATCTTCTGAAGCTAGACTGGCTGTGAGCATGCTTTGGCAGAAATCCCCACACAGGCTTGTTCTGTAGAACCATAAATCACCTTTCGTTCATCAGCTCTATCCTGTCCAGGAGAGGGCTATCTGATATGGGAAAGGACAATTTGTGTCCCAGCTGAAAACAAAACCCAAATTAAAAAATAAAACAAAACAAAAGAAATCATATTCACTGTGAAAGACTTTACAGACAGGCAATATGCTTCCAGAAGTGATGTCTCATCTTGATTTTCCCAGAAGCAACCCAACCTCCAGTAAGGAAGGTTAAGCAATTTTAATTGCATCCCAAAGTAAATTATAAACAAGGATGACAAAGACCAGGCTTTCCCAACATGTGCCTTCTCTTTCCAATACATAAACTGCCTCTCAATATGAGCCACCAAAGTCTGTTCTCTAATAGGCTCTTAAAGCTTGGAGAGGTATTTAGGAAGCCTCATTAGCTGTTAACTGAAATAACAGTCAAATCCATAAATGGTGTCATTTTCCCAGTGGCTTTCTTTCCTTTGAATAATCCTAAAATTATGTATCTTTCCTGAAGTGGGAAGTGAACCTGCATAAATTCATTGATCCTGAGAAGTAGGGCAGGAGGCAATGGAACGAGAAGGGAGAACTGCATTGCTCTGGACAGGAAGCAGTCTCACAAAGAGGGCATTGGAATAGAAAAAGGTGAATGTGAGGTTATTAACAAGAATATACACCAATTCAAAATTCACATCCAGACCACCCTCATGATGACAATTTACTGTCACATTGAACATGGGTAATGGATATTTGCCTGTGATGTTTAGTTCCCTGGGGAAGCATGCGGAAACGATACTTTTAAGGACCCATATGCAACCTTTGAAAGGTAGTGTAGTGTCTAGTGGGAGACTCTTAGAGATATTTAGGGTTTGCTGGGCCATCCAGCTTCTCTCTGGCTTTCTATTCCTCATATGATTTCTTTTTCTTGTGCATGACACTGCTGTCTGCCAGTGGGCCCTTACTAGTGCCCGTGTCATGTTTTGTGCTTTTAGCTGATGATATCATGTCATCTTCTCTTCTTCAAAAATGTACCTTCCAAATATGTTCCATTGTAGTGGTAGAAAACTGACCAATGCAATATTACTGATCACAGTTTACACATGTGACTACTGAGACTTAAGTGTAATGAACCCCAAGTTCAATGGTGAAGATGGGACAAGTCTGGATTCAAAGTCAAACTAGTTAATGACATGTGTAGATGCCTGGCAGCACACAGCTGCCAGTTTTGTTTGAGAATTATCAGATGCATGTACAGTTATGTAAAGACCCATTTTCACTCCATTTGGAAACTATTCAAAATTATTTGATGTTTGCCATTTTGCAAAATTTGGGTATTATATGCCTTGTCTAATATAGAGTATATAATTTCTTTTTTCCTTCCTGTTGTGGTTTCCTCATTCACTATCTCACCATTTATTAATCTTTATTTTCTTTATGATTGATGATACCTCCCTAGATTTTCCCTTCATTGAAGGAAAAATAAGGTGGAGGAAAGGATGAGAGGGTCATGGCAACTTTGGGTTGCCTAGAACAAGTAAGCTGAGTGAGCCTTTGTAGCATATTTTATGAAGGAGTTTTATTTTTATTATAATTAATTTATGTTATAAAATAATAATTCACCTATAAATAATCCATTTATATCTGGGATAAATTGCATATATGAATCTACTGCTACAATTATTTAATATATAATATATAATTTATATGGCTTTCTTAACATAACAGGATAGAATCTTCAAAGGCATCAAAAGCATTAACTTCTCTTATTTTTATTTTATTTTTTAAACTGTTCTCACTATACAACTTAAAGTATGTAAGTGGAATAAGTGAATCATATAGTTTTCCCATTGAGATGAGCCAAGGAAAAAGAAGTATTGGTGTTAATAAATACCATCAACATAGATAGTTAGTGATAGTGATGCTTATTCTCCTTTGTCTTAATTTGCATTTCACATTCATGGTAAGTTCTTCATCTCTGTCTTTATTTTGCAATGTTTTGACCACAAGACAGACAAAAAGCTGCTCCACAAATGTCAGGCCACTTCTTCTGCTTCCTCTGACTCTGCTTATTTTTAAATATTTATTATCACACTGATTAAGTACCTGTCACCAGGAACCCACACACCTCTGAAACCTTTGGTGACTCACCTTCTAAATCACATGGTGACAGTGATTTAGAGTGAGGCTGCTAGTCACAACATCTACACAATTCTGGATATGTTTTTCAATGAAATTTCCCAGAAAGTCCTCGGGGGTGGGGGAGATACAAGGATTTGGTATTTCACTTCATAATAAGGTACACATTAAAGACTTTGCCTTAGAGGAGGTGGGAATATGGGGTGGGTTTTGAGGGAAGGCTGGAGGGAGGGAAGGCTGGAGGGCGGGAGGAGGGAGGACAGGGGAATCTGTGGTTGGTATGTAAAATGAATAGAAAAATCTCTTAATAAAAAATGTGAAAGAAAGTTACACAATTGAAATAGTTTGGAGTATATTGCTACTACTCCAAGAGATTTAGACAAAATACTTGTTTTGAAGTGGTGCTCAGTCCTTGTTAACTCTGTAGGCAAATGAACACTAACATGAATGCTTCAGAACTGTGTGCCATATGGGCACAGCCTGAAAGTGTCCCAATACCCTCACCACCATTGATGTAAAGGGAAAACTGTTCAAAACTAATGGTCTGGTTAGGTTCTTTGACCCATGCTTGAAGCATGTGTGCTCTGTTTTTACTGTTGCAAGTTCAAGAACTGAATTCATACCTTCATTAAGTTGGTAGCTAAATTGAATATATACCTTGTTGCCATTTTGCTGGGATTTTTTTTCTTTGCATGATGCTTCACCACCAGAGAGTTTTTAATGTAAGGTAAACACCAGAGTTTGTGTGTCTTTTATTAAGTAGACTCCTGAGGATAATGGCTGTATAAGCAATGTTAAGTGAGAGGAATTCCTAAGAACACATTTTCAGTTGACATATATAGCTGACTTGCACCCAGTATGAGTGGACTGTGTCAGAATTTCCAGCATTTTTTTCTCATGCTTTACAAAGTCAAGTTCCAGTGTAATGGGGGAAAAGTTGCATAAATCTGAATTCACATAGTAGAGAGAAAAATTTTAGTATGATTACTTGGATTATTTTTTACTGACAATTGTATGGCCATATTTCTGCAATATGACTTTTTTTTAAAAGCAATCTATGTGACATAATGACTAGGGCATGCTGGTTTACAAATTGAAGTGACAAAATTTTGTTAAATGCGACTCAGTTCACACTTATGTTCCCAAGGTGAGGGTCCCTTTCTAACATTCCCTATGTTGGTGGTAATGAGTTATTATGGAGAGTGCAATTTGCACCATACTATCCTTTTCATGGGTTACAAGAGTAACAGGGCACCACAGAAACTTGCTTCAGGGCCAAGTTTAAGTCTGAAGGTTACTCATTCTTTAGGAATAGTAACTTTAAAAAGACAAAGGTAGATGTTATTTGTGGGATAGATGCCAACAAAGATCTTCAGTCAAAGCAAGCCTGATTCCTAGCTTCCTGGGCATGCTAAACTTTGGGATGAGAATCTGAGGAAAACTGAGGCAGGGAATACATGGAAGGACTACAGCTGGAAGTTTCCTGTTTCCCACCTGGCCCTCTGGTCCCACAGCCACTTATAAAATAATCATTCAGAGGCTTATATTAATTATGAACTGGATGGCCTATGGCTCAAGCTTCTTGCTAGCTAACTCGTATAACTTAATCCATTTCTATTAATCTGTAAGTTGCCAAGTGGCCTTGGTGTTGCTGGTCTGCTGGTATCTTGCTGCTCCGTGGGTGGCAGCTGGCGTCTACCCCCACTCTGTTCTCTGTATCTCTACTTGGATTTCTCGCCTGATTGTAAGCGTTCTTGTCATAGGCCAAAACAGCATTATTTACTAACCAATGGCAACAGCATATATTCACAACATACAGAAAGACATCCCACACCACTTCCCCTTTTCTGTCTAATCAAAAAGGAAGGTTTTAACTTTAACATAGTAAAATTATATATAACAAAGCAGTTATCAAACAAGAATTACAGTTACAATATCTAGTCTATTTATATTTGGCAAAATTTTAAAATAGTCTACCATCTATCCTATTTTGTGAGTCTAAAGTTTCATATCTAATTTATCTTTTATCATTACCAAGGAAAATTATAACTATCTAGTCTTCAATGCCATCAAAGACCCCAGAAGGATATAATATTACCTAAGTAAAAAGAAGTTACATTGTAAGCAACTTCCAAAAATCTAGAAGAACAGTGACATCTGGATGCCTGGACAATCACCAAAAGTTCATCAGTAACTTTGGAGCATCCTTCTTCAGCCTATAGGCCTAGAGTCTCTTAGTTGCTTCTCCTTGTGTCCTGAAGTATGTCTGGCAGTCTCCTCTGCAAAGCAGGAAACTGAAGGACCATCTTGCCTTGTTTGGGCAGAATTCAGTGGTCATTTTCCTAAGAATCCTTAATGTGCAGGTTATACAACATCCTGCCAAGCAATCCAGGTAAGGGCATTTTTTTGCTCAGTGGCTAACTTTTGCCACAAAGAAAGCAAACTCCACAATGAGTTTCTTTGATTCCCACTGTCCTCTGAAGTAATTGATGCTGCCAGGAGCAGACATGTCTCATTGTCCAGAAAAGTCTAAGTTTTTAAAACATCTTAATTGCCATATTGTGTAGTTCTTTGAAGTATTTGAAGATTACCTACCTAATTGAAATGTATCATTGTATATCTAAAAAAAATAACTAACATTACTATAAATTTGACTATCATAGAAGACTAATTATTAATCTGTAATTTTAAATTATACATTACGATTTAAATGAGTTGCATAAACAAAATACCATAAATAAGAATAGAAATATATATACAGAATAACAAAATTAGCTTTAAATTTGTGTCAATAAAGCAAAATCCATAGCAATGTAAAACATATCAAACAAGTTGTTCTTTAAAAGTAGATTCAATAATCGACTCTTTCATCCTATGCTATATATATATATATATATATATATATATATATATATATATATCCCTTTCTTTTTTAGAAAGAGATTGCAGTTATAATCAACCCCCTTTAAATAAAAATAAGCATTTATAAACAATATTTTGGAAATTTGGATGTATCTTTTCATACTACTCCTGGCTGATTGGAGGCGCTGGCAATCCTATAGGGATTCTGAGAAAATTCAAGATAATAGTCAAGTCCTGGGAAAAGCAGATATAACCTTTGTTGATAGGTACCATCTGTTAATGTTCAGGAGGTCTTGCTTGATTAAATCTGATCCATCTTAACCTGGAACAAATCTATAGCCTCTTGCTTCCTGTGGAAACAAAAGCAGAGCTTCCTTTCCAAAGTAACATAACCTTAGATTCAAGTTTGGAAGTCAAGTGTAACAGAAATCTTAAAAGGTCTTATAAAAAAAAAAAAAAAAAAAAAAAAAAAAAAAAAAAAAAAAACCTCGGAAGCCAGATATTTGGGTGAATGCTGAAAGACCAGAGAAACAGAACAAGCCACATCCAATCTCACCTTGCCAAGTTCTCAGCTGATCTTCTTTCCTCAAACTGGAAGCCTCTGAGTCCTCATCTCAGCTGAACTTCTGCTAAAAGCCTAATAGCTTAAAAAGACCTCTAATTCCTGGTCCTCATACCTTATATACCTTTCTGCTTCCTGCCATCACTTCCTGGGATTAAAGATGTGTGTCTTTCCCAAGCAAGACATGAGATCTCAAGTGCTGGGATTAAAGGTATGTGCCACCATGCCTGGCTTCTATGTCTGTCTAGTGGCTGTTCTGTTCTCTGATCCCAGATAAGTTTATTGGGGAAAAAATATATGAACCACTGTGGTGATATTGTGTTCCCCAAAATATTGTGCACCCTAATAAATGTATCTGGGATCAGAGGACAGAACAGCCACCAGATAGACATAGAGGCCAGAAAATGGTGGCACTCAAACTTTTAATTGTATCACTTGGGAGGCAGAGATCTGTCCGGATCTCTGAGTTCAAAGCCACACTGAAAACAGCCAGGCATGGTGACTCATGTCTTTAATCCCAGGAAGTGATGGCAGAAAGCAGAAAGGTATGTAAGGTGTGAAAACCAGGAACTAGAGCCTGGTTAAGCTTTTAGGCTTTTTAGCAGCAGTTCAGCTGAGATTCATTCTGGATGAGGACTCAGAGGCTTCCAGTCTAAAGAAACAGGATCAGCTGAGGAACTGTCAAGGTGAGGTGGCTATGGCTTGTTCTGTTTCTCTGATCATTTAGCATTCACCCTAATACCTGGCTTTGAGTTTGTTTTTATTAAAAAGATCTTTTAAGATTCATGCTATAAACCACAGTCAAGATACCATTAAAAAGAATATATATGTGTATATATAATATATGTATATATGTATATATATTATATATGTATATATATTATACATATAACTTAGCAGCCTTTAGAATCAAATATCTTTCTGCAGTCAAAAATCCAAAAGACAATACAATCCAGACTCTCTGTGTAATATCAATCTTTACAAGGCTAATTTTTTTTAATATTTTATTTTTAAGGTGTTATTTTACTTTTATGACTATATCCTTCCTCTTCTCTCTCTCTCTCTCTCAAGCCCACATATGGGTGCCAGATAATTGGAGAATGTTGCTAGCAATCCATGGAGTGTGCTTAATGGGCAAAGGAATTTATTTGAGAGAGAGAACTCACAAGGCAAAACAGAGGAATTTGTCACAGGTTCTGAGAGGGTGAGGCACAGTCTACTGCTGTTCTCTGGCAAGAGCTGCTGTAGTCCATCCCAGCATCCAAAACCACTTATGCTAGTGAAGAGAGACACTTATATGCATCCCAGGACTTAAGGATCTTGAGTGGCCACACCCCAGGGGCATGTACTTCAAGGTCATAGGAAGGTGTAACAGTTATCTGCTACCTACTAGGGGCGGTGCTTCAGGGCATGGCAAGAACAGCTACTACAAAAGACAGCTAAAACAGGGACATTTGAGGGGTGGCATGGGAACTTAGTGCAGTGGAAACTTCCTTGAAGATATGAAAGTGATTCTAATGAGGTCTCCATATAAGTAGGGAGATTGAGTCTCAACTGGCCATCTCTTGCCACCAAATGAAATTTCCAGTACCAGGACTGGGTTACATACAGTTGAGTTGTTGGTCAAAAAAGTTCACAAGGAAATTCCCCAAATAAGCCAGGCTGCTGCCAAGAAAATACATTGGTCTTCACAAACTGACATCAAGACTCTGTTGCTGAACAAAACACCCATACAACTTATTGAATATGGAGATGTCAGGCTGGTTGCCTCCATAGAACCTTTACCCCTATGTTCTAGGGGTAGGAAGATACTCTTCAGGCTACTAAAAGAGAAATGTAAACATGAATCCAGATAAAAGGCATAAAACCTTTTATCTACAATCTGTCCTACCTGAAAAATATGCTAAGCCAATAGTGGCACAAAATGGGAGTAACCAACCAATGTCTGATGTGAATTAAGACCCACTCCATGAGATACAATTCATGTCCAACACTGTTTGGGTGACCAAAAACCAGAGACTAGACATCCCAGAAACCTAGGGTAAAACCAAATACTACTTGTCAAAAAAAAAAAAAAAAAAAAAAAAAAAAAAAAAAAAAAAAAAAAAGGACTCCTAAGGATATTCTACTATTCTACTATACTCAAAGATCAGTGCCTATTCAGCCAGCATCAGAGAAACTTCCTCCTGCAGCAGATGGTAACAAATGAGAGAAGCACAACCAGAAATTAGGTAGATGGGTAGATAGAGAGAACTTGGAAAACACGGCTCTAAATGGGACATCTCCATCAAATCCCTCCACCTCAGAGCTCAGGGAATCTTGTGTAAGATGAGTCAAAAGAAGTGTAAGAGCCAGAGGGAATGAAGGGCATTAGGAGAACAAGGCCCTCTGAATCAAATAAGAAAAGCTCATGTGAACTCACAGAGACTGAAGCAGAAAGCACAGGGCCTACATCAGTACACCAGGTTCTCTGTGTATATTTTTGGCTTGCAGTTTGTGTAGGTCTCCTGAGTTTGTAAATGAGTGGAGCTCTGATTCTTGTGCTTGCTTTTGAGGCTCTTTTTCTTCTGTCCGTTTGCCTTGTCCAGAACCTTAGTTGCATAGATTTCACGTAAAATGTAATAGAATTATTTCAACACTCAAAGGTTTTTTCCAGAATCATCAAGTTTGCCTGGATAGTTAGTTCCTCAACATTAGATGGTGATGATGTGTGGAAGAGTCAAGGGGGAGCTGCTTGTTTAATTAGCTCTTACCAGACCTGTGGAAATCACCTTGTATGGTCTAATGAGACCACCTCTCCTTGTGATACTGAAGGCCTGTTCCTTTTAGGCTATGAAGACTATCATACATAGCTGAAAAAGAGTGAGATGACAAAAATAAGCACAGGCTAACCCACCAGTCCATTTTGTGGTCCTGCAATAGAACACCTGAGTTAATCTGTCCTGTCACTTAAGCAGGGAGACAGGCATTCCAGGAGGTTGGCTCTAACAAAAGGGTCCGACAAGAATACACTCTGTCTCATTGCCATTTGGAAATGGAGGCAGCTAACTTGACTACTGTCATATCTGACACTTCACATGTTTACTAGGTCTAATATTCTGGGAGTGTTCAATTGTCCTTTGCCTAACAATGTACTATGAACTGTTCCAGGCCCATGGACTCACTATCAGCCAAAGTCATAGAATAGATGGGACCTTTCAACCTATTTGGTAATGTAAAGGGACCTTATAGGAAGACACCTTGTTTGACTCAGGGGTACTGAACCTATTTTAGACCTACTGGCATTCTGTTGGTGTGATTAGATTTCTGGGCTAAGGGATGATTAGACTGTGCACCTCTATCTTTATACTCCTCTCTGCCCTTAAAGTCTGACACCATCAAAAACATGGCTTTAATTTTCTAATTTTAGAGCCTGAGAAATCTAAGATCCATAATGAAGGATTTAGGGAGCCTGAATGCATTCATAAGGGGGGCAGGCCCTTTTAGGTACTGTGCTAGGTGTGTGCTGGTGTGGAGTTCAGTCTGAATCAGCACAAAAGGTACATGTGTTTGTAGGTTGGTGACACTGGGATAAATGACATCATTGTCTACATAGGGCTGAGAGGATGCAGGGTATTTGCCATAAGGACTTACTATATCATAAACCTATAACATCTACTGTCTTACCATTAGATAAAATGATCACACATGGCTCAGTACAGCTGTTCAAGTACCTGATTGTGAGATAATATGTACCTTTGTAGTACTCAAGATAATTTTTAATATTTATTTATTTGTTTCTTTCTTTCTTTATTTTTACATATCAACCAGTTTCTCCTCCCTCCTCTCCTCCCATTTACTCCATCTACCTCCCCTCCACCCCTACCCTCTAAACAACTCCTCCTCTGTTTCTGTTCAGAAAGGGGTGGCCCTCCCATGAGTATCAAAAAACAAGGCATATCAAGTTGCAGTAAGACTAAACACTCTGCTTGTATTAATTAGTAAAGCAATCCAGTATGAGAAATAGGTTCCAAAGAGCCAGCCTAAGCATTAGGGATAGCCCCTGCTGCCATTGTTAGGAGTCCTACAAGTAGATGAAGCTACACAATTGTCACATGTATGTAAAAGGCCTAAGTCAGTTCCATGCAGACTCCCTGGTTATTGGTTCAGACTCTGTGAGTTCCTATGAGCCAGGTAATTTGTTTCTATGGGTTTTCTTGTGATGTCCTTACACCTCCTAGCTCCAATAATCCTTCTTTCCTCTCTTCAGCAGAATTCCTCAAGCTGGCCTAATGTTTTGGTGTGGGTATCTGCATCTATTTCCACCAGTTATTGGGTGAAGGCTCTCTGATGACAATTAGGATAGTCATCAAACTAATCATCAGGGGATGGCCAGTTAAGGCTTTGTATCCATTACTGCTAGGAGTCTTAGCTGTGGTTATCCTTGTAGATTCAGGGAAGTTTTCCTTGCATAAGGTTTCAACTTCACCCCCAAATTCCCCTCCTCTTTATAATCATCTCTTTCAGTATCTCCCCCTAAATCCATCCACAACCTGTTTTCTGAAATTCTTATTCCCACCAGTCCCCGTCCACCCAGGAGATGTATTCTATTTCTCCTTCCAAGGGTGATACATACATTCCACATTGGGCACTCCTTGTTACTTAGCCTCTCTGGGTCTATGATTTTAAGCATAGTTATACTTTAATTTGCAACTATCTACTTATGAGTGAGCATGTACCATGTGTGTCTTTCTGAGTCTGGGTTATCTCATTCAGGATGATTTTTTTTCTAGTTTCATCCATTTGCCTCCAAATTTCATGATGTCATTGTTTTTAACAGCTGAGTTCATCACAATAGTTCATGGTGTAAATGTACCACATTCGCTTTATCCATTATTTGATTGGGGCCATCTAGTTTGTTCCCAGGTTCTGGCTGTTATGAGTAATACTGCTATGAACATAGTTGAGCAAGTGTCCTTGTGGTATGACTGAGCAGCATCCTTTGGGTATATGACCAAGAGTGGTATAGCTGGGTCTTGATGTAGATTGATTACCAATTCTCTAAGAAAGTGCCATAATGATTTCCAATGGGTCTGCACAACTTTGCACTCCCATCAGCAATGCAAGAGTGTTCCCTTGCTACAATCCTCTCCATCATAAGCTTTCATTTGTATCATTCTGACAGGTATAAGATGGTATCTTAGAGTCATTTTGATCTGCATTTTTCTGATGACTATGAATACTGAACATTTCTTTAACTGTTTCTCTTCCATTTGAGATCCTTCTGTTGGGAATTCTCTAAGAATGTACTCCATTTTTTAATTGGATTATTTGTTTTTTGATGTCTAGTTTCTTGAGTTCTTTATATATTTTGGAGATCAGCTCTGTGTCAGATGAAGGTTGATGAAGATCTTTTCCCACTCTGTAGGCTGCTATTCTGTCCTATTGCCTGTGTCCTTTGCCTCACAGAAGCTTTTCAGTTTCAGGAGGTCCCATTTATTAATTGTCGATCTTAGTGTCTGTGATACTGGTATTCTATTCTAGAAGTTGTCTCCGTGGCAATGCATTTAAGGCTGTTTTACACTTTCTCTTCTATCAGGTTCAGTGTAACTAGATTTATGTTGAGGTATTTGATCCATTTTGACTTGAATTTTGTGAAAAATTCAAAAATGATAAATGTTTGTACTCTTCTACAAGCTAATATTGAATTATACCAGCATAATTTGTTGAAGATGCTCTCTTTTTTTTCCATTGTATAATTTTGGCTTTTTTTTGTCAAAAATCAGGTGTCCATAGGTTTGTGGATTTATATCTGGGTCTTTGATTCAATTCCAATGATCCACTTGTCTTTTTTTTTTTTTATGCCAATACCATGCTGTTTTTATTACTGTAGTAGAGCTTGAGATCAGAGATGATGATATCTCCAATGGTTCTTTTATTGTAAAGAATTGTTTTAACTATCATGGGTTTTTCATATGAAGTTGAGTATTGTTCTTTCAAGGTCTGTGAAGAATTGTGTTGGAATTTTGAGGGAGATTGCTTTGAATCTGTAGATTGCTTTTGGTAAGTTGGTGATTTCATTATGCTAATGCTACCACCCATGAGTATGGGAGTTCTTTAGATCTTCTGATATCTTCTCCAACTTCGCTCTTTAATGACTTGAAGTTCTTGTCACACAGATCTTTCACTTGCTTGGCTAGAGTAACCCCAAGATATTTTATATTGTGTGTGATTATTGTGAAGGGTGTTGTTTCCTTGATATTTTTCTCATCCATTTTATTCTTTGTATATAAGAAGGTTAATAATGTTTTTGAGTTAATATTTTATCCAGCCACTTTGCTAAAGTTGTTTATCAGCTTTTGAAATTTCCTGAAATTTTTGGAATCACTTATGTGTACTATCATGTCATCTGCAAATAGCAATACTTTGATTTCTTCTTTTGCAATTTGTATCCTCTTATTCCCCTTTCGCTGTCTTATTGCTCTAGCTAGAATTTTTAATACAAAATTGAATATACATTGAGAGAGTGGACAGCCTTGTTTTGTTCCTGATTTTAGTGAAATTCTTACTCAAGCTAACTTTAAATCATCACTCTAAGTGTATATTTGTTTCAGGATCATCATTGTCTTTCTGTGATTGTATTATTTTATTAGCTTAATTTTCTCATAGCTTATCTTTGTTTTTTTTATTTCTCTGTGTGTATGGATTATAATTTACTTTGTCATGTGATATTTTACTGATTTTATCATTGAAATAACAGATACATAAACACACACATGCACTATATATTTTATATATATATATATATATATATATATATATATATATGTATATGTATATACACTCATTTGCCTGTCTATAACATGTATATAATTGTGGTGGTTCAAGTAAAGTGACCCCCATAGAGTCATATATTTGAATGTTAAATGCTTGGTCGTTAGGTAGTGGTACTACTTGAGAAGGATTAGGTATAGCTTTTTGGGAGTACATGTGGCCTTATTGTTCTTATAGCAGATGTTATGTAACCTTTTGGAAAGGAGTATCTCTTAACAATACTGTATGAGATTAAAATTGAAATTTCATGTGGGAACAGTGTATGTATTGGCTGCTATTTTTCAATGCTGGAACAAAACACTCTGACAGAGTAACTTAAGGAGGGAAGGAAGGAAGGAAGGAAGGAAGGAAGGAAGGAAGGAAGGAAGGAAGGAAGGAAGGAAGGAAGGAAGGAAGGAAAGGTTTATTTAGGTTCAGTTTGAAAAAACAGGCCTTCATGATGGAGAAGATACAGGTCCAGGAGTGTGTGGCTGCAGCTCCCCTTGAATCCACAGTCAGGAAGCAGAAAGAAAGGAATGTTCATGTTTAGTTTGTTTCCTCCTTTATATTCAGATCAGACTTAGCCCATGGAATGAAGCTGCCTCTAGCTAAGATGGATGATTCCAACTCAATCACCCATCATAGATGATCTCTCACATGTATGCTCAGAGGCTGGTCTTTTCACTGATTCTAGTTCCTATTAAGTTGACAATTAATATTGACTATGGCAATGGATAAGCATGAATTGGCAAATTCAAAAATGAGAGGTAAAGGGAATGTGAACTGCTGTGGGATGTTCTGTATGTCCTGTGGGAGCCCATTCTTGGGTTCCTCGTGGCTTTACCCAGCAGGTCCGCCTAGAGGATGATTAGGACCACTGGCCTGAGTGCAGGTGTCTGAGATGGTCTGCACTTGGCTGTGCTGGGGGAGAGTCTGTATGTCAAATTGTTCTGATTGGCCAATAAATAAAACCTGATTGGCCCGTGGCTAGGCAGGAAGTATAGGCGGGACTAACAGAGAGGAGAAATAAAAGAACAGAAAGGCAGAAGGAGACACAGCCAGCCGCCACCAGGACAAGCCGCATGTGAAGATGCCCAGTAAGCCACGAGCCACGTGGCAAAGCATAGATTTATAGAAATGGGTTAATTTAAGCTATAAGAACAGTTAGCAAGAAGCCTGCCATGGCCATACAGTTTATAAAGCAATGTAAGTCTCTGTGTTTACTTGGTTGGGTCTGAGCGGCTGTGGGACTGGCAGGTGACAAAGATTTGTCCTGAATGTGGGCAAGGCAGGAAAACTCTAGCTACAGTGAACTTTATTCCTCTTCTTGTCTATAACATGTACATGATTATAGTGGTTCATATAAGAATGGCTTCCATAGGTTCATATATTTGAATGCTTTGTCATTAGGGAGTGTAACTACTTGAAAAGGATTAAGTATGTTCTTGTTGGAATAGGTATAGCCTTACTGGGGAAAGTCTGTCACTAGGAGTGGGTCTTCGTGTTTCAAAAGCCCAAGCCATTTCACTGTCATTTTTCCTGCTGTCTGAAAATCCTGATGTCAAAATCTCAACCACTTCTCCAGCACCAGTGTGCTACCATGTTCCCCACACATGGGGGTAGCACACTGGTGTTCCCCACCTTAATGAATGTGAACCAAACATCTGAAACTGTAAACAAGCCCCAAGTAAATGCATTCTTTTATAAGAATTGCTATGGTCATGGTGTCTCTTCACAGAAATACAACACTGACTAAGACATATCTAAGACATACATACATACATACATATATATGTATGTATGTATATATGTGTGTGTGTATGTGTGTGTGTGTGTATGTATACATGCATCTATATCTATACGATGTGCTTACACATGTATACAGTGTATATATGTATCTAGTTTAGACAGGGACTCATTATGCAACCATAGCTGGCTTGTATCTAGTTATGTAGACCAGGCTGACCTTGAATTGATAGAGATCTACTTGCCTCTGCACCTTGAGTTGTGGTGTTATGGGAGTCAGGGCTGAGGAATGGTAGCCTGAGAGTACAACCAAGTCCCTTCTGTCTGATGGACAGACATTGTAGGTACTAGAGAGATAACCAATGAGAAGAAAGAGAGAGTGACACACTCAAGAAATTGGAAACTGCAGATGCAGAGAACATGAGAGTGACAGGTGGGAGCAAGAGAAAATGGCAAGCAGTGGAAGAGAAAGCCTCAGCTGTTGAGAAAGAGGAGGCATAAGAAACTCTCTCTCTCATGCACATGTACATGTGTACACACACACACACACACACACACACACACACACACACACACACACACACACACACACGGAGAAGGGCAAGGAAGAGAAAGGCTATAATTTTTATTAAAACAGACATCACTCCAGGTATAATCGGGGGAGCTAGAGCTGGGAGTCCACCTGTGGCCTCTGGAATGTTTGTTTTATGGGATCCCAAGGCCATGCTCATTCCTGACCCCCTCCCCTTCTTCCTCATTGGCCCAGCCATGCTATTCTCCCTTAGCCGGGCTCCTTTTCTTCCTGCCAGCAGTTTTTGGTTTTTGGTTTTTCTTTTCTTCATTTCTTTCTTTTTTTCTACCTTCTCCTCCCTTTCCCCCCTCTCTATTTCTCACCCCCAGCAGTCATTCAACAGTTTGCAGCAGCTGCAAAGTCCTGGGAGGGACAAAAGGAACAGTTTCTCTGAAAGGGGCGCATTCTTGCTTAATCCTTGCCCATTCAGGTTGGCTTAAATTTCTTAGATCCTTGAATACTCTTTTTCTTTAGAGCAGTACAGATTTGAATTTTTCCAGGCCGAAATGTTTACAAGCCTTTCTTCTTTTTCTGCATTATACCTTGAAGATGATAATGAGATTTACATATAGTATAATAGAATATCAAGGAAATTATCAATGAAACAGTAACCTGGCATTTACAGAGCAGGAAGAAAACCAGTTTGACTTTGTATTCTTATATCTGACCCAGTAAGAACTAAACATTTCTCAATGGTGCACACATCACACAGAATTAATATAACAGTGACATTCATGGGCCTTGTTCTCTAGAATCAAACTTCTAATTTAGGGAGATGACTTTTACTCAAGTAGAAGACAATGGATTATTTGTATCTGTCAGACCAGGCTAAATGAAACATTGAATGTTCCATCTCCATTGCTCATTATGCTGACCTCAGAGCCCTTTAATGACAAAAGCTAAAGCATAGGAAAGGTGATTTGAAAGTGTTACAGATTTACACTCAGGCACAATAAAAGTTAATGAACTTCCTAAAGAGTTTAAATATGTCTGTCCATGTATTAACACAACTTCACCAAATGCCTATAATTGAAAGTTTACCTGTAAGATCATAAGACTATATTGGTGTTCTCAATGAAAAAGTACAGAATTGCCATATGAATAGACAAGCAAACCAATGAGGAATCATTTTGGTCTTGTTTCTCTTTTGTTTTGTTTTGTCAGGTGTTGTAACATACAGCATAGTTAAAGAACAAATTATAAACTAAATGTTATTCCTTTGTGAAAATGTTATTCCTTGTGTGCAGAGCAAGTTAATTCACCATCTCACACAATGTAAAACAAGAGGATGAATTATGGCTTAGTAAATCAATTAAATATTGGACCACTGTTTTAGTTATTAGATGAAAATGCTAGAGAAAGTCTTTATAATCATTTATATTATTTATTACCAGAGAAAGTAAAACAATTTTACAGATAGTTACAAGGAAAGCAAACTAGCCATTTGCCATCTGGAAAGATGCTGCAACAATGGAATTGAACGGTGCACACACAGACAGGAACACAGTGTTGACTTGTTGAATTGTTCAGAACAGATGCAGAGAGACAGAAGTCCATTTGTCTCATTGACAGCATTGAAAGCTGGCAGGAGAGTGCAGGAGATCTGAGAAGCCAGTCAGTACTTGCTTGGGTCAGAGCCCTCTAAACCTCATTCTTTCAATTTTAGCAAAAATTTAGCAAGATTTTAAGTGCTAATGCTGAAATGTTGCATAACAAGCATTGAAACAACACATGCTATGCTAGAAATATATGCAAACTTATCAGTCAAAATAAAATATGGCAATATATTATCATAGAGCAACAAACTGCCTGAACACCTGGCAACTGTGCTCATTTAAAAATGTTTCCCAGTGTACCTATGTTATGGTCTCACTTAAAAGGGTGGTAACCACACAGCACACTGCTATACACATGTTGTTATACCTCACATTTAGAGGAAAGTGCTTCCATATCCATGTTTTCATTTAGATAAAAAGCAATGCAGTTTTGTCTTTCTAGGCAGAATCATCAATGATTCTAATTTAGCATTTATCACAGAATACTGAGATAGGAATGAATCAGAAGAGAGGAAAACAATCATTGCATATATTCATTAATTCTTACTTACCAATCTGAATGCTGGATGCCTGTGTTTGTTGTTTACATATATACATGCATAAACACATATATACATATATAATGCATATGTATGTATATATAAACATATGGAACTTTTCATGATACATGATTTTGAATAATTTTGTTTATATGAGTACCATTAACACACACATACAGAGTGACAATTTATATATATTTGTATATACTAAGGATATGGATATATACACATAAACATGCACTCTGAAACACATATGAGAATATAAACAAACGCACAATGTTTAACTACATATCTTTTTTAACTAAAGGGAATTAATGTTAGCTTCTGACCTTGTCTACCTCAAGTATATCCAAGAAGTAATTTTAGCTAGGCATTGTGACAAACACGGCAAATGCTCAAGTGGTTGAGATAAGGTGATAGTATGAGGCCAATATCAGTGACAAACTAAGATGTCTTCTCATAAATACTAACAGAAACTTAGAAAAAAAACAGACTCCCACATTTTTATGAAGAAATTATGCATCTGCTTCCTGAAGATTCACATGATTTAGAAGGTTGTTCTTGAAAAGAAAAGAGGACCCTTAGAATAAATACATAAAATGTCCTTCTCCTGTGCTCAGAAAAGAACTGGCAAGATGACTGATGGGAATTTAAATTTCTTGGTAACCATAATGTCTCAAACTTATCAAAGAAACCTAAAACGCAATGCTCTTTGAGAGATTCAGCGCTGCCCGTGAACAGTGGGAAGAAGCACCATACTGTGCATATATAAATTAGTTTTCCTAGAATAGCAATATTTATCAGATTTTATATAGCAACAGCAGGCAGACCAAAAATGCATTTTTCCTTTGGGTTGTAGCTGTATTCAGATGCACCAGTGGCCCATATGGTTGCAGAGGAGAGATACTTCCTGAGAAAGGAGAAACACCACCCATACCCAGATGTGCAGCAAAGAAGGGTAGCTAACAGATATTCTGCCCCCACAAAGGCTACTGTGTGAACACTATTGCAACACCAGTGCTCAGACTGTGGATTCAGGATGATTGGCACTTCCAGGAATCACTGGGCTATATTGTCAGAACTTTAAAACACTGATCCAAAACCAAAGAAGCAAAATGTGATTCACACACAGACATGTACATTCACACACATACACACACATACACACACACACACAGAGAGAGAGAGAGAGAGAGAGAGAGAGAGAGAGAGAGCTGCACAAATACATACACACAAACACACACACAGAGATGCACAAATATATACACACATAGATGCACAAACACACACATGCAAAACAAACAAAAACAGTTTAACCACATCCATGTCCATGGTTTCAAACTCATTTTAGTTTCCTGGATCCCATGTTTAAGTAGAAATTACCTAGTGGGCTTTTAGGAAAATACAGTGGAATCAGTTTTATAAAATGTAAGAATAAATGTAGTGACCAGTGTTACTATCAATTTCTTAATGATAAATAATTTTTAGTAACTAAATCACCATTTGTTCACAAAAAATGAAAAGATTTATGGCATGAGACATGCAAACAACAATTGCCGTACACAGAGAGGGAAGGATATTAGCACAGCATAATAAAAGGGTAATGGAATAGACTTCTCTGACAATTAGGAAATGAACTTCAGCTTGGATATTCTAACACAGAGTTCCAAAACATTCCTTTGTTATTCTGTTACTGACAAGGAGAACCATCTGCAATGAGTAGGGTATACAATGAAATTTTAGCAGCAGGATGGCAGGAAAATCTCAAGATTCTAACAGTGTGAAAAGCAACACATTCCTGGCTTAGTTCATGTCAGGCTGTTACACACTAAATTAGAACTAATTCACACTTTCAGCAAATATTTAGCAGGCACCTCATCCTAAGAAACTATGTTCAAAGAGTTAGAAAACCAAAAACAAACAAGTAATATTGCGTCTGCTAATTATCACTTCTTAAGGAACAGTGAGTAAAGGTCTAGCAGACAATCAGGTGTGTATGTCTTCACGTATTCAAAGAAATGCCTTCAGATGAGGTGAATCAAAAGGACAGCTGAGAAAATGACGGGTGTAGGACAGCACAAGGATTACAGACAGGACGGATATAACACTTGTTAAGAAAAGCAAATGCAAGCATCCTGGGATAGCTCTGTATCTTGACAATTTCCAAAGTATTGAAGCATCCAAGGTTGTTTAAGACAAGAGAGGTAGGTAACAGAGACCAAGGTGAAAAGCCAGCCCAGGAAAAAGAGATGCGAAGGTTTGTAACATCTTGGACTTTTCATTTGGATTACAAATAAAAGAGTGATTTTTACGCAAAAAAAAAAAAATTGTAAATAATAATATAATCTGGTCCATGTTTTGACTGCAATATTGAGGATATAAGTACACACTCATACTTACACATGCACATGTCTTCATTCATATGTAGATGTATGTATGCTTGCATGTGTATCCATACATGTAGATATGTGTATATGTTTACTCATGCATGTATAAGTGCATGCTTGTGCATGAATGCTTATATGTTTATGCATGTGTGTTGACATGTGTGATAGTGCATGTATGTGCTTGATTTATCGGTGTGCATGTTATCACGATAATGCTCAAGCTAAGAGAACAGTTAATTGTCTGCAGCAATAGTCTTTGTCCAAGTAAGCGTGGATTGACTACAGGTGATATAATTGAAAACTGACAACTGACCAGGGTTCTGGTTATAATTTAAAGTAAAGATGATACTAAAGCACAGCACATCTTCAATAACTCTGAAATTTCAAGACAGCCTGAAACAACTGCCTAACTAATAATAAGAATGACAACTACAGTATAAAAAGGCCAAAGGATAATACTGACTTAGAAGATGAACAAATCCAAAAAAGCACTTCCCTATATAGTCTGTATATTAAAGATGCAACTGTGCATCAGTGTTTGGGATGGAAATGTCCTTTCTTACTATTGGGCTAAAGTTTTTGCTGCTGATGTCTTTCCTTCATTAGATTCATTCTTAGCATTTTTGTTTTTGTTTTTGTTTTTTTTTTTTTAGATTTTGAGAATTGGGGAATAGTTGTAATTTCTTGATCATCAAGATAATTGTTGGAAGTTATAGAATCTAATAACTATAGTGATCCTCCTGCCTCAGCCTGCTGAATCCTGGGATTACTAGTGTGAGCCACCATGTCTGGGTATTCTCTTATTTGTCTCCTTTCTGTATCTTCCATTCAGTGTATTCTGCTGTTGAATATTGCCCATCCTGGTAAGTTCTGAATTGTAGGAAAAGAGAACTGTCTTGTGTCAGCCCTTTTGGTAGTCTTCAAACTAATTAGAAGAAACCCATGCAATAATTGACTACTGGAAGGAAAGCAAAAAGAACTGCCATCTGTAAAACCATCTTGAAAATTGATGTTGGTCAGTGGAAACAAAGTCAAACACTACTCTTTAGAGCTGGGTTTGATAGTTCTTTACTACTTTAACAAATATCTAAGATAACCAGTAGGTAAAGAGAAAATTTTATTTTCTTTGAGTATTGGAATTCCAGCCTGTACTCAGTCACGGTCATCACTTTTATGCATTTGGTCAGTGCAGCACATCGCAGTGGTGGCATATGTTGGTGCAGGACTGATTGCCTCTTAGCTGGACAATGAACAGTTTTGTGTCTTAATATTCATTCAAGACTATTTCCCCAGAGACCTGTGTGCCATCATCTGCCTTTTAAATGAGCTCTGACTTCCCAGTAGCTCCAATCTGGAAAAGGAATATTCAGCACAGGTCTAAAGCATTTAAGAGTAGAGTGAAATATCACTTGTCCACCTTTCAGAGGAAATCCAAAATCTGAGAAGGCCATAGCTCAAAGACCATGAAACATGACCTCTGTATAAAGCAGAGAGGAAAGACTGAACCTTGTTATAGTCAGTATTCCAACAAAAAAATGAGAAAAAAGACAGGAATAAGAGAAAGGTTTTAATAATTTTATTAAAGTAGTGACAAATATTAATTCTCATATATAACAAAGCTAGAGAAATTCTTGAAGGACAAATACATAAATTTATCTTTAAAATGTTTTTAAACAGTCCATGTTATATATTTAATCCAATCAAATAAAGATATGTTGAATTAAAATCAAGAGACAGAGAAATACATATGGAAATAAATTTGTAGAAGGGCAACATTAATATTAGATACAATAGAAATCAGAAAAAAGAATGTTATCCAAGAGAAGAGAAATCCTTATTTTAAAAAATATAATTTTATTAATTCATAGAGAATTTTATACAACAAATTTTGATCAAATTCACTCACTACTCCTCCCCTAACTCCTCACAGGTATACCAACTACATCCTCACACTTCATGTCCTTTTAATTTTTTTCTTTTTTCTCTTTTATTGGAAATTGATTTTTTTCTCACAATATATATCCAGATTACAGTTTCCATACCCTCTACACCTCCCAGTTACTCTCCACTTCCTCTCTCATCTGGAACCTCTCCCTTTCTTTCCCTCATCAGAAAATAAACAGGCTTCTAAGGGATAATGAAAAATAAAATATAATATAATACCACTGTGGGATGGTCTGTATGTCAAATGCTCTGATTAGTCAATAAATAAAACACTGATTGGCCAGTAGCCAAGCAGGAAGTATAGGTGGGAGTAACAGAGAGGAGAAAGGAAGGAACAGGAAGACAGAGGAAGATACTACCAGCCGCCACCAGGACAAGCAGCATGTGAAGATGCCGGTAAGCCACAAGCCATGTGGCAAGGTATAGATTTATGGAAATGGATTAATTTAAGCTATAAAATTTAAGCTATAATTTAAGCTTGCCCAACGTGGGGCAAGAGTTTCCACCTAAAACCTGAGAAAAAATTCTAAAACAGAGCTAAAAACAGCTTCCTAATTGTCTCTCTCAAATGAGGGGCAGCTTGCGGGTTTGAGCTACTTGTGGGTTCCTGGTGTGAGCACTCAATCTGTAGTATGGCGGGAATGAGGCCTCTGCAAGTGGCACATTAAGCTGCATGGTGGATTTAGCCTTTGCTAGTACAAAACAAAGAAGATGTTTCTGGGCTATACACTGTTTGGATAAAAGCATAGACTCACGATAGCTCCCAGAGCTGGTGGTAAACGTGGGCAGAGCCAGCAGCCATAACACCATTTCAGTCTTACAAATGCTGCAGGTTAAAGCAATAGATTCACAATAAGACAGATTCAGATGTAATAGTTTACAATGTGAGTAAAATATATGTAGGCTTGAAAGAGACAAAAAAAGGTGATACATACAGTTATATAAACAACTACATAGTTTTAAAAAATAAAGTCTTTAAAGAGACAATAAAATTAATATAAAAAATAAGCCATGTAAAGATGAGTATTACATAGAGTATCTGGATTGTGTTGTCTTTGGGATTTTTAACTGCAGAAAAACATTTGATCGTAAAAGATGTTGAGTTAAACCAATATGTTTATTTTAAAGATATCTTGACTTCAAAATTTGGATATAAGAATATGTTGCTTTGGAAAGGAGGCTCTGCTTTTGTTTCCACAGAAAGCCAGAGGCTATGGATTTGTTCCAGATTAAGATACATCAGGTTTGACTAGCCAAGACCACCTGAAAGGTCTCTGATGACACCATGACCCAGATGATCCAACATTCAGAACCATTTCAAGGCAACTGGCTCAGACGATACACCCTCACAGACTACTCCATAATCCTAAAATTTTCTTTATGTCTCCATAAGATACAGAGCCCACTCCAGCAGGAAGTAGTAAGAGAAGCTATGCCCAAATTCCCAAATATACCAAGCTGACTTTGGAGATGTGTAAAACTTAAAACCTTCCTTAAAAAAGAAAAAAGAAAAGGGGAAGTGCTGTGGGATTGTCCATATGTCAAATGCTCTGATTGGTCAATAAATAAAACACTGACTGGTCAGTGGCCAGGCAGGAAGTATAGGTGGGACTAACAGAGAGGAGAAAGGAGGGAACAGGAAGACAGAGGGAGACACTGCCAGCCTCCACCAGGACAAGTAGCATGTGAAGATGCTGGTAAGGCACGAGCCACATGGCAAGGTATAGATTTCTGAAAATGGATTAATTTAAGATATAAGAACAGTTAGTAAGAAGCCTGCCAGGCCATACAGTTTGTAAGCAATATAAGTCTCTGTGTTTACTTGGTCGGGTCTGAGCGGCTGTGGGACTGGCAGGTGACAAAGATTTGTCCTGATTGTGGGCCAGGCAGGAAAACTCTAGGTACATAATACAATAAAATATAATAAGATAAAACAAAAACTAACACATTGGATTTGGACAAGACAAACAAGCAAAAGGAAAAGAGGCCAAAAAAAAAACACACAAGTATCAGAGACCCATTCATTAGCACACTCGGGAATATCATTAAAACACTAAATGGGGAATTTGGAGAAATTGCTCAGTGGCTAAGAGCAGTGGCTGCTCTTTCAGAGGACCCAGGTTCAATTTCCAGCACTCATATGTCAGCTCATGCCTCTCTGTAACTCTAGTTTCAGAGGATCCAATACCTTCACACATACATGCAGGCAAAATATGAATATACACAAATAAAAATAAACAAATATTTAAAGAACCCCCAATAAACTGGAAATTATATATTCACAGAAGACCTGGTTCAGAACCATGTTTTCTTGATGTCCTCTATCCCCTTTGGGCTCTTACACTCTTTCAACTTCCTCTTCTGAAGGGTACCATAAGGAAAAGAATTTGATAGAGGCATCTTATTTGGGACTGAGTATCCCATGATCTCATACTCTCTTCATAATGCCTTCTGTAGCTAGAGTTTTCCTGCCTTGCCCACAGTCAAGGTGGTATCAAAGCAGGTATGGTTGGCTACTTCCACAACCTTTGAACCGCCACAGGCTTGGCATATCTTGCAGGCAGGATACCACTGTAGATCAAAGGGTTTGTGTATATCTTAGTGTTTTTGTTTCCATTTCAGTAGCATACACAATGGCTTCCTTTACCAAAGTAGGGATGAAGGCTCCATGAAGCTACAGCTTGACATCTCCATCTTCAATGAGTTGTGGATGTGTGGTCTTCTACAATGGGGTGCTGAAATCAGTATGTGAAGAGCAACCTACAGTCTTGTCAACAGTCTGAGCTATTCTGTTTTTGTGATGGGACTCATTTGGCCAACAACACAATTATGTGTAGCCTAGTCCCTGAACTGGAAGCTTCATTTGATGCCAAGAGATGGACACTTGGTACCGTCTGCCCCATTATTTGATGGTATCATTTAAACTACGTTCATATACGTACATATTTTATGTATATTATACAGTATTAACTTTCCATACTACGTTCATATATGTACATAGTTTATGTATATTATACAGTATTAACTTTGCATATTGCCCCTTAAATTTCCCTTAATTTCAGCTGTCCCTCCCCCTACCCCCTCCCTCGTTCTCTTCTTCCCTTCTCCTCCCCACTTGATCATCCTATTCCAGCCAACCCCCCACCATAGCTATCTTTTATTTACCTTTCTTAATAAAAAACTATCTCTTCCCTCTAGTGCTTTACTTTACACCTACCCTCTGTGATTGTCTGGATTGTAGCTTGGTTATCATTAACAGATAATATATACATGTAAGTGAATAAATACCATTTTATGGATCTGGATTATCGCATTTTGATTCTTTTTTCTAGTTTTATCTATTTACCTGCAAGTTTCGGGGCTCTGTTTTGCTTTCCTTTTTATAGCTGAGTAATATTCCATTATGTACATATACTGTATATACTCTCATAAGAACCCTTTGAAAGGTGGGAGCTGGCCTCCCACAGATGGCACCCAATGTGGGGCTTAGGTACAAAGGATAAGAGAGGGAGGGGGCACAGCAGAAGCAGGGGAACATGTCCCATTATGAAGTAACGTTTACACAGTGGTATTCTATTTTTGAGGAGTAAAACTACGTATATAAAGCAAAGCAGCTAAAGTTAAGCTGAAACAAGTAGTAAAAGTTAGGCTGTACAAAGGACCTACCCTGTCTCTGTCTCTGTCTACGTCTATGTTTCTCTGTTTCTCGCTCTCTAAAGTTGTAAAAATGTTTTGGTGAAGTTTGGAGAACATAAGCCTTAGGCCTAGGGATATTATGAAGGTTTAATAAAAAAGTCACATAGGAAATCAAGACCAGATAAAATCTTTAAATAGACCTATAACCCCTAAGGAAATAGAAATAGTCATTAAAATCCTCCCAACCAAATAAAAAAGCACAAACTCAGATATTTCAGTGCAGAATTCTATCAGAATTTCAAAGTGCTAATTCTAATACTCTTCAAATTGTTCCACACAGAACAGAAGGAACACTACCAAACTCTTTTATGAATTTACAGTTACCTTGATACCCAAACCACACAAAGATGCAACAAAGAAAGGAAAATTACAGACAAATCTCCTTCACGAACATTAATATAAAAATGTTCAATAAAATACTGGCAATCTGAATTCAAGAACACATCAAAAAAACTCATCCACCATGACCAAGTAGGCTTCATCCCAGAGACACAAGTATGGTTCAACATACAAAAATCTGTCAATGAAATACAACATATAAACAAACTGAAAAAAAAAACCACATGATCATCTCACTAGATACTTAAAAAGCCTTTGACAAAATCCAACACCACTTCATGACAATGGTCTTGGAAAGATCAGGACTACAAGAAAAATACCTAAACATAATAAAGGCAATTTACAGCAAGCAGACAACCAACATCAAATTTAAATGGAGAGAAACTCAAAACAATTCCACTAAAATGAGGAACAAGAAAAGGCTGTCCACTCTCCTTATATCTATTCAATATAGTACTTGAAGTCCAAGCTAGAGCAATAAAAAACAAAAGGAGATAAAGGTGATACAAATTAGAAAGGAAGAAGTCAAACTTTCACTATTTGTAGATGATATGATAGTTTACATAAGTGACCCCAAAAATTCTACTAGGGAACTCCTACAACTGATAAACACCTTCAACATTATGGAGAATACAAGATTAACTAAAAAAAATCAGAGCTCTCCTATATACAAATGATAAACAGGCTGAGAAAGAGATCAGAGAAACATCACTCTTTACAATAGCCACAAATAATATAAAATGCATTGAGGTAACTTTAACTGCACAAGTTAAAGACATGTATGACAAGAATTTTAAGTCTCTGAGGAAAGAAATTGGAGAAGATATCAAAAAATAGAAACATCTCCCATGCTCATGGATAGGATTAATATAGAGTAAAAATGGCAGTCTTACCAAAAGCAATCTATAGATTCAATGCAATCCCTTTCAAAATCCCAACACAATTTTCAAAGACCTGGAAAGAACAATACTCAACTTTATATGAAAAAAAAAAAAAACCTCTGGATAGCTAAAACAATCCTGTACAATAAAACAACCTCAGGAGGCATCACCATCTCTGACTTGAAACTCTACTATAATAAAAACACCTTGGTATTTGCATAAAAACTGACATGTGCACAAATGGGATCAAATTGAAGAGACTGACATTAATCCACACATCTATAAACACCTGATTTTTTACAAAAACCAAAACTATACAAGGGTAAAAGAAAGCTTCTTCAACAAATGGTACTGGCATAACTGGATGTCAACATGTAGAAAATTGCAAATAGATCCATATATATCACCATGCACAAAACTCAAGTCCAAGTGGATCAAAGACCTCAACATAAATCCAGCTACACTGAACCTGATAGAAGAGAAAGTAGGAAGTAGTCTTGAACACATTGGCACAGGAGACCACTTCTGAAAGATAACACCAGTAGCACAGACACTGAGAGCAACAATTAATAGATGGGACCCCCTGAAACTGAGAAGGTTCTGTAAGGCAAAGGACATGGTAAATAAGACAAAATGACAGCCTACAGAATGGAAAAAGATCTTCACCAACCCCATATCTGACAGAGGGCTGATCTCCAAAATATATAAAGAATTCAAGAAATTAGACATCAAAATACTGAACAATCCCATTTAAAAAAATGGGCTACAGAGCTTAACAGAGAATTCTGAATAGAAGAATCTCAAATGGCCAAAAGACATCTAAGGAATTGCTCAACATCCTTAGTCATCAGGGAAATGCAAATAAAAATGACCCTGAGATACCATCTGTCAGACTGGTTAAAATCAAAACCACTAATGACAGCTTATGTTGGGGAGGATATAGAGCAAGGGGAACATGCCTCCACTGTTGATGGGAATGTAAACTTTTACTGCCACTTTGGAAATCATTATGGAGGTTTCTCAGAAAATTGGGAATCAATCTTCCTCAAGACCCAGCTCTACCACTCTTGGGCATATACCCAAGCAATGCTCTATCATGCCACAAAGACTCATGCTTAACTATGTTCATAGCAGCATTATTTGTAATACCCAGAACCTGGAAACAACCTAGATGCCCCTCAACCAAAGAATGGATAAAGAAAATATGGTACATTTACACAATGGAGTATTACTCAGCAGTAAGAAACAACATCATGAAATTTGCAGACAAATGAATGGAACTAGAAAATGTCATACTAATTGAGGTAACCCAGACTCAGAAGGACAATCATTGTATGTACTAACTCATAAGTGGATACTAGATGTAAAACAATGAATAAACAGACTACAAACCTAGCTTCAGAGAAGCTAGCTAACAAGGAGGACCCTAAGAGGGACGCATGGGTCACCATTGGAAGGGGAAGTAAGATGAGGTCTCCATTAGTAAACTGGGGAGGAGGGACACAATGGAGAGTAGTGGGTGGGGGATGAGAACATAAGAGAATGGAATGGTTAAGTGAGCTATAAGAGGGATGGAGTGGGAGAGTAATGAAAGAGATACCATGATAGAGGGAGACATCATGGGAATAGAGAGAAACAGGGAAGTTCCCAGGAATCCTCAAGGATGACCCCAGCTTAGACTACTTGCTATAGTTGTGAGGGTGCCTGAACAGGCTTACCCTAGTAATCAGATTGGTAAATACCTTAACTGTCATCATAAAACCTTCATTCAATAACTGATAGAAGCAGATTCAAAGATCTGCAGCCAAGCACCAGGCCAATCTCCAGGAGTCCAGTCGATGAGAAAGAAGAGGAATTCTATGAGCAAGGGGCATCAAGTTCATGATGGGGAAACCTGCAGAGACAACCAAACCAAACTACTGGGAACTCATGTACTTTAAACCAACAGCTGTGGAGCCTCCATGGGACTGGACTAGGCCTTCTCAATAAGTAAGATAGTTGTGTAGCTTGATCTGCTTAATGGGCCCCATTACAGTAGGATCAGGATCCATCCCTGGTGCATGAGCTGGCTTTTTGGAGCCTACTACCTATGGTAGAACACCTTGTCCAGCCTTGATTATGGGGAAGGGCATGGACCTGTCTCCACTGAATGTACCAAGCTCTGCTGACTCCCCATGCAAGGCTATAACTTGTAGGAGGAGGAAATGAGGGGTGAGTTGGGAGGGGGGAGACTGAAAGTACAGGAGGAAGGAAGAGTGAGGTTTCTGTGGTTGGTATGTAAAATGAATAAAAAAATTCCTTAATAAAAACTATGGAAAAAAAGAAGTTTAAGAGAACATCAGCAATAAAAGTAAAAGGAAAGAAGAAAAAAAAAAAGAAAGTCTCTAGGGTAAGAATAGCTTTTCCCCCAAGTATGAGCTGAACCTGGGACACAGAAAGCTGTACCCAGGACCTAGTGGACACTGCGAACTTAGCAGTCCAAGTGGCTTCAGAGGCCCCAGAAGCCACCACCAACAGCAGACACTGAGAGCTTTGTGGAGACAAAACTGCTGCCCAAGGTGGAGAAACAGCATTGGCAGTTTGAGCAGAGACAGTGTAAACAAGGATCTGCAAGCTCTCTGCCAAGAAGAAGCCTTAATGAGGAGCCAAGTAGAGATGCCACATGGTAAGAGAGGCAAATGGCAGGCATCAGCTGGGAGAGCAGCATCAGAGACTTCGAACACCAATGGCAAGAGGAGGTCTGTTGCTGGGAGCCTGACTTCCTGGCAGCAAGTCCCCAGCAGTGATGCTGTGGGAGAGCAGAAGCAGCTAGATTCATAGCTGAGACACACTGGAGCACAAAGAGCTGTGGAGGTGAGGCAGATCCATGCTCCAGACTGAATGGCAGAGACGCTGGAATCTAGAGCAGCCCGAGCTCGCAGAGGCAGAATGTGGTAGAGCCAGGGGCCCCGAGGCGGTGTTTGGTCATACAAGCAGGGCACCAATTTGAGGAGGACCCCAGGCAGAGCTGGGTGGCACTCTGAGCTCTTGTGACACAAGGCAATTGACAGCCTCAGGACACTGGGGTCGCTGAGTGGACAGGCCAGTGTTGGGAGTCACAGACAGACTGAGGCTGTAAAAGCAATGGGAGAAGCCAGGAGCCAAACCCATGCAGTTTCTGTTTGCTGGCTATACAAAGGTCTCTTTTGAGAAGACTGCACCACCCAGCTATTATGGAGGTAATAGCTTTTGTCCTGGAGCAAAATTGCCTAATGGAAGGTTACAGATTGCAAACCACAGCCAAGAGCTGAGTACAAAAGTTTCAGAGACTATTTGGACTGAATTGTTGCATTCAGGGTAACAGCAATAAGTTTTGGTTATGGGACACCTCATATTTGGAGCTGTTTGCTTCAGAGTCATTATGACTCTGACAGCTGTACATAGACTTCAAGGCAGCTGATGAGCCAGGCCCTGATTTTGAGAGTTTCAGGGGAACTTTAAGACTCATACCAGAACTGTCTTTTTTAATTTCTCAAACTTAAGAAATGAGATGAACAGGAGTGGTTCAGTTGTAATGGAACTGTTTTTTGTATGCATATATGCTTTGTTAACTGTGGTGACTCACGAATTGTTTTGTGTTAAAAATAAAACTGCTTAAATGGAGAAGTTTGGGTTTATTCTTCCCAGGCTCAAGATGCAGCTTAGAAAATTATAAGAAAAAAAAAAGGAGGGAGTCAATACTCCTCAGTTTCTTTAATTTTTGAAAAGAACAATATTTTATTGCTCCATGAGTAGATGAATGTTAACTTGTGTTAATGTGCCCTATGTTTTGTATGGTTCCAGTAAGAAATTGCTTTTGGGTATTTGCTAATGTTTGTAAAGTGTAAATAGTTCTATTAAGAGTTTGCTTTTGGGTGTAAGTTTGTGAGAACTGTAATTGTGTAGAATGATATTCATGCTAGAATTATGTTAATCTGTTGATATTGATGAACCATGGATTGGTGATGCTAAGGGGGCCTTTAGGTTTGATGTGGATCAGTTTACTGATTTATTTAATGCAGTTGTGTCAAGAGTTTATTGGTTTAAAAAGGGGCTTGGTGCAGCTAAGACTGCTATAGACATCTTAGACCCATTCAAAAACACATTTCTATCTTTATCATCCTCTACTCCTTTACTAGGAGGCATAGCAGCCATAGGGAGTAGGAATACTGCTATGGTAATTTCAGTTACTTGCAGTGGAAAGCTGATTCTGAGCTGCATATAGTTAAGCTCTGTACCCCCACTTGAGATTTATATTATTAAGAAGAGAGAAATTGTGGAGGCTCAAATTACTCACAGTCAGAGAATCTGAGCTTGCTTTACCTAGCAGAGCTTCATAAGGAGATGATTTTGTCACAGGTGTGGTTACCAGGTATTTGGAAGGGTTTATACTTGACTGTAAGGTGTGCTTTGATCTTGCAAGGGGGAGGTCTTTTGCCTCATCCTTTGGCATTATTATAAAAATCCCTTTTGAATAAATGGGAAAGGCCACTGGGTAGTGATCCAGGCTGTCCTGAATCTACCTAGTGTTTCTGTCTTTCTTCTCATCTTTCTTTACATCTAGCATTTTCTTATCCCTCTCTCATAAGAATCCTTCAAAAGGTTGGAGCTGGCCTTTCACACAAATTATGAATTGTTATAACATGCAGAAGTCATTCAAAGTTTCAGAAGGAAGAACCTTGAAGAAGTAAGCATTTAAAAGGTCATTTTGTACGTACATTTTACTTAGTCAATAAAATAATAAATTTATAGTTAATATTTTGTTTTTGCTTTTGTTTTAGTTGCTATTATTTTTGTTTTGTTTTTCTTTTTAGAAGAAACTATATCACATCAGATGTACTGATCCTCCCTCTCATATTCTCTTCAATGTTTTCATCCCCTCTATTGTGTTCCCTGAGACATGGGTGTAAATGTACTCTACTAGCTGTAATTGCAAATATACTAGCTGTAAATGTATTTGTGAGGGCTAGGGACTCCATGGTCAGTGATGTCCACATTTTAACTTGTTGTGTCTTTTTAAATCATTTCTATGCACTACAAAAAGAAAACTATGATGAAGCCTGAAAGCTAATTTTTTTGTTGACATAAGGGTAAGTATTTAGAATGAAACTAGAGATTGTATTGGTTTAAGGAACTGGCAGTAGTAAGTACTCCTCCATGTCCTCACCTGCTATATGTAGTTGCCTAAGTTTACAATACCAGACCTGAATTCCCTCCCATAGAGTGTGTCTTATGTCCAACATGTAGCTATTATTGCTAATATTGCACTTTTCAGGGCTTCTTATTGTGCAAGTCATTGTTGTGATCCATTAGTGTTAATACAGGATTGGGTTATTACTTGCTTTTCTTCACTGAGCATCTTCATGCCTTCTTCTGAATCAATGAGAGCTCATTCTCAGGTAGGATGCTTCCTGGTCAGACTCATATGAAGTCCTGCAAAATGTGTCTACAATTTGTAGTATCCTCAGTAATAGAATTTTCCTTCTTTATCATGAAGGCACCAAGCAAGAACATGTAATATTTGGGGGTCTCTTAGCCCTTCCTAAAAACAAATTCAAAATAAGTTTAGAAGGTTTTTCATTCCTAGCACAGATCTTTTGGAGGAGAGCATTGTTACCTTAATTGGTGTTATTTCAACTAAGACCATCACCTCTCTCTCTGTCTCTGAGAGAGTATCCACAAATATTTTTTAAGTAGCTACAAAATATTTGTTTAAGTAACCACAAAATAATGTAATTACCTATGACTTTTTTCCACCTTAGTGCTATTTATGTCTCCTTCTTGAGAAATCACATACAAAAAATAATTCAGTATCCCCAAACCACATAAATGCCCTAATGATGGTTACTAATCTAATGCCCTTGCTATGGGGAAGTCAACCTAGATGGATGATCCATCAAATCTTTTATTCAACCTTTGGTAATACAATGATATGAAAATAACTTTTATATTCTATGATAATAGATCTTTGTGTGGATCCCAGAACCAGAGTTAGTACCACTTGAGTTCACTTATGATTTATGGCTGCTATACTACTAATTGTGTACCTGGCCTGTTTGTATAATCTACCTTTAAGAGAACAATGTATGTAAGAACCAACCTTTATTGCCTTAGATTTCTCTTGGAATCAATTTTTACAGCCTAAACTAATGCATTGCTATAATCTTAAGTTGTGTATTCTTCTATGCAAGGACACAAGAATAATACATGTGCATTTGTGTGTGTGTGTGTTATGATAATCATCTGCTGAAAATAGAAAATAGGAAGAACATGGCTTTATAAGACAAATATCAAGCATAAATGCTTGAAACAGCCTTCCAATATTGGTTAATGACATTTGTTTGTTTTCTCAGTCAGTTGGTGTCTGTTACTTAATCTCTTAAATATTTCTTTCAAACATCTCTCATTATTTCCCCAATTCAAGGCATTCTGTGCTGCTCAATAAAAGAGAGGGAGCAACCCTTTATTAGGGGCAAAAGAGGATACAGGGAGGGGGAAGTAAAGAATTCAAATCTTGGATTGCTTCTAGTTAAATAATTTTCCTTAATGGGACACTGATACAATATTGACGACTATGAGTTTGTTTTTAATGCATTAAATCTTGGTGCCCAGTCTGAGGAACCAACATGTTAAATCTATTCATTTAGGTGCTTCTTGTAAGAAACATTGAATGCACTAATGACTTCTTTTGGAGTACCCAATGTGACAGAAGGATAACCTGAATTCATGTGAGTGCATCAGGAAGTTCTATCACTGCAGAATCGAATTTTGCATGTCTTAGTCATGGAAAATAACAGGAGCTTGAGAATCTCCCAATATCTCCCATATCTGGTGGTGGTGGTGAGGTCCTGAGGAAAATTAAATTCTGTATATCTCTAGCAGGCTGAACTGGAAGGGTCAGTGTTCAACTCTTATTTCCTTTTTCTCTTTCTTTATCAAGTACAGTTTGGTTATATTTCAAGTGCTGTCACAGTGAAAGCATATGAAGTCCCCTAAAGCATGACAATGCTATTCCTACCTGTTTGCACTTGAACACACAACAATAGAACATTAAATATAAGAGAAACAATGAGAGAGATGTGAAACAGACAGACAACAGTATCTTGGAAGATCTCACTATCTAACTCTTTTTAAATGGCAAAAGTGGACACAGACTCAATAAGTATATCAAAGACATGAACAACCATGCTGGCCAGGACAACCAGTCACAGAAGGCCAACATAATCTCCTGACCATTCATAACACAGCAGGGCACTTGTTTTAAATGTTGCCCATATGTTCCCAGAACACACTTGCCTCACATCTAGCCTCTTTATTCTTTCTTTAAAAAATTATCTATATCATTTTGAAGACTCCATGAACTACTGGGATGGAGAAAAAAATAAATGAACACTTTTTAATCATCACAAAAGTTTGCATCTGAACCAGGCAAAGATAATAACTTCACACAAACTCTACAGAGCCGGAAGAGAGTTCAGGTTATAAGACAATAGCAAATTACTCAGTGAATTCATGAAAATTCTTATAGTCAATAACAGAATAAGAAGAGGTATGGCAACCTGAGACATTCTCAGCTAACACTGCTCAGGTCTAGGGTTGAAGAACAGGGGTTAAATTGGATACTGAAAGATCAAAGAGGCAGATTCTCTGACTTGGGCTCCAGAGAAGGGCTGCAGCTAGACTAATAAGTGGATTTTAACTTTGTGAATCTCATTTCAAGCTTTGAACCTTTAGAAAAATAACAAAAGCTATTGAGTTTATGATCATTTGTTATGAGGAATTATGATGTTTTTATGATAATTTATCATAATTTGTAACCTTGCCCTATGGTGCTAGGAAATCCTTATATACATTTGTATATGCTGAGCACATTCTTTATTTTATTTTTTTTTACCTTTTTAAAATTTTTTATGATACTTTTATTTTATTTTACAATACAATTCAGTTCTACATATCAGCCACAGATTCCCTTGTTCTCTCCATTCCTGCCCCTCTCCCCTTCCCCCCAGCTAACCCCCCATTCCCACCTCCTCCAGGGCAAAGCCTCCCCCTAGGACTGAGATCAACCTGGTAGACTCAGTCCAGGCAGGTCCAGTCCCCTCCTCCCAGACTGAGCCAAGCATCCCTGCATAAGCCCCAGGTTTCAAACAGCCAACTCATGCAATGAGCACAGGACCTGGTTCCACTGCCTGGATGCCTCCCAAACAGATCAAGCTAATCAATTGTCTCACCCATTCAGAGGGCCTGATTCAGTTGGCGGCCCCTCAGTCATTGGTTCATAGTTCATGTGTTTCCATTCATTTGGCTATTTGTCCCTGTACTTTATCCAACCTTGGTTTCAACAATTCTCGCTCATATAAACCTTCCTCTTTCTCACTAATAGCCTAGCTGTGGATCTCTGCATCCAGATTCCTCAGTACTTGGATGGGGTTTCTAGCATGACAATTAGGGTGTTTGGCCATCCCATCACCAGAGTAGGTCAATTCCGGCTGTCTCTCCACCATAGCCAGCAGTCTATTGTGGGGGTATCTTCATCCTGCCCCGGACTTCCCTTCTGGACTTCCACATTCTTGACCTCAGAGCTAAAATCTAGACACTAGGACTAGTTGTAACAATACCACCTGCCTATGTCCTCAGGTGTTTGATAATATTGTCCTGCATTGGTACAAGGTCTTTTTGTGAAGGAAGAGGTAAAGAAAATTAATGCCAAAGTACATAGATACATCAAAATTCATACTTAGGTTCAATTTCATCTCTGAAAACTATTAATGAAAGTCAAATATCATTAGATTGTGGAATGGGAGTTTATCTCTCCATTTTCACTGAATGGTCTGTAAGGAAGCATTAGTGGGGAAAAAAAGCAAGAACCGGTGTCAGTGTGATTAAGAAATGTGGAAGGATTGCTTTAACTGTGTGTATAACTTGTGAGCACTTAGAAACACTGACTGATGAACTGAATAGCTTTGGGTTTAGTAAAACCATAAGATGAGGCAGCTGAGATTGGTCAATTGGAAATCTTGTGGGGGAGAAAAGGAGGGAAAGACTTCTCAGCATAATAAGATTAATTCATTAAACAGTCAAGATTTCATCCATTTATCCTTCTAATTGAAAAAGTGAATTCAGATACTTATGTGATATATTGCATTAACATCAATGGCTGATTATAATAACATACCTGGCACCTCTTTACCTGACATTTAAGATACTCAGACAAGATTTATTCTAATTACAACTTTAGAGAAATTGTCTTGGAGACATTTTATTCCTTCTGGTTCATATGTGAAGAGAAAAATCATGGATAGACAAAAATCTTTACTGCAGAGAATACCTATTATACAGAATTTGCTTTGACTCTCAACTATTTTAAGTCAATTACTTTAACACATTAGTTTTCTTAAACATACTTTCCTCTTCTGTGTGTTTATATTATTTACCCACCCCCTGCATTTTAGCATGAAATTTGTTGGGGTTTTTAACCTGCATAATTAAGTAGTTCACAAAATGAGCCTATGTTGATTTCTGGTAGATATGAGAAATGATTTAAAAGGTAGAGAAATGATAATTTTCTGAGAGAGATAAAACAATCTTCAAAATGAACAGTTAATGTCATAATTAGATGGTTGATTTCATCAATGAATATAAGTTCTTTTCTACTTTTTTCATCAGAAACAAAGATTTGCAGCCTATTGTGTCCACTTTAATTACTTATTTGTTGATATAGAGAGGAAGAATGACATGATGCTCATTTTGGAAAAAGATATTGTGATAGGAGTGCAGACAGAACAAAGATAAAACTATATACAAACCTGAGATGGCTCTAACATGACAAAGGTTTTATCATATCATGGCCTAATGATCTCATTGACTTGAAATACTTTAGCTAAAAGTGTTCTTCCCATTCTTTGATCAATCAAAGTCTGATATTGGAATTGTATTGTCTTTCCATGTCCTGAATATATATTATGATGCTTGCACCATAAAAAATAATGGAATGAAATGAATTCTTTAATTTAAAAAAAAAGTTTTTCATGTCTGAGTGTTTTGCCAGTGTGTATATCTGTGCACCATATGTATGTCTGGTGGCAATGGTGGCCAGAAATGTCTTATGGAAGTAGATTATGAGCCTCGATGTGGATGCTGGGAATGGAATCCAGGTCTTCTTGGAGACCAGTTATTCATAACCACTGATGAATTTCTCCGGGCCCCTACCTCCCAGATAATGCATTACTTTTACTATAATTCATTTTTCACATCTCCTTCCATGCATTTTCAGCTTAAAATGAAGTAGATTGAAGAATATTACACATAATTCTATACAAATAAAACTGTGGCCAGTTATAAAATACTAAATAGAAAAACAGACAGGAGAAACTCTTTAACCATTAAGCATAATGAAGCAAAGGCGAATCCAATGTTGACATATACACAGAGGGTAGTGCTATTTGTGTTTTTCAAACAATAGACTTAGAGGTGACTGTGGTAATCCAGGAGAATATTTCTTAATTTACCAAATGGAGGAAATGCTTCCTCTTTACCATCTATTACTCAGATATCCATATTCATTTGTGGTATTAGACTGTTCGTGAAGCTTATCTTGAAATTAAATTCAAGCATCTCATTGACCTGTCTTGATCAATTACAAATGGACATCCAGCCTTGATGTGATACACAGTGGTTTCCAAAAGGACATTTTCCTAGAATGAGTTAGAAATGATCATAAACTGAACACCAGTAGTAGGACAGAATCCAGACAAAGCCATGCTGTGTTTCTGAGATGAATACCAGTTCATAAAGAAAATCACATATGGGTTCTATGTAAAATATTGTAACACATGAAGCAAGTATATAATATAGAAAATGGATAAATAAAATGTTAGGATATACACAAATTATTGTCTTCAAATTTGGTTCTTGGGTCCTTTTAGAAAGTGACTATAGGCACAAAGCTACACACAGAGAAACACTGTCTCAAAAAACAAGCAAACAAACAAAACAAAACAAAAACAAAAAAAGGAAAGTAACTATAAGTTCTGATATAACTATCCAGACTGAGATGCAGGAGAAATGGTCACGGATCTGTTTGCAGTATGATCTTCATGAGATTCTTCTTCATCCTGATGTCTACATGTCAGGCCTATAACCTGGTGTTCCTCCACAACAAGTGCTTAAACTATATGAAGCCCTCATATAGTTCTCATTTTTCTTTTGTCCAATTAATTTGTATTCTATCTTGTAGCAGAAATAAGTTGAGGAATGATGCTCGGCTGAGAAACAAGAAGCAGTGCAATAAACACACTTATAACAGATGGTTTCATTAACCACAGATCTTACAGATAAGAGAACACATTGGGGTAGTAGTAGTCAGGGACCTCTCCAGACATGTGGGGTAGACCAGTAGTCCAAAAGGCAGAGAACCAGAGAGAGAATCAATGTGACCAGAACTTTTTACCAGGATCTAGATGACACATGGAAGGATATATCAGACCAGTTTAGAAGAAAAAGGCCTGAGATATGAAGTTCACACAGTTGACATGTAACCAGCACTAAAGAACATCTATACAATTTGTGTTAGTGAAGGGACAGAGGAGACAGTCACATGCCTTATTTAAATGTAACTGCCCCATGGGAATCAGTCAGCAGGTATTAGTGTAAGGTAGATACCTGCATCCAAGACTTTGAGGAATGGAAGGAGATAGAGAAGAATGACTGAGCTCAGCCTCTTCAATAGGAAAGTTTAAATAGTCAAATGGAAGCAAGGTAATGGAAACCCTGATACATGTGCAAGGACCCTGTGAATAGGGCACCCTGATGTGTGTTTAGATTATCAAGTGTGTATAGCTGGAGAGCTTATCTCTAGGTCCCACCAAGACCCCACAGTCCCACAATCCATGTATAAAATAATCACTCAGACAGTCCCACAATCCATGTATAAAATAATCACTCAGACACTTATGTTACTTATAAACTGTATGGCTGTGACAGGCTTCTTGTTATCTACTTCTTCTATCTTAAATTAACCGATTTCTATTAATCTATAAGTTGCCACATGGCTCATGGCTTACTGTTACCTTACATCTTGCTTGTCATGGCGGCAGCTGGCAGGGTCTCTGTGGTGATAATCTAATTGTACTGAATTATTATTTTGATTGTATGTTAATAAATAAAGTTGTCTGGGAGTCAGAGCTATTAGAGCCATAGCAAGAGTGTGGCGGTGGTGGCACACGCCTTTAATCCCATAAGATCTCTGTGTGTTCAGGGATACAGCCAGCATTGGAGACATATGCCTTTAAGACCTAGGGGGCTGTACATTCAGACAGTGACGAGGCAGTCATGTGTTTGGGTTTACAACCAATGAGAAGGCAGAACAACATACTTTAAAAAAACGAACCGACAGGAAGTAGGTCTCTTTTTCGCGAAGCTGGGACAGCAGGAGGAAGGGTGAGATTTTAGCTCTGAGCTCTGACTTCTCGGCTTTCTCTTTTACATTGTTTCTGTGTTTCTTATTTAATAAGACGGTTGGTTACATCAACATCTGGCGCCCAACGTGACAAGAATCCATTAAAAACCGCTTGGCTTGACGGCAGGTCCGCTTTCCCGCAAGGGCGGCAGGCGGTGGCAGGCGGCGGAGGAAGTGGCAGGAAGCGGCCGGCGTCTTAGTCCGAGCTGCCGGCGTCCTAGTCCGAGCTGCCGGCGTCCTAGTCCGAGCTGCCAGCTTCCTAGTCTGAGCTGCCGGCTTCCTAGTCCGGGTAGCAACTTCTAGCCCGGGCCTAGGTCTGTGAGCAGCTTGCCTAAAGCCGGTGCTACAAACAACTCAGACCTGCCCTGCCGAACAGGGCCCTGCCTGTAAAACCAACGCACGTGGTTGGAGCTTAAGGAAGCCAGACCCAAGCCTTGACTCCGCACAAGAGGGAACACGTGGCTGCATTTAAGCTTTAGCCGGCTACGCTTTCTTGTGCGTTCTCTCTTTCCTCTCTCTCTCTCTCTCTCTCTCTCTCTCTCTCTCTCTCTCTCTCTCTGGATTTACACCTGGGACACTAGGTGGCTGCTTTGAAAATCCCCTCGGATTTCTACTGTTCTACACAGATTTGGTAAGTCATAATATATCAGATATTTTAAAGGAAACTATCTAAAAGAGAATTTTTTCCACATTAAAAAACAAATGGGTTTTATGTGTACATTGGAAGAAAATTGGTTTTTGTTCGAAATTTTAGGCAGTCTGGCAATGGAACAACTATATAATATTAGTATTGGTGGAATTATGCACCTTATCACTATAATTATCCACATTTTAATATTTAAAAAGATAGTCAATTTAAGTGCCAGGATAACAGCTTTAGAAGAACTTGTTAAACCTGTAAAAATTCAGACAGAAGAAATTAACAGTGAAGTTGTTTCAAGTCGGGATCATAAGGTTGCAGAAAGAAAGCCTGTTTTCACACAGTCACCCTTAATTTATCCTGTAACTGTACAGCAGATGCCTGATCAAATGGCTACACAAAATACTTGGGCTCCAATTGAAATGTTGGATTTAAAAAGGTTTAAGGAGGCAATAGTATCTTATGGCATGCATTCCCCATATGTAAAGCAAATGTTAAACACTTGGTCAACATATAATAGGATAGTACCACAGGACTGGCGGGACCTCGCACAAGGTGTTCTGGAACCCAGCCAGAGACTTCAATTTCTGACTTGGTTTAAGGAGGAGGCTAAAAACATAGAAAAACAATGGAGGGATAAAGGAGTACAAGTTTGCCAGGATCAGCTTATGGGTGAAGGCCAATATGCTTCAGTACAAGCACAATGTTTATATGATGTCCAAACCCTAATTTTATGTTGAACGGCAGCCTTGAATGCATGGGACAAAGTTGAGGAACCAGGAAAAAAATCTGAGTCATTTACAAAGGTGAAGCAAGGCCCAAAAGAGTCTTTTACAGATTTTTTACAAAGACTGGCTTCAGCAGTAAAGAGAATGGTCTCGGATTCAGAAGCTGGTAAGGCAATAATTGAATCTTTGGCCTTTGAGAATGCGAATGCAGCATGCAAAAGAATAATCAGGCCATTAAGGGCAAGATCTGCACCTATGGAAGATTGGATTAGAGAAACAATTAATGTTGAAGCTGATGAGCATGATGATACATGGGTAGGAGAAGTAATTTCAAAAGGTTTGAGGAGTGTTAGATGTTTTGGATGTGGAAAGCAAGGACATTTGAAAAGGGACTGTAGACAGGTCATTTCCAGAAACAATGTTTCTTCAAGGAACAATGGCAACAGAATGCCCCTTCCTTCTGGAGTATGCAGAAGGTGTGGTAAGGGAAAACACTGGACCAACGAATGTAGATCAACAAAGGACAGACAGGGTAATCCTTTGCCTCAGTCTTCGGGAAACTCCCAGAGGGGCCTCAGGCAGGCCCCCAGTGCAAATCCAGTTCAAACCTTTCCGGCAGCCATAGAGGAAATGCCTGCTCTGGAGAGCGATTAAATAACCAAATGCCTATTGGAATAAATCATGCTGGTCAGAATGATGAAACAGAGAGAATAGAAAATTCAGGAGAAAACATAAAGAAAATTTTTTGGCAAACTTCTATTAATGAACAAAGACCAAAATTAACGATAAAAATAAATGGTGTTTTGTTGTCTGGTCTGGTAGACACAGGTGCGGACATTACCATAATTGCACCAGAATTTTGGCATCCAACTTGGCCTCTTCAGGAGGTAAACGTTCAACTGTTAGGAATTGGGACATTATCTCAGGTGAAACAGAGTGCAAGATGGCTCGAATGTATAGGTCCAGAAGGACAGAGAGGAAAATTAAAACCATATGTGGCTAACATAACTATGAACCTGTGGGGTCGAGACTTGTTGCAACAATGGAATACTCAGATTAACATCCCTCCAATCTCAGAAACAAATCATAAACTAGCACATGTTACTGAGAGAAATATTAGAAGATATTGTTCTAATGAGTGGTCACCAGCCATCCATATTATACAAGAACAGGGCACAATAACTGATGATCTTCCAAAGACACCAACAGCTCTACCTTTAAAATGGTTAACAGACAAGCCTGTATGGGTCCAGCAATGGCCTTTAACAACAGAGAAACTCCAGGCTTTAGAAGAGCTGGTAGAAGAACAGTTAAATGCTCAGCATATTGAAGAATCAACCAGCCCTTGGAATTCTCCTGTATTTGTTATTAAAAAGAAATCTGGTAAATGGAGAATGGTAACAGACCTTAGAGCAATTAACAAAGTAATTCAGCCAATGGGCTCTCTACAATCTGGGATGCCTTTGCCTACTCTGTTACCAAAAGGATGGCCTCTCATAGTTATTGATTTAAAAGACTGTTTCTTTTCAATACCCTTACAAGAAAAAGACAAAGAAAGATTTGCTTTTACAGTGCCTACTTATAATAATTCTCAACCGGTTAAAAGATTTCAATGGAGGGTCCTCCCACAGGGAATGTTGAATAGCCCAACTCTGTGCCAATATTTTGTACAACAGCCATTGGAAGTGATACGTAAAAAATTTCCTAAATCTATAATTTATCATTATATGGACGATATTTTACTAGCTGACTCAAATGCAGATACTTTAGAAATAATGATTGAAGAAGTAAAGAAAATTTTGCCTCGCTGGGGATTACAAATTGCTCCTGAAAAGATACAAAGAGGAGATTCTATTAATTATTTAGGATATAAAATAGAGCTACAAAAAATTAGACCCCAAAAGGTGCAAATTCGGAGAGATAGACTACAGACTCTTAATGACTTTCAAAGATTATTTGGAGATATTTCTCATCTACGAACTATTGTTGGGGTAAAAAATGATGAACTGACTAATTTGTTCAAAACCTTAGAAGGTGACAAGGACTTAAATAGTCCAAGAGAATTATCACCTGAAGCTGAGAAAGAATTAGCCTTGGTAGAAAAGAAAGTGCATGAAGGACACGTGAATCGTATTGATCCAAAGCTGGATTGCATTTTGGTTATCTTACCTTCTAGGCGTTCTCCTACTGGAATATTAATGCAGAGGGAAGATATTATATTGGAATGGATATTTTTACCAAATAAACCAAATAAAAAATTAAAAACTTATGTGGAAAAAATCTCTGACTTGATTTACAAAGGAAAAATGTGACTTTGTCAATTAGCAGGCATAGACCCAGCAGAAATTGTCGTACCATTAACTAAGGAGGACATTGAAAAATTATGGACAGAAAGTGAACCTTGGCAAAGAGCTTGCAGTAATTTTTTGGGAGAAATTAACAGCAAATATCCCAAAAGCAATAGAATTGATCTTATAAAGAGAGCTGATTGGATCTTGCCTCGAATTGTACGGCAAAAACCCATATCTGGAGTTCGTACATTTTATACAGATGCCAACAAAGAAGGAAAGGCAGGTTACAAATCAGAAAATTTAAGTAAAGTGGTTCAAAGTCCGTATAATTCAGTTCAAAAATCAGAATTGTATGCTATTCTGTTGGTATTAATGGATTTTTCAGAACCTCTCAACATAGTAACTGACTCTCAGTATGCTGAAAGAGTGGTGTTACATATTGAGACTGCAGAATTTATCCCTGATGCTTCAGAATTAACTTCAATATTTATTCAATTACAAGATACAATCAGGAAAAGGAATCATCCTTTATATATAACTCACATTCGATCCCATACTGGTCTGCCAGGCCCTCTAGCACAAGGCAATGATGAAATTGATAAATTATTGATAGGAAATGTGCTGGAGGCCTCAGAATTTCATAAAAAACATCACGTTAATAGTAAAGGTTTAAAAAAGGATTTTTCCATAACCTGGCAACAAGCCAAAGAAATAGTAAAGAAATGTCCTACTTGTTCCTTCTACAATCAGACGCCATTACCAGCATGATGTAACCCAAAGGGTACTCAGAGAAATGAAATCTGGCAGATGGACGTGTTTCACTTTGCAGAATTTGGAAAATTGAAATATGTACACCACACTATCGATACTTATTCAGGATTTCAATGGGCAACTGCTTTGAGTTCTGAAAAAGCTGATTCTGTAATCACTCATTTGCTAGAAGTTATGGCCATCATGGGTATACCTGCACAAATCAAAACTGACAATGCTCCATCATATGTCTCTGTTAAAATGAAACAGTTTTTTGCTTATTACAATATAAAGCCTATTACAGGCATACCACATAATCCTACAGGTCAAGCAGTTATAGAAAGATCAAACAGAACTCTAAAGGATATGCTAAATAAACAGAAATGGGTAACAAAAACCCCCAGAAATAGACTGCATAATGCTCTTCTAACTTTGAATTTTCTGAATGCCAATGAGAAAGGAACAACAGCTGCAGAGAGACATTGGATAATAGAAAAAACTACAGAATTAAATCAGCCTATATACTTTAAGGATGTGCTGACCTCAGAATGGAAACCAGGGTATGTATTACATTGGGGACGTGGTTTTGCTTTTGTTTGTACAGGAGAAGATAAGCTGTGGGTACCATCAAAATTGATAAAGGTTCGATTTGAACAAGAGAGACCTCTTAATTAGAGGAGGTGATAGTTCATCAACCAGCATGAACATCCAATTTAAACTAACTTGTATCAATAAAACATGCCTTTTCATTTCATCAGATAATAACTTGCCAAAAAGGAACATCCCCAAAATTAGTCCTGGGGAAAGGTTTTTGTTTTTGTCTTTTAGGAGAATGAAGGTTAAGGAATCTGAAGAACACTGGACAAATGAGACAACTGAAGAAAAGGGACAAATCATCTATCCCAAGAAACAGAGTGAAACGGTGTATGGGTATATATTATCTAAAAAAATTTTATGTCTTCCTAAATGTTTGTTTCTGCTTTTCTCTAAAGATTTAACACTATTGGTTTTCTAATAGTCCCAGTTCAATTAAAATTTAAAGCTGACTTTGGAGTTGGAGAATGGCTCTCTCCTTCTTTAAAATCAAGCATGTTGTTAAAAGGAAAATGCAGCCGGGCGTTGGTGGCGCACGCCTTTAATCCCAGCACTCGGGAGGCAGAGCCAGGCGGATCTCTGTGAGTTCAAGGCCAGCCTGGGCTACCAAGTGAGCTCCAGGAAAGGCGCAAAGCTACACAGAGAAACCCTGTCTCGAAAAACCAAAAAAAAAAAAAAAAAAAAAAAAAGGAAAATGCAAACTCCCTGTATCATGCCAGAATAAGAGCCATCTTCTGCTATGGTACAGGACAAAAGCAAAATTAATTAAGGGACGATTCTATTACTAATCTCAACTCTTTGATTCTATTCTGATTCTTTAAACTTTTCTCAAATTATAAATTTTATATCAAAATTTACAAGATTAATATATATATACATTTTAAACTTTGTTAAGATATGAATGGTCACATAGAGTACTAATTCTAGAAAAAAGGCTAGCTGCATATATATGCTTTTGTGTTCGAGTCTCTTATCAGTTTTCTTCAGGAAATCATGGCCAGGCCTAACATCAACTGAAGTCTCCAGAAAGAAGATGGGGCCCCACAACAACAACAATTCCACGTGGACAATAATATCATTAAGCTGACAAACATCATCCATAGATCAGCTTTGAACTATAAGATGCTCAGAGCAATTTTGAGATGACTAGCTGAGATGATCCAGTCTCAAAGACTACTTGAATAAGGACTTGAGATAAACCCTGAACTTTGGCATTATACACAGACTGGATAATGAAGGATATAGTTACCTCTCTTAGAATTTGACAATTAACCTAAAATTTTTCTTTCAGGATAAAGAAAACTTCGCCCATACCCAGCAGGAAGCAATTTTAAGAATACGACGCCCACATTCCCAAAGAGGTGGTGTGGGGCGGGTGGTTTTTTGGTCTTTTTAATGGGTTTTGGGTCTGGGATAATTTTCAGTATTTAGGGGGGTTGGTTACAAGTTACTGACAAGGGTTAGGAAAAAGGCTAAGCAAAGGAGATTAGATTTAAGGTTCTTGTTTAAAAAAAAAAAAGAAGAAGAAAGAAAGAAAAGAAAAAGACAATTACTAGTTTTAAATACTTTACATTGGATTGAATTGTTTTATATTGTACACAAATTTGAAACTGATATTGTTAGAAAATGCTATATGTATATTTCTAATTGTATTTATTCCATCCATTTAACAATGTAATGCAAATTTCTGATCCTTGAATGTTATTATTATCAACTATTAGGATATAAAGAAATGAAAGCTAGTAGTTAGACATTATCATAGAACTTGTAGTCATATTAGATATGTTTTAAAAATTGAGCAGAGATGTTTTAGACAGGTCATCTTCAAACCCTTCAGAGATCTACAGAATATGGCATTTAGAATGTTTTAATAACTTAGAAAATTTTTCTTTTTTGAGACATGTCGGCTCCTGGCAGTACCAATCTACTTTAGAGAAAATATGGGCATTGAAGAAACTGCATATGGAGTCAACTTTCATTCTGGCAAAAGTTAGCCACTGGACAACAAAGTATCCTCGAATCAACAGGACAAAATGGACAGACAGATCACGAAACAAGGGACTACTGATTCTTGCCAAAACAAGTGTGGTTATGGCTTTATCAAAAGGCATCTTCTGAGGCCAGGACAATATGGCCCCATCCCTGAAGTGGCCTTCGCATCCGGAAAAGGTACGGTGCCCTTTTCTTCGAAGGCAGCTTAACAGGCAGAGGGCCGATGGATTCTGTTGTACAATGGAACAGCAGCTGAAAGCTCATGCCTCTCAAAAGTAGACTGGCATTTAATAGAGGGATGTGGAGAAGAAGGGGATGCTGAGATGAAGCCATATATACACAGCCAAGAAGAATGGACAGCTGAATTAAAAAACTGTCAACAATTTCCAGAATTTAAAATCCTGAATCATGACAGGACACTAGTGGAATTCAGGTGTTTCTGGTACGTGGACTGCTCTCACCCAATGTGAGGTTGAACTGTTGACCTTGTGTACATCCTACTTCACAAATGAGTCTGTCAGATACACTAAGCCTATAGGCTGAAGATGATGCCCCAACACGGCGGAGAAACCTCAGGTGACTGCCCAGGCAGCTGGCTGTTTCTGTCAACTCACAAAATTTTTTGGAAGTTGCTTGCATGCACTTCCTGTTTTTATTTTTGTTAGCTAATATTATTCCCTTCTTGGGTCTCTGAGGGAGTTGAAGACTAGTTAGTTATGGTTGAAGATTAGTTAGTTATAGTTGAACATTAATTAGGATAGAAAGTACATTAGATACATCTTGGAATTACCAAAATAGGATAGATAATGGAATTATTTTCTCTGAATTGTCAAATACCTGTTTAGGTATTTATTACTTGTATATATTGTATATAGTTATTGTACTTTTGTATATAGTTTTTCTTTTGTTAGTTATAACCTTTTGCTTTCTTTTTCTTTTTATTAAAATAGAAAAGGGGAAATGTGGTGATAATCTAATTGTACTGAATTATTATTTTGATTGTATGTTAATAAATAAAGTTGTCTGGGAGTCAGAGCTATTAGAGCCATAGCAAGAGTGTGGCGGTGGTGGCACACGCCTTTAATCCCATAGATATCTGTGTGTTCAGGGTCAGAGCTATTAGAGCCATAGCAAGAGTGTGGCGGTGGTGGCACACGCCTTTAATCCCATAAGATCTCTGTGTGTTCAGGGATACAGCCAGCATTGGAGACATATGCCTTTAAGACCTAGGGGACTGTACATTCAGACAGTGACGAGGCAGTCATGTGTTTGGGTTTACAACCAATGAGAAGGCAGAACAACATACTTTAAAAAAACGAACCGACAGGAAGTAGGTCTCTTTTTCGCGAAGCTGGGACAGCAGGAGGAAGGGTGAGATTTTAGCTCTGAGCTCTGACTTCTCGGCTTTCTCTTTTACATTGTTTCTGTGTTTCTTATTTAATAAGACAGTTGGTTACATCTACAGGTCTCTCTCCCTGCCTTCCTGTTCCCTCCATTTTTCTCTCTGTTAGTCCTGCCTATACTTCCTGCTTGGCTACTGGCCAATCAGTGTTTTATTTATTAACCAATCAGAGCATCGCATTTGCCACACAGAACACCCCCAAGCAAATGTGCATAAACTTATGGCTGACAAATGTATGGGCCATATCCAAGGAAACAAGGACACAAAGCATCACTGTCATTAATCATATAAATACAATCATATTCAAAGCAAATAATACCATGGGTTTCATTAATAGTACTTAGGAATCCCTTTAACATTCTGCTACTGTTTCATAATGCTATTTGATTGTCCTATAATAACAATGCATATCCTTTTAACTTTCCTTTTTTCCTCCATATTTTTAGACAATGATTTCACTATGAGTTCCAGCCAGGCCTGAAACTCATGGTCCTTCTGCCTTAAATTTTCATGAATTTTCATCTCATGATAGAGCCCACTCAGAACCTGCTTGATTGTGCAGGATAAACAACTAGTATTGCAACAAAAAATTAAAGCAAGAGTTTTCCAAAACTTTTTGCAAAATGTATAGTTCTCTTGCACTTCTGTCTGCATTTTTGATCCTTTGCTGCCTCATGCTCACCTTGACACTCTTCTGTCTGTCTAAATTTAGGAACACAGTGAGAATAATTAAACTTCTGCCCAATAATTGCCAATACCACTAGAGAATATGAAGAGGGATCTCTTTAAATTTTGTTCTGTTGTGATTTTGGATACACACAAATTGCATTGCCCTGAAATCTGCAGTAGTTTTAATAACAATATTTTAATAATATCTTTCAGTAGATATTGAATTTCTTTCTGTCTATGCTGCTGGTTCCCATTCCTTTCTTTAAATTTTTAGTTAATTAAATTTGTTAAATTATACTGATAAATATGTTTGGCTTTACAATAAATTCATATATGAATGTAGGAAAAGTTATCTTTTTTTTTTTTTTTGGGTTTTTCGAGACAGGGTTTCTCTGTGTAGCTTTGCGCCTTTCATGGGACTCACTTGGTAGCCCAGGCTGGCCTCGAATTCACAGAGATCCGCCTGGCTCTGCCTCCCGAGTGCTGGGATTAAAGGCGTGCGCCACCACCGCCCGGCAGGAAAAGTTATCTTTAAGGCTTTCTGTTTATTTGGGTCTGCCTTTATGCAGTTTACTAACTAAAGAGAAATGATTGAACACACAAATGATTTATTTATGAAGAAGGAGATATAAATAGAAATATATATGTAACATTTCAAAGCTCTATCTGTCTTAACTAGCAAATAACGCATATGTTATTGAATAGTAATTATGTATCTTTAACATTTGTGTGAAGCTTGACTATATTTTATATTAGTCAAATACTTAAAGCTTTTTTCTTTCTTGTTTGTTTTGTTTTATTTTCCTTGGCTTTTAATTTTCATTCATTTATTTATTTTGAGAGAGGTTTTTCACTTGGCTCAGTCTTTTGCCTCAGCCTTGAGAGTGCTGAAATTAGAGGTGGGAGCCACCTCACTCGGATTGAACCAATTTTTAAAAGGCTCATGTTTATGCCTTTGTTTTCATATTGATTATCATAATTTTCAGTTGTATTGTGACTAGATGTTAATATACCTTAAAATTACACTTTCAGAACAATTTTACCTTTGGTTATTTTTGTTCAATTTAGGTTCCTTTAAATACCATAATGAACTTTTATTTAATGTTTCCTTTGTTTATGCAAATGAGTTTATCTATCTACTTAATTCTCTAGGTAAAACAAAGACACTTCTATCTCTGTAACCTAGCCATGGACACAGGTACATAATATCAAAATATTATGGCTTTCAGACATGTATTTGAAGACATGGGTATGCTCTTTTAATGATAAATATGTTTCTTGTTTTGATTGCCCATGTTTGATTTATTTTTTATTTGAAGTCATTACTATGTTTTTTTTTAATCTTATTGAATTATTTTTAGCAAAATGGCAGGATGTCAAGTTAACACAAAAAAAAAGACAATGACAAACCTACTGGAACAGAAATCATGAAAACCACCACTTTTGTAATAATCTCAAAAACCTTTTAAATAAATCTAATACAGGAAATGACATTCTTCTATACTGAAAATTTTACAGTACCAACTAAAATTTTTATGATGATACCACAACATAGAAAGATCTCTCATGCTTCTTTGTTCATAGCATTAATATTATAAAAATTGTCTTTGTACCAAAGACAACCTTCAAATTCAGTGTAATTCCCATCCAAATTCCAATGCAATGCTTATAGAAATTGAAACCCCAATCTTAAAATTCATGTGAAAGCACAAAAGATGTAGATAGCCCAAACAATTCTGTATAGTAAAGACTGCTTGAGGTATCACTATCTGTGATTTCAAGTTGTAATACTGAACCACTGTATTAAAAAAAAAAAAAACATGTTGCTGGTATATAAATAGATATATTAGTTAACTTAATAGAATCTAGATTCTAAATATCAGTCCATGTTTCTACAACCATATTCTGTTTGACAAAGATGTGAACAAATACATACTTTGTGAGAAAATACAGCATTGTGAACAAAATGTGCTAGAAAAACAGAATATTTATCCACAGAATAATGGGATCAGATCCTTATCTCTCCCCCTGCACTTACCTCAGCTCCAAATGCCCCAAGGACCTCAATACAATACCTTCTATCTTGAATCTTCTAAAGGACAAAGTACAAAATATGCACCAAATCCGTAGCACAGATGGTAGAACTCCAGTTTCACAGGAAATCAAACCATCAATTAATAAATGGAGCCTCATGAAATTAAAATGCATCTTCACAGTAAAGAACACTCTCATCCAAATAAAGAAACAACCTGTAGAACAGGAAAATGTCTTTCAGCCATACATCTGACATGGCGTTAGAGGCTAGAACATACAAAAGTATTTAAGAAACTAAATACACACACACACACACACACACACACACACACACACACACACACACACAAATATGGAACCCAATTAACATGGGTTATGGAACTGAACACAGTCCTCAAAAACAAATACAAAAGCTAAAAAATATAAATTATTTCTAATGTTCAGCGTTCATATCCATCAGGGGAATGCAACTTGAAACCACTATGGAATTTCATCTTATTTCAGTCATAACAGCCAAATAAATGAGAACAAATATGTGGGAGTCAGAATTTCTAATACTATACAGCATATGTAAGACAGACATGTCAATATATAGTACTTAAATATTCTGGTCACTTATATAAAAACAAAAATATCAGATCTTTTCTCAGAAAGTAATAATATACTAATTTTTAAATGTAATTTTAAAAAATATAATATACAACTGCCAAAAATTTAGATAACCTTTTATATAGGTATACAAATTACATCAGAATATATTCAAATATAGATAAAAGAGATGGGCAAATAAGTAAATGAAGTCTAAAATGTATCACTATAATGATAAAATAAAAATGATTTCATTGTATTCACATGTAGAAAATTGCAAATAAAAGCATATTTTGAAAAATGAATTGCTGATTTTTTTAAATTAATTACTAATTGAAAATATCTGGTGTTGAGTAGGAAAAATAGGTACAGTAAGGCTACACACACACACACACACATAAATATAAGCAGAGAACAATGTGTTCAAATAAAATGTGAACATATTAAACCATTATTGAAGCCATACTATGTATTTCTTACCAAAAGATTAAATTTAAAATCATGATAGAATAATTGAAGGCATTGAATAAGGACAGGTATGTATCACAATAATAGTGCAGAATGTAAATTGCTTAAAGTCTCATAAAAGAACCTCATTTTTTATTATTTTACTACATTTATATTGTTTAATTATAAAAATTCTCTTCAAATAAAGTGACTACATGAGATGTGAAGATATTGCTGGAAGCCTTCTCTGTGTTATTTTAACTGACTGCCTAATATAGAGAATTGAGATTTCATCCTTTTTTAAAAATCTCATTATTTAAACAAATCTGTTAAATAAGACAAATACCATTTTTCACTTTCTTTTTAAATTTGTGGAATAGTTCTTTCTGCAGATGGTTTATCCTGGCAAATTCCATGTTCACACCGCACTGTGTGTTTATGAATTCCAGCTGTTAACTGGTAATATTCTACTGCTGAATCTATTGAGTGTAGTATAATTGCTCATTACATTCCTTAAAACACCAGCAATGTAGTTATTTTCAACTTGAAACAAATTAAAATCTTATCAGCATCTTAAAATTCTACAGTTGTCTTCCTTTGATTAATGATATAAAAGTCGTGTGTTTTTTTTTTTCCCTGTGTACATTTTAGTGACTTGTCAAGGAAAAGAACTCATGCTGATTAATCTTTTCTTTTTCACTGTGTGACTCACAGGTGTGCTAACAGTTATGCCTCTATGGAAGCGTTCCTTTGTAACTGTTTTCCAAGGTGAGAAGACAGGATGTAATGAGGCAGTAGGCAAGATTCTGCTTTCGCGGATCCGGAGGTACTTATGCTGACTGAAATGACAAAGTAGAGGATTGTGGGTTGAACTGATCTGTGCACCTAAGGGAGGCACCCCCGGGGTAGACTCTGATTCTGTGAGGCACAGGAAGGTCGAGATTGCAGTTTCTGTCTGGACGGTTTTCGATTGTTTCTCGTTTTATCTGAAAGGGCACTAATAAACTGGCATTCCACTCTAAAATTGCACTAAAGCTTCCTCCTCACATCATGTATCTCAACCTAAGTAATAAGCACACTGCAAGTAAAATTCTGTTATTTTCCTGTGATGGACAGGTGAACTCAGCCAATCACAGCAATCGAGCATCACGAAATCACAGTTGGCCAAATGATCAGACGGTATCCAAAGAACATCAGTGAGAAGTGCATCTGCCCAGGGAGTCCCCAGGTGCCCGTCTTCCTGTTGGTCTGTCATTCTTCCTCCCTGAACTATAGGGCATCTAGAGATGCCCTACCTGTCTACAGAATGACTGGATTCTTGAGACTTTCCTTCAAATAAACTCTGCTAAAGTTGTCAAGATTTGTGTTTAGAAACTGTTACCATTTCAGTAGCCAACTTCTTATATTAAAACAAGGGTGTAGAGAATTAAGAGACTGTGGAATGCTTACCTCTAAATCTATATCTATATCATAACCCCTCCACCCAAGGTTCACAGAGCATTGTTGAAGAGGGAATAGTGATAATGGCAATAGTCAGGGGCAATGGATGGCTATAAGGAAATAGTATTTTCTCGACAGAGCAGAACTTTTGCACATATGAACTTGGAGTAAGCATGGCAGCATGCACAAGACCTGAACAAACTAAGCCAGGAAAAAAAAAAAAAACTCCAACATGGAGAAAGGAGTTGGACTGAGGTACTTTGTTAATTGATAGGTGCTGGGTGAAGAAGAGTCAATTTCCTGTAAATATGGGCATTACTGAAAAGTCAACCATGCTCCAATGGATGCTCACCAGCTGAAGACAAGTGGATAACACAAATTGGATGTGATGGGCTAAAGAGGTTAAGTGTACAGAGCTGTGTGAGTAGAGAATGTAAATTGAATCTAAGAGGAGCTTGAGGGTGTGTAAATATGATCAAATTACATGTATAAAATTCTTAATAAATTCGTTAAGATTACTTTCATGTGTCTTACTAAATACAATGGAATAAATATCTATCAAGACATTAAAAGACTAGGAACAATATTAGGTTTTATTTATAGGAACAGTAATTAAGTTTAGTGATTTACAAAGAGAATCTTATCACTATTCTTGAAGTCAGTCAGGGAATTTCACTAGGGAATCATATTACCTGTTTATATGGGGGAAAGTTAGCTCTTTATAATTAAGAGAATAGTTTTTTGAGAAAATGTTGTAATGTATGGACTTTTTGTTATATGTTGCTGTATCTTTTTCTTACTAACTTTCTGTCCATTGTTTATCTTTTCCTAAAACACAAAATATTGAGTGCAGGAATTTTGTTGCTTACCTTTGTATTCTCTAAAACTAGATACATGGCATATATACAATAAATAGTTTCTCATGGTCAATTGACTCAATAAATGAAATTATATTATCTTAGTCTCTTACCAAAGCCTCCTACCAATGGCAGTTAGATTTCTCCTGTAGCATATTCTGTTCAGTCTATACTGTTCATCATATGTTGTTCTCTTTGTAAATTTCTGGATTTCCAGATCAGCCTTTTCCCCCACTATACTCTATGAGACTTCATAATTAATAATATTACAATTGGTGGCAAACACAGAAACTAAGCAATTCCTTTAGAAAAACAGATTAGATAATTTTTAAAATCTCATTTTGTGACTTAACTATCTCCCAAGTTTTTCTCTTTGTGTACAAACATCATTTCCTACCAAAATAACAGAGGATACCTACATTTATGATGTCCCCAGAGATTATCCCATATCTGACAACCAATGGCTAGAAACCTCTCTTAGTGAACTTACAAAGTACTTTCTTTTCCAATAGTTTTACTTTGTACTGTCTCTGCACCTTAAGAAACACAACCTTTACCATGGGGGTGCCTTCATCACAGTAATTTCAATAGCTCCAATGGAAACATATTGCATTACTGGTACCTTAGTAATCCAGAGTGTTTATAGTATTTATCATAGAGGCCAACAAAACTATAGAGAATGGATTCCAATGTTCTCTGTTAGAGTGGTTCATTTTAGAACACTGAATGTATTCATTTAGCTTCTTGTTCAATTAACTTATGCATGATTTGCCAAGACCCTGTAATTACATGGTGTTTGTTAATCTTGCTGCTAGTTCATGCCTGGGAAGACCAATTGCCTCAAGTCAGCATTTCTGGACCACCAATCAACCCTTCCTACCTGACATGTCATTTGAGGTTTTCTCAAATTTTGTAGGGAGGTTACATGACTTCTCTTATGGGGACACAAGCCTTAGGACAAGAAGCAAGAAGAAAATTGTCAGGAGTTTCTGGAATCTTGTCCTACCTCATACTTGGTTACTGTCTTGGCAAAGTGCACAGTGTGGAAGAGAGAGGAAAGGGGGTCACTCTCCCTCCCCTTTTACACAGTGTTTGAGAGCACCAATGCAGTGAGTGAAGCCAGGCGAGGATTTTGTGCATCCTGGGAGCAACGTCCATTTTTTACTTACAAGACTGGCCAATAATTGCAACAACAAAAATTAGGAGAGGATGATAAAGGAAAAGAGCCAGGTGGATGTTTTCCTAAGTTCTCTTCCAAGTTAGTAGTAAAACATTTTCATATACCTTTTGAATGAAATACAAAAACAAAGGCTTAGCAGGGTCATATCTTAATATAGCAGCAGATGAGTAGCTTCTGAAAATTTGAAATTATAAGGATATTGAGGATAAATTTACTCCCCCCACCCCGCAAATTCCCTGTCCTATCAGGCATTGTGCAGCCTGAAAGTTGAAATAGTAATGTGTTCTACATCTTACATAATATAATATATGCATGCTTATATAAAATTTATACATATAAATAACTGTAATTTGAAAATACAAAATTTCAAAGTAAGTCAATAAATGTAAAATATGAATAATTATATATTAAAATATTATATTGAGAGACCCTCAAAGAGGATTTCACAAAACTAGTCTCATAAAATTCACAACATTAATGAACATTTTAAGAAAATAATCCATTTCTCTTTGGTATATGAAAAACATTAATTAATATTGTAACGTGTTGTGTTGTGAAGAATTTAGTATGGAATACCATAAACAATTCCAGTTTCTCCGACCATACTGGAGATTGAAACCAGAACCTCCCATAAGCTAAGCAATTAATTTGTCACTGATCATTAGCCCAAGTTTTCTATAGTGTTATATTATTATTATTGTTGTTGTTGTTATTGTTAATGTGTGTGTCTATTTGTCTTCTGTTGTACTTTTAGGAGAGTTTTGAATCTTGAAACCTCACCTCATTTCATTTAGAATGTGGCACTCTTTATTCTTGGGATGATTGGTATTTGATGTTATTTGTTATTACTTGTTATAAAGGCTCCTTTCCATAGTATAACATCTTACAACATCTTGCACTTTTTGGTTATGTGATAGTTGAATTCAGTTTTTCTACCTTGGTATGCCTAGCTGCTTCCCTGCCTGTCAGAATGAGTTGCTAACAGCATGCCCTTCACTCTACTCCCTTGCACAGGAAGATGATCTAACGTGTCACACAGTTTTCATTTAGCTATTGAGACACCTGCCAAGTTTGCTTCTTATTTTACATCTTACCCACACTATTCACACTTGTTTCAGGTAATTAAGAAATTTTAAGTTTGCTTTTATTTTCACTTCTGGATTAATTGCTTTTATTTTGTTTGTGGCTTAGTGGCTATTCCATTGGCTACAATATTAACTGAATATGTCTCAGTCTACATATAAATACTATATCAATTCATAGGCAGTACAGATTCTACTAAAATTATTTAATTTTGATGCCATTATTCAACAGGTTATTTTTCTTAAACCCATAAAATATTTTAATTAAATTTAGGAAACATTTAAATGGAACATGAAAGTTCATTGTTACCCATGTTCTTTCTCTCCTTCAACAGAAACACCTTTCTGTATTTTTCACTCTTTATTTTAACCAAACAAATTTCATAAACATTATCTTTAGAACAAGTATGGAATCTCCAACTTTCTTGCCTTTCAATTATTGTTGTTGCTTTTAAACAGGGGTCTTATTTTACCTCCAAATGTCTCCCATTTTTTAATTTTATTTTTGTTGTAATAAAGTGTGTGTGGGGTGTGTGTGTGGGAGGGGGGTCTATGCACATGAGTATGGGCATTCATAGAGGCCAGAAGTGAGCAATGGATCGCCTGGAACTGGAGATACAGGTGATTGTGACCTGCCAGATGTGGATGTTGGGAACCTAACTTGGTCCTCTGTAAAAGCTTAGCTTCTGAATCATCAGTGCAGACCCTTCATTTTTCTTAACTACTAAGTTTTATGTTGTAAGATAGTTAGAATAGTTAAGTTGTAAAGCAAGCAGGGCACCTCCAAAACCTTAATATTCTACCTTGAATTTATTTTTCAGGGCTGAGACTTGAACCGAGGTTCATTTATTCTAAAAAAGCACTCTACCACTGAGGTATATGCCAGCCACCTTTCCTTCTGACATTTGCCTTAATGCATTGATGAAAGACCTTTGTTACCAACAATGAGCTTATCATCTTGAGTTATAAGGTTCCAAACATAAGCACAAACCAGGTGTCCTTACTACATGTAGGAAGATTCTGTCACAGGACCTCAAACTGATAAATGTTCATCTTCTACTCTTTTGAAGTGCTGGAAACATTAAGCTATTATCATCTGAATGGCATTGTTTTTGTTTCTAGTTAGAAGCTACTGGAAACAATGCCCCTTTGGGGTTTTAGTGTTGTTTTTCTCAGATCTAGCCTTCCTGATTTTACTTAATTCTCTTGGTCTTCTCCACTTATAGGTTTCCTCAAAATTTGGAATTTATGTGATGGGATATGATTTTCTTCCCTCTATCCCTTTTATGATACATCAATTAAATGCACTATGTTTCTTGGCAGTATTTTCATTTGATTCTAATGATATTGTATCCACTTCCATCTGAAAATTTTTAATAGTATGTGATCAATTTTAGATAGATCCTGTGCTTCAGACTGATGTGAATTTCTTCTTAGTCTGGTCTTTGTTTGCTCTCTGCTAGAGGCAAAAGCTGGATATAGTATTCCTCTCTAAGGAAGAACTAAGACATGGCAAACTAATTTATTTTAGATTTTGCATAAGCTAATCTGTTTGCTGCTTACTTTTATTTATAGATCAGTTAATCCAGTATGATGTAAAGCTTGAAATAACTGTTAGCATCCCCTTTGCCAGGGTCATTAACCTAGATCTCCAGTGCACTCCTTCTCTATTAATATCTTTGCTCAAAGTTCTCAGGCTATCTGACATCAGAACAATGTATGTGCATGACACTGGCTAAACGGTAAACCAGAGTTCTCTGTCTTTTTTGGAATTCATTTATCTTACAGAATATATTAATATTAATTCATATCTACCTTTCATGTTTCTACCAGTATACATTTTTAAAGTGTCTTTATTTTGTTGAATAACTTAACAGAGAGAGTTACTAACTTACTTACTAACTTAACTAATAGTCTTCCATCTGCCTCTAAGATTTTTTAGGTCAAGAATTTGGTATGTGATCAGCAGGATAACATGTCTCCTCTCTGTGCTGTGAAGTAAAGCCACTACCCAACAGTAGAAGGGCCTTTCAGTGAGTTCAAAACAGCATTCATACAGCATGGTAGTGGCTCTTTGAGAGTGTGGACTCAGTGGAGTAAGCTATGTGTGTTTTCTCACGGCATCTGCATTGTGGCCAGGACACTACAGGGCAGTCAGATATCTTAACTAACAATTCAGAGGTTGTGCAAAGAGTGCTTCAAAGGATGAAATAAATGTTGCCTCACAATTATTTGTTCTCCAAACTAATCCAGCCTCACTTCTTTTTCTCCTCTTTATTTTATTTTGTTGTATAACAATTCCCTTGGACATTGAAATATTGTATCCAGCAGATAAGCTCATCAAGAAAGGAAGCAGAGAACTCAAAACAGCTTTAGAACTTCCCTGACACTGTCCAGATTTACTAGGTCGCTTCTTCCCGAAAACTACACAGACTACTGAGAGTCACTTTCAGACTAGACAAGAAGCCTAAAAGAAGCAAAGACAGCAAAACTGCCTAAAGACACAAGGATCAGATGCACCGTGTAGGCAGAGTTTTCACTGGGACCACCAGCTCCCCAATAAAAGCACAGAGACTTAATATTAATTACAAATGATCAGCAATTAGCACAAGCTTGTTACTAGCTAACTCTTACATTTTAAGTTAACCCATATAACTTATCTACTCTCTGCCACATGGCATACTTTCTTTTAATATAACATGTTCCGGACAGTGGTGGTACATGCCTTTAATCCCAGCACTAGGGAGGCAGAGGCAGACGGATCTCTGTGAGTTTGAGGCCAGCCTGGGCTACAGAGTGAGTTCCAGGAAAGGCACAAAGTTACACAGAGAAACTCTGTCTCAGGAAAACAACAACAACAACAACAACAAAACCATAACATGTTCATCTTGCTTCTCTCTGTGCCTGCTCATGATCCCCGAGACTCTACCTTTCTTCTCAGCATTCCTCTACCCTGAAAATCCTGCCTAGCTATTGGCAAGTCAGTATGGTGATATTTTATTTGTATTAAAATGTTATCTGTATGTTAATAAATAAGGTTGCCCCGGGGGTCAGAGCTATTAGCAAGCCATAGGAAAGCAGGGCAGTGGTGGCATATGCTTGTAATCCCAGCACTTGGTAGGCAAAGCTAGGTAAGTCTCTGTGTGTTCAGGGATACAGCCAGTATTGGATACATATGCCTTTAGTCTCAATACCAACCATAGAAAGCCTGGAGGTCTGTACAGACAGGCTGTGACGAGGCGGTCATGTGGTTGGGTTTACAACCAATGAAAAGGCAGAACAGAAACTCTATATAAAGACTTTAACACAGGAAGTAGCTCTGGTTCAGAGAGGTAGGACCACTGCAGGAGGAAGGGAAAGGTTTTAGCTGTTAGCTCTGACCTCTTGGCTTTCTTCTTTGCATTGGTTCTGTGTTTCTTATTTAATAAGACAGTTGGTTACATCTACATTTGGCACCCAACAAGTTGGCAAGAGTTTCCACCTAAAACCTGAGAAAAGATTCTAAAATGGAGCTAAAAACAGCTTCCTAATTGTCTCTCTCAAATGAGAGGCAGCCTGCTGGTTTGAGCTGCTGGCGGGTTCCTAGTATGCAGGCAATCTGCAGTATGGCGGCAATGAGGCCTCTGCAAGTGGTACATTAAGCTGCATGGTGGATTTAGCCTTTGCTAGTACAAAACAAAAAAGAAGGTTTCTGGGCTACACGCTGTTTGGATAAAAGCATATATCCAAGATAGCTCCCAGAGCTGGCAGTAAACTACCACTGCCATGTTGGAAAGCTGAGGTGGGTGGAGCCAGCAGCCATAGCGCCTTTTCAGCTTACAAATGCTGCAGTTTAAAGCAATAGATTCACAATAAGACAGATTCAGATGTAATAGTTTACAACGTGTGTAAAGTATACGTAGGCTTGAAAGAGACAAAAAAGGTGTTATATACAGTTATATAAACAAATACATAGTTTTAAAAAATAAAGTCTTTAAAGAGACAATAAAATTAATATAAAAAATAAGCCACATAAAGATGACTATTACACAGAGAATCTGGATTGTGTTGTCTTTGGGATTTTTAACTGCAGAAAAACATTTGATGGTAAAAGATGTTGAGTTAAACCAATATGTATATTTTAAAGATTCCTTGACATTAAAATTTGGATATAAGGATGTGTTGCTTTGGAAAGAAGGCTCTGCTTTTGTTTCCACAGAAAACAAGAGGCTATGGATTTGTTCCAGATTAAGATACATCAGGTTTAACCAGCCAAGACCCCCTGAAAGGTCTCCGATGACACCATGGCCCAGATAATACAATGTCCAGATCGGATTCAAGGCAACTAGCTCAGACAATACAGCCTCATGGACTATTCCATATTCCTAAAATTTTCTTTGTGTTCCCATAAGATACAGCGCCCCCCTCCAGCAGGAAGTAGTATGAGAAGCTATGCCTAAATTCCCAAATTATATGTAATTTTACTTTGTTAAGGTTAAAACTTTCCTTTTTGGAAAAAAAAAGGGGGGGGAGTACTGTGGGATGTTCTGTATGGCAAATGTGTTTCTCTGATTGGTTAGTAAATAAAACACTGATTGGCCAGTAGTCAGACAGGAGGAAGTTTAGGCAGGATAAGGAGGAGAAGAATTCTGGGAAGTGGAAGGCTGAGTCAGAGGCACTGCCAGCCGCCACCATGACAAGCCGCATGTGAAGATGCTGGTAAGCCACGAGCCACGTGGCAAGGTATAGATTTATAGAAATGGGTTAATTTAAGCTATAAGAACAGTTAGCAAGAAGCCTGCCATGGCCATACAGTTTGTAAGCAATATAAGTCTCTGTGTTTACTTGGTTTGGTCTGACCGGCTGTGGGACTGGTGGGTGAGAGAGATTTGACCTGACAATGGGCCAGGCAGAAAATCTCTAGCTACAAGTCAGCTCTTTATTAACCAATGAGAGTAATACATATTCATGTTATACAAAAAGATTGTCCACATCATTTCCCCCTTTTTGTCTAATTAAAAAAGAAGATTTTAGCTTTAACATAGTAAAATTATATACATCAAAAACAGTTATCAAGTAAGAATACCAGTTACAATATCCAGTCCATATGTATTTGGTAAAGTTAGAATATTTTATTATCTATCTTTTATTTGTGAACCTAAAGTTTTATACCTAATTTATCTTTTATCAAAACTAAGGAAAACTATAAATTTAATTATTTAGTATTTAATTCCATCAAAAACCCCAAAAGAGTGTAATGTTACTTAATGACAGGGACATCTGGCTGCCAAGACAATCATTCAAAGTGCTTTTGTAGTGTTGGGGCATCCAACTTTGGCCTAATGGCCTAATATATCTGACATTTTTTAGAAGCAGGGAATTTGAAGGACTGTCCTACCTTGTTGTATAAGCACAATACCCCAAACAGGACTAGAAACATACATACAGTATACAAAAATAAACTTTAAATTTGTAACAATATACAAAAATCCATACCAATATAAAATATTTAAGACTAGTAGTTGCTTTCTTTAGTTTAAAAGTATATTCAATAATCTACCCTTTTATCCTATCAATTCTATATCATTTACCTTTTTTTATGAAAGAGATATTTGAATTTAATTCTTTTGTTTGGCCTCTTTTTTTTTTTTAACTAAGACCAACAACCATTTGTAACCAACCCACCTTAAATGATAATAAACATCAATAATCCATCTTTTGAGAATGTGGGCATCATTCTCTAGACTACTTCTTGTGTTTTTGGGAGGGAGGCATTGGTATCTTCAGGGGACCCTGAGAAAATTCAGGATAATGGTTAAAAGTCTTAGCTGGAGTGCTTTGTGAGACTGGACCATCTCAGCCAATAGCCTTTAAACTGTTCTGGATGCAGAACTTTGAATGAAGAAACTGCAACAGAGGCATTTTGAGATGCTGGTCACCTGGGTCACCTTTTTTTTTTTTTATTGGTGTCTGGTCCCTTTGCTCTGTAAATAAATAAACTTTTACAGGTAACATACATACCTGAATTAGTATAAGTGTAGACTATGTGTTGTACACAAGCTAGCCAAAGATGGTTTTTTCCTTTATGTTTGAGCAGGTAAATTATACAATACTTGATTTGTAGTTTTTTTAGGTTTATTTCTTTGTCTATAGTCAGGATTTTCATGGAGGTCTTCCTAGATTAAAAATGATATTCTTTAAATGGAATTAACCCATAGCCTCTCTTTTCCTGTGGAAATAAAAGCATAACCTCTTCCCCAAAGTAATGGATCTTATGACTTCCATTTTGAAATCAAGACATTTTAAAAATATATAAGTTGGTTTAATTCAGCAGTTTTTCATAATCCAATGTATCTTAGCAGCTTTTGTTCCTTATTTAGCAATCAGAAAATCTAAGGACAACATAATAACACATAGAGTCCAGACTCACTGTGTATTTCCCATCTTCACATGGCTTATTATATATTTTTATTACTCTATTCATTTTTCAAGGACTTTATTAGTTTTGAAGTACTTTTTAATCTATGAGTGTATATACCCTTTCTCTTCTCTTTTCCAAGCCTATGTACATTTTTAAACACAATAACCCATTTAGAAGTTTTTCTGTTTGGATTTATATTTACTGCATATCTGGTTTTTTTTTTTTTTTTTTTTTTTTTTTTTTTTTTTTTTTTTTTTTTTGTCTACATGAGCAAAACCCCAAACCCATCACACTGTGCTGGATATGCTCATACTGGCAGTTTAAGCTTGCAGGCAACTCAAGTCTGCAGACAGCTGCTAGGAGATGCATCTCTGTACTGTGGCCACCATGAGAGACATAAGACTAGGAAGCTCCATTTGGCTCCATTTTTGCATGTTTAGAAATGTTTTTAAGCTTTTTCAGATCTTATGTGGATGTAGGTAAGCCATGTTGGAACACCATTTATAGGCAGATTTTTGTCGGGCCTGCAGGCTCCCCAATAAATGCACAGAGACTTATTATTAAGTATAAATGATCAGCTAATAGCTCAGGCTTGTTACTAGCTAGCTCTTACATTTTAAATCAACCCATAATTCTTATCTATCATCTGCCATGTGGTGGTAATTTTTCTTAACATGGCATGTTCATCTTGCTTCTTTCTGCATCGGCTCTCAACTCCTGAGACTCCACCCTTTTTCTTCCCAGCATTCCTCTGCCACCTAAATCCTGTCTAGTTATCACCACGTTAGTTCTTTATTAACCAATGAGACTAATACATAGTCATATTGTACAAAAAGGTTGTTCTACAGCAGAGCTGCCTGGAAATGGATCAGAGCAACTATACTACATAGACAGGACACTCTTCAACCTGTTGACCTGCTTGCAGATTTTGCAGTGAGCTTTAGGCTTCCAGCTCTTTTGAAGTGCCACCCATAATGTGGTGATCCTTGATGGTACAACTGTCTTTTATGTCATTTCTGTTTCTGTATATAATTTCATATTCATATTCATATTCATGCATGTAACCTCCCTAAAAATCATTGGTTCACTGAGTTGGCCTTTGATATTATTTTAATGTACCAGGCCTCTTTATCTGGAGTGAGTATACTTGTGGGTACTGGATCTCCCCAGGAAAAGTCTAATACACAAGAATTGTTGCAAAACTATAGTACCCATGCAAAGTTAGAGAGAGGGATTTAGACAGAGAATTGACACTTCTTCTCTGTAAAAAGAATATAGGAGTATATATTCTTTCAATTCTATAGAATCACACATAACAACATAAGATTAACTGCAAATGTGGAGAAAATAATTGCAAGTCACAAATACAACAGATGATTGGTGTCCAAAATTGCACACAGAGCTTTAAAATTCAACAGTAAGAAAACCATCAACTCATTTCTTAAAAGTAAACAAAATTCTGATGGATAAGGCATGAAAGAACACATAGAAGGCAAAATGCATTAGAAAAATTTGGCAATTTCAAACAAAGAAAAAAATATTCTTACCATTCTATATAGCAACAATTTTCAGTGACATTTGCCAAAACAAGTTAAAAACTTGTGCCCAAAAACATACTAGAATGGATATATACTGGGATACCTCAGTAAACCCCCCCCAACTCTATCCCTTACAGACAAAGAGAAGCTTAAACCAGGATTCTTAAGTGTAGATAAGAATTTAGACCCCTTTTCCCCAGGTGGCTGTATCTGCTACAGGGACTTTGAAAAACACAGTCAGGATATTCGAACAAAAGACTAAAAAGGGAGGCAGGTTAAAATAAATTATATGGTCTGTGCCTTTAAGAATTAGCCTCACAAAGAAAGGGGAGTGCTCCTTCCAACCTCCCTGCTGTGAGTGAGAGATTTGGAAGAGCCTCCCTGGAGGCTTGTAAACTTAGAATACACCTTACTTTTACATTCTGTACCTAAAGTCTCCAGTGGTGGCTTTGGGGACATGATCTAGGCACAACAAGACCCTCACTCTATTGTCTCAAAAAGGGGCCTTAGACAAAGATATCTCAATATAGATAGACCCAGGCCAGTTTCAAGTGCCCAGAAATGATGGTGCCAGCCCCAGGAACAAAAGAACAGAGTCAGGAAGTCTGATGGTAACCAATTAACCACAAGATGCCCCTCTCCAGAGATAACATGACCAGACCCCGGAGAAGAGTTGTAAAACTCCTGACAGGGCAAACAGATAAGCTAGAATAAGATAAAGTCCAGGCCCGGGAAAAACTGGACCAATCAAGGATGGACCCGTACTAACCACCTCCCCTCTAAGAAATTGTATGAGTTTTGCCTATAAAAACTAACTTCCCCAAGAAAGAGGAACTCTTCTCTGCCTCACTTGAGAGGGCTTGAGTTGAGTTCCCTGTCATGACTTGTAACACTTAAACCTTGCTTTTGCATTCTGGTATGCTTGTCCTTGGTGGTCTCTCTGGGGGTTACGATCTGGGCACAACATATACCACATTTCCATTCATAATATACAATTGGAACAAAACAAGATGTGGGTGACCAAAGGAAAAAACTCCATTAGGTCCATTAAATCATGTCTTATTTTATAATAGACATAGTGTTAATCCATCAGAAGACATGGAAGAAAGCTGAGTGGATTTTGCCAAGAGAAAGGCACTAAACTGAATAGTTACTTACTACAGTCTTCCAAAACTAAGGCAACCTTAAATTAGCAGAACCTAGGAGACAGCATCATTTGCAGTGACCATCAGGCCTTGAGGCAGAGGGCAGTACTTTAAGAGAAATTGAAGCAGAGAGGTTTATGGCTTGATCACAATGGCCTGAGACTGCTTTATTGGAACAACTAGATGCCCCATCCATTCAGCAGGAAGAAGGTTGAGGGCATGTACAGCAGTTGGGGGGCATGTATAAACGTGTATGTAGCTACCATGAAGTAGCATTTAATTTCAGTAGTTTGACTTGGAACATAATGGGTTGTTTTCAATAACTGGGAATATTATTTCTGTAGGTAGAGAAGAACAGTTGGGCTGGGGGCCAATCAATTATTTATGCCCAGGGGCTGTTGCTCAACACAGCCTGGCTCAATTCTTCATGACCAGAGGCTATTTATTACCCAAGAGGGTGTTTAGATATCACAAATGGGGAATCTTAGTAGGATATTAGTGTTTCAATGTTACAATTCTGATAGGTAGTTGATATTAGTAGTTCCTTTGTGAAATGTGTGATATATAATACAGAGAGCAAAAACCAAAATAAACTATGGCAATTAATATTATGTCATAAGTTTGAAAACAGACCACACTTAAGAGATGTATTAACAATAAGAAAAGCATAGTGGGGACTAGGAATAAGTGAGTAACTACTGTTCTTTCTGGTCACTTTTTCTATAAGTCTAATGCTGATTTTAAAAGGAAGAAACAATATCTAACAGTGTCAAGATAAACGACCCAATGATTAAGAGTGCTTGCTGATCTTGCAAAGGAAACAAATTCAGTTACCAGCACCCAGATCAGGTGGTTTACAACCTGCTGTAAGTCTAACTCAACTGCAGGGATTACAATGCCTCCTTCTGGTCTCCATGGGAACTTACATGTATGTGGAAAACATACTTAGAAAGAGAGAGAGAAAGAGAATCATAAACCCATAAGTAACATTTTAAATAATAAAATCTCTTTATTTAAAACATTACATGTATCCATCTTTAATTATTAATGTCCATTAACAGTAGGTTATATAGATATTGTAGTTAAAATGAGATAAATTAATTAAGAAAAAAATGATAGAATCTAATTAGAAAATTACTTTATAATAAGGTTGGTTAATATTAGAGAAATGTTCCAGTGATTGAGAGGCAATAGGAGGAAATAATATTGTTAGTTGTGATCTGTTTCTATGGGTTTTAGGCAAACAGATATGCTCATTTGTAAAACTGCATATGTTAAAAATAAATTTGTTCATATTTATTTCAATAACTTATATAATTGTAGCAAAGAAAATAAAAAAGAATGTGAGAAGAAATTTAAAATTTAGAATCCAGAAAGAAATTCGCAATAGCTCCCTCTTTGATTGACTGAACAAATGGAGATGTGTTTACAAGTTTGTTCTTCACAGTGATTCTCAAGCCAGCTTGGGTTACACTGTGATATCCTGCCTCAAAAACCACAACAAAAACAAGAAAAATAATTAAACAGGACCTGAAGGTCCATAACAGCATGATCAACAAAATTGACATAGATAAATAGAGATGTATAGATAATTACTTGTCTTCAAATATGATTTATGAGCACAATTTAATCAGATATGAAGCCAATAACCCACATCAATCAGCATTTTAAAGCTTGTCTTTCCTTGGCTAATTAAGATATGACTTGTAATAAACATTAGAAAATATTTTAATTGAGCAGGTACATGATTTTGAGTTGACTGCTTTACATATATTTGATAGTTTCAATATTTACAGTAGTTTCTATACAGTGGACAGTTAATTTCCTGTGCTAGGAAAAAATTGCTTATGGAAATGTTTCCTCAGGGTTAACAAACAGAAGCTGATACAGCTGTTGTCCAAGGGGGCCAGATAACATCTCTAGCTGGCATCATAACTTGGCAGTATTTCCATGCATAACTGGTTTTGATTCGATGGACAATACACGATTGAGGAGGTCATGCAGAAAAGTTGAGTCCAGGCACTGTGACAGGGTTTGATCTCTGTGGACAGGCTCTGAGAAGCAATTGCACAAAGCTGTGAAGTGAAGTCTCTTGTTGGAGTAGAAACCATGAGACATTGGAGATGCCATTATATAGCATGTAAACAGAGGAGAGCTGTGAACAGGGAGTGGGACAGAACCAGGTTCTATGTGAGTTTAAGGCAACAGAGGATGGATGTGGCTACCAAGCCAACATAAACCTAATTGATTACATTATGAGCTCCAAATGATGAATGTGGATCCACAGGATTTGGTGTTTGCAGTGACTGGTGGTTTTGGGTCTTGTTTTGGTTTGATTGTTCCTTACCATACCCAAGTTCTCCCATTTTTAAATAGAAATGTTTACTTTATTCAACTATATGTTGGTTATATGTAATTTTCTTTCTTTTTTTTCTTTTCTTTTCTTTGTTTTTAGCAGACATTGAAAAATATTATGGACTTTTAAACTGTTGGAAATATTCATGAGGATTGAAACTCTCAATGTTGGATTTTGTATATGAATATACTCATGAGTCTGTGAGGAAAAAGTATTAGATGTTATGGATTAAAAGGAAAGTGTTTGGATATCATATTGACAGGAGTGGACATAGGATAGATAGTGTTACTTGCCAACATGACAGGATATATACTCTGGAGAGAGATGGACATGCCTTTGGAGGATTATCTTTATTACATTAATATACATGGGAAGACCCATTTTAATTTGGGGAGGACCATTTCCTGGATATAAAATTCTGTATAAAGTGAACAATGCACACTGAGAACTACTTTTAACTTATCCCTCTCTATTTTCTTGTTGTGGATGTAATGTGACCAGATGCTTCAAGCTCCTGAGGACTTCCATCCTGTGCTGGACTCTAATTTGAACTACATGCTAAATTAAAGCCCCTTTTGCTTACATTGTTTATGTTAGAGCATCCTGCCACCTTAACAGGCAAAAAAATTAAGACAGAGGGTGTGGCAGAAATGAAATTATAGTTACATATTTCAAATTCCCAGTTATCATTCACAATGCCAGTCATCTATTATGGTAGAAAGGATGTTATGAGCAAAATTGAACCAATTTTCAAATATCTATTTCTGTACAAAAGTACAGAAAGCAGTCCTAAAGAAGGTCTTAGTTACTTTTCAATTGTTGCAATAAAACATCACAACATGGTAATTTATGAAAGAAAGGACATACTTTGGGGGTCATGGTTGGAGAGGGTTACATTCCATTACCATTATGGTGGGAAACATGGCAGCAATTATAAAGGCATGGAGCTGGCATATATCTCCATCCACAAATAGGAGGCAGGGAGAAAGAGAGAGACATTGGGAATCCAGTGGGCTTTGGAAACTTTCCTGACATACCTCCTCCAATAGTGCCACACCTCCCAGTCCTTCACCCAAAAGTCCACCAACTAGGAAAACAAGTATTCAAACATGTGAACTTATGATCGCCATGCTCATCCAAACTGCCACATTCAATTCCCTGCCCCCCCCCCCATAAGCACACTGACATATAATAATTTAAAATTCATTTAGTGCAACTTCAAAAGTTGCCAAATTCTTTCAGAGTCTCAATACAACTTAAAGGTTTAAAATTTCTTCTGAGACTCAAAGTATTCTCTTAATTCCCCCCTGGAAAAATCAAAAAGTGAATTACATACTTCCAATGGCCAATGGCATATAATATACATTACCTTTTAAAAAGAGATGGAAGATGCATTGTAAGGAAATACTAGACCAAAGCAAGACTTAAAACCAGCAGGGAAAACCCTAAATCCTGTAGCTCAATATCCAATGAAAAAGGATTTAGACAGTTTAGAAAGAACTTCCAGTTTTTCTGACTAAACACAATTCTCTCTCTTGGGCTACTCCCAATTCCTGTATATTACTCTCCCTGGGAGACATTCCAAGGCTCTGACACCTTCAACATCCTGGAGGCTCCAATGTCATCCAGACATCACTTTTATGGTGCCATTAAATGGCTTTTCAGGGTCTCCACACAGGGGTTGTCCTGCCACACCCCTGGCCTCAGCAGGTGCCCTTACCACAGAGGGCAATTCCACAACTGAGTTCTTCCTTACTTTGTCCTTTTCTTTGGAATCCTTGAAGACACAAAAGCCAGAAACATATAGGTGGTTTTTTCAAGTTTGCCTGTACACAGGGAGACTGCTCCCTCCCCTGAGCCTAGATTTTAATTTGCATAAGGTTTCCTTTGTAGTAGCTTTTTAGGAGCAGAAACTTCCTTAGGCATTTTCTTTTTACAAGTTGTAAGATTAGCTGGGTGGGGTCTTGCCCTAAAGGTAATCCACAAGTTATTTCACTTTGAATCACACATCTCACCTCTTTCAGCACAAGCTTTGGCTGCAACACTGAAGTTCCTGGAGCTCTTTTTTTTTTTTTCAAGCTCAACATTTTATATTTCTTTTTCTTTAATGCCCCTGTTTATGGTAGAACAGCACACTAGTGATTACTATGTTGTTTTGAAATTTCCCTTGCTGACAATATCGGTCCAAATTTTTTCAATTTAGTCTCAGGCAAATTCTTAAGACAAGGACAAAAAGTAGACATATTCTTTGCTCAAATATCATAAGAATGTCCATCCCATTTGCTAATAATGTTCTCTCTGAAACTCTTGAGCTCAACCTCTATAGTCCAGATTGCTCTCAGCACTGTTGTCTTCCAAGCTCATCCCAGAACAGCCCATTAAGCCCTGCTTACTGAATTCAGTTATGTTCCTAGTCCAAAATCACAAAGTTTTCTACATGCCTCAAAAAAAAAAAAAAAAAAAAATCTTCAGTCAGACATTTGTCCACTCCTAGTGAAGGGTTCACAACACGCCCCCATGGTCGCATATACTGGGCAGACACTTCCGCCTAGCCAATTCCAGGTCAGGATAGGCATTTCCGGGTCAGGGCGTCTCTCGTAACCAGGATACCCAGCGGACCTGGACACCTCCGCCTAGCAAGTTCCGAGTCAAGGCGTCTCGCGTAACCAGGATCCGTGACGTTACATGGCCACATAAGCATGCAACGTGACATGTGATCTACGCACACGCGTGGAGTAGTGACGTGACCTGGCCACACCCCCAGCTGGTTGTAAAGAGGAGTACCATGTTCCCAGTCCCCCTTCTTCTCCACGCACACGTCTCTCCCACAGGCCTGCGCACTCTATCCCTTTATCTGTAATAAACTCTTATAAGCAGATTCTGTTGTGTTTCGTGACACTTCCTTGCAGGGTAAGAACACAACGCAGCTAAATAACTAACACCTAGTACAAACTTCTGCCTTAGTTTTTTTTAATCACTGAGATAAAACAGCATGACTAGAGCAAATTTAATAACAATGCATTAGTTTGAGACTCACAGTCAGAAACATGGCAACAGGATGGCATGCGTGATATCAAATCAATAGCTGACAACTCACATCTAGATCCAAAGAAGGAGGCAGAGAGACAGAGAAACTCTGGGAATGGTATGGGCTTTGAAACCCTGAAGTCTAGCCCCCATAATATATATATATATATATATATATATATATATATATATATATATATATATATATATCCTTCAACAAATTCATTACCTCCTAATCCTTCCCAAATGGTTTTACCAAATGAGTAAAAATTATTCAACTATATGAGCTCATGGGGGTCATTCTCATTTGATTTACCACAACATGGAAACAGAATATGTTAAATATTCCATGTAGAAATTTTAATACAGAGAATGTATTGAAATAATGGTACTCAGTGATAGGTTATCTAAACCTGTATCTATAATAGGTTTTCCTGCTGGTGTAGTAAGAAATATCAAGCTAAATTAAAAAGTAAAAGACAGGGTTTATTTGGGCAAAGCACTCCCAGATGACCCTACAACCCCCAGGGATTGAGGAAGGGGAAGAGGGTAGAAGAAAAATTATGTCTGGTCTAAAGGAAGGGGGTTAAATACCCTATATTCAATGGATGATGACATGTCCGGCACAGGCTAGGTTTGTAATCAAGTATGGTACGCTTTTAGGCATGGTCTTGAGCAGCTAGCAGCTTCAGGGAAGGAGCCAGCCACCACAGCCACTAAGAATGTGAAACTAAGCTTTCATGTCTTTTGTTTGTTGGAGATTCTCTGAGGGCAGGGTTTAGAGAGAGAAAGCAAAATGGGGCTTTTCCAGGAGTGAGCTGGAAGTCTCAGCCAAACACTCAGTACAAGACTGTTGTGCCCAGATCATAACCCCCAGAGAGACCACCAAGGATGAGCATACCAGAATGCAAAAGCAAGGTTTATCTGTTACAAGTCATGACAGGGAACTCATCTCAAGCCATCTCAAGTGAGGCAGGGAAGAGTTCCTCTTTCTTGGGGAAGTTAGTTTTTATAGGCAAAACCCATAAAATTTCTTAGAGGGGAGGGGATTAGTACAGGTCCATCCTTGATTGGTCCAGTTTTTCCTGGGCCTGGACTTTATCTTATTCTAGCTTATCTGTTTGCCCTGTCAGGAGTTTTACAACTCCTCTCTGGGGTCTGGTCATGTTATCTCTGGAGAGGGGTGTGAGACCAAAATGAGCCATCTTAGAAATAAGACCAAAATGCTTTCACCCTAAAATTAAGGCCTAAGATTTCTCCTTTTGGGGATAGGCCATTAGTTACTGAAACCAGTCAGTTCAGATTACAGAAACCAGGAAGTGTAAAAGTACAGAGTCACAAGATAGTCAGGAGGTAACGCCTGCCAGACTATGGAATGTCCTCTACCTGGTTTCCAAGGTAACTGACCACAGAAATGCCTCCATCTGAGGGCAGCCAATGAGAAATGGTGGTGGGCAACCACTCCCTTAGAAGTAATTTCTAGAAGTCCCTAGAAGCGAGCCAATCAGAATTGTACACATACTAGCACCCTTAAATGATGTAACCTTGTGACTTTTCCCTTTAAAAACTGAGCTTGCAGACAGGTGGGCACTTCCTCCAGCCTCCACTGCATTGGATGTATTGGACGAAGTCCCTGCCTAGGCTTGTATTGCTTTTGGATATCCAGAAATAAACCTTGCTTTTGCATTCTGGCATGCTCGTCTTTGGTGGTCTCTCTGGGGGTCATGATCTGGGTACAACAAGGGGCATCTTGTGGTTAATTGGTTACTGTGATACCTCAGTAAAACCCCCCACTCTATACCCTGCAGACAAAAAGAAGCTTAAACCAGGATTCCTAAGTGTAGATAAGAACTTAGACCCCTTTTCCCCAGGTGGCTGTATCTGCTACAGGGACTTTGAAAAACACAGTCAGGATATTCGAACAAAAGACTAAAAAGGGAGGCAGGTTAAAATAAATTATATGGTCTGTGCCTTTAAGAACTAGCTTCACAAAGAAAGGGGAGTGCTCCTTCTAACCTCCCTGCTGTGAGTGAGAGATTTGGAAGAGCCTCCCTGGAGGCTTGTAAACTTAGAGTACACCTTACTTTTGCATTCTGTACCTAAAGTCTCCAGTGGTGGCTTTGGGGACATGATCTAGGCACAACAAGACCTTCACTCTATTGTCTCAAAAAGGGGCCTTAGACAAAGATATCTCAATATAGATAGACCCAGGCCAGTTTCAAGTGCCCAGAAATGATGGTGCCAGCCCCAGGAACAAAAGAACAGAGTCAGGATGTCTGATGGTAACCAATTAACCACAAGATGCCCCTCTCCAGAGATAACATGACCAGACCCTGGAGAGGAGTAGTAAAACTCCTGACAGGGCAAACAGATAAGCTAAAATAAGATAAAATCCAGGCCCGGGAAAAACTGGACCAATCAAGGATGGACCCGTACTAACCCCCTCCCCTCTAAGAAATTTTATGGGTTTTGCCTATAAAAACTAACTTCCCCAAGAAAGAGGAACTCTTCTCTGCCTCACTTGAGATGGCTTGAGTTGAGTTCTCTGTCATGACTTGTAACAGATAAACCTTGCTTTTGCATTCTGGTATGCTTGTCCTTGGTGGTCTCTCTGGGGGTTACGATCTGGGCACAACAGTTACCATCAGACATCCTGACTCTGTTCTTTTGGGTTCCTGGGGCTGGCGCCATCATTTCTGGGGACTTGAAACTGACCTGGGTCTATCTATATTGAGATATCTTTGTCTAAGGCCCCCTTTTTGAGACAATAGAGTGAGGGGTCTTGTTGTGCCTAGATCATGTCCCCAAAGCCACCACTGGAGACTTTAGGTACAGAATGCAAAAGTAAGGTGTATTCTAAGTTTACAAGCCTCCAGGGAGGCTCTTCCAAATCTCTCACTCACAGCAGGGAGGTTGGAAGGAGGGCTCCCCTTTCTTTGTGAGGCTAGTTCCTAAAGGCACAGACCATATAATTTATTTTAACCCGCCTCCCCTTTTTTTAGTCTTTTGGTTCAATATCCTGACTCTGTGTTTTCCCAAGTCCCTGTAGCAGATACAGCCACCTGGGGAAAAGGGGTCTAAGTTCTTATCTACACTTAGGAATTCTGGTTTAAGCTTCTCTTTGTCTGTAGGGGATAGAGTGGGGGGTTTTACTGAGGTATCACAAAGACAAAGTGATAGAACAAATTACCTTGTACTTTGTAGGTTGTACGTACAAATGTGCATGAACGTGTGTCCCTGTGTATACATGCACTAATATAAGATTGTGAATATGGAAATTAATGATAATCAATTAAAGTTTTATGTTGTTATTTCTTCCAGAAACAGAATATCAACTTTTGAACCAAATTTGTTTTATTATGAATAAATTGCCATGAAGAATGCTGCCTATGGCCTGTTAGATCAAGCATGCTATATAAATCTTAGATGAAAATTAACCCTTATGTGTAAAACTCAAATAATCTTGCCATACACCAAAAAGATTCTATTTTAAAAATAACTTTTGAGTATTAAGGATGGTAAATATGCTTGAGAAACAGTTCCTTAACCACCAACTTTATTTTTCTCTCACAATTCAGAATCACAGAATCTGGAACTTATTCTGTGGACATAGCTTGAGAATTTTATAGCAATCTCTCATGAAGATAATTGTATGAAGTTGATTTGCCAAAAAAACAATGAATATAACAAAGGTAGAGTATATCATGTAGAGGATACATGCTAGATGATGTTTGAATCTAAAAAGGGACAATCTCAAGGTGTAGTTAGTGAGTAGAGAGAAGAAATACTATGTTTAAATACTGGCTCAAGATCAAGTCTTTTCATCTACTGCCTTCGTGCCAAATGTCAAAGACAGAAACACAGGCAGAAAGCAGTGTATTCATTCTTACACATCTGAGAATGATAAATATTGCTTGCAACTCTAAACTGATCCATATCTTAACCTCTTTCCTCAGTAACAAAAAAGGAGCAAAGCATTGTGACAAAACAAGAGTCTCCACCCAGCAACATATCCGTTCATTCTTTTCAAACAGATAGAATCAAGTAACTGTTTTAGAAGCAGCAGTGCTTGTCCTGGTCCAGGAAGAATGTGCTGCCACAATTAAATAAAGAGGTTTTTTTTTTTTTTTTTTAATTTTCCTCTTTAAAATCCAGGGAAGTGTAACCTCTATTAAAAGATAAAATTGTAACAAAAGAGCAGGATGCAATGAGAAGTGTGGCACATGAAGAAAAGAAGAGGAGTTGTAGAGAGTCAACAACAAAAATAACAAAAAGGAACCGTGACTATAAAATCTGTTAAAACAAATTGATTTTTTGAATAATAACAAGGGAAGAAATTTTATTGGAACATGGGAGAAAAAGTTGATTTTAGAATAAAATAAACTGTCCTAGGTAGATTTCTGTTGCTGTGATAAAGACAAAGACAAAAGCAACTTGGGAGAGAAAGGGTTTATTTCATTTCATTGCTTACAGTCTCTCATGAAGGAAAGTCAGGAATACAACATAGGAAGGAGCCTAGAGGAGAGAACTGAAGCACAGTTCTTGGAGGAACACTGCTTAGTGGCTTGCTTCCCATGATTTGCTCAGTATGTCTTTGTATAGAAATAATCTTGTACTACCTGCCAAGAGTTTTTACCATCTGCAATAAGCTAGACCCTCCATATAGCAATCATTAATTAAGGAAATGCTCCAGACTTGTTTACTAGCAAATCTGATGGAGGCAGTTGCGGTTTCTTCTTCCAGTATGACCCTAGCTTGTGTCAACTAGACATAAAAAACAACCAGCCTATACACCCTTGATTGGCATAGATTACTGAATCTATAATTCAACACAATTAGACAGTTTCTGTAGGATTGTTAAGAGAGGCATTGGCCTGCATATTTCTTTTCATCTCATGATACTATAACATTAAGAATATTAAAACTTTAAGATCCATTTTTCCCTATTTTGTCTACATTGTAAGTATTACATTATACTATAATTATTGACTGTGGATAGATTGGTAGACATCACCAGAAATACTTGTTCTCCAGGTATGCCTCAGTGGACATTCATTTCTATTTCCTGCGTGTTCTTCCTGTGAGTATGCACCTTCTAGTATGTCTTTCTGCCTGAGAAGCATATTTTGCAAAGTTAGAAAATAAAGTTTAATAATATGTCTCTCACTAAGATTTTTAAATATTCAAATATCTAAGCTGTAAGTTTAGAACATTGGATTCCAGAGTGATCTCTTACTGTGATAACAAACATATACACAATAAAAGAAAACTTAGACTTATGAAAATGAGACATTTTGGAAATCATGAAAATTTAACATTGTGTGTCCAAAATTTCTGTTACCTGAGTGAAAGGCAATCTACAAAATGAAATAAAATATTTACAAATCGTCCATCTGAAAAGCAACTGATAACCAGAATACATAGAGAATTCCCAAAACCCAACAACAAATTTTGAACACAAATTAAAAAGAAAAGAGTTTGGGCTGTCATGTCTCCAAAGAATGTATGCAAATGCTCAATAGGTATATAAAAATATAGTAAAAAGGAAGACACTGGCCAACAACAGTTAGATATAGCATCATACTAGTAGAATGGCTACTATCAAAAAGAAACAACAAATATCAAAAAATTAAACACAGAAAACAACTAGTGTTGGTGGTAACAAGAAAAAAACCTACAAGTTTGGACAAGGAAAAGAACTCTAGTATACATGTTTGTGGCAATGGATAATGGTACCTGTTCTGTGGAAGACAGTATAGCCTGCTATTGAAAAAAAAAGTCTTATTATCTGTTCAAATGATTCCTCTTCCAAGGAGTTGAAAGTAAGTTCTTAAGAAGACATCTGTGGACCCTTATATACTGCAGTGTTATTGACAATAACTAAGACGTCCAAGAAATTCACACTCATCAGCAAATGAAAATATAACAACAAAATATGTCCTCCACATAAGTTAGAATATTATTCAGATATAACAAGAAATGAAATATTAAAATTTATGTGAAAATATGAATAACTTTGAATAACTTTAGGACATTATGCTAAGTGAACATATTGAGACATGAGATAAATACCGTATGCAGAGGATAGATGTTGCTGAGGTAGGGGATGCAGGATATTGATACAGAATTTACTTCCATAATGCAAGGTGAAAAGATTGGGGGTAGAAAGTTATGATTATACAACACTAACTATATTTTAAGACCATTGAACTGAGCAAATTGTTAAAGTGTTAAATGTCTGAGACTCATAAAAATTCATGTTGATTTGTATGACTAGTTATAGCCTTGAATTTTAGTGTTATTTTCTTATTTCTTGCTATGTCTTTTTTATTGTTGTTTGTTTTGTTTTGTTTTGTTTTTTGTTTTTGGTTTTTGGTTTTTTTTTGTCCTGGAACTTAGAGTTTAGAGATGGCTGGCTGCAAACTATGGCAATTTTCTTTTCTCTACATTTTGAACACTTTGACCACAAGGGCATACCACCATGTCTGGTTGACTAATCACTTACATTCTAAATCAATGGTTGTGTTTTTTTCCTTCTTCTTGCCTGAGAATTGTGTGCAACATTAGAAAATGTTTATTAGTATTACACATGTTAATTGTATTACTTGAAACTCTGTGCTCAGCATAAATGTAGATCTCCTCCCATATTATCTGTAATACCTGTTAACCTTCCTTCTTAAGAAAGGAAAATTGAGTGTTCATAAGGTGAAATCACTTGCCAAGATACAGAACTCAGAATTATGGCTTGTATAACTCAAGAGCCTACTCTCTTTCCATTTATTTTTTTTCTGAGTTTTATATATGTGCTGTATGTTCAATGCAGTCTGTTTCTATAAATTGAATTTCAGCTGTGAAGCTGTGCTTTCTGAACAATAAATATGACACAGGAAACTCTTTTTGCCTTTCAGGCATGACCCAGTTTACGGAAGACAGAAATTCTTTCATTATGTTAGAAGCTTGAAATAATGAAAATGGCACTTTCCATGTTAGCCAGAAACTGAAGAAATCAAACTGAGTTTCTTCAGGTGTACACAACCCATGGAAAAATGCATGTAAAACTATTTGTTTTTTAGATCAATTTCCTCTTTAGCTGTTAGTAAATAGTTCCTTAATCTCCCATTTTAATTCTTGTCTCCATAGTTAATGAAATATTTGTTTGTTAGGCTGTTGGTGCTGGTGGTCAAACTTAGGGCTATGTGCTTGAATGCTAAGTGTTACAAGAGTGAGCATTAACACAACTCATAAAATAGATACTTGTGTGCCACATTATTCGGTATTGAACAGTCTAACACACATAGTTTTTTTAAATGCCTCTTTCATTTTTTTTGACACAATCTTACAAAAAAAAAATTTCCCTCTATACTGATTGACTGACAAGTAATCATTACATGGTTTCTCTGAGCTTCAGTAAAAGTTGTTCTTATGCAGAAGAGTGGACAAAACCAAGCACATAAATGAATGTATGTCCATAATCCTTCAGGTGGCCTTCTCTCTGTTGTCAGCCCTTGGTATGTTAAGGAGCAATCCTTTTATCTCTCTCTGTCTTTGATAGCAAGTGGAGAGATACCCAGTTCATTAAAGTCACTGAATAAGTAAGGAAGGAAGTATACTTTCATACAGTCCTGAGTGACCCTGCATTTCTGTAGTCAGATTTTCATGGTACACTAGAATTAATTTATTTCTAGAGAGATAGTGATATGCCAGGGACAGCTGCAATCTGAATGGATTTTTAGAACTAGTGTCATGTCTTTTTTTTAATCTTGTAATTATGTGTGTATATGTTACTCTGTGAGAACATGCACATGTAAAGCAGGTGCCTAAGGAGTTCAGAAGAGAGCACTATATCTCCTGGAGCTGGAGTCACAGACAGTTCTGAGCTGCCCTGTGTAAGTGCTTGAAGGTGGGCTCAGCTTCTCTGCAAAAACAGTCCAAGCTCTTAACTACAAAGCCATCTCTCCAGCCCTAAGATCCAGTATATATTTAAAATAATTTCTCTAAGTTGAACAATATATCACTGTATTAAACAGTAAACAACTAGCATATGATATCTTTGTCTTTTAAATTCATCTAAAACTTGTTAACTCAGTTTATATTTTCAGTACTAAATATTGGTGGAAATAACATGAGGTTAAATTGTGTTATCTTTTTGACAGTCACATCATAGTACACGACATGTTGTAATTAATCTCAATTAAAATTAAGACTGTTTGTCAGCAGTCTCTTCTGGAAATTACAAGTCATTTTCTTAATTTAGGTGAAAGTCTGTATATTAATTAAACCACATTGGGTTTAGTTAATGGTTCTAATTTATTAAAATATTGACAATGAAATAATTATTCATCTCTCCTTTTCATTTAAATAAAAAAACAGAATTCTCACTACCGTCAGTGAGTACTTCATGATCACTTTTCATGTGAAAATGTGCTTCTCTTTTGTGTGTGTGCCTGATGGACTTGGTGGGTCTAGTCTTGCCATTTCTTGATTATGCCCACAAGCTCCTCTCTTAGGTCTCTGACTATAGATATCTCATGGCCTACAAACAATAGTTTTCCAGACACCCACTGAGTGATTCCCCCCTCACTTTCCATTTTCCTTAATGAAATTCTCTAATATATTTTGTACATTCTCTTCCATGATGTGCAAACTGTCATACTAACACAAATATGTCATATGTTTCTGAATTTCCAATTTTGTTCTTAATTTTTTTTTGGGGGGGGGTGGGGTTGAGACAGGGTTTCTCTGTGTAGCTTTTGGAGCTTTTCCTAGAACTCACTCTGTAGCCCAGGTTGGCCTCGAACTCACAGAGATGTGCCTGTCTCTGCCTTCCAAGTGCTGGGATTAAAGACATGTGCCACCACCACCTGGCTTGTTCTTAATATTTTTATTTTAATTATGTAATTACATTATTTCCTACCTTTCCTTTTCTCCTGCTAATACTCCTATGCCCTCTACCTCTATCTCTTTCCAACCCCCTCACACTCCCTTTCAAATTTATGGTCTCTTTTTTTGTTGTTTAATATTTTTTCAAATTTAAATGTATAAATATATTATTATAACCTGCTGCATACATATTAACAGACTCATTATGGTGACATGCGCACTTTCTGCAATTCACATGTCTGTGATTATCATGAAAGTCAGAGTTAAGTGTGACTATCATCATAGTTTTAGGACAAATTCATTATCTTACAGAATGTACCTACCCTTGAGATACCATTTTTCCTTTCAACCATTTCTATCTGTCCTTAAGTCAAAATGTATCTCTTTTAGCCTATGACAACTTAGCTCTTCTGGACAATGTTCTGTGAATGGGATCATAGACTGTACATTGCTTGATTCACATAAGGGGTGTAATTAGTGATTGACTATGAGAGTAACACTATTATGAATATGTTTGCATCATGTTTTGTTGGAAGGCTTTTTACCAATGTGGGTTATGTACCTAGAGGTAGAATTCTGAGTAACACAACAATTTTGTTTTTGTCATATTCATGAAATATACCTGACTCTTTATCACAGTGACTGATCCTAGCCAGTGAGTGCTGCCAAGTGGCTTCTAATTGTGGCTTTGATTCTCAAGTCTACAATGAATAATGACATTACTTATATTTCCATGAATTAAAGAGGAGTTTTATTTCTTTTAGGGATACATATCACTGAGATACTACTTGGCTTTTACTGGGCTATTTGTATTTTTTGTTATTGAGTTGTTAAAATTCTTCCTACATCATGACACATGGGATATAAGTATACTTTGCCATGATTTCTTTCTTGTGAGCTGACTTTTCACTTACAAAGCACAGATTATTTTAATCTTTAAAAATTTAAATCTGTAGGTTTTATTTTCTTGCCTATATTTTGATGCTATATCCACAAGTCCATTTTAAATCTTAAGTCAGGAAAGTTTCTCTGGTGTTTCTTTCAGTGAGTCTTATAAACCAATCTTCCATTCTTTTATGTGATTTGCATTACAAGAGACATCTTGTCAGATATTGTCTTGTTTGCTTAATTTTATTTTTAGTGTGTACATTGTGTGTACAAGAGATTTCCGGATATTACACATATATCTTGTGTCATTACTGAAATAAATTTCAAGTCCTACTAGTTTTTCTAGATTTCTTAGGATTTTCTGTATACCAGATAGATGTTTACATTTTCAAATGCAGAAAAAAAATTACCCTTCATTCTAGTATAGATTCCTCTTATTTATTTTGTTATTCTGCTACCTGGATGAAACATCTGGTACAATGTTAAAAACAAGCAGTAAAGGTTTGTTTTGCCCCTGACACCACAGGGTGAAGTCTCCATTCTTTCACTATTAAACATATCATTTCATGTCTAATATGAACTTCTCATGAACTTGTAACATGAATTCTTCACAACTGTCCCTTACCTGTCTGGAATAAAATGCAGTTCCCAGTTGAGGAGAATTCTCAACAGAAGAATCTCAAATGGCTGAAAGACATTTAAGGAACTGCTCAACATCCTTAGCCATAAGGAAAATGCAAATCAAAACAACTCTGAGATACCATCATACACCTGTCAGAATGGCTAAGATAAAAAAACACTGAAGACAGCTTATGTTGGAGAGGATGTGGAGCAAGGGGATCACTCCTCCACTGTTGGTGGGAATGCAAATTTGTACAGCCACTTTGGAAATCAGTATGGCGGTTTCTCAGAAAATTGAGAAAACTGGTCTTCCTCAAGATACAGTTAAACCACTCTTGGGCGTATACCCAAGGAGTGCTCAATCATACCACAAGGACACATGCTCAACTATGTTCATATCAGCATTATTCATAATAGCCAGAACCTGGAAATAACGTAGATGCCCCTCAACTGAAAATGGATAAAGAAAATATGGTACATATGTACAACAGAGTACTACTCAGAAGTTTTAAAAAAATGATATCATGAAATTTGCAGGCAAATGGATGGAACTAGAAAATTTCATCCTGAATGAGGTAACCCAGACTCAGAAGGACAAACATAGTATATACTCATTCATAAGTGGATACTAGATGTAAGGCAATGGATAACCAGTCTACAACCCACAGCTCCAGAGAAGCTAGCTAACAAGGAGCAACCCTAAGAGAGACATATAGATTGTCCAGCAAAGGATAAATAGATGTGATCTACATGAGCAAACTGGGAGGAGGGGAGGCAATGGAGGGCATAGAATGGGGGATGAGAACATAAGGAAATGGAAGGGTTGAGCTGGAACAGGGACAGAGTGGGAGAGCAAGGGAAGAGATACCATGATAAGTGAAGGCATCATGGGAATAGGAAGAGTCAGGGTGCCAGGGGAGCTCAGAGGAATCCACAAGGATGAACCCACTTTGGACTACTGGCACTGGTCAAGAGGGTGCTGAGCTTTCAAATGAGTCTAGACTGCTTTAAGGTGACAATTAAGGGAAAACAAATTTGAGTATTTTCCAAATTATTTATAGTTTGGTTGATTGTAGAGAAGGTAAGTCTTGTACTAGTCATGTTTGAATAGTGACTTTGGTTATTCTTTTCCTTTCATAAAACTTCATTTCATCTATACTTTTGTGTCATTTATCTATAAATGTATAAATATATTGCATGTAGATATAGAGATCTATATAGTCAATAATAGTATAATTATGTCAATGTTTTACACTCCTAAATGGTATACAGAAAAAATTTTCATTTAAATATATGTTCTCTTCTCACTTTTTAAAAATAATTTTTCCTGTAAAACTTGAACATCACATTGGCTATTTTATTTTTACTACACCACAAACTAAAACTAACAATCTGTCATCTCCTCTTTTATTATCCCTCCTGATATTATTTGTTTACTGAAGTTTCATTTACTTTATTACCACTTCCTTTCTGCTTAAAGACATTCCATCAGCTATTTCTTAAACCAATCATTTACTGGTACCAAGTGCAGTCAGTTTCCTTTAGTACATGGGTGTATTTCTTGTCTGTTTATTCTCACAGACTATTGAGTTTGCACTTGGAATACATTTTTTCTTACAGACCTTGGTATAATCTTTTTCCAATCTTCTTAATCTTTGTGCATTCTCATTATAAGCCTCTCCTTTCAACTATTTTTCTTGTGTGCCATTTCTACTGTCAAAATGTTCTTTTTTGAACTTTGCCTATTTTCTTGAAGAGGCAGATAACTCTTTGCCACATTCAGGAAACTTTTTCCTACATGTATGTGTATATGCAATATGTGTGTATGTATGTATGTATGTATGCATGTATGAACATATGCATTCATTTGGACTAGTTGAACCCAAATGGTATTGAATACCCTGTGCATCCCAGGTAGTTTTCAACTGATAGCATAAAGCTGCTTAATCCTCCAAAGTACTGTGGTTAAAGTTTGAGTTCCCTACCAGCATAATTTTTTAAGCTTGTTTTATTATTTAAGAATCTCATACATAGTTGCAGTAATGTATGGTCATTACATGTCCATTTCTTTCCTGCAACTCTTTTTTATGGCTCACCAACACATCTCTCCAACCCAACTTCACATCTTCTTCTTCTTTTTTTCTGATAACACACTAAGCCCAGTTTATGCTGCCCATGTGTCCATGGGTGTGGGGTCTTCCACTGAGAAATGGGAAACCTACTAGGGCAACACCTCCAAGCAGGATCATTTTTTCCCCAGAAGCTCTCCACTACCAGAAGCTCCCCAGTAAGGGACGAGCATGGGAATCACTATTTCCTTGAGGATGTTTTTAGTTTCCACCTTTCTGTCCTCTAGTGAGGAACTCCTGTTTAGAAAGGTTAGTTTTATTGTGATTGCCTTTCAGGTGTCTAAGCTGTTTGGTGTTATTTAGTATTTCAAATATTGGTTTGTTTTCCATTTTGCTCCACTGAACTAAATTCATTTAGCCTATTCTCAAGCTCACTGACACTTGAATGTGTTTTGCTCACTCTGTTAGCCTTCCCACAACTGTTTATGCTTGGTGTAATTTAAATGTCTGTATTAATCTTTCAGTTGTCTTTTGAAGTTCTTTCATTGCTGTTATTTGTTGTATTCTTTATTATGATCCTTTATTTTTTATTTCTTTAAAAAAGAGTATTGTTTACTTTTTCTTTTTTTTTTTCTCCTTTTATTTTATTTTACAATACTATTCAGTTCTACATATCAGCCACGGGTTCCCTTGTTCTCCCCCCTCATGCCGCCCTCCCCTTCCCCCCAGCCCACCCTCCATTCCCACCTCCTCCAAGGCAAACCTCCCCTGGGGACTGAGATCAGCCTGGTAGACTCAGTCCAGGCAGGTCCAGTCTCCTCCTCTCAGACTGAGCCAAGTGTCCCTGCATAAGCCCCAGGTTTCAAACAGCCAAGTCATGCAATGAGCACAGGACCCGGTACCACTGCCTAGATGCCTCCCAAACAGAACAAGCCAATCAACTGTCTCACCTATTCAGAGGGCCTGATCCAGTTGGGGGCCCCTCAGCCTTTGGTTCATAGTTCATGTGTTTCCATTCTTTGGCTATTTGTCCCTGTACTGAGGGATCTGGATGCAGAGATCCACGGCTAGGCCCCGGGTAGAGCTCTGGGAGTCTAATTAGCCAGAAAAAGGAGGGTTTATATGAGCGAGAATTGTTGAAACCAAGGTTGAATAAAGCACAGGGACAAATAGCCAAACGGATGTTTACTTTTTCTGAAGCTGTTTTTTAAAGGTTCTATTTGTTTCTACCACATGTATGCCTGGTGCTTGTGGAGGACAGACAAGGACTTTGAGTCCATAGAACTAGAAATATGAATAATTTTAGGCCACTTTGTGGGTGCTGGAAACTGAGCCTTGGGCTTCACAAGGACAGCAAGTGCTCTTAACCACTGAGTCTTCTCTTCAACACCATTAAGATATCATCTAAAACTTCCTAAGATAATTCTAATATATAATTAATATCTTTATTGAGATTTGCTTGCTTTATTTCTCTTTCAAGATTTTCCTACTTACTAGTATTACACTGGGCATTTAACAATTGAGTCAATAAATCATAAGATACTCTATGCTCATCAGAGGTGGTCAGATCATCCTCTCACCTAAGATATTCTGACATGTAATCACAGTGCTGTTTCTTTCTTCCAAGAAGCCCTAGTCCAGATGAAAGATTGAGTCTTTGCTCTACACCTCCAAAACTCTGGAGTACATATGCTTTGTACTTGAATTTTTCCTTGATTTGAAAAAATATAAGATATTTTATCCTCACTTAAAGAAAGAGTGGAAATTTGTCCTCATTGTCTGGGGTGTCTCTATTAATTCTGGGGATTATCTTGATTGAAAATATTGGATTGTCAGATTTCTAGAATGCAAACAGCATAGAATATAAGATTATGATGTATATTCAAATGATACAATAGGTTCTCCTATGACATGATTAAGATATACATATGTATTTTATTAAGATATATCTGTACTACATGTATTGGCAAAATTATTAAAGCCACTCCATGTAGTTAAAAGGGAGGTTTATTTAGTGGCATAACTTACAAATGAAGGGATAACTAGGTTGCAGGGTCTGAGAAAGATGTAGTGCAGTCCGGTGGTGTTCTCTGGAGAACTCTGCTCGGTCTACCTCCAGTGTCCAGGGGTCAGAAACCAAGAGAGGCGGTACATCCAGATCTCGGGTGTTTAGGGTCCTCTCTTGGCCCCGCCTTGTAGGTATGACAGTTACTGAAGCCTCAGTGGGGCTTGGAACTTCCAGATCAAAGCTGGAATGGCCCAGATAGCTCAGTCGATAGAGCATGAGACTTTTAATCTCAGGGTTGTGGGTTCGTGCCCCACATTGGGTGCTATTTGTAGCTGGAGTGTTTTCTCTCTGGGTCTCACCAAGCCCCAGTAGTCCAACAGCCCACTTATAAAATAAACACACAGATGCTTATATTATTTAAACTGCTTGGCCATTAGCTCAGGCCTATCATTGTCTAGCTCTTACTCTTATTAGCTCTTACTCTTATATTCAGCCCATTTCTATTAATCTATACTTTGCCATGTGGCTCGTGGCTGACTGGTACCTTACATCTTCCTTGTCCTGGTGGCGGCTGCAGTGTCTCTCCCAGCCTTCCTCTTCCCTCAATTCTCCTCTCTGTTAGTCCCGCCTATACTTCCTGTCTGGCTACTGGCCAATCAGTGGTGTCAGAAGTGGGATATTAATAGACTAGGCATTATAACTGTATTTCTTCCTTGATAATTGTTTTGTTATCTGTAATTTTACAATGTAAAAGTTAAAACCTTTCTTTAAGAAAAAAAAGAAAAGGGGAAGTGCTGTGGGATATTCTGTATGGCAAATGTGTTGCTCTGATTGGTTAGTATATAAAACACTAATTGGCCAGTAGCCAGACAGGAAGTATAGCTGCTGTGAAAGTTATGATTTCTTTCCTTTAACAAATTAATACAATTTCTAGTACCCTGTAAGTAGATATTTATCTTGTCATGGTTATTTATTTGGCCATCTCTTTATATAAGGCCCATCAAAACAATTTTCCTTCAGCTGGCAAGGCTCACAGCACAACTTTAGTATTCTACTATAAGGGTATATTATGTCTCTAGCCCATGTTACAATTTACTACACAAGAATTTTGATCACCTGTCTCTATCTTAAGGTAGAACACTGCTCCATTATATTGATAATACTAAGCTTATTGGACCAAGTCAGAATGAGTCAGAACACTCTGAAAAATGAAAATTACAGAGAAGACTCAGGATTTTTTCATTTGAATGGTTGTATAAAGAGATTGTTTTGTTCAGAGTAATGATGTCATAGAAAAGAATAATCAAAGTGAGGTGAGGTGATATCCACAGGTGGTGAAATCTTGAATTATCTTGGTATATTATCCAGAATTTTCTAGAGATACAGAATCCATAGGAAAAGTGTATATTATGAAAGGAGTTCCTAGATTGGTTTATACAGTATGGGCATGAGGTCCAACAATAGCAGTTGATACACTAAGAAGCTAGCACTTGGTAGCTGCTCAGCCCACCAGATCTGATACCCCTCAAGTTTCATTGTTTTGCTCAGTGCCTGGACAATGCTTGGAGAGGTACTATTCCTCAACTTGTATTGGAAATCTGAAAAAGATGGGTTCAGTGAAAAATATATAAAAAAAAAAGCAAATCACAATCCACAGACAGTGTAGAAGTCCTCATTGGCAAGGGATAGACATCAGGCAAAAATCAACACTACTATTCACTCAGACTTCCTTATATTCTGGCTGATGCTGGAAGGTGCTGCCCATTCTTGCCCATTCTAGGGGAAAGTCTTCTCGTCTTAGTTAACTATTCTAGGAAATACCCTGAGATCTGCCTACAAATGTGTTTCTTAGTTGATTTCAGACCCAAGCACACCATCATCCAAAATTAACCATCAAACATCATCTACCCTATAGTAATTTGCAATGAGGCATTTGGTCACATCTTATGCCATACTTAATTTTCAAATGAAAACAACAGCATAATAGTTAGTAATTCCACTCAACATGGTATAACTATGTTACATATAACCAAAAGTAGACTATTCTTTCTCTAGAATACATATGGAAGTCTCCTGAGGATATCTTAGTCTTTTAGTACCCTGTAAAATAAATATGATGATATAGTATGACTTATAATACTCCATAGTTGTTTTCATATATGATGAAGAAATAGAGGAGAGAAATCCACAAGTATCTGCTTAATGTTTCTATACATAATATATTCTTTATAAAATAGGTCAGAAACACTCATGATATTATAATCTTTGTTTATTTAACTGGTCATATATTGATATTCATAGCTATCTTCTGTTATTCATCCTATTCTCCCTTAACCTTCAGTAATTAATTGTCATGCTTTCCCTCCATCTGCCCAGTGAACAGGCTAAGAACAACTTTAGTTGTTCAGCCTATGGACCTACATGCCTCAATCATCACAATCTAGTACTAAATAATGGTAAAATTCCTGGAGAGTCACTGTTCTTCAGTTAATGTTGGTTGAAGAACCTGGAATCTGATGTCAGTGAAATATGGCAGGAGTGGCAACAACAGGAGAAGCATAGACAGACATAAAAACCATCTGGAGATGAACTTTCACCGACAAGCAGCTCTGAAGTTTCCTTGGACCTCTTTGTATCTGGGCTGCCTATTGGAAAAATGCCATCTACACTGGAATAAGACTTTCTCCCCTCAGTTCCTATAAATGCCCACCAAGAACTACTGATATGGTTTAGACAGCTCAATTCCCTGACTTCTTTTGAATTTCCTGTGGTCATTGAATTGCTCGGGGCACTCTACTTTGTTCACCATGTTTTGAACAGATTTCTCCTTTGGAAACCAGAGGCTAAATATAGTCCATTCTTATATTATTTTTATTTTTCATATTATATTTTAATCACAATGTTTCTCCTTTCAATTTTTGTCCTCCAAACCTTCCCATATAACCCTCTGCTTTCTCCTTCAAATCCATGGCCTATTTTTTATCAGTTACTATTGAATGCATATATGTATATGAAAATACACACACCTATGTATTCCAAATATAACCTGTTGAGTCCATGTAATGTTATTTTTATGTATGTTTTCAAGGCTGACTCCAATTAATGTGTTTTTCCTTTGGAAATACCAGGTCACATGCTTCCAGCTTTTTGTCGTTGCCTACAGTTCTAGAATTGAGGCCTCATGAGCATTTGTAGTATTTTCTACTCATGGAGATTATGACTCTACTATATGCCATGCAAGACTTAAAATCTATGAATCATATTCCCACTAAATTGTGTTTAATAGTCATACTGAGATTTTTTTTTTAAAGGAAATAGACATGCAAGCTTTTTCTTGACTTCCTATTACCCATGAAGCTGATTATCAGTCTCAATGGTATATTTTAATGGAAAGTAATCTCCATTTTTCAATGTTTATTATAACTGGACTTATTGATTAATTCTCTCCCATTCTTTTATTCTCATTTCTCCAGTTTGTGTTTATTTTACTCTATATTTTATTAATGTTGAGAAATAAACTCAGGGCCTCATGAACATTTGGTTTGTCTTCTACCACTGAGACACATCCCAATCCAATTTTTCAATTTTATTTAATTTACACAAAAATAAACAATTTTCTCCTATTTATCGTGCTGTTATAGAAAATGGATGTGATTTATTAGTCTAATTTTTAGTCTATGAAAACCAAGACAAAGGTTTAAAAATCTCATTTATAGGAAGTATAATATGTCATGTATTTTGACAAATAATCTTTTCATTTCTGGAACACCAAATTGAAAACATGTCTACAAATGAGGAATTTTAAAACATACATGTAATTAAGAGAACAGAAAGTAGATATTATGCATTAAACTGAACCAACTGAATATGATGTCATTATATAGATTTTATTTTGAGTCAACATTTAATTTGTTACTGTATATGAATATGAATCATTATCTTGCTACTGCTACTTACAAGAACTTAAAAAATGATTCACAAGTCCAGGAAGTATTGGGAATCAAACATATCGGCTTGAATTCAAATTGAATGACAGAGCAAATATAGCCCAGTATTGCTATAATTTCTTAGGTTTCATAATTGTTGTTACTAATGACTGTCAAGAAACCCTCCAAAACAAAAACTATTTGACAAACATAGAAAGAGCTAAAATTACTTTACAAACTTTATCATTAGATTAGTTTCAATATTTATCTTAAAATATGCATAAAAGCTTTCAATTAAATATAAGATACCATATATATGTAAACAGGATAATTTTTCACTGTACTCTAATTAAAAAAGTATTAAATAAATTCTGAATGAAGCAGTGGGTTCAGAAACAGCTCATAATGTACTCAGAATCTGCGAATGAGAACTTCCAAGCGCAAAGCTTTGTCATTTAGTGAAGCTTCATGAAGTATCGCCAGAGTAGGCAATAGGAGTTCACATTCTCATGGAAGTCTACTGGGTTATCCATAGAAAATCTTTCATACTCTATCACTATTTTGATGTTTTACAATGTTTGTGAAGTACTTCAATTCATAGAGAAAAATCTAAATAGATTATCTAAATGGCATGAAATACCATTTCTTCAGGACTGAAAAACTCAAAATTGGCTAAAGTACTTTTTTCTAGGTTTCTAAAATGCATTTTGTCAAAAATCTAAAACTGATCACAACAGTTTTTAGGCAAATGTAAAAGTTTTGCAAATGTCAGAGTGAATAAATTTCAAGGAAAACTGTATTGATTTTTTTTAATAACCATCAAACAGCTCACTTTAAACTTAAACACCAACTTAGCTCAAGACTTTATTGAATTATTTTCTAAAGTATAAAATTGCATTTTATATAAAATATATAGACTTATGCAAATGAGTGGGCATCTTTAGTAATTCAAAGGTTTGATATCATGTCAAAGACACTAAATTGGTTTTTAAGAACTATTGGGCACATGAACTAAGTATAATTGTGTTTTATTTTATTCTGATATGGGAATTAATATTTATACAATAGGCAGTTCTATAAAGTATTTCAGTAAATTCTTTCCTATGAGCCCCCCTTTCTCCATTCCTCTCTCCCTCTCATGTTCCTGAAGAACTGTGACACTGATTTTCAAAGAGGCTGTACACTTTTGTACTCTCACAAGCAATGGTTTAGTGTTCCCCTTACTCCACACTCTCATTAGCATGAACTATCATTTGTTTTATGTATCTTGGCCATTCTAACTGTGTAAGATGAAATCTCAAAGTAATTCTGATTTGCATTTACCTGATGACTAAGAATACTGAACATTTAAACACTTCTTAACTATTAGTGTTTCATCTTTTGAAACTGCTTTGTTTAGCTATGTAGCCCATTTTTAAATTGGGTTATTTGTTTTCATGATGACCAGTTATGTGTGTGTGTGTGTGTGTGTGTGTGTGTGTGTGTGTGTGTGTGTGTATGTGTGTGCATATATATATATATAATCTTAGCCCTCTATAAGATGTAGTTGGTTAAGTTTTTTTTTTCTCTTTTTGTCGGCTACTGCTTTGTATGAATAGTGGTGTCCTTTGTTACAGAAGGTTTTCAGCTTCATAAAGTTCCATTTATTAATTGTTGTTATTAAGGCCTATGCTATTGGTCTTCTGTTCAGAAAGTCTTTTCCTGTGCCAATGAGTTTAAGAATATTCCTCATTGTCTCTTCCTTCAGGTACAGTGTGTCCAGTTTTCTATTGCAGCATTTGATCCATTTGGAGTTGAGTTTTGTGCAGGGTGATAAGAATGTATATATTTGATTTCTTCTACATGAAGTCCCCAGAGTGTATTTATTACTTCTTTATCAAAAATCAGGTGACCATAGTTGTGTAGAATCATGTCTGGATGCTCAATTTTATTCCACTGAGCAACATGTCTGTTTTTATGCCATCATCCTACTACTTTTATTACTATAGTTCTATACTATAATTTTATGTCAGGGCTAATGATACCTCTAAAAATTCTTTTATTATTATGGATGCTTTTTAATAATCCTGGGCTTTTGTATTTCCATATAAAACAAAAAATTATCCTGTCAAATTCTTTGAAGAATTATATTAGAATTGTGATGATGATTGCATTGAATCTATAGATTGCTTTAGCAAAATGGGTGTTTTTACTCAATCAATCTTAGTTATTGACACACATTGGCTATTGTTCCAGTTTCTGGTATCTTCTTCATTGTTTATTTTATCATACGAGTGTTTCCCTTGTTTGGATCAGTTCTCAAAGGTATTTTATATTTTGGGAGCTATTATTTCCCTGATTTCTTTCTCTGTCTATTGATCATTTAAATATAGAAAGTGGCTGATATTTGTGGGTTAATTTTGTGTCCAGCTACTATACCGAATGTGTTTATAGGATATAGGAGTTTTCCAGTGGAATTTTCGGGTCACATACATTTACTATCATATCATTTGCAAATAAAGATACTCTTACTTCTTCCTTTACAGTTTATATCCCCTTGATATCCTTTAGTTGTTTTATTGCTGTAGCTAAGGCATCAAGTATTATATTGAATGGGTGTAGAGAGAGTGAATAACCTTTTCATGTTCCTGATTTTAGGGGAATTGCTTTGGGTTTCCATTTGAGTTGCTGTTAGCTCTGGGTTTATTGTAAATTGCCATTATTATGTTGTGGTATGTATCTTGTATTCCTAATCTCTCCAGGAATTTTGTCATGAAGAGATGTTAGATTATGTCAAAGGCTTTTACTTCATCTCATGAGATGATTATGTAGTTTTTGTCTTTCAATCTGCTTGTATAGTGGATTACATTTACAGATTAATGAATGTCGAACCATCCATGCATCTCTGGAATGAAGCCAACTTGATCATTGTGGACAATCTTTTTGGTATGTTCTTGGTTTCAGTTTGCAAGTGTTTTATTGAGGATTTGTGCATGTATGTTCGTAAAGGAACCTAGTCTGTAATTCTCTTTCTTTTTGGGTCTTCATGTGCTTTAAGTATCAGGGTTACTGTGGCTTCATATAACGAATTATGCAATGTATCTTCTGGTTTCACTTTGAAGAGTAATTTGAGAACTACTGGTGTTACTTCTTTGCAAATCTAGAATTCTGCACTCAAACCTTCTTGTGCTGGGCTTTAATTTGTTGGGAGACTTTTAGTTACTTGATTATATGTCTAAGTTTCTGATCTGTTTTTTGTTTTTTTTGTTTTTTTTGGTTTTTTTTTTTTTTTTTAGCTTAGGATCGAACCCAGGGCCTTGTGCTTGCTAGGCAAGCATTCTACCACTGAGCTAAATACCCAACTCTTGTTTTTTTGTTTGTTTGTTTGTTTTGTTTTAATCTGCGGGGGAAAATCCCTTTTATCATATATACATAAGAATTTGGTCATTGCATCTCATTTTTAGGAAATTACCATAGAATAATTACAATTTCTTAAAAATACAGATTATTTAGTTACACATTTGACAATAACATAAAAAGCCTTTGAACTAAAATCTAATACCTAATCATATCAAAAGAAAACCTAGACAAAGGTAAATAGTAAATTTGTGGGTGAACGGATTCAAAACTTTAACATTTTCTACAAGGTGATATAAAATTCAAAGCAAGGACAACTGCTATCATAGCATTCATTTTATTTGGAGATATGTATATTATAAAGGTATAAGATAAATAACATAGATCACACAAAATCCCTTTAAAAAATAACCAAGTTCATGGGCATTCATATTAGTATTAATTAAATAAGAATATTATCTGTATTGCTACAAATTTGAAGGACAACAAAATCCACATGCTTTTTTGGATCAGTAGAACAAAATAAAGGGTTCAGATATTCTCTGGGGATATAACTCAGTATAGTATTTCATAGAATGCACTAGATTTTGGGTTGGATATCCAATATCAAAAACCAAAGAAAAACAAACAAATAAACAAAGAAAAATAGTTCAGAAATATGTGCAAACATGGATTGTCAATTTATTTTCAAAGATGTCAAATAATCCAATATACAATTATCATATAATCATCCAATTCTACTATGATTTAATATTAAAATTTAACACTGTTCCATTATATCACAAATAAAATTTGCACCAGAAAGTGTCATAGATTAACATTAAAAAATTAATATTAAGGCAATTAACCATTAAGTTGAAAGGAAACTTCTACATAAATGGCATTGTAAAATTTGAGGATTAACTTTGTCAATTTGATACATTCTAGAATCACCTGGGAAGAGAGTCTTGATAAAATTTCATTTATATAGAATTGGCTTGTGGACAAATATGTGGGAGATTTTTCTTAAGCAAGACAATTGATGTGAAAATACTCAGCCCACTGTGGACGGCACCATTATATAGGCAGGAGGTTCTGTACAATTTAAGAAGAGAGAAATAGTGAGCACATGAAAACAAGTGAAATGTGAGATTCATTACTTTCTGATTCCTGATAATTTGCTGTCATCTTTCCCTGAATGATGAACTGTATCATATCTGCAATAGCAAAGTAAAAGAAGCCTTTTTATTCTTTTAGTTTATTTTGTAAGGGTATCTTATCCCAGCAACTGGAAAGAACTTCAGAGAAACTAGAATTGAGGAAGTAGAGATCATTGCTGTGAGAAAACTGATCACATGGATTCCATACCTTTGAACTATTTTGTGGAAGAGTTTGAAATATTGGGCTGAAAAAAAACCATTGGATGATGGAAGACGAGCTTAATGGATCATTTTAGTGGAATCTTAGATGCTGAGAATGCTAAGAGAAACATGAATTGTTGAGGAATGGCCAGAGGGTTTCAGAGAAGAAAGATTGTGTTTGGATTGTTTCTCTGATGTTTTGGCTAAGGATGTGTGTGTGTGTGTGTGTGTGTGTGTGTGTGTGTGTGTGTGTGTGTGTGTGTGTGTGTGCAAGGCTCAGGATGAAAAGGCATCTGTGACTGTTAAAAAGATCTGCCCCATTAAAAGGAAACCTCCAATGCTGCAGTTGGAACAACAGGAAAGTTTTCCTCAGGGTCAGTACACAGAAAATGACATAGATGTGTCCATGAGAACTTGGTGATAACTTGAACTGGATTAAGAGTTTGGCAATGCAAGCAGCCTCCATGTGTTACTAGTTTTTAAGGTATAAAAGATGCAAGATTGAAGGGGTCATGGAGAACAACTAAAGCCTGGAATTTTGTGGCAGTATTGGAGTCCCCATAGAAAGATCTTAAGAGGCCATTGTACGGAGCTGTGAAACTCAAGCATTATTTGCAAAGAAGACCCCAAATTATGGAGATTACAAAACCATGGAATGTCTGCCTTCCCTAGGCAGAGGTCTTGAACTGTGTAACAGGGAGGAAGCAAGCTGAGCACAAACAAGCATGTGATCATGTATGTTGCTGGAGAATTTCTCTCCAGCTCCCGCCGCCAAGTCCAGCCAGTCCCAGAGCCCACTTATAAAATAAACACACAGACGCTTACATTATTTAAATTGCTTGACCATTAGCTCAGGCCTATCATTGTCTAGCTCTTACTCTTATATTTAGCCCATTTCTATTAATCTTTACTTTGCCACATGGCTCGTGGCTTACCTGTACTTTACATCTTCCTTGTCCTGGCGGCGGCTCCAGGTGGTTTTTCTCTTTCTTTCCTCCTTCCTCAATTCTCCTCTCTCCTTGTCCCGCCTATACTTCCTGCCTGGTCACTGGCCAATCAGTGATTTTATTATATAGAGCGATATCCACAGCACATGTATGTATTTATTTCTCTCTGCTCTTGACTATGAATGTGATGTTACTAGCTCTTTGAAGTTCATACCTTGACTTCCCCACAATTATATACTGTAGCCTGAAATTGAAAACTGAAATAAACTCCCTTCTCTACTATGTTACTTTTTTGAGGATATTTTATCTTAGATATAAATGAAAGTGGGACATAAGAATTTCTTAGAAAAGCCACAAAAATCCTTTCTATTAAAAAGCATAGATAAATTGAACTTGATTAAAAGACAAAGTAACAAACTGGAAAAGGCAAACACAACTAGCAAGGAAATATTTTTAAAATATATACCTAGATAAAAATATTATCTGGATTATATTAAGAATACATATATCTATACATTAGAAATAAGATGACACAAGATAATTAAAATAAAATGCAGCAAATGAACATTCATTTCCTTAAAACTAATACTGCAAAGACAACTGAAGCCCAGCTAAGAAGTTCATGTTTCTTTACTATTAATAATATTAAGATATCTCTAAAAAAGACTAAATGTTCCAGTTAAAAGTACAAAGATTTTCTTGTTGAATATAATAGAAAAAACTTCTAAATCTATAGAAATAATTAAGAAGTTAAAATATACAAATAAGGAAAGATATCCCAAAGTTAATAATTCTTTACTGCATACCTACCTACTAGAATACTGATAATAAAATGGTTAAGACTCATCATATGTTGCTAAGGGATGAGAAAGGGACAAATTTTCTTACATTCTTCATTGATTTTAAACAGCTAATTTGGCCACATATTTAAAAATTAAGTGTTCTTACAGAATGCATTATAGAAATTCCACTTTTATATAACTATTCCAAGTTATTATAACCACACATCCATAGGAAGAATTCATAATAATCATATCAATCAAGCAAAATTTTCAATAACAGGTCTTTAAAAATTATCAAAATCTATCAGTACAGTGAAATAAAACCCAACAACAAAAGGTAATGAAATATTGATGCATATCAAAACAAGAATAATTGTCATGACGTGAGGAAAGGATAGTCACATATATATCACACACAGCAGTTCATAAAAAACATAGAAATATCTGTATTGTTACAAAGCTGAGAAAAGGTTGTATCAGAGTAGAAGTTGAGTATGTTTATTAGGAAAGATAAAGTATTTGAGACAACTAAAGCTTCTGAAACTGAAAGACATGCATTTATGCACATATCAGTGTTCATCAAATTATATATGTTAACTATGTTCATCATATGGGCAAGGTACTTAAGCAAACTATAAAATTTTGATAGTGGATGAGGGAAAGTGGCCACAGTAAAGACAGCAAGACTGGACATGCACTAATAACCTCATTATTCCTGAGTTACAGCTGAACTGGAGTTTCTAATTCTATACTTTCAAGTTTGTAAAAACTTGAAATTCTCCTAATAGCGATTCATAATTGAATATTACTTGTATTTTGCCTATTGTTCTTCTATTTTGGAATAGCACCAAACTGTATCCAACACAATGCAGGTTATTTTCTAGTATTTAGACCATGTGATACAGAGCTTAGAGCTGGGTTCAATTCCTTCACATGCTGGAATATCATCTCTTTGTGCCAAAGCTAACCAAAATTTTCTTCCTATGAATGCTTTGAGCTCCCAAATGCCAATTCAGTGGACAAACCCTGAGGTAGCAGAGACACTCCTTTGTGGTTAGTATGTTTAAATGTTTTCTAATACCTAAAGGCAAGTGGATCCAACATTTTAATGAATTTTAGTGAAGGGAAATGGCACGTCTACCTTAAGGAGGTTCACACACTATTCACTTTTTAGGCTTTAGAAAAGTACACTCATCTATCTGGTGTCTGCATCTGAACTAGCTGGTGTATTACTTCTTTGCTAAAAACAGTAGATACAAGCTTAACACCTCCTTTCCAATATGAAATTATATCCTTTATATGATGTTCTATCATCAGCTAACATTTAGTGATCACCCACTCTGTATTAGGCTGAATGCTGAATGCTCTGCACATTAGAAAAGATAACCAGAATACAACTCTGAGATATTAAAAATACTGAAAATTTAAAGTGATTAAAAAGTCTATCAGATGAACATAATAAAAATGGAAACAGTTGAAAATTTACCAAAATTTTCAAGAAATGTGTTTGTTGTTTAGAATTCCATTTAGCGATATTAAAGATAGAAAATGTAAATCTATAGAAATTAGAGTAAAAACTACATAGTGCTGTAAAAAAGTGAAAGAACACTGGATAGAATCTAAGGTCGGCAATTATTATTATGTATACCTATTAGGTATACCTCTCACATACCTCTCACGTGAGAGAAATTGGAGAAGCAAAAATCCAGGTGGTCATGATGGTGAGTTTTCCAGATCTAGTTCCTGATATCGATTATATATTCAGAAATTTAATGATAAATAAGATATCAAAGTCATTAATTTTACTGCATTATAATTGTGGAGAATTTAATGTGGGAATGCAGCAGCATTTGTTGATGTTTTTCTCAATGGATCTTTAGATGTTTTGTTACTTTTGATACTAATAGCACTTTCTGCACTGTTGCACCTCTCCACTGCTGAACATGTGTCCTTACTTGTTCTTCAATGAGTCTGTTTAATGTCAAGAATGGATAGTTTGGCAAAACAGGGATGACATTAAAACTCAGAGTAACTTAGTTTGGTCCTGATATTTACATTGACTAGAGGATCATAAAATTTTTCTTAGCAGTAAGTACCACATTTTTAGGAATTATGTGAAGTCTCAAAATTGACACATGTGGTGTTTTAGATGAGGATGGCCCACATAGACTCATATTTTGATGCTTGATTCCTAGTAGGTGAAACTCTTTAGGAAAATTAAGGAGGTGTGTCACTAGTGGTGGGCTTGGAGGTTTCAAAAGCCTATGTTATTCCCAGCTAACTCTGTCTGTCTCTGCTTCATGCTTGTGGATTAGATGTAAGTCCTCAGCTACTACTCCATTGTTATGTGTGTCTGCCAGCTGCCATGCTCCCTGCTATCAAGATGATGGACTATAACCCTCTGGAATGCTGAGTCTCAATAAACGTTTCTTTTAGAAATTTCAGTGGTCTTAATATCTCTTCATAGCAATAGAAAAGTGAGTGAGACAGTATGGTCTGTCATTATGGTAATAGATTTAATGTTGATATATTAAAACCTACCTATAATCATATACTCTACGGTGTTGAAATATTAGCCCAGACCCAGAGGCTGTGCAGCCCAGATACCTAGGTAAGAACCAAACCTGACTTGCAAAAAAGAAAATCAATGAAAAGATTCCTAATGATATCCTGTTATACTCATAGATCATTGCCTAGCCCAATTGTCATCAGAGAGGCTGCACCGAGCAACTGATGGAAACAGTTACAGGGACCAATGTCCAAACTTTAGACAGACCTCAGGGAATCCCATAGAATATGGGAAAGAAGGATTATGGGAGCAAGAGGGGCCAAGGACACCACAAGGATATCCACAGGAAAACCTAACCTGGGCTCACAGAGGCTCAAAGAGACTGAACTACCAACCAGAGATCTTGCATAGGACTGACCTAGGTCCTTTGCACGTATATTACAGGTTGTGTAGCTTGATCTTGTGTGACTCCTAGCAGTGTGAGCAGTGGCTCTCTCTGACTCTAAATGCCTGCTTTGGGAACCCTATCCATCCTTCTGAGTTGCCTTTTCCAGCCTTCATAGGAGAGGAGGTGCCTAGTCTTGCTGTGACTTGATATGCCATAGCTGCCTGATATACATGGGATGACTGCCCTTTTCTGAAGAAACAGGAGGAGTGGGTAGGGGTGGGGAAAAGAAGAGGTTGAGCAGGAACTGGGAGCAGAAGAGGAAGGGAGGAGAAACTGTGATTGGTCTTCAAAAAATTAATTAATAAAAAAAATTGTAATTCACTTTGATTTTTTTAAATGTTTTCTTTTACTACATACTGTTCTGTTATGCACATCCCCTGTGACTGTTGGACAACCCCTGTTATTGTACCTCAGGATGAGATTTGAGGGTGACAATGGGAAACAATGCTCTACAGCAGACCTGCAGTCACAAAGACCGGAGCAAGCATTAAGAAAAACAAATAGATCTCAAGGGAAATATCCTTTTTAATATATTAATTAATTAATTAGTTAATTAATTCAAATCCTTCATTCAACAAGTATTTATTGACCATCTAAAACATGCAAGGCTGTAAAAAACAATTTAGTTAAGTCCCTTCTCATCTAAAGCTTACGTTCCCACTAAGGTGATGGATATTGAGAAATATAAAGGGGCACTCGCCAGGGAGGGAGTTGTGATTTTAAATAGGCTGCTAAAGAAAAGACCATTGAGTACATTTCATTTTATTGAAGGTGAAAAGGGAAATGCTAGCAAGCCCAGGTGATGGTGTGTGTCCAAAAAAGAAATAAACAATTGCAATAGATAAAGATATTTGCATCCCTGACCAAAGAGGAGCAATAAAGAAAGTGTGCCTGAAGGAAAGGACACCAGGGTGGTTTTAGCAATGAGGACAGAGGAATCTAGATCAGAGGGATCCGTAGCCTTGGGGTGACAGGACACAGATTATAGCATCTAACTGGAAATCTTTTCAAGGATTCAGGTCAGTGAAATAATAATGGTGTCTGTAGAATGAGAATCACTTGTTTGCTCACAAGGTGATAGTTATACAGTTTACAGGTCATACTAGACTTAAGACTTAGGCTGATGGAAATGAAATAGTATAATATGAGACTGAACAAAGAAGTAGATGGTCTGAATTTCATGGAACGTTGAAAATTCCCATTTGAATTGAGGAGTGAGAAATCTGGGATTAGAAGGACTGAGTAGAAAACTGCAATGGGATGGGGCAGTGTAAAAACAGTGGAAGGAGGTAAAGCAAATTGGTTATCTCTATCTATTCCTCCATCCATCCCTCCATCCCTCCATCATCCATCTATCTATCTATCTATCTATCTATCTATCTATCTATCTATCTATCTATCTATCTATCTATCTATCTATCTATGTGTGTGTATGTATATCCTGTTTTACATATATTTGTAAGAAAAAAAAGACTTCTATGTCTGAGCTTTAAGGAAGATAGGTTTCAAGTGAACGAGACAATGACCATCGTGTTTTGTACTATGTGCAATACCTCTGAACACTCTAGGGGAAGATTTTTTTTTGATCAGCTGTAATTAAAATTCTTTCTTTTGATACTGTCAATTCTATATATTGTTTCTGTTTTATTTTCTGACTTTCCTGAGCAAACAATTAGTAAAGTAAAAGTTTTTACTTTTCTCTCGGCAGTGTTCAAATGATTCAACTATAAATAACTCAAAATAACTCATCATCTAGTACTGAATGCTTGTGGGCCAGGTTAAAAGTCAAGTTAGTTTTTATTTATAATCTGAGTATGGGGATATTATAAATCTAAGGCATATAAATCACAGATCACACCCAGTTTGATACCTCTAGAAATTAAATTTCTGATGCAGTGCTAATGTCTTGTTGGCAGAATGTTATCTGCTTTTACATTTCCTAAGATCAGTCAATAACATTACAGAGCTGAGGTTTAAGGCAGTGGGGAGTGATTTTACAGTCAATGTAAAAGCTTCTCTGGTGATTTGGTGGCTAGTGTTACTCACAAACTATATGAGACAGCAGTAGGAGCTAAGGAAATACAATCAGGTCTAACAAATCCTTCACACTGTTTATGGTGGTTTGAAAGGTTACATAATTTGTCCATAGTAATTCACAGCGAGGTAACCCTGTCTGTAACTCTCATGGAGAGAGTGTGTGCCTGCAGATCTCTAAGGTGTTTTTTTTCTCTCCCACCCTAGAAGATAATAAATAAAGTGAGGCAGGTGTCTGGCTCAGTGGGAGCCAGGCATCATTACTCTATCATGCTTAAGGTCCTGAGTTTTATCTTCAGTATGGAATCCTACTAGATCAGTGTAATTTTTCTCATCATCCTCATACAAAAATTGTTTGTGGACTATTTCCCTACTTTAAGATTCATGATTTTGTATAGATAGAAGTACAAGGTATATATGAGATTAATTATATTCTGTTCTAAGAGCACTTAATGAAGAGAGATGATTATTGAGAGACAATTTTAGATCTGCCTGGCTGTTCTTTACATGCCTTATGATCCTCTTGTCTAGTCTTTGTATGGAAATGAAGTAGCAGATTAGCCCTACAGAGTGCTTATATGTCATGACTAATCTATTAAAACTTAGATGCTATTGTCATGTTACATTCATTTTAGAATACTGCATTGATTCCCTACATCCATGAGCAGGAAAGCATAAAAGCTTGGCATGCATAAATATGTATTAACATATTTGGTTTATTAAAATCAACAGTGTTCTGTTTATTTGGACTCCACTGAGCTGATTATTTAGGTTTTGTATTTTCAAGATGATGATTCCCTATGCTCACCTCCTTATAAGGGATGGGAAAAGTGCACAGGGCCTCAAACTCACACAAGGAGCTCTAGGCAACCGAGGAAAGCTGGGAACAGGAGAAGTAGTCCTCCTCTGGGAAGATCACTCCAATTGGTTGTCCAAATGGTCAGACCGGAAACATACACACTGGTAGTATTAAAAAGGCCAATAGTTTATATTTAGGAATATATAAATATATACATATGCACATATGTATGCAATAACAATTAGTATAAAAAAGAAGATGAATAAGAAGAAGAGCACAGGGGAGGTATATGGAAAGGTTTGGAGGGAGAAAAGGAAAGGGAGAAATGTAATTAAATTATAATCTCAAAAATCAAAAAAAGTCCTTCTGATTGAGTCAGGAATCTCAGCACTCAATGATTTTTGGATATTATGTTCAGATCACTGTCAAATTTAATCAATGTATATTAACATTTGAAATATGTCATATGAAAAACAGCCATCTACATATGGAAATCATAAAATTATGCTTTCTGGAAAATTAGCAAAGAGAAGTAAATCCCAACAGGGGAGGTAATGAAAGGCCCTTCTATTGAAATTATTGAAAAGTGGACTTTATCTACAAGTAAGTCAAAAGCTTATGAGCACAGAAACTACTGACACAGTGCTTCAGTTTTCATTATATATTTGAAATATTTCTGAAATGATCTATATTGAATTTTAGGAAGGAAATACCAGATTATGCAATAATTATACAATATCAAGATGTGCCTGCTTAATCTGTAGGGAAAACAAAATTTATTTGACAGAGGACCTAATGATAGGATTTGATATTTTCACTATATTTCCTGCAAAGTATATACCTTAAAAATGAGTACAGATAACAGTAGAAGTAACTTATATACTTGACTAAAATCACAGATTTCACTAATGAACAATTAATGGGAACAGTGTGCTGACCATGATAGGTAGTGTTTTCATTGACTTTGTCATTGTGATTTCTTTTGCAACCACAAATCTGTCCTAATTAAGCAAATTAAGGTATTATTAAAATTTTGAACATTTTTTTCTATTCTTATTTTATTGAATAGAGATTTTTTTCTACAAAATGCATTCTGATTCTGATTTCTTTTCCCCTGGCTTCTCTGTGATCTCCCTCTTCTTCCCTCCTACCTGAATCCCGCCGTCTTTCTGGCTATAGAAAACAAGCAGGCATCTAAAGAACAATAATAAAGTAAAATAACAGAAAACACAAACAAACAATTTGGAATAAGACAAAACAATTAAAAGAAAAAGAACAAGAAATATAGACTCAGAGACATACACAGGAATCCCATAAAAACACAAAACAGTAAGCCATAATGTATACACAAAGAAACTGTAAGGTTAAAATAAATAAATAAATAATAAATAAATAAATAATACTGATACATATGTACCCTGAATTAAAGATTATGAGTCAAAGAACCTTCAAAGATGACACTAAATTCTTTTTGTGTTGGCTGTGAAGCCTGTCCTTAAGAGTAGTTTGTGATATTCAATTGGAGAAAATAAAATTTTCATTTTGAGTGTTATCAAGTGAAGATAGTTTATGAGTTAGGGTTAGGTGTTGCATCTACTTTTTTTCCCCAGTACTGGGACTTCACCTAGCACAGACCCATGCAGTCCTTGTGCATGCTGCCACAACCTCTGTGATATCATATATGCATCATTCCTGTTGAGTTCAGAAGGCCTTGCTTTCTTGGTGTCCTTCATACTTCTTGATCTTACACTCTTTCAGCCTTCTCTTCCACAGAGTTCATGGAGCTCTGAGGGGAGGGCATTGATGGAGACATCTCTTTTAGGGCTGAGTGTTCCAAGTTTTAAAACTCTTTGCACATGGTCTGGCTATGGGTCTCTGGATTTGTTCCCATCTACTGCAGAAGGAAGCTTAGGAAGCTTCTCTGATGATTGCTGAGCAAGGCACTAATCCGTGCATATAGCAAAATGTTGTAGGAAACATCTCATTGCTACATTATTTTAACAGAATAGTAGTATTTGTTTTTCCCTTATTTCCCTGGACTATGTAATCTCAGGTTCTTGATCACCTGAGCTGTGTCAGGAATGGGTTCCATCTCAAGGAGCAGGCCATAAATCCAAATAGATGTTGGCGGTTAGTTTCACAAGCTTTGTGCAACTACCACACTATCATGTCTTGTACACAGGTCGTCATTGTAGATCAAAGCATTTGTAGTAAGGTTTACCTTTGTCTTCTGATACAGTGCAAAGAACCTTCCAGAGTGATGAACACCAGTCAGGAGGAGTGAAGGCTCTTGTTCAGAACTAGCTTAACTTCTCTATATTCAGAGTTTTGTAGGTGTTGAACAATCACTGCATCTTTAAGAAAAAGCCTACTTGATCACTGTTGATGATCTTCTTGATGTGTGCTTCTTTTTGGTTTGAAAGTATTTTATTGAGAATATAAAATTCCTCTTCTCTCCTCTCTCCTCCTCTCCTCTCCTCATACCTGCATTCATAAGGGAAATTTGTCTACAATTCTCTTTGTTGACTATTTTGTTTAGGTATCAGGATAACTGTGGACTTGTAAACAGTGTAGAGTATTTGAGCTGCTTTGTAGGGAATGCTTCTGAGATTCTGCAAGGCATGGCCACTATTATTGGTCCTTGGTAGAAAGTGTTTCTAGATATTGGGAGTTTGTGTTAAGGAATGGGGATGGGATAGAAAGTGTGGGCCTGAGAGAACCACAGTGGGAGGAACAGGAGGTAGAGCAAAGATCGCCTACCTGATTTCCTGGCTATCATGGCTGGTGGTTTTCTGGAAAGTGCCTATGGGACTTTGAGACTGAGACAAAGGAATGAGTTGGGGTGAAACGTTGTAGGAAAAGATATATGTGGTTCTCCTTAATGGGCTTAGAGGTGAAGAAGAGTTCACATGTGGTGATCTTCTACAGAGGTAGGGAGAAGGCTACCATGTGGGAATTGGTGGACAAGGAGAAGGATGGAGAGTGTCTATCTGATTCCTTGGCAGGTAGGCAGGCTTCCTGTGAGTAACTTCTGGAGCTGGCAGCTGAGACAAAGGGATAGGGTGGTAGAGGGAGGCTGTAAAATAAGACAAGCATGATCTGCTGGAATGGGGTCAGAGAGCAACATGAGGCCTCATCTGGTCATCTGCTAGAGAGCTGATGTCAGCACTGGGTGGTTGGAACTAGAGGGCAGGATGGAGGGTTAGTTCTACTACCTGATTCTTCTTTAATTAAACTTTGTGACTGCCTCCTAGATATACCAGGTTCTCTTATATGAGCCTCAACAAAGAGGACTTTTCATTCATTTCTAATAATAGATATTGTCTTAGTTGGGTTTTTCCTGCTGTTAAGAGACACCATGACTATAGCAACTCTTAAAAATGAAAACATTTAATTGAGGGACTCGCTTACACTTTCAGAAGTTAAGTCTATTATCATCATGGTGGGGAGCATGGCAGCATGCAGGTAAACATTGTACTGGAGCTGTGAGTCCTATGTCTTGACTCAAAGGCAACAGTAAGTAGATGGATTGTTACAATGAGGGAAGCTTGAGCCAAAGAGACCTCAAAACCCAACCCACAGTGACACACTCCTCCAACAAGGACACACCTCCTAATAGTGCCACACCCCACACCCGTTGGGGGCCATTTTCTTTCAATCCACTACAGATATGTTTGTCAAATGCCTTAACCAAGTTCTTAGTAGTCAATGATTCTGACTCTGTACAAGTGCAAGATAGATTACAGCATATTTCCAACAAAGAACTTGGAATACTCACTAAATGTTTTCTTTGAAAACCAAGATTTTCTGATCTTTCCTTGTTGCTTTCAGAAAAATGTTGGAACATATGCATTGAGTCTTTAAGAGACAGCATAAGGATAAAGCATTTGAATCCTTACATACCATAGAAATCTCTCTCCACTTTTACACACAAATGGGCTTTAGCTGATTACAAGTTTTTAGGATAGTGTGCTTCTCTGGCAAATCACATTGCTCCAGGAACTTTTGGCAACCTGCACTGCATAGAATAAAAGATAGGCTATGAGTACATTTGTGGAATTTGCTTTTGTCTATAACTAATAATTTTAACTAAGGTCTCTCCACTCAATGCAACATTGTTTTCTCCTCTTTATACAAACTTATTTTTACTCAAAACATATTGTTTATTTCCTAGTAGATCCATAACTATAGCTATAGGCTATCTATCTATCTATCTATCTATCTATCTATCTATCTATCTATCTATCTATCTATCTATCTAGTAACTTTATAGAATATATGTTCCAAACAATTTTGGAAAGAACTTTTGTATTCTGTAACATGGTTGTAAAAAAATTATTTTTATACAAATAAAACAAATTGCATACTACAAGCAGAATCTAAAATAGATATTTCAGTATAATGGCCAAGTGGATGCCTGTAAGAATAACAGGCTGATAGACTGCTTTTCTGTTTGCCAGCATCTCCACAGGGAGGAGGGCCACAAGTAGCCAAAGCACATGTGAGTTTTCCTTCCTTTTGCCAAGTATTTTGTGTTCTCTTCCAGGCACTGCTTAATCCTTTGTACCAGACAGCATCACCTTGCCGATTTGTGCGGCATGCTTGTCTTTGAGCCAGAGAATGTAGCTGGCAACAACCATACACTCCTGGATACAGATTTCATAACAAAGGAATTCAATTGTTAGGTCAGATTTATTTTTTCCATGGATGATACACAGAGCCCTGAAAGGTTCTGAGAAGCAGATTGTGTTTGGGGCATATGAACTGGAGTCTCATGTTCTTGTTTCTACCTGATCATCACTTGACTTCACTTTTAGATGGAATGAGTCAAGAAAATTATATTCCTGTTTCTTTTTATTAATATGTACCAATTGTCCACAAAAGGATCAGCAAAACAGTAGAAATTTAATATTATTTACAGATAACATTCAGTGTCTTTTAGTGACCATTCTTCATACGAAATTTGTACTGATGATGGCTTCATCTCACATTTAAAGCTTGGGGGCCTGTGATATACATGTCTCTGTCAGAGAAACTGACTCCAGCAAACATTGCCGACTGTTGCAGGTGTTCTATTCAGAACCCAGCTGGCTCAGAACTGCTTGGCGGGGTAGATGTGGCTTTGGGAGACACACTGAATCGCTTTCTCCTGTATTTAAGTAACTGCTCCTCCAGCTATGCTTTTTCTTTTTAAAAAGAAAAAACTTCAACATCATCACTAGAAATTTAAAACGGTATGCCAAATTCTGTCTAATTTTATGAAGACAGTGCAAAGTATACCAGTTTTAGCAGTGAAAGACAAGAAGCATTGAAACATATAGGAAAAGCTTTGGTAATCAGTAAAAGACCATTTCTGGATTCCATGGAAAATTATTTTCAGCTCTCCTAGTGGATGCCAAAAGTCCATGGATACTCAAGTACCTACACAAAGGGGCAGATTATTTATATATGACCTACATATGTTTGCTTATATAAATACAATCCTCTCTAGGTTGTTTACACTAATGTAGCATGAATGATACCCCATTTCTTTCATTCTACTTTAGTACTATAAGACATTATAATCATAACATAGATTAATCTATTAGAATATAAGCCTGTAATTGTTTTATTAATTTATTAATAATCTTATTTTTATTTCTTATATAATATTGAATACAATATACTCTTTGTTTTTTGAGTTATTTGTTGTTTTGAAATAAGTTTGTTTTCTTTTTCTTCTCCTTTCTCTTGCTCTTTACTTTCTCCATCTGTAACATTCCTCTCCATTCTCTTTCTTTTACTATTTTTTAAATGATGCTTCTCTTTTTCCACTTCTCATCGTCTCCTTTCTTTCTTTTACTTCATGCACATATGAGTAAAAACATACGCATATTCCCTTTCATATCAGAACAGTAATTTTGCTGTTTTCAGTTTTGTTGTCATTGGTAACATAACAGTTGCCTATAATTGATTGTTTGTGAATCTCTATATCCTGTTTGGCTTACTGTTGCTGCTACAGCAGTTTGTTTTCTGCTCAGTGTGTGGTAATGGTTCTTAAACTTTCAAGCATAGGCTCTTTAGAGGCTGGATAGATGACACTTCTTATCCTGAGTACCCTGGTTTGATTTCCAATACCCACATGGTGGATTACCTCCATTTCTAACTCTGGTTCCAAAGGATTTAACACACTCTTGTGATTTTTGTAGGAACCAGGAAAACACATAGTGTTAAAGCATACTTTTGGACAAAACACCCTTATACATAAAAGAAAAGGAAAAAAAGTGTAGACTTCTCAATTATAAAATTCCCCAATCCTAGCTTAAAAACAAATGATTAATTAATAAAGAAATAAATAATAAATATTGAAATACAATAAGCATGTAAAAGCAATCCACACGACTCTTCTACAGTGTCAAAACTCCCTAATGCCTGAACACAAAGACATTGAAATTGGTAAAATTCTAGGTGAAGATTTCAAAGGTTTTCTTAGAAAAATGGTAGCAAACTGAAAGAAAATTCAAACAAATACTTAAATTCAATAAAAACTAAACTGTGTACATGACCAAGAGAGGTAATAATATCAGGAATGAAGGATGTGATTGATGGAATGATGTATCCAGATTTCAATAAAGAGAAAATAAACGAGCATGAGAGCAATGCACAAGAATTCTCGGAAATGATCAAGATATCAAACCCATGAATCCATGCGGTACAAAGAGGTAAGATAAACACCAATGCCATGGGGAATCTATTCAATGAAACTGTAGCAGAAACCATTTGCAATTCAGAGAAAATAATATACATCCAAAACAAGAAGCATTCAGAATCCAAAGCAGATATGGTGAGAAAAAAAAAGAAAAAAAAAACAAACAAAAAAGAAATTGTTGGTGACATAGTAAAGCCAAGATCTCAAAAAACACAAAACTGTAAGGAAAATATATACCAACTCATGTAAAAAGGTAGAAATATTAAAATAACATCAGCTCTTTGTCAGTTACCCCCCAAATCATGAAAGCACAGAATGATATAAGGGTAGAGTTGTTCTCTATTTTCAAATGTTCTATGTATTAGTTACTTTTCTGTTCCTGTGATAAAAGACAGTGGCCTTAAAATAAAAGACTTTTATTTGGGCATATGGTTCCAGAAGGATAAAAATCGCATGGTAGTAAGTGCCATTCATGGTACCAGAAGCAAAATGTTGAGACATCAGTACTCAACCACAAAAACAATTCACACAGAATTAATTGGAAGTGGTAGAGGCTTTTAATCACAAAACCAGCCCCCAGGGGGGCAGCTTCCTCCAGGAAGGCTGTATAACCTAAACCTCACCAAACAGACTGCCAACTGGGAAACAAGTTTCCAATTTCCCAGGACTATAGTGGACTTTTCTCATTCAAATCACTACAATCTGTAATATCTGAATATCTGTACTACAGGTCTACAGGTGCCTGGGACTTGAATCCATGAAGTGGTCAGAGTGTAAGCTGATCACTCGCTAACATTACTGTGTCAGTGAAATACACTCTGTCATGTAAGTTCTTGCCAGGAATATCGCAATAAACTGATTTGTTTTTCATTATTTCAACTAAAAGAACATTCCTAGAATTGAAAGAAAATGACAGCACAACTTACCAGAAAGTATGATATGTTTTAAAGGAAAAATATTATAGTTATAAGCTCTTACAATAAGGAGTCATAAAGTTCTTGAAGCCATAATTTAATAGTACCCCAAGGTCTTAGCAAAAGAAGGAAAATTCAAACATGAAATGGAATATATAGCAAGAAATAATGACCATTTAGGTAAATAATAATGACACAGAAACTAAAAGAACACTACGTAGAAAGGTTCAAAGCTTTGGTTCTTGAAAAAGAGATAAGATTTACTAATTTTACCCCTTGTCAAAGGAGTCTCAATAGAAAGAGGGAAATACAAATTATAAAAGTAGAACTAGAAAGAAGGTTACTAGACATTTGTGTAAAGTACAAAGAATCATTTTGGAGGTTACTTTAAAAACAGATTAGAAAAATGGAAAAGCTAGAAAAATGACTAAACTTTTGCACATATACTTCTAGGATGATAATTAGGCAGATTATGGAATTTCCAAACAAGTCTCTTGAAAATGACCTCTTTTATTTATTTTTGGTATCTGTTGGTGTTCTGACTGTGACTATTTATACTTTGCCTGCATTTGACCTTCAGTGGGAATGGTGACAGCCTTTCATTTTATGTTCTACAGACCATCCATTAACATATAATTTTTAGGAGGCCTAGGTCAATCAAGGAGCTTATATTCTATCACATTATGAATATTTACAACTATACTCAAACTTTTCCATTTTTTATTGATACACTTAAATTTAAATTACTTGCAATGGTTCAGTAATTACTAGCATAGATTTCATTACTTTACTTCACTTTCTAACACATTTTTTCCCGATGAAGTTCTAGTTAAACAAAATAAAATAACTGTCAGCACCACAGTTTGTCATTTGAATTTCCTCACTGATTTATCAACATACTTTTGCTATCCTTGAATACTGTAATTAAAGTCTTCAAGGGTTTCAACTGCTTATTGTCCAGTTATAAGTTTTAGTTACATCAATTCATGTTTTAAGTTTTTACTTAATAATTTTATCCTCTTTATCCTCTAAACATTTTTCATAACTTTATTTTTACTCATTTTAAAATTTTTGTTATTTAAAACCTTCTATTGTTTCTATTTGTTATTGTCACTTTAATGATAGACTGTCTCCCATTTTCTTTTTCTTTTTCTTTTTTCTTTTTTTTTTTTTTTTTTTTTTTGGTTTTTCAAGACATGGTTTCTCTGTGTAGCTTTGAGCTTTTCCTGAAACTCACTCTGTAGCCCAGGCTGGCCTCGAACTCACAGAGATCCACCTGCCTCTGCCTCCCAAGTCCTGGGATTAAAGGCATACGCCGCCGCCACTACCACCCAACCCATTTTCTTTTGTAATTCATTATTTATTTATAAGCAAATTGATATCAAATGTTGGATATTACTGTTTTACTCATTTTCTCAAATTATATTATGGTTTAAATGCTACCCTCTAAAATTTGCTAAGTTAACCATCATAGTACATATTTCAGTCTACTTTTTAATTTTACAATTCGTAATGCTTTCTCTTCACCAACACAATTATTTAACAAATCCCAAACACCATGAAAAACCAGTATTCATAGATTTAGTATGAACCCTACTTAAATATGATTGGAAAACTCATTAGGTATCCTTCATATCTTTATCGTGTCTATGGTTTTCTTCATATCCAACTGAGATATGACTTTAATCACCTACTCATTTATTACATTGTATTGAAAAATATTACTTAGATCTGCTTTCTAAATTTTGCTGAAGATTTTTCACATTAGCATACTTCTTAAGGTTGATCTGCATTAATAAAACACTGTATTAGTTATATTTTGAATGTACTACTAAGCTTGCACTTGGTTCATTAAAAACAGTTGGGAAAATTATTCATTGTAAAATTTTCATATTTATTTATTTTATGAATATTTTACTGGCATGTGTGTTTGCATACTATCTGCATGCCTGGTACTCACAGTGTCTAGAAGATGGTATCAGACCCCCTGGAATGGAAATTCCAATGGTGGTTCTTGTGCCTAGATTGTAACCCCCAGAGAGACCACCAAAGACAAGCATGCCGGAATGCAAAAGCAAGGTTTAATTCTGTATATCCAAAAGCAATACAAGCCTAGGCAGAGACTTCGTCCAATACATCCAACGCAGTGGAGGCTGGAGGAAGTGCCCACCTATCTGCAAGCTCAGCTTTTAAAGGGAAAAATCACAAGGTTACATCATTTAGGGGTGCTAGTACGGGTACAATTCTGATTGGCTCGCTTCTAGGGACTTCTAGAAATTACTTCTAAGGGAGTGGTTGCCCGCCACCATTTCTCATTGGTTGCCCTCAGGTGGGGGCATTTCTGTGGTCAGTTGAGCTGGAAATCAGGGAGAGGACATTTCATAGTCTGGCAGGCATTACCTCGTGACTATCTTGTGACTCTGTACTTTTACACTTCTTGGTTTCTGGAATCTGAACTGACTGGTTTTAGTAACTAATGGCCTATTCCCAAAAGGAGAAATCTTAGACCTTAATTTGAGGGTGAAAGCATTTTGGTCTTATTTCTAAGATGGCTCATTTTGGTCTCACAGTGGTGAACCACAATGTGTGTGACAAAAATTGAACATGGGTTGTTTGGAAGAGCAACAAGTGCTTTTAATAGCTGAACCATCTCCCTGACCCTGTTTACTTCTTTTAAAATCATAAAGCATTAATAGTATTTTCATAATCAATATTTTTAAAATACTTTGAGGAAAATTATATGTGAATGAATGATATACCTTTTGCACTAGGGTATGTGGTGGTATTCTAATTGTACTGAAATGTGATTTTGATTGTATGTTAATAAATAAAGTTGCTTGGGGGTCAGAGCTATTAGAGCCATAGACAGAGTGTGGCGGTGGTGGCGCACGCCTTTAACCCCATAGATCTCTGTGTGTTCAGAGATACAGCCAGCATTGGAGACATATGCCTTTAAGACCTGGGGGGCTGTACATACAGACAGTGACAAGGCAGTCGCGTGTTTGGGTTTACAACCAATGAGAAGGCAGAATGACTATGAACCGACTTACACACAGGGAAATAGCTCTCTTTCAGGAAGCTAGGACGACCGCAGGAGGAAGGGTAAGATTTTAGCTCTGAGCTCTGACCTCTTGGCTTTCTCTTTTACATTGGTTCTGTGTTTCTTATTTAATAAGATGGTTGGTTACATCTACAAGGGTATATTTTTTATTCATTTGAACTAGCTGGAAGATTAGTGTTACCATGACTGATCCTCTGATCACAATCTTGTCTTCTTTCTCAAATGTGTTTATAGTTTAAAGGTAATTTCATTGTGCATATTACCTTTACTCAAATTATTCTCTTTCTTTTATGTTTCATGTACTGTAGAAGGGCCCCAAAACAGCTTGACCACACAGCTGCCATGATAGGCGTAGAGGCCCAGACAAAGCTTCTGATCGACTCCACTCAGTAGGGCCTGCATCTAAGGGGAAATACCTGAGGCCCAGGCACAGCTTCTGGCTGGCAACACCTGGACCCAGGAAGAGCCAAAAGATAACCCCACCTAGTGAGGCCTTCATCTAAGAGGAAATACCTGACATTCCAAACATTTACTATACCCCTAGAAAATATCAGCCAATCGGGGTCCTGAACTTTGGAAACCCCCTCACCCCAACCTCTGCTATGATAGATAAAAACCCCACTCTGCCTGGGCTCTGAGCTTTCTGCGCTCACCACTGCATTGGATGGACAGAGAGACCAAGCTCAGAGCTTGAAGATAATAAAGGCTCTTTGCTTTTACATGCAGGATTTGGTCTCTGTGGTGCTCTTTTGGGGGTCCCCATGATTTGGGCTCCCCCAGGCCCACCGGGACCATCCCCCATAGAGCCTGAAGCCAGCCAGTAAGAGTCTGTTCTCTGTCCTGTTTGTGTTCAGTTTTGTTTCTGTGGTATGCCTAAATCAGTAGATGATTGTGATCAGGAAAGGTTAAAATGGCGGACATGCCCCAGGACCATGATCCCAAGGGGCTGAAAGACATTTTTGACTCCATTAGTGGGTTTAGTGGGGGTGGAAAACCCCACATCTGTAGTGGAACCCCACATGTGTTTGTCTGATTGAGGACAGATAGCCTCAGATCCGTCCGTAGTGGGGTAGAGACCCCACATCTGTTTGTGGTCAATGATAGGAATTCCAACCATGCCCCATAGTTATGCATGTCCAGTGGGACACTTAGTCCTCTCTGCCTGGTCATTTCCGGGTCATATGTCCTGTGTGACCCTTGCCCCATGGCTAAGCGGTCACATAGTCATGCAGATGTGACTGTGTGATCTCTGTTCCCGGGCCAGTGTGCACAGGTGCGTCCAGGCCATTATAAGGCAGCACCATGTTTCCCGGTCTCTCTCGCACATATCCTTCCACAGGCCTGATCACATCTGTCTCTTGATCTTTCTGCCTCTGCCAGGCCTGGCTACACCACCCACCCACCCCAATAAAAGCTCTAAAAACTAATGTTGCGTTCTGCCGTGGCCGTGCCTCTTCCGCCAACCCACCAGCTCCGTTTCATCCTTTCAGTCAGCTGATGCTGTTTCCCTGGGAAAATTGTTTGCCTTTTTGTTGGAATGTCCTGCCTATGTGAATATGTGGATGTGTGAAAAGTGTGGCCACGTGATTGCGTGTCTTATGCCTGGGCTTGTGTGTGCATTGTGGCTCCTGGGCCAATGGCCAGCAGAAGGGGCCAGGGTCCCTTTGGTTGAACTGTGACAGACTGACTAAGTACTCCCACATTGCTTCCTTGCTCTCTGACCAGAGTGCAGGCAGCAGGCTGGGAATGCACTGCATTGAGTCCAGTGGGCATTGGCTGCACAGCCCAGCAGCTGCACAGCCCAGCGGCTACTGCAGGCTCCCGGACCCCAGGCACCGCTGAGCGGGCTAGGTGGACTGTGAGCACTGCAGGGTCTCAGACCTGGCAGACTTGGGACCAGGCCCCTGATTGCTCAGGGAACCACGGGATGGAGGCTTTGCAGCGTGATTTGGATGGCAGCCAGGTCAGCCCAGAGGCTGTCATGAGAACTAGGCATGGCCAGGCCATAGGGTGGGCAGTGAGCACCTCGGGGCCTGGACAAGGCCAGCAGGTTTGGGTCAGGCCACACAGGGAAGTGGAGCAGTAGGGGTGTAGAAGTAACCAACCGTCTTATTAAATAAGAAACATAGAACCAATGTAAAAGAGAAAGCCAAGAGATCAGAGCTCAGAGCTAAAACCTTACCCTTCCTCTTGCGGTGCTCCTACTTCTCCGAAAGAGACCTGCTTCCTGTGTGTTTGTCTTTAATATAGTCTTTCTGTTTTGCCTTCTCATTGGTTGTAAACCCAAAGACATGACTGCCTCATCACTGCCTGTAAGTACAGCCCTCCAGGTCTTAAAGGCATATGTCTCCAATGCTGGCTGTATCCCTGAACACACAGAGATCTACCTAGCTCTTCTACCAAGCACTGGGATTAAAGGCATGTGCCACCACTGCCACGCTCTTGCTATGGCTCTAATAGCTCTGACCTCCGGGCAACTTTATTTATTAACGTACAATTAAAATCACATTTCAGTACAAATAAAATACCACCATAGTAGGGGGCCTCACATAGCTCAGAGAGGGCCTGAGCTGGGTGGGGGCTGATGGAGAATTGCCCCTCCAGGGTCATAGCCAAGGAGTGGCCTATAGGTCCAGGGTCCCAGCCAGGGCATGGAGTCACTTTCAGCCTGCTGCTCTTTCATGTACTTGAAAATCTGAGATTAACAATCTTTTGTCCACATGCTGTCACCTTGCCTGTCCCCTTCATCTCCCAAGATGATGGGTGGGGCTCCCGAGACCTGCCCTGGGGCTAAACCTGGGGAGCTTTAGCTCCAAGAGTGGAATGGAATGTCTCTGCCTAGGGCTGCGAAGCTGCAGCAGTTATGCCGTATTAACACGATCCTGAGGCTAGATTAATAAGTAATGGACTGAATTCTTTGATGGTAAAGATTTTAAGGCAGAGTGGCATTGATCCTGCCGTGTAGTTATTAGTAGCCACTCTCATGCAAGTCTACATGAAAAAGAGAAATGGGGCAGAAAGAAATAAAGGATAAACTTTGAAGAAAAAAAAAGAGCACTAGGAAATTTAAGGTTGGAGCCAGGGTTTGGGTGAAAGAGATAAGAAGTTCAAGGGGAGGCTTGCTCCTATTGGAATAAAGGAAGTGGTGCCCCAGGACAAGAACCCACTCAAATGAAGCTTCCAACTTGTGAAAGAAAAATACCTCCTTTGTGCTGTAGATGGTATGTAATGCAGAAACAGAAATCTGGTTACGACATGGAGAATAAGAGAATGTGAACTGCTCAGATCTAAATGGAGCATCTACATCAAGTCTCCTTTCCCAAGATTCGGAAACTAATATGAAGAGGGAGTGAAAAAATTGCAAGAACAAGAGAGAGTATAGGTCGCTAGCCTAACAGTAGTTGCTAACAGTAGTTGCCAAGAATGACAATGCAGCTGCACACTGAACTCATAGTGTCCGGGACCGCATGCATAAGATCTGCACCTGGTAAAACCAGCAAAAATGTCAGCATCAGTGTGGGAGGAAACCTGGAACTCCACTCCAGCTATTGGCAATTGATGACTGTTGGAGGAGGAAGAGTCAGTTTTTTTCCAAGTACGGTGGTCCTGAGAGGCTACCCATACTCTAATAAATAGTACCACACCTAAGCACATGCAGGTAGCACTGGATAGACTCAGTTAATGGGTGTTGATAGAAACAGACAGAGAAGATAAAGTTAGGAGGGCAAGTACTGCATGGTGATGGGGTAGGAATGAGAGCATAAAGATCCTGAAGCTAGATTTAATCCAAAAATAGCTAGCATGTGTGAATATTAAATCATATTAAATAATGTTAAATATTTTAAAAGGCTTACACTGGTTATAAGAAATCTAACATAGATTCAAGTTTGTCATGTTACAATAAAATTGTTCCATAAAATGCACAATGAAATGCTGTTAATGTTACAGACATGGACATGGCCTACCCCCTGCAGGATAGCTTATTTTCTAGTAGATACATTTACAGCATTGTGCTAGTCTCTGAAACTGAAACAAAAAATTCTTGGCAAGAACAGTTATTAACAAAATGATAAAGACACATTGAATTTTATAAGACAGGAAAATAAATTATTTTAAAAATGTAGATGGTTTAGTCTTGACAGTTTAATTTCATCCTTTCAATAAATAAAAGACTTGTTTTTCTCCTGCATGATTATTGTATACTTTTAAAAATAAACTAAACACTCAAATAAACCTAATTACTTCAGAGTATCACACAATATGATCACTTCTTTTTAATTTACAAAACTCAGAAGATTTTATTACTGCAAAACTAATTACATGCAAGTTAATTTTTACTAATTCATATTTGTTTAGTTATAGAGTTATCACTGAAGATTATTTATACAGAAAGCAAATATATTATTATGCTGTGGTTGATATATTGTACACCCCAATAAACTTATCTGGAGGTCAGAGAACAGTCACTATATTAAACATAGGTTTAGGCAGTTGTAGCACATGCCTTTAATCCTAGCATTCAGGAGGCAGAGATACTTCTGGATCTCTATGAGTTCAAAGCCACACTGCAAACAACCAGGCATGGTGATACACGCCTTTAATACCAGGAAGTGATGGCAGGAAGCAGAAAGGTATATAAGGTGTGAGGACCAGGAACTAGGGTCTGTTAAGCTTTTAGGCTTTTGAGTAGTGGTTCAGCTGAGATCCATTCAGATGAGGACTCAAAAACCAAGATCAGCTGAGGACTTGGCAAGGTGAGGTTGGCTGTGGCTGGTTCTGTTTCTCTGATCTTTCAGCATTCACTCCAGTATCTGGCTCCTGAGGTTTTTATTAATAAGACACTTTAAGATTTGTGCTACATTATGCATAATATGAACATGTATAAAAGAATGTTGATTTTTTTCATATGTGGTTGTAGTCTATGTCCTTTAGAATTTGTATGAAATATTGAAGGTAAGTAGTGTGAATTTAAAGAGTTATTCATAGATTTTTTGATATCTTTTTATTTTATTAACCCATATCCAAATATTATAAAATAAATTAAAATGTTAATGTTATCACATAAAGTTTACAGTTATTTCAAGTGAAGCAATCCATGATGTGAAGTAATGATTGTCCTTTAAAAAGAACTAATAAAAATTAAGTCCTAAATCCTACAGAATATAAAATCAAATATCATTTAGAGTTGTCACACACACATACACAAAATAAAAATTAGAACCACAATCTCATTTGGAGTCTTTGTCTCTTCCAGTGGGAAATTAAAAGCTTTGTTAGGTCTCAACCAGTCTCCTCCTACAGTAAATTCAATATAAAGCTAAAATAGAGTACACAGTTTTTTCTTTGTCATGTGTAGATCTCATTACTAAATCTTATTATGTATTTTTCTCTTTTGCTATTCTCAAATACCTTGCAATGTCATTTGCATTTTACTTGTTGTTTTCAGGTTTCCTTTAGTGGGTATTGGTACATAATTAACGTTTCATGTAACTTTCCCCAAAAACTCTTATTATGATGATGATGATTTTTAAGCAATTTGCTAAGTAACACACTTATCAAGCTGGTAGGCTGGTTGGTTTTTGTTAACCTGACACAATTTAGACCTATCTGAGAAGAGGGAATCCTTAATTGAGAAAAGGCCTCCATAAGATTGGCATGTAGGCAAGTCGGTGGTACACTTTCTTGCCTGGTGATTGATCTGGCTCCAATGAGGGGGCATTGGTCCTGAGTTCTATAAGAAAGCTAACTAAGCAAGGCATGAGGAAAAGTCTGTAAACAGCACACCTCCATAGGCCCTGCTTGAGGTCCCAGCTAAATTCTTATGTTTCAAATACAAAAATATTACATATGCCAATCAATATTAAACATTTTAAAATAATTGCAAAGACTATATGAAGTCTGACATGAAATCATGAGGGGCAGTTACCTGAAAGGGTAAGAAGAAATAAGCTTTTCTTCCGAGTTGCTTTTAGTCATGTTGTTTTCTCACAGCAACAGAAACCCAGGACATAAGGCTTTTAGACCCATTTCATTTTCATTGGTTGCATATCTAACTCTTCCTTCCTCTCTCTGCATCCTTTCCCAACTTTTCTTTTTTACTCCCCTTCTTTTTCCCTTCATGTTTGCTGTATTTTCTATTTCGTCACGCCCCTTTAAAGTTTCTCTTCTTTATTCTAGTCACATGGTTCTCCGAATATTTTCTGACCTTTGCCTATATTTACCCACAGCTCTATACACACATTTACCAGTTAGAAGCTAGAGTCTGCACATGAGACTGAACATATACTACTTGTCTTTCTGAGACTGGCTTACTACTTCACCTAGTTTCTTTTCCTGTTGCTATGAGAGAATATCTGATAAAATCAACATAAATAAGGAAGAATAAGTTTTGGCTTGTAGTCTAAGATCCAATCCATTTTATGGTGGGGAAGTCAAGGAATTAAGAGTTTAAATCCACTTATTATTTATACATACCCAAAACTATACATACCTCAAACTATACATATCTCCAACTATACATACCCCAAACCAAGAAGTAGAGAGATGAAAATGAATGTATGCTGTTTCTTAGTTTTCTTTCTCTGCTTATAGAATCAGGATCCAGTCACCATGTCTGCCTACACAAACTGATATAATAAAGATAATCATCCAGAAGAACACCCATAAGTCCATCTTTTACCTCGTTCTAGATTCTGTCAAATTAGAAAACATTAACCTGGGCATTTCATTTAAAAGAATATTTTCCATTTACACCCATTTCTTAAAAATTACTTATTTTTAAATAGCTGAATAAAATTCCATTTTATGTATCATAGTTTCATTTTTCTTTACTCTCTGTTGATGGACAGACAGCTAGGCTTATTTATTTCATTTGCTATCATGAACATGATAGCATGGATATATATAAGCATTTATAAGTTAGGCCAAGTGAAACACCAATCTATTTTCAGCCATTCCATGCCAATGAAAGCCCCTTACTTCAGCTGTGGGCGGTTTCTGCAGACTGTTTTTATTTTGGATACTTTATATAATTCATAAGTATTAGGTATAATTAATGTCAAATAATTTTATCTCTGAGATGATTATGTACATGGACATTATACAAATTAATGTCATATTTTTACAGTAAACTTGCATCCTTTGAATGAATGTCACCTGGTAATGTAACTTACTCTTTCCTTTAATTCTAAATTCAGTTTGCTAGTATATTGGCATTTAATTTATGCTGCTGTGGTCTCAAATCATTGCAATCTACAGTATTGTTCTATGATTTGGTACAATGAAATGCCAACGGGATAATAGCAAGTTGAATGTTGTTCTGATTTTTGGAAAAATTCTTAATTAAATTAAAATCATTTGATAGTTTATAGAACTCATCAATGATTCAATTCATACTGATTGTTTCAAATTTCACATTCATTCTCTTGTTTTAACTGTAGCTTCATATTCTCTGTATCTCAGAATTCAGATAGGATATTTTGTATCTTTCTCACAATTTCTTCCTACATCTAAGTTATGCATTTTTATGTGAGCCATGGACTTTCTTTGTTATTTCCTTCATTATTATCACATTGGGAGATGTGTCTACATTCTTCCTGTCCTGACTTGCTTACGTTGAAGCCTTCTTTCTTCTTCCAAAAGTTGGTTGTTATTAGTCACATCTATTTAAAGAGCAATCGTGCTGGCATCAACTCCACCTCTCTCCTATTATGCATTTCATCACACTATGATCTAATGGTTGTTTATCTTCTCTGTTGCTTTGTTATTGCTTATTCCATTTTTATCAATGCCTTAACACAACACCGTAGGTCAGATTATCCTTTGGGGATTTTTTCATTGTTGAACACATTGAAGATTAGGCTAATAAATTGACTTATGATGGATCCCAAGGTAGTTCCTGTTTGGGTAATAACTGAAAAGACAATCATGTGAGTAGAAGGTTCAGACTCTGTGTCATTTGGATATCAATCTAGTCCCCAAGAATTATGGAAGGAATAGACATTAAATTCAATCAACTGCCCAATGACTAACTCAGTAATAATTGTATCATTATGTTCTCTAAAAATCTATGAATGTAAATGATCCATTTAGCTGCCTCTGGACTTTTCCAGATACCCCCCCCACACACCCATGTCTCTGTGCTTGTGTCTGTATCTTCACTGATTTTTTCTCAATTATATCTATATAATAAAACTGTGATATTAAGTATAAACCTAAATATACTCATATGGTAGGTTTAGAAGGTTATTGCGTCTATATACTCATCATAACATCTAACACTATGCTATATTGCATAGCATAGTTTAATGCTAAATTTGAACAATTAAAACATATGTAACAAACTTTAAGAAACATGAAGGAAGAACCAGTAAACAAATTCTAGTTCAGTGGGAGGAAAGTAGAAGCAAAGTTGAAATGCAACCCATACCAGAATCAACTTCAGTCCTAACAGCAATAGCAAAACCTGAGATAAAATTTGCTGTAGTAATAATATATTTAGAGAAGAGCTGGAGATCAGCATTTTATTAACATCTCTAAGTAATTCTTATTCACACTAAATTATGGAACAGATGCCTAAATCTATCACATGATCAGGTAACTTACAATATAAAAGCCTACTACACAAAAATAAGTACTATTGCTGGAAATGAAATATTTCAGCCTTTTATCCATTTAGAAATCTTTTCTCATGTGGGTAGAGACTATATTCTGGGATGCATAAAGAATGTCTGCTGATGCCTTAAATCTGTTCTCACAAACATTTTTAATATTTTATACTTAATCATTTGCTAAAATAATGATTTTTTCATTCAAAGTTACATATAATATGAATAAAATTATATTCATTATGGATTATTCTGAGGTTGGAGAATGAATGCCAAGGAAATAAGGTTTTATGCATAGGTAAACTTGGAAGTGAAAATGAAATACATCACATAATTATCCAACAAGCTCCTATGTTTTCCATCAACACTGATATTTGTTACAAATTTATACTTAATGCAGCTGAGATAAGATCTCATGAAAATTAAAAGAAAGAATAATTTTTTACATATATAGAAATAAAGGACACCATCTGTCTCATCCAATGAATTGCTGTGTGATGACAGAAAAAGCTGTAGGTGACAAACATACACTGGCTCTAGTTCTAGAAGTTGTCTTCCGATCCCATATACACGGAGAATCTATCTGCCATCTATATGCCCTTCATTGTAAGAGCACAGTTTTCATTGCTTGTTGTTTTGTTTTGTGTTTTTGGTTAGGACTTTAAACATGCTCAAACCTTCTCTAAGTCTCTACTCTCATTACTAACCCACTGTTAGCTAGCTAGTCTCTCTCAAAATCTGTCTGTGCCTGTTAGTTTGGTCAACTTGACACAAAAAGTGATACATGGAAAGGGAACGGTAATTGAGGATTGTTTTCATCTGATTAGAATATGGACATATCAATTGGGGGATTTTCTTGATTAATGATTGATGTGCGAGGGCCCAACCCTCCATAGGCAATCACATCTCTGAGAAGGTGGTCCTGGTTTTTATAAGAAAGCAAACTGAGCAAGCTAGGGAAAAGAAGCCTGTCAGCAACATTTCTCTATGTCCTCTGCCTCATTTTGGCTTCCAGGTTTCCACCTTGACTCCCTACCCTTACTTTTTTTTAAAGATGTGCTACAGCCTGTAAGTTTAAGAAAACTCATTTCTCCCCCATCAACAGAAAGCAAACTAGGATAGAAACGGATACCAGGAACACAGGTGTTGCAGTGGTGGACCTATGTATGTGTTTCTAATGCCTTGGACCCTCTTATAGGTGGCAGATTGAGGATTTTGGAGCTATGAGCTGGAAAATCCATTGAGTAATCAGAGCTTTATGAGATGCTGTGGGAACTTGGAAGACAATGTTGAGGGAAAGGCAGATGCTGAAGTCCTGGCTTATAAAGTTTCAGAGAGAAATTTAAGAGTCCTTCAAATACACTGTTGAAGTCATTCATAAAATATTTTGAATTTAGCATTTATCTTGGTTTAGTAAAGTAGCAGAAATGTCCAGACCACAGGTAAATGGCATGGTACAGAGATTACTCCAATAGCTGTCCTTTAGTATCTAAAATGTTCTTAGCTAAGATATGAGAGGATTAAAACAGTAACTATCAAGCCGGGCGTTGGTGGCGCACGCCTTTAATCCCAGCACTCGGGAGGCGGAGGCAGGCGGATCTCTGTGAGTTCGAGGCCAGCCTGGGCTACCAAGTGAGCTCCAGGAAAGGCACAAAGCTACACAGAGAAACCCTGTTTCGAAAAAACCAAAAAAAAAAACAAAAAAAAAAAACAGTAACTATCTAGTCTTCAACTCAATCAAAGACCTAAGAAGGAAAAATGATGTTACCTGAGAAAACAGGAAGTGCAAGCAAGCAATTTCTGAAAAATTGGGAGAATAGACAGAGACAGCTGGCAGCCTGGACAGTTACCTAATGTTTCTCAGTACCATTAGGGCATCCATTTTTGGCTATAGGCCTAGAAAAAAGTCTGATAGACTGTTATCAGAAGCAGGAATTTTGAAAGACCTTCTTACCCTGTCTTGGCAAGTTTCAGTAGTCACTTTCTCTTGTGTCCTACTCATTCAGAGGGACAGCATGCATGCTGCCAGCAGCTGAGGCAAGGGCAGTTCTTTGCTCAGCAGCTTATTTTGTGCCAAGAAGAAGGCAAACTTCCATCCCGAGTGTTTCAGAAGCCCAACAGTCTCTAGGGAGTCGATCAGTGCTGCCAGGAGCAATCATTGTCTCATGACAACAGAATTCTAAGATATCAAAATATTTAAATGCCATTTTCTCTAGGTTTGTGAAGTGTTTGAGGATTACCTATCCATTTGACATATAATTTTGTAAATCTGGGAAAGCTAATTAATTTAACTATAGATATGACAAGCATGGGTGACTATTAATCTTATTTATGACATATGCTTTTGTAAATCTGGAAAACCTAATTAACATAACTATAGATATGACAAGCATGGGTGACTAATAAGTCTTATCTACCTAAATAACTTAAGGACTAAGGCTTCACATTAACAAGGTAAACAATCTATAAACAAATGTACATGTATAGTATAAGGACAGTGACCTCAAAATTGTGAAAATATACAAAATATCTTAAATAGAGGTGGAAATGTGTAGTGTAATATGACAACAATATCATATATATATATATATATATATATATATATATATATATAATATCTTAAGCAGAGATAGAACATATAGACAGTGTGACAAACATAATTTGACATTTGTATCAATATACAAAATAGTCCAAATAGGAGTGGAACTTGTGTATAATAGAAAGATGCCTAGTGTGGGCACCTTTGTCTCTGACACAGTGCTATCTATCCACAGCTGAATGTGCATGCTTCTGGCCATGGATAGAAGAACCACTGCCAAATGAGCCTCCTGGCTTGGGAGTGCCTCTCTCACAGGCCTCAGGAGTTGCCTGGCTTACAGGCTCCCACAGGGATGCTGTATGCAGGAAGTAACCTGAGCAGGGGTCAGGCAGCTCCTGTGGGGGTTTGAGCTGAGCTGGGCTTTGCAGGACAGAGAAACTCACCAGCAGCCACCTGAGGGCATTAGGTCACCAGAGCTGCCCTAGGACATGGGGCTCAGATCCACGTGATTGGAGACCAGATAATGCTGGAAATCCATGGGAGTCTGTTTAACCAGTGAAAAGAATTTATTAGGAAATCACTAAATCAGAATAGAAGAATCTTAGCGGGGTCCTGGAAGGCTAAGGTTCTTTCCCATGGTTGTTTTATTGCCTGAATCAGTCTCCATCATTCGAGCCCATGTGGGAGAGTAGAGAGTAGTATAGGTGCCTCTCTGGTCTTATGGGTAGTCCTGAGGCCATGCCTCAGGGGCAGGTACTTCAAGGTTGTAGGTAGGACAGTTATCCACTACAAAAAGGTAAGCAAAGCTACTGAATACTAGCCCTAGAAACATCATTGTATGTGTTCTAACCTTCTAGAAAAAATAGTTGCAATAATGTGAATCAGTGCATTTTGTCAAGTTCTTCATTTTGTGACAATTTTAGTAATATTATATGATATTTCATAAAATTGGAAAGTCCAATGAAAGAAGTTTCAAACTTTTTATAAAATGTGTACATAAGACAATCTAAAAGTTTTATACTCTGTTTCTGTGTTTTGGAAAGTTATAATTTTTCTTTAGTTATTATTTTTAATTATTAGTATTGGAACATTTAAAAATATTCATTTAGCTGTTTGTGTTTTAAAGACATCATCTATTAATCATGTTTCTCTCTTCACTGAAAAGAATTCTCAGCAAAATTTCAGTATATTTAAGATAATAATATACTTAATATAAGTAATCATATTTAAAGAAATATGGTAATGCTACATAATCTCCAAAAAGCTTCAAGTAAATCTGTGATAAATCTACTATTCACTTGATGATTTTTTTGTTTCTGTCGTCATAAGTGAGGAAATCACCATCAGGTATTAAAAAATAACTAGGTTTTTTTGTTGTTTTTTGTTTGTTTGCTTTTTTTTGAGACAGTTTCTCTGTGTAGCTCTGGCTGTCCTGGAACTCACTCTAGACCAGACTGGCCTGGAACTCACAGATCTTTGTTGTGCCCAGATCGTAACCCCCAGAGAGACCATCAGAATGCATACCAGAATGCAAAAGCAAGGTTTATCTGTTACAAGTCATGACAGGGAACTCAACTCAAGCCATCTCAAGTGAGGCAGAGAAGAGTTCCTCTTTCTTGGGGAAGTTAGTTTTTATAGGCAAAACCCATAAAATTTCTTAGAGGGGAGGGGGTTAGTATGGGTCCATCCTTGATTGGTCCAGTTTTTCCCGGGCCTGGACTTTATTTTATTCTAGCTTATCTGTTTGCCCTGTCAGGAGTTTTACAACTCCTCTTCAGGGTCTGGTCATGTTATCTCTGGAGAGGCACATCTTGTGGTTAATTGGTTACCATCAGACATCCTGACTCTGTTCTTTTGTTCCTGGGGCTGGCACCATCATTTCTGGGGACTTGAAACTGGCCTGGGTCTATCTATATTGAGATATCTTTGTCTAAGGCCCCCTTTTTGAGACAATAGAGTGAGGGTCTTGTTGTGCCTAGATCATGTCCCCAAAGCCACCACTGGAGACTTTAGGTACAGAATGTAAAAGTAAGGTGTATTCTAAGTTTACAAGCCTCCAGGGAGGCTCTTCCAAATCTCTCACTCACAGCAGGGAGGTTGGAAGGAGGGCTCCCCTTTTTTGTGAGGCTAGTTCCTAAAGGCACAGACCATATAATTTATTTTAACCCACCTCCCCTTTTTTTAGTCTTTTGGTGGAATACCCTGACTCTGTGTTTTCCAAAGTCCCTGTATTTAGTTTGGAGCATTGAAACAAATGTCTGTGGGATCCATTTCCCTACATGTTTTCCAAACTCAGCCAATATTTTGGATTTGGCTACAAGAAAATAGACTGAGTTCTTGGCCTCTTACTCTCACAAATTGCACAGTTATACATCTCTGTATTACATGCTCCAATCTCTATGCACCCAAACATGGGACAATCCTGGAAAAGGAGGCTTAATTGAACATGAGAATCAGAGGATGGTGAGCAGTGCTGTGCAATGCTCTCTTTTGGATATGGTATGGCCATTGTACTCATGAACACACAGCAGCTGTCATTACCTGCACATCAAGACTTGTACATAATCAAGACAGTCAAAATTCTGGCATAGTCATCTATGGGATGGGATCACCAGGCTCATTCTTTACCAAGGAGCAACTGGCACTTGATAGCTGATCAGGGAAGAGTAAACTAGAATGATACATTTCCTGCCAGGGACCAGCCTCAGCAGTTTTAGGGGTCGGAAGGATGGGATACCTGGAAGGTGCAGTAATGACTCAGAGATAGCGCTTGTGCAAGCTGACAGGTCACCTCGGGCTTCTGCAGTTGCTAAGTAGCTTCTTGCTACAGCTTCTTTAGCTTCTCTAGCTTCTTCTGCTTTTGCCTTGGTAACCTCAGCCTTTTATTATCATAAGCAAGGGGAAACAGAAACAAAAGGGGAAATCACCCAATACAGAATGTTCTCATGATTCCAAAGGTTATTCTTAGATAATCACCAATATATTCTTCATCATCTTTTACTAAACACAGAAACTATCCCAGACTTAACACCAAAGCAAGCATGATCTATTTTTATTATTAATGATTATACAATCTTCTGAGCACTTGACCCAGAGGCAAGCAACATGCAATTTTATAAAAAAAGGTAAAAATAAGAACAGCGGTCAATGTACCAGACAGTCATTTCCTTCTCACACAGCCTGCTCCGACCTCAAGACCCCTGCAGCCACCTAGGTTCCTCCTCAGCCCTCTGCAAACACCAAGCCCCATGATTGGTGGGCCACAATGACCTCAGACAAGAAATCTGTCCCTGCAAGTCAGCAACTTCTGTCCTTCTATATCCCAACAATTCCAAGGAAGACCTGGTCCAATTTTCAGAGCTTCCATAAAAAAAAAAGCTCACCTTTTCTGGCAACTCTTTTCAATCTAGGAACCCAATAAAACTTGCAGCAATCACTCTAACCATTGCCACATTGTGTCCACCCTCCTTCAGGAGGAATCAAAATATCTGGATGAAAGCTACCATCTCCCTTTCTTGGTGGAGGCCACCATTTTCCTCCTATTCTAGGTTCCCACACTCATCTCAGTATAATTTCCTGTGAAATTTATTTCACTCCTTTCCTGTATCACAGTAATCATCATTGATCTAGGAACACAGAACATGAAGATCAGGTAGAAGAAAAGGACTAGTGTTACAAGAAGTATTTAAATGGAGGAGAACATGACCAGTGCATGCCATAAAGAATGACATTGGGACACATAGGCATTTCTGCCTTGGCCCTCTAGAGGCATGCTAAGCAGAAAATCCAGAGGGGAATGCATGGAGGGTTGATGATCCACAGTCTTGGGACCCCTTTTCTCCAATCTCTGCTGGCAGCATGTCAGGTATCTTATATGCCATCCCTGGCAGTTTCCTTGCATCTTTCCTTAGAAAAAATATTCTCTGACACTTGGGGTGACTTTATCATGAAATATGTGCTTTTTACATACATGATGCAAACACATGAAACTAACACAAATAAACAGAACACTAAGAAAACATTGCAAAAGTCTGGGTCATACTGAGTTGCTGTGGATAATGCCCTTATACACTGGCTTAATGAAATGCTGATTGGCCCATAGCCAGGCAGGAAGTATAGGCAGGGTAAGCAGATGAGGAGAATTCTGGGAAGAGGAAGGGTTGTCATGAGTTGCCAGCCAGACACAGAGGAAGCAAGATGACAAGACAGAACTGAGAAAAGATATCAAGACATGTGGCTAAGCATAGATAAGAATTATGGGTTAATTTAAATGTAAGAGCTGGTCAGTAATAAGCCTGAGCTAATGGCCAAGCATTTATAATTAATATAAGCAATATAAGCCTCTGTGTGTTTACTTGGGGGATGCGAGTGGAAGAGGTTTGTCCCAAGCGCCAGCTGGCTGGGACACAGGAAAACTTTCAGCTACACTGAGTAATATGTCTCTCGGTTACATTATTTTGCGTGTGTGTGTCCCAAGTTTTCTTTGTATTTACAGTTGGCAAAATATGGTTGTGCAGACATATAGATTATAAATTGTTATGTTTTATCACCATAATGTAGGATCATTACACCAAATGAATTGACACATATATTACTTCAAATACTATTTTCATGCCAAAACATTTACAATTCAGTCTTCTAATAATTTGTAAAGGTAAAACATTATTTACTGTATAGAAAATGTTGAACAATATATAACAAGGAAGGAAAAATTTATTTATTTTTGTTCAATTAAGGTTTTGGGCCCTTTTGATCATAACTTTCTCTTGTTGAGAAGGCTCTGTAGACAAGAGTCTGAAACAAATATATTAGCTGGTTGGTTGGGTTACATGAAACCAAAATTACACAAATTCATCTAGCACTATACTTTTTATGGAGTTTCTCAAGTTGCTGTAATCTGTCTGGTTCTCAATCTTTATTTTCACTCCCATTATCAGACCAATACAGTTTGTTTTTAACAATTTGGAATTTGATAAGCCCCACTCTTGTGTAATTGGTGTGACTGAGCTCTTCAGGCAGTGAACTTGGATTCACTCAGCTAAGGGCTGAAGTTGAACATTTTAGGATTTGTTCATCACTTTGGTTGGAATGTTATCAACAGTTGATACTATGGTTCTATAGAATAGCTTGAAATCAAGGATAGGAATACCCAGCTTTATTTTTATTGTGCAGTACTGTTTGGTTATCTGAGGTCTTTTTGTGCTTTAATATAAATTGTAAAACTAACAGTTTCTATGTTTAAAGGACTTGGAAATATAAGGGTTTTATATCAGATTTGTAGATTGCTTTTGTTAGGATGGCCATTTTCATTATGTGAACCCTACCAGGTCATGTGCATGTAAGGTTTCTCTGCCTTCTTGTGTCTTCTTCAATTTATTTCTCCATTGTTTTGAAAAAGTTAATTGTATGGGTCTTTCATTTCCCTGGATATTTTTATTCTGAGTCTTGTATTCATTTGTTTTCATTTTAGGTTTCAGGCTACTGTGAATAGAATTGCTGTCCTGTCCTGATCTCTTTTTCACTCTGCTTGTCTTTGGTATAGAAGAAGACTAATAGGACTTTTGACAAGTTATTTTTATAATGGGCCACTTGCTAAAAATGTTTTCTGTGATAGTTTACTGGTGAAGTCTTTGGTGTCTCTCAAGTAAAAAAAAATGTGTCATTGTAAATAGGGATACAGATTTCTTCCTTTCCTATTTGTATCCTTTTTTATGTACTTCTCTTACCATTTTTCCCCAGCAAAGACTTGAAGCACTATATTGAATAGGAATGGTGAAAGTAGGCACCCTCATGCTGTTCCAGTTATTAATGGGATTTTCTCCTTTCACCATGATAGTTGTCTATAGATTTGTCATATGTAGCCTTTATTGTGCTGAGATGTTTTCCTTCCATACCAAATCTCTACATCTTCTTTTTTATCATTAAGGAATGTTGAATTTTAAACACAGGTCTTTTCTGTATCTGTTATGATGATCATGTAATTTCTATTCATGAGTTCACACTCATATGGTGAATTATATTTATTGATTTATATATTTTGAACCATCTCTGCATCCCTAAAATCAAGCTGACTTGATTATGGTGAGTGATTCCCTGAAATCAGTTTGAAAATATTTTAATGATAACCTTTGAATGTATGATCATCATCAGAGAAATTGTCTATGAAACATTTAATTTTCCCCATCTCTATCTCTCTCTATCTCTTTCTTTCCCTGTCTATTTCTTTTGGGGGGTTGTTGGATCCTTATCAGATTTTGATGCCAAGATGACATTGACCTCCTAAAGAGAATTTAAAAGATCCTTTTCTATTTCACAAAATAGAGAAGTAATATTGTTAGTTCATCTTTGAAGATCTGATAGAATTATGTGCTGAATTCATCTTCACCTAGGATTTGTTTCAACTGGGAGACTTTTTTGTTCTGTTGTCTGTTTTTTATTTGATTTAATTTAATTATTTATTTTACATCCTGACCACAGTTTCCACTCCCTCAATCCACTCCTCCATTGATTCTGTTCAGAAAGGGGTAGACCTCCCACAGGTATTAACAAAGCATGCCATATCAAGTTGCATTAAGACTAAGTAAGCACCTCCTCTTGTATTTATGCTGTGTAAGGTAATACAGTATGAGGAATAGGTTCATAAGAGACAGCCAAAGCATTAGGGACAGCCCCTGGTCCCATTGTTAGAAGTCCCACAGATCAAGCTGCACAACTGTCACATATATTAAAGAGCTTAGGTCAGTCCTATGCTGGCCCGCTGGTTGTAGTTCCAGACTCTGTGAGTTCCTCTGTGCCAGGTTAGTTGTTTCTGTGGGTTTTCTTATGATTTTCTTGACCCCTTCTGGTTCCTATAATCCTTCATCCATCTCTTCAGGAAAATTCCCCAAGTTCAGCCTAATGTTTGCCTGTGGGTCTCTGCATCTGTTTCCATCAGTTACTCGATGAAGGCTCTCCAATGACAATTGAGGTAGTCACCAATCTGATCATAAGTGATGGCCAATTTAAGCTACTTATTTAGTATTGCTAGGAGTCTTAGCTGGGGTCATCCTTGTAGATTTTTGGGAGTTTCCCTTGCATCAGGTTTTTACCTGAGTCTGAAAAGTGCCCTCTCTCTAGTCCTCTCTTTCAGTAGTCTCCCTCTCTACCTACCACCCAACCCCATGTGGTAGGTTATGTGCATCTATAAATTCATCCATTTCTTTTATTTTTTCAATTCAGTGTAATATAGCTTCTTAATTTTGGCCTCATGATTCTCTGAATTTCCGTCTTGTCAGGTATAATCTTTCTCTTTTCAATTTTTTTTTTTAATTTGGATCTTCTCTCTCTTAATTTTGGTTTTGAGATTGTCAATCTTGCCTAGTTTTTCAAAGCACCATCTTTTTATTCTATTGAAACTTTGCAATCGTTTTTTATTTCTTTTCCATCAATTTGTTTCCTGATCTTTATTATTTCCCTTCATTGACTGCTTTTTGAGTTGGTTTGTCTTCATTCTTCAGTGCTTAAGATTCATTATTAGTTTATTGATTTGAGACCTTTCTGATATTTTCATGTTAGAGCTATAAACTTCCCTGTTGGGAGTAATTTCATTATTTCCTCAAGTTTGGAGATGTTGTGTTTACATATTTATTTAACACTATAAAAAAAATTGCGTGTTGATTTCTTCAAAGGTCCATTCATCATTCAATAGTGTTTTGCTTAATCTCCCTTTGTTGCATATTTTCTGTAGTGTCTCCTGTTGTTGCTCTCTAGATTTACTTCATTTTAGTCAGATGCAATACGAGATATGGTTCATTTTTTCTATATCCTTGAGACTTGCTTGTGTCCTAAAATTTGTTTTAGAGAGGGTTACATGGGTCACTGAAAAGCATGTGTGTTCTATTATGGTTATGCAGAATGTACTGTAGATGTCCATTCTGTTAGTCTGATCTATAAGGTCACTTAATTTCCATTTGATATTTTTTAATGCTGGGAGTGTGATTTTAAAGCTAGCACTATTGCTGTGTTTGCGTTAATTTACTTTCTTGTTTGTTTATTTAATTTTTAATTAATGTACATGGGTCTTTCATTTGCGTGTATATCTGTGTACCAAGTGCTTGCCTGGTACCACTAAGGGCCACTATGATCTCTAGAACGCAATCTGCAAATGGTTGTGAGCTGCCATGTGGTTATTGCCATTAGGATTTGGGTTTTTGAAAATGTATTATGTGCTTTTGAACACTGAGCCCTCTCTCTACCTGTAATCTCTAATTTTAAATCTAGTAATGTTTGCTTTATGAAATTGATTGTTCTTGTGCTTGTTGCATATATTTGCAATTGTAATTTTAATTTTTTCTTAATGGATTGTTACCTGTGTCAGAATAAAATAACATTTTTTTTTCTGAGTAGATTTGGTTTGAAGCCTAAATTGTCACAGTATTATCATTACAATTCTTATTTATTTCCTGGTTCCATTGCTTGGATTCCTTTTTTCATTCCTTTACCCGAAGACTATTGTTATCTTTTATGGTAATGCCTGTGTTTTGCCAGCCTTCAAACAATGTATTCTGTTTTCTGCTCCAGTATGCTAGTCTGCCTTCTAATTGGGGAACTGAGGCCATTAATATCCAAAGATATTATTCAAAGGTATGTATTGCTCCCTGACATTTTGAGGAGTTTGTAATATTTGGGGAGTTTTTAATCTTTTTTGTTGATCCAGTATCACAGTATCATTTGTTTTATTGTACCCCTACAGTCTATTGAGTGTGTTTATCTTTACCTTTATTGTAAAGTGCCTGGCCAGCAGGGTCTTCAACGGGGACCTAAAGGAACAAGAGACACAAAGAATGAGAGCAAGACAGGACGTCTGATCAAGCTCCAAAATTTTATTTTTCTCACAAGGCATATATAGTTAGGCAAAGGGGGTTGCAAGCAGGAAGGGACTTAGTTATGGGGGTTGCAAGCAGGAAGGGACTTAGTAATGGGGGTTGCAAGCAGGAAGGGACTTAATTATGGGCTGTTCGGCCAGCAGGAAATGTTGCTCTGAGGGTCATCTATCTACTCTTGTCTAACTGCCTAATTGCCTAACTGTAGCTCATTCACCTGATATCTGAGAAGAGGTTCTGGTATTTATGAGAAGAGGTTCTGGTGCTATGGAGACTTAAGCAAGGCCTAGATCTAAGAAAAGAAGAGAGAAACCCCAATATGGCAGCATGTGTGTCAAGGGTCGCTTAGGCTTATGGCTCCCGTCAGTAAAGACTACCTTGCAGTTTTCTCTGTAGTTCTGGATTGTTAGTTATAAGTTATGTTAACCTTCTTCTGTCAAATTTTTTCTTTTAACTCAAATAATATTAGTTTTAATAGGTATATTTATCTAGATTTATAATTGTTGCCTTTTAGAATTTTTAAATCCATTAATACAAGAACTTTATGGCTCTGCAAATAATAATGCATAAATAATTCTTAAGAGTCTGCCTTTATACATGATTTGCCCCTTTTCCTTCTTTCAATATACTTTATTTATTCTGTACATACAATGTTTTAAGTAAATTTTATTTTTACTTAAAAATTTTATTTTTTTTTGATCCTGTCTTGTGTTCTGTGTGACTCTTGTTTCTGTGTTCACTGGTACAAAAAACAACATGCATTAATTGGTAGAATATAATCAAGACTCTGTTAATTACTTTTATATTGAGGTGACAAAACACCATGACATACGCAACTTCCAAAAGAAAGTATTTAATTTGGCTCATGTTTTCAGAACAATAGAGGCCATGATGGTGGAGCAAAGGCATGGCAGAGCAAAGGTAGCTGGACCAGCCAAGGGCTCACATCTTGATATGCAAGTAGACTAACAGAGAGAGCACACTGGGAATGGTAGGAATCTTTTAAAACCTCAAAGTCTACCTTCTGTGACATATCTCCTCCCAAACCCCACAAAACCTAACTCCCTAACTCCAGTGACACACTTCCTCCAAAAAAGCCAGTTTCTAATTCTTTCCAAACAATTCTACCATTTGGGGAACAAATATTAAAATATCTGAGTCTATAGGGAGGAACATCATTTGAATGACCACAAAGACCCAGATATATGTCCATGCCCCACAGTCACATGAATTTGATAAAGATACCAACAATATACATTGAAGAAGTTGTTCTATCTTCAATAAATTTTGCTGAAAAGCTGGATATCTACATGTAGAATGAAACTTGTTCCTTATGTGGTACCCTACACAGAAATCAATTCCAAATAAGTGAGATCTCTCAATAGAACTGAAACTCTGGGGGAAATACTTCAGAGAAAATTTCAATATGGAATCAAGTAAAGACTTTTTGAATAGGACCCAGTCATGCAGAGAATAAGACCAATACTCAAATAGTGGGACCTAATAATTAAAAAGCTTTTATACTGTAAAGAAAATGACTAACCAGCTGAAGTAGCAATTACAGATGTTTAGAAAACCTTGATGAGCTATACATATGAACAAAAATTAATGTCTCTAAAATACAGAGTTTTAAAGCCCTAAACACAAAGTGTCTTAGTTACTTTTTTATTGCTGAGAAAAAACATAACCAAGGCAATTTATAGAAAACAGAGTTCACTGGGGGAGTTTCAGAGGATGAGTCCAGAACCATCTTGGTGAGGCAAATGGCAGCAGGTAGGCAGATAGTCACTGGAGCAGTAACTGAGAGCTTACATTCTTATCTGAAAACAGGAGAGAGAGACAGAGACAGAGAGACAGAGACAGACAGACAGATGACAGAGAGACAGAGAGAGAGAGGGAGCACAAACTGGGCATGCATGGCTTTTAGAAGCACAAATCACACTTTCTAGAGATTTTCTAACAAGGCCACACCTAATCTTTTCCAAACAGTTCCACCAACTAGGGACCAAGTATTAAAAATATATGAGCCTATGGGGACCATTGTTATTTAAACCACAGTATGGAAACAAAATACCCAATTAAGAAATATGCTATGGAACCGAACAGAGAATTCTCCAAAGAAGAAACACATACAGCTAAGAAATTTTATAGAAAACATTCAAATCATTGGTAATTGGGGAAATACAAAATAAAATTACTTTGATATTTCACCTTATACCAGTCAGAATGTATGAAGTTAAGAAAAAAAAAGAAAAAAAATGCTGGAGATGGTATGCAAAAATGAAAACCTTTGTTAACTGTTGGTGGGAATGCAATATTGTACAGCCATTTTGGAAATAAGTGAGAAGATTTCACCAAAAATTGTAATTAGAATTATCATATGACCGAGCTATATCACTTTTAACCATATACCTGAAAGACTATATTCTATTATAGAAATACTTGCTTATCCATAATTTTGTTTTTTCTATTCATAAGAGCAAGTAAACTATGCAGCTTAGATATTCATCAACAGATTAATAGATAACAAAAATGTGGTGCCTATACACAACATTGTAGCAATCTCTAATGATATATGAAACTGTCAAGTTTGCAGTAAGTGGACAAAATTAGAAAAAATATAGTGAGTCAAATAACCCAGACTCCAAAAGACAACTGCCACATATTCACATTTTTTGTGTGTGTGTGTGTTATTTTTTTATTTTATCCACTTATCCAGAGGGCCTGATCCACATATTCACATTTTGTGGATCCTAGCATTGATTCATAACATTTGTTTGGGATGAGGGGTAAAGAATTAAGAGATGAGTAATCAAATGCAGGTGATATGAAGGGAAAATGAGTTGGTAGATTAAGTGGGGAGCACATACACAGGCTGGAAAGAGGAATACTACCAAGAATGGTTGAGGAAGCTGTATGACAACCTACAATTTTATAATCCATATATATATATATATATATATATATATATATATATATATATATATATATATGATGTAGTCCCATCTTATAATGTGTTGGAGTGACCTTCAGCATTGAATGAATAGAATTAAAAGTTTCTTGAAATTTTAGGTGAGGCTTATTTTTATAGCAAGCAGTTAAATTTATGTACAAATATTTAAAAGTCTTTTAGGAGTAGTGATAGTTGGAAACATATATATGGCTTATAAAATTTTGTGTTTGAAAATGCTGTGTGTGTGCATATGTGTACATTTATGTGTGTTTGTGTGTAGTTACTTGGTGTGGGAAACAGTTGCCTCCAAGAGTGGATAAAGAAATCATGAGCTCCAGTGTCTGCCTTATTGGACATATGGATGGCTTCTGAGAGACGAGTCAGTTTTCTTCAAGGTTGTTGTCATTCATAGATTGAGCAACCTCCATTGGATGGTCCCATACCCAGGAGCATACAGACAGCACAAATTGGTCTTTATTTATTTATTTATACAAATACATGACGTTGCTGGAGGCAAATGGTGAGTGTAATTCTAGGAAGAGTTAGGGTTAGTAGAGAGGAAAGGCCAACAAAATGCATTGTCTGTATTTTTTAATGAATTAATACAAATTCTTCAGATCAGATGCATTATGTCAGATTTTTCTCTTAGTGGCAGAAATTTACACATATAATGAAATATTTTAGTTATGGGACACAAAATATATTTTTATTTCATACAAACTTTATTGTTAGCAGGGTCTAAAAGTAACTACATTCAGTAGTTTGTATTTGATTTGAATGCCAATACTGGTCAAGTGTGAAATTTTCCATCTGTGATATCATTCTGACTCTAATATTTTAAATTTTGTAATATTCAGGCTTTGACCTTTCAAGTTAAGGATGCTCAAACTCTATAGCATGAATGTCTTAAAATACTTATTAGGTGTTCACTTAGTCAACCAGTCCATGAAAACTTATTGAAAAGCCTAGCTAACAGGTACATCCTATGAGATAACAATGATGGCCAAGACACAACATAAGCAAAATCACCCATAGAGTCCAAGTTGATTTGAGGGGGCTGAATACATACACACAAAAAATAACAACAAAAAACTGCAGAGAAATGTAGAGTAATTAGGAGATAGCTGGCCTTTGTAAATTCAGATAACATCTGGTAAAAAAAAAAATAAAACGTAGCACATTATAGCTGGGAGAAGAGGGCCTTGAAAGTTCTAGTATGAGAAAAGGCAGGGGCAGGACACCTTCCAGCAGACTGATGCTGCCCCATCTTGTAATGTGTTGGAGTGGCCTTCAGCACTGAGAGAATCAAGTTAAAAGTTCCTTAAACTTTTAGGTGGCACCTATTTTTATAGCAAGCAGCTAAATTTATGTACAAATGTTTAAAAGCCTTTTAGAAGTGGTGGTAGATGGAAATGGGCTCTGGGGGCATGAAGTAATAGCACTTCAGGTGGATTCCAGTGTGAAAGGCACTTAGAAAGCTGCTTCTAAGTTACTCAGTGCCCAGATGAAGAACGAAGACAACAGAGTGTGTATCTCATGGCCACTTAAAAGTCTCATTATGTGACTCAAGGGTCAAACTTTACCAGTGGATGCTGAAAATCTGTCCCCAGATATCCACCTTCACATTCAAATCAGGTGCTTATCTTTGCCTTCTGAGATGCTATTTCTGATCTATTAAATCTTTGTTTATTCCACAGAACAACAAGAAAAACTAGCCTCTTAAGCATCCTAAATGATGTACAGGAATCTTCAATACATGGGTAGCAGATTTATAAGACATATCAGGGTTTCTATGAGGTAATGATGGTTATTAGGAATTCTACATCATGAAACATTTCCTTGGGACATATTAAGGAATGTGTGATGGCTGAAATTAATTAGGTGGCTCCTAATCAACCAGATGGAAATTAAGATGCATGGAAGATGAAGCCCCATGCTCTGTGGGGGCCATTACTCCCTGTCATGTGTCCGGTACATTGCCGATGCAGAGCTGCTGAGGTGAGACTTTCTTAAAGACTCTCACTGTAAAGTTCCAGTGCAGCAATTCATCTAGAGCATATTAAGAACTGCTCTTGCCACATTCATTCCAAAGGGCCCTCCTGTCTCACGTCTCTTCTAATGAAGGCATCTCCACATTAGAAATCACAAGCTGTAAAACAATGTTTGATGTCATGTTTGTTGTACTTTAAAACCCTCTGTGCACTTAGGAGTACCCAGATTCACAAATCTTAACTTCCAACTTCACCCAACTTGGCAGGAATATGTGTAGCAAGAATCTTAAATGGTCTTACTAATAAAATCAAACCCAGAGGCAGGTATTGGGGTGAATGCTGGAAAATCAGAGAAGCAGAACATGCCACAGCTACCTTATCTCGACAATTCCTCAGTTGATCCTGTTTCTTCAGACTGGAAGCTTCTGTGTCCTCATCCAAATGGATCTCAGCTGAACTGCTGTTAGAAGCCTGAAAGCTTAACCAGCCAAAAGCTTCTAGTTTCTGGTCTTCATGCCTTATATATCTTTCTGCCTTCCACCATCACTCCCTGGGATTAAAGGCTCACTTCTGGGGATTAAAGGCGTGAGTCACCATGCCTGGCTGTTTCCAATGTGTCCTTGAACTCACAGAGATCCATGCCTCTAGAAGGCTAGGATTAAAGGTGTGAGTGCCACCATTTTCTAGCCTCTGTATCTAGTGGCTGTTCTGTTCTTTGACCCCAGATAAGTTTATTAGGGTACACAATATTTTGGGGAACACAATACCACCACAAGTATGTATAGCTAAAAGAGAGCAAATCAAACATACTACATATAATGAAATATAATTAAAATTACCAGATAACAATTGCTGTCATTGAAGTATTTTCTGAAGATTATTCTCAGAGTTTTAAGTTTCATAAATTTGATACTTGCAAATCTCCAATGAAGGAAGTAAATTCTAAGAGCAAGAAATACTTTCTGACTACAGTTAAAGATTATAGTTAACTATGCCATTCTGACTTACTTTGATTAAGTTTTAAATCTGAGGAGTAATGCCTTCTTTGTCTAGATTTAGTTAATAATGTATTTATTATTTCCACTTCCATCATTCCTCAAACAGAATGATTAGGTACACACTGCATCCCCGGTATTTAGCTGCCATCCTTCTTGCGATGTTTTTCTTACATCCACAGGCACAATCTGCCAGACATAACTGTTGAGTGGAGAGGCACTGAGGACTCGGATGTGCAGAAGGTCAGAGTTGGCCTGTAAATATCTCAAGAGCAGTGGGAAAGACAAAACTACCCAGGTAGGACAATATAGCCAGTTTCACAAAAGGAAGGCCAGGCTGAGAGGCAGTGAGGAACAAGAGGGACCAGTGGCCCTGGAGGAGGAGGGTAGAGCTGAGCCTGCTCACAGCTGTGCACCTAATCAGCACTCCTTTCAAAGGATCCAGAGCTATTGCTGGGAAGAAGCCTGTGTAAGGAGAGGAAGCCATTCTGTGGCTTTAAAAAAAAAAAAGAATCCCACAAATACAGCTGGGATGACAAATAACATTCTGTGAATGGTTGTTTTGATTTCTTTATGGAGAGCCAAGAAGGGGGGTGGAGGGGATATCTTCACAGATTCTCAAAGACCTTGAAATTCTAAGTCTTGACTCTGATAACTTTGCCTCAGAATTAGTCTTTTTTTTAAACTAATGTTTCCTTCTTTCCATATTATCCTTGCTCGTGCTCACATGTCATACCCATTATTAACAGGCACCATTTCCCATAGTGGAGTCATATCAGCTAGAGGTCACTATTAAGAGAACAGCAAAAAGATGTGTTATCCTGTGGGGGAGGGGCATAGATGCACCTGTGTGTGTGTGTGTGTGTGTGTGTGTGTGTGTGTGTGTGTGTGTGTGTGCTTTATATCCATTGATTATCCGCTGTGGAATTGAAAATTGGCAGATAAAAAATACTCAGAACAAAAATGTATACAGTTTTTTCTTGCCTTCCAACAACCAATACAGTAAATATCTTCCAAGCACTTGCATTGTAGCAGATATTAAAGCATCTCCATAGGCTAGGTGCAAATACCATGCCATTTTTACACAGGGAGTTAACATGTGCAGATTGTGGCACCCACAAATTTTCTATGATCCCCTAAGAATAGAATACTCATGTCATCATATCATGTGTATGGAAAGAGAGAAGGAAAGAGACAGAGACACAGAGGGGGGTGGTTTTGGCTTAATGATTTTGAGGCTGTGCGAATCCTGGGACTGAAAAAGAGGTGGCAGGAGTCTAGGGAGTCGAGGGGAGCTGACAGGGTGACCCCCAGTCTCACTGCTGCCTGACTTGACAGCCAGAAAGGGCTGATGCTGCAGTCTGACAGCCAAAGCGAATAATAGCCCATGACTCAGCTTGAAGGCAGTGAGGCGAACGAAATTCTTTTTCAGTCAGAGGTTCAGGTTTTGGTTTAAGTTTTTCCATTTAGATTCTAACCTTCATGGAGGAGACCCACTCACATCAGAGAGAGGATGTTTTATCAGTTATCCAATGAAGATTAATCTTACTTGTAAATGCTCTCATGGAAACACCCAGGGTCTGATGCTAGATCATCTCTGGGAATTGCTTGTGTTCACACATCAAAGCTCCACTTTAGATGTAGCTACTCAGAACTTGGGGTTGCAGCACTGCATTCAGGGTTTCAGAAGCATTTGAGGTCACACTGTGACTCAGTCTCATGATCTGATGTGGTTCATTCTCTTGAAACTCAAAGTCAGGCCTATTGTTCAGGATGACTAAAATAGACCAACTTTCAAATATTGGCATGTATCCTGGGCAACTATATCTCTCGAATATTGTTGATAAAATAGAAAGTGGCACGCCATTTAAAAAACTTTGGTAGTCTATTAAATACTAAAACAGAACAACAGTAGCTAGCATGAGTGCAAAGTCCTTGGTGCACAGGAAGAAGAACTTGAATTCAATCCCTAGTACCCATGTGACAAAGCCAGGCACGGTGATCCACACTTAGGAGTCTATTTCTGGGGAGCAAAGAGAACTTGATCAATGTCACCTAGCTAAACTAATCAGTGAGCTCCATGTCCCCTCCAAAGAAAAGAAACCTGTGTCTGATTAACAAACTAAGGTGGTCTTCTGTTCTCCACATGCACTTACCACACACACACCACCACCACCACCACCACCACCACCACCACCACCACCACCACCACCACCACCACCACCAGCAGCACCTCTGAACTCAACTGGTAAGAAGAATGAAAGAAAATATACAGAAAGAATTCTTGTAGGACAGTGGTTGCCTCTTATTCACTTGAGCCTAAACTTGATGACAGCTGGAAAAATGATTGAACATTCTGGAATATAGTCAAACTCTAATTTCCCTGTAACATGTGCCATACCAGGTGGAACTGTCTGCAATTTATAATATAATATGATGACCCAGTTGGGATTCTAAAGAAGTTTGCTTCTTTTGGACCAAAAAAAAATGTTCATGGTTCAAACCCCCAGTGTTTCAACTACCAACATGGTTCCTTCCTTCTTACTATCAGTCTGCTAAGCAACATGCTTCATTGCTCTACCTTCCTGGGAGAAGAGCAAAAGTTTCTTTGTTCTTCCCCTGTACTCCGTCTTCCTTGGGGTGTATGAACTCACTTGCCTTTCTTTCTTGGGTTGTTTTTCCATATGTCTCTGGCTGGCAGATGACTACACAGTGGGAGGTAAGTAGACGGTGCCCACTTTAAGTCTCTGTCTTCTCTCCCTTGGCAAAAGATTCTCTCATCTCCCCCTTACTGCTGCAGCTCCCTTTGGAGCAGAGGAGACAGGAGATCAGATTTGGGGGAGGAGAGGAGAGCAGACAGAATGAGTTAGAACGGGAAGGACCTGTGCTGCCCTTTCTCCTGTCCTCTTGTGCTACCTTCTACCATCTACAGGCTAACCTAACTAACATGCAAACCAGACAGGCAGCAGACACAAAGAAACATGTGCAGTTGATATTTTATAATGTGTTCTAAGTGTCTCCATGTGACAAGACCAATGTATTTCCTTTATGAGATGAAGGAAGTAATACCAGACCTCCACAATGGGTTCTTTTGATTTTAAGAATGATTTTACTTTACGTTTCTATTGAATTTTAAAGAGGACTTAGAGTTTCTCCATTCTGCCAGCTGAGAAAGGGAGCTAGCGCTTTGACATAGCTGGATCTGGGAGGCTGACATGAAATAGTTGAAGCAGCCAACAGTCAGCTCTAGAGGAAGCACTTATCCCACTCAGGAATTCAGTGAGGGACTATAAGATGTGTTGTCCAGTCTGCTGCTCTGATAGTAAGGCATCTCCAATAGTCATTAATAATATCAACACACTTGGGCAAGAGGCTAGGGACACTGGTCTACTGGGGATTAATGCCTACTCTTTAAGCCTGGTGTCTTTTGACCTACTCTGTTCCACACTTATTGTATAATTTTGTGATGTTGTTGCTTTTTGTGATTGGTATTTTCCATATAATGGAGACAATATAAGTTGCATGTAGTAAATTACACTGTGGCTTTCCTAATCCACAGATTCTGATTGATAGCCTTTTTTAAAAAATGGAACTTCAGGCCGGGCGGTGGTGGCGCACGCCTTTAATCCCAGCACTCGGGAGGCAGAGCCAGGCGGATCTCTGTGAGTTCGAGGCCAGCCTGGGCTACCAAGTGAGCTCCAGGAAAGGCGCAAAGCTACGCAGAGAAACCCTGTCTCGAAAAACCAAAAAAAAAAAAAAAAAAAAAAAAAATGGAACTTCATTCTGGCACTTACTATATTTGCTTCATATCTACACTGTAGAGTCTACTGCATCCTGTCAGATTATGAACTCAAGGAAATGGTTTGTAGGGAACATTTAAGGAGAATGTTGGTCCACATGGGAGTTGAGACATTTTTTGATTTATACAATCATTAAAAATTGGTTAATTCCTGATATGTCAGGCTCAATATTTACTTTAGAGTTTTAATAATAGTGGGTTTGCCACAGTCAGGTTAAGATTAACAAGATACACTTACCTTTCTTTCTTGGGTTTGTTTTCCACTCAACCAAGAAGAATTCATCAAGTTGGTGGCAAAGTGGAATCAGTAAAACTGTTAGCCCAATGGTCCTCTTTTTCTACTGTGGTCACAATGAGGGTTTTAAAGACTCCTGCTATCCTTGTGGTTGTTAATACTGGAGGAAAATGATGAGGATTGCTTAGGATTGTCCTGATGGGGAAGTATAAGAGTAACAACCTAACATTTATTTTTGTTTTGATCCTATAAATGAATATCAGTTCCTCATCCATATTACTCACAGAGCTTGAAATATCTGCTATTTTTCTGTGTTTCAGATTAAACCTCAGCTCGAATATGGAAAACACATTCTCTAATATGAAATAGCAGTCATGACATTATCTTTATGTAGAAGAGAGAGCACTTACTCCTTAAAATTTCAGATTGTCTCTCTGCATTTGCAGATACAGACTAGCTGATTGTGGGTACAAGATTTCAAGAAATGAGTCATCCTCAAATCTATACAGGGATTATTCAAAGGTAGACCTTGGTAAAAGCAGATAATTTGGTCATATTGTTCCTTGTTGGTCATGTGTTCTGGCTGTCATGCTCCCATGACATTATAAAGTTTAGATATTTCAGAGCATGACATTTCAAATACCCCTTCTTGGATATCATGCTACAGTGAAAAAAAAAATGATGTCTGTCTCTTGTCGATCCTTGTCCCCTATGCATGATCCAAGAGAAAATACATGGCATCTAGACAGATTTTCCTAGTTTATAAAGAGGACAGGTGATAGCAGTCCAGACTGTTTCCATTAGACTGAAAAGCATGTTTCCTGTCCAGTATGTGCCATGACACTGAATTCTTTCTTGGTAACTCCTCTGATCCTTTAGAAAAAGCTGCCATTTAATAACATCAATTTTACAGAGGAAAAAGTGTGTTTGTGTATCTTTTATATTGATACACTGTAAGATGATGCTTAAGGTCACCGAGCCACTGGCTTTGAAGAGGAGTTGCCCCTCCCTCCCAGTTCACACCCAGATGTGTTTGTCTCAAGGTAGGCTCAAAACTTTCTGTCATCGGTCAGGGCCTGCTCTAACTATGGGACAGATAGAAAGAAAAACAACAAAAACCCTCAAGAATAAAGACTTTAAGCCCTTAAGAACAGCAAGGAGCAAACTATTTACAACAGGGGTTATTATTATTTATCCTGATATAAATATATCTCTTATAAAAATGTGCAATGGGAAGCTCATGCATAGAGAGGACAGAGAAGCATGTGTAAAAGTTTGTAAATTAATAGCTGCATGATGGCAGACTTTAACAGATTCCTCAATCTCTCTTGGATAAACATCAATTAGGTGAAGTTTTGTATTTATATGTTGGCTGTGTCTCTTACTTGAACTTAATAAAAACATAAGTACAGCTGTGCTAGGTCATTCTCTAAAATAGGCAGATCAACAAAATTTGTTGCTGTTTTCTATTTTGGTTTGCTTTGGAACTTCGTAGTTTAACAATATATATGCAGGTAATCAAAGTTGTGCATCATGCTACATAATTCTTATTAAGTTCTCTTTTAATAAGATGGTAAAATAATTTGTTAATATTACCATGTCTTTTTGTATTGAGAAAGAAAATAATTAATGGATATTTAGGTTGCCTTTATTTCCTGGCATGAACATGTATGTGAAACCCTCTTCACAGAATCCAGAAAATGAAAATATTTTATGTCCACCTGATGAATGGCTAATAAAATATATTATATATAACCATTGGAATATTATTTATATGCAAAGAAATATTAAATTCACAGATAAATGGATGGTGCTTGAACTAATCATTATGAATAAACTACCCTAGATTTAGCAATACAAACACTACATATTTGTAGTTGAAGTTTACCAGAGAGTCGTGCCCTGGCCTTGGTCCCACAGCCGCTTACAAAATAATCATTCAGAAGCTTGTATTAATTAAAACTGTTCGGCTATTAGCTCAGGCCTACTACTGAATAGCTCTTACATTTAAACTCAGCCCATTTCTGTTAATCTATATGTTGCCACATGTTCTGTGGTTTTACCTGTGTGCCATTACATGTTGTGTCCTTCTTGTTCAGCAGTTGAGGCAAGGGCAGTTTCTTTCCCAATGACTAGTTTTGCCACATTAAAGCAAACTCCATATGGAGGTTTTTCTATGCCCATCATCTTCTCTGATGTAAATTGGTGCTGTCAGGAGCAGATGTATCTCACTGTTATGAAAAGTCTTATATTATTAAAACATCTTAAATGCCATATTCTATAGATCTCTGAAGTGCTTGAAGACTACCTATTTATCTAAATTGTATCTGTTTAACCTTTAAAAATATACCTAACATGACTATAAGTTTGATTGTTGTAGATAACTGAATACTAACCTGCATTTCTTAGTTTTCCTAAGCAGTTTGTAATAATAGCTTTCAAGGACTAGAAATTTACATTACATTTTTAAATGAGCTGCATAGGTACAACACCTTAAACAAGAGTAGAAACTTCTATACAGTATGTTATAATAAAAGTAACCTCAAATTTGTATCAATATACAAAAATCCATACCAATGAAGAATATTTGAGACTAGTAGATGGTTTTTAGTAGATTCAATAATCTACCCTTTTATCCTATCATTCCTATATGTCCCCTTTTCTTTCTTTTCATCCATATCCATATTTTTTCAGCACTAGATAGAATAGAAGACAAACAAGGGTAAAAGAAAGAGAAAAAAGAAAGAGAAAAGAAGGAAATCTATTAATCTAACCTCTTTTGTTTAGCTTCCTCCTTGACCATGACCAATAACAACTTGTAATTAACCCCTCTAAATTAAGAGAAACATCAATAAACCACCCAATGGCTGAAAACCCACTCACCATCTTATTGGGAATGTGGGGGTTGTATTTTTAAAATTCCTTCCTGTTGTCTGGGGACAACGGCACCTTTAGGGGACCCTGAGAAAATTGAAATGATGGTCAAGTCCTGGGAGAGCTATCTGTATCATTTATTGTCTAATATCTGTAGGATGGGAGAGTGCAGGGCTTAACTCAAGCCCTGGCTGAAGTCTATGAGACTGAACCATCTCAGCTGGCTGCTTTGAAGCCATCCTGAGAAATCTGTAGTCCAATACTAATCTTCCAGTAGTGTTTGCCAGCTTAATATTGTTACCATAGTCCAGGTGTGGTTGTTGTTGCAAGGTCCCATCTTCTATTTGGAAACCTCAAAGGTTGCTGTTGGGAATGGCCATGGTTCACTGTAGCAAACTAAAACATTTGAAATGTCATATACAGCAGATCTCCAAAAGGTTAGAGGACCACCATCTCTTGAGTACATTTGAGGTACACAAGCTTAGTTTCTAATTACCTGATTCAGACTCAAACCCCAAAGCACATGTAGGAAGTTAGGTGAAGTTTATTTCTAAAGTTAGTTTGTATTTGTATGACTACTAATATCCTGACAGAAAGTCTATATATAATTTTTATAGACTTTTGAGATATTTATATCTAAGAAAAGTTTTAAGGAGTCAAAATTAAACCAAAGGATTATGAGATTACAGGCAATAGAACAGCCCTTAATTTTGGTTTCTTGTCCCATACCAGGTGACTCCTCTGACATAGGACAGAACTTTGGATTTTTTTCTTTAACAAGTATTTTGGGGTTTAAAAAAGAAGAGATCCACACCTCAACTCCAAAGCCAGCTTTGAATTTTAGTTGAATTAAGACCACAAAAAGACTATTTGCCTCTTATGTTTGCAGAGAACAGCAAAAACAAACCTTTGGTGAGATAAATGAAATTCTAGCCTGTTGGAGGTGGGCTAAACTATTAGGGCAATTTATTCTTTTTCTTGGGACATTTTCTTTTGATTATTAGTCATTCTTCTTCAGGTGTTTCATTTGTCCAGCAGTTTCTGGATTTCTTTATTTGGAGGATTTAGTTTCCTGAATAGACAATAATAAACCTTGTCTCAAGTCTAACTCTGGGGGCTTCCATTTTTTCATACCTGATCAAATGAAAGACATTTGTTAGTCATAAATTAGTTTGGATTGACTGACCAAACTGTTTGATGAACTGGTGCCTCTCCTTAATCAGGAAGTCTCTCTCTTTTTCAAATTTAGTCTTTATCAATTTTGATGGTGTCCATAGCTTTTCTTCTGTGGAAACAAAAGCAAAACCTCTTCCCATGTATAGCCCATATCCTGGTTTCTATTTTGAGGTCAACATGTCTTTAAAACATACATGTTGCATTAATTAAGCAGTTTTTTTCTATTATCCTGTGTTTCTCTATAGCCTTTGTTCATTTTTCATTAGCATTTAAATTTTTTTAATTTAATAAAGGACCTTATTATAATTTATCTCTGGGGTCTTTATTATCACTTTCTGTTTATTAAGTATATCTTTTAAAGTGCAATCAGATCTCTCTATTAACTGCTTGTCCTGGGATTGTGTAGTATATCTATAATATGCTTTATGTTGTAATATGCAAAAAGCTGTTTACATTTTACTAGAGATATGCTGGAGCATTGTCAGTCTGGATTTGTACTGGTATCCCCATAACGACCATAACTTCTAACAGATGTGTGATTACAGAATCAATCTTTTCAGAACTTAAAGCAGTTCCCCATTGCAATCCTGAATACATATCTCTGGTATGGTGTGCATACTTTAATTTCCCAAACTATGCAAAATGAAACATATCCATTTGCCAAATTTCATTTATTTGAATACCTTTTGGGTTACACTGTCTTTTCAATTCAGCATATCGGCTTTCACCTAGAAACTGGCCTTGGGAAATATCAATACCTCTAGCCCCATTTCATTGTTCTATGACTTTAGCTTCCTATCTCCTTCATGTTTGCCATTGCAACTGAGGACCAGCAGAAGCTGCCACAATGGCTGGCATGATATTGTGCCATACATTAGACACCAAATGTTGTTTCTAACTAAGTCTCTATAGTTTTTTTTTTTTTACCAATAAAGACTTGGGAGTCAGATGTTGGTGGTATTACCTGTTAACTTACAGAGGTCAAGAGGCTGCCAGCTGACCATTCTTTTTGGCCAGAGATACAGCAAGAGAACATCTATCCAGCTGTCCTAAATCAAAACAGACCATGAAAATCCAAGCCTCTCCCAACTCTTTTCTGTGTATTTTTCTATCCATATTTCTGGCTCCTTCATACTCTCTATGGTTAATTCCTACTAGCTAGTTGCTGGCTCTGCCCCGATCCAAGGTTGAATTTATTAACACAGTCTCTGTTTTTTCACAGTGCAATCAAATATGCAACAACATAGGACTGTTGCATTCATGAAGTTAAATTGACCTTGAATGCTTGCACAAGACTTGCACAAGATCAAGTCAGCCAAAATTTCAATATTGGCAGAGTAAGGTCCTCATTAAGTCAAACACCTAGCTGAGGTGTTATTGGTTATTGCTAGTTTCCAGGGGAAGAGAAGTTAGTTTTCTTCACGAATGTGGTTCTTGAAAGGCTACCCAGGCTCCAGGAGCTGATCCTATACCCATGTACATACTGGGTTTTAAAAGTACATGTGTGTTTATAAGAGGAAAGTGGCAGTACAGACACATGGATGGACTACAGGGAAAAGAAGAGGGACTGATTTGATAAAAAAAATATTATGTTCATTCATGAAATCTCATACAATAAAAAATTACAAAGGAAGAAAATAAAATTAACATAAGCCAGCAAGCAGTGTAAAGAATCTTAAAAGTATGTATGAATGAAAAGAAAATTCATATGGTAGAATCTCTTTATGACAAGACTATCCTTAAGATTAAGACAGATTTTTTTCAAAGTTGCAAAGACAAAGACAAAACTAAAATGCCTGGATAAGCCACAAGAGTCTGAATAAGTCACCCAAGGCATGCAAAAGGTTTAGACATTAATATTATAAATGAATAAATAAGATGTCAAATTGTCCAAAGTCAAAGTTTAAATCAATGACAGTCTCAAGTTAGTGATCTGCTTTGACTGCACAAGTTCTAGAATAAAAGAACAAAAACATATGCATGATCAAGACTTATTCAGAAGTTCTTAGTTTTTGTCCAAGCTTTATTTAAATATTATACAAATGTGAGAAGCATCAAACTGGTGTAACTGATCTTCTGGGTGTTCAACCAACCATATTGAAGAATAATATGAATGTTGTAAAGGGGATTAAGAAGGACAAATTTTGACCCTGTTCCTTCAAGGTGCTCCAGGAGAACTATGGAATCATTCTCACAAGATTGTCCAGCTCTGGTGAGTCACCTCTTCTCTTAATTAAGGAGGCTATGGAGATCATACCTGGTGAACTCTAACCTGTGTACATTCTGCAAAGAGTAGCGTCAACACAGAAGACAAAAAGCTCCCAGTGCTTCCAAGAGAAGTCATGGTCAATGGGGCCATCTCTTATTCAAAACAGATAGAATAATTAGTAAAAAAAAAATGTTGAAAGGAGCCAGGGTATCCTTTGAAACAACCCCGAAGACCATTTCCTCATCTGGCCCTGACATGCAAAAAATTTAATTTTGGCTACCTGTATGGCCTTAAACGTCCAAAAGGAAAGTGTGACAAATGATAATTGGCATTTTTTAACAGTCCAAGAAATCACACTACACAGACATTAGATATACACCCATATGAAATGCTATTTTAACAACCATATCTCATTAATAGCCGTTTTCTTGATAATACAAGTGTTTCCCAGATATAGGTATCATGAATCTGTCTCAGTTTTAACATGGCAGCATCTATAGGGGACCCATAACAGAAAGAGAAGGGCCCACTCTTGTTTTAACCTAGAAATCAAATGATGGTTAAATATTTTCTCTCCCTTACTAGAAGACACTTACAAGGGTCCTCACACTGTGATTATTGCCATTCCAAAAGCTATCAGAGTACTTTAAAACAAATCCTATTTCATCACCTTGAACAAAGTCCTGCAGACGAGGGAGAGAGAGAGAGAGAGAGAGAGAGAGAGAGAGAGAGAGAGAGAGAGAGAGAGAGAGAGAGAGAGAGGAGCCTAATGGACAGATACACTTGTGAGAGTGTTGAGGGACTTCAGATGACTTTGACTCCCAACATTTTCAACTGCCTTTTATTATAGTTACCTCATTCTCTCTCTAGGGATTATTTTCTTGTTAACTTTAATAGTCAACTTGACATAGCCTACAATTCCCTGAGAAGGGATTCCTGATTGAGAGTTTGATAGATCAGGCTGGCACGGGAGCATGTCTGTGAGGATTGCCTTGTTATCAGATGGAGAATGACCCATTCCATTGTAGGCAGCATAGTTGTCTGGTCAGGTTTTCCTGGGATGTATAAGAAAGCTAGTTAGTCATGGGTCTGCAAGTGAACCAGCATTGTAGCCTTGTTCTATAGTTTCTGTTTCTAGTTCCTCCTTGAATTTCTGATTTGATTTCCCATATTGGTGGACTGTGACCTTCAAGTGTAATCCCAATAAATCTTTTCCTTCCTTCCCTAACTGTTTTGTTTCTAATGTTTGTCCTGGCAACAAAAAAAGAAGCTAGAACAAACTGCAATGATAAGCTTTTGTATTACCCTGCCCCCTGCCCTGCTCCTGGTGGAATGGACTCACTTACTCTGTTCAAAGGGCTCCAATTCCTCTTCTCCCTGACTCCTCTCTCAGTTTATCAATGTATCCAGGCACTAGCCACAGACTTCTTCTCCTCTGTATATTTGTTGTTATACAAATGGAATTACTGATGCATTTTCAGGGTCTCCTATCTAGGTTTTGGAGAAATATCTCAACTGCCACACATGACAGATCCACACAGCTCTAAGATGTCAGAGTGATCATCCTCTCAACTCCCCAAATGATACTTAGTGTTGTCTCTTGAGACAGTGTCATAATGAGAACTGAAGATAGAAACTGCTTAGGCAGACTTAAGGAAGGGACACATTAAAGCTGCACTTCCAGGAATGTTCTTAGATTTCCATCTGGGAATTCCAGAAGGAACTCTGGTTTCTTTTCTCCTCCTCAATGAGAATCCTTTAGTCCAGACACTCAACCCTTGTGGGAAGCGCTTTAAATTGGATCTCTAGATTTTCATGGTAAAATGGATTATATTCAGTCTCCAAATTCAGCTCATTTCTGAAATGAGTGTAAGTTTATCTCTTCAGAGAGGATGTTTTCCAATAGCACTAAAGGTCAGTATTCTCTCAAGACTCTTTAAGAAAAGCTATTACCTCTGTGCTTATAAGTTTTAGTCAGTTTGATACAAACCAAAAATCAGCTGGGAAGAGGGAACCTCAATTGAGGAACTGCTTCAATAAACACAATTGGTAGGCAAATTTGTGGGATATTTTCTTGATTAATGTTGATATAGGAGGGCCTAGAATACTGAGAACAGTGTTACGCCTGATTTGGTGGCCCTGGGTTGCTTAAAAAAGCTATATTATATGCACACCCAGTAAGCAGTATTTCTCCATGGTCTCAGTTTACATTCTCACCTCCAGATTCCTGCCTTGAGTTCCTACCTTGATTTACCTTTGTGGTAGTCTATAAGCTATAGGTAGGAATAAAAATCTTCTTCTTAAATTGCTTTAGGTCATGGCATTTAATCACAGTGATGAGGCAAAGTAGAACGACCTCCTGGCCAAAACAATGAGTAAACTGGTGTAATTTTTAAGGTATTAAAATCTAGATGGCTATAAATATTTTACACAGGGTTTTCATTTTTTAAATATAATGTAATTGGAGTTTTCTTACTAAGTTTAAAATTTTTATTATTCCCTTAATTATGTATTTTCTGTATTTCTTCTTTTGTTTCTCTGATAAAATGTTAGAGCTTTTTAATTCTATTTTTATATTTTAATTTAAAATTTTATTTATATTCATGTTTTAAAATTGGATTCGTCAAATACCCCTTTGACTTTATTTTTTGCACTGCAGGTTTGCATTTACTTTGATAATTTATGCCAGTATTTTATTTACATCGTTCCTACTATTCTGTCACACAATTTCAAAGAGGCCTTATGAGTTGCTGAGTTCCTACATGTCTAGATAGCATGTTATTCCAGTCAAATACTCACAAACTGTACATTTTTTTATAATATTTATTTAAATATATCGCGGTAGAGTTTCTAGCTAGTATTTTGATTGTATATGGAAATGCTGGACATAAGCAATAATAAGTGCCTGACGGCCAGGCATTGTAGCACGTACCTATGATCTCGGCACTGAGGAAGTTGGTGTAGGAGGACTGTTACAAGTTTGAGGCCAGCCTGGTATGGTGCTGTCAATGAGAAATGTTCTCCTAAGACTCGGGTATGAACAATCAATCTCTTGTTGATGGCACTGTTCAGGGAGGTTATCAAATTTTCAAATACGAAGAGTTGCTAGAGAAAATGCAACATTGAAACTGGGTTTTGAGGGTTTATAGCTGTGGCCCACTACTAGTCCACTCTCTGCTTCCTAGTTTCAGTTAAGCTGTAATGTCTCCATTTCCTGATCATTGCCTCCCCTGGCATTATGTACTTTTCCTCTGAGCCAAATAAACTTTCCTCCATGGCTCCTGGCCTTGGTATTTTATCACAGCAAGGGGAGAGTAACTAATAGATCAGACCTATCAGAGCTTCCACCTCTTCTTGCTGTGTGCTTGGATTAAAGGTATATATTCCTTGTTTCTAGTTATTTACTATCTTCAATTAAAATGCTTGTAGTTAGGTCCCAGTGCCTCAATATTGAGGTTACTTCCAATTCCACAAAATCCTTACTATGAACCTATGGATTATTTGGCCTTAGATAACTTTTAGAACACTGTTCTCATCTCATGTTATAAACCAAGTAACATCTGGCATTGATTTGTACCTCTTTGGTGCCCTTTTAGATATGTTTCTAAGTAAACTCAGTTCTAAGTAAGGCACACTAAATTAACTTTCCAGATGAAATTATTTAGTGGACCATATGTTAATGCATCCTTCAACCAAACAGTAATTTTTATTTAAGTAGAGTGAAATCTGGTCATTTCCCCTCTATTTATAATGTAATAACAGATTCAATTTCTTTTCTAAGGTATTTTTAGTTCTTCTATTAAAATAAGTCAGGCACATTGGACACCATTCCCTGTTGGCATTACAGGAGACCCCACTTGCACATATCTAATCTTCACTCGGGAAGACATGAGATTTGCTCACAGTAGTCCAAGGCACTTTAATTTTATTTTCATTATTCATGACACAGTTTTGAATTATTTCAGAAAAGCTCCTTTGATTTTTAGATGAAATTATAAACCAAATTTAAAGCTTTATTGCTGGAGATGGAGAGAATCATCATGATGAAAGTTATTACTTCATTCTCATCAGAGTATTCGATGAAATCTGAAGGTGAAGAAAGGAAAGAAAGCTGCACAGTGGTCCCACAGTTTCTGTCAGGTACCCTGTGAACTTTTCTTCTCGCTCATCTTTATTGCAACCATTATAGCTTGATAATATTAGGTTAACAAAAATCCTAAGTGCTGGAAGTGGTATTTGAATCAGGAAATGACAAGCTTCTGAGTCTATAACCTTCTAAGGCCATACAGTCCTTTCACTCAGGTATTCTCTTTATTGCTCTTAATGTATATTAAAATTAATTCTAGTACTATTCTGAGATCCTTGCCTTTCTCAGAAGATAGGCCAGAGAAGCTTAAGAGAACCAGCTGACATAAGTTATTGAATCATCTTCTTGTGTAAAATATCTTCCTTATTTCCTTTTGTAGTCTTTTATTGCATATTGACAAATTACAGCCATTTGTAGTTATGGAAGACAAGGTGGCATGATATTTAATACAATTTGGTGTCTCAATTGTGCGAACTGATGTTTCTTATTTTTGTCTCTCTTTAAGAATTTCACTGACTTCTTAGAGCCTTTAATAGATTTTAAATCACAAATTCCTTAGTTGTATGATGAATAAATCTAGTTAACTTATCAATAAAAACAAAAAGTCAGATATCTCAGTAAAAACCTGAAAGATTAGAGAAGCAGGGGAGCAGCCACAGTCGCTTCCTACCTCTCCGGTTCCTCTAACCAAAAGGGCTGAGATCTTGTCTCAGTCACACCTTACCACTTCCTGTTCCTCTCTCTACAGTCTCCAAAATTCTATGGTTAACTGGAGGCTAACTCTGCCCTCTGACGACAAGCAAGCTTTATTTGCTAGAACACAAACAAAATATCACACAATATTTTCTCCTTTTGTCTAACTAAAAAACAAAGGCTTTAACTGACAAAGTGAAAGTATATAAAATAAGCACAATAATTATATACAAGTATATAGAAACTATATACAGGCAAGAATTAAATTAACAATGTCCAGTGTATTTGCATTTGACAAATTCAGAGAAAATGCTCCCTTAGCTATCCTATCTTAGTGAGCCCAAAATGTATCTAATTCACTTTCTATCCTAACATATTACTAACTCAAAATTATCTTTTTATGTCTCTCAATCTTATACACTTTATACCTCTTTTGTGAGTTTCTTTTCTGAATTTTTTAACAAGGAAATCTAGAACTAAACCTATCTAGTCTTGAACTCCATCAGAGACCTGAGAAGGATATAATATTACCCAAGTAAGAAGGATGTACAGAGCAAACAGTTTCCAAAACTAAGAAATTACAGAAACAGCTGGATGTCTGGAGAGTCACCCAAGGTACCTCTGTAACATTGGAGCATCCATCTTCAGCCTGTAGGCCTAGAATATCTGACATGCTTTTCTGTGATGCAGGATTTTTGAAGGACTATCTCACCTTGTCTTGGCAGGTTCAGCAGTCACTTTCATGTCCTGCTTGTCAAACTGGGACAGTTGTCAGCAGTCAAGGCAAGGGCAGTTTCTTGTGCAGTGGCTAACATTTGCCACAAAGAAAGTAAACTTCATATGGAGTTTCTTCCATGTCCATCATCTTCTTTGAAGACTGGTGCTGCCAGGAGCAAACATGTCTCGTTGTCATAAAAAAGAACCTTATGTTATTAAAACAACTTAAGTGCCACATTCTGTAGGTCTCCTGAGTGTTTGCAGACTACCTGTCAATCTAAAATATATTTCTGTTTGACCTTGAGAACATACCTAGCATGACTACAAGTCTGATTGTAATAGGTGACTAAGTACTAACCTGCATTTCTTTATTATCCTAAGTAGCTTGTAAAAATAACTTTCAAGAACTAGAAATTTACATTACATTGTTAAGTGATCTGTATGTTTTTTTTAAATTAAAAGATCATTTAAGATTCAAACAATTTTCATCAACTTTTTTCTAGTTTATGTGCATTTTTTTACATGCATGCTTAACTTCTGAGAATTTTAGACTTCCCTACAGCTTCCTTGCTTCAAGTGTCTATACTTGAAATATAATCTTAGAAGTTTATTTGTATATCTTTTGCCAATTCTAGTCAGGGCAGATTAGTTAACTCCATATTTTATTTTCTCTTCTTTCTTTTTTATCTGTAGGATGACTCTATATGAGAAAAATATTAGCAAAGTACATATTTTATAGGTGTAGAAAGACAGTATGACAGTATTTGAAAAAGACCTGTCTTGGTTCAAGTCTGTGGCACTCTGCGGCATATGGACATCCCTGCTGCTATCTACAGACTCATGCTTTGTGTAACTTCTCAATGCATCCTTCATAATATGGTTTCAGAAGAACTTTCACACTATCATATGTGTAGAATCATTTTCTTTGACTCATAAAATACTACCTTACATTCACCCAAAAATTTTCCTACCAGGCAAATTACTTAAAATTATTGTATTTTTTTCTGTTGCTGTAGTGAATATCATGACCAAATGAAACTTTTTGAAAAAATGATTTATTTCAGCTTCTAGATCATGGCTATCTATCAGTGAGGGTTAACAGAGCATGATCTCAAGCAAGAACTGAAGCATAGACCATGGAAGGACCTTGGGTACCAGCTTACTACGAGGCACACAATCAGCTTTCTTTCCTACACATCCTAGGCCCACATGCCTAGTGATGATACCTCCCATATTGAGATGGGTCCTTGTATGTCAATTAACAAACAACCAAATATCTTTACAGATAATCCACGGGCCAATTTTGATGAAGGCAATTCTTCATTCTAGGTTCCATGTTCCTAGGTGTGTCACACTGACAAACAAGATTAGCAGTAGCCATGTTCATTTTATTATTTAGTTGAAAATACAAGTATTTCTTGTATTGTGATGCTATAAGAAATTGTCTTGCCGGGCGGTGGTGGCGCACGCCTTTAATCCCAGCACTCGGGAGGCAGAGCCAGGTGGATCTCTGTGAGTTCGAGGCCAGCCTGGGCTACCAAGTGAGTCCCAGGAAAGGCGCAAAGCTACACAGAGAAACCCTGTCTCGAAAAACCAAAAAAAAAAAAAAAAAAAAAAAAAAAAAAAAAAAAAAAAAAAAAAAAAAAAAAAAAAAAAGAAATTGTCTTAAAGAGAATTCATAATGAATAGAAATTGGCTGCACAGATTTTGAAACTGTGATGTCACCAATGAAGGCACCAACATTTCCCCTATCTGAGGTGGTTGTGGTTGTAAACTTCAAAAGTTGGGCTTTCATATAGCAGAGAGCAGAGTGGTATAGACTGTCAAAAAAAAAAAAAAACATTTTACCAGGTTTATCGACACTAGTCTGTTTCTCGTTTTATTGTTCAGTTAGTTAGTTATAATAGGCAAGGGCTCTACCACTTATTTACACCCTAAGTCTTAGTCTATTTAAGTTGGGTCTTCATTTATTTATTTGCTCACTTTTAAGTTGCCTGAGCTAGCTTTGAACTCATTCTGTAGACCAGTATGGACTTGAACATGAGATATCATCTTGCCTCACCTTCCACTGTAACTGTGTTTACAAGCCTGCCTCATCAAAGCTGACTCCCTGAATCTAAATGCTGTTGCATTGAAGATTAAATTTGGAGGGAAATTATTTGTTCTGCATCCTTTTCAAAGTCTTTAATTTTATGTTTGCAAAGACCTAGACTTGAGTGATTATGTGAAACATTCTTGTCCATCTTCACCCCTGTAGCCCAAGCTGTTGTTACACATGCTTAAGATTCACTCAACTTTTAGTTGCTTCAAAGACATGTTAGACGGACATATGAACAAACAACATCCACATGAAATCTTAGTGCATTCTACTGCTAACTGTGCCATTGCTGAAATACTCTCAAGGCAGCTGGATCTGCTCTCAGGCCTAGTGATCCCGTGGAACTATGGAGTTCTTAGTGTGAATTCAAGAGGTATCTCTGTATGCTCTGTAGGATGAGATTTACAAGGGTCACTCAGGAATCCCTCCCTGGAACAAGGATTTTAAAGAAGAATAGATGAGAAGTCTGTGTGGGAGTATAGAACCACTGGATACTTTTACATCTTATATTTAAATCTTAAATTTGTTTGTCATTCTTTCAAATTTTAAGAAATCTCTTGCTTCTCATCAATTGTATTCTCGGAGCTCAGCCTGGTGCCTGGCCATAGATCTCCGTATCTGCCTCCATCAGTCACTGGACAAAGGCTCTATAATGACAGCTAAATTATTTGCTAGGCTGGTCACTAGAGTAGTACTGCAGGTGAGGGATGCCGAGATCATGATGGGAGGACATGCAGAGATGACCGGCCACACTAGTGGAAGCCCATGAACAGTGGACTGGTGGCTGTGGAGCTCCTATGGGACTGGACTAGGCCCTCTGGATATGGAAGAAGGTTGTTTGGCTCGAACTGTTTGGGGGGCACCCAGGCAGGGTGATCGGGATTTGTCCCTGGTCTATGGGCAGGCTTCTGGAACCCGGTGTCTGTGGTGTGACACCTTGCACAGCCTTGATGCAGTGGGAAGGGGCTTGGACATGCCTAGGCTCAGTGTGCTGGGCTCTGCTGACTCCCCTTGGGAGACCTCAATTTGGGGGATGTGGGGATGCGGGGTGGCTTGGGAAAGAGGGCTGGGGGTGGGAGGAGGGATGAGGGGGGATCTGTGGATAGTATGTGGAGTGAGTAGAAAATTAATATTATGATTAAAAATAAAGAAAAAATCTCTTGCTTAAATCTGTGTTCCTATTTATATCTGTCTATTCTATCTTTACTTTCAAATTCACCTCTCACTTACTCTCATAGCATCAAAGGTAAGCAAGCAAGAGAGCCAAAGGGCCTTCCTAAAATCCCAAAGAGAAGACAAACAAAAGAGATCAGTAAATAGGCACAAAGGAAGTTCTTCTTCAAGCATCTTGCTTCTTGCCTCAGAGAATACCTCATTTTGAAAACCCAGCATAAATCTGTGACTATAGAGGGCATTTCCTGGGAAGGAATCTGCCTTGTGCTCTGAGGCACTCTGGCATCCGTGGGGACTGCAGAACACTAGCTCTGTCTGAAATAAGATTTCCAGGAGCATAATTTTGAACAGTGAATCTCTGCTTATTCTAGAAGTTTCATTTCAATGGCTCCTTTCAGACGTATCTTTCCTGCATTCTTCAGAATATGTAAGGAAGAAGGCTGGCCTCACTGTCTTTGCCAGAAATTGTTGGTGCAGTGCTTGCTACAAAGTGTTATTTAAAAAGCATTTGAAATTCGCCATGCCTGTTTCTCAATCCAGATTATAATCATTGAGAGAGAGAGAGAGGCCTTCATCTTTTCATGTTATTTTTTCTTACTGTAGCCAAATGTAGGATCTTTAATAACTTCAGCTTCTAAAATAAATTTGGCTGATTATACACACTGCAGAGATATTTATAAATTTTGGCGAAATTCACCTCTCCTACAGAGTACTTGGAAGTAGCATGCATCATCTCATCTCTCTTTGGAAGATGTTGCTTTCAGGTGTATGAATCACTCAGGCATTGGGAATGATGGGAACACATCTATTTATTTATTTATTTGTTTGTTTGTTTGTTTTAATGAATCCATTGTTTGTCTTGAGAGAATGTAAAACGATGGCTCCGAATGTGAATAAATGTGGGAAATCAAGATTTTCCTCAGATTTTTTTCATAGGTGTGAAGGAAAAGCATTAAATTTGATAGATAATGAAGGCAGCTGTGGAGCAGGAGGGACTACCCAGGCATTGAGAAGACTGTGTGTTGCTTGCTTGCTGTGTTCCAGAGTAAAGGTGACTCCAGCTTTCCTGAAAAAGGGCAACTGAAGTCCCCAAATAAGGGACGCCCTACACTGTGCTGAGATCCCTAAGGGAGGGAGGCTAATGTAGACTTTTTTCTCCCAGCTAGCATACAGAAACTCAAACGCTCAAATGCTTTTTTTTTTTTTTTTTTTTTTTTTTTTTTTTTTTTTTTTATACAAAGATGGGCACACATTATCGGGAAGCTAATAATGGAGGTACAAAGCTCAATAAGCACTTGGAGACAGGTATAGGGAAGGGTGCTAGAGGCTAAGGCTCTGTGAAATCCAGCCTTGCTTATAGTTCTAGGAAATTATACTGTGTATAAATCTTAACTCCTCATCTGACATAATGTGAATATCTAGGTCCTACCTGTTAAAGACATACTTTAAAATGCATCCCCTATTAGGCATGTTTGTATACATTCTGGAATCCCAGAAATTCTGAGGTTGAGTCAGAAGGATTTGGATTTTAAGGTCATCCTTAGATACATAGTGAGTTTGAAGCCTGCTTGGGCTACATCTATTCTTGAAGGGCAGGGAGACAAAATTACAAACAACTAGGAAAAGAAATGAACACTCCAGCAAAGCATTACAAAACACCCCAAATCCCTTTATAACTTTAGCAAAGTAAAAATCAAACAAATTAATCAGCAAATATTCAGGTTTTAGAAAATGTCTCTCTCTGTATTAAGATAGATTGGTGAGGTAAATCTATATACACTTCACTAGAGTTATTCTACATTATGTAAAATAGCAGTTTTCCAGGCCCGAGAGACTCCATTTTACAGGTCACTTTCAACACTATTTTGAGTTTGAATGATAAATGTGCCTATAGGTGGACCCACAAACACCACCATTTGTTGAACAGACAAATCAATGATTTATTTTGGGTAGTAGACAGGTACTGCTCTATAAATTTATTTATGTTTCTCTCCTAGAAATGTGGATACTGCTCAAGAAATCTTCCCAAAGGATACATTGTAACTGCCATGGACCCCTTGGTCCCTCACAAGGTTTACAAATATTTTAAAGTTTATTATCAGAAGAACCAGAAATCTGTTGTGAGTATCAGCTTGCACCCTGCAGTAAGTTACTTCATATTGTGTAAAATAATGGGTTTGTAAGCTGTGCCTTATCCATAAGCTATTTTACAAACTTATGACTTTCATCTTGAGTACAAATGCAGAGGAAGTATGACTCTACATCTTGTTGATCCTGTAATCACTATCTGTCCATCTTGTCCCAGAGGGCACAGACGTAGAGATCCCTCTTCCAGAAAATAAGAAGAGTGCTACCCATTTGTTTATTCAAGGGGACCAGCCCTTATGAATACATGTGCACATGAAAATCCTACCAGGAAAACCAAACCCAAGAGCTTCACAAACACATCACAGTGACTAAGGGTCCAATTCTTTTGCCTGGACCCCATAAAGAGGCCACCTAGCACAGCAACTGTGAGGAAAGCATCGAGAAAATCTGTCCTCTAATCACCTGGTATGATCATCAGGAGTGTTCCAGACAACCAACTCCCAATAGTTCCAGGGACTTCAACATGGTCTATCCAAATGACCTATTCAAATTATCATTTGTCTGCCCTCTGTTTCTCAGTGTGCATTTAACCCTGTGCTTCACCCCTGCCACCTCTCTGACCTCAACAATTCAGCACCTCACCTTGCTTATAATAGCTCAGATTAATTCATGTTTACCCAAAATGGCCCTTGCCACTTGATTCTGCAGCTGTGATACCAGCATCTCCATCAGAGTTCCTTGTCCTTGCCACATAGAGATTTTTTTCCTCAGTTGGTCTTCATTTTCCACCTCTTAGTAAGGAACCTTTGAAATTCCTTGACCTTTGCTGGGACCTCTTTCATCTTTGGTAGCCATTCTGTAGCCCACACTTATACATACATATATGTACATACTGTATGACTCATAAGGTGTGACCTGAGAATTAACCAAGTAAATAACATTGGAATAAAAGATCCTGTTTTTGCCTCAGCCAACCATCAACATAAGTGGGACAAACGGCCACCAACAAAGCCGACATACCTTTAAATTTACTGCTATTCAATAAATGCTGATATTGTGGGAAAATACAAATGTGTTCATCTATGGTTCTGAAATGGTCTCTTCTCAGTGACTGGCAGAGTCCATCAGAAGTCTCATGAATAAACAACTAGAGGCTGTGAGATAAGAAAGAGGAGTCCTGCCCATTAGTATTCTCTTTTGACTAAAACCATGAAGACCTTCCTTCCAGAACCTGATAGAATAGATAGAAGTGGCAGTGTAAAGACCATTGCATTTTTAATGCTAGATACTTTTAGCAAAAGCTATTCGAGAAGAAAATGCCTTATTCATATATAGTTCCATTATTCTTTTGCATTTTCTGTGATTTTTAGCTAAAGATAGTTTTTTCCCCTAGATTCAAGTCTAGCTGATAGCAGTAAATTACTGCTGAAAAAAATGAATATTATTCCTACCATTCTTTTTCCCACTATTATTATTTTTTTTTTAGAGAGAAATCACTTTTGGAAAATAAATGAGCATATGATTGATAGCTACCAGGTTTTGAGATGCCAGTGGCTTCTCTCATCAATAGATACTCTCATAGAGTTCTCAAAAGAGAAACCCCTTTTGTTGCCTTTTTTCATTCTTTGAGACAGGCTTATATACATCTTTAATTCCTACCATGTGCAGATGATACTTTAAATCCCTCTAAATGGGGGAAAGTCCATTAAAACTTTATGCAAATTAATTTGTGAGTTCATTAACCTTGTGTTTTTTTTTTCATGTCTCTTCTACCCTCATTGATTGTCACCAGTACAACAAAAGATGTGTTTACAAAGGAATTGTTACGTGCCACGGTGATTCCAGGGGCTTGTGATACAAAAAGGAAATCTCTGTTCTAGATGTTATATTTTAGTAGGAGGAGATGGAGAGTAGATATAAAAAATATAAATAATATAGTATATATATTTGAAAAATATAAACTTCCCAGAAATAAAAAAAAAATACGTAAGTAGGATATAGGAGAGAAATTGATTTTAAATGAAAAATTTAGGTAGGCATTAAGATAACAGATAAATGTAAAGTTGAAGACAGTGAGGAAGCCAATCATATTAATGCCTACTAATAGACTTTCTTCTTAGACCAACTATTGTGATACCATTAAAGCAAAGTAACCCTTGAATGTGTCCTAGAGAGTAGTAAAGAACTGTGGCCAGGGACAGCTGAAGCACTTGGGAACTGAAAGAGGTGAGAAATCAGTTTGGCATGTGACTTTGTATACCAAGTTAAGCATTTTAGCATCTGCTCCATTCAAACAGCATGCTTTTGGTTATGATTTAAATATGGCAATTCATCATAAACTTTCTGTGTTGGATGCTTGTTTCTCATCTGGTGGCACTGTTGTGGGAAGTTCTGCAAACTTTAGGAAGTAGTCCTATGTAGAAAAGGTAAATCACAGCTGGGCAGTGGTGTCACATACCTTTAATCCCAGCACTTGAGAGGCAGAGTCAGGTGGATCTTTGTGAGTTTGAGGCCAGCCTGGGCTACAGAGTGAGTTCCAGGAAAGGCTCAAAGCTACACAGAGAGGCCCTGTCTTAAAAAAAAAAAAAAAGTGAATTTGGGTTTGAAATTTTAGTGTCACTAACTACTACCTCCAAACTGGGTTTTTATCTCAAACTATTTGTCTTCTATTAATTACATGCCATGTTATCAAACAGCAAAGATAAAGACTTTAATTTAAAATAAATAACGGAATTGTTTATTTTGAAGCAAATGAGAGACACTACAATCCAGAGGCAGGGTTCAGTTTGTATTTAATGACATCCCATCATAGAAGAGTTTGCCTAATTTTCTATAGCCACGGAACAAATAAAGCCGCAAAGCAATACCCAAGGCAGCCATAGCAGTGGGACATTGAATAGCTGTGCAATAGCAAAGATATTTCAATTAGGTTTCAGATGCTAACTTTGTAGCTTGAATATTTATTAACTTACCTTTTAATTTTATTCAGTTCTTGGGATTGAACCTGTTGCTTCCAAAATGCCAGGAAAATGTTATAGGTTGTCAGCAGTTCTCTTGTACCATATGTGTTTTGAGGGCTGGTGGTAGCATCATTGACACAGATGTGTTGACTTCAGAGAAATCTTATTCAACAAGATTCTAAGAGCATATAATGCAATTATTTCTTTGGAAAAGTTAATTAGAGCTGTAGTCCACTCATCTCCTACATCTGGTCAGTAGAGAAACACAAGTTATGCTGGAAGTTAGAAAATGAAAGTAAAAACAGATGCCCCCTTATAAGCTGTAATTTTTAATTTAAAATGAATTCATTCATTTTATTTATTCCTATATTCTTGAGAATTTTATATATGTACACTTTGGAATCTGACCATATCTATTCTCTCCAACTCTACCCCATCCATAAAGATGGTACCCACTCAACCTTCATCCCCATTTTATAACTCAATTCAGTCAGTGGTGCCCATTTGTACATAAGTGCAGGACCGTTCACTGTAGCATTTGAATCCCATCAGTGTTCCCTTGCTCTAAAACCTGATGTAGTAGGTACCTGTTCTACCTATGACTTTGAAGTACCAGCCCCCTGGAGAGTGGCTACCTTAAGACCTGAGAGGCAATAGGCCTCGCTCAATTCTCCCTCATGGACTTGGATGATGGGAACTTATTTAGGCAACAGAAGTGGCATGTGACAGACCATCAACTTTCCAGGACCCTACGACATAATTGCTTTATCCTGTTTGTGAGTTGTTCTCCTCAAAATAATTTTTGTAGCTAGAGTTTTCCTGCCTTGCCCACAGTCAGGACAAATTTTTGTCACCCACCAGTCCCACAGCCACTCAGACCCAACCAAGTAAACACAGAAACTTATATTGGTTACAAACTGTATGGCCATGGCAAGCTTCTTGCTAACTGTTCTTATAGCTTAAATTAATCCATTTCCATAAATCTATACTTTGCCACAAGGCTCGTGGCTTACCAGCATCTTCACATGCTGCTCGTCATGGTGGTGGCTGGCAGTGACTCCCTCTGCCTTCCTGTTTTCTCTGTTCTCCTCTCTGCTAGTCCCACCTATACTTCCTGCCTAGCCACTGGCCAACTGGTGTTTTATTTATTGAACAGTCAGAGTAATTTGACATACAGACCATCCCACAGCAAATTTCTCAATAAATAATTCCTTTTTCAATATCAGTGAATAATTCTGCAATAACCTATCAACTCCAAATAATTTCTCAATAAAGGGAGGGGCCTGGAGATCCATCTAATCCATCTGGGCTGGAATTTTGGCTGGCCTGATCTAGTGCAGGTTTTGTGTAGTTTATGAGAGTGTTGGTCAGGTCATGTCCTGAAGCCATCATTTCACAGCATTCCTCTCCACACTCCTGCTCTTACATAGAGAACCTTCCATGTTCTCTAGGCTTGGTTGTTAAGAAGTATGATGTCAACACTCAATGTAGGGTTAGTAATGCATATATGCATAAAATGGTGATGCCTTACTTGGTTTCATGAAATGGGGGCTAAAATAACTTAACAGTGTTCATGAGAATAAAGCCCTGTTAACTTGCTCTTTGATTAGTATACAACAAGAATGGAGGAATAATCAGCAACTGTAGTTGTGGTTCCGGGGAAAGCAGAAGTAGCCAGGACTATAGATATTCATTTCCCTTTGAATGAGTGAGGGGTGCATCAGCCAGGTGATGTTGTGCCTAATAATTGTACAGAGGCTTGCTACAGATGACAGAATTGAGTATTCATGAAAAATGGCAGAGATCTCAGGGCTGAAGGTTGCTGAGTAGCAAACACCAACAAAGCCCCAAAAGCTCTGTCTTGAAGGCTGAATTTGTCTAGGAAATTTTCTTGATGGCAGACTGTGTTCCTTCAGTGCAGAGCAGACATCCTGGTGTCTGAATAGAGCAGAGTGCTTGAAATTTTCTTTGAGTGGAGTGTTTGAAATCATGCAAAGTGGAGTGGCAAATAAGGCGCAAAGATTCGCCACATGTAGAAAAATCAGCAGACGCTTTCAAACACACAAGTTATGAGACAGCTCAGCCAGGGATCGTGCAAGCCTCATGTCACGTTATTGCTCCCAGCTCCACACATCTCTATTTGATTCCTGCTACAGTTCTCTAAAACACAGTGGAGCAGACCTGTGGACATTAGTGTGGACCTCTCGCTTCCACCCAAAATTAGATACTTCCATTTAACAAAGTATTGAGGTTCTTACCGCCTTTCTGTGGCAATGCAATGGTACAAAACAGAAAAATAGCAGGGTGGAAAAAACAATCTGTGACTTCAATCCCAACAATCAGGATTATAGTATTTTTAAATTTGGTGGTGGTGGTGGTGGTGGTGTGACAGATTAATTATATCATTTCTTCCTTCCCTTTCCTCCCTCAAAATCTTTCCATCCTCCTTACTCTCTTTTTTTTCTAAATCATGGTCATTTTTTTTCATTACTTGTTTTTACACACACACACACACACACACACACACACACACACACACACACACACACTATATCTATATATACATACATAATATATATATTACTAAATAGATAAGTATAACTGGTTCCTCTTCTATCTGTGTAATATGCTTGTACATATGTTTATAGGGCCAAGCATTTGGTATTGCATATTCCATTGTTGTGTCTTCCCCACAGAAGACCATTTTTCTTTCTCTCAGCATTCCTTAGTTGGCTTTGCTTTCTGTTTAGTGTTGAGGTTTCCATAAGCATTTTCACTATGATGCTGAGGTGTTCATTGATATTATCCTTGTTCAAATAATTTTTAGGCAGCCATGTTGTTTGGAACTCACGGGTGTAGCTTCTCTGACATTTTTAGGAGGCACAATCTCACGGAACAAGTCCTGTTCTTCTGGTTCTTATAGTTGTTCTGTTCCCTCTTCCATAATATTCCCTGAGCCTTAGGAGCAGAGTTGTGCTGGGGTATAAGGACAAATGTCTAGAATGTAAGAGACTAGTTAGGTTTAGTAAAGTGGCAGTTATGTCTTGTACTGTGATCTGTGATTTGACTAGGTTTCCATGACTGGAAATGATTTCTCTCTTAAGTAGGTCATAGTCTATTTAGAGAGATATTGGTTACTGCCTAAGTATGCATGCCACTATCATAATTAGAGTTACTGTGCCATCCTGGTTGTTACTGTGGTTCATAGGTGTCATACCTAGGTAGGACTGTTTGTTATTTCACTCATTTGGAGGATTATATTGTGTTTTCTGGTATCATGAAAGCTAGTCTTCAGGGAGGGGTATTCAGTTCAGTTCCAGCTCTATGGCCTCTGGACCCTATATACACAAATATTTAATTGTGATGAGTATATTTGTACAGTTTAATGTAAGCATAATAAGAGTATATATCAAAAATAGGGAAACAATCATTTCATGAAAACTGAACATTGTTGTCAAATTTGGTTGGCAGTAACAAAGATAGGGATTAACAAACATTAGCTAAGATGTGGATAAATGTATACTATTTGGAGGAAGAGAAAATAGGGTGCCAATGTGGGATAAAATGGTAGTTCCTCATAGATTTACATGTCAGCAATCTTCATATCATAGCTATTCATAATAATATCTAAAATATAGAAACATCTCTCTTGTGCACAGCCAGAAGAACTGGTGAGCAAATGTGCAAAATACAATACTTAAGCCGGATGCCAGAGAGGTTCTCTTACAAGCTTCAACATGAAAACAATTTCAGGGGCATTTAACTAAGAAAAACTGCTAGCCACAGCAACGAAAACATGGCATGTTTCCTCTTACACAGATACTCAGTGTCGTTAAATTCATGAGACATTAAATGGAACATTGGCTGCCAGGCAGTTAGGGAGCAGGGAAATGGGGGGAGTTATTGTTTATTGAGCACAGGATTTCAGTCTTGGAGGATGAATGTTCTGGAATTTGATTATAGTAATGATTGATGAACAATAAGTATACTTAATTTTCAAAACCATGTTACATACAAAGGCATTTTTTATAAAAACAAATAAGAGTGTGTCTTATAATTTCTATTTATTTTCTTAGAGTAAAAATTTGAACCAATGAACCAATAAAAGTTCATAGGTAGGAATAGTCATTATTGTTCATGCATCTATTCTTCCAAAATGATGGGTAGGTTCAATGTGATCACAGCCAACATTCCAGCAATTTATTTCAGGGACTTTGGAACATGGATTCTAAAGTTTATGTGAGAATCACAAGCAATACAGTGTTGGAGAACTATGATGCTTAAATAATATTACCTTATTTTAATACTTTATTAAGTATTAAAGAATTTTTATTAAAATGTAAATCAAGATGGTAATTATATTGGAGAATAAACAAACAAAGCATAAAATAGTTGAGAAAAAGATTTATGCAAATATGATCAATTAATATTTGACCAATTTTCATTAAAAATAAAATGTAGAAAGAATAACAAATGTTCAACAAATGTTTCAGGGATAATTATCTATCTGCATACCAGATGGGAAAAATGTTTCTAGTGCACAACCTAAATCTTTCAAAACAAGCTTGTCCCAAATAAAAATCACAGAACTACATGCAGAATTCAGAACTATGGAACTCCTAGAACATAACAGGGGACATAGAGACAACCATGATTTTGCTGATCACTAACTAGATATAACAGTAGAGGTTCAATGTGAAAGAAAAATAAATGAAAATTTTTGCTCTGTTAGAAACATTGTCAAGGGAATGAAAAGACAAGAAACAGCCAGGAGAAGCTATTTGATTGTGACAAATCTGTTAAACACTTATACACTTATACACTTATACAGAATATCTAAGGGTTCTTAGCAATCAGCAAATAGGAACACACATTGTTATTAGTGGAAATACAGCTCCTTTAGAAGGTAGTATGTTTTTTATAAAAGTAATATAAACTTAGCATATGTTCCTACAAATGCATACATTGATGTTTATCCAATGGAAATGAAAACTCATGTCCATACAGATATTGATAGAAGACTATTCCTAACTGACTAAATACTCAAGCAATCAAGGTGCACATACAAATGAACATATTAAGACAATGGAATGTAATTTCACAATAAGAAGAAATGAGCTATAAAACCCTGAGAATATGTGGAAGAAACTTAAGTTCATATTAGTAGTACAAGAATACAATCCCCAAAGGCCATACACTGTGTGATTCAAACCATATAACATTTTGGAAAAGGCAAACTTAGGGAATAGTGGAAAGTACTAGGGCTGGAGGTTGTGAGAGGTGAATGAGCAGAGTGCATAGTGTTTTTAGGGTAGTAGTAAGTCTCTGAATGATACTGCAGAGGAGGTCACTTGTCATTACATTTGTCTAAAGTCATAAATTATATGCCACCAAAAGTGAACCTTCGTTATGAATGAATTGATAATGCCATATCAATGTAAGTCATAAAGGTGACAAATAAACAGTCTATAACTCTCCAAGAACTTTCAGTAATATGAAAGCTGACCAAGGATGAGGACAGGAGAAATGTCTTATCTCTGTATCTTTTGATCAGTCTTTTCTATTGGCATAAGACTGTTCAAGAAAACAAAATATTTAAATTTAGAAAAAGTGTAATCATTGCTGACATCATAGTTTCTGTGGCTTATTTTGCAGAATCCTGGTGTCATTCCCGGCATTAGGAAGCTACATGTTACTACTGTTGACAGATTATAAAGAAGTGAGAATCGGGGCTAGAGAGATGGCTCAGAGGTTAAGAGCACCAGGTGCTCTTCCAGAGGCCCTGAGTTCAATTCACAGCAACCACATGGTGGCCTACAACCATCTGTAATGAGCTCTGGTGCCCTCTTCTTACCTGCAGGCATATATGCAGGCAGAATACTGTATATATAATAAATAAATAAATCTTTAAAAAAAGAAAAGAAAATACAGAGGAACACAAAAAAAAGAAGTGAGAAATCTTGTAGTTTTTGGATACCAAGAAGGGCTGGAAAAAAACAGAGACAAGTGGAAAGGAGTGATGGATGGTCAAAATCTTCAAGGAAAATATCAAGGAAAGGACAAGCTGTGGACAAATAAGTAAGCCAGAGACAATTTGTATATCAGACAACACTACCCAGGAAATCTGAACTAATGAATAAGGCAATTACAACACATTATAATATAATATAATACAATAATTATAATTATAATACATTATAATATAATAATAATATACATTAGAAACAGTTGCATGTACTCTATGATCTAAACTAAACTTTCTTTTAGTTTGTCATATACAATAGGCTTTAGATGCACTGGGTAGAGAAATCAGTAGATGCACATGAAAGAATAAAATATAAACATTCTTTTCTATCTCTTACAGCCATGATATTAAAAATAAATGATATGTAAAATACACATTCATTTTTAAATTTGTCCTGTTTTTCAGTACACTTTTGAAACTATGTAAAAATAACTGGATTCATAAGTAACATCCTGTATAAAGCACATAAACAGAACTCCAAGTATCCTCCGTGGGATAAAAAATAACAAAAGCAAAAATTCAAAGAAAAGTCATTTGGAAGTCTACTAAAACTTCTAACAATTTTATTTCATATTCATCAATTTAAAACTCCATTTAAAACCAATAAGAATGTATGTACACACAAAATACTACAGCATTTTAACTTTTTAACAGTCTTAATTAGAAAAGTATTTTGGGAAGACAACTGAACCATGGATGGGAACAAAATTGGTAACACCCATGTGTTATCTCAACAATGCTACTTTGTGCTTTAAGCTATCATTAACTTCTAATATTCTTTACAGAAAATATTGGAAAGCAATTTAAATACATACCATTCAAAAACTGATTGAGCCAATCATTGTATATTATATGCTTGCAAAAATGCATTCTTAGTTGCTAAGATTTCTTTGATAATACAATTTGTTAGTTACTAAGATTTCTTTGATAACATAATTTATTAATTTTGTGCCAATGCATAACAACTTAGCACATTTAATGGCTTAAACAATGCACGTTTCAAAAGCTCTGAGCTGTCTGTGCTTTGGGGCTGGTGTGGGCAGGACTTAGCCAAGCACCACCCAGGGGTTCTAGCCCTGGGCCTGTGATAATACAACAGCAACAGTTCTGCACTAAACCAGGAGCTTCTGGCACTGAGTGGTTGGTGGGCACCATTATGGTGAATGAATATAGGGTGGGGAAAATGGAAGAAAGAGAGAGATGGAGCGGCTCAAGAGCTGCGGGAAGAGAAGAATCTGAAGAGTTGAGAGTGGTGAGGAATAGACTGATCTGAATGGCCTGCTTGCCACTAGAATCCAAGATAATGGCCGGGCCTGGGCTATAGCCAAGAACAGTGTCTTGGTCCGAGGCCCTGAAGCAGCCCAGGGTGCCTGATTTGATGTCTGTGGCTCCTGTTACCACTGAGGGCTGTGCAGAGGGTTGGGCCGCTACCTAGGCCCATGTTGTGTCCAAAAGCCACGCTGCTGTGGGGACCACGACAATCTGAGTGACCTTTGCTGCCACATGAGGGCATGGTGTCATCAGCCAAGGCTGCTGCTGAGGGCCATGTCTGGATCTATGGCCCCACAGCAGCCAGGGTCTGAATTGATATGTGTGTGGCTTCTGTTGCCATCAAGGACGGTGCACGCTTGGGGTCTGGTCAGTCACTTGAGATCATGTTGGTGTCCAAAGGCCATGCTGCTGCCGAGACCATATTGATCTGGGGGAACCTGTGGGGCAAACCTGGAGCCATGGAGATGTCTGGGCCCTGCTGGGGTCTGGGGTGATATCCATGGCCCCTATCACCACCTAGGGCTCGGTCGACATCCAGGGTCTCTCAAGCGACTCAAGACCATGTTGGTACTCAGGGCCATGTATAGATCCATGGTTCTTCTGCAGCTTGGGTTTGTGTTTGCAGCTGGGGTCTGTGTTAATGTCCCTCACCAGTTGCAGCGCATAGGAAAGTGAGCCCTGCACCCCACCTGGGATGTACACTGGATATAACCCTCCTGGTGGCAGCGCAGGTGAGCCAGACCTGAGAGCTTAAGAGCAGGAGAGCTGCCCCTGCTCCGCCCGACTTCTGCCATGAGGTGACATAGGTGAAGGAATGATGCTCTCCCCTCTCCTGCTTCTTGCTACTGCAGCAGGCTAGAGAGCTGGCACTGGGGTTACAAGAGTGGAAGAACTAGCCCTGCCCCTCACCAGCAACAGCACAAGGGAGATCAGACCCTGCACTCCGCCAGGGTTACACACTAGAATGAACCTTTTTATAAGGGGAGCAGGTGAGCCAGCTCTGAGGGCATGAGAGCAGGACAACTGATCCCGCACTCCCCGCCCCACCCTGACCTCCCGCCACGTCACCGTCCCCCCAGCAATCTGGAGAGCAGGCATTGCAACTTGCCTGGGCAAGGTGGTGTGAGTATGCATGAACTGGGTCTGAAAGAAGGAGAACTGGCTTCACTCTTTGCTGTAGGCTGAGATGGGTGGTGGGCTGGACGGACGAGGCAGTACTGGAGAGCTTGCCCAGGTGGTGATGATGGGGGGAAAACTGGCTGGCTGACCAGCCCAGCTACCACCCAGGCCTAGAAACAGTTCTATGAGTTGGCCCACCCCAGCATCCACCTCATTGATGAATTGTTGGAGCACGAGGAGGGGACGAACCTACAGATCCCAAACTGCCGGATCTCCATGACACGGGGGACAACAACGGAATATCCAGGAGGAGCCCAGTAATAGCCTATGATCAATGGTGTAGCAGAGGCCGGAGGCCTCGAACCAGAACTCATGGCAAGGAAGACTTGCAAGAGAAGATAAAGGACTAAAGGGTGAACTGTGGGACTCACTACACCTTCCATGATGAGACTGTCTCCTTTTTTTGTTTTTGCTTTTTTTAAAATTAGTCTTGCTTGTTTTTTGTTTCTTCTTTTAAATTTTGTCTTGTTTGGGGGGTCAGGGAGCGTTGCAAGAGCAGAGGGCAGATGTGCAGGAGCAGGGAGCCAGATGGCATCAGGATGCATGATGTGAAGTCTGCAAAGGATCAATAAAAAAAATTTGTTTAAATGCACATTTATACTATTTTACGAGGTCAGAAGTCTGTTCATGCTTTGGTATCTGCTTCGACCCTTTAAAAAACTGTAATAAACTTAACGTTGTGATCCTTTCTAGGGCTGGCGATACTCTTTTCCAAATGTTTCTCCCTGCTCTGAGTCTGTACTAGCTGTCGGTCTGAGCTTGTGTTAATGCTCAAAGTGGACAGTGGAACCCTGTTTTTGGCTTCACCCTAAGTTAAGTCACACTGTGACTTACTAGGAACATCCTTCTTTCTAGCTAAGACAGAAATGGTATTTTTTAAAGATGCATTGATGTGTCATTATCTCTTCTGTTCTCTTTTGGTTGGGATTCATCACAGCATCTGACTTTACATGAAAGAAGGGATTACACCACAGTGGTCTATTTGGGATCATCTTAACTTGGATTTACCACAAATAATAGGGAAATAATAATAGATGGCATGAAGGCAGAATAATATATATATATATATATATATATATATATATATATATATATATATATATATTTGTGCAATCAATAATAATCTAAAAAATATCAGGCTGAAATAAATCAATTAAGAACAATGAATGATAATGTACTACTTTTAGTTAAAAATTATTCATACCAGGAAGCAACCTATGAATTGTGGCTAAAAATTCAGACACACAAGAGCATACAGTATACCCGGAAAATGCAGATAGGTTCTGGCTCCATATTTTATTCTCATTCTAATTACACCCTTTAGATCCGAGTGCAAGAAGTCTTCATTGTAATGCAACCTTCATTCATCAAATATTAAATATAGTTTCAGAGACACAACAGGTGTGCTTGCAAATGTCTAAACCTTTCTGATAACTTCATTCCCTCCTTTAATTTAAATCTTATAACTGGAAGAAATAAAGTCTCAAATTCAAGAATTAGTAGCTTCTAAATATTTAGAAAGCTTTCCCAACTCTCCATCACTTTTACAATGCTAAAACTCAATTAGTATACTAAATATGGATGTAAAATGACTTAAACAATTCTTCAACCACAAAAAACTTGGGAGTTCAGAAGATAATGCACATGGTATTTTCATAAAAGTATAAAAGGGCTATTTGGAATGAATATCAATGGATTCAAGAACAAGAAAAACAGGAAATGACTAAACTAATGACTTCTGCTACAAGAACATGTTATTTTAGGTAGAGTAGCTTCAGTCACTTAAAATTTGTATCTCTCCTATACTTCTTTCGGAGCTGATCTCTGATTTCATTGAAATCTCCATTGCACCAAGTTCACATGCAATACTATAGAAATAGGAAGATGCCCTAATCATATGATATTGTTGCAAAGACATGTGTCTCCTGGTTCTTCTTCTCAGTGTAAACCACTAGGCACTAAGGCCATGCTCACAACCTCCAGGAGACACTGATGACATGAACTTCCTTCTGCTTTACCTGTGTGCACCATCGCTGCATTTTACTCTTCAGCGTGCATTTTGATCCAGTCAGTGGTAAACCATCACTTGCTTGTCAAGGATCTGATTCTATTCATGAGCAAGTGAATCTCATAGTTTCTGTCCCTGGAAACTGTCAGTGAAATAAAAAAGGAAAGAAGAAAAACCTTTTAAAAAATAGTTGCATCTTTTGGGCTGAGGCAATAAACATATCCATTTCTATTGATCATCTCTGTTGATACTCATAGCTTCTCACAACATAAGCATAATTGCAAAGGCAAAGTGGGAAGATAAATTTGTACCAGTCTTTAGATTTTAATGTTATAGAGTAAAGAAACAAGACAAAGGCAGCAAAAAAATGAATGAATTGTAATGATTCCATTTAATTTCAATCAGGGGGAATTTTCCTCCATGAGACACCTTTGACATGTTTGTGTGAATTATGATGATGAAAATAACATAGGAGACAGGTCAGTGCTTCTCACACTATTCAGACTGAATGACTACATTTGTTCTTTCTGAAACTCCAATGCTGTAGCTGATTATTTTTCAAAAATACAGTGATGAGAAAGTAAAAGCATTAGACATGGAAAAGCTCAGTGCTTGTTACTCGACCCACAAATGTGAAATTATGTTTCAGCAACTCAGTAAAAAGGTTACAGATGCTTTACTCTAAATTTCCTTCCTTCTGTAACTGCAGATTACTAACAAAATTCTCTGAATGTATGATTTTGCAGAGTCCATGGTAAATAGGGCATGTCAGGTAAGCGTGGTGACACAGTTGCAAACATTTATCAGATGAATTTCTATAGCTATTTATTTTAATCTTTCTTGGTGTAGATCAGTGGAATAAAAGTGTTTATAGTCATGTATTCTAGGAAGTATCTAATTGTTGCTTGATGAAACGAAACTATTCTTTGAAAACACAGATTTAATTTAAGGCTAAAACTAGATCACATGAGGAAATGTTTTGCTATACACTGTTAGAAATTATGTCTAAAATATTATTTCTATAAAATTGTGTTTGACAAGGTTTAAAGAGTAGGTTGGTATGTTTAGAATAATATTTTCTTTAAATAGTCTAATTAAGGTCTTTATAAATTGTCAATCACTCAAGAAAAATAATTCCTAACATTCTTATGAGAATTTCATCATTTAGATAGGCATATTTCTAAACAGCCAAATTATCTTTCCAAAAATAAAGTAGGGCCCTGAGGGCTGGGGTGTTATATTAAGGAAATATCACAAGTTTAAGATGATAACTAAAAACAGGAATTTTGCATTCTTGAATTGTCCATGTTGCCAGTGCTAATCTTTTTAAAAATTGAAATCTATCACTGTATTGAGGTTTACAAACAAGAAAGCTATATTAAGACTAGACATCGTTGCTAAGTAACTTTGCCTTTTAGAGAACACAAGATGTATTGTTGAGTACAGTTCGGTCCAAATAACTTATAGATTTTATATTATATGCACTCGTTGGAAAAAAGCCATTTAATATTGGATGGCATCTGCTAAGATAGTACAATATTTTAAATATACTTGACATTGAGTCATTCCTCTTGGAGTTAATAGGATTGCAGAGATAATTGTCTGTTGAGTCCAGTTTTATAATATGAAAATACAACCTTTATACCTAACACTGGATAAAGAAGCTATGTAATTTTCTACTTAATAGCAAGAAGAGTGTTATAAACTAATCTGGGTCAAAGTCATTAAGGCAGGCATAAGCCATTAGGTGTGGTGCACTTCAAGAGCAGGATGCAATGCTAAAACTCTAACTCATGTATTTTCATACTATTACTTTTTTCTCCTTTTTGTGTTTTATAAATTAAGACTTGAGTCTTTTTTTTTTTTCAAAAAGAAACACATATGGTAAAATATCAAGACTCTCTAAAGATTCTACTGTGTTCCCCTGTTTCAACAGTTAAATTTTGAATGAAGGGCTGTATCACCTCAAAAATTCTCACATGGTAATAGGAGATCTTTTTTCCATGAAGGAATAGCCATATGTAGATCTTCTTACCCCATGTAGGCAACTGAGACCTAAAGAGCCAAATTAGGAAGGATGAAACTGATATTAGTGAATGAAATACAGATTATTCACTGAAAAGTGCAGGCTATGGAAGTTCTACCACAGTACACAAGATGGATATGCAGTATTGTATGACCAGCGTCATTTGTCCTTTGGTATTTCAGGAGACACTAGAGACTGAAAGAGTCTGCCAATTAAAGCAGATTTTCATAGGGGAGAAAACTGTTTCTACTGACTATTTAATTAATTAATGATTGATTGATTTCCTTCTGAGAATTGAAACAGTTTCTTTGGGATGTAGCACCTTGATTTTACTTCATTTATTACCTGTGTTTAGAGAAATGAAAAGATATGTATAACATAGAACTTAGAACTGAAGGCAAGCAAACTTCCCCTAAATGTTAACATAAGTGAAATGATGATTTTCATGTCAGAATCATCATTTGGCCTCTTTCAATTTACATAATAATTGTATACAAGTTAAGCCCAATAATTTGACCTGGGAAAGGAGAAGGTGATACCAGAGGTAGGATCAGCTTTTATTTATTTTTTTCCCCTGTCCAGCACTTCCTTTATCTTATCCCCTAAGGAACAGAGACTAAAGCTATTACTGAGAACCATATTCCAGAAGAGCAACAGTAAGAGATGAGGGAAGCAAGACATGTGTCAGTAAGTTGGTCATGGCTCCATGTAGCTGTGTTTTGATTTTGCCAAATCTCAGGGAGTTTTCATTATGGGAATCTTGAGAATTTCTGTAATGATAGGAAATGTAGGAGAAGTTTTTCTTCACTTGTGCATATTGCTCTAACATTTTCCTCATGGGGTTTCTCTTGTTGCAAACGCAGGGCTCCCACTTATTGCTATCTCTGGAACAAGAGCTGGTCCTAGACCAGAAGACAGATAAAGTCATGAAAGCCCAAAACATGAATAAAAAAAACCTTTGTTGAAATAAGGTAATAGTTAACTAAAAATAAACTAACTGCAAAAGATATATAAAATGTTTCTTTTAAAATCTATTTAAGGTAAGCTATACTTACTGTGTCTATAGCCATATTGTCCATATTAGTCAACCATTTTACATTTTAAAGATATGTATGAATAAAGATTGAAGTGTGTCTATTTAATCTCTAATAACATGTTAACCTACAGGCTGAATTTCTGCAAGAAATATGACAGGAATAACATGGAAAATGGAAATGTTCAACTTAAATAATGACAATTTAATTTTGTGGTGATGTACAATAATGTAAGAATTTGCATGTCCTCGTTCCATAATAAGTAAATGGCAACAAATTAAGATTACCAAGTTATCCTAGGTATAGGACATCTGAGTTTGAATACTAATAATAATCACGAAATCTGGAGAGAAGGGCAAAATAAAAGTCCCTTCCTGGTCTCTGTGCCTGTTTAAGAGACAGGGAGACACTGTTAGGAAGGGACTTTTGAATGACAAATGAAATGTAAACTGTCATGAAGTTGTGAACTCTCCAGGAAGCATCACTTAGAGAAGACATAACACTTAATCATAGCTTTCAGGTACAGAAACCCAACATGGTCTCTTGTTTAACTTCTGAGAAATTCCTCTTCTGGCTCTGGCAGAAGAATGAGAACCACTTGAATTGTTCTCAGAGAATTCCTGTGGTGAAATCCTCTCAAGCAGAAATCACCTAGCAGAGGCCTTTCTTTACATAGGAAAGAGAAATCCTTGCATGCTGCCTCATCCTAGACTCCAGGACAGTCTCCTAGATGGCTGCTGACTCTCAGCAATAAAATGCTCACCTTTTAAGACTCTACTGAGGAAGGAGCTCCCCCAGTCTTCAATCTGGAACAAGCTTGGACAGTGGCATACTTTTATCATCAGCTCTTACAGTCAAACAACATTAGCTATATTTGAATGAATATTAACTTTCCATGTATTTAATACAAGTTTGAGTGAAGTTGGTGTGTGACCAGCTGTCTAACTGGAATAAGGATAAAAAAGGGCTACCACTGCTATTTCTCCATGCCACACACACAAAATATGTTCTATTGGGCATATTTAACAAAAACTTACAAGTTCATTGAGGTAGATCTTCTACTACGTGGCATGTCACACAATTTATCACAAATTCTGCAGTTTGGGAAAAGTTCTGAGCATGTAATAGAACATGTCTTGTAAGCACATCGGGGATTCTGACTCACTTTAGCACAATTGCTCCTAAGAATCTGAATGAATAGACATGCTTTCACTCACAGGACTCCTAATGTACTTTTACACTGGAGATTCTTGTATGCACTTCCAATGGTCTCAGTCTGTATAAATAGTAAAGAACTGATCACAAAGAAAGTAGGAAAAGGTGAGTTTTCATTTCAGTCTTTTACATAAAATATGATTCTTTTTATGTAAGACTTTCACTAAAATTTTAAATCTCAATATTGTGAAGGCAGAAATCTACATTTTTTGAGGAAAAAATACATTACTTAACATAATTATTGCTAAATTGTTCCCCATGCTTTGTATTTATTTGTATAATTTAATAGTTTAATATTATGTAATATTTAAACAGTTTAAGAATTATTTGCTATTGGTGGTGCAAGGTAAACAATGAAAGACAAAGAATGGCAAGCACCCACAAATCCGTATGACAATTGATATATTTGTTAGGATTAAAAATGTCTATTGTATATAAGTCTAGAACATATTTTGAAAATTGATCCAAACAAGAGCTTTTGAATGGCTTTGAACTTTTTCCTGTCAGCTGTCTAAACGAAGACAAGTGGTCCAGCTGATTATGGTGCTCAAAGGGGAATGTTTTCTGAAATGGGAATTGATGTGATGAAATGAAACATAATATACTGTTCTAATTTTTCATTTTAAAGCCATTATCCAAGCAGGCTAGTAAACGCTATAAAAGCTAAAGGGAAGTCCTGGCTGTCACAGGGAATATAGTTTTCTGAAGATAGTGTCCCTAGTAACCCAGGTAAAGAGCAAAGACCATGCCTGCCATAGACATTTATTTGGATGAATACCAAAGAATTAACATTTGGAACAGTTTTTCTAAGTACCTCTCTGAAATAAAGAAAAAAGTCACTCTGCAAATGTAATGCAACTATTAAGTTTAGACATAGTGTGGGGATGCCTATCACAGTTAGCTCTGGGTAAGTGGTAAGTGTATAGTCTTCTTTTGAGACCAATAACTACCATCCATGGGCTAGAAGAAAGGAATCTGTATTTATTAGTATTACCAAAATAGGTTTTATATAATCATTCTAAGAATTTATATGCATAAGATTTTAGATGCAATGTCCTCTGGAATTTCTGATGAACCCAAGGGCAAACTGACTTGTTTTACAGAGTACTGCTTGTGAGATTTTTTTAAAAACAAAAAACAAAAAACAAAAAAACTATGCCTTTGTCTAGCTGAACAATTTGTTGCCCCCAATCACTAATCAACACTGGATACCAAAGACTGAACTCTAATCATCACTGAAATGATCTAAAAACCTGTCAAGCTGTGGTAACAGCAAATAAAGATCTAAGCATCAGCTTAACAAAGGTGGTCCAGGCATGTATAACAAAAGACAGAAACATCATCCTAAACCCAGACACCAAGATCTAATTGGAAAAACACAAATACCATGAAAAGTCAGAGCATGTCTTCTCCAAAAATGAATACCATTGTAATTGTACCCGATGAAAGCAACTCAACTGATACTCATGACTATGGGGAAAAAATTATAACTATGCCCAAGTAACTTAGAGGACATGAATGAGACCACAACTAAATCAAGAACATACAAACATTTAAATGAAATAAAGAAGACAATTCAGGCCATGAGTGATAATAAAATTCAAAAGGAAATACTGAAGAAAACTGAAAATGATATAAAATTTGAAATGAAAAATTCAGAGAGTCTAACAAAACACTCAGTTTAAGCTCTCACAAATAGTGGATCAAGTAGAAGATGGAACACCAAGGTATGAAGCAATAGTAGAAGAATTAGACTACACAGATGAAGAAAACAAACACAAACCATGTCAGAGCATGCAGAATCTTTGGGACACTGTGACAAGAAAGATGAATCATGCATAGAGAAAAAGGGAAAGAGGTCCTGGCCAAAAGTACAGAAAACATTTCCAATAGCATTATAGAAGAAAACCTCCAAGTCTAGGGAAAGGGTTGTCAGTTCACATTCAAGAGGCATACAGAAAGCCAAATAGACAGAGTTGGAAGTTTCCAAAGTCATATAATAGTCAATTCACTAAATGCAAAGAACAGAGAGTTCAAAGCTCTAAAAAGAGAACTGCTAAATTTCCATTGGGAAAACGTTTCCTGATAAGAGCAGGCTAGAGGAATTGAAGACCATCATGCCAAACTTACAGAGGTTACTGGAAGAAATACCTCATGATGAAGAGAAAAATAAGCCTATCCCAGAAGTAACATGGATAAAACAATCCAATGATAGTTTAGGTTGACCATGTGACTCCAGGCCAGCTGCCATCTGACAATAACTGCATTACACCCTCATGTGAGAACCATCCAGGTATCATAGTTTGCAACTGAACTGTTCCCACATGATCATATTGTGAATACTTGTTTCCCAACTGGTGGTGCTACTTATTAAAATGTGGAGCCTTCTGGAGGTGGGGCATTCCTGAAGGAACTAGGTTACTAGGGTGTGCCTTTCAAGGTTATCTCCCCAAACCTGATTATCTTTATGTGCTCTGCTTCCTGGTGTCCTAACGTCTGAGATGCCCCCACTGCATGTTCTTCCTGCTAGAACTCTCCCATGTATCCCCTGCCATGACGCACTAGAACCTTCTAACACACTCAAGGGAATCTTTCCTATAAAAACACAGACCCCTAAATCAACAAAATGACATTAAACAACACACATCCTTCTGTGACAAGCCTGAAAATCAGTGGTCTCAACTTTAGAATTAAAAGGCAAAGGAAAACAAACTGGATTAGAATACAGGACACATCATTTCCCTGCCACCAAAAACTGTGTCTCATGACCCCATGTAATACTGTCTTAAGATAAAAGGACAACCAACATCATTTTAGCAAACAGGACCAGGAATTCGAAGTGAACAAAACCGAAGCAAGCAGCACATCCTAATTTAGTATCTGACATAAGAGAGTTCAAATCAAAGAGAATCAAAATTAGACTAAAAAAAAGTCATTTCATACTGATCAAAAGAAGAGCTCATCATGAGGTATTATTCAAACCTTAGATGGTCTTTTAATAAAAGACCCAGCACCAGATATCAGGGTGAAAGCTGAAAGATCAGAGAAGCAGAGCAGGTCACAGCCATCACCTGTTACCTCATCAATTCCATGAATCCTCTGACTAAAATCCCGAGTCCTCACCCAAAAGGGTCTCAGCTGAACTGCTTTAGTTTCTGTATCCTAACGCCTTATATGTCTTTTTCGGACCAGCCATTTCACTTCGTGGGATTAAAGGTGTGTGTGCTTCCCAGTACTGGGATTAAAGGTGTGTGCCACCACTGTCTAGCTCTGTTTGCAGTGTGGCTTTAAACTCACAGAGATCCAGATGGATCTCTGCCTCTGGAGCGATAGGATTAAGGATGTGTGCCACTACTGCCTGACCTCTATGTCTAATCTAGTGGCTAGTTCTGTCCTCCAATCCCTAGGCAAGTTTCTTAGGGTACACAATATATCACCACATTGAGGTCATTATAATTCTAAATATATATATGTATTTGAGGCCTATTCCATGAGAGACAGTCCATATCTGGTTATGAAAACCTTGACAAAACTCTCATGACTGAGAAGGATTTAGCCAGTATAGCCAAATTCATTACTGTTAATTAACTGAATTGACATAGTATCAAACGACATTCTAAATACCTATGTTTATGCCATGAACAAATGATATACTTGCCTTAATCAGAGAAATTCAGTTCAGTGAACAGAGGTGAGTTGAGACACATGGGTACACAAATTTCAGGGACTTGGTGATGGTTAAGTGCTCAGCCTTAAACGGACAATTATGCCTCCTCCTTTAATCCTCAGAGATCACTGTGGAAGGAGTAAAACACAGTAAGATCTGGGAGATAAGTCAAGGATTGTGAAAAACTGTCTCTTGGCATGGCACAGCCAGTGTAGCCAGAATCTCACTGTAGATTTGGCTGTTACACTTCACAAAGTATTTGAACCCTATTGCATTAGCCCCCACATTTTTGAAGTGCAATTATTTTTCAAAAGTTCCCGTATAAAATAAAAAAGATTGAACCAAGCAAAGCAGAGACCAGCCAGCAGTGTGAGAAGAGAAAACTTAAATGATGCTTGCTGAAGTCAAAAAGATGGAGTCTGTTTTAAATGTGTTGAAAGTGTAACAAATACAGAATGTATTGTTTGACTTTGGAAATGAGAATTAGCCCCATGTAGTTTAAACAAACATACTTTAATAAGGGAATTTTTCCAGAGTTTAAAATGAAAGCAAATGTGATTTAAACATCAGAGTTCTAACAAAATTAGATACATTCACAACCATAATACATAGGTCAGTGGGCATAATAAGAGTTAGGCATGGAGAAATGATAGCACTCATACAGAAGAACAGTGTAGAAGCAAAAAGGATGAACAGATACCATGAGTTTTCTCCTTCTACCGTAAGTCTCCTTTCATGGCAGGACACAGCAAGTAAACTCCTGACATGACGGCTATGTGAAAGAAATGCCGGATCCCAGAGAAGACAGAATTAGGACCACAAAGCTCAGAGGTTGGGAGGCTGAAAATGAGATGTGGTAAGTAAAGGAAAAAAATCATAACACGCATGCAAGCACCACTGCACACTTTAGGAGAAGTCAAAACACCAAGGAAAGAATGACAAGAACATTGTAACTTACATCACAACAAATCATATAAGTCAATAATAAAGGATCAAAAGTGCAATATAAAAACTGGCAAAATATATGTGCAAACTACTCAGGGGAAAATGAGAAGACAACTAAAGATTTCTTGCTCAAAACAATCAATATTCAATGCATTCAAATTAAAGTTTTACTCATGAACATTTCTCAGCTATCAAGAAAGGATGAAGCTGTGGGCACACTCTCTGGATAAGCCTATGATGGATGGACTTATTTTCACATGGGTGGGTGGGTAAATTCATATCATCTCTGAAAATGACAATTTTACAGTTCCAGTGAACTCCCTTTAGTGTAATTAATCTTGCAGACATAATTTTGCACATATTAAATAACATGTATAATTATCATGTGTGGTAGTATTTATATGTTAAAACACTCAAGAAAATGCTAACTGAATATGTGGTTTGTCTGTAGCATGGCTGTACAGCAGTTTTTCATATACATGTAAAGAAAATATAGTTTAATGTTAAACATACTTATGAAAAACTGTAATATATAAATATATATAACCAATTGCTGCAAGTTGTACTTTGAAACTAATCTAGCTAATCATTAATTTATACTGTACATTCTGAAAACTTAGAAATTGTGATTTTAATGTACTTGTTCATACTAGAAGGAAAGCAATACTATTTCCTTCCAAAATTTACTTGTAGTAAGGGAAACTGCTACTACTAACTCATGAGAGAATAACACAAAAATTGTCTAGTGGAATATGAGTTTTTGTTGCTTTACTGTGATTCACTTTGTGTTATAAATCTTGTTAATACATCAACATAACATTTTATTTTTAATTCTTTTAAAATTATTAGTATATGTGTATGTGTATATGTGTGGATAGGTCCATGTGAACACAGTGCCTGATAATACATGAAGAGGGCAATAGATTCCCTGGAGCTGCAGTTACAGCTGGACATGGGCCACTCAAGGAGCATGTTGGGAATGGAACTCTCTTTGTTGACAAAAGCAGTATGTGCTCTTAAACGCTGAGCCTCCTCTCCAGTCTGAAATTTTATAAATATGATATTCTTATTCATTTTTGAGAATTTTATACAGTATATTTTGATCATAGTCACCCACAACTCTTCCTAGATCCATTTCCTACCTCTCTACCCCAATTTCATGACCTCTTAAAAAAATTAGTTCGCTGATTCCATTTGTTTCCCATATTGTTTTGGCAATCTACTGGAGTTTGGCAGACTAACTAGGGCCACGCCCTTAAACAAAGCTGACTCTCCCTCACCCAGATACCATCAAATGTCAATAACTCCTTGGTTAGGAATAGTGGTTTATGGACAATCTCTTACTCCAAACTAAAATGTTGAGTTCATCTTGCATCATTCTTGGGCAGGCAAACGTAGCTATGAGTTCATGAATATAGGGTCTCATCAGGTACAAAAATCACTGTATTCCCTACTTCTCCAGACTTCTGACTCTTGAAATCTTTTTATCCACTTACATAATATTTCCAGAGCTTTGGGAGCTATAGTGGAGAATGATATAGATGTCTTGTTTATGGCCCAGCACTCCACTGACATGTTTTTTTGCACTTGGATCAGTGCTGAGTTTCTGCATGAACCACCACCCACTGCGCAAAGAAATGCATCTGATGAGGTCTGAGAGATTAACTGATAGATATAAACATACAAATTTGAATAGATATAAACATACAAATTTGAAGGAGAGTTTGATACTCTATCCATTTAGCAGAATGAAAGTACTAAATGCTCCCCTGGGGCCTGTGAGTTTTCCAACCACAGATTTTTCACCAGAATTACAGTAAACAGCATTTGCTTTCTCCTGTGCAATTGGCTTGACTTCAAGCAGAAAGTGGTTGGATACCTTCACAAGGTCTGTGCCACTACTGTACTTGTGAGCAAATCTTGTAATTCCACTAGTTACCACAGTTCACAGAGTTCATAGCGGGGTAAGACTGTTGATGATTTTTATCCTGAGTAGCCCACATAGCCCCTTAAGGTACTGTGGAATCTCATCAGCGGGCAGAAGCGTCCCAAATCAACTTTGTTTAGCCAAGTCCTCCACCAAAGTATGTGTTGTCTTCAGCAACAGGGTCTTACCATCAAGTTCTGCTTGACAACCAATAACAATAGCAATAGCAACAGGAATAGCCTATGTTGTTTGGGGATCTCTAGTATACCATTGACAGACAACTCGAGGGATGCATTCCAAATATGAAACTGGTCTTTTTATTTGGTAACTTATGCTTATTAGAGAAGCATTACTCACTGTGTTGGGTATAGGATAACTCCAATTAAACCATTTAAATGAACACACACACACATACACAAAATATTTAAGAAGCTTATAAAATAGTAGGTTTCTATATGACTTTTTCAAGATTCTTCATGTTAATTATCGTTACTCCTTCTTTATTTAAATGATATTATGATTGTCTAATGGATTGGCTACTAATCTCACTTTTGAAAAACTATCAAGTATATTTTACAGTATTTTCTAATTTAAAAAAAGGGGGACGCACTGACTCCTTTAATACCATATCCAACCTTTCTTCCCATCCATTTCCTGTGGTTTTTGCACAAGAATCTACTCAGAGAAATGGATAGAACTAAAATGGTGAAGTAACACAGACCCAGGAAGGCAAATGTCACATATTGTCTCTCATTTGTAATCCCTATGTCAAAATCTTCAGATATAAGTGGAGTTCTAACCCCTCATCAAAGGAACTGCTCTTACCACAGACAAGACAACAACAGAAAAACACAATTTATTGAACTGTACCAGCCACAACTGGTACATTTCCAATACAACTCTTACATCTTAAAATCAGGAAATGTTGAGTAAGGGGACATAAAGAGAGAAAGCATCAAAGAAACACCAAGTATGCTGTGAGATTGCACATCCTAGAAATGTCAGGGAAGTCACACCTGTGAAGTCCGGACAACATGGCTCCCCAAACAACGATGACACCAATAGATATGCTAACACTAAAGTGATAAATCTCTTAGGGCTCCAGCCTGAAACAAAGAACTACAGGGAACTAAGGGAAGCTGAAAGTGGGAGCAAATCTGTCTCAAGGAAGGGCCTCCCCACAAATGGTTATCCAATACAAAGAGGTCACTCCTGAAATAATACATGCAAGAAGCATACACACTGTGCATGTTGTATTTAGAAATGCACATGCATACACATGGTGTGTGTGTGTGTGTGTGTGTGCGCAGGCATAAGTTATCATGCATATGACCTTACAAGACTTCTAGCAAAATGTAATTAAGAAAATATTTATTTGATCTGATATACACCCATAGTCACAAAACAGGATGTTAAGCAAACTTAATTCATCTTATGGAGCACTCCTGCCAATGAGACCTTCTATAACTGAAATGTGAAAACCTTGGAATTTCCTTGTGTGGTGTCTGACTTTCTCAACAATACTGTCTTACTCTGAGGCATTTACAACAAATCTTTTCTTTTGAGAAGTTTTCTGTTAAGTTTAATAACAAAATGGAAAATACACATTCATGGGTAAATTAAATATACAACTTTTAAATTAATTGAAAATAATGTACTGTTTTATAGTAAAAGACATCCTTTTTCTGAGTTACCACAAGATGTGTTACCCATACCTAACACGAGTCTTCCAAATACAAATATTCTGATCACATGACTGTCTCACAGAAGTCACCACTGGCTTGCATTTTCATTATTCCAGATCCAGTCAAATTTACAACCAAGATTGCCGACCACAAGTCCACTCCTTATCAACGTGATATTCATTCACATCTCCTTATGTTACTTAACCTCCATTTTCCAAAAACTATTATCTTTCACATTATAATATATTTTTCAAAGGTACTATTTAAACCAGCCCATCTGAAAAGCACCATTAAACAAGGTCTGCAAGTATGTAAGATAATCTTAACAGAGGACAAAGTTGTAAATACTAATTTTGAAGCAAATCATAAAACTGCATTGAGCCTCCCAGAATGATCCCTGTGTATGCATAAAGATACTGGTCAGAATAATGAATTAACAGCTTACAAACAAGTTTATACATTTAGTATTCAATAAGAACCAATTTAATTCAACATATGGAATAAACAATCATTCTACTAACGTGATGGATTTCATAAGAAAATCTATAAAATAGACATGACACACAGAATTAATATCATGTAAAAAAAGATCAAGTGAAAGTGCATTATAAACTACCACTACTATATTTTGTCCGAATTATACTTATCCAGGTTCATTAACTAACAACGAAAGTTTGAGCTAAATATTATTAACTTGAAGCAAAAATTCTATTAACTGTATTTTACAAATATTATTTCCTCATTTATCTATGTACATCTTTCCCTAACACTATCTTCTCTGGGTTCCTAGCCCCCATCAGCAACTGCATACCACAGGTCTTAGGATGCAGAGGAACTGGGGAAGCAGGGTCTTGGGTGGTAGTGAGCATAAGAGGAAGAAATGACCCTGGAGGAAGTGTTTGGAGGACAGCTCCTTTATCAAAGCAATGGACTAGCTTATATAACAGGAGTCATGGGCAGGGGAAGGCTGGGGATAGGGAGCATGGACACACAAAAGAATAGGGAGATGCACCCAATTTGCATATGTGGACGTGATTGAGGGCAGGCAAGACACCAATTCAAATACAAATGTGTGTGGAAAGAAGCACTCCAGGGGTGGCTAGAGATCAGTGGTCACATGATTTGTGAAGATTCAGTTCTCTGATGAGAAAAATGTAGCTTAACTGACTTTAACATGACTTGGCCCTTGTTTCTATGGAGTTGAATGGGCTCAAGCCTGATTTGGGTTGGGATCACTCCTACTCCTGCTTTGTTCTGAGAACTCTCGGGTGGTCAACAGTAGTCCCTCATCTGGCCTGTTTTTTTTAATCTCAATAAAGATGAAATATCCATGAAGGCTGCATCATCCAGTTACAATAAACTCAGTGAATTATCGAGAGAAATGAGAATGCTGATCTTATGTAATAATGTTGAAAAACACATAAATATAATGTTGATTAAAAAACCAAAATTAAATTTAAGCTATAAGAACAGTTAGCAAGAAGCCTGTCATGGCCATACAGTTTGTAACCAATATAAGTCTCTGTTTACTTGGTTGGGTCTGAGTGGCTGTGGGACTGGTGGGTGACAAAAATTTGTCCTGACTGTGGGCAAGGCAGGAAAACTCTAGCTACAGGTACTGGTTGTGTGAGTGTGTGTGCTTCCCTTTTGATATTGCTGGTGTGAGATTTTTTATACCCTGTGTTTTCATGAGTATAGTTAACCTCTTTTGTTGGAGTCTTCCTTCTAAATAGAGAAATAATGAAACTAACAGATGTTTAAAACCAAATGGCCTAAGGGATGTTTACAGAACATGTCAACCAAACAGAAAAGAATATTTTTCTCTGCACGTCATGGAGTTTTCTAACAAAATAACCATATACAAAGAAACCAAGCAAGTTTCAACAGATACAAGAAAATTGAAATAACTCCCAGCATTCTCTCATACCACCAAGGTTTAATGCTAGATATTAAAAACAACGGAAACAATGGCAAGCTTACCAGCTCCTGGAAACTGAACAGCTCTCTACTGAATAAAAGAAATTGGTCAAGACAGAAATAAAGAAAGAAATTAATGACTTTCTAGAATTCAATGAAAATGAATACATAGTATAACCAAAATTATAGAACACAGTGAATGCAGTGCTAACAGGCAAGTTCATAGGACAGAGTGCCTAAATAAAAACAAACAAACAAATAAGCAAATAAATAAGGATAAATCTCATATTAGTAACTTAACAGCACACCTGGAAGCTCTAGAACAAAAAGAAACAAACACACCCAAGAGTAGTAGACAGGAAGAAACAGTCAAACCCAAGGCTGAAAATCAAAAAATCCCTACAGCATATAAATCCTTCCAGCAAAGTATCTAGATACAATATTAACTAAAGAAAAAAATAGTAGCCCTCCTATACACAAAAAACAAATGAACTGAGCAATAAATCAGGGAAACAACACTTTTAACAAATAAAACAACAAAAAGAATCAATGCAACAGAGAATTGCTTCTTTCAGAAAACCAACAATATAGACAAATGCTTATCTAAACCAACTAGAAAGTAAAGAAAGGATAATGAAATAAACATAATCAGAAAAAAAAAGGTGGCACAGCAATAGACACTAGAGAAATGCAGAGACTCATAAGGATACACTTTAAAACCTGTACTCACCAAAAATGGAAAATCTAAAAGAAACTGATAATTTTATCAATGGGAACTACTTAGCAAAGTTAAATCATGACTAAATAGATCCATAACACCAAGAAAAGACCAAGACAAGATGTTTTTAGTGCAGAATGCTACCAGACTTTCAAAGAAAAGTTAATGTCAATTTTCCTCAAATTATTGCACAAAATAGAAACAAAAGGAACATTACTCATTACATTTTATGAGACCACAATTATCCTGATACCAAAACCACATAAAGACTAACAAAAGAGAATCACAGACCAATTTCTCTTATGAACATAGATGTAAAAATACTCAATAAAATACTTGCAAATTGAATGCAAGAACACACCAATATGATTATACACCATGATCAAGTAGGCTTTATCACAGAGATGCAGGGATGGTTCAATATATGAAAACCAGTAAATGTAATCCATCATATTAACAAACTGAAAGAAAAAAAAAAAGAAACATGGTCATCTTATTATATGCAGAAAGGGTCTTTGACAAAATCTATCACTTCTTCATGTTAAGAGTCCTGGAAAGATTAGGAATAAAAGGGACATACCCTAAAATAAAAGACAATTTAGAGCAAGGCTACAGCCAATATCAAATTAGAAGGAGAGAAACAAAAAGCAGTTCCAGTAAAATCAGAAATAAAACAAGGTTGTCTGCACTCTTCATATCTTCTCTTCATATCATCTCTTCATATCTGTTCAATATTGTACTTGAAATTTTATGTAGAACAATAAGACAGCTAAAGGAGGTCAAGGGGATACATATTAGAAAGAAAGAAGTCAAAGTATCCTTCCTTATTTGGTATAATAGCATATATAAGGGACCCTAAATTGTTTTTTTTTTTTAACCAGGAAATCCCTACAGCATATAAACCCTTCCAGCAAAGTATCTGGATACATGATTAACTAAAGAAAAATTAGTAGCCCTCCTATACACAAAAGACAAATGGACTGAGCAAGAAATCAGGGAAACAACACTTTTAACAAATAACACTGAAATATTATTTGTGAAAGATTCAAATAATATAAAATCTATTGGAGTATTTTAAACAAAAAAGTACAGATCTTATATAATTATAAAGTTCAAGTCTTTAAAGAAGATATCAGATGATGGAAAGATCTCTTATACTCCTGGATTGGTAGGATTAGCATAGTGAAATTGGCCATCATAACAAAAAAGCAATCTATAGATTCAAAAAAATCCCCATCAGAATTCCAAAATAATCTTTCACAGATCTTGAAGAGACAATATTTAGCTTCACGTGGGAAATAAAAAAATACAGGATAGCTGAAGCAATCCTAAAAATCGAAAGAACTGCTGAAGGTATAACCATTACCAGTTTCAAGGTGTAGTGTAGCACTACAGTAATAAAAAATATATGGTATTGGCAGAAAAAAGGACACATTGATCAGAAGAATTGAACTGGAGACCTAGACATAAATCTACACACATATGTACACCTGATTTTGATAAAGAACCAGAAATACAACTAGAAAAAGACAGCATCTTCAACAAATGGTACTAGACAAGATGGATGGCTGCACATACAAGAATTCAAATAGAACCATACTTATCACCCTGCACAAAACTCAAGTCCAAGTGGATCAAAATTCTTAACATAAAACCAGATACACTGAATCTGATAGAAGAGAAAGTTGGGAATAGCCTTGAATGCATTGGCATGGGAGAAGACTGACTGAGCAGAATACCTATAGTGTAGACACTAAGATCAAGAATTAATTAATAGGACCTCAGGAAAATGATAAGGCTTCTCTGTAAGATAAAGTATAATGTCACTCAGACAAAGTGGCAGCCTACAGAATTTTACTATTTTTAAAACTCCACATCCAATACAGGACTAATATCCAACATTTATAAAATACTCAAGAAATGAGGTATCAAAAACAAAATAAACAAACAGAATGGGGTGTAGCACAAACCTTAAAAGGTCTTATTAATAAAAATAAACCTGGGACCAGGTATTGGGGTGAATGCTGGAAAATCAGAGAGACAGAACAGGCCACAGCTAATCTCACCTCACCAATTCTATAGCTGATCCTGTTTCCTCAGACTGGAAGCCTCTGAGTCCTCATCCAAATGGATCTCAGCTGAACTGCTGCTCAGAAGCCTAAAAGCTTAACCAGGCTCTAGTTCCTAATTTTCATGCCTTATATACCTTTCTGCTTTCTGCCATTACTTCCTGGGATTAAAAGCATGAGTCACCATGCCTGGCTGTTTCCAGTGTGGCTTTGAACTCACAGAGATAAGGATGGATCTCTGCCTCCAGAAGGCTAGGATTAAAGGTGTGAGTGCCACCATTTTCTGGCCTCTATGTCTGTCTAGTGGCTGTTCTGTTCTCTGACCCCAGATAAATATATTGGGGTGCACAATATATTGGGGAACACAATATATCACCACAATGGGGTACATATAAAAACAGAGAATTATCAATAGGAGAATCTCAAATGCCTGAGAAACACTTAATGAAATGCTCAACATTCTTAGCCATCGGGAAAAAGCAAATCAAAGCTACTTTGAGATTCCATCTCACACATATCAGAATGGCTAAGATCATCATAAGTGTTAGCTCATCCTGGAAAAGATGTGGAGCAAGGAGAAGACTCTTCTATTGTTTGTGGGAATGTAAACTTTTATAGTTACTATAGAAATCAATATGGCAGTTTCTCAGAAATTTGGGGATTGATCTAACTCAATATCCAGCTATACCACTTTTGGGCACATACCCAAGCAATGATGCATCATACCATAAGAACATTTGGTCAACCATTTCATTGAAGCTTTATTCATAATAGCTAGAAAGTGAAAACAACCTAGATATCCCTCAATGGAAGAATGGATAAAGAAAACATAATGCATTTACATAATGGTGTATTACTTAACTGCTAAAAACCAAAACAAAACAACATGAAATTTGCAAGAAAATGGATGGAAAGTTTGCAGAACAAAATCATCCTGAGTGTGGTATTCTAAACCCAGAAAGATAAAGATGATATATATTCACTTATATGTGATGCTGTGGGATGTTGTTCTGTATACTGTTAATATGTGTTGCTCTGATTGGTTAATAAATAAAACGCTGATTGGTCAATAGCCAGGCTGGAAGTATAGGTGAGATAAGCAGACAAGGAGAATTCTGGGAAGAGGAAGGGCTGAGTCAGGAGTCACCAACCAGATACAGGGGAAGCAAGATGACAAGGCAGAACTTAGAAAAGGTACCAAGCCATGTGGCTAAACATAGATAAGAATTATGGGATAAATTAAGTGTAAGAGCTATTCAGTAATAAGCCTAAGCTAGTGGCCAAGCAGTTATAATTAATATAAGCTTCTGAGTGATTATCTAATAAGCAGCTGTGGGACTGTGGGTGAGAGAGATTTGTCCCCACAGTGAGTCAGGCAGGACATAGAGAAACTTCCAACTACATGTGGATGTTAGCATTAAATAAATGATAACCAAGCTATAATCCATACAGCCAGACAGGTTAGGTAGAGAGGAAGGGTCTAGGTAGGACGAATGGACTTCCCTGGGATGGGCAAATAAAACTGATATAATTTATAGGCAGAGTTGGATCAGTTGATGATAGGATCAGGCTTATCAATTATGAGAAGATGGGGTAGAGGGAGAGGGTACAGAGAGAAACAGCTGGAAATGGGGGGTCTTTAGAGGTATCTGTGCAAACCTAGTACCATTGAAACTTCCCATAATCTGTGAAAGTGATCCTGGTGAAGAGTTGTAGTAATAAGGTATATGGGGTCTCAACAAAAAAAATCCTCTTGTCACCAGGCAAGACTGCCAGTGGTGGGACTGAATTACATTCAGTTGAGTTGTTGGCCAAGGAGAGCCTATGGAAATCCCCAAACAAACCAGGCTGTTTCTAAGACAAAGGGTTGCTCTCTGTTAAATAAAAGCAGCATTACATTGCTGAAGGCAATACCCATACAATTCATTGAATTTGGAGAATTCAAAGTGCTGCCTTTAAAGAGCATTCACTCTTATGTATGGGAAGGTCCTCTGCAGCTACCAACAAAAAAAATGTAAAAATCTGGAAATCAACACAGCCACAAAACTTTTGACTTATAATCTATCCTGCCTGAAAATGTGCAAGGGAGATGGTTTTAGTTGAAAGTTTTTCTGTTTCCACCAAGCCTCTGCAGTCCCATGGCTCACTTATAAAATAATCATTCAGAAGCTTATATTAATTATAACTGCTTGGCCACTAGCTCAGGCTTATTACTGAATAGCTCTTACACTTAAATTATCCCACAATACTTATCTGTATTTAGCCATGTGGCTTGGTACCTTTTCTCAGTTCTGCCTTGTCATCTTGCTTCCTCTGTGTCTGGTTGGTGACTCCTGACTCAGCCCTTCCTCTTCCCAGAATTCTCCTTGTCTGCTTATCCCATCTATATTTCTGGCCTGGCTACTGACCAATCAGCGTTTTATTTATCAACCAATCAGAGCAACACATATTCACAGCATACAGAACATCCAACAGCAGATGGTAGCATAGAGCTTGTGGGAGTAACCAACCAATATATGATATGACTTATGGTCTATTCCATAAAAAAAATAAAGCCATACCTCACACTGCTTGGGTAATCAAGACCCAGAGACTAGATAGTACTGAGACCAAGGGCAAAACCAAACACTACTGGTATAAAAAGAAAAAAGTACTAGTAAATGACTCCTGATGCTATTCTGCTAAACTCATAGATCAGTAACTTACGTAGTCATCATCAGAGAAGCTTCCTCCCACAGTGCATGGGAGTGGGTGCAGAGACCCATAATAGACATTATGCAGAAAACATCTAAATGGTATGTCTCTATCAAATCCTCCTCAGAGCAAAGGTCATATGAGCTCACAGAGACTGGAACAGCAAGCACAGAGCTCAGCACCTTATCCTTTGCATACATATTATGTCTATTAGTTTAGTATTTTTATGGGACTCTTGAGTGTGAGAATGAGTGGGTTTCTGACTCTTCTGCCTGCTCTGGAGGCTCTTTTCCACTTCTTGGGTTGCTGTGTTCAACTCCATTATGACAGTTTTTGCTTCATCTTACTACATTTTATTTTGTGGTACTTGGTTGTTGTTTCTTCAAAGCCTGTTCTTTTCAAATGTGAGACAGAAGTGAATGGATCTGGGGGGGGGGGATGGAGGGGCAGAACTTGGAGGAGTGGAGGGAGAAGAAACTATAACAAGTATATATTATATGAGAAAGGACTATTTTCAATAAAAGGAAAAGCAAATTCATTTCTGCCAATTGAAGTGATTTGATTATGAGGCTATGAACCCAATAACAGTGAAATCAAATTGGTACATGTAGATACCATAATTTTCTCTTTCCTTCTAAATTGAAAATTTTGGAATAATTTCTAAACTGAGAAATATTCTGGGCAATTCATGAATAAAATTATGAGTTAATAATCTTTTTTTTTTTCAAATCCAGTTTCAGTTGTCTTACAATGGCAGAGTCAAGGCCATGGTCCCAGAACATGGGAACTTAGCATAGTTTCACATGTACAGTATAACAACTGGAGCACTTCCTTATTTGCTACTGGAATCCATACAGTAACACCTTTGTTTAAAAATCTCAGTAACCTTGTGACATATCATTTCTCAGTAACCTAAGGTATCATTTTTTTCTTGTGCAGAATCTGATATTATGACTAAAATTAATAATAATGAAGTGAAAACATCAAAGTTGAGCTCAAATCAAAGCAATCCATCACTCCTGATGCTAAACACTGGTTCAAGAAATACTTGACAATCGTTTGACAGTTTGGGTTATGCCAAGGTTCAATTTACAGAAATTGTTCTGCTTCATTTTGATCTCATAGTTCTAGGGAAAGAACTTTGTTGTTAAAATTGCCTGCTATGCCATCCTTCCAGAAATAAACTGATGTTACTTAAGAAATCTCTTATAATGCTTCCTAGGACCATCTAAAATTGTATCTTAGGTTCTCTGCTCTCCAAGCAGAAAAAGAAGATTAGCATTTCTTCAGTTGAACAACAATGTGTAATAGTTACAAGAGATGCTTATGCTAATAAGAACTGGTTCAGGCCTCTTTTTGTCATGAAATAATTACTGTTGCAGAAATACCAGCAGGTGTTGAAAGAGCAGGATTAATTTGTGGGAGTTGAATGACATCATTTTTTAATGGCTTATTAAACACTAATTAGATTTTAAATGATGTGACTTTCCATAGACTTATGTCAGAATGTTTAAACATCTGGCTTTCCTAAGACTGAGGTGAACAAGGTTATAGTTTAATTTTCACAGGTGACAATTTATTCAATGAATCAAAATGGAAATACCCAGATTCTTTCCCAAAGAGTAAAGGGTATATTTCAATTTTATGTTCTCAGAGTTATTAGTCAATTAAGCAATTTTATTAAACAGTGGAATTATTTGATTTGTTCCTATGAGTCAAAGCATGTAAGTTGTGAGATTTCAAATGCACATTCAAGTTAGAATTTCATGTACCACACTAAGGGAAATTCTCAAAGGGCAAGAAATCTCAATACTAAATGATCTGTCCTTTGCTCTTATGAGCTAAGGAGTAAATTTCTTTGATTTATTTAGTGTTGGTTTTTTTTATAACCTTCATTTGACTTTAAGTAGATAAAGTAAAAAAGTATAAAAATACTTTAAAACACAAACATATCAGTGAAAATGTTATAACTAATTCAACCATTTTAAATAACAAAAATAATCTTAACTATATGCAACCTACAGAAAATATTTCTATATCACATCAATACACACAGAAATACACACACATGTAATATCTTGTAGATGACTAAACATATTACATTGTGATCTATATTCTTACTAATGACTATGTCTTAACCCCAGACTCAGGTACTATTATCTTTCTTTCTGTTCTCCGGTGTTAGTTCCATTGACATTGTACAAACCAGTGTGCAGACCGTAGATACTCATGAAGAACATCTCACACTGTAAACTAAGTGGAAGAGTTAGTAAGAAGTATACCATTTGGAAATTATCAATATATATTCCATCCCTGTACTGTCCAGTCTTCCCATGCTCTCAGATGCTCCATGAAATTGTTCTTTGGAGGACAGATGACCCCAGAAGTCAGAAGTCACTCCAGCTATGATCCCCCATCCCTCTGAACTACAAAGCAAGTTACAAGAACCTGCCTTTATCCATGTATGAAAGTTTGTTTATTATGAATAATCTGCCTCAGTTTTGTCTTTATTTTATGTAGTATTGCATTGAAATATTGATTCTGGTAATTGTATTTTTTTTTTGTCATGTCTTTACACTTTGATTTCTAGGCAAAGGACTCACTTCTCATTGTTGTTCATCCTTAGTGTTGGCATTCTACAAACCTCCTGCCTTGGATTACTCCTCAAGCCTCTTGCATTTGTTTTCACACTGGTGAGAATTTCCCAACACTCGTGCTCTTCATTTAGGTTACCCATCACCACTGTAAAAACTGTTCTGTATTGTTCCTCCCATAGCTACACCATGCATGCATTGGCATGCTTGCTTTTTATCCTGTGTCCATCCTCACCATCCTCCTCCCAATTAGAAGAGCAAGCCCCCCCCCATTTTTGTGCCAATCATTCTTTATCTGTTTCCCTGGCACACAATGGCTACTCAGTGTCAGTGCTTTGGTAGGGTGATTGTATGGACATTGGTGGGTAAGGTGGATCACGGACTTTTAAGGTAAATTTCTAAATCTAAATATTGATTGCCTGAGAAACCATTACTATTACATTTACTTATGAAAGGGGAAATTTAGAAATCCTGTTTCTATGACCACTCATGTTGACTCTGCTAGCTATGATGATGAAAGAATGCAGGAAAGAATTACAAGTTGAAAGTGGCATAAGCAAGCGTAACAGCCCCTGGGCATGTCCACTGTCAGAAACTTGCTGTGACTTGAGCAAAGAGTTGTTTTGTTTTTTTTCTTGGAGCTACTGTACATGTGGCAGGGAAGTAAGTGCTGTGCTTTGTAGAATGAACTCTTTGCCTGATGAGCAGTTTAGTACTTATGTATAATAGCTAATGAAGGTTTAGAATAATGCTCAGCTTCCCACTGCAGAAGACAAACCGAAAAATCTGTCAGCTGGATCTGTCAGCAAGAAATCAGCAGTCAGCAAAGTCTTCTGAAATCACAGCTGAAACCAAGCTAGCCTAAGGAGAAATTCTAGCTCCTCAGAAATGGCTGCTTATTAGATTATACACCTGTTGCTGACTGAGGTATCATGCCATTTTTTATAAAATTACTTGCATCAATTGATAACTTTCAATGCATTTATTTAGTTTCTCATTTAAATGATAGATTTAACAATTTCCTGTGTACAGCATTAATTTAGGAAAGGTAGGCAGAAAGTGAGTGGTAGTGTATTTAAATGAACAAAACTTAGAATAAATGTAGAATAATGAGAAATAATCTAGCTCTGGTATATCTGTAAGGAAGCTAATATTTAGCATTGGATCTTGACAATATTAATATGATTTGAAAGTTTTAGTGGAAAGACATACAATATCTTTAATTTTGGCACATTTCAAAGAGAGGCTTAGATCAGAGGACAGAATTTTTTCTCCCCAATCAAAATACAATATTGTTGATGGATTATGATTCTAACTTCTGTGTCTATTACTCAAAATAAGTTTCATTAACCATATGATCTCTACAATCAGCTGTGTAAAAATCAATTGTAAAAGCCAATGAAACCATTGGCCAAAGTGAAAATAGGCCTGTAGCAACATGTGGCAATGCCTGAATTATTTTCCTAGTCCTTAAGCAAAATGAAGGGGTAAATTAAACTCATCTACAAAAGTAACAAAATGAAAACAACTTAATAAATAGTATATACCTAAAATGTCTGATTTTTGTTTGTTTTATTTTTCTGGCAAATTTGTGTGTGTGTGTGTGTGTATGTGTGTGTGTGTGTGTGTGTGTGTGTGTGAATGTAAGTATGAATGTGTGTCAAAGAGAATATATGTATGAGTCTGTGTGTGTGTGTGTGTGTGTGTGTGTGTGTGTGTGTATGTGTGAGAGAGGGTATGAGAGAATGTGTATATGAGTATGTATATAAGAGTATGTGTTTGTGTGTGTAAGTATGAGAGAGTGTGTGTGAGAATATGTGTGAGTGTGTGTCTTTGAGAGTGTTAAAATGGACAATGATCTTTTTGAAACACTACCAACATTTTGAATTTCCTACTGAAATCCTATGTGATAAATCACTATTATTTGTTAACATCTTCACTTAGAAGGAACCTGGAACTCAGACAAGAGCTGAGTCAGACTATGCAAAACTAGTTTAGTAGTGCTCATTACAAATATTTTCTCTAAAATAAAAGCAAAGCTTCCAGATAATAAATGGTGGAGACATTTTTCAAGTGAATGTGTGTTCTTGGTAAATTTCATCTCCTTCATCATATGTGACTTTAGTATTGTGTGATATTTGATTGCTCTGAGAAAACCCAAGACTGTGTTAGTAAAATCAACCTTGGATCAGGGGGTGGAGCCAGCAACGAGTTGACAGGAATAAGCCATAGAGAGGACAGAGAAGCCAAGAAGACAGATAGAGAGATTCACAAGAAAGAGAGGGACTTGGAGTTTCAGTCTTTTGGGTTTGGGACAGCTGGAGAGGGGCTGTCTTGCTGGATCTTCAGCCCCAAAGGAAGGATAGCTGGTTGCTTCTTGGCCTCTCTGAGCTAGCCGGTTTTCATCCCAACATCTGACTCCAAAGTCTTTACTGGTAAACAGAACAATAGAGACTTAATTAAAAACTACATTTGGTGGAACAGAGTCAGGGCTGGCAGGACACTCCTGCCAGGATGCAGCCTGAGCAATGAGGTACTGATTGTTGGGCTGCAGGGCTACAGAAGGTAGGTAAAATATCAGTAGATTCAGGTGCAGCCACTAAGCTGACAAATAAATAAATAAATAAATAAATAAATAAATAAATAAATAAATAAATAAATAAAAAAACAACTTCAGTAGTTAATGAGTTCAATATAAGTGTCAGATTATTTACATGGGAACAATTCTGTATTCAGAGCAGTCTACATCAGGCCCTTGCATCCAACGCAGAATGGGAGTAAGTGATTGTGCATTAATATAATATCTGCATTACCTCTATTTTGTTGGCAACATTGTTTTAGTTTGAATTTTGCAAATACTTGACAAAAGTTGGTCTTCTAGAATTTTTCTATCAATTGCTAAACTCTTTTTGAAAATTGGCCTTATGAGAGCAGTAGTGTGACTAAAAAATTTTTAAAAAGTTATCCTTTTCCAACTTTCATCGTTCTTCTATATTGAAAATTATGCTATGAAAAAGGTACTGACTATTAATCTCAACGTCTCTGAGATCCTGCAGTTCTAGTACTGTGTGTGTTGAGGTGACTGACCCATATTTGCAATTAACTAAGTGGTTAAATAATTTGTTTGAAGTTATAGACCTTTAATTTTTCCTTCTTAGCCTATAAGTCTGACATGATCCATTAAACAATGTTTCTAGAAGCTAGCAAAACTCACTTTATTATTCATGTTTGAATCACAGAGCTTGAATCTAGCTCTTTCATATGGTCACAGCATTGCTGGCTCCAGGATCTGCTAGGCTCTGTAGTGCATTCTCTCAGGATGGCAAGATACACAAACATTCTATTTCATATATGTTTAAACAGAAAACACACTATGAATTTCACAGTAGTAGTACAAAATATCTAAATATCACATCAATTTTATATTTATTGAAAATTTAAATAACGAAAAGTGAATACATTAGATTTAAAATCACTATTTTAAATAATTTTAAAATTTATATTGTATTCTTAAGTTCATACATGGCCCAGATGCTGTGTTTCTGAGGAAATGAGGGGTTAGCTCCCTCAGAAATTATAGAAATGGATTTGAACCTTCATATAAAAAAATATATGAGAAACTAAAAACATGGAATGATTGAGAATGGACAGAAGAATGTGAAGTCGATCATCTAGAATAGCCCTAAGATCAACTGTATGTGAAGGAATTATACCTGCTATGGTCAGATCACAGGGACCCACAAAGACCACCACAGAGATTGAATCCATATGCAAAAGCAAAGAAAGAACCTTTATTCAAGCTGGAGCTTGGACTCTTGATGTGCCCAACATAGCAGTATTGTTGGAGAGCCTTGAGCCCAGGCAACGTAGGGTTTTTATCGTAGTAGAGGTTGGGCATGAGGGGATTTTCAGGGTTCAAGACCCTGATTGGCTGACAATTGTCTAGGAGTGTCTTGGCAAGAAGGGAATTGGTGTGTGCTGGGCTCAGGGACATCTGGTGATCTATTCTAATCTTACCTTATGGTTGGAATATTTGGAATGTCAGGTACTTCCCCATAGATGCAGGCCCATCCCTGGGTGGTGTCAGCTTATAGCGTTTTCCTGGAACTACCGGGTGCTGCCTATCAGTAAACCGAAACTCAGGCCTTTTTAGCTGGTTTCTGTTGAGCCTGTCATGGATGCAGTGTAGCCAAGCTGTCCTGGGTCTCACACACCCCCACACACAAGTACCAATGATAGGACTCATTCATGAGTCCCGTCTTTCCAGGGGTTCAAGGGGATGGTATTAGAACCTAAAAAACATTAACTAACAGATTTTTGTAAGGCAGTGACATTTGCATCTATTGCCATTCTTAAGGTCCAGGGTTCTGTCTTTCAGTACAACCAGATTATAATCCTTAATGTTTGATATAGAAATAATAATTTCTTAAGGCCACATACTACCTCTTTGTTTCTTCATAAAGGACAAGTGCCTTATATTATTGCAGAACAATTTTAGTTAATGAATCCATCAATCGACAGTTCTGGGCCTATTTTTCTAGTATGTCAATGGGCATTACAGTTCACCATTTTGTCCCCTATGCCAGAGAGTTTCCTTTTGACCCAGCGTTTTGCACTATTATGGGCAGGGAGCACAGGATGATGTATTCTCGTCTGTCTGTAACTACTTTGAGCTGACCCTGGGGCATTGTTATCAGGGCCCAAAGAGCATGAAAAGCTAATCAAAGGCTGAGAAATGAGGCATTTTTCAGAAGCATATGGTTATTTGACCCAGCTGTAGAGACAAGGTATAATCACACTGGCTGGAATGGTCCACATCAGCTTTCAGAAAGTCCAGAGCTCATAGTCATTTGGAGCAGGTTATAGTCAACAACTGAAGCTTGGATGTGTCTGCCAGCCAAGTAGAAACCTGTTGAGACAAGTTCAAACTAGGAACAGAAGTTAAAATTTATGTACTTATTTGGAACTTTTAGGCTTATAGTCTTAGTAATTGGGGATGGCAGGAGTCCCAAGACAAGGAGAGAGAAAAATACCACCCTTAGCAATAGACAGGTGGGGAAAACTTAGGCTATACTTATCTGGAGTCCTTTTGACTTCTGTGGAGTGGATCCAAGTTTTATGACTTTTTGATCATCTGAAGCCTATATAAGTTGTTATTTTACAAAAGGATTTAAAAGTATTTGATCTATTAATATTACCAATGTGTACTAAAATCCTTATACACAATGGGTGTCTGTAAAACACCAGGAGTGGACTTATACCTTTGAGTCCTAGCAAAACTACAGACTTGAGTTAGAAGCTTGTATATATTCCTTCTGTCCAGAGAGACAAGTATAGGTTAGACAGAGACATCTTTGGCCTGATGAGAATTACTTTTCAGTTTATATTTAGATGACAATCAAAATAAATCTAAATCATGAGCTTATGAATGAAAAGTAAGCAGTAACTGTTCTACCAACTTATCAGAATTCTATTCAATGTTAAGCTCCAAACTTTTATACCATGGAAAGGGAAAGCAATCCAAAACAGTTCTTATATCTTGAATCATCCATTTATATCTTTACAACTTGCATTTATATCTTAAATCATTATCTGAGACCCTCAATGCTTACAAGCTTTTACATCCTCAGACCTTTCTTTCAGACCCATATTCAAACCTTTATGACTTACTTAAACATGCATATCTTAGAACATTTTTTTATCAACAGACCTAGTAGGCTTAAAAAAAAATCAAGGCTTGGTTTTTATATATAAAACGAGCTAACAAGCTTGGTTATAGCCTTGCAGAAGGATCTGGTTGTCTGACGCTGCCAAGCTGACAAAGTTATAGCTAGCCTAGTCATCAATATTATCAGAGATCCAAGAAGGATAAATTATACCTGAGTGTAGACCAAGCAGCTTCTGAATCTATTGAAAATGACAGAGATCAGTCCATACCCTGTTAGCCATACCAAGGTCTCATTAGCATTAAAGGCAGATGTATCAGAATAGCATCAGTCTTTCCCAGGCCCATAAAGTGAGAGTTTTTCCAGTGAAGGAGTAACATGGGGGAAGAACAATCTTGTTTTGTCTAGGCAAATGGGATGCAATCAATTCTCCAGTTTAGGCCAGGTCCTGGTTGCAGGTGTTGTACCTGGGCATCTTATCTAGTGGTCAATGTTGCCATAATTCAGGTGAAGACATTGTGGTGCCCTGTAATCTTCTATGGAGACTTTAGGTCACTGGTAGGATCTAAGAGTCTCTGTCTGATATAAAAAAACATTATAATCAACATTTTAATGCCATTTTCTGCAGATCTGTGAAATATTCAAGGGCTGCCTAGGTATATCTGTATAGACAAACTTTGTTTCTAGTTATTTGTGTTAAGCTTAATTTTGACAACATATACAGGGGATTAAGTAATGCTTATCCCTGTAATTAGTTACATCAGTACTTAGCATGACTAAAATTCAAGAACTCGATCATTTATAAGGATGAACTGACTATTAACTTGTGTTCCCTAACAGTCTACAATAAGTTAGCAGATTCCATAAGACTAGGATTTATATTCCATTCCTGTCAGGTTTAGCCTTAAATAAAATGATATTGAATTAAAGTTATTCTAGTATCAAAATAAATTTTTTTAATCATAGATAATGGGTTCAGTAAAGAAACCAAAATAGCCATTACATGAGTAAAAAGAGAACAAGTTTATATCAAGCTGTTAAGGCTGTCTCCTGGGGACACAAGGAAAAGTGACAGGGGAAAGGTCCCAGGGTGAAATGGGAACAGTATTGCCCTTGACAGGTTGTTAGACACCACAGCCATATGTTAATGAAAGGGCCACTGGTTCCTTTTGCCAGAGAGAAGGAGGGTGACTCCCTTTTTAGGAACTTTCTCCAAGCCCCTGATGGAATGGGAACTTTATCTAAATGCCTGACATTGGGAAAAGGACTTTGTAGTTTTATCTCTGTTAAGTATGGCCCGTAAAATAACAATTTCTCAACTGAAGCTCCTTTTAGTATCATTACAAAGCATTTATATGACTAAATTTATCCAAAAAGCTTAAGCTTAACAAAGTTAGCAAAGAAAGCTAGACATACATTCTTTAGCCTGACTAGACCTTGAGTAAGGAGAGACATTCTCTAAGTCATTGGTTCCCAACTTTCCCAATGCTTTGACCTTTCAATATAGTTCCCCATGTTGCAGTGACCCTTCTACATAATTTTTTCTGTTGCTATTTCATAACAGCAGTTTTGCCATTGTTATGAATCTCAATGCAAATATCTGACACACAGGTGGTCCTAGGCCACCCCTGTAAAACGGTTTTCAACCCCCAAAGGGTCAAGACTCATGGACTCAGAAGCTGCTCCAAGCCCTTTGCCAAACTGCTTAGTTCATTGTCTTGCTGTATCACAAGAAATGAACATCCCAGTTTCTAATTAGTATTTGGTTCTATGGCTGTGATCCTATTTTTAGCCTTTGAAGTCCAAATGTTAACAATATAAAACATTTTACAAACTTAAAATGTCTCTTATATATTTAAATATTTTAAAAACTATTCTTAAAAAGGTTTAAACATCTCTCAAATGTCTTCCTGCAACATCAAAACTAAGTACCCTCTTTTACTTCAACAGGGAGAAGACATGGCATAACCACAATCTGTATAAGGCAAAACCAAGCTTCAATAATGCAAACAGACCAAAGTTCAGTACCTGGGATTCATTCACAATCTTTTTGGTTCTTTTTTTCAGAGGTTTAGATCACTTCTTTGGTCCCACCTTTGTCATCATATACATAGCCTGCCTTCTAGATCTCAGCCTGCTCTGTTTCACTGTGGCTGGTACTTCTGGTGACTATTTCAAAGACTGTTAAGGTCCACCATTGCAGTAGGACTCTCTTTGGAACTCTAGCCCTGCCATACATTTGCAGATCTCAGCTCTTCCTTTTGATCTCTCCACATCTTTAAAACCATTATCACCTGGGTGACTATTAAATTACAGAGTTTAGCTGCCAGGTACATTCTTGTGTATAAAAGCATTGAGGTGCAGCTTTAATATCTTATTAAACAGACATTGTTTTTAAATCCTATCTTCTATAAACCTTGTTTTCAGGCCAGCACATGAATTATCATACAAAAATCTATTCCAATATAAAAATATCATGGACACCTGATGTTGCCTCCTTAGTAGGCCCATTCCAGATGGTTACTTTTAATCAAGATGGTGGTGAAATCATATGGCATCCATCTTTTCTAATTCTAGCAAAGATGCCTGCTGGGCATGTGACTGCCCAAAAATGGTGAAGTCACATGGCATCCACCTTCTCTAACTCTAGCAAAATGGCAACCAGCCATGTGGCTGAATAAAAATGGTGGCAGTCCAAAATGGAATCATGCTATACGGCTCCTTTAAATATATCCTTGCATAGACCTTTAATTATTAATTCCAAGTGTTACTTATTTTAACTTTTTATGTAGTTTTAACTAGTTTTATTTTTAACAGATTTTTTAGCCATATCTAACAAAATAAATTTATAAACCTCGAGGTACAGAATGTTCACATAAACAAAGTCTAATCCTTTTGGTTGTTCTGTTTTGCTTTTTCCTCCCTCTCACTGTGTCATCAGGGCATCAGACTGACAGAGCAACATAGAGGAAACTTTTAAATAAGCATGCCTGGGTCAAGTGAAGGAAGAGCCATAATCCAAATCTAGTGCCAGTTTTCTAATAAAGAAGAACATCATAAAGTATTTCTAACATTACCTATATCAAAAGTCATCTGGACCCCTACTAATCTGAATCCAGTGACCAGAGCTCAGAGATAAATTCTGAGCCCTGACCATAAATGCAGCCATGGCAGCAGTGGGTGGTGACTGGCTGCTGTTGGCAGTAGAGACAGCAAAAATATCCAAATCATTTTAGTTTCAGCTCCATGCTTGCAACAAAACTTAAGAACACACCAGAAAACACAGACAAAACTTTGCAACAAAACAGGGAGACATAACTCTTTGGAGAAACAGCTGAAACTTTCATGGACACACCAGAAAACACAGAGTGAAAAACCTTCCAACAAAATAAGCATATACAATGTTCTCCAGAAATGGACAAAACTTTCCAACAAGACAAATAAAACTTTCCAACCAGAATCAGAACCAGATAGGCAGGGGACATTGTCACAACAAAGCTGCAGTAGTTCAGCCACCCTGCCAATGTTAAGTGTGCTGCCCCACCACTTGACTCTTTAGCATGCCAAGGGAAGCCCAGACACACCATCATAAAACATGGCAGGTTTTTTGTATGGTTTAGTTTATTCAAACAGCTAGAGCTTACAGTGAGCAAAGATGAAGCTGGACAAATATTACTGTGAACCTGAGTGGACCTTAGGGATTTATAAATCTTGATTATCAATATATAAATATATCTTATCAAAAATTCTTAACAAATATACCTTATTTATCAAGCATATGTTACTTATATAAATTTTCTAGCAGCTTGGTGTTAACTTGTGTGTTAATAGGTCCATGGTAGCAGGGATTTTTTTCCAAGGAATTATTATTTTAAAGGGATTTTCAATGTCTACATTTTCATTCTCCACCAAAGCTCACACAAAATATCCCAAAGGAAAAGGCATTAAAGAATTCCCATAACACATAGTGAGAATCATTAAAAATGGAAGCAGAAAGATGCTGGAGAATTGTAATCTAAAATGTCAAAATGATGGAAATTTATACAGGAGCACTGATGTGTCACATGAGGCCCATACCATGTGCACTTGTGTATGGTGTATACATATATATATATATATATATATATATATATATATATATATATATATATATGTGTGTGTGTGTGTGTGTGTGTGTGTGTGTGTGTGTGTGTGTGTGTGTGTGTGTACTTGTTAGGGGACAGTGCATATATTTTCACATATGCCTCTGGAAGCCAAAAGGAGAGCCTGAGTGTCTCTTGCTCTATTTCTCAGTCTTATTGTTTTGAGGTGGAATCTCTCCCTGAACCTAGAGTTTGGCATTTCAGACAGACTGCTGGGGTCACAATTCTTAGGGAGTCCAGCTACAGAACTCATGCCTTTCCCCATTGTTAGGATTCTGCCACTCTTCCAGCTGCATGACTGTACATGCGCAGTTCAGTAGCTAAAAAGGGTCTTATATCTTCAATCATCCATGCGCTGCATGATTACATAATGTGTGCGGCATGGTCATGAAATCTGTGCATGTGTGGCATAGCTCCACAAGCCCACAGACACATGTGCAAGGGAAATCCTTAAAAAGCTAGTCACAGACTCCTCCCTCTTTTGCTTTCTCCTCCTCCCCCCTCTCTCCCTTCTCCTCACATGCCTCTTCCACAGGCCTGGCCACTCTCTCTTCTGGTCCCGTCCCCCCAATAAAGCTCTGATACTGGTTTTTGTCATGTCTTGTGACCTTTCTCGCACAGTAACCAGCGCCACTTACTTAAAACCAACAGCCATCCCTTAGCACTGGGATTAGAGATGGGACAATACAACTGAAGTTTTATGTGAGTACCATTATCTGGAGAGTTAGGAAAAAGATAACCCAGCAAGAAACTTGTGACTACTATAGAAATTTAGTGAGGTCAATGGGCAGCTGTTGGAGGGTTTGATCATAAGGAGGAAGGAGGGGCTTTGATGGATATAAATGACTTAAACTGGCTTGTCAATTAGGTTGATAAAATGTGAAAGCAATTTAGGGGGCATGAGAGAAGGGGAAAGCAGTCAAAGGGACTTGTTTTGTTTACTCCTAGGGAGATTTTGGAAGGTGTTAGAGTCTAAAAGGTAGTCTTCTGAAAATGGAGGAGGTGCTGTTATTTTTGCTGCATGCACTGCTGTGGAAGAAAGAGATACTGGAGTGGTTATCCATTACAACTGCCCCATCAATGAGTAGCCAAGGTTACACACAAAAATAGACCATTATGTCTCCAGAGGCCATGCAATGAATACAGATATTTTAGTTCCCTATTGATGTTCATAATTCTTGGGCTCTTTTGGTGACTTCTGAAAAGGAATATACCTTAATTCATTGTAAACCCAAAAGGAAAGGGGACAATGTACATCAATGGATGCAAAGGCCAAGAATTCCAGATGAAAAGGATTACATTCCTCCAAAGTGTAGGCAGTTATGTTCTTTAGGAGAGTATGCTGTGTAAATTGCTTTCTAAAACAAACAAACAAAAAGCAACCCCCCCCCCCAAAAAAAGGTGTATTGGAGGCAGAGATTCTTTTCCCATCCTCAAGCCCTTACTGTACCCAGATATGATACATGGACAATGGACAGCCAAGAGCAATAGAGCTGGTCTAGAGCCTGCCATATTCTTAAAGCTAATGCCAGTGGCTAGCATAGCTGGCAACAGGCACGAGTGTGGGACTGTTCACTTTGGTTACTGGCTAAGTTAGGCATCTTTATCCAAACTCCACTGAGCCAATCTGGGGTAATGAGATGACCGGTGGCCCCATAGTAGTACCCCATAATGGGACAAAATGGCTCACAAGAAATTACAACAGGTTACAGCGGGAGCTAAATAAAGGAATGCATACCTTCTATTCCACTACATTTAATGCTGTGCATTTGAGGAAATAATTGATACAAATGATAAGTTTTCATACTATATTGGATTTAAATCTCCTTAGTTGAAACATCTGGAGATCAATTGGTACTTATTTAGAATATGAAACTATGGGCCCTCACTGATCCTGTTCATACTCTGTGAAAGGGTTTCATAATATAGTGGTAACTCCTGATTAGCTTAAAGATTTGTTAAAATACCTGAAAGAATAGCAAAATCAGCATTTAGAGAGTTTGAAAGATGGTATCATGCAATGGTTGAAAATGCATGCCCTAAGGCCAGAAAGTTGTTGAATAAAATCCTAGAGCTATGAATGAATTACTTCACTATAAATTGTTGGACAGGGAACTCCTGACACACACATACCCTTTCCAAAAAACACAGATGGATAGGCTGTTGCATCTTCTTATAATTGTATTCCAGCATTATAGAGGAAGACGCCATTGTGGAAGACATTATCTGCTTCAGAGTGGTGGCTGGGAGAAGCTCAAAATAAATGGAAGTCTCCTCAATGTTGTGTTGTTGCTTGTTTTATTACTCTACTCTTTTGGAGGCCTGCCACCCAGTTCCCAAATAAATAGACACAGAGATTTTTTTTCTTTTTTTTACGAATGCCCAGGCTTACCTTGGCTTGTTTTTAGCCAGGTTTTCTTAAATTACCCATCTATCTTTTGCCTCTGGGCTTTTACCTTTCTCTGTTTCTGTACTTCTTTCTCCATGGCTTGCTGTCCTGTAGCTGGGTGTCTGGATGTATGGCCCCTGAAGTCTTCCTCTTCTGCTCTTTCTCTTTCTCCTTTTCCTCAATTCTTTTTTCCTCTTTTTCTCCTTCTATGCATTCTTTCTGCCTGCCAGCCCTGCATGTCTTTTCTTCTATCTTGTTATTGGCTATTCAGCAATCAGGTGTTTTAGATAGGCAAAGTAACACAGCTTCACAGAGTTAAACAAATGGAACATAAAAGAATGAAACACATCTTTGCATCATTAAACAAATGTACCACAGTATCAATAAATGCAACATATCTTAAAATAATATTCCACAATACTATTGGCTAGCTTTTGTAATGTAGGAAGCTACTATGCAAGTTTGGGGGAAGAATTTTCACCAATACATGCACATGCTACAGGGTTAACATGCCAGGTAAGATGTGCCTATAGATACAGGCCAGAACTTCAGTGGTGAAACCAATAGCTTTCTGATTTTGTTGAGGTCTCTTTTATGGAAGTGAAATGATATTTGGTACTGTAAGTCAGAGCAAAAATCTATTGCTAGGGAGTTTGTAGACCCTAGTGAGGAATCGAATGCTGTTGTTTTATTGAATCGATACAATGTGTCTGTCAAACTACCTTCTAAATATTTGTATTTATGCCCATAGATTACAATGCCTATCAGCCTGGATTACAGAAGAAAACTTCTTACAGTGGGCAGTGGTTAATACTGGAGACTCAAAACTGGTTAAACTAATGACAATAAGGATGGTAGCTGTGCCACGTTGGACTAAGGCTGAGAAAAGGGTCTGTGCATATCACCCATTCCAATGCCCAAAGAACAACAACAGAGTAGGTACAGCAATGCTGTACCTACAGAGAGGGGTGGAATCTTAGAATAAAACATTCTTCTGTAAATCTAATATGACTATTGACCACCATAGAATAGAATTTACCTTGGCCTGGAAGCTATGGGATTGAAGTAATAGTCTTATAATTTCTAAAAAAATTCTCCTGAATATGAAGTGGGGATGAAGCTCAATGTTAAAAGAAGCTTCCTAGCCTGTGTAAGGACCTGACTTTGTTTCCCTTCTGTGAGAAGATGACTTACACATTTTGTCCTGCTTCCTTGAGTTATGTTTTACTAGAGGTAAAATTTACACAAAAGTTATATATCTTGTTTTGGAATTTACTTTTATTTCTGCATGTACATTCTTCAAAGTTTAGTTTGAATATAAGTAGGTGGTAATTACTCTTTATTCATATTTATTTACTCTTTATTCATTGATTTACCCTTTATTTATTCACAATTACCCTAAGAATAGCTTTGAACTGTAGTGTGGCTTAGCAAATCTGAAAGCAAATACAGATTCAGAAAAAGAAAAAAATACAGTAGAAAATATTCCAAAGCAGAAATGACATTTTTATTCAGTAATGTAAATTTAAAATAAATACACCACACACAACAAAGTACAAAACTCTAAAAATTACCACTTTGGAAAATAATCATGGATGTGGAAATATGCTGCTATTATTATTATCATCAATCATCAATCTGGTTCATTGTTTCCAGAAGCAGAGCACAAGTTAGCATCACGATTTGAAGTGAAAGAAATTTTCTGGGAAGCTTTGTAAGTACAGAAGATATATTATAGGGTTCAGCTGATTCACTCCAGCCAGTAGCATTTACATAAAAAGTTAAGAATAAAATAAAGTTATGTACAATACAGTGACCCATTAAGAACTTCCTGAATGGAATATTTAACATAAAGAGGAGCAATAGCCAGTGGTTGGTGCTTGAGATCTAGAATTGTATACCCACTTAGTGACAGGAAAATAATCACTTCAAGGGCAAGATTGTGACTGAGAGGCTAAGTGAGATAACTAGGAACATTTACAGGCAAAGGTTGTTTTTGTAAGAATGAATAGTTCCATGAAGTACATAGAGGAAGTGTGGAGAAAAGGCTTTTGATGAGAAGGAAATAATTAAATTATGGCAGCAGAAAGCTCCAGGAGGAAGCAATGAAATAAAGCCATTGGTGAGCATTCACTGGCCCATGGTTTCTTGTTGGATGAGAACCGAATCTTTGTTTATGTTTATTATTTTTCTCCTACATGGTATTTCTTACACAGGGAACATCAAGAAGTAATTAGTTAGCTCAATAATGTTATTAACACCAGTCAACAAGGAAAATTGTCAATTGTATAAAACAAATAAAAGCATATTACATATCATTTGTCAAGGTATTAAAATATAGGCCCTTTTAAAGATCAACAATTATGATTCAAAGAAGTCATAAATGTTATTTTTAATAATTTGTTTCTTCTGTATTTGATTTTTTCATATAATATATTTGTATCATAACCTTTCCCTGCCCCAATTCCTTCCAGATCCTCCCTCACCTCCTTATTCACAGAACTCGTGTTTTTTCTCTTACTTCTCTCTATAAAAGGTCCTCAAAAATAACAATCAAGAAGCCAAACCAGTAATAAAAAATACTAACTAACCAACTAAGTAACTAACTAACTAAATGAAGCATTAAAAACATGGAGAATGTTTTGTATTTGCCAACTAATCCTGGGTATTGAGCCTGCTGTGGGGTGTGGTTTATATACCCAGTGTTACTCCATTGAACAAAATCAATTTTCCTTTTCCCAGAAGGTACCAATTTTAAATAGCTTCTTGATTAGGTTGGGAATTTGTGTCCATTTTGCATTCTCGGAGCTGGAATTTCTCGGGTTTGAACGTGTGCAAGCCTTGTGGATGTTGTCACAATCTCTTTGGGTTCAAGTGTGTATCAGTCAAGCTGTATCTGGAAGACTATTTCCTGAGTTATCATCAACCTCTGGCTCTTATAATCTTTTAGTCTCTTCTTCTGCATAGATCCCTGAAATTTAAGAGGAATGATTTGTTGAAGACATCCCACATATGACTAAGTGCCCAAAGTCTCTCAGCTATGTACCTTGTCCAATTGTGAGTCTCTGTGCTAAATACAATTGGCTGAAAGAAAAAGTTTCTTTGATGAGGGCTGAACAGTGCACTGATCTATTGATATAGCAGTATGTCGTTAGGATTCATTTTATTGCCATGTTCCTTTAGTGGAATAATTGTAGCAGGTTCTCCCCTAAGACACATGACCTATCTGGTCTCAGGTTCTTGGCTACTTTAACAATGTCAGGTATGGGTTCCACATCATGGAATGGTTCTTATATCCAAGCAAAAAATTGATGATTACGCCTATAACATTTGGGCCACAGTTGTACCACTATATCTTACAGGCAGATTGCTGTTGTAAGGTTACAAAACTTATAACTGTGTGATATTGCTGATTAATTTCCTTCTCTGGTAGCATACAAAGTAACTTCTAACACCATTAATGCTAGTAGCCAGGAAAGATTTTAGTTGAGTAACAGCTCAAATTCTCTATGTTTAATAGCATAACTACATGTTGATTTCAGCAGTAAGCCCTTGCCATCAGGCTATAGAGGGTAACCTGTTTTGGCAATAGCCTGTGATTTTTAGTGGTGTTTGTGGAACCACTTTGGCTAATAACTCAACAAGATGTAATCCAATCCTTTCAATGGAAGTTTCATTGGTAGCATAAAATGTGTAGTTGTGTTATTGTCTCCCCTATTATATAGTGATACTCATTTAGATTCCTTTCATATATATATATATATATATATATATGTGTGTGTGTGTGTGTGTGTGTGTGTGTGTGTGTGTGTGTGTTTTATGACACTTCTTTAGTATTATACTTTCTTATGGCTTTTCAAAGGCATTTAGTATTAGTTGTCCCTCTCCATTTTCCCTCTTTTTATTATTAAAATTTTTTGAAATTCAACAAATGATCATTCTGATTTTCACTTTGTAATTTTTCTTTTTTATTCTTTACATTTTAATGACATTATATATATATATATATATATATATATATACATGCATATATCCCTAACAAATATATTCCAAGTCTTAGTTATATAATTTACTTTAAATAATTTTACCACCCTGTCTTGGAAGCTTTGTGTATCTAATTAAATTCAAATCTTGTCATAATACAAATGGAAAAGACACAGGTTTACTTAGAAACTGTGAAATTACCTAATTCTTAAATGTAACAAATTTTCTAAGGCATTCTAATTCCTTCACATGATGAGCTTTAAAATTGATTTTCATGGGTAAGTTCAGATGATCACTTTTTACTTCCTAATAGTGATTCTTATGATTCCCAGAGAAATGTCCCCTTCACCTAAGTTTTAAGAAGCTATTTATGCTGACTTTCTACCCAAACCAGATAATGCTACCAATAGTAACCCCAGAGTACATGACAAAGATGGTCACTAGCTATGTCCAGAGTGCTAAATGTTGAATGTTTAGAGGTAGAACACACACACAGCCAATGAAAGTAAGTCACCTGGTAGTATTATTATTGAAGGAGCTGTTTTTCTTTTAAAGTAAAACCAGTTCCAAAAAGAATACTGAATTTGGTCTCTGTTTGCATAAAATCCTATATTCTTATTAAAACCAAAATGAGGAGTGTAGAAACACTAGTTTGATTATTTTTCTACCTTCTAGGAAGGAGATATGATTTTTAACCGCATACTTCCTAAAGAAAATAGCCTGGTGTATAAGTAATATTATCCAGTGAATAATTTGAAATGCAGTTATGTTCTACAATACAAATACCCCAATGCTGTATTTTTTGTTTGTTTATTGGTTTGACTTTTTACCATTATCTGACATATTAGACTGAAATAGTGTAGAGCATTTAGTGAGTGAAAATTGTTATGTCTCTTTTTTCAGGTAATTTTCTGATAATGGATTTTGCCTAATGGTTAGTACTTAGTACATATACAATAGATATAATAATTATATTATTAATACAATAAATTACTAATACAATAAAATGTTTCTCAATTTTATCTGAACATAAATTTCAAAGGCCAATACCAAAATTTATTGTGGAATATGAAAGGCTAAATTGACTGAATGTATTCTGTTGCCTGAATTAAACTTTACTAGGCCACCTTTCTTCTTTTTCCTGTGCTTCACTATATCAGTAGACTCATTAGTTCATTAAGTAAGAGGCATCCAATTCTGCCTGTAGTGTCCTTCCTGGCTGCTTCTTAATTGCAGTAACTACTCTGACTCAGAAAGTAACAATGAACATGGGTCAATAGCTTGGAGTCACCAAGGGTAGAAACAAGGGCATATTTCCAATTTGATAATCAGGAGATGTCTTTAAGAGAAAGTGACTTTGATGGTACTTAATTCTTCAGAAGTGCTTGGATCAGTCAGATAATGGCATATGCAAGAAGTATTTTTGATATATTTAATTTTTTATTTTATTTTAATAATATTTATGTGTGTACAGGTCGGGCGGTGGTAGCACACATCTTTAATCCCAGCACTCAGGAGGCAGAGCCAGGAGGATCTCTATGAATTCAAGACCAGCCTGGTCTACAGAGCAAGATCCAGGACAGACACCAAAACTACACAGAGAAACCCTGTCTCAAAAAACAAAACAAAATTTATGTATGTACAGAGCATATGTACATGTGTATGGATATCCACAGAGGCCAGAAGAGAGTGTCTGATCCCTTGCAGTTGTAGTTACAGGTGGTTATGAGCCTGGGAACAAATCCCTGGTCCTCTGGAAGACCAACAAGAGCTCTTAGCTGATGAATCACCTCCCAAGTCTCAAGTCTGGAATAAATTGTACATTTTCAATTTGACATACATGGTTCTCAAAAGAGACAGCCTTTTCGACTTGCTTATTTCATGCATTATTTCCTCTCTTGCAACCTAAAGGTCCCCAAGCAGGTATATATACCATTAATCCTCTCTGGGATGATAACTGTATTCTTTGGTCAATATGCCATTCTTGAGGAAGGTATATTTACATCCGATTTGCACAGAGTCATTCTGTTATCAAACAATATTATAAGCTGTTTTTGTTTGTGATTTAGTGTATTTGAAACAATTCAGAGTGAAAAATCTGATACAACTTTCACTATATTCTCCATTCCATCAAGATCTATGTTTATCGGCAAGGTTACTCTGATCATTAGGTCATCCAAAAATGTGTTTACAAGATTGTTCCTAAGGGATATGATATTTCTCAAACAGGAATTATATTCATTTATTTGGCCTTCTCAGTGTCTCATCTTCAAGTACATAAGATTAGAATAATGATTGTGACTGCTTAGGCAAATGTGAGAAAAGATTATTAGAGCTATAATTAATGCTGCAATTATCTTCACTGTTATAAAAGCATTAATTGAGCTGAAATTATAACTTCTAAACAAGACATTTATCACTAGATACTTCATTTTTACACTGAAATAAGTAAATATCCTATAGGCCATTAAGTTTAAGGAAACATATACATAGAAGCACATAATGGTATATAATTTATATCAAAGAGGAAAAAAGGAACCTTCATTTTCAGTAATTGATATTATATTTACTTTAATATATCCTACTAACTTGTAACATTAGAAGTCTGAGTAATTTCTAGTACATTAAATCTTAACATCTTCAAAGTAGGTCCAGGTAATGCAGGGGGGCAACATAGAAGTAGTAGTTATACTGTAGAAAAATAAAACTGTAACTAATTTTCCCACAGCAAGTAATAGTTCTAAAACAGAAAAAAAGGCAACCAGGCTATTGTGAAATTTAAGGATTATAACACAAAATGATACTGAAATTTGGGCAATATGAAAAAGTTTCAACATATGCTTTAGTAACAAGACTCTGAGAAGTTTTAATGACTCTCTGGTAAGGTCTACACAAAGCTGAAATCAGGATACGGCCCATTTCAACTTTTAGGTGGAGCATCTGCAATATAGTCTCTTCTTAATCTCTGGCAGAAGCTAAGTCTGTTGCTGTTTGTCTTGAGGTCTCTGCTTCTCTACACACAGTTCCTGAGGGCTCTCAATGTACAGCCCTCATACATGAGCCGCTGAATCTCTGAGACAGCAACTACTCATTCAACTGTTCTTAGACCTGGGGTATCTCTGAATTTTTTTCTTCAAATATTTTTTTTTCCTTAAGTGAGGACAATTCCTGCTTTAAAATGATTTTCAAAACATTTTCTAATATTTATAATTGTACGAAATTATGGGATATAGTGTGATGTTTCAATACATTTGTACAGTATGTAGCAAATTGAATTTGAGTAATTAGCATAGGTAGCACCACAGACATGTTTTTTTTTTCTAGAAAAAATGCTCAAAGTCTTTCTTTTTACTGGTGTCAGTGAAAAGTATAGTATACTGACAAAAAAATACAATGAATTAGAAAATTGGATAGTGCTCACTAGGGCTTAGGGAAAACTGGAAGTAAGAAACTAGACATTGTCTAACAGCATAGTCCAGAGTGATAAGACAGTGGTAGCTTGCACATCGGGCAGCTCCAGGAGAAGACAACATACTGTGCTTTTTTTTAAAAAAAAAAAAAAAAAAAAGCTACAAAGTTTTCTGCTTCAAAGGGTTTGTTTCATTAGATTGAATCATTGGACACTCCACAGTATTTCTTTCAATTTGAAAGTTCTGAAGTTTTAGGTACATCCCTGATGTCCATTATTTCATGTAACAAGGGATACTCAGTTTTCCTGGGTTATGGTATATTTAAGGGAGCCACTGTTCTGCCTTCCCCACTGACAAAATCTTTTTGGTTCTCAGGATCTGTATTTCCCCAAAGGCTTTTGTCAACTCTAGATTTTGAATTATATATTTGTCTTGGAACTTCATTTTCTGATGAGCTCAAGAAAAAGAGACACTAATATTTTATTTGTTTTTCTCTTTTCTTATTTTATTCATGGAAATGATGCCCAAATGAGCACTCGGTTGTGCACCAGCCTTTCTAAGGCCCACTGATTTCTTGTTTCATAGCTACATTTTCACTCTGTGGAAATCCTCCAGACATTGAGGCTTACAGCAAGTCTCAAAGCAATTTCACTTGCATCTTCCCTGTTAGGAAAGATGGAATTTAAAAGTATATCTGTGTGGATGTAGTTACATGGAAAGAAAAAGTCTAAGATTTTTTTGGCTCTCAAATTAAAATTAAGAATGATCCCATGCATCTACAGCAAATATTTCACTAATATGACATATTTTAGTATCTTGAGAATCTCATGTAAAACTTATTAGTGACTTGACTTGAATACTTATGTTGAAATTATCATAGAGAAGTATGAAATACTCCATTTGCAAAACCTGGGATTTAAAGATAAAGTAATATTGGTATGCATGCAGTTGTTCTCTATTTTCACTAATGAAAAGCTGCCAAAATTATAAAATATTTCAGCTGACAAAATTCAGCTTTAATATCCATGTATCCATTTTTATAGGAAGAAGCTGAGACAGGTGAATTTTTCACATTAATGTATAGATTTTCTTTGAAAGTACCTTGATATATATATAAAACTGGCCTAGCATATAAGGGGTTGCTGTCTTTCAGTTATATTTTTGTCTGAAGCATTGAGAAATAGACTAATATATCCAGTTTGGAAAATACTATGACTCTTTGTGTCCTGATGATACTGCAATATATTAAATATCAGTACACATGGATCTTTGCACACTGCAGATTCTGGTGGCATTCTCTCATTGTGCCAATGAAAATGAACCTGTCTTGAATAGCAACAGCTTTCTCCACATCAACCTTGGAAGACAGGAGGACAATGGAGTAAAGAATCTAACATCTTTACTTGAGTTATGAACAAGCCTTGAGTTATGAACAGAGGGGAAATCACATTGGTCAGGAATAAATTTCCTCAAGAATCTTTAGGCAGCTGTGCAGAGATGATTCTACCACTCATGGGTCTGTCATTTTCTTCCATGAAAAGATGGAAATCTGGTCCCATTGTAAGATCAGAGTGGTGAAATTGTACTGCTCTCCAGGAACACAGGCTCTGATTTTCCTGAACTCCAGCCTCCTGGCACCCAGTGTCCAACAGCCTAACCTCCATAACCCTGACACCTTGAGTTCAGCTTTTGAAAGCAGCATTGGAGGGCACTTCATCAGTTGCTTCTACCAATCCTTAGCAGAAATTTTCCTTATTATAGAGCATCGGTTAGTTTTAAACCCTATGATTAATTACAAACTTGTCTCTTTACTTTAGAGATGGTTCTCTCAGTTCTGAAGTGTATTTCTCAAGGGCCTTTGGCATGTCTAGAGCAGGAAGTCTGGAGCTGATCTGGCTGTAGGAGAAGTGGACTTTACCACTGGCCAGAGCCATGGATGGCACAATGTCAATGGCTCTGCTTTGCCTGCTCATCCATGTTTGTCAATTTCTACTTCTCTGACCTTCCTGTATCTCTAACTACTCTCCCCAAGCCCCTTTGTTCTTCACTGTGTCTTTGAAGAAACAGGTCACATCTTCACAAGTCAAGGATGAGCTCAGTCTACATAGAGTTATCATCTTACTATTGTGTTTTGTTTTCCACTAAATGTAAAGTCTGTCTTTCCTTCCTTGCATTTATGCCTTGCTTGTGGTATCCTTGGCAATTCCAGTTTCCTAATTGTTTTGATTAATAAGCAAGAATATTCCGTGAAAGAATTATTGGTAAGTGATATTGAAGAAAAGAAGGATAATTGAAAGGGTATAAGTGGGGTAATGGTTTTCTCTGATACAATAAAAAGGTTTAGTGGACCTGGAAAACTGAAAACTCTGAATGTCCTGGTAAGGTTTATAGGCTGACTGTTCAGAAGCCTGTTGCAGAAGTAGAGTCACAGTGAGCCATTCATAGACAACAAAGGTGGATGTTAACACAGGATTAAACCCCATCTGCCCAGGAGCCATCTGCTTGGTGTTTATCTATAGTGGCTCTTCCTGAATATCTCACTGTCTTCCCACACAAAGCCTGGAGCTGAGCATCCTCTAGTCGGGAAGGAGGAAGCCACAGAGTAAAACTAAGTTTAATTACATAAAATAAAGTTTCAGTAGAAGGAATAGATTTATTTTCATCTCAAGGGCAAATCAGTTTTGTGACTTTCTCCAGACAAAACAGGAACAGGTGAAGGAACCAAGTCATACTTATATTTTAAAGCCAGCTATGGACTTTCTGTCAACTGTATCCATAATGCTCTGAAAATAGGCAAATATGGAGTTAAAGTTATATAGCCATTTCTTCCAGAAAGACTCAGAATTATCCTTGTTGAGTTTGAGTATGGGTGAAATGTGACACTTTTTCATCTCCACCCTTTTTTTTTTTTTCGGTTTTTCGAGACAGAGTTTCTCTGTGTAGCTTTGGAGCCTGTCCTGGAACTCACTCTGTAGCCCTGACTGGCCTTGAACTCATAGAGATCCTCCTGCCTCTGCCTCCAGAGAGCTGGTATTAAAGGTTTCTTTAGAAACAATTTCTTGGACTTCTTAGACAGCTGTCATTTTGGCTAACTGGAACTATGTAGTTATAAAGGTTAGAAAAGAAAATAACATCAACCCTGTATCTGGAATTTGGATGAAACTGAGGGAAAAAGTTTTGAATCTGGGAATGGTGAATGCTAGTAACTATGGTGGTGTGTGTGTAAATCTCTCTTTTCTGGCTAGAATCAATGAGAGAGTTATTTTGTCATTTCCTAGGGAGATTTGACCAGACATCTACTCACAAGTATAAGACATTCACACCAGGCAAAGAAACAAGCTCACCAAAGTCCAACTTAGCCAATCATTAGATTACTTACAAGAGTATTACATGAGGGTTACTTAGAGGAGCCTGAGTGACTCAATGGCACCTTCAGCACCAAAGAGCCCACTGTAGCACCTGTAGAGATTTGAGAGCTGCATTCCTTTAGCTCCCTGAAACAGCTGCAAGGCAGAATTATAGGCCAGAGAACACCCACTTCCCAGAACTGTTTACCTATTATATAACCATGAAGAGGGGCCTGGTAATTCTGTTATTCTCAGTAACTTCTTCAAATAGGACTTCTTTATTCTTAGCCTAAAGGAATGCCCCACTTGGATGAAATACTTTGATTGAAGAAGTCCTGAGTCCGTAAAGAGGAACAAAGGTACATTGTGAAATGGAAATATTTGGGAACTGCCTACCCAGTTCTCCAGATTGCCAACAAACTATTTCAAATAGCAAAACCATTCCTTTGATGTCTGAGGATATGTGGAAACTCTCTGGAGCAGCTCTTTTCCAGGATAAGTGAGGGCAGAATGTTGACTGAAGCCTTCCCTCATCCTTGCAAAGAAAAGTAATCAGGTTCAAGCATGTGTTCCAGAGACTCCAGCTAAATTTAAATTTGAGAGAGGAGGCCTGTAGTAGACATATCCTTAGACCAATCTGAAAAAAGAAATCATATTATCTGGAATAGAAATTAATAATACTGATTAAAAGTAGTCATTTATCAATTTTCATTACTACAGTATCATTTTTAATTACGTTTGTATGAGGGGGACACTATGTGGGTCTGTGCGTGTTGGTACAGGTGCCTGCAGAAGTCAGGGGGATAGGATCTCCTGAAACTGGAGTGATAGGCAGTTGTGATCTAAAACAATGTGGGTGCTAGAAATTGAACTTCAGCTCTCTGCACAAGAAGTATCAACTCTTAACTTCTGGGCCATCTCTCCAGCCCTCCATTTCAAAGAAACAAGGAATAACAGGAGAACACAGAGACTCCCTTGGCTGTAACTTAACTTGAATGTTACCCTGTGATAGCATTTCTTCTCAATGGTTTTCATTCCTGCCACAGCTTGTCAATTGAATAGAGAAGTACATTGGCAAATCCAAATTTTCTTCTAAACGTGAGGAAAGCTACACGTGAGACAATGTTAGAGTCAGGATTTCAAACATTATCGTTTACAGAGTACAATTTTTAAAGTCTCTCCTGTGATCTGGTAAGGTTCTGTGTGTTCTTAGAGCATTGGATTAATAGGATGTTCTCTATGAAGACTGATCCTTTCTGAGAAAATGTTCATGAAAGAAAGACCAAGAAGGCTGAAACATTCATGTTCTACTTTTGCTGCAAAGTAAATAGTGCATTCCTGGGCATCTGTTGAACCCTGGAAGTTCAGAAAGGCTGTGATGCGAAAAGGATCACTTCTAGAAGCTGGATAGATTATGCTCGTTATAAAATATCCTTGTCGTTACGTTAGTCATTAAATTTAGCTTCTTAGTGATATATTCCAGCTTTTCATGTGATAAATACTATACCAATCTTATGAAGAGAGATTGCCACTTTGGTTGCTCATGTTAGTTTTGATGCTGGCTACAGAGTAAACAGGCTTGGAAGATATGGTATCTCTCTCCTAGCAAATGGCAAAGGGAAGGCAGGTTACACATCTCCTTCATGGGGGTTACCAAATATTTTCCTAAGCTGTCACCAGACACCCTGTGTATCAGATGGGAAAAGGGGAACTAGTGTGAACAGAAGACCACAGTATTTGCTGTCCTAGGAAAAATAGTCTTTTGTCTCTAACCAAGATTCCTGAGACTATCTGAGATTCCTATGCCTTGTGATTTTTGTTAACTTGTTGAGTTTTTGAGCCCCTTTCTTCCCTCCAGGGAGGGAAATGTTTTGTTTCATATTAAAAATAAATATCTTTACAAGATAAGATCATAGGAACAGACATAAGAAATTTCTCTCAATGAGTTTCTGAAAATCTTCACTTATCTCATGGCAATATTTTTATTATTGTTTTCTTGAGAGCATAACATAATTACAACATTTTCCCCTCCCATTCTTCCTTCAGTCATTTTCCATGTGTTGTGCCCTCACACATTCTTTCAAACTCATGGCATCTCTTTCTTTAATGGTGTTACATTTGTAAATATAAATACAACTTGCTCAATCCATATAATGTTGGTTTTATGAACACATTTTCAGGATGAGCCTTTGGTTTTGGATAATTGATTAGTATACTCTTTCCACTGTCAACATTTCTTAGCTACCTGTACTTCTTTTTGTAGGTTGGGGGCCACCTGAGCTTTCCCCATTCCATGTCAGGATGTGTGGGGGAAACTTTCTCAGTCCTGCCTAGCCCCACAGTCTGGATGAATCTCTTCCACATGAACTCTTGCAGCCACTTATAAAATAATCACTCAGAGACTTAGTATTAATTACAAACTGTATGGCCTATGGATTCTTGCTTCTTGCTAGCTAGCTTGTATAACTTAACTCAACCTGTTACTATTAATCTATGTATCCCCACATATTCCGTGGCTTTACCTGTGTCCCATTATAGTTTGTCGTTGGGCAGCAGGTTGGCATCTCCTAGACTCTGCCCTTCTTCTCTCTGTATCTCTGCTTGGATTTCCCACCTGCCTCTAAGCTGCCTTGCCATAGACCAAAACAGCTTTATTTACTAACAAATGGGAGCCATACATATTCACAGCATACAGAAAGACATCCCACAGCACTTCCCCTTTTCTGTTTGCTCAAAAAAGGTTTTAACATAAGAAAATTCTATATAATAAAACAGTTTTCAAGCAAGAATTACAATTACCATGTCTACTCTGTTTGTATTTGACAAAATTAAAAAGAGTATTCTACGGGGCTGGAGAGATGGCTCAGAGGTTAAGAGCACTGGCTGTTCTTCCAGAGGTCCTGAGTTCAATTCCCAGCAACCACATGGTGGCTCACAACCATCTGTAATGAGATCTGGCACCCTCTTCTGGCCTGAAGGGATATATGCAAGCAGAAGCAGAACACTGTATATATAATAAATAAAATAAAAAAAAAAAAAAAAGAGTATTCTATCATCTATCCTATTTTTGTGAGTCTAAAGTTTTATATTTAACTTATTTTTTATAATGACTAAGGAAAACTATAGTTATAACAGTCTAGTCTTCAACTCCATCAAAGACCCCAAAAGGATATATTGCCTAAGTAAACATGAAGTACATTGTAAGCAATTCCCAAAGTTCTAGAAATGACAGAGATATCTGGCTGCCTTGACAGTCAGCCAAGTTCTCCTGCAATGCTGGATCATCCATTTTCACCCTACAAGCCTAGAGTCTCTGGAAGACATTTTAGTGAAGCAGGAAATTTAAAGGATTGTCTCCCTTATTGGCAAAGTTCATCAGTCGCTTCTCCCTGTGTCCTCTAGAGTGTCTGGCAATCTCCTCTGTGAAGCAGGAATCTGAAGGACCATCTCGCCCAGTTTAGGCAAAGTTTACTTATCACTTTCCCATGGGTCCTGCATGTCCAGTCTATACAATATATTTTCAAGCAGTCCAGGCAAGAACAGTTTCTTAGCCGGGCAGTGGTGGCACACACCTTTAATCCCAGCACTCGGGAGGCAGAGGCAGGCACATCTCTGTGAGTTTGAGGCCAGCCTGCTCTACAAGGCAAGTTCCAGGAAAGGTGCAAAGCTACACAGAGGAACCCTGTCTCAAAAAAACCAAAAAAAAAAAAAAAAAAAAAGAACAGTTTCTTGCCCATGTAGCCAAATTTGCCAAGAATAAGATACACTCCATATGGAATATCTTTGATGCCCATTTTCCTCTTTGAAAGTAAACTTTGAAGTCTGTCAGGAGCAGACATGTCTCACTGTCCAGAAAAGTCCAAGTTTTTAAAACATTTTAAATGCCACATTCTGTAAATCTTTGTAGTGTTTAAATTAGTGTAGTATCTACCTATTTGAAATATATCTATGTACACCTAGAAAACTTAACTAACATTACTATAAGTTTGATTATCATAGATGACTAGTTATTAAATTGAATATCTTTTTTTACATTACATTTTTTTACATTTTACATTTTTTACATTACAATTTTAAATAAGTTGCATAAATATATCTTAAATAAGAGTAGAAATATACATATATAGTATAACAAAATCAACTTTAAATTTGTATCAATAAACTAAAATCCATAGCAATATAAATCATTTCAGGCAAGTCGTTGCTCTTTAAAAGTAGATTCAATTTTATCCTATCATATCTATATCCCTTTTTCTTCTTTAGAAAGAGATTGCATTTATAATAAATCTTCTTTAAATAAAATAAGCATTTATAATCAATATTTTGGGAATTGGGGCATAGCTTCTCATACTACTTCCTGCTGGTCGGGGATGCTGGTAATCTTATGAGGATCTGGAACAAATTAGGAATTATAGTTAAATCTTCGTTGTAGTGGTCTGTGAGGCTGTATCGACCTTTCAGAGGGTCTTGGTTGATCAAACCATATTAGCCTGGAAGCAATCCATAGGTACACATCTTCTGTGGAAACAAAAGCAGGACTTCTTTTCCAAAGCAACACATCCTTAGAAACAAATTTTGAAGTCAAGATACCTTTAAAATAAACATATTGGTTTAACTCAGCAACCTTTACATTTTCTCATTTTCTTCAATTTGTTGTATTTATAGCACCATCTATTTTTAAACTGTGTCTAATAGCTTCTAAGGCTTTGGGTCATCACCTCTGATTTTAAGTCTGAGGCTGGCCTAATTCTTAGATGGCATCATTAACATTCTTGTTTTTTTTTTTTTTATTTCTCATGTTTAAAAATAATAAGATGAAATTCTGTTAAACTATTTCTAGTCAATCTTAAACTTTTACTGCTTACTTTACAAATTGAAATCAATAAATCCTATCTCTTCTATTCTTATAATTCTTGCAAATTTCTTATTTTATTTTACAGTGTTCCAAATGATATTTGTATTCACTGATATCTTCTTCAGTTCTCTCAAGTTTGAAAACCTGGATCTCTGCTTTTATGTATTTGTCCTGTGAAATTCGTTCATCGCTTAATCAATCAATCATAGTCTTGTTTTCTTCGTACTGGACATTTATCCTCCCTACAGTTTTTGCATTGTGGGAGACTCTTTACAGAAGATAGAATGAGCACCTACTGGCAGAGTTTGTATTTCTCTTTCATGAGCCTTTAGCTCATTTGCAATGAGCAACATATTTTAAATTAGTGGATGAATATAATCAAAGTGCATTATGTATATTTATGGAAATTTTATACTGAAACTCATAATTTTAATTGATATTTCTGTTCTACATTGGTATATATGACTGTGATAAACATCATCAACAATAGCATCTTGGAAAAAAAGGAAGGTATATTTGTCTTACACATCCTGATCACAGCTAATCACTGAGGGAATTCATGGCAAGAAATCAAACAAGAGCAGAGACCATAGAAGAAAGTCTAGCTTATTCTCTAGGCTCATATTCAGCCTCCTTTTTTTATATCTTCCAGGACCAACCACTAGTTCAGGCATTAACCTCAGTAGGATGGACCCACCATCATCAAATATTAATCAAGAAAATACCCCACAGATGCTGTGGATATTGCTCTGTATAAATAAAATGCTGACTGGCTACAGTGGGCCACAGGAATATATCATAAGAACTCAGCTGGTTATGGCAAAATCACTACCTGGAGGGATCAGGAAATTCTTCCAGAGGAAGCCAAATTCCAAGGAGTTTTTGGTGTTATTCGGCTTGTTATATATCAGCTCTATTCTGTTATGAAAATCATGTGTGCCTTCATAGTTTTCCCAATTGACTTTTCCCTAAGAAGGGCTAACAGTGTGGACTGATCACTCTCTGGACATACACATTCCAGGTATTTGGAGAACAGCCTCAGGAAAGGCTTTCTCTGGAATCAGATATCTCCCTTAGCCACTTTCAAGGACTAACAGTGATATGCTAACCGGTCATTAGCACTCAGTTGACCTTCTCTCTTTTACCACTCCCATTTTGGATTGTTAAAGAAAGCCTGGTACTCATTGCTGGAGGAAAAATTCTTACCTGCCTTTATGACCCTGTAGAATTCAAGCCTGGTGACCTTGCTCAACCAGGGGCTTGATATAACTGGATTCTGGGGAGACTTAGGTAGAATGTGGAGAACAGAGGACAGAGAAGAAAAAAGAGAATAGAAGAACTAGGTGGGTAAGAACTTGAGAGGAACAAACTGAGATGGGGAAGAACTATATTGAAAGGCTAGAAGAGAGTACTAGAGGAATGAGATGGAAGATGAGGAAGAGTCAGATAGGAAAGTCTTAGCTAGGTAAGAACATGGTGAAAAGGACCTAGATGAGGCAGAATTAAGTTGAGAGAATTAAGATAGAACTTAAGAGTAGATAAACAGAACTGAAGCTGTTTATATGTGATGTTATGCCAGAGGAATTAAAACATGTGGACTATAGAGCTTGGTGTGCTGAGATTCTATTTCCCAAAAAAGGTCCTTGCCATTAGTAATTCTCTCTCTTGAACCCCTGGGATGTATAATATTAAGGCTGGTCCCTCAAATATTATACAAGAATTGGCCAGTAGCCAGGCAGGAAGTATAGGCGGGACAAGCAGAGAAGTGAATTCTGGGAAGTGGAAGGCTGAGTGGGAGAGACGCTGCCAGCCGCCACCATGAAAAGCGAGATGTAAGGTACGGGTAAGCCATGAGCCATGTGGCAACTTATATACTAATAGATATGGGTTAATTTAAGATAGAAGAACTAGATAACAAGAAGCCTGCCATGGCCATACAGTTTGTAAATAATATAAGTCTCTGTGTGTTTACTTAGTTGGGTCTGAGGAGCTGCGGGACTGGTGGGTGAGAGAAAGTTGTCCTGACAGTGGGCCAGGCAGGACTGGAGAAAACTTCAGCAACACGCAGACTTTCCCACAGGTCAGTCTGCTGGAAGCACTTTTCAGAATTGAAATACTCTCTTATCAATGTCTTTTTAGAAGTTGAAAGTCTCTCACCTGTGGGTTTCTATAAAGTCCAAAATAAGGTACACATTTCTTACTCCCAAAGGAAAGAACCAGGGCACAATTACAACAGGATCAACACAAATCTAACAATTCACTGTCCGATTCATTTAAGATGTGATTCATTTAAGATGTTTCAGGCTTCAAACAGATTGAGTAGTCCTACCTCTCTAGGTCTGTCATCATCAGCAATCATGGCTTGTCTTAAAGGCTCAGGCTGGCTCGCCTCCATGCCTACTGCTGTTCATGGTGGCTATCCCACTCTGCAGGTATCTCTCATATGCTGGGTTCTTCACTAAAGGTAAGGTTGCACCTCTACCAATGTTCCCTCCTGGCCTTATACAATTTCAAGCCTCAGCTGCTTTCCATGGCCCTTCATGGCTTTAAGATAATACGAGGAGAGAACCTTACACATTACTGAATTTAGCTGTCAGACTGAGAAGCAGACTTGGCCTCCACTCAACTACAGCTTCTATGTGTTGAACCTGAGGAAATACTTCTCAAAATATTTTGCCTCAGTGATTCTGGTCTCTTGTTAATCACAGCCAATTTTTCAGCCCCAGGTAAATATCATCACTTATACAAGTAAAGCAAAGGTTTGATTTCAATGATTCTGATCTTTTCTTAGTCACAGCTGAATCTTCAGCTCCAAGTGATCAGACACCCAAGACTTTTAATTCAACTATATCACAATATGGTGCTGATAGAGTATTTGTGGACCCCTGAAATGTTACAATCTAACATTTTTATCTTCTAAGATCTCATACAGAATCCATTAAGCTTTGAATACTCAATGCTTTTCCAACCTAAAGTTCTAAACACTTCCACTATATCCTTGAAAATATTGTTATCAGATCTGTCACAGCAATAGCCCACTTTCTGGTACCAAATGTTTTCTAATTTGATTCTATTACTGCAATAAAATGGGGAGGAAAGAGTTTATATTATCATATAGCTTATAGTCCATCATGAAGAAAGTCAGTGCAGAATCTAAACACAGGAATTGAAATGAAGAGCATGGAGTAATACTGCTTATTGGCTTGCTCTCCATAATTCAGTACCACTGACCTAGAACTAACACTGTCCATAGTGGACTGAGTCCTCCATCATCAATCTTTAATCAAGAAAGTATGTTAGAGGCCAATAGGATGGAGGCATTTCCTTAGTTGAGGTTCCCTCCTTCCCGAGGACTCTACCTTATACCATGCTAACAAAAACCTACCCTGAACAATATCATAAAAAAATTGTAAAGGTTATTATGTAAAAATGTAAATTTATTTAATATCTTTAAAGCCACACCTGAATTTTATTCAACTTATTATTTTGTTAAAATAATATGTGTCAAAGAATTTATGGAATAAATAGTAAAATTGGTTTCAAACTCTAATAAATATATAATATTATTAAAATATAAATGTTATCTGCATAGTGTTCATGAAAATATGAAGAGGTGGCTATTGTGGACTACCCAGGAAGAAAGTAGACAAGGAGAAGTGACTTTCTTTCAGGTTATGGTATAGCTTTTTCTCTGAGAAAAATGTCCCCAAGCCAAAGATGTTTAATATGAAAAATAAGCCTACTAAACAAGACAAGAGCGGCAGAAGCCATGGGGGCATTGGTATGATCTGTAGTCCCTGTTGCTGGTTTCTATATGAATCTCTGGAATCCCTTCTGTGGGGAGGCAAGGGACTTTGGTTTGAATTTGATTTTTCATTTGTGGGTATAGAAAAATGTCTTTAGCATCCTAAAGAGAAGCGTGCTGTGAACTGGACAGTTACTTTTGTGATAGTTAAACTTGATTCAAGAAGCCCCAAGTCATAACATTCCACACAAATGTCACTTTGCTGATGGAAATATAATGATTAATTTTCCACTGAAAGTTTTCTGTTTTTAATCCAAAGCAATCTAAATGATATGTTCATTTGTTAGTCAGCACAGTATTAGAAAAGTAGTTTTCATTTTTCCGTGTTGTACGGGGAAGTGATTACTTTGGAAAGTTCTGGTAGGGAATTTTGTTCTCTTCTTTGTTATTCTGTCTTGGACATCCTTGTGCTCTGTTAGGAATATTTGGATATTCCTGTATTAAAATAACCAGAAGAGATTTACAAACAGCAAAAAGGATACCAAATTATATTCATCTGCATCTCAAAGAATGAAACCAAAACAAAAACTCCCTTTCTCCTCATTTACCTGTCTTACACTGTGTGACAGCCTAGCATTTTGAAACTTAAAGCACAATATGAATAGAAGACAGTGTGTGTTTGATCTTTTGAATGAGTATGCCCCTGAATCAATAAATGAGACATTATTTGAAGCAACTCATGGTATAAGCACTGTGGTCCCTCCCTTAAGAGGAGTAAAAGATTCCATATACCAGCTATCTGCATTGAGCCAGTATTCTCTGTAAGCACACAGTAGATTCTATAGTGATTTTAGATGAAGAAATAGGAGATTTTGAAGAGATAAAAATATAATTTTTGTAGCAAGTTTTAAGTAGATTATGAGAGGGGAAGCCTGCATAGAACAATTTCAAATGCTTTTCACAGTCTTCCACTGAAATATGTGTAAATATGTCAAGTAGTAATCTTCAAAGCTCAGAATAGAAGGGCTAGGAAATGTTGAGCTGAAAACTTCCCTACTTCACACAATGTTGGAGAGAAAACCATCCAAGCAGTAATGTAACTGGCTAAATATATCTGAATTCAGAAAAGCATTAAGAATGGTGTGTAGTGTGTGTGTGTGTGTGTGTGTGTGTGTGTGTGTGTGTGTGTGTGTGTGTGTGTCTGTTAGTCAAGAGGTTTAAGAAGTTTGTCATGGATATCTTCTTTATGCTTTCCATTTTATTTTTTTTTAAACAAGGTCTCTATCCAAGCTCATTAATTAAATATCCGTCAAGATCACAGGAACCCCCTTTTGCCAACTCCCAGCTGTAATTATAGGTGGAATCTGTACCTGACCTTTTGTGTGGATACTGGTCATCGAAACCCCTGTCCTCACGCTCACACAGCAAGCATTTTGTGTATCCCCAAAAATGTATTTTAATAGTAGAGTAGAAGTTAGCTTAGTCTGTGCTATGACAAAAATGCCTAAGTAAATCAACCTTCTGCCAGAAAATAAAAACAAAAACAAAAACTTCAAAAACTTTTGAAGAAATTTAAAATGCAGAATACTCACATTGTCTGATAGCTGAACAACTTGTTCTAAATCACAAAGAAATTCCAAAGTGTGTTTCATAATTAGGAAAAAAAATAATTTATACACATAGGCTTCTAATTCCATGGATGTGAGACAGTTAAAAATAATTTTAAAGTATTGAAAATGACGGAAATACTTTCAGAGAATTATCTACATGGCCAGGCCTGAATCAGCAATGGACACTGATGGTGACCCTGATCCACAGACTTTTAGGTCTTCAGAGGTCACAATCAACTAGGATCTGGTACCATCATACCAAGCACTTCCCAAGGTCTCTAAACCCAGTCACAAGAGAGAGAAAGACAGCAGCTCTACTCCATCCTTTACAGCTGGGGTGGGCAGTATTAAACCAACTGCTACCTGTGACCCCAGGGAAAACTCTGGGGCTGGGTGATTTGGCACCATTGTGATGAGAGAGTACAGAGTGGGGAGGTAGAAGAGTAGGAGAGGTGGGATGGTTTGTGGACCAGGCAGAGATGGGCATCTTGAGAGGTGAGGGTGGTGAGGAACAGGCTGACATGAAAGGCCAGCTGGCCACCCAAGTCTAAGAAGATATCTGGGCTTAGACTATGACCAAGGGCCATGTCTTGATCTGGGGCCTTGGATAAGCCAAAGAGTGCCTGTGTTGTTGCCTGTTGCTCCTTTTTGCACTGGGAGCCATGTAGGGGCCTGTGGTCTGGGCCACTACGGGGTGGGGGGCATTGGTGTGCAAGGACCAAGCTACCATGGGAGACATACCACTCTGTGTGGCCTGCATAGCCACCTGGGGCCATGGTGACAACCTGACCCAGGCTGCTGCTGAGGACCATGTTTATATCTGTGACTGTGCTGCAGCCAGGGTATGTGCTGTTGTCCATTGCCCATGTTGCCCAAGTGGATGCATGCAGTCTGGGTCATAGCCTGATGTTGGTGTACAAGGGCTGTGCTGCTGCTGGTGCCAGGCCGATTTGGGTAGCCAGGGCTATCATCTGGGGACATGGTATCATCAGAAACAGGGCTGCACCTCTGTCTGGATCTGTGGCCCTGCTACATTCAAGGTCTGTGTTGATGTCTGTGGTCGCTGAGACCATCAAAAAAAATGCTGATGCCAGGGGTCTAGACTGCCACCTGGGGTCATGTTGGTGTTTGAGGACCACGATGCTGCTGCAGGGGCCATTTTTGTCCAGATGGCCTGCATTGTCACCTGGAACCATGGTGAAATCCAGGCCTGGGCTGCTGTCTAGAACCATGTCTGAGTCTGTGGTCCTACTACAGCCAGGGGCTATATTGGTGTCGAAGTTTCTCATTGCCAGTAAAGGCCATATAGATGCCCACAGTCTGGGCTGCAACCTGTGGCCACGAGGGCATCCAAAGGCCATGGTGCCACCAGGGACACCCTAATCTTAGTGGTTCACACTGTTATCCAGGGCCATGATGTTATCCAGGCCAGGGCTTCTGCAAAGGGCCATGTCTGGCTCTGTGGCCCTACAGTAGCCAGGGTCTGAGTTGATGTCTGAGGCTCCTGTTGTCACCAAGAACCATTTGGATGATTGGGGTCTGGCCTGCTACCACGTTACTATGTTAGTGTCTGAAGACCATGCTGCTCCCATGGCCATGCTGATCTGGGTGGCTGGTGCTACTACCTGGAGCTATGGAGACATTCTGGGCATGGTTCTGCCTAGAACCATGTGTGGGTCCATGGCTCTGTAGAAGCCAGGTTCTATGATGGCATCCATGGCTCCAGTTTTCACAGAGGGCTCTGTGGATGCCCTGTGTCTGGACAACTACCTGGGACCATGCAGATACTCAGGAGTCATGCTGATGCCTGGGCCATGCTGATCTGAGGGTCTTCATCTTCAGTTCTCAATGTGACACTATTTGGAGTTGCCCAGAAAGAGTCTCCTGAGGAATTATCTGGTTTGGGTTGGCATATGGACATGCCCATGAAAGATGTTTTTAAGTGAGTTAATTGATGTGGGAAGACTCACCTGGAATGTGGGTGGCCCTGTTCCATTAGCTGATTCCTGAACTATATAAGAGCAAGTAATGGAAGGCATTACTAATGGAAGGTCCCAGGTAGTTGAACACATTCACACGTAATCTAGTGAGCAGGATGCATGAATTGCTATCTGCTCTTGACAATGGATATGGTGTGACTCGACTAACTTTTAAAATCTTGGTCCTAACATCTCCTTAATAATGGACTATAACCTAAAATTATAAACTGGTTAAAACACTTTCAGACTTAAAAAATTAATTTGGCCAAGGTATTTAATCACAGTAACACAAATCAAACAAGTATAGAAATCTATCTTATAACCAAAATCAAAATACAAAACAGGTTGTAGGCAATTACCTGCAAAGCTAGAAATTGCTGTTTCCACAAATCAAGTGTCAATGAACAAGACTCTCATTTCCAGGAATAGGATCCCTCCACAGGAGTGGCCAGAAAGGCCCCAGGACCTCCAAAGCAGTAGCTCTTGTCAGTTCTCTTAGAAGCCCAGTAGAACTAGAGGATAAGCCCTTACTGCTAAAGATATCACACACCTTGGTTGCAAGATATAAAAAACACAAGTTGAATTTAGCATTATTCTCACTGCCTAGTTGTCATAGTCCTAGGCAGTGCTCATCAGGCTTCTGTAGGAGAAAGGGCATCAATCATCTTAACCACCTATAAACCTTACAAATCCAAAGAAAACCTGTATGTGGTGATATATTGTGTCCCCAAAATATATTGTGCACCCTAATAAAGCTTAGCTGAGCATCAGAGGAAAAAGTCAGCAACTATATTAAACAGAAGTCAGCCATTGGCAGCACACAGCTGTAATCCTAGCATTAGGGAGGCAGAGATTCATCTGTATCTCTGTGAGTTCAAGGCCACAGTGGAAACAGAGCCAGGAGTGATGACACATGCCTTAAATTCCAACACTAGTTAATCATAAAGGCCTGGAGGTCTGTACAGACAGATAGGAAGTGACAGAGCTGGGCAGAAAGAGGAAGTGATGTAGCTAGGCAGAGAGAGAAAGTGAGATGGCAGGGACAGAAAGGCATATAGGTGTGGGTATACAGGAAGAAGTAGGTCTCTTTGAAGCCTTAGGAGTTGGTGAGGTAAGGTTGGCTATGGCTTGTCCTATTCCTCTCATCTCTCGGCTTTCATCCCAATAAGTGGCTTGGGTGTTTTATTAATAAGACTGTTTAGCAGTTTGTCTTATACCAGTAGGCCAAGATGTACACACTTGAAATGGTGGCACAACTGTTGTGGGAGTAACCAAACAACTTCAGATTGGATTTCTTTTGAGACCCTCCACATGAGGAAAACAATACATGGTACTGTATTCCTAGTTATCAACATATCTGCAGAGATCTACCTCCCCAAAGGGGGACTTGATATTGTTGTTTACCTAACCAGAATCAACCTGCCTTCTACATCTCTTTGTATACACACCCACAGACAAGAGCTTCTCTCAGCCATACTCAGAGAAACTTCTCTTTGCAAGGCTTTCCCCAACATACAGGTATATTTTTCTAAGTGATATTTTATATCTAACTTCATTTTTATATATTTTATATGAAAAAAATTTAAACAGTATATCTTTAAACAGCTAGTTCATTGTTAAATTATTCATTAGAATGTATAATGCTTCTAACTTACTTTTACTTTTACTATATTTTGTTTATTGGGAATGTTTAGTGAGTACATGAAAATTTGTAATTATTATTTTTCATTTTGTGGAGAATATCATTAGAATTGTAACAGGGATTTTACTGAATTTATAAATTACATTTGGATAACATGAATATTTTAACAAAATGCAATGTAGTAAAAAGACAAACTATATTTCCAATCAGAATATTTGTATTAGTCTTTATATAGTCACTGAGTAACCAAATTACTCAAATTTTTACCTGAAAACTTCCTGTCATCTACATCTATTAGGTTCTGTTACTTCCAAAGAGTATAGATTGAATAATGTCAACAAGTGACAAATATATAATACATTCCAGAAATACACAGAATACATAACTCAAATATTCATGTATCTATAGTTAGCTTAATTTGAATGAATTTCAGAGGCTGCTTTTAGATGCTATATAAAATAAAAGAGTATGATATAATGAAAGAAATGTAGACCTTGTGCTTTCTCTTCATTCCTTCTTCCCTTCACTGCAACAGCAAGAAAAAAATTGGGGAGGTACTTGTCATACAAAAGTAAAGGTGCCATGCTCAGTGGAGTAAAAGAATTTATCACACAGCATGCCCCCAAATTAATAATGTCTAAGAAGTTCAATCATGTATTTGAACAAAAAAATATACATTTAATGTAAAGTTGAAGACAATCACTAGGGTAATTTGCTTTGTGGTATAAAATTTATACATAGTTTAAAAATTTAAGAAGGAATAAAAGTAAAATATTTAAAGGCTCCATGCTTCCTTGCACATATGTCAACATATCAGTTTTATACTAACTCATTCCATAATCATCACATTATCACATAACATGACAGCAGGACATAGTAGAGGTTCAAGTCCAACATATAAACAAGCCAAACCAACACCAAACAAGAATTTGGATGTTACTAACTCCTCTAGTAAGGCTATATCCCAGTAAAAAAAATTGAGGCTGGCAAGATTTAATGAGGGTAAAAAATGATGACAAGATGATGAAGAGCAAAAATAGTTTTTCTTTTTTTTTTCTTAAGCATACAGAAGTTTATTAGTCAGTTATACATCAACAAAGCCAAAGAGGAAAGACAAACAGCAAGATGGAGTTAATCTACCAGATAGGCACCCTATTGACCATTGTGTTAATCAGGGTTATAAAGAATAGCAGAACTTATATAATGAATACACACACACACACACACACACACACACACACACACACACATACACACACACACACACACACACGTATACATAAAAGATGATTTATTAGGCTAATGTACAGGCTATAGTCCAACTAATGAAACAATGGTAGACTATGTTGAATGGACAGTCCAAGAATTCAGAGGTTGTTCAGATGACAGTCCTGGATGTCTCAGCTAGTCTTCAATGGACATTGGAATTCTGAAGAAGTAGACTCCAATGCTAGTGGAGGAATGGACTTGCTAGCAAGGCAAGAGCAAGCAGGCAAAGAGCAAAAGCTTCTTCTTTCATGTCCTTATAGTTTTCCAGAAGTAGATGTGGCCCAGATTATAGGTATGTCTTCTTGTTTCAAGATCAGAATTAAATATTTGCATCTTCCTGCCTCATCATCAGCCATAAAGGCAGATCCTGATCAAAGATGTGTATCTTCCTACCTCAAAGGTATGTACTAGAAGTAGATTCGATTCACTCTTTTCAAACCAAGCAAAAAATTTCTCACAGGTGTGTCCTCCATTTCTGGATTATAGTTTATTCCAGATGTAGTCAAGTTGACAACTGAGAATAGCCATCACAAATCCCCTCTTTGTCAACTTGACACACAATAGTTTTTCTTTATGTCATTATTAATTTCCAAATGAAAACAATAACTAGATCATAATAATGTATAAACAAACTATAACTATATAGTTATATATAGTTGTATAACATATATTATATATAATGTTAAATATATAACATCATATATTTAACTGGGTCATAATTATACCTAACATGATCTATTTCTTGTACAACCACAAATGCATTGTAAATTTGGAATAGGTGGCAATGTGTCTTGGGGGACATTCATTTAGTATCTCAAACTTATCTTTAGTATGATAACCATTGATATTCTCTTAATGAATGTTACATCACATGCTAAAGAATTTGAAAAGAAAACCCACAAATATCTGTATAAAAACATTCTTAACAAAATACAAGAAAAACACTCAGGTTAACTATAATCCCCATGTCATAACTGGCCTTATCTGGTATTTACAACAACCCACCTCCACTACCCATTTCCACCTACTATTCTACCATTTTTCTTCCTACAGTTCTACTACCATATTTCCTCCACCCTTGGCAAGAACCTCAGTAGGTCTTAGCTCGTGGAAGAGTGACCCATAACTTCATTTCTTATGGGTCTGTGCCTTTGTAACTCTGTCTGGATTAAGCAGTTATAGTTTCCCATTGACATTAATCACAGGACATGAGAGCACCAAATGATGCCCTGAAGGATCTCCTGCACACTAGTCATAATCGTTCTTACTTCCATTGTGAAGAAACAATTCAGTTTCCTCATGGTAATCTGGATCAATCACCAATCCTAACACGGTTACTACTTTCTTTGCTTGTTGGTTTAAGTGAATTAGAAGCCCAAAGTAACCAGGGGGAACAGAGCTTTCAGTTCAATGGAATAATTGTTGTGGCTACTGGTAGAAGTGCTATCCCCTCTGGAAGCAAAACTTCAGCAGAATTTAAGCTCATGGGAATAGGCAGCAAATTTTCCTAGTGGGTTGCTAGGAGTGATAATGAGTAGAACTATTCCCTTTTCTACCACTTGATTCCTGGATTCATGGATCCTGGCTATGTGAGAAATAATAACATATATTAGACACTGACTCAAAGCATATGCTGCCTTTTGGAGAACACTGCCCCAGCTCTCCGGGCTGCTGCCACCTAATTGGTGCTGCAGCTGTGTCTTCAAAATGTCATTCAATCTTAGTATCACACCAGCTACTTCAAGATGGTGGGGAAATAGTGAGACCCACTGCCACGCTTCTCTGGCTGTGAAGTGAATTCATTGAACAGAAGCAATGTATAGAATGACTGGATGGTAGATGAGGCATTTTGTAAATCCATGGACAGTGGTTTTGACAGAGGTATTACATGTAGGAAGGGAAAATCCATAACCAGGATAAATATGTACTCCAGTAAGGACAAAACATTGTTCTTTCCACAGAGGAAGTGGTCCAATGTAGTCAACCTGCATCCAGGTCACTGGTTGGTGTCTCTGAAGAATAGTATCATATCTGAGCCTCATTGTTGCTCTCTGCTGTTGGCAAATCTGGCACTCAGCAGCAACTCTAGTCAGGTCAACCTCAGTGAGGGAAAGTCCATATTGTCAAGCCCATGCATAACCCCCATCTTTGACATCAGGGACACTTATTGCATGAACTCTTTGGGCAATGATGGGAATGGCTAGGGAAAGAGGCTGACTTTCCACAGAATAGGTCATCCTATCTACTTGATTATTGAACTCCACCTCACCTGAAATCACCTTTTGATAAGCATTTACATGAGACATAAGTATCTTTACATCTTTTGCTCATTTGAAGAGATCTATCCACATACTTCTTTAAAAATCTTTCTCACCAATCTTCCAATCATGTTCTTTTCATGGCCCTGACCATCCAGCCAATCAATTGGCTATAGCCCATGATTCAGTGAAAAAAACTGCACATCTGGCCACTTCTCCTTCCAAACAAACTGCATGATCATGTGTTTTGCCCACTGTGAAGATTTCCCTTTGCCAGTATCTTTCACAGTTGTCCCAGAAAGGGTTTGTGATGCTGCAGCTCTCAACTTCTTAGTGGTACCTTCAAAATGTGAAGAATCATCAATAAAACATGCCCTAGTTATTCTCTTCCTCAGTAAACCAATCAAAAGGAATACTCAATGAGGTTATAGGTGAATGCTTTGCAGCAAACAACATTGTAAGAATAGTAGAAATCATAGACATTTAGGTAACTTCTTCATATAATTTGCCTGTGCCTTTAGGGTCTGCTCAAACCCAATAACATGTGTAGCATATCTATTTAATGATATATTGCTTTGTGAATATCCTACTTTATGACTTGGTTGGTCAGATAAAACTCAGTTAATGATGGGCAGCTCAGATCTGCCGTTCCAGGCCCCACACAAAACTAGCAGCTTTCTGAGTCCCTTGGTATATTGGCAAGAGTAATACACCTAAGTGAGGAATGTGCCGTCTCCAGATTCAAATAGGCTCACTAAATATTGTTCTTTCTTGGTGGTGGGAAGGACCAAGTACAATAATTTATACTTCTACTTACAAAAAAAAAATACTCTGCATGCTCCACTCCAGTGAAATCCTAGGCATATTGAGGTAAAAGGCCCTTGAATTTTGGTTAGATTTATTTCCCATCCTTTGATGCATATTTGGGTTACCAACAAGTTCAAAGAGGTTGCTACTCTTGCATACTTTGTCCAAAAAGCATGATGTCACCACTATAGTGAACCAATGTGGTATTTTGTGAAAGAGACAGATAGTCAAGATTCCTTCTAACTAAGTTATGAAATAGCCATTAATATATCCCTGAGGTAAAATTGTAAAGGTATACTGTTGGCATTGCCAACTGAAAGCAAAGTACTTCTGATGTGCATTACAGACAGGTACCAAGAAAAAGGCATTTTTTTAGATCAATAACTGCATATCATGTAACAGAAGATGTATTAATTTGCTCAAATAAGGACATCACATCTGGTACAGGCAGCTGCAATTGGAGTCACTACCTGACTGAGTTTTCAATAGTCAACTGTCATTCTCCATGATTTATCATATTCTGCTCTGTCTGATTAATTCAAGGGGTTCTGGGTCTGTAGTGTGGCTCAAGTCTGGAAATTGATTCACAGGTCAAGGTTGTCTGTTGTTATGATCCAATGTAGACTTTCTTTCACTTGTTTGAGAATTTTTCCACTTATACATATCAAACAAAAATTCAGTAGACTACTTATCAACTTTATTCCTGGAAACACCATGACTGATTAATGAGTAAATGGGAATCATGCCACCATAACATTTAATTTGCCTGTGATGACCATTATGGGTTAGGTCATTATGAACATTGCTTTGTCTATGCTACCCTTTATGTTAACTACAATCACTTTGCCTTTGGAGATTCAGTGCTGCCAGTGGCCCCTGAAAACTCAGGTTCCAATTAAATCCATTGTGTTTAATTCATCCAACTGAGCAGCAGTATTTGCTGTCTGACACAATGAAAAGGATGACAACAAAATTCTTCATATGTGCTGGTGCCTCTCTCACAATTTGCAACTTACAGGATTAGTAAAGGGCCATGACTTCTGGGCCTTCCCATTGTGGAGGATTTGATTTCACACAGTGTACAGACTCTAGCATTGCAGTTTCTCTGAGCCTTAAAATCCTTTCATCAATGTTAAACCAAGGGATATCACAAATCTCCAGTTTCTCTTCAGCAGGCCATCTTTTGGCATATGCTTCACCCAGCCATTCAAACTTTTGACATTTTTTAAACTGTGTGAGCTTCCATGTTAAAACTAGAATATCCACTCAGAAGGCCCATATCAATAAACTCAGCCTGATCCAGTTTTATATCACTTCCACCATTATCCAATACTTTTAAAGTCTGTTACCACACATATTATCCAGATTTCTACTTGAATGAATTAGCAAACTCATTAAGCTCTTTAGTAGTGCAGCACACCTGCTTATGGACTATACTTTCTGCATCTCCTCTAGAAGCCTGCTTAGCCTTAAGTCTGGCTATGGATCTAGAGGATACTATTGGTGGATCCTGAGGGTCATCATTATTATCTTGTCTGTCATTTCCTTCAGAGATGATCGCTGCTGGGTTAGCAGATAAGAAGGATCAATTTCCTCAGTCAAAGGTAGAAAAAACAGTTTTTCAGTGGTGGGGGTATGAGTCCTTCTTCTTCTAAGGGTAGAGAGACTATTCCCTCAGGTGAAATCCCTTGAGAATCTGAGGATTCAAAGTTCTCAGCTTCAGTTAGGGTCCTCCCACAGATCTTTAACCCAAGCTGCAAAATCCCATTCTTTACCAATGAATGACCTGACTTTAAGTGTATACACCCTCTTAGGCTGGGAGTTGATTTTCTTTGTTCTGTAATTCAAGGAAACTTATAATGAGTACTTTGGTTTGATTTTCCACTACTTGAGAGCTCTATGACTGCTGGAGAAATTTTTCTTCCAGGGCACACTTAGAAACCTTTAGACTGGTGATGCACATCTGGAGCCAGTTAATTTTGTCACTAAGTTCATTGTTTTCCTGCACCATATTCTGAGATACTAGATGTTGGTTAATTTAATCTTGGAGATCACTCCTATTCTTTATCAGTTTATCCAGGGAAGCTAAGAGCAGCCAACCCCCATCATAATTTTCTTTAATTTCCCATAAACTCTCAAAAGTTTTATATACAGAGTCACCAAAGCTGTTGCCACCCACAATTGGTGAATCAGAACAATCAAATACATTTATCTTCTTAAGTTTGTAAAATTGCTTATATCATGCAATTTTCGTATACTCCAAGTTCCCAGGAGAGGCTTTGGTAACCAGTGAAGCTTCAGTGCTTATAGGTGGTAAATCGGAAAGACTATTCCAGATATGTAAAAGATTTATCTTTATACTTCTGTTGCTCTAGAACCACTTCTGGTACCCAAATATGTATTAGCCAGGGTTTTCTAGAGCCTCAGAACTTATAGAATGAACATAAAATGGTGCTCAGGTTAAAGGCATGTTTCTCTATCTCAAGATCCTGATCAACTGTATTTGTTTTCCTACCTCAAAGGTCCAGACTAGAAGTAGATTTACACACTTCAAACCAAGCAAAAAAGATCTCACAGGTGTGACCTCCATTTCTGGATTGTATTTCATTCCAGATGTAGTCAAGTTGACAATGGAGAATAATCTTTTACCCCTGGAGTTGTGATGTGGCATGTGCTGGTCAAATAAATATACAACTTGGTTTGTATATATTTCTAGTTCAAAGCAATGCCCCATCTAGAAACCAGGATGGAGACTTGGTTAAACCTTCACAAACCAACTAAGAGATAACAAAGCTGAGATACTGAAACTCTTGTGTACAGCAATGGAGGTATAAATTTCTCAGAAACAAAAATCTCCTTTAAAAGCTTTATTCTGTATTTGTCATTGCCTTAAGTAACAGGCCAGAGATATAGTGGCTTCATGGTGCCAAAAAACCATGTAAAGGAAGAAAGTTATTCCCAGAAAGACAGGTTCAACCTTAGAACTCCCCAGACTTTTGTATGACAGCATGATAAAAATGAGTAAACCTTCGGTCTCCTATAGTTTAAATATGTCCCAACTTCATATTTTGAACTTTAATCTTCAAATTCATAGAGACATGACATGAGTGAGTCATAGAGAGCCATTACTACGATTAAATTACATCATGAGGGTTTGATAGCCATGATGGTATCGGTTGACTTAATTAGAAGAACGTGAGTGTGAAACATCTCTCATAGAATCATAGATTTGATCACTTTGTTTTAAGCTAGTGTCACTGACTGGAGAGGCTGTGGGACATGTAGGAAGTGATGTTCATCTGGAAGTGGATTTCTGCATGATTTCTCTCTCCCTCATTCACTCCCTTAGTCTCCCAGTTAAAGGATGAAAATGAAGAAGCTTAGCAACAACACCTACTCTTGTGATGCTCTATCATTATGGGCTGCATCCTCAAACCATGAATCAAAATAAGTTCCTCCTCCCTTAAATTGCTTCTTGTTAGATACTTTGGTCGCAGAAATGTGAAAAGTTATGACTACAGGTGCTCGCGCTGTCTTGCCATATGCTGCCCTCTGCCACGTTATTTTTCAACAATAGTTGACTTTATGGTCCCTGTCCACCATGTCTAAACTCAGAAATTTATAGAAGCACCAAGAAATTTATAAAACTGACCAAGATATGCTCCAACACAAGATCATTCAAGTTGAACTGAAAAAAAAAAACTTCAGGCATTTATATTTTTAGAACAATAGACTGTATGAATTCCTTCCTCTGAATGCAGTTTTTGTAGCAATAATTTTAGTAAAATTTGATTTACTATTAATCTGAAGAATTGATGAAAATGGGATGCATGAGAATAGAGACATTTTATATCTTCCTCTATAATTTTGTATATAATAGGTTAATAATATTAATAGTTTATTATATAAGACATATTTTCCCCATGTAATGTATTTCCCAATAGTCCTAATTAATATGGATATTATATATGCTCCAACACACATAATACAGTTTGCTTTTAAAGAAGCTTAATGTTTTTGAGAAATTTTTTTAAAAATATAGCCCATATGAAACCTTCAAGCATCTTCAAATTAAAATATATATGTTTTAAATATTTTGCTTTCCATGGGCTCATAAAATTAATAATGTATGAGAAGAATAAAACAATTTAATCTGAAATTGAAATTATTATCTTTTATACCAATTTCCTTAATTGTACATGTTCACATCTTAAGAGTTTTTACAAAGATAGTTATATCTCAATATTGGCTAGAAATGTATACATATATATGCACATACATATAAATCAACATAGGCATTCATATTCTTTAATCTACTGAGAATGGAAAGAGAGCTTTGAGCATGCTAAGAAAATGCTCCACCAGTATCAATGGGTTATGTTTCTAAAATAACACGCATTGAGCATATAGTTCTATATACTGTATATGGTGTATTTACAAATATGTAACCATTATATCTTTGCTATATACAGTTATACATAATCACAATTTAACTACTTCTGTTATTTATGTATATATACATACATACATACATATATATGAGATATAAGAATAATAGAAAAATAAACCAAATAAATTTTCTCCATGAAACTAAGACATTTATAAATTGTTACAATAATTTCATTTTAAATTATAATGTAAAATATAGAAATCACTCTTCTGTACACTTTGGTTTGTATGCTTTTCAGTATACTTAAAAATATACTTAATGAAATATGTAGTCATGTCTGTTATCTATTGAATAATACAAATTTCTTCTAATGTCAACTGTGTACTTTCTGTCAATCACTTCTTGTCTTAATAATACATAAAACCTTCAAAGTGTATATTATTTATCTATGCCAGGTATCATTAACATATCTTAAATATGTGTAGAATAATGCATGAAATGTAAGTTCAATAATTTAATAATAAAAAGTAAACCAACTTGCGTTTCTTTACTTCAATGCATCAAATGTGACATAATTCATATAAACAGGATGCAAAATCAGTACAGAAGGCTGCTGAGATGTTCCACTGTGATCCAATCTTAAGTATTAGAGACGGGACATCAGTAATAGATTAGTGTAATCCCATAATGGCTGGGTGTGGCTAATGTACCCTATACCAGCTCCCTATGAGCCCACATATTTAAAACATGTCAGTCATATCACTTGTTCATTTCTGTATTTAGAATGGTAAAAATAGCTTTATCCCTTATGGTGTCAATCAAAAATGACAACGTGTAAGGCAATTTTCTAAACTTAAGTCTTTCCTGGATACACTTAATTTCCAAATCACTTCATATTACCATCTTAAGACTTCTCAAACAAAAATTGTAGACCCCCCTTTCAAACTAGGAGAGACTACAGCACATGATCAGAAAGAGTTTTCTGAGTTTCTTTTTCTACCAGGAAACATAGTTCATGGTCCTGCTTCTGCCACCCTCCACCTTCAGCCTCTGCGTGCACATCTGTCCTCCTGAAGCCAGGAGCAGTTCTGTAATATTTATTCATTTCTAGTTTGGCCATTTCCCTCAAACTACATTTTTGTCCTGGCTTTCAAATTCTCTGCTTGGTTCCCCACACCCCGGAGCACAAGCTGTTTTTTCCTGCAGTGTACAGATGATCTCAGACTCTGGTTCCCTTTCATTGCACAGTTGATTTTCCTTATTTGCATTGCTCATTTTGAAATTAATGAAGACTGCTTGTTTTTCAGCAGCTAATGATACAAAGTGATGGCCCACAAGCTATTCTGTAGGTATGTCTCTTAGTTAGCTTTGGCTGTCACCTTGACACAGATTGCAGTTATCTGAGGATGATTCAAACTGGGCATTGCTTCCATCAAATTGGCCTGTGATTATGTGGGCAGGCATTTTCTTGTATGCTAATGATGCTGAAGTTCACATGCAGGCAGCATCATCCCCAGGTAGGGGCTCTGGGGCCATGAAGAAAAGTGAGATGAGAAGAAGGTAGAAAGCAAGCCAATAAGCACCTACTCAGACTTCTGCATCAGTTCTTGCCCTGACTTCACACCCTGACTTCCTTCAGTGATGGATCATGACCTAGATATTTAAGTGGAAATCAACTCTTTTCTCTGTTACATGAATCTTAAAAGGTCCTATTAATAAAGACAAATCTGGAGCCAGGTATTGGGGTGAATGCTGCAAGATCAGAGAGACAGAAAACGCCAAAGCTAATCTCACCTTGCCAACTTCTCAGCGGATCCTGTTTCCTCAAACTGAATGACTCTGAATCCTCATCCAAATGGATCTCAGCTGAACTGCTGCTAAAAGCTAAAAGCTTAACAAGCCAAAAGCTTCTAGTTTCTGGTCCTCATGCCTTATATATGTCTCTGCTTCCTGCCATCACTTCCTGAGATTAAAGGCATGTGGCACCATGCCTGGCTGTTTCCAGTGTGGCTTTAAACTCACAGATATTCAGACAGATCTCTGCCTACGGAATGCTAGGATTAAAGATGTGTATGCCACCATTTTCTGGCCTCTATATGTAGTGGCTGTTCTATTCTCTGACCCCAGATACATTTATTAGTGTTCACAATATATTGGAGAACACGATATCACCACATTTCTCACTAGTTTCCTTTTAGTCAATTTTATCATAGCACCCAAGAAGGAAACTAGGATAGTTCAAGAATCCCGTATATTATGAAATAGAAAGATTATGAGTTCGAGTACAACTTACAGACACTCCTCATTAGATCCACTGTGTAAATGCATTCAAGCTATAATGAATGCTTTCCTACTTCACAGGAAAATAGTACACACTTTACATTAGAACATTGTGGTTTAAATGTTAATGTGATACTCAAACATCAAGCTTGGAAAATCTTACACATCCTTCTTGCCTGAAAATCTAGTCGGTTGACAATGGGCCTTTAAACAAGAACTTTAGTGTAAAATGTGAGAACTGACAGATGATTGATGGCCAAGGATGCTCTAACGATATGCAATAGTAAGAGAAATACTTGAAGGGAAGAAGGGGATGGGTCAGTGTATCTTGTAGAAGAGTGGTTGTCAAGAAGTCTTCCTGTCAGATTATGCAAATCATATTGTGATAAAATTGTGAGCTTATTATTATTTGAAGCTGAAACTTAGAAAAGCTAAGAACTCTGGAAATGAGCACAGATTGGTGTACAACTACAGAGAATAGCAGTATTCTGCACATAATTCTGAATAAAAGGGATATGCAAGTGAAAAGTCTCCTCTATATTGATACACATATTAAAAATAATTATTTTTTTAAATGTTTCACTTTCATGGTGAACCACTGCTTTTTCTAGTTTGCTCTCTGTTGATGTGATAAACACCATGATCAAAAGTAATTTGAGGGAAGAGAGGATTTCTTTGATTTACATTTCAATGTCATGATCCACCATTGAAGGAAGGCAGGTTAGCAACTCAAGCTGGAACCTGGAAGGAAGAACTGAAACAGAGACCATGCAGCAGTGGTGGCTAGCTTCCTAGTTTCTGCTCAACTAGCTTTCTTATACAGCCTAGGAACACTTACCTGGGGATGGTAATGCCACGCTGAGGTGGGCTTTTCTCCATCAATTAGAAATCAAGACTATGCAGCACAGACCATGCTGATAGAGGCAATCTCTAGAGTGAGACTCCTTCAGATAAATCTGAGCTGTGTCAAACTGATAGCAGAAGTAAACAAAAAAAATGCATTTAAACCATTTATCATGTGAGATCATATTAGAGAATCAGAATAATTCTAAGTAGTTCCGAGTCAGAATTAAGTACACCAGTCTCTTAAAATTTTATTTTATCAAAAGTTTCCAAATATGTTATGGGGTGTGTGTGTGTGTGTGTGTGTGTGTGTGTGTGTGTGTGTGTGTGTATTCTTCCCTCTATCAACACACTGTCTTTCATTCACTAGGCTATCTCTGTGTATTGCACCTTTTGAATTTCTGAGATTTTGGTCTTTTCTTCCATTTTTCTATTGTATCATTACCTTTTCAATTTATTAAATGATTTGCTTTATATTGAAATATTTCCTATAGATTTCTTGTGTCATAACTCTACACAAAATGGAAATCTCATTAATCTCATTATACATCCTTTTAAATGAATTTAAATTCATTTCTTTTATTAATTTCTCATTTAATCATTCAGATTTTTTTAAAATCTAGGCTGCATTTGATTGCCTATCATTCAATTGTACATTTTATTTTATCTTTTAGGGTAATAGCTGCTTAATATTGATATTGAATTTTTTTTTATTTTACAACAACAGAAGAGAACCCATATTTTCCAGTAATAATATCATCCCATTGGCACAACAGAATGAAGAGGAGAAAGCAGAAAAGCAGCTGAGCAGTGGCAGCGCCTTTTCTGTGCTTCATGGTCAGGTCTTGTGGCCAAGCTGCTCCCATCACCATGCCTCCTGGCCATGATCCATTACTTGCTCTGATTTGGCCATGATCAGCTGGATTGCTAGACTTGTGAGTCAAAATAAACCCTTCCCTGTCATTTCTGGGAGACACAATCTCACAGCAGCTCTCCTTGTCCTCTGGCTATTTATTAAATTTTCAGCCCTGTCATACAGTACCTTCCCTCAAAGAAAACACCCATTACAGAGAAAATGATAAAAAAAAAGAGGAGGAAGACTTTAAGCTACACTCCTAAGAGAAAAACATTGTACATCATAACATCTAGCAATTGACATGTACTTTAATTACACCTATCTATGAAAAGGGACTATTCTAACCCAGATGTGCACTATTGAAACATAGACATGGACACCATTCTATTGCTGACCATTATCCCGGCTACTTTAGACAGTAGCCCTTTGGCGTTCTTGGTGCATTCTTTTGCACCTACTCATAACATATAGTAATTCCTCATTTTTATCTTTTTTTCTGTTCATACAAACAACAAAGAATTTTTAAAAAGAGTTTGGGAATAGGTCAAATTTCAAGTTCCAAAAAAGAGGGTTTAGGACAGCTGGGCTATTCACTGTAAAACTATGAGCATGCACAGTTATGAGCAATTGATGAAGGAAGAGTGAAGACTGTGCCTAATTTACTGACAAGTTAACAATATAGAAAGAGTCCCTACCACAGTAGTGACCTATATCTAGAAATCTAGTTCAAACTAGAAAATAGAAAAAAAAATTAAGGAATTCAAGAGAAATGGATGTAGGTGAAGTAGGGTAAGTGTACGCAAATCTATAACTCCATTTTGAGTACTGAAAAGAATGAAGAGGTAATAGAGGAATTGAGGACTCCAAAGAGGGTATTAAATATGTATTATCTTTGATTCATTTTACAATGAAGGTAATATTCCTTCCTGAAAGGGCAGTTTAATTACAGCTACAATGTCCATGAAACCTTTAGGGCAGAGGATCAAGGATGAAGCTGACAAACCCACCTTCTGTAATGATTTTCTTAGAATGGTTTTCTTTTACTATTGAGCATTTATGTAACTCAAAACTGATTTATCTGAACAGAATGAGTTATGAATCAAATTCCCTTTGTTTTTCCAATAATTAATCTGTATTCACAATGTACGAAGAAATATTTTCTTTCTTCACTCATGTAGAAACCCTCTCATTATATTACCATGTTTGAATATGCATGAAAAATGTCTATTTCTAGGCTACAAGATATAATTTTAGTTGTAAGATCTTGTTAACTATTGTGATGCTCACACATGCTCCCTACCTTTAAAAAGCTATTATGCTTTGGAGGCATTTCAATTTTAGAATATTGTATTCACAATATAATATTATTGAATTTTTTAAATAAATGTGGATGAATTTAGAGGGTCAGTATTTACCATTCAAGAATAGGTCATAATTCTCCATTTAATTACATCATCCAAAAATTGTACACTATTTTGTACACCATATGAAGATAATTATATCATGTTACATAGCTGGTGACTAGGTATTGAAGAGTCCATAAATCATGTCATGGGAACAAAAGAATGAATTATTCTATAAAAATTTAAGTCACTCAAAAGGACAACCAATAATTTGATACTTTTATTATGTTTCATTTATTTTCATTTATCTTTTTTTAATGCAAGGTCAAAGTACATAGCTCTGACTATCTTGGAACTCTCTATAAAGAGAACAAGCTGGCTGCAAATGTCTAGAAATCATCTCTCTGGTTCAGGAGTACTGGGATTACAGGTATGTGCCACTTGGGTTAGTCTTTGTTTATTTTAAATGATTTAAATTTCTGTGAATTACAGAAAATAAACAAGGAAAATGTATGGGAAACTCTACAGCCAACAAAGTATGGAGGCAATCTGCAAAAATGAGATAAGAGGTTTACAAATAAATTATCTCATAACATGTTTTTAACATTTTTAAGCTTTTACAACTTAAAAGAAATAAAACAAACTGCCTGATTAAAAGTTGTGGAATGTATGAATAGATATTACTTTAAAAGGATGTTTAAATATTCCAAAATATATGAAAAGATATTCCAAGTCCCACTTCCCAAGGGAAATACAAATGAACACCACTGAGCTATAACCCATATCTATCAGGAGAGCAACTCTAAAATGCAAACAAAACACTAGAGAGTAAACAGTGTTGTAGGTAGAAATACTACCAATCCTACTCTTATTAAAAGAGTTGTGAATTCAGTATGAAACAGGCCAAAGATGTGGTTTGGTTATTTATCAGTAGTAAAGCAGACACCACACACACAAGCACACAAACACACACACACACACACACACACACACACACACACACACACACACACATATATATATATATATATATATATATATATATATATATATATATACAAATTAATATGTAACTTGTACTAAAGTCAGGGTACTGAGATTTATTTGTACATACATGTCCAAGCCAGTGCAATTTGAAAATGTCAAGTAGTGGAAACAATTCAAAGACCATCAGTAGAACAATAGACAAACAAATGTCTATAAATTTATCTAGGAACACTATTTAGTCTTTAAAAAACTCACTGAAATTCTGACAATGCTACTTACATTAATCTTGAAAACACATAAAATTTAGTTGGAAACTTTTGCATATATACTATATTTTCAATTTATTTTTATGATAAATTTAGTCAAAATCAAATAAAAATATAGGTCAAGATGACTAAAAAAGTTCCATCTGCAACATCTATTATCCACTACTATAAGCAATTAATAATTTTAATAAACTGTTCATGGAATTAAGGTATTTAGTAAGTAAGATAAATTTTTGCTGATAACTCAGTACCTTTGATCACATAAATTTTTGAAGAGGGATCTGTTGAAATGGCCCAGATGGAAGAGAAACTTATGCACAGAGAGGATGAAATTAATTTTATTCTTAGCAGGAAAGAATCAACTCCCAAGAGCTGTTCCCTGACCTCGGATCCACAGACACTGTCATGTTTATCCACCTTTACACACACACACACACACACACACACACACACACACACACACACACACGAGAGAGAGAGAGAGAGAGAGAGAGAGAGAGAGACAGAGAGAGACAGAGAGAGATAGACAGACAGACAGACAGAGACAGAGAGACAGAGAGACAGAGAGACTAATGTGTGCACACACATGCAGACATAAATGTTTGTTTCCATGATCGACCTGACTATTATAAGTTTTTAACATGCAACAAAGTGCTAGAACATGCCATATTTTATCTAAAGAAAATTTCAAACTCTTATTTATAAACTACAAGATTTAGAAAATTTTATTATTTATAAATGGTGATTTGAATCTAATTTACTAAATTTAGGGCAATCATGTTTTACACCTTTATAGATTGTGTATTTCTGTACACTCAATGCATAAACTTATAAAATAAAAGAAAATATGCATTCAGTCAAAAAATTTATTTAAACTATGCCATGAATGTTTTTAAAATGATGAGATAATCAAATTTCTAAAAAAATTAAAAGGAACTATGCTTTTTGAAATTAACAACAGCTCTAACTGGAATCATTACAGTTTTATAATTGAAGTCACTCTAAGCAAAAATTTGTCTATGTAGAAATTATAGCTTGTAAAATAGGGATATTTAACTCAACACTCAAGTAAAATATATATGAAAAAGAACATTTGCAAGCAGATTAAGGAAGTCATTATTATAATACATGATTCAAAAGTGAGGAAGAAAAGACTTTTTTAATGAATGATGACATTGAACCAATTCTGTCTCCGCACATGCTTCCAAAGATCATTTTTTTCTATTAAGTATGATATAAAGTGAAGTTGGAAGAGTTTTTGTAACCATGAAACCACATTAACAGCATCACATACTTTAATGTAATAAACTGTCAAAGTATGTAAGGTAATATCCAATCAATTTCTGTAACTGTTAAAAGTCCTTATTGGAAGTTGAGTGTCACCTCACAAGATGAACTGTTTTCTGCTGTCCTGCCTTTCCCTTCCTTCTTTCTTTTCTTACATTATGTTTTCTTTCTTTGATATTTTCTCAATTATATTTTGATGAATATTCATTGAAAAGTGCTTATCATTGAAGATTTTATGTGTATTTGAGACATAGGAAGGGAACCAGTCAAAGATAATGTGAGTTATGTAGAAATATCAGTTATTATTGATATAAAAGGCATTCCAAAAGGTATATTTCACAAGATATGAATACAATAGTCAAACACGTAGTTTAATTATATTCAAGGACTTCGGGACAAGAGAGAGGATAGACTGACTCTGTGTGAGTCATTGGAGGAAAGTGTCAAAATATGGTGAGAAGAATTTTATTCCAATGAGGGAATCAGAGGAGATTTAGATATCTCTAAATGAACTTTAAGGAAGCTGGGAAAGAACAAAACTCAAAGAAAAACATTTTATTTTCTTTGAGGAAGCAGTGAGTTCTGAATGCTGGAGCCTCACGCAAGCCTGGGGAATGTTGACATTCAAATTTAGTTAGATCTACACTTCTTAGGCAAAACTTTCTGCAAACATTCATATAGACATACCCAAATGTGTGTTTACTTGAGATCCTAAATTTAGTCAACTTTACAATGACAATTAACCATCACATGGAAAGTCTAATAATGCTTGCCTTCTTAGGTGCTCAAGTTAATCTCCTCTAACCAGAACCTACAGTGTCTTCCATGACATTGCTCACTTCCTTTGTATGGAAAATTCTATCTATATATCCAAACACATCTATGTTTTAACACAATGCAGAAATGGGTCAGAAAGATAAGGAGAGGCCAGGAGCTCCCAGTATCATTCACTCAGTCAACAAGCTTTATATTTCTTATCATTCTATCCTTGAGTGATGACATGAAAAGTTGCTAATCATCACTATTCTGAAATCTGAAGCAGAGTTAAAGAAGTTTCTAGAAGTGAAGATGGAATTATCTACAGAGTTGATGAGATTTCTGGATACAATCTTAAGCTGATGATATCTAAGCTATAGTGTATACACACCACTAATATTTGGGAATTTTATTTCCCTTGGCCCTGTAATTTTTCATGATTATCAGTTGGATGATTGCCTCTTATTTGGAAGATGTTTTATGAGGTTTTGCAGAGACAGGAAAACTAATGAGATCCAATGAACCTAGTACTAGTCACATTTGATTTATACATAGGAAAATATTCATTTAAATTTTTTTCAAGATTGATCCTATACCTCACATTTGATGCACAATATTTGTGAATATCAACCCAATTAAGGTTTGTAAACATCACAGAATTGGTGACAGATAACCTATATAATTATATCTACATGGCTGAAGTGTTTTTTCCTTAATATCTTTAATATCAAAATTTAATTGGATAAAGAAGAATTTTCTCACTACAGAGTACATACCCTAATAGTTCTATTTTCAGATTGGGGATTTCTTTTATACCTCCCAAATATGTACTTCAAAGGAAAGCTTAACTGTTTGGTTTTCAAACTGATTTCACTGCAACGAACACATACTTAGACACAGAGAATGATTTAAAAAGAAAATTGGAAACTATAGTGTTCCTAAATCTATAAATAAATCTCAAGTAATATTTGAAAATAACCTGTGCCTTCGACACAGGTAAAAGTTTATGTTGACCTTAATTTTGCCAGATTTTCATTTCTATATTAAAACAAGAATCTGGCTTATTTGTATAACTTTAACTGCTGCCTAGCCTGCAATCACACAGAGTAAAATTTTGATGTAGCATTTTTTAAGGTTGGTTGTTTCAAGATTCCAAAATTGAATGAACACTGAATTATTTTCTAGACCTTTACTCTCAAATATATTTCTTGCCAAAAAAGTAAAATTATAAAATGCGTATGTTCTCAGAAATCATTAAAAAAATATTGTACATAATAATGATATTTCTAGAAAAGTTTTTATAATTTGCAAATGGCTTTAAGAACCAGAGAAATGAGAGTAAACTGGGAAAGGTATTAAGTAATAGAATTCAAATATTGTATGCTATTAAAAGAATTTAATCTCCATACAAAAAATGACTTAGAATCTTAAAACACAGTTTATTAATGAATTAAACAAGTTTAAATGAGCATAAATAATTTTAGGAATAAGAATAAAAACTAGCCTTAGTATTACATATTATACTTTAAAAAAAACTCAGCAAAGAGTCTGTCTCACTTGCATTCTAAAATACTGGTCGTTAAGAATGAGGGTTTGGGAGTTACAGACTTATGAGAAAATAGTTCTTTATTTTGTTTTACAGACTCACCAATAAATCCAGAGTTTCACTTGTGTGCTGCAAACATTAAACTAAACATGTTACATACAACAGTGATCAGAGAACCCATCAATAATGCAAAAGATATAGTATCCTTCATAAGTCTTTCATGGGAATAAGGATTATGCGGGTGCTAGATGAGCATATTCCACATAGTTGAAAGAGAGAACAAGTGACTAGTTATTGGTCTGTGACTTCCATGTTCAAACAGTGACATGTTCTCACCCCTCCCAACACACACAATAAATAGATGAAGGTAATTTTTAAAATGGATGCACTTATTTCCAAATTAATCAAAGACTTCTTTGTGGTTGAATTTTTTTCAAAGTTACAAAATGAAAGTGGATTTGCAATCTATGTATCATTCTTGGGGACACCAGTTTGACCCTCAACAAGATCTCAAGCAAATGTTTACTGATGGGAATTATTTGTGAAGAGATAAATCACAGCCTTCCAGTGGCTTCTCTGTGCTCAATACTGAGTGTTTTTTGAGAAGGTTAGAGTGTTTCTTAGACTTGGTGATAGAGAAAGATTTCTTTACATCTAAACCCTAAATAATATCTGGAAAGGAATTGACCCTTGCCTCTGGCTATATGATCTTTAAAATCAAATATTGAATATCAGGAAAAGAGCTAAACAGAGACAGAAAAGAAAAACAGACATACTTATTTGTAAAAGCATACACAGCAGTTAAATTATTTTGTTGAGGTGTTGTGGTGCCAGCTTGCAAACCCAGAACATGCACAGTACAGGCAGGTGGATCGGAACAAGGAACTTGGCAGCTTTGCCTTGACAACAGAGTGAGTTCTAGAATAGTCAGACCTACAAAGCAATGCCCAATTTCAAAAATAAAAGAAAATTCTAACATACCGATAATCAGTATGCCATAGACCATATTTAAAGATCTTAATAGACTTTTCATTGTGTATAATAGAAAGTTGAGAGTAATTATTAAATTCAAGTTCTAATGCTACTGTCAATTAAATACACACCTGTAAAAAAATTAATACTTTTAAATTTTCCTAATTCCTGCATAAATAGAGTCATGCACAGTTTATGCTAAGGTAATTTTTTTCTTAGCATAATGTTCATTCATTCTTAGGCAAGAATTCTTTTTTTCCCTAGGCAGAGAAATATCTCATTGTTTGAATACACCATATCTTTATTTTTAATTAATGTCTATTATTTTTACAAAATAATATGTTCCCATGTGACATTTTTTAAATGTGTGCATTACTCTTTCAACATACCCTCTTTCCTTCAACCTCTTTTTTTGCTTCTGTCCTCACACTCACTTGTCCCTCCTTGAATAGTCCTCTTTCTACTTCATTTTAAAGAGATTCAGTGTATAAGGGAAAACACACTGTACTGGTCTTCTTGAGTGTGTCTTATTTTCCTTAATATGCCCCCCACTTACATCCATTTTCCTGCAAATTACTACTTTCATTCTCCTCATAGTTAGATAATACACCATTGCATATGTGTATACCACCTTTTCCGTATCCATTCATCCATCTATGTTGGTAGCAATGACTATTCAAGTACACTCTAAATCATGGCTTTTATAAAAATGAAAATGACACAATGAACCTGCTAGAGTAGTTAACTTCTCAGACCCTAAGCTTATCTCTTTGAATAAAGACACAGAAAGGGGGTTGCTGGATACTAGGGAGATTCTTTTAAAAACATTCATTGTATTTTCTATGGCAGCTGCTCCATTTTTCACTTTTATCAACAGTGTACAGAGACTTAAATGGCTCCACATACCTAGAATCACATACTTGGGTCTTTCTAATGGTCTTAACAATCATAGTTTTGTTTTACATTACCTTGTTGATACTGATATTGAGCATATCACAGATGCCTGCTCACCTATTCTGTCTTCTTTAGAGAAATGTCTTTACACATTGCTGCAGGTTGCCATTTTCTCTCCACTGAGTGTTTACTTGCTGTGCATAGTTTTTTTTTTAAATGTTAGTTTTGGTTCTACTTGTCAAATTCTGTTCCATTTTGTTTCCTCTATTCTTTTGATTCAAGAAATAATTATCAGTCCAACAATGTAGAGCATGGTTTTCCACTGCATTTTAAAAGTTTCTGTTTTAAAATCTCTGATTCATTTTCAATGAATATTTGTATATGTGGTAAGATGGACATTCAGTTTCACTTTTCCATTTGGAATTATTTATGACTTACTGTAGTTCTGAAACACCCCAGTCTCTATTTTAGGTGAAAATTGAACTTTCTCATCCTAGAAGGAGAGTTCTGCCACCATTAGCTTAATTCTTAGGTCTTAACTTCCTCCCACTCCTCAAGATAAGGAATTCAGATATCTGCTCTGTAGAGTCAGCCCCCAGTGATACCTCTTCAAAGGGCAGCTGGATACATTATATTTGACTCACCAAAACCTCGTCTAAACTGTTGTCAAAATGACCACATCTCAGTTTTAACACCATACCTTCAAAGAACCCACACTTACTATGGCCCTTGGATCCTGATCCAAGATCCACTAATCCTTCCTCTCCCTGCTTCCCCACTGCTTACTAAATTCGGGTTTACACTGAGCCTCTGCCTTTCCTTATTCTGTGTGATGTCTCTCCTATTTTTATGGGACTCTCCAAAGTCCTCTTCTGTAACATCCCATGCTCCCTGTCTGCTGCCTCTGTGTCTCATCTAACTTACAAAATCAAATCTAGCTTCTTTCCTGGTAAGAAATGTATCCCAAAATGGTTATTTCAGAATGAATAAGCTGGAGTCTAGGTATAGAATATTCACAAAACTATCTGCCATTATACCTGATACAATGTGGAAGAGCACCTACTCATGGCACAGACATGGGCGTTGTACCATTTTCCAGAATGAGGAGGCAAAGCTCAAGAGACACACAGTAGACAGCCATAGAAAGACCCCCCTGAAGCTACTTTGGGCACAGGCATAGCTTTCGTAGCCACTATCCTTAGTCTTCAAGATCAATTTAGGAAAAAAAACGCAATACTTACTTCCCCAGCACTATTTTCTGAAGTAGCTACCCTTTCTCCACTGCATAGTTCTGTAAACCGATTGGATATCACTTACTGCATCTGCATCCAAGCATTTATGGATGTTTAGTCTACTGGTAAGTATGCCTGCTCTTAAGCTGGTGACATGGTGCTTTGTTTACAACAGCTGTAATTGCTTTTATTTGTTTCGATACATATTTTCTGATTTTAATTAGTTCTTCAAGAATTTCACACAATACATGAATATATATATATATATATATATATATATGACCTCTCCCCCATTTTTCTTAAATCTAGTCCTCCTTCCCTACCCACCCAACTTTATACAAGTACAATGTCCATGTGTGGCATTTCCTGGAGGGTTGCACACTTAAAAAGAGTACACTCTTCCTCTCCCAGTAGCTATCAACTGCCAATATTACCTTGGAGAGTGGTAGGATTGGGGGCCTACCTCCAGTATCCATTACCAAGTTTTCTCTTGCCTGATCATGTGCTTGTCTGAGTATGTTGCATAAAATGCTGTGATGGAACTGCCTTGCTATGCCAATAAATCAGTTTCATTACAGTTAATCACTACCTACAGCTCTTAAATTATTGTCCATCCCTTTCTTTTGCAATTATACCTGAGTCTTGTGAGGAGGGAATGTGATATAATTGTCCCATTTAGGACTGAGAACTCCAGTCTATTATTCTACGCTCATTGGCCAGTGTGGGTCTCTGCATTAATCACCATCTACTTCAAAAAAATTATCTGATGAGTCTTGAGAGGTGCATTAATCTACGGATGTGGCAAGTCATTAGGTGTCAATTTAATTCCGTGTTTATTTTGCAGTAGTAGTAGTAGGTTTTCCCCCTTGTATTTATGACCTGTCTAGTCACAGGTTCTTAGGTCAGGTAATAGCACAAGACAAGTTAGGGGGTTCAACTTGTGAAGCAGACCTTAAATCCAATTAGAAAGTTGTTAGATACTCTCATGCCATCCATGCCTCCATTCCTCTGTGGACTCACCACTATACGACACATGAAATCCGGAGGACCCCTGACCCTCCTATATACCCCCACAGCCCCTCCTTCAGTCTATCCACACAGTTACAGTCCTGGAAACCTGCTCACATTTGTTTACACTTCAGCCACATTGCATATTCACCTTGACCTTAGAGATCTTGGAGAACCATGTTCATACTTATAGCTCCAAATCCTCAAATAGTCACACCGTTTAAAATGCTTATACATCCTCTCATCTCTGGCACACAGTTTCCTCTTACCCAAGCCAGGTCAGTGGTGTTGGGACCTCCACCATGACTTTTGTGCTATCCTGCTGTACCATTTATGATTCTTCCAAACAGGTTAGAGGATTTGGGACTTCCACACCTGCTTCACACTTATACACAAATGTAAATCGTCCCCACCAGAGAATACTCCCATTCATCTTTCAAACAAACCAACTAGAGAAACCACAAACCATGAGTCCACTCAGACCTAACACAGATGCACAATATTCTGTGTGGACCAAGACTGCTAAAGGTAGAGGTCCAAAGATCTCCTGCCATGGTTCACACTCATATATGATAAAACAAACCATAGACTGTAAGGTCAGCGACTCTGTGAGACCTCTACATCTGAAGCAATTCCTATACCTCAAACCATACTGTCTATCTCTCCAGGTGTATCCCAAAACACAACACTTCAGCTGCCCTATCTACAAATCAACCTCATCTGTGTCCAGAATTAAACAACAAGCCACAATAAGCTGAGCCAAGAATCTCCAAGCAGAGGGAATTCTGAGCACCAAAACAAATACTCGTTCAGCATGTATGTGCCAGAAAGACTTAAACAACAAACCAACTCCAATGTAAAACATCAGGCACAAGAAAAGCCAATAGAAATTATGCCTTCCAGAAATATCTAATCCTATGTCACCAACATGAGTGACTTAGATGAAGTTCCAAAGAATCCATACAAATAATCATGAATATTTTCAAGGAATCCAGAGGTCACTAATAAATGCATAGATGTTTTCAAAGAGGACAGTATTAACAGCCTGAACAAAATAAAAAATAAAAGCCTGAGTTAAAAACTCAAACAGGCAGATGAAAATAGAACATCAATGAATGAATGGGATGGAAACAAAGTTCAGGAAAGAAAAAAAATACTGAACAACAAAATTGAAATGATAATGGAAAGGAAAAATCCAACGTGTCAAATAAAAACTTCAGATGAAAATCGTAGCAATAGAATCAATCATATGGAGAATAGAATATCAGAGTTTCAAGTTAAAATTAGTAATTATAGAAAAAAATCAACAGAACATAAAAGATCTATGACACTGATGAAAAGCCTGATTTATGAGGAAGACAAAAAATGCTAAGACTGTGCCAAGGGCATAGAAATGATTTTCACTAAAAATGAAAGAAGAAAACATGCCAACTATTAGGAAAAAGATGTCCATTCAAGTACTGGAAGCATACAGAACACCAAATCCACAGATCTAGAGGTGGAGACTCACCACCTCATATTATAATGAAAACATTAGCTTTTAAATAAAAAAGAAAATATATTGAAATAATCAATAGAGAATGAACAAGTCACACATAAAAGCAGGTCCATAAGCATAATAGTTCTTCTTATATTGGAAAATCTAAAAGCCAGAGATATTTCAAGTTTGAAAGACTGAAGTATCTACCCATACTACAATATCCAGCAAAACAATATGAACAATTGAAGGGAAAATAAAAATATTCCAAAACTAAATAAAACATTTTATGACTAATACACTAGCTATATCAAAACATTAGAATAATAATTCTAGAAGAGTATGAGAAACATATTCAGGAAGTTACATACGAAACCTGCTGAGAAGTTTTGATTAAAGAAAGAATAAGAAAATACCAGTCATGTCAAAATCACTTCGATGTCAGTATTTAATACACATCTTTCAAAACTAATTCGAATATCAATGAACCAAATCTAATAAAAAAAATTACAGACTAGCTGACTGAATAACAAAACAGAGTCCATCTTTTCACTAAAACCTATAAACACTTCACTACCAAAGATTAGCATCAGCTTAGGGTAAAATGATGAACAACATGGCCCAGAACAAACAGGTGTTTTATTATGATATCTGGAAAAACTGACTTAAAGCTAACATTGATCAGAAGGGATAAGAAGGTCACTTCATGATGACTAAAGAGAAAATTTGTCAAGAAGACATAACAATTCTGAACACATATGCACTGAACATATATCCACCTAGTTACACAAAACAAGTACTACTTGACTTAAAGTCCATATGATCTAACTGTATTACTTTTGGGCATATATACAAAGAATATCCTACTGCAGAGATGCCCACACATTCATGTTCAGTGATGCTCTAAGTCACAATAGTTGAAAAATGTAATCAACCGAAGATATCCATCAGCTGAGAAATGAGTACTAAAATTCTAGAACTATATGCACAGGGATTATCGTCTAAAGTAAAAAAAAAAAAATTCTTTTCTGAAAATTGACAGATTTAGAAATTATACTTTGAGTGAGGAGACCCACGTCGAGAAAGACAAATTGTGCATGTTTTATCTCAAATGAAGGCCCTGACTTTGAATTTAAATATAAACTTCCTATATTTAAATTGGTATTAGTTTCTGTAGAGGTCAAGAAGCAAAAAAGAAATCACAGATACCAAGTGAATTAATAAGGGATAGCACAGTAAAACATTGGGATATGAAAGTTGAGGTGTATGGTAGAAGGCATGAAGAGTTTTAAACAAGGTTAAGGGAAGGGATAAGAAAAACATGAAGTGCTAGACGGGGGTGGCACACACCTTTAATCCAGCACTCAGGAGGCAGAGGCAGGTAGATATCTGTGAGTTCGAGGCCAGCCTGGTCTACAGAGCAAGTTCCAGGACAGACTCCAAAGCTACACAGAGAAACCCTGTTTCGAAAGCCCCCCACTCCACAAAAAAATGGGAAACATGGAGTGGAGAGTCTTCACAAAGCTAATGATGCCTAGAAAATCCATATAGAAACCTAATATTTTATAAAGTCAAAAGAAATAGTCTTCTCAGGGGGAAAATGCACCTATTGTTTATCCAATAATACATGCTCTTGAAAATATACATACAAGTAACATTATGCAGATTGAGCAGGTTCCATTTATGTATTTAGGAATATGTATACATGTACATATATGCATGTAACAAGAACTAATGAAAAAGGAGGTCATGAATTTGAAAGAATATAAGAATAAATATAAGAAAGATAAGGGAAGGGGAATGTTATGCAATTATGTAAATCTCAACAAATAAAAGAAACAATAAAAAAGTTTTGCATAGGGGTGGATAATACTGTTCTCAGAAATCATAAGCCTTTAAATAAAAACCCCAGTGCCAGGAATGGAATACCAGCCTGTCTCAGAGAGATTGAAGATCCCTTTTACACTACCAATAATACTGGGCATTGTTTTTCCACCAGAGCTAAAATGGTGAGACCCTATTGCTGAACACACCAGGCAGGTACCTTATAGATAACACACAGACATTAAGGTGGAACTGATCCAGAATCTCCCAGACTGATGTCTAGCATTCATAGTGCTGGATGATACTATGCAGGCATCTGGGGGACAAAATTCTCACCAAACTGTAGCCCATGTTTACAGCAACACAAGATTTACCCACTGCTGTAATGCTATGTTGATAATATTCCTCGTAAACAACTTCGTTGTGACTGGATTGGAACCCTCTCAAAAAGAGGGAATGTGTATCTGGTACTATAAATATAAACCTGGTTAAAAGCTGATGTCTAGGGATGTCCTAGGCTTATGGCAATAATAAGCTACCATTGCTTCAATAAATAGACACATTATCAAACTGCTTTCTCAATGCATATGTTTATACTTGCAGAGTGGTGATGCTTTCAGCATGGATCACATTAATTTTTGCAGAGGGCCACAGTGAATATAAAGGCTCATGTCTTGTCAAAGTGCTGAGAATAAGTGACTGTTAAACACTCATCCCTAAGCGCAGCAAGGCCCAAAGAACTTCCTAGGAAACATGGCAAAAAGAATACAACAGCCACATGCTGGCAAAGGGTGTCATGGAAAAAACACTGCCATCCAAATATGGCAGGACCTTTGCAATCATGAACATACAGCAACAATGATCATGGGCCCAAGATTGGGCCTTCATAGCCCATTGTCATGTATAGAGAAGGTGCTAACAAGGCCTCACCCCTTCTTGAGGGTCTACTACTGACCGTTAGTGGTTGCTGGAGGATGCAGTGTCATTATTTTCAATAACATAGCCACTACGAGGAAGCGTTTAGAGGGAAATAAAAGGGGATAACATGATAAGAGGAAGGAATACAATCGCATTGTGTAATGTCAAAATATGAAAATGATTATTTTTCCTAATCCTACAAACATTTTGTCATAGTTTGTTTAGGGCTATGTCATAAAATACTAAATATTGTATTCTATATAAAGACTAGAGAGGTATTTCTCAGAATCTGCCAGTCAAAAACTCCAAAATGTAGGTTATGTCAGATTTGTTGTGTGACAAAGACTACTGCCATACTGAAAAAAGTATGCCTCCTCACAGTAAAATCATGACTGCCTTGTTTTCACGATCTAATCACCTACCAAATTAATATGTCTAATAACTATTACTTTGTGTGTATTATCCTTGGATAAGAGAGTATCAGAATCTGATTAGTATTATGCTGTATATTATATAATATGGTATAGATATTGTTAAGTAGGTCTTCAAATTTGAGAATCCAAGATACTTTTTCATTTGTTTTTATCATCTTTATCTTTATCGTTGTCAAACAATGCTTTATAATCTGATTTGTAAAAATATTTCACATATAGTAAATATCACTTTCAAATATTGTTTTTCTTCAAATATTTAGATATTTGTTTTATGAGAATTGTGTTTGTGCTAGTATAGGAATGTGAGCCACATGCCTACAGTGCCCTTACAGTCTGGAAGAGAGAGTTAGGTCCTTTGGAATTCATGTTATAGGAAGTTGTGATACAACTAATGTGGACACCAGGAACTAACTCAGTTTAAATCTTGTGCAAGAATAGCAAGTGAACTTAACCACTAAGCATCTCTCGAGCCACTTTACAATTATAGATAATGTTGTAAAGGCAATTTAATATTTCGGCATCCATCTAATAAGCAATGCCTTCACTTAAATTTCTTAATTGCTAATTCTAAAAAATTAGATATATTTGGTATTAATATGAAACTGAGTTCTATAACTGCTACTCTCTTGTGTTGTTTATCTATATCTCCAGATTGCTACCATGAACACTCACTTCCTTTTGTAATAAAACAAGCCACATAGTTGAACTGGAGTTTGAAAAACATTTTAAATATTTATCAATGTTTTAAAATAATTTAGGATGTATATGGTTAGAAATTAATGAATATAAGCGTCTAAGAAGTTTTCAAATGCTTGAGTAGGAGAGAAGGGAAGGCATTTTGACCTGTGACAAATTGCTCTACCATTTATTCAAATTTATACTGGTCCTCAAATGTTTTACTAATAAAAGGTGATTCTAAAGGCTATGCTCCTGGAATTGGATGAGAAAGAAATACCTTCTGTGCCAAGCAGAGCACAGTTTTTCAATCTCATATCCTCTGAATTAGTCATGCAATTTCCACACCTGTCATCTAAATTTGCTTAGGAATTTCAAAAGAATAGGCAATGCTGATTTTGTTATTCTCCACTTGAATTAGGGTATTATGAGTTGAATTTTAAAGTAGTAGAGGCACATAGAACATAGAAGCAAGTTGAAGCCAGATAGCTAATGCTAAAGTATTAAAGTCAGTATAAGTCATCAAGTTAGAAGAGTGTTAACTAGATTGCACTATTCAGTACCAAAGTATCACTGATTATAATTCACTGCCCATTGTCTGGGTCCATGAAATTTATGCAAACTCTAGATATGTGTTTTATTCTGATAGTTGTACAAACACTAGCTCAAAATTCAGGTTTTATCTTCATATGTAGTGATGATACTTTTCTCAAATTCATGATGGGGGCTGAACAGATGGCTCAGCAATTTAGAGCACAACTTCTTGCTCATGGAAAGGATGCAGGTTTAATTCCCAACACCCACACAGTGGTTCACAACATCCAGAACCCCAGTTCTATGGCTTCCAATGGCCTCTTTTGTGGGCACCAGGCATGCATACAGTATACACACACACATATGGTCCAAACACTCATACATATAGAATAAAATAGGTTAATTCAGAGTGGATAGTCCTATGGAGGATTTAAAAAACTGAGTTACTTTTCTAATGCTACTTTAAACTACACTGTAATAAAATTGTGTTCAACTTTATTGCTTGGTGGTTTCCAGAAGTCAAGAAACCAGTAAAATTCTAATTGACCTTCTACCCAGCAAAATGCCATTGACCAATACTAAAATATCATTTGGGACTGTTGTTCTCTTCCAAGTATATTTAAGTTGTCAAAATTCAATTTCACAGGGTTCTAAGTTAGAGATTTCTGATGCTTTAATCAAGTCTCTGAAATAATCATGTTGTGATCTATTTCTATGCCTAATAATCCTCTTCACATCCTGATCACATGTATGTTTTAGAGTTTGGTAACTTCCTGAGAGATGGCTTGTGTGGAATTCAGATGAATAGTGTGAGAAACATTTCAAGGAGCTCCCATTAAGCATCTTATTTGGTATATCAGAACACACATGGAAGTACAATATACATCTCTCTTCCTCTTTTTTTCTCTCTTCCTCTCTCCATCCTCTCATATTTCCAACAGCTGCTTGTTTCTTTTAACAGGTAGAAAAGTTTTATATCTCCTTCCCAAGTACCACTGATTTTTGACCTCTGGTGATGCAAGCATGAAAAATTTAAGTTGGTTTTGTCAAATCCCATGGTTTATATTTCCTGAACATGTGTACCATGAAGGATGCTTTGTTACATTTTCACCTTTCTCCTTGTTCTCTGGAGATTTGAGTAAAGAAGTACAGAACAATTTTAAATTCACCTAGTATCCTGGGTGCCTAGAATTTGTTCTCACACCTGGTCTCAACTAATTCACTTAAAATCTTATTGGATTATTTTGACAAACTCGAATGTTCCCTCATGCCTACCTCCTGTCTTGTGGGGATTAATTTTCATATTAGTTAATCACTCTGATGTTTTAGAGGGAGAAGAACATTGTCATTTTGCAAACAATCCAACATTTTGCTGTTTTGTTCATTTTATCAATGGAAACTATTTCTTTCAGTTTTCTACATATTCAGTCTACATTAAAATATAACATATCTTCAAATTTAGGTAGCTGAATTGAGATAAGCCTGTATTCAGAAGAGAATCATGACTTCATGTTGCTGAGATATGCATGTTAATCTCAGACTCCTCCACATTCTATTCCATGTGCAGAATAGATATTCCCTTTGTTAGTTTTAGATTCAGTACTTTGAGAACCCTGGACTTGTTTCTAAAAGCTTCCCTTTTTCTGAAATTCATGCTCCCCTTATTCTGCTATGTTCATATCCAAATGTCCCTAGCCTGGTCTTTTTGGGTATGACAATCCTGAGTGGCACCTATAAACCTTTTTTAATGGAATTTAATCTTCCTACATTGAATAAAAATGACTTATGCTTAAGTAATAGGTATAAAATATTTAATATGAACAAAATTCTATAAAGTCAAATATAAATGGCTCCTGGATCTCTGATCTCTGTGTTCAATAAAATATAAATTAACTGATGTAGTGATTCTCATCTTTGTCCTTAGGGAAAAAGAATACACTATCTTCTTTCAGGTAGAAAATTTAGGTCCAGAAAGGCATTGTCATAAATGGTCATACTTGGATTCATTCCAGAAAGGCCAAGAAGCATTTAAATCTAGAAAAGATGCAGGAAAGTGAATGATTCATATATGAAATCTCTAATCTGTGGAAGCCGCAGGTTTCTGATGGTTTCACAGTACTCAAATATGTATTAATGGTATTAAAGATTTTCTCTGTTATAGCAGGCTTCAGCTAATTTTGTTTGTCTCTTCCACTTTGTTGTTTTACTGTATGAGCACACACACACACAAAAAAAAACCTTGATTTTTATGACTGAGGGATGATTTCCTGACTTAGTCTCTCGAAACTGGCCTTCTGGTCACATTCTCACTTGCAGAGCAATGAATCCTGTATGGAAATGTTAGCTATAGGTTACTTATTCTGTAGCTTCCACAGATGGAGCAGAAGTGACCAATTAGCCCTACTTGTTGTCTGTCTCTCTGGCAAGGTTCCATTGACTGCCTAAAAGAAGTACACTTCCAATGTTAAATGTTGAAAGTCTTCTCACTGAACCAATTGCTGCTGAAACTGCTGAAGTCTAGGAGATAAAGCTTAAGCAGAGCTTAATAGCACAGTACATAACTACAAAAACAGACATGGTTGAAGTACTACTGGGAGTAGAAGAAACAAAAACAGGTTTTTTTTAATTGTACCAGTAAAAACAATTTTTTCTCTCATCCTCAAAAGTGATTAGGGCATTGGATGATTTGGTAAGATTGTATTAAAATTGTCCTTCTGTTTATGTAAAAGTGTCATTCTTCATATACCGTGGTAAAGGTTCCATCTAGAGCACCGTGGAGCAATATTGGTTCCTGAAAATTTGAAGTATCACTGTTATAAGCAAAGGTGTCTGTCCCTTTACTATTGAAGGACTTTAACTTAGCACAGATATTTTGTGTATGAGCTTTGGGGGCTGTCTTTGAGCAGTAAAAATTAAGTTCATAAAACTCACTTTTTTCTATATCTATGGAGAGCATGAGGCTGAGAACAATCAAGAGTGAATCTCTTTTTGTTCAGTTCAAAGAAGGGTATAATGACACTGGCATGCATTCTTGGTCAGATATAATTTAGGAAAGCTACATATTCCCACAGTTGATTGGCAACTAAAATAGGCTTGGGTCCTTGAAAAGGTATATAGCCTTCAGGATTTATGCAATCAATAAAAAAAAAATACTTCACTGTGGAATGTTTCAAACAGGATGCAAAACATTGGAGGTCATGGCCACTGCTCTAATAGGATGTTTGAAGTACCTAGTATAACAGAGGAAGTTTGAGCCTGGCTGAGATGGTGTCAAATGAGGTCCCAGTCTGGATCTCTAAAGAACAAATTTATGACAATTTGAAGTAGATCCTATTCCAGTTTCGAAGAAATGGATCTGGTTAAACATTAACAGCAACAGGGACAGAGATAATTTAGGGAAAATAGAGTTTCCTTTTAGATGGATAGGAGGAACTAGCCATCATCATACCTATCTAAATAATGATTAGAATAACTGGAAATGATTAGTAAATACAAAGCAGCTGACCTGGCATGAATGAGAGATTGTTTTGGGGGATATAGTAGGAAGGGAAGAACCTCTTAGACAGGGAACACTTTGGGTTTGTTTGGAAGTCCCCATGAAACAAAAACCAAGATTAGAAACAGCTATAGAAAAAAATGTGTATCAGTTGTCCAGTGATACCCTTGGGGTCATCTGAAACTCACAAAAGGGGTCAGGGGATTTCTCTTGCATACTGGGAAAAGTATGCAAGTTTAGGCACTATAGGTGGAATCTGAGCTAATTGCGGTAGAATTAATTTTGGGAGGATTTTCACCATTAAACAGATAGTGTTTTATTTACTTCTAGCAAGAAAAATGAATTGTGAAAAAAGAATACTGCATTTTAAGTGGATTTTTTTTATAGCGGTCAATACAAAATTTTTCTGGTAGACGCATTCAAGAGGGAGTATATGACATGTTACATGTCCTTTCCCATGTTAACATTCCAAGTAAGGAGCAAGGGCTATGTATGGTGGTATTTTATTTGTACTGAAATGTGATTTTCAATGTATGTTAAGAAATAAAGTTGCCGGGGGGGGGGGGGGGGGGGGGGGGCGCGGTCAGAGCTATTAGAGCCATAGCAAGAGCATGGTGGTGGTGGTGGTGGTGGTGGTGGTGGTGGTGGTGGTGGTGGCTCATGCCTTTAATCCCAGCACTTGGTAGAAGAGCTAGGTAGATCTCTGTGTTCAGGGATACAGCCAGCATTGGAGGCATATGCCTTTAAGACCTGGAGGGCTGTACTTACAGGCAGTGACGAGGCAGTCATGTGTTTGGGTTTACAACCAATGAGAAGGCAGAACAGAAAGACTATTTAAAGACAGACACACAGGAAGTAGCTCTGTTTGGGGGAGGTAGGAGCACCACAAGAGGTAAGATTTTAGCTCTGAGCTCTGACCTCTCAGCTCTCTCTTTTACATTGGTTCTGTGTTTCTTATTTTAATAAGATGGTTGGTTACATCTACAGCTATGCATTCCTGATTTACTATGTGGCATTGGTCCTTGTGGTCACTTTCAAAGAGAAAAAAAAATGTAAATTCTTGATTAGTTCTCTTGTATTTTATCTTGAGTGTTTCAATGCAGGTGAACTCACTAAGTTTCTTGCAGTTTCATAGTGATTTGAGTATTTAATAAGACCTTATAATGCCTCTTTTTAAAAATCTAATGTAGTTTTGTTTATTTTGCATTATTATCAGTTACTGTATTTTTTTACACTTCTCTGTTGTGTTCAAGACCATTTAGGTGACCAAAAATTAGCTTCTTTCTTTTACTGTTAGTGTTGGTCAATTATATTTAGGGATTAATTTTAGGGACTAATGAGGGGACTCTGTAACACTAATTGCTGAAAGGTGTTATTAATAAAAATCCCATAGCTAGATATTGGGGTGAAAGCTGAAAGATCAGAAGAATAGAACAAGCCAGCCACAAGTTCTTACTGCTAGGAAATCCTCAGCTGAAGAGAGCTACTTCCTGTATACTCACACCTTATATATCTTTCTGTGCCCTGCCATCTTACTTCCTTTCTCTGCCCAGCTATATCACTTCTTCTTTCTGCCCAGCTCTATCACTTCCTGTCCATCTATACAGACCTCCAGACCTCTATGGTTAACTAGTGCTGGGATTAAAGGCATGTGCCACCACCATGCCTGGTTCTGTTCCCAGTGTGGCCTTGAACTCACAGAGATCCGGATGAATATCAGCCTCTTGATCGCTAGGATTAAAGGTGTGTGCTACTACTACCTGACCTCTATGTTTAACATAGTGTCTGGCTTTGTCCTCTGATCCCCAGGGAAGATTTATTTGTTAGAGCACAAATAAAATATCACCACAACTCTTAACTTCTTTGAACTTTTCCCTGACAATTGTTTCATCTGCTAAGATGGGCCAAGGTCTTGCTGACCATTTGTCTCCTGTTGAAAGTACACAGAACACATCATTTTACAATGACCCTTTTCACTGAAGAATGTACAGTAGTTAAAAAGAACCCAGACTCTGCAGTCTCCATAACTTCACAGATTAAGAGGATATGTGAATTTGTGAAGATATAAAACCTTTTTAGAAGTATCCTTTCAGTCTCTGAGACAAATCCATCTAGCTGACCTGAGGATAAAGTCCAAAATGCTAATTGTCATCTAATCTATTTATCCTCACCAACTTTGATCTCCAAATACAGCCGCTGAATACCCAGATGGTAAGTTACACTAATCTTGAATAACAAACAGTGGTTTATAATTTTGCTGTTGTAAAATATTTAGAGAAAGTCTGACAAAACCAAACAGATTTTAAAATAAATCTTCACTCTTTTAAAACTCAGCTTTTTAAAAGTAGTTAAATGCCTGAAAAAACTCAGCAGAAAACATAAGCAATCATTTTGATAAAACAAAATCTACATCTTTAAAGCATATCAGCAACTTGATATTTTAATGAAAACCAGAAAAGTATGGTGGTATTTTATTTGTGCTGAAATGTGGTTTTATTTGTATGTTAATAAAGTACCTGGTGATTAGAGCTAAGAGCAAGCCATTAAGCAGAAAACTGTAGTGGTAGCACACATCCTTAATCTGATCACATGGCAGGCAGAATCTCTGTATGTTCAAGGACACAGGCAGCATGGAGACACACACCTTTAATCTCAGTACCAACTATAGAGACCTGGAGGTCATTATAGACAGGCAGGGATGAGGAAGTCATGGTTTACAGCCAATGAGAAGGCAAACAGAAAGTCAATAAAAGGACAGGACACAGGAAGAAGGTCTCTCTCTCTCTCTCAGGGGAAGGACAGCAGAGAGTGGTAAGATAAGGTGGTCTTAGCTCTTGGCTACTGCTTGATCTCTGGGCTTTTAACTCTTTATTTGGCTCAGTGTTTCTTATTTAATAAGACCATTTAGAATTTCACCTACAGAAAAGTGCATTGGAAGACAGAAAACATGGACAATATTGTTGACTTTATAGCCTAACAAGAGAAAAATACAATTCATAGAGAGACTGGAGCTAGACAAACAGAAAAATAACACTAAATAATTACATGAATGCAGCATCTATGAGCATTCAAACAAAAATACACAATCTCACTTAATCAGGTTGTGCATTCTTAGAAAAACTTAGAAAATATATCTCAAAGCCTAGAGCTTAACTAGGGGGTACAGAGAAAGCAAACAAATGTAAATATGAATATTATATAGATCCAGGTTAAAAATGTAAGCTTGCTAATACTGGTAAGGAAGTGTTTGAGTAGCAACTACTATCAGAGCTCACTTAAATTGTGGAGAAAGACTTGATGTAATTTTAAGAATACAGATTGGTTTTTTTTTTCATGAGTTGTGGATCAAATTACTCCAGCTCTTCATAATACATTGCAATGGCAAGACACAAGTGAGAAAATGTACCTGTTCTTTGTTGAGACAGAGCACCAGTGAATGTAATTTGTAATAGAGCATCCCTCTAAGACATTGGCTAGCAACATGAGGTTCAACTGAACAGGGAGTCTACAAGAGACTTCAGGTATAACATTTAAAAAGGTCATCTCTCTTTTCAAAATAACCTTGTTTGGGGAACTAAAAAAGTGGGCAGGAGTGGGGGTGGGGGAGAGATTCAAAAGAAGGATGTTACAGAGAAAGCCTGAGATGTATGAGATGAACATAGTCTCAGGGGGGCTTGTCAGGAAGAAAGGGAAGAAGAAATGACTACTACCCTTCATAACATGCACAGATCCGAACTTCCACTGCTGCTGCTCAACTCCACTGCTGGGAACCAGGACTAAACCAAGAAACAAACAAAACCAAAAAACAGTTCTTTATCCTCCATGGGCAGAGCAGTAAGGGCACCTTGGCCCAGACTTTCAGATTGCACTACAGAGCTTCTTTGGCTAGATATCCCGTTTTCAGGCATGAGGATCTCCCTGTGAATGGTCATTTAAGAGTGACCGGCCTGTGCCCACTGAGAGTTGTAGAAGTGAGCATCAAAAGCAGGAAGGCCTTTGCATTTCACTGAATCCATGGCTCAACTGAGTCCTCTCAGAGTCCCTAGGCAAAGAGAAGGATGATTGCTAACCCATAAGGGCATTAAGGAGCTCAAGCAAAGAAGCCTTCTGGGTTGCCAGGTGGAGGGAAGAGTTAGTAGCCTTCAAGAGTCTCTGAGATCACTGATTGTGACTTCATGGGTCCTGAATGCAGAGAAAGATAAAATATGATGATTTCCTGTTCCATTCATGCACCAGTGTGGTGGCAGATTTGCTTGAGCTGGTGGAGAATTCAGACTTTAAAACTGATTAGAAAGGAGGTTTTATTTAGTCTAGTGCAGATAAAGCCAGAAACATGACAGTAACAGAATTGCCAATCTATGTCAAATGATGGTGGGAACCTCCATTTTGGAACTTGTTCCATTATGGTGAGACACATCCCATGTGATTTCTCAGCAATTCCTGACATGCAAATGAGGGCTGGCCAGACTGACCCATATTCAGTCTTGGTAGATCAAAGTGAGACACATGGCATATAATTTCTCATCATTTATTTTTCAGAAATTCTACCATGGAAACAAAGGTGTGCCATTCCTTAGGCAGTAGGCTGGCACATCCTCTGACCCTGCCTTTCTTCTCCCTCTATCCCTCTTGGATTTCCTGCCTGGCTCCAACAAGATGCCAGCAAACTGGTAGAGCTATGGCCATGTGGCAATACATAGATTGATAATAATGGGTTGAACTGAGTTATACAAGCTAGCTAGCAAGAAGCCTGGGCCATAGGCTGTACAGTTTGTAATTAATACGAAGACTTTGAGAATTAGTTAATGAAAGAGCCAGAAAGTCAGCCCTCATTGAGTTTGAAGGGAAAAGAAGTTGGGGAGGTAGTCTGGAAGGAGGTTCTCTGGTGTTTCCAAGCATCAGTTTGAGTAAAGAACTTTAGATGCTTTCTAAAAATCCCTTCTAGTAATTGTTTGAACATGTTAATGTCCCCTATGCTACTACTTGTAGCTGGAGGGCTTCTCTCCAGGTCCCCAAAGCCCCGCAGTCCCACAATCCACATATGAAATAATCACTCAGACGCTTATATCACTTATAAACTGTATGGCCGTGGCAGGCTTCTTGCTAACTGTTCTTTTATCTTAAGTTAACCCATTTTTATAAATCTATACCTTGCCACGTGGCTGGTGGCTTCCCAGCGTCTTCACATGTTGCTTGTCCTGGCCATGGCTGCAGTGTCTCTCCTCCTCCTTCCTGTTTCCCCAATTCTCCTCTCTCTTTGTCCCGCCTATACTTCCTGCCTGGTCATTGGCCATCAGTGTTTTATTTATATAGAGTGATATCCACAGCACTTCCCCTTTCTTCTTTTTTTAAAAAGGAAGGTTTTAACTTTAACATGGTAAAATTACATATAACAAAACAATTACCGAGCAAGAATTATAGTTACAATATTAAAGAAGATGTCCTATCTATCTTATATTTGTGAGTTTCAGGTTTTATAGCTAACTTATCTTTTATCATAACTGAGGAAATTACGACTATCTATTCTTCAACCACATCAAAGACCTGAGAAGGAACATAATGGTACCTGAGAAATGGTAGACGGATGCAAGCAACTTTAGGGAATCTTGTAAGAGTAGACCAAGACAGCTGGCAGCCTGGACAGTCACCTAATAATGTTTCTCAGCATTGTTGGTGCATTCAAATTGGCTACAGGCTAGAGTATCTGACAGACCATTTTCAGAAGCAGGATTTTTGAAAGACCATCTTACCCTGTCTTGGCAGAGTACAGTGGTCGCTTTCCTTGTGTCCCGCTTGTCCAGAAAGGACAGCATTGCATTTGTACTGTCAGCCATCAAGGCAAGGGCAGTTCTTTGCCCAGTAGGCCATTTTGTGCCAAAAGACAAACTTCCAAATGGTAATGTCTTAGAAGCCCAGCATTTTCTCGGGATCAATTGGTGCAGCTAGGAGCAATTGTGTCTCACGTCAACAGAATTCTAAGTTATTTAAATGTCATATTCTCTAGGTCTATGAAGTGTTTGAAGATTACCTATCTGAAATATATCTATGTATACCTAGAAGACTTAACTAACATGGCTACAAATATGATTATCATAGATGACTAATTATTAATCTATTTTTAATTATCCATTACAATTTTAAATGAGTTACATAAACATAATACCTCAAACAAGAATAGAAATATCTATATATATATACAGTATAACAAAATCAACTTCAAGTTTGTATCAACAAACTAAAATTTATACCAATGTAAAACATTTTAAACATAAACTAAAATCTATACCAATGTAAAACATTTTAAACAAGTTGTTCTTTAAAAGTAGGTTCATTAATCTACCCTTTTATCTTATCATCTCCATATCCTATATATCCATATCATATCCCCTTTTCTTTTTTAGAAAGAGATCACATTTATAATCAACCTGTTTTAAATAAAAATATTGTTTTTTCTCTGTCCCACATCAGAGGGCTCTTCTGATTTGGGACACAAGAATCTGTTAACCATTTTTTTTAAAAGCAATATGTCTGGGTTTAGAGGGGGAGTGAGCCAATTCCACCTCTAAAGCCAGCTTGGTATATTTGGGAATTTGGGCGTAGCATCTCTTACTACTTCCTGCTGGAGGGGGGCGCTGTATCTTATGGGGAAGCAAAGAAAATTTTAAGCCTATGGGGTAGTCCTTGAGGCTGTATTGTGTGAACCAGTTGCCTTGAAACCGCTCTGGATGTTGGATCATCTGGGCCATGGTGTCATCGGAGACCTTTCAGGGGGTCTTGGCTGGTGAAACCTGATGTATCTTAATCTGGAACAAATCCACAGTCTCCGGCTTTCTGTGGAAACAAAAGCAAAACCTCTTTTCCAAAGTAACATATCCTTAAATCTAAATTTTGAAGTCAAGTTACCTTTAAAATATACATATTGGTTTAATTTAACATCTTTTTTTATCAAATGTTTTTTTGCAGTTAAAAATCCCAAAGACAACAGAATCCAGATTGTCTGTGTAATATTCATCTTTACGTGGCTTTTTACATTAATTTTTTTGTCTCTTTCAAGCCTACGTATATTTTACACACATTGTAAACGATGTTATCTGAATCAGTTTTTTTGTGAGCCTATTGCTTTAAACTGTATCCTTCTAAGTCTGAAACAGCGCTGTGGCTGCTGGCTCTGCCCACTTCAGCTTCCCAACATGGCAGGGGTACGTTTTCCGCCAGCTCTGGGAGTCATCAAGTCTCAGAAATAGTGGGTCTAAGCTTTTATCAAAGCAGCATGTAGCCCAGAAATCTCTTTTTAAAAAATACTAGTAAAGACTAAATCTACTACACAGCATAACGTGCCTCTGGCAGACCCCTCATTCCCGCCATACTACCGGTCAAACGCAAACACCAGGAACCGCCAGTGTTCAAACCTGCATTTTGCGGCATCTAGCTGCTCATATGAGACAAGAAGCAGGAACCTGTTTTTGGCTCTGTTTAGAATTGGTTATTAAATATTCTCAGGTTTAAGGTGGAAACTCGAGTCGTTGGGCGCCATTTGTAGCTGGAGGGCTTCTCTCCAGGTCCCCAAAGCCCCGCAGTCCCACAATCCACATATAAAATAATCACTCAGACGCTTATATCACTTATAAACTGTATGGCCGTGGCAGGCTTCTTGCTAACTGTTCTTTTATCTTAAATTAACCCATTTTTATAAATCTATACCTTGCCACGTGGCTGGTGGCTTCCCAGCGTCTTCACATGTTGCTTGTCCTGGCCATGGCTGCAGTGTCTCTCCTCCTCCTTCCTGTTTCCCCAATTCTCCTCTCTCTTTGTCCCGCCTATACTTCCTGCCTGGTCATTGGCCATCAGTGTTTTATTTATATAGAGTGATATCCACAGCAACTACTTACTGAAAATTTACCACTTAATCACATGGGATTGAGAACATCAAGAAATCTGCATTAAATTGGACCAATAAACTCAAATACACTGTGTGACACTCTGGTTGACTCAATCTTAATTTTAGTAGACTGAAAATGATTGTATGTAGCTCGGTCTCAGTTGTTCTTATGATTTTCAATAATTTGCACTTACAGCAAGTATTTATTAGCTGCCTACAATAAATAAATAAATACTAGTTCTGTGTACTACTAATATCAAAAGAAATGCAGATGTGTGTGTATCCTGTGGGAGCAAATAGCAGCATTTTAGAGTACAATGTGACATTTCCTGTAATTTTGAACAATTACTTTGCAGTAAAGAAAAGTTACAAGGGTGTTATAAATAAAGAATAGAAGAAATTATCTCCCATCCAGACTGCTCTTTGGTGTCACAAAATTTTAATTATAAGAAATGAAGAACTTCAGTACTCCAGGCAGACACATGCTAGATCAGAATTTGTGCAGGTCTGGAGGCAGTAAAAGCATACATTTTTCAAAATTATTTGGCTTCCTAAAATGTGTGAAGTTTAAGAACTAGAAAAGAAAGTGATGTGCAGCACTTACCAGTGACTAGAGACAATGGATTACTTTTCTTGATAATGAGCTTTTTTCTTTCTTATTGTTTGTAAATTTTAGGAATATGATTGCATGGCTTGAGTCTAGAATACCTAAATGCCACAACTGGTGTTTTGGGGAGATGGAGGAATCTTTAAGAGGTAGCTATTAGTGGGAGGAATCAAGTCCATGGTATGTAGTCTCAGAAAAGGCTGAACAGTTCTGGCCTCTTCCTTTTTTTCCCCTTTTTCTTTAAATCCACTAAGTTAAGATTTGTGCCCCACTACACACCCATACATGATGATGAGAGGACCAAAACAACAAGGTGAATGAATCATGCATGACAAACTCAAAATGCTGCACAAAGATGAACTGAAATGTTTCCCTGGTTAATTATTTCTGGTATTTGTTGTCATATGAGAAAGCTGGCTAACTGGTGATACTTAAATATGCAGTCATTTTGTATATCTTCAGCAGATACATGCATAACCAGAAAACACACACAACACTGAGTATCACCCACTACAAAATGCTCATCTAACAAGCAAATGGTTGAATAGGAAACTGTGACATGAAAAATTCATTTATTTACAAGAAGCCTGATTTGTTTGCCCGAGAAGTTCAAGATCTATGACAATTTAAGACTGTCATGTGTGCTCTGCTTACAGATTTTCATAAGTTTTGTGTAGTCTGACTTTTGAGCTACACAATTTCCCAAATTTTCTGATTACCAGAAATGGAAGATGCTGTTGTCTGTGATTTCCCTCTTGAAGCACCAGAGAATATTTGATAAAGTATACAGAATGTATATGTGCTTAAATTTGAACAGAGAAAATTCTATATATCAATTGATGTGATGTATAGAGAAAATCTATAGGGTATCAGTTTAATTCAGTTCAAAGAAATGATTGAACATCATATGGCTCCAGCAGAATGTAAGTGGAGAAGAGTCATCCATTCTTGAAAATGTTAATGTTATCTCCTGTTAGGAGATAACAGGATAAACTGCTGAGGAGGGGCTCAAAATTAAAGCAAAAATGTAAAAAGAGGGTTTAAAAAAAACAGAAAAAGTGATGAGAAACTGAGATGATTAGTGACCAGTTTGAAGACTAGAAACATTTTTATTTGCAAACATTCTACAAAAAGGTTAAGCAATCTTCAGATGACCACAATTTTTACTGACTTTTGAAGACTCCCTAGAGTTCATGTAGATCATGTAAACTGACTCCCCCACATTTCATTGTCTGACCTGTTGGTGCTTTACATTCAAGAGAAAAGCTGAATTTGGCTATCATTAAAATTCATTTATTTGTGCTTGTAAAATTAAAATACATTTTGAATAGTTCCCTCTTTTAGTGCAACTGTACCTAAGGACTTGTTGAAGGGAATTACAGAAGACGCTATCAAGAAAGGATAATATTAAAATTTTAAATACTTGGTTTCTAACCATGTGATGAACTCCAGGTTTTATCAAGATGGCTGCTCCGGAAGAGCAGTCGGTGCTATAAATGGATGAGAGATCTCTCCAGCCATTGTTTCCTTACTCTTATAGATAGATCACAATACTAGTTCTGGACCTTCTTTAATGAGTTAAATGAAATCATATAATCACAATTTGATTGTTTTTTGAAATGCAGTATTTCATCACTTACAGTATTCTTGTACATTCAATCCTCTAGTCTTAGAGAACTTTGGAAATTTTTGCTGCACACTCAGCCTTAAAATCCATTTCCAATATCATCTCTTTAATGTTTTTTAACTATCTTACTAAATTCACATATCTCATTTACATTTTGCCAACACTGTAGAAAAGTAATTTTATCTTTTATACTTAAGAACATATCAATGAATTATGCCATGTGTTAAACCATTAATAGGTTAGATTTGTATTTTCATAATGCCTGACATAATACAAAGATTCAGTTAATTAAATTATCAAGGGCTGATTTGATATGTAGATGGTCTCACAGGATTCTAGAAAATGTTCCCAAATGTTCTAAGTGCTACTGGAACCCCTGAATTTTCCTGGAATCTCTCTCATGTGACAAACTGCCACAGCTTCCCTGAGTAGAAGTGCAACAATCTTTTTCACTTATTTCAGCAGAGGAAACAATCCCAGGGGTTCTTCCAGATGTAAAAGAAAGTATCACCTGATTGTTCAGTCTCTTGATATGCCCTGCATTGAGCCCCCCGCCCCCCATCTCCACTCCCATTCCTATCCATTTTCACATTGTTCTTTCTCTTAATATTTTTCACGAAATGACTTGAAAAACTTGGAACTCTACCACATGCCTGTGTTTCTATCATGTGTTTATGTCATTCTGTTCATGCCCAGTTCTCCATTTCATGTCCTCAAGTCAGAAGAGCTGGTGGAGAATCCTCTGGTCCATACCTGTCTCAGTCACCCCCAAACACAAGGGATGAGAAGAACAAACTACACTAGTGTTTGCTCTGCTTTGCATATTTTGCTTTGCTTGCTCTGGGTTCAAAGGCAGGCTAGAAGGCCATTTATTTCAGAAAGGAAGAGCTTGTCTAGTCAACATTTTCAAGAATGGATGACTCTTCTCCACTTATATTCTGCTAGAGCCATATGATGTTCAATCATTTCTTTGAACTGAATTAAATTGATACCCTATAGATTTTCTCTATACATCACATCAATTGATATATAGAATTTTCTCTGTTCAAATTTAAGCACATATTCTAAAATTCCATATGAGTAATAGAGTTCTATATTTTCCCAATCATTTTGCTATTATCTAACACCTAGCATTGCTGTTCTCTATTTTAGGCATATAACAAAAGGTGTATTTCCTTGGAATCAAGGACACATTCTCCTGAATGTGGTGCAAGCATTTTACTGCTTAGTTACATCCACAGCCTGTTTTACCATTTCTTTTTGCTGCTTAATTTTTGTTCATTTAGCTCCCATATACTTTGACCTTCATTTGAGCTCTCTATTCTCTATTCCATTGATACATTTTAAATTTATTTTATTGGTGCTAGAATATGCCAAAATATAGAATAAATTTCAAGGAACAGATAAGGATCATAAATATTTATGAAGTTTCAAAGCAATATGGAGATGCTAGAAATTGGATAATAATGTATTAGAGTTTTTCTTGAGAATGGACAAGATTCTCACAACATTATAAAAGGAGAGAATGGATATTTAACTCTACAGAAGCCTATATGCATGTAATGAGAGGAGGGTTCATGTCAAATAAGTAATAAAAGGAAAAGTTAAGAGCATCTTAACTTTTAAAAACATGAATGAGGCAAATTAATATTTGTAAATAATATACTCTATCAAAGGAAGATATCATTATGGACTACAACAGTTGTTTCATTTCCCAAACAAAGTGAGCAGCCATCTTGATAAAACCCAGAGTTCATCACATGGATATAAACCAGGTATTTAAAATTTCAATATTATTTTTACTTGCTAGCACCATCTGTAATTCCTTTCAACAAGTCCTTAGTTACAGTTGCACTAAAAGAGGGAACTATCCAAAATGTATTTTAATTTTACAAGCACAAATAAATGAATTTTATTGATAGCCAAATTCAGTTTTCCCCTTGAATGTAAAGCACCAACACGCCAGAGACTGAAATGTGGGGGAGTCGGTTTACATGACCTACATGGACTCCAGGAAGTCTTCAAAAAGTCAGTGAAAATTGTGGTCACCTGAAGATTGCTTTACCTTTTGGTAGAATGTTTGCAAATAAAAATGTCTTTCAGAACTCCACCCTTCACCTCTGTGTGTCACTATTTCTAATCCTTCAAGACCACACTTTTTAATCAGTGGAAGAGGGTTTTGGAGCAGGAATCTATAGTTGTGTATCATCTGGACTTGCTGCCTATCAAGCATGACAGGGTGCCAGTTCTCTGCAGTAAGCATTTAATTTAGGATAAATCTAAATAAAAGTGACCACGTGGTGGAGGAAATTGGAGCAGAAGTGATGAGAGAAGGAAATATAAAGTGACAATGTGAACAGGGATGAAGTTACTTATCCCAAACAGTCGCTAAATCTTTGATCTATAATGTCCCCCCAAATCCATGTGTTAAAAGCTTTTTGGAGCCTGGGGCCTATGCTGGGACACTTTGCTCAGCCTTGGTGGGAGGAGGGGACTGGACCTGTCTTGGCTGAGTCTACCAGGCTGGGCTGACTTCCCAGGAGAGGCCTTGCCTTGGAGGAGGTGGGAATGGGGGTGGGTTAGGGGGGGAGCGCTGGGAGGAGGGAGGAGGGAGGATGGGGGAATTCATAGCTGATATGTGAAATTAAGTTAATTATAAAATAATTTTCTTTTTTTTTTTAAAAAAAAAGCTTCATTCACAGACAGTATCAGTAATCGAAAAGGTGGTGACAGGAAGTGCTAGGTCCTTGGGAGAGGCTTTAGGTCATTGATGTCTGCTTGAAGTAACACTCTCTCCTTCTTTTTCTTTGTTTCTAGGTACCACAATATGAGATGCTTTTGCCTACACACTCTTTCTTCCAAGATACATCTTGCACAAGCTCTAGAGCAATTTGACCAATTGTTTCTAGGTTGGCACCTCCACATCTGGAAGCTGAAACAAGTTTTTTCACTTCAAAATTCATCTCATCTAGAATATGTTATTTTAGTGGAAAACTGACTAGTGTAGTTAATGTTACTTCCTGAATATACACAATCCACTGCAAATAATCATTGGCCCCTATGCAACTTGTAGGTTGCAAATCTTGAAGAAATTAAAGCAGTTTTCTTGTTTCTATTGTGACAAAATGAATGGATTTCTGATGTCACGATTCTCTCTTGTAATACAGTTCAAGCATATGTACAAGGTTATTAATAAATTAATGCCACCCAAGCATTATTTTAAAACCAGTCCCTAGGTAAATGGGGACAGTTTTCAAATACTCAAATTCTTTAGAAAATGGCTTGAAATATAAGACACAAAATTCTAAAATGTAGGAAGAAAGTGTGGAACACACTTCCAGATATAGGCACAACTAAGAATGATTTTAATAGGTCTCCACATGCTCAGGAAATAAGGCCCAAATCAACAAATGGAATCTCATGAAATTGAGAATCCATACAACAAAGAAAACAAACAGTTATTTGATGAGGCAGCTTACAAAAATGGGAGAAAATTTTTGTCATCTGTATATCTGATAGAGTATTAAAGGGTGGAAATAGAAAAAATACTAAGAAAAAGGTTCTAAATAAAAACCAAGGCAAAATAAAAACAAAAACAAAAAATATAAAAAGTTAGAGTCATAGCACTGAACAAAATTCTCAGAGGGAAAAATAAAAGTGTTTATAAGTCCTAGCCATCAGAGAATAATACAAATTAAAACAGCATTGATATTCAATCTAAGCCTAACCAGAGTGACTATCAATATGAAGAAAATAAGAAATAAAAACAAATGCTGATTAAGATGTGGAGAAAGATGGACTTCTATTCAATGTTCAAGAGAGCTTAAATTCCTGTGAGCACAAGGGAAATCATTGTGGATGTTTTTGGAAAAGCTAAAGTTGTACTACCATCTGACTCAGCTACAGCATTCCTGGATATATGCCAAAGGCCTCTATACCCAACATCAAAATGCTTGCTCATCCATGTTTATCACTGCTTTTTTCACAATAGTTAGGAAATGTAATTAGTGTAGATACCCATCTCCAGATAAATGGATGATGAAAATGTGCTGCATATACACAAAGGAATCTTATTCAGCTATAAAGAAAGATGAAATTTGCAGGGAAATCACAGAACTGAAAATATTAAGTGAAGTATCCTGTGCTCTGAAAAGCAAACACATTTTATATTTCACATATCAATCCTAGTTTCTAATTTTTAAGAATGTGTGTATTTATGTGATAGTATGTGTGTGGGTTAGAAAACTAGAAGGAGTCCATGAATCATGTAAAGTGGTGTAAGGTAGAGAGGTGGAAATAGTAATAGAACTCGTGGAACATGGAAGTAGGAAGGTAGGATCCTCAAGGTGGAAGAATTCAAGTGGAAGTTATAAGGAGAGAAACAGAGTAGAGCCCTATGAAGGAAAACTTTCAAACATAAAGTGAGATATATGCAAAAAATGTTTTAAGAAGCACATAACTATGTAAGTATATTAAATGAAAACAAATTAACCTAAATTAACATTAAAAATAATTTGCTCTTTTAAAAATTTCTTTTTTTCCTTTTATTTTATTTTACAATACCATTCAGTTCTACATAACAGCCACAGATTCCTTTGTTCTCCCCCTTCCTGCCCCCTCCCCTTCCCCCCAGGCAACCCCCCATTCTCACCTCCTCCATGGCAAAGCCTCCCTCGAGGACTGAGATCGACCTGGTAGACTCAGTCCAGGCAGGTCCAGTCCCCTCCTCCCAGATTGAGCCAAGCGTCCCTGCATAAGTCCCAGGTTTCAAACAGCTAATTCATAAAATGAGCCCAGGACCTGGTACCACTGCCTAGATGCCTCCCAAACAGATCAAGCCAATCAACTGTCTCACCTATTCAGAGGGCCTGATCCAGTTGGGGGCCCCTCAGCCTTTGGTTCATAGTTCATGTGTTTCCATTCGTTTGGCTATTTGTCCCTGTGCTTTATCCAACCTTAGTTTCAACAATTCTCGCTCATATAAACCCTCCTCTTTCTAATTCAATGCTCTGTAGCTTTCCTGATACCTAGAAATTATCAGAACCATGCTGGTCTGAATGTAGATATTCTAAGAGACACCTGGCCATCCTTTTGTTCCTATGTCTTTTGAAACAGCAGTAATTAAATCATTGAAATTCTCCTAGAAGCATCACAGTGATAGAGGGAGAAGGCAGAAGCCTGGCACCAGACAGAGCAGGAATGGTTTTCCTGAAAGAGATTTAAGAAAGTTCTGACAATTGTTCACCACCTTTCAGAAGAAGCCTAAGCCAAGAGAACAGTGTTTCAATGATGGATGGCACCATACCTTCACCAGGACTCCTTAGTTACAAACAAAATTTGCTTTCTACCTTAAACTCAACCATACATCAGGACCACAAGGATAGACTCAGGAGGGGTAGGTTGTCACTGGTCTACTTTGTTCCTTCTCCCATGGGGGTCACATTTAAAGAATAACTTTAAAATAGTTAAAAACAGGAATGAGTTTAGTTGGTTTTCTCAAAATATAAATGATTATTTCAAAAGGCTACTAATAATGTCAGAGACGCTAAACTAGAGAACATGATTACTAATTGTCTTAGCTAGGGTTTCTATTGCTGTGAAAAGATACCATGAACATAGCAAATCTTATAAAGGAAAAACATTTAACTGGGGTGGCTTATATTTTCAGAGGTTCGGTGCATTATTATAATGGTGTGTCATGGTAGCACATAGGCAGACAAAGTGCTTACATGTTGATCAGAAGACAACAGGAAGTGAACTGCAACAATGGACATGCTTTGAGCATTATATGAGACCTCAAAGCCTGGCTCTACAGTGACACACATCCTCCAACAAGGCCACACCTTATAATAGTGCCACTACCAATGAGCTTATGTGAGCCAATTACATTCATACTACCAAACTAATCAAACAAAAATCTGTATTCTAATATAAATTATAATTCATATTTTTGTACATTTTTATTGTATTGTTTTAATCTTTAACTATGAGCTTGGATACTACATTTACTATGTATTATAATTCATATTGTTATACATATTTATTGTATTGTCTTAATCTTTAACTATGAGCTTGGATATTGTATTTACTATGTACTTTATCATGTCTTATGGTTACATTTTGGGTATTAAATTAATAATAATCACAAAAGAGGAAACTGTATATATTGGATTATCTTGAAATATTTAAAAACATAATGACTAATACCTGGTCTCAAGAAATGCTAATTACTTTCTTTGGTCCAGTATTGTAATTAGCTAGAAACAAACAAACAGGAATACAAACTGGCACCATCTAAAATATAATTATTCTAAAATTATCTATATTCTATACCTAGGGGGTGATACTTAAATAAAAACCAACAGTGAACTGATAAAATAAAATATAAAAGTTTAAATTGTTGGGCTGTAATATTTACTCCAAACCCCATAGCTTCAATTTTCTCCATGAAAGTTCCAGTTTTACCTTTCATTCTTTTCTCCTAGACTTCCTTCAGGATTTCTGAAAGTGGATGAAGAGTATAGCAAAGTTTTCTTGCACCTCCCTTCTGGATTGTGAATTATGAAAACTTGAAATAGACACAGAAACCAACAGTAGCAAATGTCCGAATATTGAACACTAAATTCATTATTTTTGTTTTGTTTGGATTTTTCAGTGTTTTCAGACAGTGTCTCTCTGCACAGCCCTAGCTGTCCTGAAACTCACAGAGAGCTGCCTGCCTCTGTGTGCATCATTGAGACTGACACTGAAATGTATTCTTATAAGGAGGCCCTTAGATTATTCCTTCATTATGTTAGTCCAGTCCTCCTCAGAAATAGTCACAAACTAATGACAAATGGATACTTACTTGTTGTTATAATTAATGCTGATAGCTGACTTGGAAAGATCTATGATCACATTGGAGACAAATCTCTGGCCAAACTCTGTGAGAGAGTTTCTAGACTGAATAAACTGAGATGAGATGACCTATCTTAAATGTGGATGGTTCCATACCATGAGGTGTTCTAAACTCAATAGAAAGAAGAAACTGGGCTGAGCAACAATATTTCTCTCTCTGTTTTCTGGATGTGAATACAGTGTAACACATCTTACACTCCTGTCATCATGACTTCCCTATGACAGTAAATTAAGTCTCTTCTTAAAAGGTAAGCCAACATAAACCTTTCCTCCCCTAACTTGCTTCTTCTCATGGATTTGGTCATTGAACTGTAAATGAGTGGTTAGAGTCAAAGCCTGGGCCCTGGCATATCTAATATGCAAGGCTTAGAAATATGACATTAATAGGTAAATTGAGGACAATCCATAATGAAAAACAGATAAAGTAGATTTATTTAATGTGGTTACTTTAGAAAGAGGGACAAAGGAGTCCAGCAATAACCCTACCCTCATTTGTCTTTTTTTTATCCTAACACTAGTCTTGGGTTTAAACAAATGGTAGGCAGTATGGATAACCAGGCATGGCTGGTCACATTGCTGTCTTCCTCCTCAACATTCTCTTGGCCGGAGTCTTCCCTACAAAGTGTATTGGAGAAATTATTTTGGCTACTCCACATAGTTAAAAGGATATTTATTTAATGGCGTAACTCACAAATTAAGTGAAAGGTAGGTCGCAGGGTCTGGGGAAGGTGTATCGCAGTCCAGCTGTGTTCTCCGGAACTCTGCACAATCCACCTTCACCGTTCAGCGTCCCGGCACAGAGAGAGCGCACAGAGAGAGCACTGGCCCATCCAGCTCCCGGGTCTCCAGGTGCCTCCTCTGGCCCCACCTCATAGGTGTGACAGTTGCCAGAGTCTCAATGGAGGTTGGAACTTCCAGATCCAAGCTGGAATGGCTGGCTACCCACTACATCCCCCCCTTTTTGTCTAAATAAGAAGGTTCTAAACGAATAAAAGACTATATACAAAGGAATGGTTATCAAATATTGTCCAGAAATAATGAGGGATAATGACCTAGATAAGATGTAACTACAACCAATGCAAACAATATCAAGCAAGAAACACATACTAAAATCCAGAGAAGTATAGAGCATAGGTAAATGGCATGTTATAAAGATCATTCAAAGGTGTCCTATCCTAAAGAACCTGAATCTAATACTTAATATGTTCTATCTAAGATATTATATATACTAAGTTGCAACTATAACTGCTAGTCTTCAATCCCATCAAAGACCTGAGAAGGAACATAATGGTACCTGAAAAATGGTAGATGCATGCAAGCAACTTTCGGGAATCTTGCAAGAGTGGCCAGTGGCCAGGCAGGAAGTAGGTGGGATAAGGAGAGAGGAAAATTCTGGGAAGCGGAAGGCTGAGGCAGAGAGACACTGCAGCCACCACCAGGACAAGCAGCATGTAAAGACACCGGTAAGCCACCAGCCACGTGGCAAGGTATAGATTTATAAAAATGGGTTAATATAAGATATAAGAACAGTTAGCAAGAAGCCTGCCATGGCCATACAGTTTGTAAGCAATATAAGTCTCTGTGTTTACTTGGTTGGGTCTGAGCAACTGGGGGACTGGCAGGTGACAAAGATTTGTCCTGACTGTGGGCAAGGCAGGAAAACTCTAGCAACAAATGGTGCCCAATGTGTTGACAAGAATTTCCACCTAAAACCTGAGCAAAAAGATTCTAAAAATGAATCTAAAAACAGTTCCTAGTTGTTTCTCTCAAGCTAGTGGCAGCCTGCATGTTTGAGCTACTATGGCAGGTTCCTGGCGTGTGTGCTCGACCTGCATTATGGCCGGAATGAGGCCTCTGCAAATGGCACATTAAGCTGTGTGGTGGATTTAGCCTTCGCTAGTACAAAACAAAAAAAGAGGTTTCTGGGCTACATGCTGCTTTGATAAAAGCATAAACCCAGGATGGATCCCAGAGCTGGTGGAAAACATACCACCGCCATCTTGGGAAGCTGAAGTGGGTGGAGCCAGCAGCCACAGTGCCATTTCAGGCTTAAAAGACTGCAGTTTAAAGCAATAGGCTCAAGGTAATATAAATAAATAAGCCACATAAAGATGGCTATCACACAGAGAATCTGGATTATGTTCTCTTTGATATTCGTAACTGAAGAAAAACATTTGATTGCAAAAGCTGTTGAGTTATGCCAAAATGTATATTTTAAAGGTACCTTGACTTCAAAATTTGGCTATAAGGATATGTTGCTTTGGAAAAGAGGCTCTGCTTTTGTTTCTACAGAAAGCCAGAGGCTATGGATTAAGATACATCAGGTTTGACCAGCCAAGACCCCCTGAAAGGTCTCCGATGACACCATGGCCCAGATGATCCAACATCCAGAATCGTTTCAAGGCAACTAGCTCAGACAATACAGTCTCATGGACTACTCCATGATCCTAAAATTTTCTTTGTGTCCCCATAAGATACAGCGCCCCCCCTCCAGCAGAAAGTAGTAAGAGAAGCTACGCCCAAATTCCCAAATATACCAAGCTGGCTTTGGAGATGTGTAAAAGTTAAAACCTTCCTTTTAAAAAAAAAGAAAAGGGGAAGTGCTGTGGGTTGGTCTGTATGTCAAATTGCTCGGATTGGTCAATAAATAAAACACTGATTGGCCAGTGGCCAGGCAGGAAGTAGGTGGGATAAGGAGAGAGGAAAATTCTGGGAAGCGGAAGGCTGAGGCAGAGAGACACTACAGCCACCACCAGGACAAGCAGCATGTAAAGACACCGGTAAGCCACCAGCCACGTGGCAAGGTATAGATTTATAAAAATGGGCTAATTTAAGATATAAGAACAGTTAGCAAGAAGCCTGCCATGGCCATACAGTTTGTAAGCAATAAAGTCTCTGTGTTTACTTGGTTGGGTCTGAGCAACTGGGGGACTGGCGGGTGACAAAGATTTGTCCTGACTGTGGGCAAGGCAGAAAAACTCTAGCAACAAAAGTGGTCTGAATATTTATCGGAACTGTGTGTAATCTCTCTCTCCCTCTCTCTCTCCTTTTCTTTTCAAAAGAGCTTCCTTTTTTGGCAAACATCAGGGCTTCAGGATTTTCTTTCTCCAAGCATAAAATTCTTGGGAAAAATCCAATTTCAATCCTAGTATCATTTTAATAGTCTGATAGCAAAAGGGAGGGTCAAAAGTATTTATTTTCTGTTGGGTTGTTCTTGTCCCATGGAAGTATGGCAGCACAAAATGAACTCAGTAGGGTATATGTAAAATTGGGGACATAAGATAGTTCTAGAAGCAGTAGGGTAGAGGCTGGGGCTGAATATGATCTAAATTCTTTATATATATATATATATATATATATATATATATATATATATATATATATATATATATATATATATATATATATATCTGAAATTCTCAAGGAGTTAATAAAAATATTGTATGAAAAAGAGGATATCAGTACTATAGTGTTGTTAAACATATTTGGCATTGTAGAAATCATGAAATACTAAAAGAGTTAGTATTCTTTTTTCCCCAAATTATGTAGTTTTATTAAGAAAATGTTTTTATTCATTTTACATACCAATAGAAGATCCTCCTCTTTACTCCTCCCACCCCTCCAGCTTCCACCTCCCAACTCACCACCATTCCCTCCTACAAGAAGGTAAGGCCTCCCATGGAGAGGAACATTCAGTAGAGGTAGGTCTAAGTCTCCCCCTGCCCGCCTCAAGGCTCTATAAGGTTTCCCATCATAGGCAATGGGCTCCAAAAAGCCTGCTCATGCACCAGGGATGGATTCTGATCCTACTGCCAGGGCAACCCTTAAGCAGACCAAGCTACACAACTGTCTTGCTATACAAAGGGCCTAGTCTAGTCCCATGCAGGCTCCATGGCTGTTTATCTAACTTTCATGAGTTCCCACTAGTTTTGGTTTGGTTGTCTCTATAGATTTCCCCATCATGATCCTGATGCCCTTGCTCATAGAATCCCTCTTCTCTCTCTTCGACTGGACTCTTGGAGCTTGGCCTAGTGTTTGGCTGTGGATCTCTGCATCTGTTTCTATCAGTTACTGGAGAAAGGCTCTATGATGACAGTTAGGGGATTCACCAATCTGATTACTGGAATAAGCCAGTTCAAGTCCTCTCTCCACTATTGTTAGTAGTCTAAGCTGGGTTCATCCTTAAGGATTCCTGGGAACATCCCTAGCACCCAGTTTCTCCCTATTACCATGATGTCTCCCTCTATTATTGTATCTCTTTCATTGCTCTCCCACTCCATCCCTATTCCAGATCCACCATTCTGTTCTCTTATGTTCTCATCTCCCATCCCCTACCCTCCAGTGCCAAGCCCTCATCCCCAGTTTACTCATGAAGATCTCATCTATTTCCTCTTCCCAGGGCAATCCATGTGTGTCTCTTAGGGTCCTCCTCGTTATCGGGCTTCTCTGGAGCTGTGGATTATAGACTGCTTATCCTTTGCTTTACATCTAGTAATGGTACATTGCCTTCTTTCCTGGGGGCCAGGAGTCAGTCAATTACTGGTTGGAAGTGATGGAAAATTGAGATAGCCAAAGTATAAGATAATATTAAATTATGCAAGGACAGTTACATTTCTCCCATTCTTTGTTTATTCCTCATTTTTGAGGCAAAATGTGCCTGTGTCTGAAATAAATGTCATGAAGAGAATACAATTAGAAGCAGTGGTTAAAACACACTCAGTATTTTGTTGCTGTGTACAAGAAGCATTTATCTATGAAGTTTTAGCTTTAGTTGATCTCAGAAGAGCTGTCACAAGTAACACCATTTTGTATGAAATGTTTCTCACTATAAGCCCAGGTTGACTTCAAATTTACAGTCTTATTGTTTCCCACTAATAAATGCTAAGAAATAAACATGCACCATCATACCAAACATGGTATCATTTTGATTCTGTCAACATGCCCCCTATCTTGGACAGTGGTCTCTGTAGACCTTGCTCATTAGTGTCTGGTGAATTGGTCTTGATTGTTTATGATCATCAGATGGGATCTATATCAGCTGGTCTGAACTAATCCCAAATGAAGAGCAAGTTTAAGTAGCACATGTCAAGAGGTTAGTACTAGTTAAACTCCTTAGAGCCAATTTTATACAAATGACAGGTATAGAAGGAAATCTCAACATTATTGTTCAAGTTCTTTTACCAGCAAATGTACTTCTACAGAAGAGTAGCATGTAACATTTAAAAGATTTGCAAAGTTGCTGGGCGGTGGTGGCTCAGGTGGTGACACACGCCTTTAATCCCAGCACTCGGGAGGCAGAGCCAGGCGGATCTCTGTGAGTTCGACACCAGCCTGGGCTACTAAGTGAGTTCCAGGAAAGGCACAAAGCTATACAGAGAAACCCTGTCTCAAAAAACAAACAAACAAAAAATTTGCAAAATTGTACCGAACAGATAAAATATGGAAAGAAACTATTGTGTAAAGTAAGTACTGTTTATTTAGATAACAAATGTGCAATGTCTTATAATAGGAGGCACTGATTAAGTGTTACAGCCTTCTTAATTACATGTGCTGGAAGAGAACTTTATTGTAAGTCAGCAATACACAAGCACAAATCTAGAAATTGTTAACATGTCTAGCAATTCTAGTTTGGGGATTCCAGCTTCATAAAATGTCCATTATAAATAAGCAATTTAAACCATTTGTTTCTTCATTATATTTTTAAGAGTTTTCTATAGCAGTTTGGAGAAAGATACACTAAAGCTGCACCACAAATAGTAATACTATTATCATTTGTTGATTTCTTTTTTATATTATTTTTAAAGTTATAATGTATGTAGGTGATTTGTCCTCATGTATGTCTGTACACCACTTGTGTGTTTGTTGCCTACAGAAGGCAGAAGATGCCATCAGATCCCTGCGAATTAGAATTACAGATGGTTGTGAGCCACCATGTTAAGTGCTAGAAACTGAATCTAGGTCCTTTAGAAGAGCAGATAGTGCTCTTAACTGCTGATGCGTATCTCCAGTCCACTTATTGATTCCTTACATAAACTAACTCTCTAAGCACAAATGGATGTCTTTGAGAAATTTTTATAGTAATCTCAACTATCTCAACCTATCTCAAAATTAAGGTACTAATTAATTCAATAATTGTTCATTATTTCAAATTTCACTTGCAATATAATCTATTAATTTGTACATATAATATATTAAAATATGTGTAAAATAACTTGCATACATTGTTGAGCCTGAGAAAAGCAGGAAAGATGGTATGGGTAAATGTGGAGAATCTATGAAATCTTCCAGCCACTGTAGTGATGCTGCAGATTTCCAGGTCTATGAAGTACCTAAAGTAGTCAAAGTCAGAGAAACAGGGTTTATAATTGTAGTTGACTGGACTTGAAGGAAAGGGTAAATATTGCTGGGCAATGGGTATCAAGGTTCATTAGTAAAAGATGAATAAATTGAGCTATGGAGGAAGTATAGCTGCAGAATTTTACTAGAAAATGAAGAAATTCCAGAGATTTGTTGTACAATATTTAATCTATAGTTCAAAATATTTAGATACTCAGTCAAATTTATATTAAATGTTCTATGATCAACAAAATACAATAAGTCAAAACAAGCAAACCATCTATATAGAGTTCAAGAACATTTTATTAGTGACAATCTGTGCATATTGATAAAGACTTCTGTATTACTTCCAGTTTTTAAGTATATGGAACCTATGCATCTTTTGTATGTGGATGCATTTATGAATGAATCAAAGCACTGTGGATTAGACAATGATGGTTTTCCAATCTAGCCTTTGGGTTGCCAAATTTGAACAACTTTCTGATAGTTCAAACTTGATTTCTGGTTATTTAAGATAAAAAGAAAACTGATAGTATTCCAATATATATCAAGTGACAAGCAGTGTCCAGTTATAGAGACAAGAAGCTAAAAATCTCAGGAAAATTCAGTCACTTTAACAACCAGACCAGAACCAAGAAACAGACGTCAGGAGCCTAGTCACTAATAGTCTACAGTGCCTTCCAAAAATGACCATTCTCAAGAAAAACAGCTGCAGAAACATCAACTGTTTTATGAGACAGAGACATATCAGCTCTCACCCAGATTTTGATTCCACACAAGACCCACAATTAAACTGTCACTTCTAAGCCCTCGCAGGAACACAAACCTTTCTCTGGGAGATCACCCACTGCTTCTAGTAAATCCTCTCTTGGAGAAAATCTTTCCCTGTCCCCGTCACTGCCTTTCGTTGCACACATGGAGCAATACCAGCTATGACTTGTTCAGATAGCAACATAACGTAATCTTAGAGAAAAGAAAAGATTCAGTGGGAGAGATGTTAAGTGAACAGATTTTGGAAAAAGAAAAAAAAGAAAACACACCATGGCAAAAGAAAAATATGAAGGAGGTAGGTGCTGAGATGACCTGGAAAGAGTGACTTAGACTTGTTCACTAGCATGCTTTCATTTTCCCATGTTCTTTTGCACTCTCCTTTCCTTACCCTTTCCCTCCCCCATCTGTCTCTTGTCTCTCTGTCTCTGTTGTTTTCTCTCTCATTCTCAAGAGTGCTCTCTTGCTGTCTTTTACTCTTGCCCTCTCTACCTCTTGTCTGCCTCTCTGTATCTCTGAGTCTCTCTTTCTCTCTCTGTGTGTATGTGTGTGTGTGTGTGTGTCTTAAGCTGTCTCTATTTATATTACCTTACTGTACATCCTTGCTTCAAGAATTCCTTGTTACGGGACATAATTTGAAAGCTAGAGGGAACTCCACCCTAACTCAGATCTGAACCTATAGTATTTAGGGAGTCAGCCAGGAAATAAACACCAAGTTTTTCTGAACTTTTTATTCTTTTTTTCACATGAGCATCTTTTCTCCCCTTCTGTGTTAGCTAAATATGGTGAGTAAAGAAGTGCCATGCATTGGCAGGCTGGTGTGGATACACAGACATTGCACCTGGTTCAGGAGACACATGTATCCTTCTAGATAATTATACAGCAGTAGCACATGGTCCTATGGTCTTATAGATTGCTAACGAAGAAAAGATGGCAGTGCCTACAGGGCTTCTCAGGATAATAATACTCAGACATAATACTCAGTACACCATCAGATTCATAGACTTTCTCAAGCCTTTGCCATTTATTTGCATACATCCAAACTCTAGCCATTATCTTAGATCTTCATGGGGATGATGAGACCTTCAGGCTCATTGTTGCCCTAATGCTGGTCATTGTGAATGCCATTGTCTTCTGCAGGGTCCTAATGTAGCCCCGCAATTTCCTTCCTTTGATTTATTTCCTTCTACACCATCATACCCTTACTGTTCTAAATTCCTCACCAGTCATTTATTGTAAAAAGACTTATCCCCAAGGGAACACAGATATCCAAATAAAATGAATTTTTCTTAAGCATCAAGTACAATGATATCTCTGTTACCTATTTGCATATTTAACCTGCATAGTGTTTAAAACAAAATAAGAAACAATCAAATAATCAAAAAGCCAAAGTTATCCACAAATTTATATCAGGATTGCTTTTTAATTCTTTCCTTTTACTTTTTGAGATTATGTTATAATTACATCACTTCTCCCATCCCTTCATCTCTTCAAATCCTACCACATAACCCTTCTTGCTCTTATTTTGAATTCTTGGCCTCTATCTATCTTTATCTATCTATCTATCTATCTATCTATCTATCTATCTATCTATCTATCTATCTATCTATCTATCTATCCATCTATCTATCATCTATCTATTCACACACATTCCTAAATATAACCTTCTCAGTCTTTATAATGTTACTTGTATATATTTTTCATTGCTGAACATTTGGTATTGAATAACCAACTGATTTGTTTCTTCCACAAGGAAATCTATATATCCTGCTCTCAGCATTCCTTGGTTGACTGTAGTATCATGGAATGGTAGGTTTTACCTTTACTTTAGAATCTCTACTGATCTCAAACTTGCTCAGCTCATGTTTAAGCAATCATGTTGGTAAGATTTTATGGGTGTAGCTTCTGTCATTACTAGGAAACATAATATCATAGCAAACTCCCTGGTCTTCTTAGAATCTTTCTGCTCCCTCTTTCACAATGCTTACTGGGTCATAGGTACAGAAGTCTTACTGTAGATGGATCCATTGGAATTGGGCTTTATAACTGCATTTTTATTAGGTTGTATTTTTCTGTAATGATCTCCTTCTTTTGCAAAGACAAATTTCCTTCGTGAGGGTTGCAGACCATACTTATTTGTCAATACAAGTCAAATGTTTAGATTATAACTAGGAATTAGGCTGGTTGAGTATAATGGTGGTTTTAGGTTCTACCCAACATCTATGATTTCACTAGCATTGAGTAGTTAAGTAGGTTTCCAGGACTGGTCATGATTTCTTTTTTTGCTGAATGGATGTGACACAATTTTAAAGAAAATACCTTAGAAAGCCAGCCTTATTCAGGTGACTAAAAAGAAAAGGAAATAGCTTTTAAGTATCTTACAGCATTGAGTCAGTCTTAGTTTAAAGAAAGTGGAGGCAGTTGATTAAAACTTCAACAAGTGAAAGAGTAAACCCATCCTAACTTAAAACAGAAACCAGTGCTTTTGATTTATTTGAGGCTACACTCTGATACGCTCAAGGATGTTTGGGAGCAAGAGGTGAGAAGGATGGTACTCACAGTTCTGGTCTTTTCTTAGAATCTCCGGATAGACAAGGTCAAAGCTCCTTTCTACTTCAGAGACACTCATACTTGTTTTCACAATTAGTCTCCTTTGGATTACTTGCCATTATTCAGACTCCAGAATTAAAATAAGGGGCCTGAAGAGATGGCTTAGAGGCTATGAGCACTTGTCGCACCTGCAAAAGACCTGATTTTGGTTCACAACTCACATATTAGGTGGCTCACAATTGCTTGTAACTCCAGCCCCAGTGGTTGCAAGAATGCCCTCTTCTGGGCTCTGTGAGCATCTGTATGCACACAGTGAACAAAAATGCACAAAAAATAATATGAGTAGATAAATGTCTTTTAAAAAATTAAAATGAAAGTAACTGGGAGACTCTAAAACAGAGGCTAATACTTTACCCTAATAATGTCTGCTTTCATTATAAGCTGAATGGGGGAGTTAGGCCAATGCTTGTAAGCTGAACCTATAACACCATCGTGTATTTAGATCTGTTGTATAAAATCTATGGAAATAAGAGGGGGCTATGCAAAGAGAACCATCCTAATGAAAACCCATGGACCCTTGGATTAACATCATGTTTTTTTGTTTAGCATGTTTGCTTCTTTTGTTTTGTTTCAGTTTGTTTTTTTTGTTTGTTTATTTATCTTTTTCAGTGATGAAGCCTCAAGGCAAGGAAAATTAGAAAGTTTCTCTGAGAACTCCCTGAACCTCAAAGGACAAGTAGGATACACTAACTAGAAAATTTCTAAATCTCTCTCCTATGGGTTTTCTTTTACCCCATGTGGACTTCCAATAAATATAAAACCTCTATCCCATATTTTGCCACAGGTTCTTGTCTTCTTGCTACTTTCCCAGACCCATAAAGTTTTTTTTTCAACTCAGATCTTGTTCTCTTTTAAAAAAATGCAAAGTAAACATTCATAAATATAAAGAATCCTCAAACATTTAAATTAACAGGCTTAGTCTATTCATCCTAAGTGGATCTCCCAACCCATTTTTAACCAGGCCATATCCTGCTTAGCTTCCAAGATCAGCATGTTCAGGGTGGTGTGGGTGTAGACCTGTGTGGAACTTTCCAGGTGAACTTTCTATAGTAATATATGTAGCATGTGTTTTTATTTCAGGTTTTGGTTTCTTTTTCTTATTAATTAAAAATTTCCTTGAAAATTTAATGCATGTATTTAATGCATTCTTTTAAACCTTTCGCTACTGACAGATTCTAGGAGAGCAGGGAATTATTATCTTTAGTTACGTACCCACTGGCAAGGCCCAGAATCCATGTGTGGTGGTTTGAATATGAATGACCATGGCCCTCATAGGCTCATAGATTTGAATGCTTAGTCACCAGAAAGTGGCATTATGATGAACAGTTGTGGCCTTGTTGGAGGAAGTGTGTCAGTGGAGGGTGGACTTGGAGGTTTCAAAAGCACAAGCCAGGAAAGTGACTCTCTGTCTTCCTGTTGCCTTCAGTTCTGGATATAGAACTCTCAGCTACCATGTCTGCCTGTGTGCTGCCATGCTCCCTCATGAGGACAATGGACTAAATCTCGAAGTAGGGCCTTATCATATGGCCCAGGATGATCTTGAAATCACTGTACTCCTGCCTTAGGTTCCTGAATGTTAGCTCATAGGCAAGCCACCATCATATCCAGCTCTTCTGAACTTGCTTTGGTATACTTTCAGGGAAATTTCAAGGCTCTGTATTCATGGATAGGATAGAGTTAGAGAAACCAGTAAGTTAGAAACTAGATGACAGGTAAATTGTCCATCTGTTCCCAGTGTGTCTTTGGATGAAATAACCCACAGTTACAGTTCAGCTCTCAATAAAGCAAAGGAACACATGCATAGTGTTATATATCACAATTATGCTTTATGACAACCAAAAATGAATAAGCCTTGGTTGAGAGACTGTTAATGATGAGAACTGCTTTCATGCTAATTGTCTCCTGATTGTATCCAGAACAGTTATCTGTTCAAGATCATCTAGGGATGATAATGGTCCACCTGGTCCTTTTGGCTACATCAGTGTGAGATGGGATGGGTGCGAGCATGATAACCAAAAATAACACTGCAGGTAATAGATAAGAAATTAATGGGATTTAAGTGCTCATTACCGTATAGCAAATGTTCTCATAACTACACACTTAGAATTAGTATGTCAGCATTCAATATGATATATTAGTATATCAGTGGATTCAATATGATCAATATAAAGTTGTTTTATGTGAAAAGAGTTAATACCACTACAAGTACAAATCTATTATTCATTATTCTCTTTCACCCTCACTGAAATATTCATGTGAACTAACAAAGATGTGGAAATCACTGTATCTAATCATAAGTGATCCATCAAATTACTCATTTTCTAGTTTGCTTTCTACTGATATAATAAACACCCTAGCCAAAAGAAACGTAGAGAAGAAAGAATTTATTTTATCTTACACTACCAGGTCACAATCTATCACTGAGAGCTATAAGGATAGGAACCTGAAGACAAAAAATAAAAAAAAAAATACTGCACACTGGCCTGGCTTTCTCTCCCTGGCTTGCTCAATTAGCTTGAATATACAGCCTAGGCCCACTTACTGTAGAATAGTATACAACGGGCCCAGCTATTCTACATCTATTGGCCATTAAGAAAATCTGTCACAGATAGAGACACAGAAACAGGCCAATTTGATGCAGGAAATTCTTCAGCTTCCTTTTCACAGATTATTCTGTTTGTGTAAAGTTGGCAGCAGTTAACTGTGGCACACTGATATAAACTTATACGTGGTCTTCAAGCAATACTCTGAGAGCATGAGAAGTGTTGGAAGTCGACTAACTTACAGTGAAGAAATTATTAGCATATGCTAGATAATACAATGAAGGATTATCTAACTTAATTCTCTCAATACAGATAGAGGAACTAATAACAGAGAAAGGCAAAGGAATTCATGGTTACCTCACAATTAAGTGATGTGAACAGAAACCAAACCCAGAACCCATTATAACAGGATCCCAGACCTTAGTAGGTCTCCAGACCTTAGCACAACTGACTCCATGATGACAACATGACTACCATTCAGATCATAAAACTCAACATGTAGAGGATACCACTGGTTAAAATTAAATAAATAAATAAAAATAAATAAATAAATAAATAAATAAATAAATAAATAAATAAATAAAAAGGCCTAATGCATCAAAGTCCATAGTTCTGGTTAAGTCTCTAAATGTACTTATCTTACTTTTTGGCGTTTGTAGTTCTGCCTCTGGATAACTGACCCTATTAACTAAAGTATGTCAACACACAACATGTTGTTTGGTGCTTAAAAATCTCACCCTAAAAAAGCTTCAGTACCACACTGGGATCCTGAACACACAGTTTAGTTCATACCTGGCTAATAAAGACTTTCTATTGGCATAAATCTGTGTCTGAGCCATGTACTCTTAAGGTTACCCCACAACACTATTTACAGCATTAGAACCTAACTCAAATACACAAGTATTTTGTCCACCAAAATATTTTGAGGTTAATGCTGTAGCAAGAATGCACTAGGCAAATAAACATGCCTGACAATTTTTTTCCTATTGTAGTCTTTAGAAGTTAACCACAGAAGGAAAGTGATTGTATGCATGGGATATCACGAGATTTCTTTGAAATGTAGGGGATGATAAACATGCCTGTGGAAAATATGACTGATATAAAAGAAGAGAGATCCCGACATTTGACATCTCTTCAGATATGGTTCATCTGGTCAATGATCCTATTCAAAGCAGACATCAAGAAGGTGCATCAAGTTTCATTTAACTCCAAGAATGAAAAGACTTCACAGTTCTAAGGTAGCCTTAGTGACTGCTCAGAATAAATACAGTGTTCCAGTGCAGTCAAATGTGTGGCACTTGGGTAAGGAAAGGCATAAATTCAATACCACTCCATGTGTCATATATTCTATGTGCCTTCAGAGCTCCCAAATCTAAGTTACAGCACCAACCAGGACTTCCCTTGGCAGTCCTGTTACACATACTTCTTATCTTGTTCGAGTAGATAGCATTGTCTACAAATATCTATAAAGAAAATTTCAAGAAAGATACCAAGTACATGTGACATGGCAGATACATTTGTGTAGTAAGAGATACATAGATTAAACCAAAATCCACTTTAAATAATGTGAAATCCTGTGATTTTGTAAAGAGGTGAGAAAAAAGCAATATAGGTTAGAAACATAAGTAAGAATATAGTGGCAATCATAGTGATGTTTGCAAATGCATGTGTAATAACTATATTGCTTTCATCAGGTTGGAGCTAGTAAAGTTCACATTTGATTCTATCCAGATTACAAAGTATGCTTTCTACCATACAAGTCCTTTCTCCCTAGCAAACTGTTATAGAGCAAGCTTTACTTTTCCATCGATTTCTTTGTTATTTTATGTTCATAGTGCTTTATTGACATTACAATACCATTTTCTCCCATTTGCTCAAAACATTCCATAATGTTGAGCTAGGGTTAGTATTTACCATTAAATGTCACTAAATGAGCCAATTCTAAAATTCCCTTGTTTTCTCGGAAAATTAAACCTTCCTACTTTTTAATTTGAGATTCTGTTTAATGTGCTTTGTTTGGAGCCAAGCTTGAATTGGCTTTGAGCCCTCCATTTAGTTTATATCTTCTGCATCATGGGGTTTCTGCTAATCTTACTCACTAGTCTGATGGAGTTCTTTCTTCTTCCAGGACTTTGGAGCTCATGACGATTATTATTATCTCACCTTTGCAAGTGTCTCCAGGCCCTCTCTTTTGCCATGTCCTTCATCAACCAGGCCAGGACTGCTCTGTACCTTTGTCACTGTTCCAAAAGTGCCAGCATTTCTCTTGTGTCTACAGCATACAAGTCAATCTCATTGAAAAATCTCATATCTTCACATTTCTTGACTAATGGATGAATTCACTTTGACTGACAGTCACTTCTCTAAGGACAATTTGATTCTTAAAATTTTTATGTTATGATTTTTTTCATTTTGAAATTTAAAATATAATTTTACTCTCTCACAAATGTGTAGGCTCGGCCAGGTGGTGATGGTGCATGCCTTTAATCCCAGCATTCGGGAAGCAGCTCTCTGTGAGTTCAAGGCCAGCCTGGTCTCCAAAGCAAGTTCCAGGAAAGGCACAAAGCTACACAGAGAAACCCTGTTTTGAAAAACCAAAATAATAATAATAATAATAATAATAATATAAACTAACTAAATAAATAAAGAAATAAATGTGTGAGCTCTTTTTCTTTAATTGTTTAACACATACACACATGTACACCCACACCCACACAAACATACACACACACTCCACACACACACACACTCCACACACACACACACACTCCCAAATACATAAAAAACAATAATATAACTACAACAGCTCAATCTGTTTAATGGTACTTGTTACATATGTTTTCAGGGCCAACCATTTGGTTCTATTTCTACCATAATCACGTATTTCTTAGCTGCCTATACTTCTTTGGGTAGGAGTGAGGCCTTACCTCCCTAATCACATTAGTATGTCTAAAGTTGTGTCATTATACAGATAGTTCTTAAGTATGTATGTTGTGAGACATAATAGATGTAGTTTCTGACATTCCTAGGAGACAATCTCATAAATAATTTCCGTTTCTTTAGGTCTTCTAATTTTCCTGTCCTGTTTCCTACAATGAAACCTGAATCATAGGTATGGGAATAGTTTTATAGATATATCAATTGGGACTGGGCCCCACAATTTTGAATTTTGCTTGGCTGTACTTTTCTATAATGGTCCTTGTCAGTTGCAAAAAGGATTTTCCTTGATGAGGTTTGAGGACTACACTCATCTGTGGGTATAAGGAGATATATTTAAAATATTGTTACAGACATTCAGTTTCTTTAACTATAGTTTACCAAAATTTCTATGTATGTATAGTCAATAATATATCACTTAGAAGTATAAAAAAACAAGTAGAAACCTTAAATTCAGCAGTATGGAATTAAATTAAATAATATGTGTCATATCCTATGGAAGGAATACTGTGCCCCATGCAAAAGATAATGGAGGATTATGTTGTGCAATGCCATGTTCCTTTAATTGCAAAATGAGAACAGCAATTTCACAGTCATTTGCATGATATAGTCAATGGTGTGAAACTCCTGTCAATCATTATTTCATCTGTGAATTTGGTTAAATATTTTGTTTTTCTTCATTTAACAATTTAAGAAAACAATGTTGTAAAATTGCTGTAGAAAATATTATGAGCTTGTTTATTTTTACATGTATGTGTTTATCTCAATATGTGTTTTACTTCAAGTTCCTTGTGCTAAAACACTATGATCAAAAGAACCTCAGAAGGAAAGGATTTATTTCAGCTTACAATTGTCAGGTCACACTCCATCACTAAGGGAAACCTTTACAGGAGCTTATCATGGGTACCTGGTTATAGGAACTGAAGCAGAGGCATGGAGGTCTGTGCTTACTGGCTTGCTTCCCCTGGTTTGATAAGTTTGTTTTCTTATACACCCCAGGACCACTTTCCACATGTAGCACAAGCAAAGAGTGGGCTTAGTCCTCCCATACCCATCATAAATAAAGAAAATTGCCTACATTTTTGTCTTCAGGATATCTAATGAAAGAGTTTTCTCAGTTGAGGTTCTGCTTCTCAGATAACACTAACTCCTGTTAAGTTGAAAATAAAATAAAATATAAAATAAAATAAATGTAATAACAAAAAGCAACTAAGACAATTAACTCTTGTTAATTTGACACAAAAATATATTACTATTAAACCATAACTTTTCCTTTTATGTTTGCTTCTCAAATCTTATGTTAATTATATTACAACAGCAAATACTGAAAAAAATTAAAAGTTCGAGTCATTAAAACATTTTAAAACATTGGAAGAGGGAAAACATGATCAAAATATAGGGTATGCAAAAAATTGAAAAAAGTTTCCACCACTTAAAAGTACAAATTCTCTCTAAAAGTGTCATTTGAATGTCTCTCCACTGTGCATTCCTACAAGGTCAAAAAATAACTTCCAGACTTTTTTCCTTCAAAAGGGAAGAAGCAAACTTCAATGACAATTAAATAAAAGCTGAACCCCCATTCAACAGTATAAAAAGTTCAGCACTTGACATCTTGGATACAGTCATGACGCTCTGGCCTTGGAAGGATCTGGGCAGCTTCACTTCTGTGGCTTCCTCCTCCTCCTCTATTGTGCATGCAGATCTCTCCTAGTCCCATGCTGTCTTCACTCCACAGCTGGTGCTGTCCCTAGATGTCCATTGCATTGTATTGGAATTTCTAAAGAGGGCTCCACCTTCATCAATACGCTACTTTGGAATCTTTTCAGGAATTCTGATCCTGCCACATGTTGACAGGCCTCAACTTTTCTCTAGGACCCTTTCACACCTTCAAAACCAATATCACTTGAAAACTCTTGCATATTACCAAGTTCAACGGGAAGCATGAGGTATAGACTGGATGACCTCTGCTCCACAGTTTCTGTGTGCTGACCCCGAGGAACCACTTCCCAGAAGGTTTTGCTGCAGTGATGCTAGTCTTTACTCAATCACAGATGATTCTTCAGCCCTAGCTGACTATAACTGCAGATTCTGAATTTAAAATGCCATATAAATGGACTTGATAGTTTTTACTTCCCTCTGAAACTTCATAAACCATGCATCTATCATCTGTATTGTTCTCACCACTCTTATCATCTAAGATCTCATAGACCAGTCTATTAAACTCTGAATACTCAGTGGGTTGTCCAGACCAGTGTTCTAAACACCTCCATGATCTTCCCCAAAACCACATGCCCAGGTCTGTTGCAACCATACTCTACTCATGGTCCTGATTTCTGTCTTAGTTAGGGTTCTAGAGCTATGATAATAACTGTGACAAAAAAGCAGCTTGTAGAGAAGAGGGGTATTTTTTTATTTTATTGTTGCTATTGTTTTAAGCTTACACTTCCCAATAATAATTCACTCTTGACAGAAGAAAGAAAGGACATGAACGCAAGGCAGGAGTCTGGAGGCAGGAACTGAAGCAGAAGCCATGAAGGAGTGTTGCTTGCTTTCTTGCTCCCCATGATTTGCTCAGTTTGCTTTCTTATACAACTGAGGACCATCTGCCCAAGGGTGGCACTGTCCACAGCAAGTTGGGCCTTCCCACATCAATTGATAATCAAGAAAATGTTCCACGTACTTATTTACAGACTATTCTGAAAGGGCAAATTTTCAAGGGAGATTCTCAGTTCCCAGGTAACCTTGCTTCTGTCAAGCTGACAAAACCTGAATAAGGCAATGTATATAGCATCAAGGAATTTCATTTGATAGTATCTGCTTATTGTCTGGATCAATTTAATGAAAATTATGTTGTGAAAATTCTTGTGGGAATTAAAGGGATTCTGTTATCACCTATTCACACTAAAAATAATTTTGATGTTTGTTAACTTCAGTACCTTTCTGCATCTTCCAATTTATATAAAATCATCTTATAGAAACTTGTGTCTTGGTAGAGTTATTTCATTTTTATTCCTTCCAGAGATAGGCAAGATGGTGGAACCCCTGCCAACTGCTCCTGCCAATGAAGGAATAGCTAATTAGCTAGTATTTTAAAAAATATCTTTTCTAGAATTTTTCCTACTTCAAATCCAACAGTTACATTACTGCCAATAATTTGTGCCTGAGGCATGAACAATTGTTATTAATTTTAATTCTCCCAGGGATGAAATAGATACCCCGGCTCGCTTTCTCGTGCCTAATGTGTTCTTGGGAGATTCAGAATGCTTGTGAGATTACCACAGATTTATCCTCTTACAGAAAAACAACACAAAATGAACCAGAAAGTTGACTTTAATTTTGACTGAATATCTGAGGTACTTAAAAAAAAATCACCAGCAACAAGTATTTATAGAACATGAATGAAGAAAGATAATGGAAGTTAAACAGTTTTATGATACCCTGAAATCTATTAAATCCTATCATTCTGTTTCAAGTAAAGAGATAATATAAGGACATGTTATCTAATGATGAATAAAAATTTTTAGATGCTCATATAAAAATTCTCTGAAAAACATAGCACAAAGAAACATCAACAGCAAATTGTGATTTTAATAATAAATTTCCTATTCCCTTTATATTTCAATGGCATTTGATCTTTAGTTTTCCCTGTTCTAGCCCAAAGGCCCACATCCCAAAAATCTGGTTCAGTGAAAAAGAAGGAAGGAAGGAAGGAAGGAAGGAAGGGAGGGAGGGAGGGAGGGAGGGAGGGAGGGAGGGAGGGAGGGAGGGAGGGAGGGAGGGAGAGAGGGAGGGAGGAGGAGGAGGAGAAGGGAAGGGGGAAGAGCTCCATGTGTGTCCAATGCTCTTTGAATTACAAGAACATTGGCCAAGCACTTTGACAGTATTTTGACTCCCTTCACTATTTTTCCTTAAGAGTAGCCATCTCATCCCTTTGGTCCTGAGGCAGCATAGAAAGATCTGGAAAATCAGTGACACAGGAAGGATAGCTTTAGAAAGGAAAAGGGGTCCGGTCCTTCTCTACCTTTTGGTGCTAAGAAAAGACAAGGAACCACAGACACCTCTGACAAAATTACCCTCCTAAAAGGGTAGAGCTGCGTGATGCTCACATTGCTAGTGTACAATGATGAAAGCCGAGGCCTGGTAACAGTGCTTGCCAGAGCAGGTATCTGCAGGACAAATGTAGAAGGGACCAAATAAAATGTAGTTCAGGGTGGATCGCGTGGAGTCCTATCACTTTCTGAGTTCTTTTCTTGGCTAAGAGTATACGTGTGATGGCTGGTTACCCCAGAAAAGTGTGTCTCAAGGTTGCTACCTCTAGAAGGTTTGTAAATACAGTGTCAGGGAGGAAAGAGTTAGAGCTCTTGACGGGACCATTCTGAATGTCATTGGACATCCCACTTAATTAGAGAACATTGTGTGTGGTTGTGGGATAAATTTGTTGGTCTCTGCAGACCACCTCTCCATGACATCTGATGGAAGAGAATTTGAGGGATCAGAGAGACGAGAATTTTAGCTTCCATTGTCTTTTGCCTTTCCCATCTCTCATAACTTTCCTGAAAATGTCTTTAGATTTTCCTGCTATTTACCCAGATCATAAATAAAATTCTTACAGTAAAGCAAATATAGACTTTTGGAATTAGGTGTCATGTGATTAGGAGCTGTATACAACTTCACACATCCTTCTGCATTGTGGTGGTCCAGGCTTTTGTCTCAGTTCCTCACAGCCTGCAATAGGAGGATCCCTCTAGTCCAGGCATTGAAGGCTGCAGTGAGGAGTTGAAGGCTTCATTGTCACTGTGGTGTTTCCCCAGGAGAGGGCCAACTTGTTTACATATGTGCTGGTGACTTGTAATTAGTCATTGCATTACAACCTGGACAACAAAGCAAGATTGTATCTCACTGAAAATATAAATTGGCTACAAATTTAACTTATGGTGCCAAGTGATTAACATCCCTGATCCAATCTCACTCATGATTCAATAAGTGCTCGTGAACTCAAAAGAGCTATATTTAAGTAATAGAAGAAATAGGAAAAGCCTAGGAATGACTATCAGCAAATGGCTTAACTTTCTCTGGGCAGAAATAATCATGCCGAGTATTGTCTTAACTTCCAAAAGAACAATAGATGCAATCTGCCCTTTGATAGTTTTGACCTGCCAGCAGCCCGGATGGTTGTCTTTAAAAGACTGGGACTATGTGCTTCCTATAAGCAACATGGGTGACTTATGAAATGGTTTGCCATGCTCTTAGTCCAGGAAACACTTAAAAATCATACAAAGCAAGAGATTCCAATCTGTATGTTCAGTTTAAGAACACTCCTGAATTTGCCCAGGCCATCAAGATTATGAATAACTGAAAAGCCATCAAGTATCTGAAAGATACTTTAAAGATGTCACTTTAAAGAAGAAGAAGCTCTCTTTCCCCTAACCCTTGTTCTCTATTACCCCCTCTCCCCACATCCCCAGTTTGCTCATGTAGATTTCATGCATTTCTCTGTTGTTGGACGATCCCTGTGTCATTCTCAGGGTCCTCTTTACTGGGTAGCCTCCCTGGAGTTGTAAGTTGCAGTCTGGTTATCCTTTGCTTTACATCTAGTATCCACTTATGAGTGAGTACATACCATGTTTATCTTTCAGAGTCTGGGTTACCTCACTCAGGATGATTTTTTTCTAGTTCCATCCATTTGCCCACAAACCTCATTATGTCATTGTTCTTAGGGGAGTGGGAGGTACCAGCTGGATCAGGAGCAGAGTGGGAGAATGAGGAGGGAGATACCATGATGAATGAAGACCCCGGGGGGGGGGAATAGGAAGAAGCAGAGTGCCAGAGAGGTCCCCAGAAATCCACAAAGATACCTCCCCTGTAGACTACTGGCAATGGTCGAGAGAGTGCCTGAGCTGACTTGCTCTGGTGATCGGATGGCCGAACACCCTGGTTGTCTGATAGAATTCTTATCCAGTGTCTGATTGAAGCAGATGCAGAGATCCAAGGCCAAGCCCCAGGTGGGGCTCCAGGAGCTCAATTGGCGAGAGAGGAGGAACTGTATGAGTGAGAGATATTGAGACCATGATTGGAAAAAACACAGAGACAAATAGCCAAACTAGTGGAAATGCATGAAGTGTGAACCAGTGGCTCAGGAGCCCCCATGGAACTGGACTGGGCCTTCTAGATAAGTGGGAGAGTTGATTAGCTTGAACTGTTTGAGAGGCCCCCAGGCAGTGGAGCCAGGACCTATCCTTGGTGCATGGGCTGGCTTTTTGGAGCCTGAGGCCTATGCTGGGACACTTTGCTCAGCCTTGGTGTAGGGAGGAGGGCACTGGACCTGCTTTGGCTGAGTCTACCAGGCTGGGCTGACTCCCCAGGGGAGGCCTTGCCTTGGAGGAGGTGGGAATGGGGGATGGATTGAGCTCCCAAGACTCACAGTGAATTTGCAGAACTCATGGTCAGATTACCCAACACATGTGCTCCCCCTGCCACATTGAGATGTTTCTCACTGAAAACGAAAAAAAAAAAAATGTCCCTAGGCCAGAAGGGGATGCTTTATATCCACACATGTATACACATTAAAGATATTACTGCATAATCACCACCACAATGCAGTTAGACACCAGGCTTCTCCTTGGCAAACAAATCCTGTACGGCACAACTCATCATGTTTCCCTACTTGTGTTTTTAGCTTCTCTAAGAGCACCACAATTCGAGAGTACAAAACTTTGAAGCTTTCAGTGCGTGCTGGAATTTCATCTGCAAACACAGGCAGTGTTGTCTAATATGCACGGCCCCTGTTTCTCTTTCCCACCAAGGTAGGACTCCAAGGGAAATGGTGAAGGTTACCATACAACATCTTTGGCACTGTCACTCAGACATAGATCACTAAACCAGTGGGTTTGTGCAAATGACCTTTATCAGGTTAATGAAATTTCTTTTGTTTACAGTTCCAAGAGGTTTTTTTTTCTTTTATCTTGACAAGATGGCATAAATGTTAAAATACTTTATACCTGCTCACTGAGATGAGACAGTGGGTATTTTCTTTAGTTCCTTCATGTACATAATTGTAACAGCTGACTTTTGGACATTTAACCCACTTTGTACCTGGATAAACTCCAGTTACACATAACATATTGTGCTTCTGTGTGCTAGTTTGAGTGGTAGGTTGATACGCATGGAGGATTTTGTGTGTTTGTTCTTTCATGAGAAATGCTTATGCCTGGCTTTGCTTTCTTTAATAACTCCTTTTGATGTTGTCTGATGATGATCAATATTGCTAGCTCCATAAAATATACTTGGAAGGGAACTCTCATCTTTAATCTTCAGGAAGATTTTGTGTAGAATGGATATAATTTCTTTCTTTAAAGTTTGGCTCAACTTGTGAGTATAATAATCTGGAGTTCTCTTTGTTCTAATGCATTGTATCACATGTTCCAATTATTTAAGTAATACATTTATTCAAGAACTTAGGTTTACTTATAGTGTGATTTCTGAAGTTTTCTTTCCACTTAGTATGTTTCTAAAAGAAAAGAAAATAATCAGAATATCTCACCCTTTACTTTCAGTTCTAATCTTATTTCATACATTATGATTGAAACTGTTAGAGCAATTAAGTTATAAATATAAAAGACTTCAGTATGAACATATCATATGAGATATAAAACCCTATAAGCTATAGCTAAATAACAGGATAGAAATGACAACTAGACATTTCTACAATCAAGTTTTTGAAAATTAAATTTAAAAGTAAGTTGAATGTGGTGGTACACACTTTTAATTTAGCTCTAGGGAGGTGGGAATTGGTTGATGCTGGAGTTGCTGGCTAGCTAGCCTAGGCTACTCATTAAGTTCCAGGACACCGACAAATGTAGGACTACCTGCACATATATGTACAACTGTACACACACACACACACACACACACACACACACACACACACACAGCCTGCACATCTATATACAAGCACACAAAATTCAAAGGTAAATTATATTTAAAAACTTATCTTTACACTTGTGAAAATATAGTTTTTATATATTTAAAACAAACTGAAAATTAGAATAATAGAAATAATGCATAAAATATAAACTAGTAATTAATAGAATAAAATCATTGAAACTTACCAAGACCTATGCAGCAGGGCCTAACTCTTTTCAGTGCGAATGAGACATATAGCTTTTGCAAACAGGTACAACTTTTTGTTCAGTACATAAATAGCTCTTTATGTTACTAGTCAATTTTATTTTAAAGGTGCTATCAATGATGGCCAAGGTGTAGGCTATACTTAATTGTTCATTTTGTTAACGATATGATTAGTAACAACTTTAGAATATTGAAATTCAAGTTGCTCATGAGCTTCATTCTAGTCCTTGCTTTTCCAGAAAAGAAGCTGTGCAGGGGGAGTGAGGGCAGATGCTCCCTATACTGTCAGCTCTGGAGTATTATCACAACAGATGGAGAACCACAGAGCAAATGAAAAGGAGCCATTTAAGTGTGTTTTATTTTGAGTAGTTTTAAAATAAAAATTTACATTTAAAACTTGCTTATGTTAAACTTCTTTTACAATATGAGAATATGTATACACACATTTATAACAGATATTTCTAGAAGGATTAAAGTACATTTAAATTTTGAAATGGAGTCTTAAGAATATGGGAGGTATTTAGAAACACTTGATATTTTATACTTTCTTTCATACGTCCATGTGATGATCAAAATCTCCATTATTGGGACTGGAGAGATGCTACAACACTAACACACTGGCTTCTATTCTGAGGATCTGGGTCTGATTCCCAGGGGCCACATGGTAGCTCACGGTCATCTGGACCTCTAGCTCCAAGGGCATCTGATGCCCTCTTCAGACCTCTTCACACACCAGCTGTACAAGTGGTACATAAACATACATACAGACAAAGGACACGTACACATAAAATAAAAATCAAGCATATGTATGATCGTCATTGTCAACTTGAGCAGATTTGGAATTACCTGGAAGACACACAAATGGACAAGTCTGGGAGGGCATCCCAGAGAGGCTAATTGAGAAGCCCAATCCTAGATGTAAATAGGTTTAGGTTGCAGACAGAATCAGCAGGCAAAAAGGGCTCCTTGCAGCCAGATGATGGCGGCTCACACCTTTAATCCTCGTACTTGGGAGGCAGAAGCAGGCAGATCTATAAGTTTGAGGCCAGCCTAGTCTACAAAGCAGCCAGGACTCTTACACAGAGAAACTTTGTCTTGAAAAAACAAAACGAAATTAAACAAACAAAAAAACAAAAAAATTGAAAAAGAAAGTCCTCTAGCATATTCTACTTTCTGCTTTCTGGTTTTCTTAGATGTGAAGAGTACCACCTGTACACTCTTGCTGCCAACAACCTTGCTACCCATTCCCTTCTGTGCTGGACTTTACCTTCTTTCAATGTGACTCAAAATATAACCGTCTTGCCTCAAGTCACTTTCTGTACTGTTTTTATAATAAGAAATAAATTCTTCATATTAAAAAATATAAACTCATTGTGGAGTACCTTAAAGTAGAAGGAAGATTATGAGAAAAGAGTAACTGGAGTGCATGTGACAATGGCTATTGTCTAGTGGAAACCAGCTGCCAGCTCCCAGGGATCCTGTGGTGGAGTGTGGTATCCGCTTACTTCCCTCCAGTCAGTTGTGGCCAATTGTAGTGTGGGCAACTCAGGAGGCTCATGGAAGCCTTGGTATTCTGGGATTTTATTGGGGCCAGAAATGTAGGCATACCTGTGCCATTAATTTGTAATTTCACTACAAACTCATATGGAGTGAAACATGTAGATCATACACGCCAATCCCATGGTTACCATAAATTACTCAGAGTATATGTCCAAAAATCCATAAGTAAAAAGTTCGAGTCTTTGTCTATGTCTGCAATGCTATGTAGCATTTCTCAGGAGCTGCATCTTTGAATTATTGAAAGCACATCGGAAGAATGAATCATGGAATGCATTACAAGGGGCTTGACTTATCAGGATTAACAAAGGCTTGCCCAGGCAGAGCACACTGAAAAGAATTCAAGTATAGAAAACAAAACAATCTGTACACAGTATTCAACTGAATGCTTCTCTTCTTGGAAATCAGAATTTCTTTATAAATGTTTTTTAGTGTGACTGGCATTAAACTATTGTACTGGTGGTAGCTTTTAAATATTTTACTTGGGCTTAGAATTCTGAGATTTAAATTTTTTACTTGAAACTTACAGTCTTCGGTCTTTTACTGATATTTAATTTTTTATCAACACATGAATTGTTGACACTTTAAAGTGTTTGAAAGGGTTTCTGTAATGATTGTCACATTAAAGTTCAGCTTTCATAGAGTTCAGATGACAATAAATTTGGAAATATCCATATTTATAACCTGAAATTACTAAAAAAATAATTTGAATTACAATACAAAATCTTCGAGTTAGAGGCTTTATTAATTTAAGATTATATAAATCTTTATTGTACTACTATAGTAGTGATTCTGTAGGAAAGATTTACCTATCCTCATATATAAACATGTACATTCATGCTTATGTATGCAAGTATATATGGGAATGTATCTATTACAATACAGTTAGAGGCTGAAACCTAGGAACCTGGCTCAAACTCTCAAGCACTGATCATGTCTGTCAGAGCCTCCCCAGTGCCTGTGGCTAGATCTGTTTGTGGAGGCCTGGGAAGCATGAAATGGGTTTTTGAAACACATTCTTAGGGTGGGATAACTTGCTGAGCCTTGACACAGCAGGCAGGGGCTTGGTCCTTTTTAACTTAGTATGCCAGACTTTGGCATATCCTCTCTGAGGAATGGATGGGGGTAGAACGGGGGCGAGGAGACTGGGATTGGTATGTAAAATATATATGAGATGTCTCAGCAGTTAGGAACAGTGACTGCTCTTCAATGGGATCCTACTTTTGATTCACTGCACCCACATGATCACTTACAACCACCTGTAACTCAAGTTCCAGGGGATACAATACTCTCTTCTGGCAATTTTAGGCATTGCATGCACATGAGGCACAGACATAGGTGCATGCAAAACGCCCATGCATATAAAGTAAAAGGAGGAAAAAATGCTTATGTTCATGTAAAAACATGTTTATTCTGGATTGCTTTTAATATTACCCCCAAAGTAGATTTTGTCTTCAAAATTGTCTAGTCAGCATATTAAATTTACTATGTTTTTCTGCTTGTTCATCTGCCACTAATAGAATACTCCAAATTTATTAAGAATAATAATTGATAAATCAATGTTTCAGCATCTATCAAGGGCCAATGTTTAGAAATTGGAAGCTTTCAGGCATTTGAGTTTCCTCTGTTGAGAATTTAAGGAATTGCTGAACATCCATAATCATCAGGGAAATGCAAATCAAAACAACTCTGAGATACCACCTTACCCCTGTCAGAATGGCTACCATCAAAAACACTGAAGATACCTTATGCTGGAGAGGATGTGGAGCAAGGGGAACTCTCCTCTATGGCTGGTGGGAATGCAAGCTTGTACAACTACTTTGGAAATCAATATGGTGCTTTCTTAGAAAATTGGGACTCAATCTCCAACCAAGATCCAGCTATACCACTCTTGGGCATATACCCAAGGAATGTTCAATCATACCACAAGGGCACTTGCTCAGCAATGTTCATATCAACATTGTTTGTAATAGCCAGAACCTGGAAACAACCTAGATGCCCTTCAACTGAAGAACGGATAAATAAAATGTGGTACATATACACAATGGAATACTACTCAGTAGATAAAAACAATGACATCATGAAGTTTGCAGGCAAATGGATGGATCTAGAAAAAAAACATCCTGAGTGAGGTAACCCAGGCTCAAAAAGACAAACATGGTATGTACTCACTCATAGGAGGATACTAGATGTGGAACAAGGATGACTGGATTGCTACTCATAACACCAGGGAGGAGACCTGGAAAACAGGACCCCAAGAAAGACACTGAGATCGCCCAAAGACAGAGAAATGAATGAGATCTACATGAACAGCCTGGACGTGAGTGGAGGTAATGAAAGGCAAGTTTCGAGGGAAAAAGAGCTTAGGGGAGCAGAAGATCCCAGCTGGATCAAGAACAGAGAGGGAGAACAAGGAATAAAAGACCATGATAAATGAAGACCACATGAGAATAGGACGAAGCAAAGTGCTAGAGAGGTCCACAGAAATCCATAAAGATACCCCCACAATAGACTACTATTAATGGTCGAGAGATAGTCCGAACTGACTACTCTGGTGATAGGATGGCCAAACACCCTAATTGTCGTGCTAGAAACCCCATCCAATGACTGAGGGAACCAGATGCAGAGATCCATGACCAGGCCCCAGGTGGAGCTCCAGGAGTCCAATTGGTGAGAAAGACGAGGGTTTGTATGAGCAAGAATTATTGAGACCAAGGTTGGAAAAAACACAGGGACAAATAGCCAAATGAATGGAAACACATGAACTATGAACCAATAGCTGAGGAGCCCCCAACTGGATCAGGCCCTCTGGATAAGTGAGACAGTTGATTAGCTTGATCTGTTTGGGAGGCCTCCAGGCAGTGGGACCGGGACCTGTCCTCAGTGTATGAGCTGGCTGTTTGGAACCTGGGGCTTATACAGGGACACTTGGCTCAGCCTGGGAGGTGGGGACTGGACCTGCCTAAACTGAATCTACCAGGTTGAACTCAATCTTCAGGAGAGTCTTCGCCCTGGAGGAGGTGGGAATGGGGGTTGGCTGGGGGGAAGGTGGGGGGGGGGAGCAAGGGAATCTGTGGCTGATATGTAAAATTAAATTATAAAATAAAAAAGAAACTGGAAGCTGAAATGTATAAACATTTGCTTTCTTTAAAAAGCATTTCACAATTTTGTGCCAAACAATGGGGAAATTAGTAATCTTAGGATAATTCATGTATACTGTTCCCTGTAAGAAATGATATAATGGTCAATTCACTAAATATTTCAAGAATCCACTATTCCCACCAATTAGCTATATTAAGTTGTGTTCAGTGACAGCTGCTTATCACTCTGGAGGAGTTGCTGGGAGTGGCTAGATGGAATCAATGCTCAGCTGCACAGATTCAGCAGTTAGTAAACACTCTACTGATGCTCTGTATGCCACTCACCCATTTACCTGTGACATAAGCTGTAGAATATATAAACCTCAGACCCCAGAGCAGAGACAGGGAGTGTCGAGGGTCAACAGATGGTGACATGTGCCTATTATCACAGCTGCTCATTAAACTGAAGCAGGAAAATCACAAACTCAAAGGCAGCCTGGGCTATGGGCAAGTTCAAGGCTAGGTTGATCAGCATCATGAGAACCAATCTCAAGATTAAATAAAATTTAAAAAAAGAGCTTGGATTGTGGATCAGTGGTGCAGTATTTGTCTTCAGTGAAAGATTCAATTAGTAGTACTACTGGACAAAAATCAGAAAGGAAAATATAGATGTATCAAGGAAAAAAGAGATATAATGTGAATAAGCAAGTTCAAGTACATATAAATTTTGAGAATGTTGTTTTGCTAATTTGATTCAGGGTACTGAATCAGAGTAAGCTCATAAATTTGAGAGATAGGTTATTGAGTGGGTTTTTGTTGCATTCAACACTTTAGAAACACACACATGTATAACGCTGTCTATAATTCATCATACATGTTCAGGGAGTAGGGAATAGAGGACTAATTTAACATGAAAATGACATATTTCCTTAGTCACATGGGCTGAACTTATTCTGCAAAACCTGTATACTTATATTTATATAATATTTAAGATATAGATTATACTTTAATGTACTGCACATGCAGGTATGTGAACATATACAATTTACTTAGAAATAATTTAACAGTTAGCTGGATGTAGGGGTGTACATTTTTTTGGGGGGCTTGTTTTTAAGACAGGGTTTCTCTGTGTAATTTTTGTTCCTGTCCTAAAAATTGATCCTAGACCAGGCTGGTCTCGAACTCACAGAGATATTTCTGCTTCTGCTTCCAGGGTGCTGGGATTAAAGATGTGTGCCACAACCATCCTGCAGGGATGCACATTTTTAATTCCAAGTTTTGAATGCCAGAGGCAGCCAGAAGGAAGACTAACCTGGTCTACACAGCAAGCTCCAGGATAGCCAAGGCTACAAAGAGAGACTCTGTCTCAAAAATCAATAAAAACAAACAAACAAACAAACCCCAGCAAAACAAAATACAAAACAAACAATAGAAGAAAATATTACCAGTGAAATTCTTTTTTTTTTTTTTTTTTTTTTTTTTTTGGTTTTTCGAGACAGGGTTTCTCTGTGTAGCTTTGCGCCTTTCCTGGGACTCACTTGGTAGCCCAGGCTGGCCTCGAACTCACAGAGATCCGCCTGCCTCTGCTTCCGGAGTGCTGGGATTAAAGGCGTGCGCCACCGACGCCCGGCGAAATTCTTATTTTTTTTTTTTTTTTTTTTTTTTTTTTTTTTTTTTTTTTTGGTATTTTTGAGACAGGGTTTCTCTGTGTAGCTTTGCGCCTTTCCTGGAACTCACTTGGTAGACCAGGCTGGCCTCGAACTCACGGAGATCCGCCTGGCTCTGCCTCCCGAGTGCTGGGATTAAAGGCGTGCGCCACCACCGCCCGGCCAAAATTCTTATTTTTAAATGCAATATTTTTAAAATATATCTTATTTCTCTTTGATGCGTTCTTAGATGATTAAAAATATTACCTCTAGGTAAAAAATAATGGCATTCAAACAATAGGAGCTAACACAAAAAGGGATACAAGACTAAGTGGCATATTTAAGTGTGTATTTCACTTTTAATTATAAGATTAAGCTACTTTGTTTTCTACACACACACACACACACACACACACAACAGTCTTAGACTGTACAGCATTAATTCACTGTATATTATGAATGTACATTATACATATGTATATGTATTGTATCCTGTTTGACCAAGTGCTAAGAAAACTTTTAATAGTATATAATAGCTAGTAAAGTTTAAAGCATTTCAATGATATCAACACAGTTTTAAGTAACTTAGTATTGTTGTTTATTAGTGTTAATTATTTATTCTGAAGTTCAAGTACACTCCATACTTGTTCTGCCACAAGTTAGGTGATAAAGTTAGGCGATAAGCATGAATCCAATATCTGGACAAACTTTTATTCATTTATTATTTTTAATCGTACATCAGGAATAAATAATTTCCTTTACAATCACAGACACTATATAACTTGCAATTGATCATTTTTTTTTTTTTTTTTTTTTTTTGGTTTTTCGAGACAGGGTTTCTCTGTGTAGCTTTGTGCCTTTTCCTGGAACTCACTTGGTAGTCCAGGCTGACCTCGAACTCACAGAGATCCGCCTGGCTCTGCCTCCCAAGTGCTGGGATTAAGGGCGTGTGCCACCACCGCCCAGCCACAACTGATCTTTTTACAGGAACAAAACAAAAACAAAGATATACATTAAGGCTGTCTATTGATATTTCAAGTCTTCATCTTAGTCCTAGAGGAAACATGTTAAAATATTCTTTCACTAAATTCTCATTCACACATATGCCCACACAAATGCATATATGTTCATGTGTGACAAGGATTGTACAGACAATAAATGGATGTTTGTTTCATTAACTACAAAGCTTTATAAGTTGTAGCTAGAATAACAAAGAATTAATACACGTATGTACCATGAAATAAAAAACCTGCACGCTGCAGGACACTACCAGTGTTCTATTATTTTTACATTCACATTAAGGCCTCATTATTCAGTTAACTATAATACACACACACACACACATATAATATAATGGGCAGTATATATGATATATTATATATATATATAATGGGCAATACAATAATGTTGTGATATAAGGCTCACCCTAGACTCATCCATGTATACTACACCCCATCTTTTGGGCCAAAGAGTCATGGAATTCAAAAAAGCAAACATGTTATTTGGATCATTCATTTTAAGTTTAGAAATTGATTCATGTGACAAACATCTTACTAATAATATCTCAAGTTTATAGAATGTTTCTTAAGACCATCCCATTTAAATCTGAATTGTCACCTTCCACTTATACTTGGGGAAGGTCCTTCTTGAAGGCCTATGTGGTAATTCTTCTTCATTTATAGTCAATGTGCGCAAGGCCATTGGAGTCATAACATAGACATGTCAGGTTTCAACGTGTTTAAAAAGGATATGGTGATTCACTGGTCAGTCATATAATAAATTGACCTACCAATTAAATTCAAAACAGCTTTAAGTCTATTTAATAGACCCAGTATAAATGAATTAAGAGCAAAGTCTTGGAATGTTATATATACACCTTAAGTGTGCACTGCTAACTGTGCCAAGGCAAAATTAATTCTTCTGTAATTCAAGCCAACAGAAATAAAACACTGGCTAAAAGACAATTTGTGTGATTAAGGGAAATTTAGTAGATCCCTAGCTGCTTATGGTGAATGCCTTTCTCTTTCCTCCTACCTTTGTGAGGCTAAAAGGTAAGACATAAACATAACAAAAACACAAGCTGTGCTTCCTCACAAGACTCCATTCCCAAACTATTAAAATGGACTTTTTGATTTCTGTTGCTGTGATAAAACATTTTGATTAACAGCAACTCTGTTAGGAAAAGATTTATTTGGCTTATACTTCCAGGTCACAGTGTCATTGAGAGAAGTCAAGATAGGAAGGCCAGAACTAGAAGCAGAGTTCATATACGAATATTGCTTGCTGATCAATGCTTAGCTATCTTTTTTCTATGGCCCAGGATCACTTGCTCAGGGAAAGGGGCTGCCTACCATCCACTATATCCTCTTTCAGCAGTTAAGAGTCAAGACAACTGCCCACAGATATGTCCACAGGAAAGTCAAATCTGGAAAATTCCTCCAACCAGACTCTTCTCACATGACTCAATGCTATGATAAGTTGTCAGTTAAAGCTAAGGGATAACACAAAAGCTAACATGAAAGATGTTCCTCATATTATATTTTTACTCTTAAGACTGAATTAAAGGAAAAGATAGAAAAGTCATGTAGTCAGGCCATTTCACAACAAAGAAGTGTTTTGTTGAGCCAATATTTGTCACTCTGTCCTTAATGATTATACTTACTAATCTTGTAAACACTCATGTATCAAACTCACAAATGTGAAATAACTTGGCAATGTCTTGGCATCATTATAAGGACTATGTATATATAAATTAAATGTCTCTGTGTCACAGATTATGGACTCAATGCACCTGTCCTGTCTCTACATTTGACCAGAGTTTTGCTGTGGTTAGGGGGTGCTATGTCCACTGTGGGCATCCAGCAGCATTCCTACCTCTTCCCACACAAATCCAGAGCTGTTTCCTTTCACTAGTGGTAGTACCCAAAATGCCTTTGTACACTGACAAGTATCACTGAAAGAAAGCATTAAGTTGGAGAACTGATGCCTTTAGTGATAAGCCCTGGCAGAGTGAATACCACTCTGGTTTAGTGCACATTTCAGTTGTAACTAACTCTTATATTTTAAAGATGTTTCATTATTCTTCTTAGCTGTAAATGAACTTTGTGCTTTCTCATTTTCAAAGTTATAATTCATGATTTCACCCATATTATTGTTTCCTGGCCCCCATACCTTCGTCGTTGTAGTTGCATATGGGGGAGGAAATGTCTCCTGATTCTCCTGGCATTGGAGGGCTTAATCCCTCAAGCATTACCTGCTCCTTGGCCTACACTTCTCAGAGGTTCTGACAAGGATCTAAAGTGGTATATTTTTCACATAGGTCTGTGATTTCCTGCCCCCTAAAATACCCTTTTTTGTCCCTTTGGTGGACTTACTTTGTTGGGGTGTGAGTAAGACCATAGACCACTGGTGGTTCTCAATCCTTGCAGAGAATGAGAGTCACTGGGATGAGTCCTGGAATCATACAGACTGTTCCTCATGCCCACTTTCCCAGTTTAGTGCAACTGGGACAGAATTGCTTAAATATATTTTTAACATTGGAAACTCTTATTTTGTTTTCTCTGGACATCAACTGGTTTTATTAATTTAAAACAAATTATTGAATGTATACGTATAAAATGTCTCATTTTTTCAAATAATAGTAAACACCATCAGATGTAGTCTTGATATTTAAGTGATTTATTTATTTTGATTTTATTCATATGAACATTTACCTGCACATACCTGTCAGTTCATTGCCTGGGGAGCACAGCCGAGAAAGTCAGATCCCTGAAGCTGAAGTTACAAAGCTTGTGAGCCACCATGTTGGTCTTCGAACTGTTCAAACCTGAGCTCTCTACAAAATCAGAAAGTGCTCTGAGTCATCTCTCTAAATCCAGAGGTCTCTGTTGTAAGAGGACAGTGTTCTGATGCCAACCTGTTAAAGAAAAGCAGAGACATTTATGCAAGCACTTGTTTTTTGCTCCTGGCTTGTAATACATAGAGGTTTTTCCATTTCTAAAATAAATGTGTATGTCAGACTTTGACAACTAATAGCTTTTACAAGCACAAATCCCAAGTATTTACTGCTTTTTAAACAGAATAATGAGAGCCAGTTCTCACCTGAAACTTTGAGAATTGCTTGCTAGGAAAGGTCTCTGATTGCTGTTTTGTATACACAAATTGCCTATTGAATTCCTGCTTCCTTCCCTCAATTTACAGCATTTCTTTTTAGGGATCCTTATGTTTGTTGGTAACCAACTTTCTTCCACTTTTCTTACTACAAATTTAGTGGAAAGAAGCTACTGTCATGATGAAACATCTTCGTATAATCCCTCACCCCAGACCTGCTGAATACAGTGCTCTTGAAGGTGATTTCAAGATGTCTGTCAGAAAAGAAAATAAGTGTGGGGGAAGCATTCTTTAGACAATTTGATGGGTTCTAGTGTCTCACTGAAGACTCAAACAAATCTTATTATATCAGTTGCTATTTTTGTAACCATAACAAAACTCCAGATTGAATCAACTTAAAGAAAGGATCATTTTGGCTCACAGGGGAGGGGATGTATTCTGCCTGATGGAGCAAGGCAGTCCAGTCCAGTGGGATGCCCAGCTTGTCACATTGCGCATGCAGTCAGGAATGTGAAAACTGCCTCCCAGTCTTTCCCCTTTTGTTTCAGTCTGTGATGATGCCAATTTCAGGATGAGTCTTTCCTCAGATATCCCCCTGGAAATGTTTTCACAAAATGGATCATGGCTGTGTCTTCATGAAATAGGCAATTTCAAATCTATTTATATTACCAATGATGCCAGAGTTTTGTCTGTAGAAAGAATAAATTGGGTCCCTTCAATTAGGACTAATAAGATCAACTTTTGAGTTGGAGTTGTTGCAGTTATAATATGTACCAAGCTAGTTCACCCTCAGGTAGAATTTCTTTCTTCTTTGTATGCTTTAACTATATTCAATAATGAAATTGTTTAATTGATGGGAAATTATTACCCAGTAGGAAAAGATAAGCTGTCATGTATTAACCCAGATTAGATGAATATGTTTACAATTACTTATTTAATGTGTGTATGTGTGAGTGTACACTTGATATGGTATATACTTGGAAGTCAGGGGATAAATTCCAGGAGCTGAGTCTCTCCTTCTAGTAAGTGGATCCTGGGGGTCAAATTCAGGTTCTGAGGCTTGGAAGTAGCACTTTTATGTACTAAGCCATATCTTCAGTCCTAGATTTTTTTTAAATTCATTATAAAGTGCTTATGGGTAAAAGGAATACACCCAAAATAAGAGTACAGATACTCTTTGACATGCAATGACACTTTTCTCTGATAAGTCTGTCAACAACTAAAAATATCACAAGTCAAAGACATTTAATAAAATGAATTTTCTGAACATGATATGTAGTGACATGCTACTCTGTAAGTTACCATCCATTGTTTATTTCACCAAAAAAGTGGTTGATTGGCAGCAGCAGCTCTCTGTCTCTGCCCAGCATTGAGAAGAAAAACATACTCTTGATCACCATTCTATAAGATCGAAACTGAGAGCATGATATGCCATTTGTACCAAGTACATGTTACTTTCACACTATAACAACTTTAAACAGCCCTAAATACAACCGTCATGAGGTGGGAGACTGGTTGTTTATATATTTGGGAGTCAGAGACTTTACCCAAATCTGTCCCAATTCTGGAATGTTTCCTCTGAAAAATAATAGTCACTGTTCTGCCTTCTTCAAGATCATAATATTACTTTTTTTTAATTCAGAATTTATAAGATAACATTACATACATTTGTCTCATTTTTTTACTACACAGACATCCTTTTAAATCAGACCTCTTTTGTAATATTCTAGGTTATACATAAATGAGATTTTATTTCATTCCAGTTTGGGGATTCCAGAAAGCCCATAGTTTCTTTAAAAGACAATGTTTTTCATCTGCCACTTTCATTAGGTTTCCTTCTTTTTGGAATTAATTTCATGTGTTTCTTTTAGAATACAATATAGAATATTTAAAGAATAGGCTCACATACATTCTGTTGCAACATTTACTTTGTATGTAATATGTATGTTTATCCTAATACGTAGGGCAAGAAAGGGGGATTTTATACAGCCCAACACCTCAGAATATGAAACAGCGGCCTCACAATATGTCTTTTCCTAGGGTGTAACTTGAGTTCCGTGCTGGCTGGTTCTGAAGGCAGCCTGCTTTTCTTAGTAAAGAGGGTGGTTTTAAAATTGAGAAAAAGTTTTCTGTTTCCCCAATGCAGTCATGATGTCTCCCCTCTAACTTCCTTTCTCTGAGTAGCACAGAAAAATATATTGCACACAGCATGAATTACATTGCCACTTGAAATTCCAAATTTCTATTGCATTGTCCCCTTTGATTTTATATGCTCTGGCTATTTCTTTTAAATGAGAACTCGGTTTCCAACAACACTAGTATATTTACTTCCCCCCCTCCTCTGGCGTATGTAATTGCACTCAACCATTTCTCTTAATAAATCCTCTTAGTGGAGTTTAAAATACATCTGCACTGCTTCCTCTTGAAATGTGTCTGATAAGAATGTATATTCCATATGTTTCATTTCCTTAAAATAAATAGCAAATATATTGCTCAATTAATAGAGCAACAGGAGCCTTTATTTCTCTTTCATTTGGGGATTTATCATTTTGCATTTTTGAATGTATCCTAAATTTACACAGATCAAATGGCAAATATCTTCTCTTCGACATTCCAGTGGAGTTTGACTTCTCTGTTTTAGCTTTAATTCACTCCCTCACCAGTGTGTAATTGTAAACGTTAATTTTCATAAAACTTTTGCTGAATCTAGTGAAAATCAGGTATTAGAGAAATTGTATTTCTCATTGTCTCTTATATAAAGGTAAAAGAGTACCTACCTATACCCGATCCTGCTTTTCTGTCTGAGTCATTGGCATATCCTTTTACAAGTACTCCTCACACCTAAATGTGTACATGGTTCTTCGCACACTCTTCACAAAAGGCTTCCCGGCTTGCTTCCAGAGAAGTCATCACACAATATGTTATAAGGGAGAGCATCCTGTAGACTTTATTCTACAGGTGAAAGAAAATGAAGTCTTCTGGATCTTTTGAACCACATACAAATGTCTGCATGAAGCCTCTGGGCAGCTTTCTACTCGCTGTGCCTCATTGAAATAGAAATATTTATCCTTCAGAACGGGACTACTGATGCTATGCTGAAAAATCAGATTTTTAAAATAATTTTTATTTTATTAGGATGGATCATTTAATAGCTTTCTGAAGCAAAAATAGGAACATCTATTGCTATGTATTCTTAATACTTAATTGAAAGTTTCCCATAGGATCAATTGAGTTGAGCCCATTTTTGTATTCCAAATTTGTACTTCCTTGCACACAATTGCTTTATCACATCCTTAGAAAATATTTTCACTAAACATTGCACTTACACCTGCCATCACTACAACTTTTTCATAAAGTGTATGCTTTATCTTTATCATTTCTTTACTCTTTAGATAATACTAACACTCATTAATAAATGTACATCAATGCAGATTGACATATCCAACCATAACCAGGAAAGCATCAATATCTTCCTCATTAAAGAAAATTTATTTTATTTCCTTACCATTTAAAAACATGCTGTATTACTAGTGTGTATCTTTCAGACATGTTATATTGATTCATTTTGGGAATGTTTATCTCATTTGCATATGTTATGAATTATTTTCAGAGGCTACAGGTAGATGGTGGTTACTGGCTAGAAATGGAAATTTCACATTTTTGTTGTCTATTGTTTAGTAAAATTTTTATTTATTAATATATACATTGAAAGAAAAATATATCTATATTTTCTATGAACCAGATAAAACCTGTGTAAAATAAAAAGAAAAATTATAACAAGCACATTTTTACAAATATCTTCCGAGTTTTATACAATCCTAAATAAATATTCTTAAAATTTTCATTAAAAATCTGTAATGTTGTTGCTCAGTATTTATTATTTCCACATGAATAATTAATAAATGCAGAAATAAATGCCTATATTTAATATATAACATGGTTCTTTAAAAATAACAACGCAGAACATTGTTGAGTGCACAGCCACGTATAGCCTGAGATACTTGTATTGGGCATTGACAGTGCCAGGGCCTTCAAAAGTCAACAGAAGACCAAGAAATCACATGAAAATTCCAGCTTCAAAGAACTCATCGTGACCTCTCTCCTCTTTATAGTTTATCTGAAAATACATATTTTTCATGTCAAAGTGACATTTCATACAAAGACTAATAATAAAAGCAATAATAGGACTGAGAAATATCTCAGTGCTAAAGAACAGTTCCCCATCAATTTGAGAGGCACAGGGTTCAGTTTCTAGCACTGGAAAAGGAAACTGTAATAACAATAATAAACGAAATTAGGAAACAAGAAAACTTTGAAATATTTGACCTTCAAACATTTAAAAATTCAAATTATTAGCTAAAATTTTAGTTAATGTAAGGATTTATAAAATGCATTGGAGCATCAAAGAGGAAATTTTATGCAGTATATACACCAAAAGCCGTCTTTTTTGGCTGACCCTGAGATAGAATTATACTGTACTTGTAGAAATGCTTCCAAATGCAGGATGTATTTGTTCTTGCTTCTGGAAAGTCAAATATTAGCTAGCAATTAAAGGAATGCTTTTTGTGCCTTTTAGAATCAGTTCCTTCTACTACATGACAGCAAAAATTGAAATATGTGATGCTTATCCATTCTTCAAGGCTATGAAAAGGCAAGCTAGCCCAACATGGGAATTGTGAATATCATGTTAGAAAAACTCAAAATCAATTACAGTCATTGTTTTACTTTGTGCATAGAAAAAAGAGAGTTTTAAAAATGTAAACTTAAAAATTAAGATGTGTTTTTTATGCATTTAGGAATATATATGTATATGCATATATGTATGCAATAACAATTAATTTTAAGGAGGCCATTAATTTGAAAGGGAGCAGTGTGGGAGGAGTATACAGGAAGGTTTTGATGGATGAAAGAAATGGGGAAATGATGTAACTATATTATAATCCCCCCAATTCTTATATAATTTAAAACTTTTGCCTTTTATTAATTATTGTCAATAAATTCTCTTATGAGTCTTCTTTCTCAATTTCTTGGGAAGAGAAGAAAAAAGAAATAGAGAAGGAAAAGAAAAAATATTAGGAGCACTGGCAGTGGAGAGATAGGACTTAAGCTAAGTGCTCTTCTTGCAGAGCACTGGAATTTGATTTATTTTCTTCATTTTCTTTTTATTGAAAATGAATTTTTCTCACATATCCTGATTATGGTTTTTTATTCCTCTTCTTGCCCCAGTTTCTCCCTATTCCCATCTGGATTCATTCCTTTCTGTCTGTCATTACAAAAGAAACACTTGTAAGGGATGATAATGACATAAAATATAATACAATAAAAACAAAACCTAAGACATTGAAATTGGACACAGCAAACAAAAAGAAGGACAAGAGCCCAAGAGAAAGCAAAAGAATCAGAAACCCACTTGTTTACATACTCGGGATTCCCACAGAAACACTAAACCAGAATATATACACAGAGGATGTAGTATAGACCTATGCAGGCTCTGTCTCTGTGAGTTCATATGAACTTTGCTCATGTTGATTTAAAGGCCCTTATTTTCTTGGTGTCCTCCAGCCCCTCTGTCTCTTTCTTTCTGCTTCCTCTTTTGTGGGGTTCCCCGAGCTCTGAAGGGAGGGATTTGATGGAAACATCCTTCTTAGGCTGAGGGTTGCAAGGTTTCTCATTCTCTGAACAGTGTCCAGTTGTTGCTCTTTCTATTTGTTACTATGTACTAGAAGAGGGGGCTTCTCTGATGATGGTTGAGTATAGCAGAATGTCATTAGGAGTCATTTTATTGCTTTTTTATTATTACCTTTTTAGAAGGGTAGTATGTATTTTACTCTGGGTCTCTCGGCTATCTTGTCTGAGGTTCTAGGTCTAGAATTTGGTTTTTATCATCTCACAGCTGCCTGCCATGACCATTCTAGGGAATATAATGCCCTCTTCTGGCCTTATTGGCACCTTCACTCATTTGCTCCTACACCTTCCCCTGATACTCCCACACATACAAATGCATGTAATTAAATATAAAAAAAAATTCTGCAAAAGAGTGCAAGAGGTTATAATTTCTACACTGAGAGCTCAGTTATGAATAAATGTGTTTTTTTTCCTCTAGAAAGGCACTGATTTTATTTCTGAGTCTTCAGGTGATACTTATTCTTTCCTTGGCAAATGCAATCAAAGCTAGAGATTCCTGACCTATGTAAATTACCCAAGAAAATCCATTGCATCTCTCCTCCAATCAGGTTCCTATTTGTCCTCTCTCCACAAAAGATTTCCTCCACTACTTGTGCCACCACCATCTTCTATATGGTACCAGTTCTATGTGGTCTTTTTATATATCACCAGCAGCATCTCCTAAGAGGAATGGAATCATTAGAACCACAGAAAGCATCCCTCCTGATTCCATATTCCATATGCAATCAAAGAAGCATGTACATAGTCCTCATCATCTGAGCCACCAGTTACAACCCAAAGAAAGGAATTCTCCAAAACCTCACTGCAAGTACTAGTGATTGCAGATGGAATGAATTTTTCCAATCCACATAGTCATATGGCTCTTCATTACCATCTCCATCCATGTCTGCACTGCCAAATAAACAAAGAATATTTTCTACCCCCACATTTCCAATGCTCTGCCTTTCTTCAAGGTTTCTGGAAAATGTCAGAGGTCTCATTCTATATATCCAAGTGTTCCCCAATATGTTCATGCTCTGCTGCTTTCTTGTAGACAAGTTAGGTATGTAATTTGAAAGAAAGTGACTAACACTTTCCTTTTTATAATACTGATAAATTATTAAATGATTTCTTTCACTGAGGGATTCTACTAAAGAGAGTTTCAGACATTGTGCCTGTGTTCTGAAGCCATGTTCTTCTATGCCCATCACTGCAGTAAAGCAGTACTCCCTGAGTGAAGAAACCACCTGGGAATTGGTTCAAATAGTAGAGACATAAGAAAAGAAGTTTGCTGCCATAACTCATTGCTGTCATATAATGTATGCTTAATATATGTAAAAAAAAATCTGTATTTTATTTTACTCCTGTTTTCTAATGGTAAGCCATTGGGAGTTCATTTGTTAACAGCTGTATATTTATACCCATGATATATTAATGATCACTGGTGACTGTTTTTTTTTATTTTAAAACTTTTAAAACGTGGTTTTGAATGAAATAGAATTATATCACAACCCCCTTCCATTCTCTCCCGTTAGCCCTCCTAAATGCTTGGCAAACGCTCCCATGATCACCTCTTCTCAAGTTGATAGCCTTCTTCTTTTCTTATTTTCGTTGTTGCTGCTATTGTTATGTGTGTCATTCATACACACACACACACACACACACACACACACACACACACACACACACACACACATATATATACACATACATACACACCACTGAGTCTATTTTTGTTGTTTGGGTGTGTATAATTTCAGGGCTGACCACTCTGCATTTGATAACTAATGAGGGGACTCATCTCTGTAAGAGGCTAATTCTCCTTTTCCCAATGGTCATTCATTATCTGCAGTTTTTTTCCCCCTAGGGGCTGGACCCTGAGAAATGTTCCGCCTTCCATGTTAACATGTCCATTATCATCGTCATTGTTCTGTCTTATTTATGTAGGCATTTCTAGGAGTGCCTGTTTCTAAGCAGACTTCCTGGTATACTGATTCTTACACTCTTTCTGCTCCCTCTTGCTCTACATTCCTTGATACAGTTGCAGGAGCTGTGATATAGATATATCTGTTAGGGCTGAGCTCCCACAATTTGTTGATTGCTGCACTGTGTTCAGTTGTGCTTTTCTGAGATGCCATTTTGTGTAAAGAGAGGCTTCTTTGATGAGGGGTGGTATCTACAATTATCTGTGGGTATATTGATAATATTTAGAATACACTAAGGAACTGTATTGATCTAGCAGTGTTGGTAGTAGATTCTTATCTAAGATCCATGAGCACATTGTCCTAGGCCATTCTTTTTTTTTAATTAAATTTAATTTTATTTTACAATATAATTTAATTCTACATATCAGCCATGGATTTCCTTGTTCTCCCCCCCTCTTACCTCCCTCCCCTTCCCCCCAACCCACCCCCATTCCCATCTCCTCCAGGGCAAAGACTCCCCAGAGGACTGAGATCAACCTGGTAGACTCAGTCCAGGCAGGTCCAGTCCCCTCCTCCCAGGCTGAGCCAAGCATCCCTGCATAAGCCCCAGGTTTCAAACAGCCAACTCATGCACTGAGCACAGGACCTGGTCCCACTGCCTAGATGCCTCCCAAACAGATCAAGCTAATCAACTGTCTCACCTATTCAGAGGGCCTGATCCAGCTGGGAGCCCCTCAGCCATTGGTTCATAATTCATGTGTTTCCATTCATTTGGCTATTTGTCCCTCTACTTTATCCAACCTTGGTCTCAACAATTCTCGCTCATACAAACCCTCCTCTTTCTCTCCAATTGGACTCCTGGAGCTCCACCTGGGACCTAGCAGTGGATCTCTGCATCCAGTTCCCTCAGTCATTGGATGGGGTTTCTAGTACGACAATTAGGGTGCTTGGCCATCCTATCACCAGAGTAGGTCAGTTCAGGCTGTCTCTTGACCATTGCCAGCAGTCTATTGTGGGGACATCTTTGTGGATTTCTGTGGGCCTCTCTAGCACTTTGCTTCGTCCTGTTCTCATGTGGTCTTCATTTATCATGGTCTCCTATTCCTTGTTCTCCCTCTCTGTTCTTGATCCAGCTGGGATCTCCCACTCCCCCAAGCTCTCTTTCCCTTGACCTTCACCCTTCATTATTCCTACTCACGTTCAGGCTGTTCATGTAGATCTCATCCATTTCTCCATCATTGGGTGATCCCCGTGTCTTTCTTGGGGTCCTGTTTTCCAGGTAGCCTCCCTAGTGTTGTGATTAGCAGTCTAGTCATCCTTGTTCCACATCTAGTATCCTCCTATGAGTGAGTACATACCATGTTTGTCTTTCTGAGTCTGGGTTACCTCACTCAGGGTGTTTTTTTCTACATCCATCCATTTGCCTGCAAACCTCAGGATGTCATTGCTTTTCTCTGTTGAGTAGTATTCCATTGTGTATATGTACCACATTTTATTTATCCATTCTTCAGTTGAAGGGCATCTAGGTTGTTTCCAGGTTCTGGCTATTAAAACAATGCTGATATGAACATAGTTGAGCAAGTGCCCTTGTGGTATGATTGAACATTCCTTGGGTATATGCCAAAGAGTGGTATAGATGGATCTTGGGGAGATTAATTCCCCTAAGAAAGCACCATATTGATTTCCAAAGTGGTTGTACAAGCTTGCATTCCCACCAGCAGTGGAGGAGAGTTCCCCTAGCTCCACATCCTCTCCAGCATAAGGTATCTTCAGTGTTTTTGATCGTAGCCATTCTGACAGGGGTAAGGTGGTATCTCAGAGTTGTTTTGATTTGCATTTCCCTGGTAATTAGGGATATTCAGCAATTCCTTAAATGTCTTCCAGCCATTTGAGTTTCCTCTGTTGAGAATTCTCTGTTTAGTTCTATAGCCCATTTCTTAATTGGACTGTTGAGCATTTTGATGTCTAATTTCTTGATTTCCTTATATATTCTGGATATCAATCATCTGTCACATGTGGGGTTGGTGAAGACCTTTTCCTATTCTGTAGGCTGTCACTTTGCCTTGTTGACCATATCCTTTGCTCTACAAAAGCGTCTCAGTTTCAAGAGTTCCAATTTATTGAATGTTTCTGTCAGTGTCTGAGCTCCTGGTGTTATATTTAGGAAGTGATTTCATATGCCAATGTGTTCAAGACTACTTCCTACTTTCTCTTCTAGCAGGTCCAGAGTAGCTGGATTCATGTTGAGGTCTTTGATCCACTTGGACTTAAGTTTTGTGCATGGTGATAGATATGGATCTATTTGCAGCCTTCTACACGTTAATATCCAGTTATGCCAGCACCGTTTGTTGAAGATGCTTTCTTTTTTCCATTGTACACTTTTGGCTTCTTTGTCAAAAATTATATGTTCATAGGTATGCAGATTAATGTCAGGGTCTCCAGTTCGATTCCATTGGTCCACATGTTGGTTTTTATGCCAGTACCAAGCTGTTTTTATTACTGTAGCTCTATAGTAGAGCTTGAAGTCAGGGATCGTGATGCCTCCAGAGGTTGTTTTATTGTACAGGATTCTTTTGGCTATCCTGGGTGTTTTTGTTTTTCCATATGAAGTTGAGTATTATTCTTTCCAGGTCTGTGAAGAATTGTGTTGGTATTTTCATGGGGATTACATTGAATCTGCAGATTGCCTTTTGTAAAATTGGCATTTTTACTATGTTAGTCCTGACTATCCATGGGCATCGGAGGTCTTTCCATTTTCTGACATCTTCTTCAATTTCTTTTTCAGGGACTTAAAGTTCTTGTCATATAGGTCCTTCACTTGCTTGGTTAGTGTTACCCCAAGGTATTTAATATCATTTGTGGCTATTGTAAAGGGTGATGTAGCTGATTTCCTTCTCAGCCTGTTTGTCAATTGTATATATATAGGAGGGCTACTGATTTTTCTGAGTTGATCTTGTATCCTGCTATGTTGCTGAAGGTGTTTATAAGCTGTATCAGTTCTTTGGTTGAATCTTTGGGGTCACTCATGTATACTATCATGTCATCTGCAAATAGGGAAAGCTTGACTTCTTCCTTTCCAATTTGTATCCCCTTAATCTCCTTATGTTGTCTTATTGCTCTGGCTAGAACTTCAAATACTATATTGAATAAGGATGGGGAGAACGGACAGCCTTGCCTCATTCCTGATTTTAGTGGAATTGCTTTGAGTTTCTCTCCATTTAATTTGATGTTGGCTGTTGGCTTGCTGTAAATTGCCTTTTTTATGTTTAGGTATGTTCCCTGTGTTCCTGATCACTCCATGACCTTTATCATGAAGGGGTGTTCGATTGTATCAAATACCTTTTCTGCATCTAGTGAGATAATCATGTGGTTTTTTTCTTTGAGTTTGTTTATATGGTGTATTACATTGACGGACTTCCGTACGTTGAACCACCCTTGCACTCAGGGCCGGTCTCTAAGTCTCAGGAAGTGGCTGGGGTCTCAGGTGAATGGGCGTGGGGGCAGGGCTTGGAAATTGCAGGGTCTGCCGGGGGTCTTGGAGAAGGGGAGCCTTCCCGGTAGGGTTGGGGGTAGAAGGGATCCTGTCTGGTGGCCAGAACCTAGGGCCAATTTGGGCAGGTCTTCCCTGGAGTGGCTGCTGCACAGGGATGGGGTCTAGGCTGAGCCCAGGCACTCACCTCTTGTCCAGAAGGGAAGTCTGTGGCAGTATCGTCCTAGGCCATTCTTATCTAAGATCCATGAGCGCATTGTCCTAGGCCAGCAGGAATGCATTCCCTTCTGTTGAATGGGTTTTTAGTCCAATTAGTTAATATTTAGTTATCATGGACACTTGAGTGACACTGTTCAGTTTAGGATTCCTTGCCGTGTTGGTTACTGTTTGTGGTTCATAGGTGTTACAGTTGGATAGACCTATTTACGGGCTCCCCTCCCTTGGTAGATCACAAGGAAGCGGCCTTCATGTCAGATCCAGCTTGAACCAACCATGTTTTACATCTTAAGGGTTCATTGTTTTCGGCAATATTAGCCTACCTTAAAGGTCTCTATCAATAGACTTTATTGTTTTAGGTTATACTTTGATGATGCCGACTAACCATTCAAAAAGAGATTTCTCATTGTGGTACTGGGTTTTTTGTTAGTGTATGGTTCTTCTGGGAGAGCACTGTCATTTCACATGACTAAAATTCTTTTAAGATGTAACTGTATATGTACACAATAGTACTTAGATGTGCTGTATATAATTTCAGGTAAATATAAAATATCATGATTCTTTGAGGTTTTATTAAAAAAAAAAAACCTTAGTGTTATTTGTGCCTACTTGTCTCTCTGTATTTATCTGCCTCCCTCATCCTATCTAGAGCATCCTCCTGAATTTTCCATTTTCTACTTCATATCACCTTTATCCCACTCTTCCACTCTTAAGACATCCACCATGACACACCCATGGTTCCTTCATACAATCCTGGTTTCTATGGGTTCTCCATATTACCATATACTCACATCTAAGGATTTGGAGCTAGGAACCTCAGAAAAGAAAGAGAGAACATGCAGTTTGTGTCCTTCTTGGTCTGGGTCACCTTACTCCACATAAATTTTTTCTTGGTCCATTAATTTGCATATGAGTTTCACTTTTCTTCACAGCTGAATAGTATTCAACTGTTTATACAAGCCACATTTTCACTATCCGTTCACTTGTTAAAGGATTTTGGTTGTTTCCATTTTGGCGACATTATGAGTATTTGGCAATGAGCATTGCTGAGCAATTTTCTCTGGAGTAGGATGGTAGGTACTCTGGGCATATGCCAAGGAATAGTACGTCTGGGTCCTATGGTTGATTTATTTTTAGATTTGAGGATTCTCCTTACAAATTTCTGGCATAGCTGCTCTAATTTGCATTTCCACCAACAGGGAATGAGGGTTTCTCTTTTGCTACAACCTCACCAGCATTTGTTGCCTGTTGTTTCCTTTATCTTATAGCCTTTCTGACTGGGGTGAGTTGAAAATTTCAAAGTTATTCTAACTTGACTTTTTTAATCCTTTTCAACATAATGCTCTAAGCACTAGTCAGAGCAATAAGAAAAGATAAGGATATGAATAGGAAAGCTAGTAACTTGTTAATTGTTATTTTCTCTAAATTACATTTAGTCCTATTTTCATCTTTGTGAGCTTTTTGTTTCATTGTGTTTTGTTTTGGAAAATTTTGTATTATTTTTGTTTGTTTTAATTGTCATTTTTTTAAAAAAATTGTTTTGATTTTTGACAGAGCAAGAAGAAGAGGGGAAAAGAGATCATGAAGTTGAATACGTAAGGAGGTGGTGAGTACCTATTGAAGAAGAAAACATGGTCAAACATTGTATAAAAAAATTTAAATGAAAAGATAAAATAAAAAAAATATTTTCTACTCACCAGACAGTAGAAAATTAGAGTTTGAGTGGAAATTATAGTTACCTAAAATACATTTATTTGGTCTGTAATATACAGACCAAAAGGAAGTCACTCAGTAGCCACTTAGTCATTAGATGTTTCTTAAGCATATCACTTTAAGAAGTTTCTTTTCCTTAATCTTTTCTCAATAGGAAAACATTTTTGTAATTTTCAAAACCTTAAACCTGGCATTTTGGAAACATCTGTTTTCAAAGACTAGCCTTTATGGTTAGCTCAGTGGCTGTTCTCAATCTAGATGCAGCCCTTTTCTAGAGACTATGCTAACTAATTGTGCTTTTATGGAGAAACAGGAGCATCATCATGGATGCCAGGACAGTGATCAGCTGGGGTATCAGCTAGCTAAAAGCAGCCATGATCTCTTCAATGATATCAAAAGTGAAAGGTGTCTGGCACTTTGCATTTAGTCGGGGTCTTGTGGTATATCCACAAACATGATATGGTAGTCATCTCAATATTTGTAACTTAAAGAGGAAGTTCCTGGGGCTAGGGTGTTGGCCTTGCAAAAAAGAGCACTTGTCTATGCAGAAGACTGAGGATCGGTTCTCAAAACCCATTTCATAGCTCATGACTACATGTAAACTCCAGCTCCAGGGGAGTCAACCCTCTGGTCTCCATGGTTCCTGCATCATTTGCAGATATTTACACATGGCATACACACAAGCACATAAATAATTTTTATTAGATATTAAGATAAGATGAGCATTATCTACACTATGCTTCATTTCAGGATTCTCACCAAAGCAGGCAAGAATGAACTAAGGCAATAGGCAAGGAACTTCTGAATGGGTCCCCATTCGGTAAGCACAACCTGAGATATGAAGACAGAATGTCAGTTCTTTTAGAATAAAAGCAGGTTACCAAGTATAATATGTATTGGAGTCTTGTGAAGACTGACAAAACAAAAGCTCTTCATATTTGGAAACAATAAGAAATCAGCTGACTTCCATTTCTGTTCAAAGCAAGAATTAGGACAGAATAAGATAAATCTACCTTAATTTTGAAAAGTGAGGGCTCCTTCAATACAATGACATCCCTATCCACCTCTAGTGTAGCTTTGGGGGCTTGATGTCCAGATAAAGCCAAACAAACTGAGATGTTCAGAACAAGAGGCTACACACAAACGGCTGCGTGGGCATGACAGATCCTAACTGAAATGTGTTTTACTGCCTCTGTTCATGGAGTAGTATCTCACAGGGACTTACACTTCATAAGAGAAAACTAATTTATATATTAATATAATTTATGAAGCAGGAATTTAATTTGTTTCTGGTGCTCTCTGTTTTTCCTTTGTAGTTCTTTTTAAAAGGTGGCATTTGAGCCTATACATTATATTAAAACAATAAAGTGAAAAAAAAATCAACTGCATTGCTTTCCCCTGTGAATAAATGTGAAATACATGGTTATTTATATCTCTAAGGAATGCTGCTATAAATGATCATAGTTCAAAATCTAGAAACATAAGATGGAGTCAGTGGATAAGACAAAGTATGCAGCTTTTACTCATGGGAAAGAGATAATCTTATAACAAATTGTGTTTTATAATCTATTAATAGTAATGGAAAAACAAACTCATTGTTATGTATTTTTTTAATTCCTGGGATTTATGATTTGGGAGTTAGTCTTCCTTGTCCACTTTACTGGGTTTAGAATTATCATGACAATGTTCCTCTGGTCATATGTGTAATAGCTCTCCAAAGAAGTTAAGCTAAGGTGAGAAGATTGAGCCTAAAAGTGGTTTGTTACCATGCCATGGCCTGGGATCCCAAACCGAATAAAACTGAAAGATGAATGAGTGCTAGTGTTCCTCCTCTGCTTCCTCACTGCTGGTAGGAAGTAACCGATCTCATGTTTCAGACACTGTGCTTCCCTGCCTTAGTGTCCTCTTCCATCTGTGAACCTTTAAAATCCTTTCCTTCCTTCAGTGGCTCTTGTCAGGCACATTGTGAGAAAATAATAATAAATACAGCTTCTTTATAGAATATTTTCAATAATTATAAACATTTTGGCCTGAAATTTCTTTTATATCAAACTTATCACATAAAAATCAACCAGATAATCATAGATTCTATATGAGTGCATGTTCTCATGACACAGTGATAAGAAGACCAGACCTAGACAACAGAATACATGTAGTATCAAAGGCATCTACCTTTATCCTATAATGTCACCTTTCTAAAATATGAGCAAGCTATTTTTAATAAACTAGGGTGCCTATAACAGAGCTGCATGTGTATACTAGGTCAACTAGCTATATTTTTAAACTTCTAAATTACAGTGTGTACTTAAAGAAGATAAAAAGAACAAAATTCCAACATTTCAATGTGGTACTTAGGCTTTAGGAAATTAATATCTTGCCTCAGATAATGATGCTTAGAGAAATGACTTTACACATTGTCTAAAAATTTGTATACAGGGCAAGATGGATTCTACCTATAATCTAACTGCTTTGGATATTGAGCCTAGAGGATTGCTATCAGTACAAGGACAATCTTAGATATATAAACTTTTTTACAAGAATAAAAATTAATGTAAAATAGGATAAGTTAAAAGCACACACTTGTCATAGTTCATCAAGATGGTGAGCCAGAGACCATGATGTTTCTAATTCATTTTTATTTTTTAGTAATATTGTGTGTGATGAGAATGAGAGAAATACGCAAAATTTTCAGTGCTTTATGAATCAATAATGGATGTGATGCTACAGTCATGGGAATGGAGAGCTGTGGCTTCAATGTGAGCATGAGTGTGAAGGAACATGAAGAGGTGGCTGCTATTTGTGGAAAATTATCCCTCCTAGAATCAGGAAAACAGCTTTGAAGGTACCATGACTTTGAGAAGCCCAAGGAAACTGAGGACTGAAGGGCCTATCAACTTGACCTTTGCTCCACTGTTTGCTACCAGGTGCGTTTGATTTATTTTCTGCTACTGTTTATTCTTGTGATACTTTGACCAAGTGTGTAAATCAAAGGTTGTTCTGAAGTGAACGTCTTCTTCAGGGAAGGAGACACCAGAGTCCAGCATGGTGGAGGAAGATAGGCAAGGCCACAAGTCATCCTGGACAGTAGAGGTGAGAGTAACCTTCATCTTTATCTTCTGAGAAAATAAATTTGACTTTGCACTTGCAATAGCATAAGTAAAACCTGAAGAGCTTATGTAACATTTATGAACTTATTTTCCTTACATTTCTAAGTCTTTCTTCTTATTGATAAAATATTTTCAGAAGGATCTTGTTTTGGATGTTTTAAGTTGGTCAACAAATGCAAACTTAAGATTTTGTTTAGTAAAATATAAAGACACAGTTTTGAATTCATGCAAACTGGAAACTAATACTACAGTTGATATGAAAATAAAAATATTTAATAATGAACAAGAAATAAACAGAACATTGCCAAGTTTGTTTTATGAGGCTACAGTTATCATGATAGCTCAACCACATAAAGTCCCAACCAAAAAAGAGAATTACAGACAAACTTCCTTGTAAACATAGATCCAAAATTCTCAATGTAATACTTGCAAAATTAATCCAAGAACATATCAAAGAGATCATGAACCATAATCATACAAGGTTCATCCCAGAGATGCAGGATGGTTCAACATTTAAGATCTGTTAAATGTAATCTACCAAATAAACAAATTGAAAGACAAACACACACATGCACACGCACACGTGTGCGAGCGGGCACACACACACACACACACACACACACACACACACACACACACACACACATGATCAATTCATTAGAAACAGAAAAAGTCTTAGAAAAATCCCAACACACTTTCATGAAAAAAAGTCCTGGAAAGATTACAGATACAAGGGACATACATTAACACAATAAATGTAATTTATAGAAATTCCATAATCAACATCAACTTAAATAGAGAGAAACTTGAAGCAATTCCACTAACATCAGGAACAAGACAAGGTTGCCTACTCTGTACTTTCTACTCAATATAGAACTTGAGACATTAGCTGGAGCAATAAGACCACTGAAAAAGATCAAAGAAGTACAAATTGGAAGGGAAGAAGTCAAAGTATCTTTATTTGAAGATGATATGACAGTATGACATGTAACCCTAAAAATTCTGCTAAAAAAACCTTGTACACTTGATAAACACTTTCAACAAAGTAGAAAAATTAACTCACAAAAATCAGTAACCTTCCTATAAACAAATGGCAAAGGGATGGATAAAACAGGAAACAAAATTTTTCATAATAGCCTTAAAAATATAAACTATTGCCATTTGGTGCTGGCATGCATCTTTAATACTGGCACATGGGAGGCAGAGGCAGGCAGATCTCTGTGAGTTCAAGTCCAGCCTGGTCTGTAGAGGAAACTTCAGGACAGCCAGGGATATACACAGAAACCCTGTCTCATAAAAAAACATATTATATAAATGTAATATCTTTGGGGTAACTCTTACCAATCAAATGAAAGACTTGTGTGTTTAAAAAGTTTAAGAACTTGAAGAAAGAAATTGAAGAAGATATTAGAAAGTGAAAAGATCTCTCATGTTCATGGATCAGTAGGATTAATAAAATAAAAATGACTATCCTACCAAGCCAATCTACAGATAAATTCAGTGTAAACATCATCAAAATTCCAACATAATATCTCACATATCTTAAAAGGACAATTTTCAGCTTCATACAGAAACACAAAAAACAAGGATAGCTAAAATAATCCTGAATAATAAAACAATTGCTGGAGGCATTACCATCTCTGACCTGAGATCACATTATAAAACTAGTTATAAAAATATGATATTGGCACAAACCAGACATGTTAATAAATAAAACTGAATTGAAGTCCAAGACAAAAATCCATCCACACCTATGGATACCTAATTTTTGTTAAGGAAGCCAGTAATACACTCTGGGAAGAACCTTCAACAAATGGTGCTGGTCAACCTGGGTGACTAAATGTACCAGAATTCAAACAGATCCATCCATACTTATCATCCTGACCTAAACCCAAATGTAAGTGAATCAAAGTCCTCAACAAAAATCCAGATACATTTATCCTGATAGAAAAGAAAGTAGGAATAGCCATGAACTCAGTGGCACAGGAAAAGACTTTCTGAACAGAACAACATTAGCATATATATGAAGATCAACTATCAATAAATAATACCCCATGAAACCAAAAATTATCTGCGAGGCAAAGGACACCATCATTTGGAAAAAGTAGCAGCCTGCTGAATGAGAAAAGTTTTACCAACTATACATTTGACAGAGGACACATATCCAAAATATATGAAGAATTCAAAAAACTGGGTATGAAGAGAAAGATAACCCAGTTAAAAAAAGAGGTGTATATCTAAACATAATTTCCTCAAAAAAAAGAAACAAATGGCTATGAAACACATAAATAAAATTTCAATATCCTTAGTCATTGGAGAAAGGAAAATAAAAAAAAAACACTTTGAGAATTTATCTTACACTGTCAAAATGGTTAAGGTCAATGAAACAAATGGCAGCTCAATGTGGACAAGAATGTGCAGTAAGGCAAACACTCATCCATTGTTGGTCACAACGCAAACTTCAATTGCCACTATGGAAATCAATGTGGAGGTACCTCAGGAAGATGGGAATGATATAACTCAAGATGCAGCTATGCAATTCTTGGGTATATACCCAAATGATGCTTCATCATACTACAGAGACAAGTACTACTTGTTCAACAATGTCCATTGCTTCTCAATTCATAATATCCAGAAATTGGAAACATCTTAGATGTACTTCAACAAATTAGTGGATAAAGAAAATGCAAACAATTACATAATGGAATATTAGTTAGCTGTTCAAAAAAGTCATGAAATTCTCAGGTAAATAGATGGAGCTAGAAAAAAATTATACTGAATGAGGTGACCCATATCCAGATAGACAATACAGTATGCATTTGCTTTTATGTGGATTTAAGCTCTTAAGAAAATGATAAGGTACACTCTGTTGGACCACAAAGGTTATGTACAGAGTAAGGGACTAGTGAGGGTGAATGGGCAGATGAATATCCTTAGGAAAGGGAAATAGAATAAATAGTTGTGGAGTTGGGTTGGTGAAATGGGAGGATCAAGTAGGGAGAGATCAGGAAGAGGGAAATAAAGGAAGGAATATGTGGAGAGACAGCTAAACTAAGAGACATTTGAGTGGTATAAACATAATATAGTAGAGACTACCTAAAATACATACACATCTGAAATAGACAAATAACAGGACAGGCAAAGCCCCAATGGACATAGCCTGCCACCAAATGAAGCTTCCAGTATTGAGAATGGGTTATATCTATTTGAGCTGTTGGTTCAAGGGTCCCATGGCAACCCCCATCAGCCCAGATTGATGGTACTCTATAGGTTGTTCTCCACAAACTGACAACAAGATCCTACTTCTGAAGACAACACCTAAACAACTCCTTGAACATGGATAAGTAGAACTGGTGCCCAAATACAGTCTTCACCCCTCTGGACTAGTATTCTTGGTAGTGGAAGGCACTCTGTACACTCTAGTAAAGGAAAACAATAACCCTCCCAGCTACAAATTTGGTGACCTGCATTGCTGTTCTGTCTGCAAGATATTTGGTGCAATAGTGACACAAAGCTTGTGGGAGTAACCAACTAATAAATGATGTAATTTATGACCTAGTCCACAGATGAGACCCATTCCTTATGTTGTTTGCATGACCAGCAACTGGATATTAAATAGTTCAAGGGCCTCAGGGAGAACCAAATACTATGGTTCTACTAAAGAAACAGCAATAAAATGATTTCTCATGACATTCTGTTATACCCATAGATCACGCCTTGCTCAGTCATAATAGTAGAGGTTGCCTTTCCCAGATGATAAAAACAAATACAAACTCACAGCCCAACACTATGCAGAGAGTGGGAGATATCAGAACATTCAGCTCTAAAGGATTTGTCTCCATCAAATGAATTTCCTTCCATGGCTCACGGAACTGAGCTGAAAAAGAGGCAGAAAGAATATAAGAGCTGTAGGGAATGAAGGACACCAAGGAAATTATGTCTTTTAAATACAACAGGACAGATATACATAAAGACTCACAGACAATGAGGCAGTATGGACAGTGACTGCAGGGGCTACACCAGGTGAATCCTACAAGTGGACACATGCCCACATCCCTAACCCAGGAGCTATCTCCAATACATAACAACTTGCAAATGAAAATTTAGTTTTCTCTAAGGGAATCTCACTGGGTAAACAAACTACTCTTAAGGGTAGGCTGCATTCCAGCAGAAGATGGCCAATAAAAACAAAGTCAGTGTAATCTTCGGAGGTTCCTTGTCTCATAATGTCATGTCAGGGTTTTTCGTTTTAATTTTCCTGTTTTTTTTTTATTTTACACACACACACACATACACACACACACACACACACACACACACACACACTTACTTTACATGTCCTTTGAGTATATATTAATGATTTTTATTGTATTTTTATAGGATTCAGCAATGTGGAAACCAGTGGGACTTTGTGGCTATCTGTTTCTGATGCTGTTCTTAAGCTTCTGTTTGTTGGTTTCCTCCTGTTCTGGTTTTATTGTTTTTGTTTTATTTTCAGCCATCAGAACCCTGTTTGCTTTGTGATGTGAGAAAGGAAAGAGATGGATCTGGATGGGAGGAGATATGGGGAGGAATATTGGGAGCAGGAGAGGGAGAGGAAACCATAATTAGGATATATTGTATAAAAAAAAACCCTTATTTTCAATAAGAGAAAAAAAGATCAAGAAAACCTTGATTAATAAATTTAAAGAAAATCAACATTTCTAATTAATACATTTTCAGATCTAACTACTTAAAACACTGTAAAACTGACATAGAACAGAAAAAAATAGAAATTTAGAAAGTTTAGACATGGGTTTAACAAATAACTATTAAGAAAGAAAGCAACACTTCTGGGGTGTTACTGCACTGCAGTGAGGAAGTAGGATCTGTTAATAAAGATATCAATAGGAAAATTAAAAGTAAATCATAACCTCCTAACTCACACTGCAAGTAAACTAATAATGAAAATGACAAGGCAATGGAACACAAGACAAGAAATACATAGAACTGTCCAATAACTCACATTCATGAAGAAGAACCTCTTTTCAAATACATAAGCAGAAAGCAGGCATACCCAAACAGAATTGAGAAGAGGAAGGACAAGAGGAGAATGAAAGGGAGAGAGAGAGAGAGAGAGAGAGAGAGAGAGAGAGAGAGAGAGAGAGAGAGAGAGAAAGAGAGAGAGGAGAAGGAGAAGCAGGAGTGAGATATTCTTTGCGGCTGCTAAGTTAAAGAAAATATATTACAGATCATTAGAGATTTAAGAAAAGCAAACCTAAGTTAGTATTGACTATAATATGTATCTATCCAGAAGGCTCAAGATTTGTAGTTGCATATCAACTCTTAAAAGAAAATACTGATGTAGGGTAGTAAGATGGTTGAGATAACTCAGTGGTTAAGAGCAAACACAGCTATTGTACAAATCTGAGTTTGATTCCCAGTGCCCACATTGGGTGGCTCACTACTTCCTGTTACTCCAGGGATATCTGATGCTTCTGGTATCCATGGGATCATGTGCATCCATCTGGACATTGATACACACACATAATTAAAAATAATAGTAAAAATTAAGAGACAATATAGAGCACTGAGACCTTTCATTCACTTCCAATGAGCAATAAAATTGATGCAACTAATAGGTAAAACTGTTTTTTATCATATGTAATAATGCTGAGTCTATATATCTTTTCTAGGGCTCAACAATGTCACTCCTGTACACATATCTTTAAAAATGCATACATGAAAAGAATCTTTCCCTGTAACCTTCAAAATAATGCAGCCATGCCAAAACCATGATTCTAAACACCGAGGCACCTAAAACCTTATCTACAACAAATTAACAGCCTACACTCTGCCAAATTGATCTAAGACAAACCTCATTGAGGGAGCACCAGTGGGGGAACAGAGGATTACATTGCTAAATGCAGCATGCTTTTGAAAGAAGCTCATTCCAATGTTAATATCCAAGGCTGAGAATAACTTAGACATTGGTGCAGGCACTCTGAACTCATAAAATGAGGATATACATTCTGAACTACATGCCTCAAATCTATATAATCTAGTACTGTTTGTATGTTGCAAGTCATTCAAATGAAATACTATTATTACAAATAATAAAGTCGACACAATGAAATAATATCAGTTCCATAAATTCCAAATACTTAGTATGAAAAAACAACATAAAAGTTCAAGGGATCATATCCCTTTCACACTTTTCTAGTTGTAGAGTGATAATGTTCAACAAGAGGGAATTAGATGCTATCTAAAATAGCTCAAAAGCATGGTCATCAGTACGTTCAAAGAAACAAAGTATAAACCCTTGCATGCATCCTAAGGAAAAATATGTAAACACACACACAAATGTTGAATAACATAAAAGAGTTGTAGAAATTGTTGAAGGGGAATTTAACAAAGAAAAAGAAATGTCTCCTCAAATATGATGAACTATATTCACACAAATACTTCAAAAGAGCTATTTTAAATATGTTCAAGGAACTCAACAAGGAAATTAATATCTGCCAATAGAAAAAAGGCATCAGTTAAATAAAATGAAGAAGTGAATTTTGGATAAGAAAAAACAATTCAATAGAAAGATAGAATTACTAAAGAAAAATCAAAATGAAATGATGGTGGAAATGAGAGTCTTGAGAAGTCCAGTAACAAACCCACTGGAAAATCTCACCAATAGAATAGACTATAGGGAATGGAAAAATAGGACTTAAAGACAAGATTGGGTCATTTGGACAAGATTAGTGCTAATTATTTTAAATGAACAAATGGGACATAAAAGAACATTGGGACACCATAGAAATATCCAACAAATTATGGACACATAAAAAGAAATAGAATTCCATGCCAAAGACATAAAATAATTCCAACAAAAATAATGAAATAAATTTCATAAATTTAGGGGAAAATAAACCTATTTGGTAAAAGAGGCATATAGAATACCAGGAACACAGGGTCATAAAAGAAACCCTCATCTCATATTATAGATAAAACATTAAACTATGTAATGAATAAAGTATACTGAAAGCTATAAGAAGGGCCAAGTCACATATAACAGCAGGCCAATGAATAATATTTAATTATTCAATGTAATTTTTTAGGAGAGAAGAGCTTGGAAAGATGTATTTCAAGTTCTGAGAAATCAGAGCTGCCCATACAGACAATTATATCCAACATAATTACTTGTCATAATTTAGTGGGAATAATACTTTTCGATGATAGAAGCAGGCTAAAACAATTAATGAGTACTAAGCTCTAAAGAGTATACTGGAAAAATACTTTGGAATAAAGAGAGGGGTAAATATGTATTATATGTAACATATAACAACATAAAAAAATCATACTTAAGCAAATGAGGACTAAGAAAACACCATAATCTTGACCCCTTGGGAGTCAAGATCATGATGGGGAAATCTACAAAGACAACTGAACCAAGCTCATAGGAACTCATAAACTTTAGAGCCACAGCTGTGAAACCTGCATGGGACCAGACTAGGCCTGCTACATACAGGAGACAGTTGTGTAGCTTGGTCTATTTAAGGGGCCCCTGGCAGTGGGATCAGGATCTATCCTTGGTGCGTGAGCTGGCTTTCTGGAGTCCATTACCAATGGTGGGACACCTTGCTCAGCAGCCTTGATGCAGCGGGGAGGGGCTTAGTCCTGCCTTAACTGAATGTATCAGGCTTTGCTGACTCCCCATGGCAGCCCCTGCCCTTTCAGAGGAGGGGATGGGGGGTTTGTTGGGGGTTGTCGGTGAGGAAGGCTGGAGGGGGAGCAGGAAGAGGGATGAGAGGGGGCAATCTGTGGTTGGTATGTAATATGAATTTAAAAAAATTTAAAAAAACACCATAAAATCAACAAATTGACAAAAATTAATAAACACCTTTGTAGCAGGAATCTTAAAAGTTCTTATTAATAAAATCAAACCCGAGGCAAGTTATTGGGGTCAATGCTGGTAGATCAGAGAGACAGAACAAGCCACAGCTATCTCACCTCGCCGGATCCTCATCTGGTCTTGTCTCCTCAGACTGGAGGCCTCTGAGTCCTCATCCCGAATGGGTCTCAGCTGAATTACTGCTCAAAAGCCTGAATGCTTAACCAGCCAAAATGCTCTTAGTTTCTGGTCCTCACGCCTTATGTATCTTTCTCCTTTCTACCACCACTCCCTGGGATTAAAGGCTGGCTTTCTGGGATTAAAGGCGTGTGTCACCATGCTTGGCTATTTCCAATGTGGCCTTGAACTCACAGAGATCCAGAGGGATTTCTATCTCTGGAATGCTAGGATTAAAGGTGTGAGTGCCACCATTTTCTAGCCTTTGCATCTAGTGGCTGTCTGTTCTCTGACCCCAGATAAATTTATTAGAATACACAATATTTTGGGGAACACAATACCACCACACACCTTTGAATATTACTTCAGATATTAATGACCTTGACCCCCTCCTCCTAAGTATACAAACTCATGAACTGTACTAGAAAACATAGTTATCTTTTGCATGCCCCTAAGATAACACATCATCAAAGACAGATGTCACTTTAGAGAAAAAAGATAAAGCAAAAGAATCCCAGATAAATGGAACCAGGAAACAAGAAGGAATGAGAATTCTGATACCTAAAAAAATTCAACTTTAAACCAAAACTAGGCAGAAAAAATACAAGGGTTCCTTCATGTTGATCAGGGAACAGTCCATCCAGAGACCATTATAGTACTAGATACAAAACGGCAAACACAGGTCCACTCATTTTCAGAGAGTAAGCCTTACTACACATACAGTCACATATTGTGAGGATATGAGGTCATCTCCACAGGAGGAAGTTTACGTTTTGTACTGTAAACTTGTTCAAATGCTTGTGTGTGAGAATGGCATAAGCTTAACAGGAAAACAACTACAGTTGTTTTTCCAAATAAATACATCGTGACTTTCCAACTGCCTTTAACTGAGTAGACACTTTTTTTTTTTTAAATCAAGAGGTGGTATTTACTGCAGAGACTCAAAACTGGATAAAGTACTAGAATGAGACCATAAATGTTCACTCTTCCATGGGACATATATACCAGTCACTCTGAAGGCTTGTACAAAAGTGTGGGAAAAGAACTTCAATGATTGTAAAAGTCCATAGACATGGTGGAGTGTTTGGAACCACATGTTTTGGGCATGATGTGGCCATTGTGGTCTTGATCTAGCAGTAGTTGTGATTATCACCACAAGATCTGTATGGCATTAAGCTATCAACAGGCAATCACGGAGGCTGGTGTCTCATGAGTCTCCATTCCTCTTTGAGAGTTTATAGGCAGCTAATGTTTGCTGGGGGAGGAAGAGACATTTTCTTTAGTGGTGTAGCCACTGGATAGTTGTTCATGCTCCTGTAAATATTCTTTTGCTTGCACGTACTTACAACCCTACTTAAATTCATTGAGTGGGTCACACACATAAACATACACACAGACGTGTAAATAGAAGAAGAATTATTAGGAGGAAAAAAGGATATCAGAAGTGCAGGGAAGTTTCAATTGTCTAAGGCTACTACAGCATTTGCTTTAGGCTACTGGAGCTGGAAATCATGAGCCTGTAACAGAAGGTGGATATGTGAAAATACATTGCATATATGTTTGAAAATGCCATAATAAAACCTATTATCTAGATTAATAAATTATTTTTAAATAAGTCATAAATTATTTTCAAAACTAAAAAAACAGTAAAAGATGCATATACATCTTCACCATAAAACATATAGAAGAACCTTGGTAGCATCATTTGACTGTAACATAGTTGTAAGTTGGAAAAATAATTAGTATAATGACTGTATGTCTCCCATTGGCCTATCATTGTTTACATGCTGAATTCCTTTCAAATAGAGAAGAAGGTCATAATTCCAGTGAACATGACAGGTTTTCTTTAAAACCTTTATCATTCATTCATAGTCAGTATTTCTTAAATACCATTCCCTTCCAAGAAAACCTGGAAGAAGAAGCTTCTTATGCACATACTCCATGGAATAATAAACATGTTAACTTAGCATTGGTAATTTCTTAAAGAGAAGGCTGATGACTTCTCCTTCTCCTTTTTTTCTCCTCCTTCTTCTTTTCCTCCTAATCCTCCTCTCCCTCCTCCTCCCCTCCTTCTCTCTTCTCCTTCTCCTTCTTCCTCCTCTCCCTACTTCTCCTTACCACAGCACTAAACCATATTTGGTAATCCCATCCAAGATTCTCCAAGTTCTATATAGGTATAATGCATCATCTCAGAATCTTACAATCTACTTAACTTACAAGAGAGAAAATAGAATACAAACCACTAAATAAGCAGTTTTAATAAGATTGTATTTGGACATGATTTGACAAAGAATTACTAATTCCTTGAATTAACTTTGTAGCTAATTTTTATCATGTGTTGGGGTCTTCCTGCATATGAAGGACATAGAGCACACTAATACTACATCTGTACCATCCCACTCAACACTCCACTTCCTGCTCAATCATGATTGTGTCTTTAAGCCCACTTTTCTTTCTGCATTGTCTGCATCTCTTAGTTGAGTGTGGTGTAGCAAGAGTTCATTCATTCTGCCTTATAGAGGAATTTGTTGGAATTCTCTGTGGCATTGACATAATCAACAAACAACTCACAGGAGGATTTCATGTTTCCTTTTTTTGTCTTTTTTATTTAATTTTTTTCTTAATTTTACATACCAATCACAGATCCCCCTATCATTCCTCCTCCTGCTCACCCCTAAAGGCTTGATAAGTAACTAATAAAAGCAGACACAGAAAAAAAAGTCCAGAAAGGAAAAACTAAAACCTATGTTGGGAACCATAATGCAATCTAAAGAATGTGTCTACTCATTTCACATTATGTAAGAGTATCCTTACATGTCTGTTGATTTTCAATAACTTTGTCCTCAGACAACTAACTAGAGCATTACCTGGCATAAAAAACAATATTTGGCTGGTTTCCATCACTGGAGGTCATGATGGTACTGAGTTACAAAGGAAAGTGAGGAGAACAATTGGAGTGCATCAAAGCAGAAGATTCATGTTTTTACTCCTGCACAGAAGCTGCATCTGTCAATCCCAGAAAGCCAAAAGTTCAGCTGCTTTCAATAGAGAGGTGAGATCCAATGGAACCTGGAGCAACAGTGAGTGGTGAACTGTATTTCCAAAGGTCACTTGATATTTTAAAACTGTGGTCAAAGACACATTCTCTATCCCCCAGATCAATGGACTCTCTTTGTTAATGTGTTGGTCTGTCTGTCTGTTTGTTTATAGTTGTGTTTTAGTATTCTAAAAGTTGCCCATTCCTCACCCCAAAGAAAATAAACTGCTCACAGTTTTAGGAATTCAACCCAGGGGACAGAACACTGGCTGTGCTCCATCCCTGGGCTAAGCCTTAAGACTGGTACTTCAACTATGAGAAACCCAGCACAGCCATTCCACAGTGCTTGACATGAAGAAACTATTTTTTCTCACAAAACTCCACTGAGACTTTAAGGTTGAATTTACATGAAATGCTCTTTGTTTTTAAATAATTTAAATTTCTTAACCCCCTTTCATTCCTTAACCACTATTTCATAATTACATTTCTACAAAGTTTTAGGTAAATTCAGGATTTTATTTATTTTTTACTTTTAACAATTCTGAACATTAGAAAAATAAAGACCATATAAATGGAGATGTTGGCTATCATATTCCTACTATTGTGTAAAGATAATTTGATAAAGATAATTTTAATATGCTTCAATCTCTCATCTGCTTTAGTAAATTGAGAATCATTGTTCAGGACTATAAGATATGAAAACAACCAAACAAAAATTATATCTGCACCAACTATTCTTACTCCTGGGTGAGGTCACAAAATAAAAAAATAATGTGAATCTACCAAGACTTACTTTTAGCTTTTCACTTTAAAATATATTTAGTTTCTAAAATGGGCCAAAATTTAGTGAACACCATACTCTGTGGTGCCCATGCACAGATAATACATATACAACAAAGCTCTTACAGGTAAGGAACAGGTAACATGGCAGAAGCGGGGGTGGAAAGATTGTTAAATACAGAAGACCAGACAGAGAACTGCTATGAGATAGCATCTTCTACATATGACAGGAAGGTGTACCTATGAAATCTTAACAATATGATCACCTAAACAAGACTTGAACAATACCATCACTAGTTGACATGATAACACATATGGGATAAATCTCAGAAGGCTTGACTTCTGGATGAATTATAGGCAAATGGTGGCTGTTAAGAGAATTATTCTTTTGTAGGGACGAGCCCCCAAGAGGTTATCCAATCACAAATGGTCATCACTAGACACATATATATAATATATATATATAATATATATATATAATATATATATTAGTGGTATAGACACTGCTAAGTTGCTTATGCTCCTGTATATATCCTCTTGTTCACACTGCTTTCAACAACCCTACTTACACCCACTGAGTGAGTCACACACACACACACACACACACACACACACACACACACACGCACACGCACATGCACACATGCACGAAAGGGGATCAGGAGAAGTGCAGTGAAGTTGCCGTTGTCTAAGGCTACTACAGCTTTAGCTTTAGGCTGCTGAAGCTGGAAATCATGAGCCAGGTAATGGAGGGTGAATATGATCAAAACACATTGCATATATGTTTGAAAATGCCTTAATGAAACCTGTTATCTAAAATTAACATGTATTCTTAAATTATTTTTAAAACTAAAAAAAATTAGTAAAAGACATGCATACACATCTTCCCCATAAAGCATTTAGAAAAACCTTGATAGTATCATTTGATTGTAGCAGAGTTGTAAGATAGAAAAAGTCAGTATAATTATACACACACATACACACACACACACACACACACACACACACACACACGGACACGGACATGGACACAAATACACACACGGACACACACACACACACACACACACGGACACATACATACACAGAGAGCCACACACACACATATGAAGAGGCTGAGAATCTGAGAGGGAGTAGGGCATGGGAGATAGAGGAGTTAAACAGGGAGAAGGGAGAGAATTTGTGTAAATATAGTTACTCATGTATGAAATTCTCAACAAAATGTTTAAGAAATTCTACCCAGTTTCTACATCTTTTCTATAATCAAGAAGCCATGAGCTCTGTTTTATACCAAACAGACACCTTGAGACATTTGTCTATAAAAGATGTCATATCCAATTACAAATCACCATGGGCGTGAAGATAATGGCTAGGCTACCGATGAGACCAAGAGTTGCCAACTACTTGGTTTGTCATCCTTGTATCAGAGCCACATAACGCTATTTATGTTTTTCCCTCACTTTTCTCCACTGAAGCAACTACAAGCAAACAAATGGGTTGAAATGAGAAGACCCTTTGGGCGAGAGGGGCATGGTTTCCCATGGAGATTGAACACTTGCTAGACAGATTTTTTTCTTTTCTTTTTGTTAGGTACCAGCTTGCATGTTACACAGTAGAGCCATATTTATGAAGAGATCTGATTCTCTCTGCTTAGGATAAAATCTCAGTCCCTCTACCAATGCTGCCTATCCTATTTAGCAAGATCAGCTGCAAAATAGGTATAAAAATAATACCTTTTAAAGAAGAATACCAAACCCAATCTTAGTGATTTGGAAAAACAGTCCTTAGTTGCCCTTTGAGGGCCCTAATTCCTTGGTCTATGTAGAGGTCTAAAGAGTGCAAGTTGTTTAGGTGTGTAGCCATGTGTGGAGCAGTGATGGTAGGGAAGGTATTCTCCACATACCGGAGAAGATTTACATATGAGCCTTATTATAAGCAAAACAAAGTAACAAAAATCATAATTCTATTTGTATCAATCAAATAATTAGGGAGATAGAAATCAGACTGTAAGATTTGGAATCAAGCTCTCTTCAGAAACAGTATAGTAAGTTACCCAGAATTTCTTTATTTACTAGCCTTTTCTCCCTCAAGGATCAGGGCACCCCTAAATACAGGAGTATTGTTGCTCATAATTAATATGCTTTCCTGGAGGGAACAATGTCTTCCACAGTATTTGAAAATCTAGATAGCAACAGAGTCAGCAGCAACCATTTAAGGTAGAACAAAAGTCTTGGAAGATATTCTGTTCTGGTAGAGAGTAGCCTATATTTTAAAAATTATTTTTTCCACTTTATTAACTAAATTTTCAGTAATGGAATGACATCCATTTCAATTACTGTTCTCCTGTCTACATGACCACACTTATTTGCATGCTGCTGGTACTGCACTGGAGATAGGTGTCAAAAGCTTATATTGAACTTCTGAGCTGATATATGTTCGAAAATATTTAGAGTACATAAACACTTTCTGAAATCCTCAACTTGATTACCTTTTTAAGGTAAAATAGAAATAGGTTTCTCTTTAGCAACCTACTGAACTCTATTTCTCCTTTACAGTCAGATAACCACATCCTCTGCAGCCTATGTATATGTCTGGTATGCACTACAGTGTCTTCCCGGTTGTGCTTTTATTTCCTCAGCCTTTTTCTCCTCAGTATAAATGGGCAGTGAAGTGTAGGTTTCCAGTGCAATCAACCTTATACATACTAACATTTTCTACCACTTAGACATTTGTTCTTATTTTCCTAAATTTTTATTCTACTCATTTGATTATTTAACTCACCTTTAATTCAACTGGCCATAAAGTTGACCTGTACTCAACCCTTCCTTTCATTCACTTTCTGTCTTCCCTGCCCCCTACTCCTGTAACTTTCCTGGCTAAACCACATTTTACACTTTATCTGGTCTTTTCCCAGAGGAAGAGTCAATATATTTACCAGATGGAACACTGATTCATTTTTAAGACTTTTGTTGTTTATGAGTTCCTAAAGTTTCAGATAATAGAGATCCGGGCTATAGTGCACCAAGATTAAAGGATTGCCATTAAACCTTGTCAATCCCCTTCTCAGGTATCAACACAGAATCCCTGCTCCCTTCCCTTCTCTGGCTCAGCTCCCACTGGCAGAACAGTTTATCTTTTGATTCCACCTGTGTTTCTGCATAAGATGTACCTTCACACCTGAAGTGCTCCTATGAACTATGGGTAATAGGCAACCCCACTTTTATAAAATATGTCTCACCCATCCCTCTGCACAGCTTCATAGGAACTCATTAAATTGTGATTCTAACACAGAATTGGCAAAGAGATTCTTCTTTTTTCATTAATCCAATGTGAAGTCACGTCATTCATCTCTTTCAAGGAGAAATGTAGAAATTAGTATAGGCAAATGTGAAGTGAGGTGATTGAACCTAGGAAAGTGGGCAATGTTTCCATCCAGAAGCTGATTTACCTAGTCTAAACCAAAATTATCTGGGATGCGATATAATTGCATTAGGTTAGAAATGATTGATTGAAGCCATTTTTTTTTTATTTCTGTTAAGTGTTCTCTTCATTTCAGTTTTCACAATCACAGGCTGCTTAACAGACTGTGCCATGAGCCACATGTTCAGTATTTTATTTGTTACATTATAGCCCTTACTGGATTTCAGGAAGGAAAGAAGAGTACATATAATTCATTGATATTGTAGAATAAACATGGCATTTATTTTTAAATAAAGATCATTTTGTACAAAAGTAAACACCATCAAAATTTACAAATAATAATGTAAAAACAAACATCTCATTATTAATTGATCTTGTTATCCAGTTATACACTCCTTAAATGTTAATTTTTGGTACACACAGAAAGCCTTAACGTGAAGTAGCCCCTGGGTTGATGCTTCTGCATTGGTAAGCCATAGTAAGTATTTTACTTAATCTTTCCCTAAATAGAAAAATCACTGAGTTTTGGTGTTTGAATGTTTTAAATATGAACTTAAATATGCTATTATTCATCTAAGGATGACATTTGCAAGGTGGGCTTAACTCCAGTTCCATGTTCACAGAAAATACAGTTAAGGATTGCTGTTCAGTTTCCTCCAGTAATCTGAAGGGTTTTCTATCACTGCTCTAGGTCTTAAGGGTGATTCTATCCTGAGTAAGTGTACAGTAGGCTCAGGAAACGGGTTGTTCTGGAGAAGCCTTCTGATGACCTGTTTGTCCATGGGAGTCATAAGAAGAAGAACCTCAAGAAGATTGATCCTATCAACATCAAAATCATATGCTTTTATGTCCTGGTGATTAAAAATATGGATTATTATGCTCATTTATTTTGCATAGGACATGACTGCATTAATGAGCTCCATTAGTTCTAGAAACTGGGATGGATGTCTTAGCCAGAGACACCTCAGACCCAAACCTGAGGTTTCAAAGGCATAAAGCAGTATAGTATCTTTAATCAGCTTTAACTTGTTTCTTTATTATGCTTCTTTCAAAAATTTGAGATATGGCTCTTTACCCAGGAAGTGGAATGATAATGAGTTATATGTACATACACATTTGTGTATAATTCACACATATAATATACATATACACATATGTGTATATACACACAATATATGTATATATAATGTATTCATAGGTATGTGTATATAATGTATAATATATGTATGCACATAGATATGTATGTGTATATGTGTGCATGTATGCATAGTATATATACACATGTATATAAATAAATCAACCTTTTAATTCTAATTAATTGTGCTATTGATTTACTTTGTCACTAAGTATTTAACAAGTATGGATGAAATTCTACAAAGAAATAACTGTTTCCAGAAGGCAAGCAATTGGTAGTTCAAGTGCATTCATTTTCTCACTTTAGAATGAACATAGATGCTATCTGAGGAGATGCAATGAATTGAAGTGGAAAAATATGTAGGAAGTTAATGTGAAAATATGTCTTCAACCTTTCATTGTCTGCCTCATGGATAAAACATCACCCAGAGCTGATGAGTTCTATTGACTCTGCATTACACATTGATTTTATTATTCCTAGTACAAATTAGTCAAGTACTTATCATGTTGAAGAGAATGCACATGTAAAGGAAAAAAGAGACAAAATATATGAGACTAGTCTCTCATGTGAAACAAAAATGGCTCTCTCTGTGAAACTATAGACAAACAACTTATTTTGCCTGAAACCACAGTGAGAAAAGCAATGTATCTGTCCTTTAATTAGGCAATAGAAATCTATGAAGCTGCATTCACTCAGCTTTTGGCTGTTTATTTTGCATCAGTAAAATCCATGGACTCTGAAGGAGAGCTCAACCGTAATTAAAAGTGTTATTGAGCTAAACACAATTACCAGTGCTTACCTCGTTATATAATGCAGTTGGCACCAGAAGTAGTGTTCACACTAGCTTTCTTTTCTCCATTCTTGTCAGACGTATTTATGAAAAGGTCTAATGTATTTTACTAATGGCCAGTATCAAAATCAAGCATGTAAAACTGATGACTTTTGAATCATAACACTGAATTTTTAGGGAGCTTCACAGTGGTTACTAACCTTGGAGGCAATTGGATCTACTTTGTACTCCATCTCCTATCTCCCTGTAACACTAGAAAGGAAAACATCAAAACTTCCCTCCCCCATAAGCCTCCCTGCCAGAGCACGAAATGCCTCTGATTCTGGATAGAAGCACAACATTCTGCTTTGTTCCAAAAATTAGAACAATATATAATGGTGTCTCCTCCCTTAAGAGTCAATCACACTTGTCTTGTCAATAACATAGTCAGGAATCTACCACCAGGGAAGTTGATTCACCTGAAGACAAGCTAGAAAAAAAAATGGGGACTCATTTCCCCCTTACTTTGCTTTCCCAAACCTCCTGCCTTGGGACAGCCATTTTACGGTTTCATTCATCGGGCACAGTTCTGTTGGAAAAAGTGTAATTTTTTTCCTTTCTGTCTTTTTCTTTCAAACGCTGGCCAAGAGCCTAAACATGACTTCCCTGGCCTGCTTGGCCTCCTCGCTTTTTCTCTGAAGCTCTTTTCCATCATTCAATGGCTTGCCTATCTCCACGTGCTGAAGATGTGGGCTTTCTGGGACCCTTACTCAAAAAGCATGGCTTTCTCTCTTCTCGGTCTTCTGCTTCCTGGCAACTGCTGATGTTTGCAGCTTCCCTGCCTTATGTTTTTTTTTTTTTTCTCAAACTCTAATAAAATTGTCGTTGAGCTTCCTTTGAGTCTGTTTTAAAAATCTTTTATTAATAATACAAGGACAGAAAGAAGGTGACTCTAATTTTCATGGTAACACAATTATATACCTGCCATTTAACCATGTGAAGTTTCTTGAGATGAAGACATTTTGTTCAACACTGATCTCTTTATGCTACAAGATGGTAAAGGGTTTTAGGATGTCAACCCATATGCTTTAGCAGGTTAGCTATGCTATTGCAAATAAGGGAGCTTACCGGTTGAGAAGTAACATAATTGTAGCAATTTCTAAAGTACTTATTTTATGAATATAATTATAAAGCTAAGAAAATTTGATCAAAAACCAGATCTATGGAAAATAAGCATAATATCACAAAGGCACTAAACTTTGTTTTTCATAAAATTAAATAAAAATTTTAAAATGTGCTTACTGTATTAGTTTTGACATATTCTGTTTTGGAGTATAAATAATATAGTAAATGTAAAATAATTGTGATTTGACTTAAATAATGTAATCTTTATAATATTAGAAGAAAAAACATACCAACATTTGAATATATACCAATTACACTTGTGACATCTAATCATTATCACCTTGACTGAAGTTGGAATCATTTATAAAATAAACCTCTGGGCTCATCTGGAAAGATATTTGCAAGAGAGGTTTAACCATGGAAGGAAGTTTTTTTTTTTCTTTTGGTTTTCAAGACAGGGTTTCTCTGTGTAGTTTTGGAGCCTGTCTTGAAACTGACACTGGCTCTGTAGACCAGGCTGGCCTGGAACTCACAGAGATCCACCTGCCTCTTCCTCCCAAGTGCTGGAATTAAGGGCATGCGCCGCCACCACCACCCAGCAACACTACAACTTTCTGATCTCTGAAAAATGCACTAAAAAACATACATCAGAGAAAAGATGGTTTCTTCAAACATGGTGCTAGCAATTCTGAACACCCATGTGTAGAAAAACAAAACTAGATTACTTTTATACATAAGTAAAATCAAAGTGGATTAAAGACATGCATGTAACAGTTGACACCATGAAACTTGTAGTTGGAAACTACAAGACTTAACCATAAACCAGAACTTTATGCTTAAGATATCATCATTTAGCTCATTAAATAATCATGAACATTTAAAAACTGGATTGCATGAAATTAGTCTCTCCACAGAAAAGGAAATGTTACTGTAATGAAGAGATAGACCAAAGAATGGCAGAAAATCTTTTTTCAGTTATTCATCTGAGAAGAGATTAACGCTTAGAAAGATAAAAACTGCAAAAATAAATGATGCCAGGTTTACAGCAAGTGCCCGTGTTCCCAGCAGAGGACAGGGTGGGGGTTGATTTATGAGAATGGATGTGATTGATGGATAGAGAGTTCAGCTGAATATGCTAGTTCCAGGTTTAATGAGAGACTGTTTCAAAAGTAAGTGATAGATGAAGACAGGACACGGACCTTTGATATCTATATGTACACCTATGCACACATATACATACACACACAAGTGTATAACCACACACAGCACAAAATAAAAAAATTAAATTTAAGCATCCAGAAAAATTAATCCTACTAATAAATGGAAATATGAATTGAACAGAGAGTTCTCCAAAGAAGAACAAGCGGTCAATGAATGTGATAAATCAATCAATCAATCAATCAATCAATAAATAAATAAATGATAAATAAATATTTAATGCTGCAGTGGTTAGAAAAGTGCAACTCAAAAATGCATTGATATTTTTACTCTCTCATGTTCTTCATTAGGTTGTAAATTAGTCCCGCGTCTGTGGTGAAGTATAGAGATTCCTCCCAAAAAATTCTGCAAAAAGAAACTACCAAAGGATTCAGTTACTCACTGACTGTGTATATACCAGAAGGAATCAAAGGCAGTATCCAATAGAGAGATTTACACATCCATATTTATTGTGTCTCTATTCATAAAAACCAAGTTACTGAGGCAGCTTACCTGCCAATCAGGGATATGAATGGGTATATGTATACATTATGTTGATTACACAAAAATTGATAGAATTGGAGCTTATCATTCATGACGATAATCCAAGCACTTGGGAAGTGGAGGTAGGAAGATCAAGAGTTCAAGGATACCTTCAACTAAATGAAATATTTGATGCCAACTTGAGCTCACACACACACACACACACACACACACACACACACACACACACACACACACACACACCAGACAAGTATCTTATGTTTTTGTCTTATACACAGATCTTTTGATAAGTTATGAAGTTAAAAGGGGGTCAATTGGGAGGACACAGGAGGATATATGTGGCTAGTAAAAGGAAAATTTGATCAAAGTACCTTATGTAAATATCTTATGAAAATACTTTAGTGAGCTCTGTTATTTTTTATAATTAAAATGTACTAATAAAAATGATGATAATGACTTTTCTCTAGAGTTGCTTATTTTTCCTTGCTCAAACATTATAAGGAATGCTGCATATAATTCTCATTCTGGAGAATTGCAAATTATCTAAGGCTTTAAGTTTTAGAGTAATCCAGATGAATAAGAAGTATTATGCTCTTCCCTGTGGCTGTCCAGTTCCAAAATGTCAACCGTGGAGACATGCACACAAATAACATTATATGGACTCACCAGCTTAAATTTAGGACTATGTATGTATATATGAATACATATATGCATGCAAAAATAATTAATTTAAAGAAGAGACCATGAATTTCTGTGAGAGTGGGAAGGGGTATATAGAAGACTTTGGAGTTTAGAGAGGGAAGGAGGAAATATTATAATTAAATTACAATCTCAAAAATAAACAACAGAAAAAACTTTATATTTTATACAAGAATTTGACTTCATTCCCAAACAAACTTTTTTCTATGTTTTACTTTTATTTTTGAGATTATAATTTTATCATTTCTCCTTTTGCTTTTTTCCCTGTAAACCATTCCATATCTCCCTCCTTGCCCTCTTTCAAATTCATGACATTTTTGCATAACTGTTGCTGCAAGCATAAATATATGTGTATATACATATAGGTCCCTAAATATAAGCTGCTCAGTGTATATAGTGTTACATGCATGTTTTCATGGATGATGATCTAATATTAGTTTGCCATTTGGTGTACTCTTATCTGGGAAAAGCTATTATTCCCACTCTCAGCATTCCCAGTTGCTTGTAATTCTTCATGTATGTTTGAAACCTTATGGATTTTCTCCTATTTACTTTGGCATATCTATATTAGTCCATGACACATTAGTGTTTCAGATATCCTTAACAAATGCTTTATATATCTTTAAATTGTCAAGGTAAACTCTAGTCACTTTTCCTTCTCCAGGGCATGTTTTCCCCTGGGGTGTACTGTGTCAATTGTTGACTTGCGTTGCTAGTAGTTTGCTATTCAATAAAGCCTCCCAGTGTATCTCACATAATGGACTGTATCACTTTCATGATTGAAATGTATCATGATCTCTCCTCCTGAAGTTGGGTCCCTGATCATGGAAGATGAATGTTATTCTCTCTCAGCATCAGTGCCAGGAATACTTATTTACACATGGTAGGTATTCAGTACATACGTGTAATATAAATAAATGATCACATATGCACACTTATTTAAGGATTTGCTTTCAATAAGGGAAAATATTATGTATCTGAAATTCCTCTAGTTACCAGCTAAACAGAAGTTGACAAAATAGAAAATAAGCTTAGCAGTTGTGGTATTTATATAAAATGTATGTTCAAAAGAAATAAATGTTATATATATATATATGTGTGTGTGTGTGTGTGTGTGTGTGTGTGTGTGTGTGTGAATATATGTTTACTGTGTAGATGATTAACCTAATTTGAAGCTGCAAGACTCCCTGTGTCTTTTACAAAATGCCAAATGAATGTTGGGGATTCTATGAAGAATTAATTACATGCTATATTTACTTCATAAGCAGGGACTGGCACTCTTGGTACTGACTCCTAACCTAGTATAGGAGTTCTGTGAATCAAACATGGTTTAAGTTTTGAAGTGTGATAACCTGATATAAATCTCTATGGATTTTAGCATATAAAATGTATGGTTTAGATAGCCCACGGAGTTTTCTAAAATTTTCCAAACTGTTTTAATATCAAGGGATATTAACAAGGATGGAACAATCCTGCATTCATAAGTTTAATTTACTCATGCTCAGTAAATCACACTCTTGAATATGTTAGAGCAGAAATCAAAATGAATTCTTCCTAAGTAATTTGCCAAAATAACCAATATTTCTCTAAAGATTTCTTTATTTCCATTGACCTTACAATATGTTTATCATTCTATTGTATTGGGTAGTTACTACTTAACTGTTATTCTAATACCTTTATCTAGAGAAGAAGATAAACAAGTTTGCAAATAAACTAAGATGGCACGAGCAAAGACACTGAGCTTAAAATCATAAGTGTATGCATGTATATATACATCCGTGGTGAGAACATACAGAGTTTTATGGTCTACATTGGCAAACATAACAAACATTAGCTAATTAGGAAAGACTGAGCGGTGAAAACAGATCATCAAAAAGGAAGAAAAAGACACATTTATCTGACAGAAGAATAACTAGGGAGAGGTACACATGAAAATCTAAAACACATCACATCAGATGAAGACTCTATTAAATGCTAGTAATCAAAAGGCTCTAGAGTGTGCTAGATTCTTTATGTCTTTATACATAATCAAAAACCACTAAAAGCTTGAAAAGAAAGTAGGGTACATATACTGTTTAAAGTTTATTCTTTTTTTTTAATATTTGTTTTATGGTTTCTCCTGAGGCTTTTGTTTTATCCAGAGAAGTATGGTTTTTTTTAAAGATTTATTTATTTATTATGTATACAGCATGTATGACTGCAGGCCAGAAGAGGGGACCAGATCTCATTACAGATGTCTGTGAGCCACCATGTGGTTGCTGGGAATTGAACTCAGGACCTCTGGAAGAGCAGTCAGTGCTTTTAACCTCTGAGCCATCTCTCCAGCCCCTAAAGTTTATTCTTAAATTGAGAATGTCAAAAGTTAATGTGGAGAAAACACTTGTTAGGTCAGTCTGAAATGCATATATATGCATACATAAAAAACACCTATATATCATATATACATGTTTGAATATAAGAATGTATATGTTGTTAAGGCAGCCAGATGTCTCTGTCATTTGTAGAATTTTGGAAATTTTTTACAATGTATTTCCTGTTTAATCAGATAATATATCCTTGTGGGGTCTTTGATGTAGTTCAAGTCTAGATAGCTATAATTTCATTTAGTTATGATAAAAGATAAATTAGACACAAAACTTTAGATTCACAAAAATAGGATAAATGATAGAGATTTTTCTCAATTTTGCTAAATACAAATAGACTAGTTATTGTAACTGTAATTCTTGCTTGATGACTGTTTTGTTTTATGTAATTTTATTGTGTTAAAATGAAAAACTTTCATTTTGATTAGAGAGAAAAGAGAAAGGGCTGTGTTATGGCCTTTCCGTATGCTATGAATATGTGTTTCTACCATTGGTTAATAAAGAAGCTGTTCTGGCTTATGGCAATACAGGTTATAGTCAGGCAAGAACTCCAAGCAAAGATACAGGGAAAAGGAAGGCAGAGTCAGGAGAGACACTGAGAGCTGCTGCAGGAGCAAGATGCAGTGGAACATGGCAAAGCCACGAGACACATGATGATACATAGATTAATAAAAACAGGTTAATTTATGATAAAAGAACTAGTTAGTGGTAAGTCTGAGCCATAGACCAAGCAGTTTGCAATTATATAAAAAAGAGAATGTATATGTCTTTGCTGCAGGGAATCTGGAAAATTCTATCTTCCCAAAGATTACAACTATGTACAGGAACGCTATCACAGAATCTTGGATGAAATGGAAATCAGTACAGCTAAAGTGTTACTTGAGGAAATGGCACAAGAAATCTTTTGAGTACATGAAGGACTGAAATGTGTTTCAGCTGTGCTTTAGGACTCCAAAATTCTCCTTATCCTTTAAAACTTAAATAATAATGATTCTCTACTGTCAATGCAAATGATGCACATGAAAGATAAGTACCTTCAAAGAGTATGAATCACTGATGAATGCTCCTTCATCTTCTGCTTCTTCCTAAATTGTTTGCCTCATAGAATCTCTTTGTTTCTTTTTTTTTTTTTTTTTTTTTTTTTTTTTTGGTTTTTTCGAGACAGGGTTTCTCTGCGTAGCTTTGCGCCTTTCCTGGAACTCACTTGGTAGCCCAGGCTGGCCTCGAACTCGCAGAGATCCGCCTGCCTCTGCCTCCCGAGTGCTGGGATTAAAGGCGTGCGCCACCACCGCCCGGCATGTTTCTTATTACTGTAAAGGCTGAAATTTTTTCTTCTGGCTCTGAGGATCAAACACACAATGTTAGAATTGCAAGACAAATACTCTTCTATAAAGCATCCCCTTGAGCATTAAGAGTGGATTTTCAGGGCTGGTTAAAGCTCAATATTCCTAAAGCCAGGTGGAAACTGAGGGACATCAGGAGACATCACCATGGGATCCAAATGAAAACTCACCAGCAGCGAAGCTGGGTTTCACTATTTTACATTATAACTCTACCTGCATCATCTCTATAGCAACTTCACTTACCTTACTTACCAAAAGAGAGAGAGAAAAAAGGAAAGGTTTCTTACAACCTTTTGATATGTGCTGTGAGAATCATAAAAAATGCTATACATGGCTAATAACACAATTAATTGTGACTGTCCCTTGAAGGCATGTCATACTTTTACCCACCCTTCTTTGAGAAGCCCACATCTAAGCTCTCAGGTGTTTCATACCTTCTTCTGTCTTACTTTCTTCTTATTGACTCTTGTGCTTAGGCTTAATATTTTTATCATAATATTAATATTTGATATTAATATGATAATATTAATAAAAATATTTTTAATAAGCCCTCCAATTCTGCTTCATAAACTTGCTAGGACAAAATTCTTACCTCAAGCAAGCCGGGCGTTGGTGGCGCACGCCTTTAATCCCAGCACTCGGGAGGCAGAGGCAGGCGGATCTCTGTGAGTTCGAGGCCAGCCTGGGCTACCAAGTGAGCTCCAGGAAAGGTGCAAAGCTACACAGAGAAACCCTGTCTCGAAAAACCAAAAAAAAAAAAAAGAAAAAAAAAATTCTTACCTCAAGCACATGAATCCCATTGACTTGAGTTGAGATCCCTATGACTCTATAGGAACTCCTCAGACTGATGAGGATGGTAATGTGGTGTTGTCTGTGTTCTTTTGTGGCTGACAATTCTATTTTTTTTTCATAAATCCTTATCCATTCCTACACTGTAGAGGTCATACTGTATTGGTTATTTTTTTGTTGCTGTGATAAAACGTCATGACCATAAGTGACTCACATAGTAAAGTACTTGGTTTGGTTTACAGTTGCAGAGAACCCATGATGGCGGGGAAGCTTGGCAGCAGGTGGTTAGTGCATGAAGCTGAGTGATCACATGTTCAACTACAACACTAAACAGACAAAGAAATGGAAGACAGTTGAGGAGATAAACTCTCAAAATCCATTCTCTAGTGATATACTTCCTCCACAAGACTTCATTACCCGAAAGTTCCATTACCTCTTAAACCAGTGGTTCTCAAATGTGGGTCACTATCCCTTGGGGTTGAATGAACCTTTCAAGTTGGTTGCATAACAGTAGCAAAAACACAGTTATGAAATAGCAACAAGATAATTTTATGGGTGGGGTCAGCACAACATGAGGAACTGTATTAAAGGGTTGTAGTGTTAGGAAGGTTGAGAACCAATGTCAGTGCCATCATTTGGGAGTCAAATGTTCAGAAGGCTAAGCCTGTCGGAGGGGACATTTCCTATTCAAATCACCATACCTGCTCATCTCAACTGTTAACAAAATTTAGCGATTTCATTATATATTTAGCTCTGAGGTATATATTCAAGATAACTTTTACTTTACCTTATTTTACAAGTATTCAGATTATAATAGGGAGGTATGAACACATATTTCATATTTTCAAATGTTTGCACTTTATGTCATGTACATTCTTAATTTGATTATGAGAATTTCTACTCATTAATTAGGTTTGTATGAACTTGAAAGAGGCTGGAGTTATTTGGGAAGAGTGACTCTCAATTGGGAAAATGCTCAAACAAGCTTGGCCTGTGAACAAACATGTGGGTCATATTCTGCCTTGATGATTGAGGTGGACTGAGAGCAGCTCACTGTGGGCAGGTGATCCTGCATTTTATAAGAAAGCAGGTTGAGCAAGTTGTGGAAAACAGAACAGTATGCACCAATCCTCCACAGCCTCTGCTTTAGTTTTTCTCTCCAGGTTCCTGCCATGCCTGAGTACATGCCCTGATTTCCCTCAATTACAGACATTTACCTAGAAATTAAAGATGGAATAAAACCTTTCTTACCTAACTTGCTTTTGGTCACAGTCTTTATCACAGCAATATAAATTCTGCCTAAGAAAGTGACATACTAGCATATGACTTAAAATTAAGTCTCAAAATGCAACTGGTTATAGCAAAATAAAAACTAGGGAAAGTATCTCGATGAGAAACACATAACATATGAATGCAGTATGTTGCCCAGACAGTTTAATACAAGAATATAAATGATTTGGGGAGTGTTTAAGAAAACCAAGTTATCTACAGTTAACTAACATTGGTGATCTTGTAAGTAATTATCTTATTCAGTATTGAGATAATAGAACTGATGGAAGAACATGAACATATGGTCATCAAATGACACTATTGGAGAAAGATCTTATGCTTATGTGGCTGCAGATTTCCTCAGAGGGAAGATATTCAGAGACGGACAAATCTGGCTCATCTCTTGGCACATCAGAGGATGCAGCTGGTACATTTTCTACAGCCCTGAATAGACTAATAGGATTTGATTTCCGATAAAACTCCATGCATCCTGGCATAGAACAAATATTACAGGACACTGGGAACTTTCCATAAGAATAAAAAAATATTATGTAAACTACTTTGATCATTGCTGGATGAGATTCTAACAGATCTTAAGTGCTCTGAACTCCTCAAGCAACCTTTTATTATGATGAATCTTCAAGGACACTATTTTGTAAACAAAGTTTTAATTACAGCTAGGCAGAGTTGTAAAACAAAGATAATTAGGGTTAAAGATGCTGGCCTCCACTTTCTTTGAAATCTCGAATATATAATGTTTATTTGTATTCCTGACATATACAAATTTTCCTGTTAACTTTCACTGCTGAGACTCCCAACAAAGTGGTTAAAATGAAAGGTTTCTATGCATAAGTTCAAACTTTAACTAGTATTGAATTTCTGCCTTTAATTAATGTCACAAAAATTATGACAGATCTTTCTCTTATATGTCCTTGGAGCAAGAAAACCTGTTTTATATATGAACTCTGAAGTTGATATACAATGAAAAAAATATCAAGGTTCTTAGTCTTGTTTGGTGTTGTAGTTTCTGTAAGATATATTTATAGTATGCCTCACCCCATCGCCCTCCCTTGAAACAAGTATACACTGAATGAAATGGCTAAGGCAACAGCAATTAAACAGTATGTCTTATAGAATAAGAAGTTCATGGTTGGCTTTGATGTTTTTCTGTAGGACAACCCTGATTCTCCAAAAATGCAGAACAGATAGAGAATATATGATAACAGCACAATGATATGTGCTCTGCGTATTTTATTTTATAAGAAGACATCATATTTCTTTTTGTAGGAAGGGATCTCCACACAAACACTGCTAATATTTTTATACCCTGAGTTAATTTTTAATCTAAGTGACTGGCTCAGGAGGAGTGCAAGCCTTATTGACTTTGGTATATGGAATATTCCATAAGCTACAGAAAGAGAACCATGTGGAGAAAAGCACCAACAGTATAAATATCAGAGACAGGACCTGTCGAAGTGGCCAATCTAAGTTTTAGAAAGATGGACTAACATTTTTCTGCCTCCTCTGTATCAGCTACTACTGAAAGGATGAAGATGACACCAAAGCAGACTGTCAGTCTTTTCTCAGAGATCAGGCCTCAATTTCAGTTTCCTGAGAGTTGACCTAGCAGTTTCCAGGAGGGCCATGAACAAAAGACATAATCCTCGCAGTAGCTCCCTTTCTACACATACGCTGACCTCTCAAGGTTCAGACAATTATTTACTGTCTGGGACACCTCACCAACTTAGATCTATGTGCATAGGTCAAGGACAGAACCTGGGCTACTGAGTCAGCCCCCACAGTCAGTACATGCTACGCCAGCCAGCCTCCATGGCAGCTCAAGGACCAAGCCTAGGACTTGTCCAGTTTTGCCCCAAAATGAATAACTGTAACCCCCAACTAACCCTAGCCAATTAAAAGTTGCTAACATGATTGCCACTGGCATAAAACAATCCTGAGTCTGTTCCTATGTAGTCTGTAGACCCCAAGGCCCCCTTTGCTTAAAAAACCCTGCCCCATTGCTATTCAGGGCCTCTTTTGCTCTACTTCTGCTTCAGACAGGTGGAGAGTCCCGAATTAACTGATAACAATACAAACACTCTTTGCGTGTACATTGGATTCATTCTCTTGGTGGTCTTTGGGGGACTCTGGGTACAACACTAGCTAAGGTGTAATGGAAGCCAACTGTTTAAGATGCTAATACACTGTAGTCTCAGTTTGCTGGCTATGTGAATAAATCACAGCATACAGATTCAGTTTCTGATTTTATTTAGTGATGAGCAGAACTAGCCTGTGTTTAAGTTTATACAGCATGATTTCAGCTAAATTAGAGGGAATTTTGTCTGCCCTCAAGGGAACACCCATTCTGTAACATGAATTGATATATGGTCTTATTAATAAAAAACGCAGAGCCCGATATTGGGGTAAAAGCTGAAAGATCAGAAAGATCTGAGACAGACAGACAGACAGACAGACAGAGACAGGATTCACTTTACTCATTTTACTTGCTATGGAAGGAGAAAATGTACTGATTAGTCAAGATTGACAGCATTTTCTCAATAAAAATTTAGTGTTTTATTTAGGGAGGGAGTGTGCTGACAATGTATCCTAGCGTTTTTGATGGGTAGATTCTTTTCACTATAAATTTATATATAATTATAATGCTTCAGACTTTTAGTGATTTATACTACAGCTGTGTTCCAAGTCTAAATTTAAATTCCTAATATATTAAATGTTGCTTGCATAGATAGCAGTCTCCTTAATTCCATGACACACTCATACCCAGCTCTGTTGTCAACAGATCCCGAACTCTGCCTAAATTAGCAAATGGTATATTAAAATGTTGTTACCTATCCTGTTTCAACCTCATCAGGACCCTAAAGCAGCATCGAGTAGGATCACTGAGTTCTGTTCTTAGGAGGGAGAGTCATCAGCCCCTCACTAAATGCGAAAATGAGCCTACCTCCAATCTAAAAGCAGAAACAACTCATGTAACTATACAAGTGGATATAATAAAAAAATCTGTAAATACTTGTAATAAATAGTGATGGAGATTTATTGCCATTGTAGAGTGCTTGACTACAGTTCGATCTTCAACAATACATTTCTGCACATACAAGTATTTGTGAAAAAAAACCAAAATGTCCAAATCAACAAAAGACAAACTTTAAAATGTCTGTCCTACCAGAAAACATCAGTTATTCAATCAAAACTAAGACGAGTTTGAGATTTAGTAGACAAGAACATTGAATCTTTATTTTAATTATATTACAGGTGTTCAAAAACTTAACAAATGTTGAATAGAGATGAGCTCAATCAAACATTCATAAGACATAAAATTACCACATTTGATATGAAAATTATTGTGTGTGAAATTGACCAGTCAGAAGAGAATATTAGCATTCAAACATGGAAAAGAGGGAATAGGGTTTAAAGAAACTAAAAGGATGTCCAATGGCCTATGAGGTAATACAAAAATTCTTAGTATGTGAATAATTTAAATCACTGGCATAGGAATGCAGGAATAAATTTATTCATGGAAGTGTAAGGTCTGCACATAATTTCAAACACAATATTGATGAAAAGAAATCACAGAAAAAAACAAAAAACAATGGAAACATCCCAAGCCTTTAGACTGGAAGAATTCATATTTTAAAAATGTTGGCACAAAACAAACTAATATATAAATTCAATACATCTCATATCAAATTTCAGCCCCATTTTCACAGGAAAGCTTTAATGTTTAAAAAAATTCATTTAGAACAATAGGAGAACCCAAATAGCTACAGCATTCATTTTAGTCCATTCCATTTGAATGAGATAATCAGGTAAGATTCAGAAGGTTGGTCTCTGAGATTTCATGATCATTGCTGACTCTAGCCATGTGTTTCTAAGTATTCTCCCATGTTTCCTACTTTTGATATTATAGCATCTAGTATTTTACTCATGGTTATATTCCATTCCATACTTGATAATTTCAAAATCTATATAGCACTTTGTTTTGTTTTGGTTTTTTTAATTTTTTTATTTGTTTTGTTACTAAGTCATATTTTTTCTATTTTTAAATTTTAATTGAATATAATCGCATTATTTCTCTCCTTCCTTATCTCCCTCTAACCCCTCCCATGCCCCTCTTTATTCCCTCTCAATTTCATGGTCTATTTTCTTTAATTATTATTGTTACACACACACACACACACACACACACACACACACACACAATTATATAAGTACAACCTGCTGAGTTCATTTATAGTAGCTTGTATGTACATGATTTCAGGGTTGATCACTTACTATTGTATTACCAACTAAGGGCTCATTTCCAGAGAAGACTAATACTCCCTCTTTCTGTATTCCTTGTTTTCCTATAGTTCATTGTCTAGGAACTGGATCTCCTGAGATATAACTCTTCCACTTGAGCATAACCATTAGTGTTGTCATTGTTCACATTCTTTAGGCAGCTATTTTGTTGAGGTATCAGGAGTAAGGCAACCTTGTTCTTTTAAGAAGGTAGACTTCCTTGTCTCTGGGTCTCACATCATTCTGTCCTCTCTTCTGTAATATTCCTCAATACTTTGAGTTGTGTTGTAGAATTATTCACTTGGTCTGGGCACACCAGGACCACTTGTTCTCTGAATTTTGATTAGTTGTTGTTTTCTATGATGGTTTCTGTCTCCTACAAAGAAGAGATTCTTTGGTGAATGCTAGACTTACCTGTGGGAAAAACGATAGAGTGTAGTTAGTCATTATGCTGCTCTAGTTAAGTGGTAGTAGTAAGTTCTCCTCTAGGATCCATGACCTTAGCCAACTACTCGAACACTTTTTAAATTCAACATCTTTTACATGCCTTATAAATTTTGTTAAAAGATGAGTGAGAAAAGAATTGAGATACTTAGATGTTTAATGTCACGTTTAATGTTAATGTGATTAGAAGTATTGGGGTGTTTAGTTTAGTCTTGCTCTAGTTATTGAATGTTTCATTTAACCCTAGTTTCCTTATTTTCATTAATTTATTTAAGACAGTTTTTTTTGTGTGTAGATGACTGTTTTTGTTTCTTTGTTTGCTCTTTTGTTTTTCTCGAGTAAGAGAACTTATAAAATTAACCATGTGGTGTGTGTGTGTGTGTGTGTGTGTGTGTGTGTGTGTGTGTGTGTGTGTGTGATTTGAGGTAGGAAAACTCACTTCTAATCTGGGCCACACCTTTTGCTGGAAGCCTATATAAGGACATATTATACATACATACATATACATATATATGTGATTAGAATGACAAGCTGCAGTTCAGCTAATCCAACAATGACTGATTGAGAGTGGAAAGTCCAAGAATCCAGCACTTTCCCAGTCCACAAGGTTTGATGTCTCAGTTGATATTCAGTATATGTTGGAATACCAAGGAAGCAGGCTCTAAAGCCAGTGAAGGAATGGACTTGCTGGCAAGGTGAGAAGGACAAGTAGGCAAACAGACCATTTCTTTAACTTTTCAACCATAGATGCTGTTGGGTTTTCCTAGGAATCTTTTTGTTTGGTTTTTCTTTTTGATTTTTCTGGGACAGGGTTTCTCTGTGTAACAGTCCTGGCTGTTCTGGAACTTGCTTTATAGATCAGACTGGCCTCAAACTCACAGATTGTCTTGCCTCTGCCTCCCAAGTGCTGGACTCAAAGTCATGTGCCATAACTGCCCAGAGGGAAGGATAGCATTTTGACATTCCCTTCAATCTGTGTGACCTAAGGCTGCAGGGCAGAGTAGCTTCCATTGGAGGGCTGTTCTATTAGATACAGAGACCTTTGCAGATAGCACCAGAGTTGCTCTGCCTCTTTCCTTTCCTAGTAAAAGAGGTTTAGTTTTTAAATCATGAGACTCTAACAATATGATTGCTGGAAGGGAAAAACACAAAAGCTTTCTCCTATTCAGCACTGCAACTCTAGGAGATTTTAATGATCAAATAGTTGGCACTCAGCCTCTAGTACATGGCACAGTTGTGAATTGCTCTCACCTGAAACTGTTCAACAGCTCACTCATGGCTAGCTGAACTCAGCTATGATTTTCTGCATTGACTACACAGTGACCTCAATTTACGGAAACTATTCAGACAATTTGTTAATTTTCAATTTTAATTTCTTGTCAAAAGATGATTGACAACTTTCAAGCTTTTCTTATGTTGAATCTAAAAACTATCCTTACTTGATTTAACTTTTATTGTATGAATTGCCCATCATTCTGCTCAGTTGTCCATCTCCTTTGCCCTTCTGTACAACATGTTTTATTAAACATTACTATAATGTACTTTAGGTCAAGAACCTCTGGCTGTCACTCAAACCTTCTGCTCATTATGATAATTTTGCTTCCGACAGTTAAGTTCTGCACCCTGGGCCCTATTGTTTCAACAGATTACCCCATTCGGTGTTTTAAAAAGCCAATATTCCAATATTGTTTATTTATCCCAGCATTAAAAAGCCAGGAGCTGTGGTTCCTCCCAATGAATAAGATGTTCTTGTCACCAGAACATGCTATATAAGCAATGGTTGCTAAGGATCTCCAAGGGAGCTTTGTGAGTTGGTAGTCTTCCACCATGAGAAAAGATTTTAGTAGGTTAGGTTTTCTATCTCTCTTATTACTCTGTGCCATTTTTACGTAGAAACTCTTACATTTTAACTTCATTTTCCCTACTGTCATTTTCAGTGAAATTGAAAGACTCACTCCAAAATGTATTGGGAACACTGAAGATTCTGTAGGTGATGCATGCTTGTCTTTCTTTCCTTTTATTGAACAAATTGTTCTTTGTCTAAGTGTGAATGCTCTCCTCATCTAAAGGATACAGTTGCATGCTTCTCTCACTGCTGGCTATAAATGTTAGTGGTAAATACTGTAGTTCCTTTCAACTCATCTATCTAAAACTGTTGTGTGCCCTCTTGAAGTCATTATGGGTCTGATAAGCCAAAGTAGAGTTGTCTATGGATTCTACATGTGGTGCTTGGACAAACAGCATTCCCTTTATTATCTATAAGGAAAGAAGAACCACCAGCATTTAACAGAAAGCAGGGAGCTCCTTCTGAAGGACTTATGTTAGAGCATTGGCATACCCAAAAGCTTAGGTACTTGAATACATATCTGAGAGTTATAGTTTTCAGGTTACATTCCTTACAAAACAGATCCTTGAACTTGATGAGAATTTGCTGAATTGAAAATTTTGTCTTCTATGGAATCCATGTAACCTCAAAATTGGGTCCTAGTTTTGACAGCTTACTCATTATTCTTAGTACAGAACATCAGACAAATTTCATTAAAAAGCCCCCAATTAATACTTAATGATCTACCAGTACTGTCATTTTTCCAAAACACAAATAATACTCACAATATTTAGAAGAAATTCACCTGGAATGTAGCAGCCATCATTATATCACAATTCATTACCAATGAAATATTAATGACTTATATTAATGCAGCATCCCAGAGTCTATTGTACTTTATATGTCTTATCAATGACAGCAAATGAACTAACTGAAACATCATTCCAAAGCCTGATTTATAGTTGTCTTCTTGTTTCGCTTTTTGGACCTAAGTGCTTTAGAAATTGATAAGAGCCATATTACTTATTCAGGGGACAAGGCCTGAGAATATCATGAAGAAGCTCTCCTTGTAGCTAGGCCCTGGAGAGACCCTGGCCCATTTGGCAAAGCCTATGGATGGTTTGCTGCATAGTTCTAGGCATGACCCCGGAGCATATGTGTGACCTGCTGTTCTTGCTTTCACTATGCTGGCCATATTGCTGGCTGCCTCTAGTTTCACTTCCTCAGAATTATGTATAAAATAGTTATTACAAAAGGAAAACTTCCTCTTGATGACTCTCCTTTGGATGGGCCAGAGGGAATGTTGTTGAAATCATACAGTGGGTCTGATTTAGCCCCCTAAAGCCTTTGATGTTTCAAGTGTGACCATGAATTCAGGCTTCTTAAGAACAGGATGTTGCCTTTCCAATGTGCCCTGTAACTAGCCTAAAGAGTCACAGAGGCTCACTCACAGTTTAATATTACATATTTGCATAATTGTTCTGGAGAGCATGATTTTAACCACAAGAGTCTCTGAGAAATGGTAACAAATAGAATAGATGATATCAGGAGTTAATGAGAACAGTCTAGAGAGAGGGAATGGAGTAGAATTGTAGAAGCCCACAGTTCTCTCAAATTTGTACCAATACCCTAAGAAGTTGAGAGAGAAGGACATGAGAACAAGGGGATAAACAGTGCCAACTATTAGGAGTAAAATTCCAAGTTATGTTGCCTAACAAAAACAATAATAGGTCCAGCCTTTATTATTCTTTTTCAGGATCCCTAGAAGAGTCTAACAACCAGCTGAGGATTCTAATCTGAGAGATATCAAATGAATCTAAGCACACTAAGTTCTTTAGTCCATTCACTTTATTCTTCTAAGTCAATTCTATCTACACAGTTTCTTTTCTGTTCTCATGCTTAGCTCCTCTCATTTCCTCATGCTCTCAGACCCTTCTGCTATTCTCTCATCTCTACTAAGTTCTTCCCATCTCTGTCCTCATCTTGTTCTTCTAAATCCATTCTTTCCAGTGCTCTCAGGGAAGCAGGATATATATATATATATATATATATATATATATATATATATATATATATATATATATATATATATACACAAGCAGTAATTCTTTGGCAAAGCAATTAGAGGCTTGAGGTTTTCAGGGTCACAGAGAGAGGTGATAAGGATCCACACATAAAGCAATAATTTTCAGCTTCCAATTACAACCCAAAAGGGGAGTTCTCTGGTAGGGTCAACTAAAGGCTAAGATCAATTAGGGAATTTATGTGCTCAAACTATAATCTAGAAATGCCTAGGTAGAATGTTAGGGGTCAATAAGTCACAAGAAAGTAAACTGTCTTTGGTGCTGCTTTTCCTGTTTGTCCCAGCTGCAGCTGATTTTTGGTAGGGAGGGGGACATATACTATGTGGCTAAGCAACCTATGTCAGAGCATATAGTATTTAGTTAGTAAAAGCATTTTCACTGGGAGTAATTGTTAAGGAGAAAACCTAGGAATAGCACCTGGCTGAGGAGGAATTAAAACTTAATTTGCAAGGAAACAAACAAAACAAAACAAAAAGGAAAACTTGGCCTTGAAGGCAATCTCCTTGGGTCAGTGGGAAGTAACTACCTTAACTCAGTAACTAGCAAGTGGCTAAAACATCATCCCAGGAATGTGAGCAGTTAATCTCTTAAATTATGGTCTTGTGTAAATAATCCAGGGTGGAGGTAAGGAGTTGAGGATTTAATTGCTAGTGGTTATTTTCTCTTATCTATAAGTGAGATGAGCTAATGTTTATCTGCATTTGTCCTTGGATAAAAAAGGTATCTTAGCTGAAATACTTTTGTCTGGAGAATGGCCCTGGCCAGATTTATGTTAATGAAAAAATAATAAACACAGTTCAGGACAGTTTTCAAATACCTGAAATGTATAGGGAAAGTTGTGCCCAAGTTAGAGATGCAATCGTGAGATTACATGTACACATAACATGGAAATGCATGGTAAATGGGGAGAATCATAGCTGTTATTACACAAGAAGTTTACAACAAGAGACAGCCAGTTTATTCGAAAGGCAGTAATTCCATAACACCTTGCATGATGGTTTCCTCTAACAGAACCCTTAGTTCTGATAGGTTGACCTTCTGAACTCTAGTTGTCACTGCTGTGTATTCCCATGTACTTTTGCTACCAGTAGCTCGCAATAGTTGCCTACAGGAAAAAATGGTGTATATCCATAAGAGTACAGAATGTAGAATGAATTGATCCAGCTTGGTTGTGAGAACTCAGACCCTACCAGATGTAAATATTAACCACTAGAGGCAAAATTCTCCCTCAAAAGCTGGATCCCAAAAGCTGCCAGATGAGCACACAGTTCCACCTGTAGATGTGCCTAGTTAGAAAACTGCACTTGTGGCTTGTACCACTGCTTATGCTTCTAACAGGAGAGCCATGGATCAGATGGGTGCTGGTTACTGCTGGCAAAGTTGGGGGATGGAAGGAGAAAAAAGCAAAGGAACAAATGTAATTATTATAACCATGTTTATAAACATAAGGAAACAAATCTGATTGTAAAACTGTTCAAGCAAACCATTGAAATTGTATAAATAAAAACTGCCAACGTTATCCGGTGCCACTTGTTTGCAACAGATGGTCACAGTTTCTTTGTTGCACCCACTTCACACATCTGTCCCCGGTCATCAGACCCGTCTGGAGATAGGCTTCCAGCAAGAAATAATGCACAAAGAAGTCTCGGAGAGAAAGTGCTGTGTATAATTTTATTGGAAGTCTCTAGGAAACAACATCAATATGGGAAAAGCATAGTAGGTTTGAGCATTCGGCTAAGCAGAACTAATCTATAAATAATATACAAAAATAGATGACTGCTGGGATCCAGAGATGGCTTAGTCTTCTGCCCTGCTTGCTTGAGAATTAGAGTTTGAATTGTGTAGAGTTTGGATTGTGTAGATTTTGGATTGTATTGCAATCAACTAAGAAAGACAATTCACATCTACTTCAGTCTTCTACACACATGTTCACCTTTACATTAATACACATAAACAGACAGAAAGATGGAGGGAGAAAGAGAGAGAGAGAGGATAGTTGACTGCTAATCTTAAGAGATTTTACGGTAGGGAATCGCACTTTAAATATGCCTTGAGTTGTGATATAAGGATTTGTCCCACATCAACTAGACATTGGAAAAAACATTGGTCCAGGAGTATGACATCTTTTTTGGGGGTGGGGTGGAGTGATGGGGGCAAATTTACAAGAAAGAGTATGGCTTTATCTTGAAGCATATTCTGTCAGGAAGATGAATAGTGACTCTCCTTTTACAGATGCATTGGGTAGCACACAAAGCCCATTGGCTATTCCCCAGAGAATGTGCTCTCATTTCAGGACTGTGCTTTAAACCTCATATTAATATTCCAGAAAACTTAATGATATATGAGAAATTTATTATGGTTTGGATTTTTCACCTCTGATCTATATACCACATTTCAGTATTTTCTCATTAACTTCTATCTATTTCTAAGCTTCCTTGAAAAAGTCTTCTTGGAGAACATCTTAATAGGGATTCAAACCCTGAAAATAATTTAGAAATTTATACAATATTAAAGTTTGTGCAATAGTGTGATTTAATACTACAGACTTACAAGCTGCATTATTTAACTTTCCTGAAAATCCTTTTTAAAAGAGTATCAAACAAGTAGAGAAAGATATAGCATATTTCCTTACTTATAGTAGGTTAAAAGGCTATGGGATAGGAATGTAAAATGCTGATTTTAAACTCAGTTACAGGGCTGTTCTCATCATACTGCTTTTAGTGGTGTTTGTTTAAATCATTAATTTGAGTAATATTAGGTGATTTATTTTGTGTTTCTACCCCTGACATCCTACATCAGTTTTATTTTGGTACAAGAAGTGCAGGTACTCACATGCTGTAGTTGATTTTCTGACTCTAGCTTCATACCATCATATCTTTTCTTTTAGACCTGTGTTTCCTCTGAAGCTGACGCATCACTTTGTTTTCACAGGGCATACCGTAAAACATGCTAATTAAATACAGAAGTGGTAAGTTTAGAAATGCTCTCTTTTCGATCAACATTAAATGCATGCCACTTTACTTTCCAGACAAGTGCTTGTGGAAGAGCATTACTGTCCATTTTAATTTCAAGTTGATTCAGTGGAAAAGAAAACCGAGATGCTGGGTAGACGGTTGTCATCAAGTACAGCAGATTAAAGCCCCGTGATGGGGATGGCATCAGCTAGAGCACTTAAAATCTATACCTACATCTCAGATGAATAGGATATAAATAAAATAAAAAGAAAATAGAAAACATGGGGAAAGAACTCCACTGATTAGTGCTGCTAGACTTAAGACCTAATGTGCAATTAGAAATCCTAAGTGAAAGGTGAAGAGAGTAACACAGAAGATAGCCTAACACTTGAGATGAAGTTTAGAAATGTAAACTCACATTACCTGCCTAAGTGGCCTCCCAGGTCAGCTGGAAGATATTTGGTGATCTAGTGCGGACTAGGTACATACAAATGTTTGTAAATCTGATCTACTTCTTCATAGGTTCCATGCGTGGCTCTGCTGCTATTTTGCAAATTAAATCAAATGAACACATTTATAATAATGAAATAAGTAAAAAGCCTTTGTTGAGTGGGAAATTTTGAAAAAAAAACTTGTAGTTCACCTTTTATATAATTTATGCGTAAATAGACCAGTTTTATTACTAAAAAAAAAAATGTCTATTTCTTCCAACTCTTATTTTCATGTTGAGGACAATCTAAAAATCTCGCTGTTAGAATAAAATAATAATGATGATATACACTCTTTGCTTCCACACTCCCATCAAGGAGAAGAAATGTCTTTGCTAACAACTTATTCAATTGGTTTTATTTTATTTAATTCAGTCATTTATTTATTTATTTATTTATTTGTTTATTTATTTATTTATTTTGAGACAGGATCTCATGTATTCCAGGGTGGACTTGAACTTGCAATGTATCCAAAGATGACCATGAATTCCTGATCTTTCTGCTTCTGCCTCCCAAGAATTATGGTTTTAGGCATGTATCACCTTTCCTTTAAATGGAACACTGACATATTCTACCGAGGATATTAATTCTTTAAAGTTATTTGTTCTTTTCTTTTATTTTCTTTCTCCTGGTGTATGATTTTCCAAATTTTACTTGCAATCTACTTTAAATGAATCAAAACTAAGCTACTAAATTATTTCATTTCTCTTAGCTATGGTTCTTTACATATTCCTCAAGAGTCCTTTCAATTAATTATGTTTTATATCCTGAGTGTTGACTTCGTGGATGAACAGAAATAAACAGTTAAAAGTTTTGTGACAAGTATCCATGTCAAGAATTGAACTAGAAAATTTTCAAGCCTTTTTGCTTTTCTGTGTTATCAAATGATTGTGTGATATTATTTTGTGTTTTCTATTGCCACTAGTTAATTCCAATGGATTTCTAGTTCTGTGCTCTGAAAATATGCCCCCCTAGTCCATATATCTGACTTAAGATGGAATGAAGAGAAAATTTACACTTGGGAATTATAGCTTTTCTAACTTCAATCAACATCAAGTTTCTGTCTACCAGACCCATCCGTTGGTTCCTCTGCCTCCAGGACTAATGTGTCTCTCTTGACATAGCAACCACAAAAGTACCTAGTGTCTGTTGTCTGTCAGTTCAACCACCAAGTTTGGACAAGCTGGGGTAGACCCCTTATTGTAATGTCCTTGTAAAGCTAGAGAACAACAACCTTTCATCAGATTATATTTGAATTAATATACTCAATTTATATTCCATTAATTATTTATTTGTGTATAGAAATTACAAGGAGTATTTTTAACTCTGCTTACCATAGCACTTGGCTTCTTCAAAACTGAAGATTGAGAAGCATCACAATTTGGAAAGGTGAGGTAAAATGATATCATCTGAGTCATAATGATAAATGACTGAAATAATCACAGTAGTGTGGAGTGCAGATATGCCACACATGTATGTATAGGTACTTTAGAGTTTAATACTTAAAGATAAGAAAACAAGGACAATCAATCTCTACAACTGTATTTAAGGGGCCCTCAAGGATACCCCATTAGAAGATAATGAAAGAAGAAGGATATTCAGTCTCTTAGCAACCTTGGCTTGGAATAATACACAACATTTCTACTCAAAACTCTGAGAAGCTACAGATTCAAAAGAGACAAAAGACAGCTTAGTGGAGATTAATGGTCTTTGAGACCACAACTGTGCACACTTTTCTCAACTGTGAAGACACAGGTAAGAATGCATATATTTATATAATATGCAAGCCGGGTGGTGGTGCTGCACTCTTAATCACAGCACTCAGGAGGCAGAGCCAGGTAGATCTCTATGAGTTTGAGGCCAGCCTGGTCTACAGAGTGAGATCCAGGACAGGCACCAAAGCTACACAGAGAAACCCTCTCTCAAAACAAAACAAAACAACAAAAAATGAATACATATATTTATATAATATACAAGATGTATATATCATATGTATATATATATGTATATCATATGTATATATATGTATCATAACAACATGTAATATTTATATGTTTGTGTTATTATTAACGTGAACTAAGAGTTAATTTCAGAAATTTGTGAAAAAGAGAAATATTTATTCAGTTCTTCCCGCTTTTGAGGTACTGAGGTTCAAACTTTGAACATACTAGTCAATCACTCTACTCTGGACTATCTCTCAGGTCCTTGTTTTTTTGTTTAATCAAAATTTTGGCACAAAGCTCCTTCAAGTCTTGAATTAGATATGAAACCCAAGGTGGCCACAGACTTCCTTTTGTCTCCTCAGTACTTGGATTACAGGTACCTACTGATTTATTCATCCTTAATTGAATGCATTCTATTGATAAGCACTATTGTAGAAACTGGTGATGTAGAGAAATAAAATGAAAATAAAAATTTCCAGTCCTTAACATAGTGTTTATCTCTGTGGATGAACTAATTGCTTCTTGAGACTGTTTTGTTTATTATCATTTATTAATTGGACAAAATATGAGTTCTCATTATGGCATTTATATATTTACATATAATATACTATGATCATAATTTGTTCCCTCTATTATTCATTCTTTTCTCTACTCCATCTTCCTTTTCTCTACTCCTTCTACCTTTTCTTCCTTTACATGTGCATTATTTCCCTTTTTTGATCTTATAGCTTTACCGCACTAAGTTTCACACATGAGAAAAGACATACGATAGTTTTCTTTCAAATGCCAACCCATTTCACTGCACATGAAGATCTCCAGTTCCATATATAATTTCCTATTTATTCTTGATTAGGAAACATGTGCACATTTAGATATTGCATTCCCTCTATCCACTCCTCTGTTGAAGTACGGCTGGGCTGATATTCTGCACAATGCTATGATAGGCATAGTTGTGGAGATTGTAGGTGTCTCTGAAGTAAACTAACTTGGATACCTTTAGTTATATATCCAGAAGAGCTGTGAATTAAGCAACTGGATATTTGATTTTTATTTTTTTAAATAATGATTCATATTGATTTTCATAACGGCTACACTAAGTTTTATCTGAATGGTCCACATGCCCCTGCCACTTCATTAGTACTTGTGGCTTTCTTGATGATTGATGGATGATAATTGACTTCTTGATGATGATTCCTTTTTGACTAAAATAAGTGTGATTTGATATCCATTTCCCTGATGGTTAAGCTTTTGAAAATTATTTTTTTTCATGTATTGATTGGTTATTTGTACTTCATCACTTGGAAAGTGTTTATGTCTATTGTCCATCATTTCTTGATTGTATTCATTCATTGGCTATTTTTATTTATTTGAAAATTACTCAGTTCCACTGTGCATTTCTTGATTATATTATTCATTCAGGTTTTTAGTCTATTGTATATTCTGGCTATTAACCCTCTCCCAAATGAAATCTGGCAGACTATCTCTTTATTCAGCTGATTGTTTCCTTGAGGAAGTTTGCAGGAGCATAGACAGTCTGTTCTAAAATTGTCTCAGAATTGATGTGCTGTATTAGTGAGAATCAAAGACAGTACTGAAGTCTTCAGTAAAGGCTAGTGGATTTGCGAGCAGTACCATTCTGTTAATTTTATTCTGCTGCTGTTTTTTTTTTTTTTGTTCAGTTTAGGCATAGAATTTAATTTTTTTCAATCTATTCAACACTATAACTAGTGGAATAAAAATCAACCTCTGTTTTGCATAATCTGTACAGCAGATAAGATGTTTTATTCTATTGTGGTCATATAAACATTTTCTGATGAAAATAAAGATTTATTTGAATCTTACCCAGCCTGTTTGTAAACATTTATTAGAATGCTAGATGGTTCTGAACATTAAAATCCAAAGCTATTTCCACAGATCCACCAAAATGACAGTTTCACAACTGTTTTCTGAATTACTTATGTTAAGATCCTGTAAACATCATATAATAAGAAATCACAAGCACAATTGTAAAGGAAGGAATTATCCCTAAAACATACACGAAGATCCATTGAGATGTAGAGACATGATGAGGTGTATGCAGTCTCTATGCCTGCAGGGCTCAGGATGCTTTTTACCAGGCTGTTCGGCTACTTGCATTGCAGATGATACAATAGCCACTGTTAACTCATCATGTCTTTGATTTTTTACTTTCTCATTGTCATAGCTTATTTTTTTTTTATTTTTTGAACTTACTTATTCACAAATGATGTAAGTTGATGATTAATGCTTGATAACTAGTGATAAAAATCAATCTATTGCTGGGTGGTTGTGGCACATGCCTTTAATCCCAGCACTGAGGATGCAGAGCCAGGTAGATCTCTGTGAGTTCGAGGTCAGCCTGGTCTACAAAGCAAGATCCAGGACAGGCACCAAAACTATACAGAGAAAATCTGTCTTGAAAAAACGCAAACAAACAAACAAAAATCAATTTATTACCAAATATTTACAAATAATGTAATTTCCTCAAATAACTCTTTAGGGGAATTAGAAAGAATTTTTCTTCCTTCATTTTTTAATGCTACTCATAATATCTTGCATAAAATGTACTGAACCTTCCCTTTCAGAAAAAAATTTCAAGAAAGCCACAGAGTATAGCTGCAAACAATGGAGAGCAGGTTTGATGTTTTAGTGATAGGTGTCTTTAAGAAGAAGTAAACTCACTGTGATTGTGAAGGACATTATTTCTCATAACCTGAACCAAAAAACCATTGTAGCTATTTCTTTACACTCAAATTATGTTCCATTTTCAAAGTGTAAGATAAACATTGGTTACTTAGAATTTTGATAGAAATACTAGAGAAATAACTATCTAAGATGTACAAATACATAATAGAGGTATATGAGTAATTGTGTATGCCTGCTTCCCACTACATCAAAATTATTTTTTATGTTATAATGAAATGAAAATTGAATTATTAGTAACATATACCAGAAAAATAGGTAAGTACCCTCCCTTTTTTACCTTGCCTATTTTCTTCTTTACTTTCCCAGAAAAACTCTCTATAAAGAGAAAAATTAAATTAAATTTACCATACAATGAAATCAGAGAATTCAATGGTAAATGACAGAAGCTGCATACCATTTAAAGGAACTTATTAGGAATTTTAACATCACTGGTATACTATTAGAACTACCAAGAGAAAAATAGGAGGTGATAGAGAAAAGACTCAAATTTGTGGAAAAGAAGATGTTAAAGGCCTTTATAAAAATGAAAAGGATAATATCAACAGTTTGAAAATTCATTAAATTGTTTGGATAAAACTCGCAAGTTGATATAAGGAAAGGAACCCCAAATCTGTCTCAAAATGAAGTAAACAGTACAACTAATATTATAATCAATAAAGACATGGCCAAAATTATATCCCTTGTGTTAGTTTGGATTTCTATTGCTGTGAAGAGACATCATGAACTCTTATAAAATAAAACAATTTTCTCAGGATGGCTTACAGTTTCAGATGTTTAGTCTACTATCCTCATGATGGGGAGCATGGTGGCATGCAGGCAGATGTGGTGCTGGAGTATTACCTGAGTCCCAACGGGAAGTTGACTGAGATACTGGGTGGTGTCATGAGCATAGCAAACTTCAAAGCCTGCCCCAACAGTGACACACTTCCTCCAACAAGGGCATATCCACTTCAATAAAGCCACACCTCCTAATATTTCCACTCCTTATGAGCTTATGGGAGCCAATTACATTCAAATTACCACATCCCCCAAGCCAGTCACTAGTCAGTGGAACTCTTTGAAAGTATTAGAAGGATTAAGAAGTGTCCATGCCGGGCCCAGTCTCTCTTGGCCTGCAGATCAGGATATTGCTCTCAGTTACTGGCCCAGTGTCATGTGTGCCCCCATGTTCCCCAACATGATGAAAATGGAAGAAACCTCTGAATCTGTATTCAAGCCCCATAATTAAATGCTTTCTTTTATCTTTGGTCATGATGTCTCTTCACAGCAATAGAACAGTGACAAAGACAGTTGGCAAAATATTTGATTCCAGAACATATGTAAAAAACTCAAGCTGACGCAAGAAAGCACGGTGATATGCTGCAATTCCAGCTCTTGTAAGTCAAAAAAAAACAGATCTCTGGGTCTTACTGTCCAGCCACTACAGCCAGTCCCAGACCAGTGACAGAGTCTGTCTCAAAAATGATAGAAAAATAAAAGAATTGAGATGTCTTGTCATCCTTAAGGAACAATATCTGAGCATAACCTCTGCTTCTACACAGCTGTTCCTAGATACCCATGCATATATACACAAATTTACAGATATCCATTGAGGAAATATGAAAATCTATTAACATTTCAACAGATAGGGAAATATTAATTGCATATCACAACAACCTTACATGATAGGAACCATTCATTTTCAAGAATAACAGCAATGAAACTTACAGTCAGCATCATATTGAATTGTAGAAAACTGGTTGATTATTTCATGAAAAAGACTAATGTCTGGCCGGGTGATGGTGGCGCACGTCTTTAATCCCAGCACTCGGGAGGCAGAAGCAGGCGGATCTCTGTTAGTTCGAGGCCAGCCTGGTCTACAAAGTGAGTTCCAGGAAAGGCACAAAGCTACACAGAGAAACCCTGTCTCGAAAAAAAAAAAAAAAAAAAAAAAAAGACTAATGTCTGTTCATGGTACTGTACAGCAATCTATTAGGTACTTGATACTCCAATTGAGTTATTAGGCACTTTAATGAGAAGATATTCAGACTTGAATAGAAATAAAATATTCAGTCCTGAGATAAGCATAAACTTATGTGTGGAAAAATCTTGATGAAACAAATAAATCAAGGTATTAGAAGTAATAAATAGGTTGACCGACACTTCATGTTTGTACACAAAATGAAATATATTAAACACAATTAAGAAAATAATACTTTGCATGATACCTTCAACCTAATCTATTGCTTCAGGTTTTCTGGCTTCTCTGTGCCCTTAGATTTCTATTTGGTGGTTTTTAAATTCTAGAGGAACTGAGAAGCCTGAAGATTGTCATTTACTCTAGAAAGTGCTTTAAAATAATGGAACATTAGAGAATACCTTTGGAGTGTGAAAAACCCTGTAGTTGGAACCAAAGTGTCATTCATAGATCCTTAGCAGCACATTATATTTGCTATCATTTTATTTCTAGTTGAAACACCAATATTCCCAAATATTCCTTATAATGATACTGCATACCTCCAAAGTAACTATGGGAATCATTGCTGACATATTTGATACCTCAGATTCATGCATGCAAATTTTCATTTCCATAACTCTTGAGAACAGAACACACCAAAAATGACATAAAACTCTTGTGAAAGAGACCTTTGAATTCATTTTTGATCCTAGAAAGCATTCCAGAATCCAGTTAATGGATGCCAATTATGTCATGGGCTGTTGCATGTTGTCTAGGTACAGCTACACTTCTTGGTTTTTGTTTTTGTTTTTGTTTTTTAAGTAGGAGAGAAAATAATATTCTTTTTATTTATAACACAGTCACTGAAACGATCCTGAAATGTCTCTGAAAGTTTTGTTAGTCCTAGACTTAATGGTTCAAAATAGCCAGGTGTAAGAAACAAACTTTCAGAACAGAATGAAGAGAAACTATAGTAGAAAATGAAGAAACCATTGACTTCAAAAAAAGAAACAAGGATTGTTTTTTACACTTGAAGTGCCTGGTGGCCTTTCTAGGTTCAGATGGGGAGTTTCAGCCCTGGTGAGATTCTTCAATATGGGGAACACTGTGTATGAATCAGGAATTTTGGATTGTGTTGTCCATATTTCTGAGCTTTCTAGATCTGTATGGGACATGAAAACTCTACTCTGATTTTCTAGAGAAAGAGCAATAAGATATTCATGAAGAGCTAATGAAAACTATAAGCCACCAGCTTATTACTTCTCATACCAAAGACAATTAAAATGTATGCCATGTCTTTATTTAAGAAGAAAATCCCAGTTCAATCTGTCACTTTAGTGATTTGTTTTGGGTGAGATCTGGGAGAAACACTAATTCAAAATAAAGTGAATACTTGAATGGTATAAAGAGGGAAAGGTCAATGCTACATGCTATCTTTTGCCTTGTTTCACGTGTCTATGTCAAACCCAACATGTTGGAGATGATGTTTGCTGATTGGATTGAAATCTTTTTCATGTGGTCTATATGGCTAGAATGGTACTTTTATGGCTCCTGACTTACAGGGAAGCAAGTTTTCAGGAAAGGGTTGTGAAATATTGTGAAGGAATTCCATGCATTTCTTAATCTATGTTGGATACATGGTCTTTTCTATACTATTATCAGCATATTTTATGTTTCTTGTTTACAAAATAAAGACTTTCACGGTGGAGGAAAATAAGAAATAATACAGCAAAGCACATTATGATGGCTCAGATACTGTTGATGAGTCCCAGCATCCAAAGACACTGAAAATAAAAATGCTGAAGCACAGTACTAAAATGAATGTCAAGCATGTTGGGTCTGACACAGGCTGACGGCCTTGGTGAGTGACTCAGCTTTATTCAATAGGTGAGAAATACTTGCCAGGAAGGTCCAAAATTTCGTGTTACACTTGAATTTCATTTAAAGAATGAAGGAAAGAGATTGACATTTTGATCACTAATTTTCAATCTTTCAATATTCACATTAAGTACTGAAAAGACCACACACCCTTGTTCTTCAACACACTAAATAGCATTCATGTGCTTAAAGATTCCATATTTGAAAGCACTGGTGACATAATCTATCTCATTGTGCTGATTCCCCCAGTAATGGTGAGACAAAAAGATTGTTCAATAAGATTTTCTAAATAAATCCACAGAAAAATCAGTACTATGGAGAGAGCAAGAACTTTGAAGTTCTATGTAACTTGCATTTAAAGGCAAGGTAGAGATAGTCTTACTGAGCATAAGGGACTAGCTGAGATGCATAATTGCAATGGTTTAACTGAATGAAAATCACTACTCCTATGACTTTGTTAGAAGGAAAATGATGTTGATTCTGTCACCATATACCAAGCAACAGTTTCTGTTGGTATGGATTTCCTAATAAAAACAGAGGAGTATGAACTAGATTTTAGATGGAATTTAACAGACTTTATTTTATGTGCTCTTTTTAAACATGTAGCTTTTTAAAATGTTTAATACTTCAAATTAAGTAAGGTTTCCCATTGTATGCGAATGTTAGTCACTGACTTAATTTCATGCCTGTTACCACATTATTTATTTATGTATTTACATATACACATATGAAATAAACACACATATGTAAATTGCCATAAACACTATGAAATTAATAATAATCTAAACAAACATGGTCCCTCTTTACTTTACTGGGTACAAAAGTTGCTCCAAGTTATATGTTCCCATTTACAGATTTGCAACTAGGATCCACAAATAAAGGAGAACAGGTGGTATTTGTCCTTCTGGGTCTGGGCTAACTCATTCATTCATAATCATTTTTAGTTTATCAATTTACCTGCAAATTACATGATTTCATTTTTTTACACATGAATAGTATTCCATTGTGAAAATATACCACATTATCATTATCCATTAATTAGCTGAAGAATATTTAGGTTGTTCCTGTTTACTAGCTGTGATGAATAGGGTGGCAATTGATATGGTTGAACAAGTATCTGGAGTAGGATGCTGAATCATTTGGATATTTGTCAAGGAATTCTATAGTGTGGTTATTTGGTAGACTTACTTTTAACCTTTTAGGAATGAGAATAACATAACAGGCACAGACAAACATTTTCCAACAGCATAAGAAAGCAATAATCAGCATGAAATTAAAACTTATGCACAAGTCAAGTAATAGCCCAATAGAACAAATAGAACAGAAAATGATAGAAGACCTTTGTCAGCTGTACTTCAGACAATGTATTAATATTTAGAATAGATCAACTACTAAAAAGTCAAACACATACAAAGTCATTCCAATCCATAAATGCACAAAGGAACTGAAGAGAAGCTGCTCAAAAGAAAAAAGGCATAAATATCAAATAGATATTTTCAAGTGTTTAACCTCATAGTCATCACATGAATCACAAGGAAAAGCTGCAAAGGGAATCCTTCCTGCTATATTCAAAATAAAAATTGTGATGAAAATAAACAATAACTACCATTGAGGAATTAGAAAAATAAATCTCATAACATGGTGGAAGAAATATAAGCTTCTCCAGATATTGTTAAAATCTACATAAATCTATGTAAACAATCCAAAGTTAAGATTACTATATGATCATATGACATCCCAGGCTTGGTATTCCCAAATGAAGCAATATTAACATATTACAGAGAAATCTCATATCCATATTTCTTGTTTCCACAATTATGATATATAGGAACTATAGCTAGCCTAGTTGTTCAATAGCAATTGAATAGCCAAAGAAATATGTAAATTTATATATTTTGGATATCAGTCCTGTTTCAGATGTGGGTTTTTTAAAAATCTTTCCACATTTTGTAGGTTGCAAACTTATCAGAGTGATAGTGTCCTTTGCCTTACATAAGCTTTTCAGTTTCATTTATTAATTGTTAATCTTAGTACCTATGTTAAGAGTGCTTTCCAGAGTCTTCTCCTAGGCCTATGTGTTCAAGGCTATTCCCAACTTTCTCTTCAATCAGGTTAAGTGTTTTTATGTTGAGGTCTTTGATCCACATGAACTTGAGTTTTGTGTAGGGTGACAAATCTGTCCTGTCTGCAATATGTGCTAGGGCAATGGTGGCACAGGATTTGTGGAAAGGGCCAAACAATGTCTGATTGGGCTTAAAGCCCTTTCCACAAGACAGAACCCAAAATAAATGCTGCTTTAGTGACCAAGAAAGAGAGACTAGAAAGCCCAGAGACATAGAGTTAACCAAATACAACTGGTCTAAAAAACAATGTATCAATAAAATGACTCCCTGTGATATTCTGTAATATTCATATATCAATGCCTTATTTAGTCAGTATCAGGGAAAGTGCTTTACTTGGCCTGATAATCAAGAGGGGCTGCCAGGTTGGTAACAAATAGAGAATGCAGCATTTGCCCTGGGCAGGAGAATATTTGGGACCTGTGGAACCCCTCCATATCGCAACGAGCAACTTACAAATATTCTTTTCATATACCTTAAATCCTTCTTTTTAATCACTAATGTTTTAAACTGTGGAGATCACAGGGGCTTGGGAAAAATGAAAGATATTTTGCTTTGACCTGTGACATTTTAAAAATGGCATTCCTTCGTGTGCTGGTGGAGATGAAGGTAGAGGTGGTGGAATCATTGGGTGGAATTTCCAATTTAGTGTGAAGGGCCTGTCATTGCACATACCAGAGAGAAAAAGTTTCCACTAGCATGTCCTTAGGCCCTTTAGATATGTACCATCATTGAATGTCTCTACTCCCCTTATCCCATGTCTCCAAGAATAGGGTTCCCTGTTTCAGAAAACAAGGCCTACATTGTTGTGCAAATTACAATAAACAACTTTAATTCATTTTTTCTTAAGAGTATGCTGCATAATATCAATTAAGAGTCTTCTTTCATTAGGCTCTTTATGGCCCATAATTTCTCAAGTGTATGTGTCATGATATTTTATTTGTGCTCTAATAAATAAAGCTTACTTGGAGATCACAGGAAAAAGCCAGCCACTATATTAAACATAGAAGTCAGGCAGTGGTAGCACATGCCTTTAATCCTAGCATTCAGGAAGAAAAGATTCATCTGGATCTCTGTGAGTTCAAGACCACATTGGGAATAGATTCAGGCATGGTGGCACTTGCTTTAAATCCCAGTGTTAGTTAACCATAGAGGTCTGGAGGTTTGTACAGACAGACAGGAAATGATAGAGCTAGGCAGAAAAAGGAAGTGATGTAGCAGGGCAGAGAGAGGAAGTGAGATGGCAGAGCACAGAAAGGATATAGGTGTGGGTATACAGGAAATAGGTTTCTCTCAGGCTGAGGATTTCCTAGGGTAAGAACTTATGGCTGTGGCTTGTTCTGTTCCTCTAATCTCTTGGTTTTCACCCCAATATCTGGCTCCAGGTTTTTTATTAAAAAGACCATTTAGCAATTTGTCTTACATGTATGTTCTTAATTTTCACCCTACTCTTAGCCTTTCTTGCTAAGGGGTCTGCAGTACCCATTGTTAAGTCCTATCCACACCACAAACAAGGGGCTTACCTCCTGAAGTCCTTGTTCAGGAGCCAACCTGCCAGAGTCCAGCACCAGTGGGGGTCAGGTCCCAAAGAGGAGGTGTGGAGTTGGGGATGGAAAGGAGGAGACTGACAAAATCTGAGGGTGAATGGGGCTGTCTGCTGTTTATTGAAGAAAGGAATACACCTTTATACTCTGCACAGAGGATTACATGGGAGAAGGGGACATGAGCTGTGGTGTGGCTTATGATCAGGGATGGAGAAAGCTAACATTGCCCTTGATAAGTTAATAGGCCAGTTATACGTTAATGAAAGGCCCACAGTTCTTGCCAGAGATAGGAATGTCTCCCTTTTTAGAAAGTAGGCTTTCTTTAAGCCCCTGAGGAAATGGAGACTTTTGGCTAAATGCCTGGCTGTGGGAAAAGATGTCCTTGAAGGATCTGAAACTCCATTATAGAATATTGCAGTTTTTTGTACGGCTTAGTTTATCCAAATAGCTAAAGCTTAAAGAGAGCTAGGATGAAGCTAGACAAATATTACTGTGAACCTGAGTAGACCTTAGCAATTTATAAATCTTGATTATCAGATATACCTTATTTATCAAGGATGTGTTACTTATCTAAAATTTCTAGCAGCTTGGAGTCAACTTGTGTGGGTGTAAGTAGAGTGATCATGCTATATGATTCCATGGTTTGGGGGATTTTTTCCAAAGAATTGTTTCATTTTATAAGGCTGTCATCATACACATTCTCATCCTTCAAAACCAGTGAGAGTGAAAGTTACATATTAAGTTTTAATTGCTGTGCCTAAGAGATCCATGAAGCAAAGATGTCTCTGATCTGCAAGCCTCTTGCTCAAGAATAGATAGTTCCTGAAAGGCTGGAGGCTATTATTTATAAGCGATAAAAAGCCATGTTTTTACTCTCCCAAACAAGTTTGTCTGACCCATCTGCACTGGATATGCTTGATCATATGTGGACAGGAGGTACATAGGCAGGAAATACATCAGGATGTATGCTTGCCCTGATTAGACCTAAAGGGAAATGCAATGAATCATGGGTTTTGCTCCTTAAGCCCTTGCAAAACTTGATTCTGGGCCATTTCCTAAGAACCTGGGTATCGACCTGATCAGAGCTTATCCACCTGGCCAGTATTTAATTAAAGCTTGCTTCTAATTTAAATTGTGGTAGTGATCTCATTCTTGACCAGTGGAATTATCCACCGGCACAAAAATTCCCAAAGGAAAACACATAAGGGAACTCCTATCACACATAGTGAGAATCATTAAAAATGAAAGTAAAAGGGTCCTGGAGAACTGTGATACACAAAGTTGAAATGCTGAAACTTTGTCAAGCATCATTGGTTGCCTTGCAGTCCATGACAACAGTGTGGGAAAAGATAACCGATTTCCTGGTTGTGACGAGGAGAGGAGTCATGTTATTCCATCCAGAACAGTGCCCAATTATAAATAGGAACTGTTTCTGTCTGAAATTTTCCAATTGATAACTTAGAACCACCAGAATCTGAAACTATGAATTTGAAACTCAGATAAGGGCTGTTGTGAAAATACTATACTTTAGGAGACTGAGATTCCTGCTACTTTTCAAGAAATTGGCAGTCACACTATGGAATGTCATTGCCTAATTTTACAAGCAGTCTAGAAGATAAAAGCAACTACAGGCCATCACTGTCAAGAAAGTGTTGAGCTCTCCACTGCTATGAGAAATGAAGTCTTTCTAACAGTCTCCTTGAGTGAAAACACAAAGTTCCATATGTAGAAAAGGCAGGTAGCAACATAGCACTCTTAGTTTTAAAATGTATGCATTTTCACTTTTGAAATTCTGTGTAGAAACTCTAGTTAAATTGGGATAGATTTCTAATATATAGCAGCAGAAATAAATGCTGGAGCTAGACATATATAATCAAATAGACCTGTGACTGTTAATGAATGCAAGAACACAAGACTAGGTAAATCATGGGCATGGGGGGGGGTACCTGCTACTATTATTCTGCTAAGGGAACATAACAATAAAATTACTCCAGTGGAATATTACTATACTCATGGATCAATGCTTAACTAAGACCTTGTCATGCTGGAAGTGGTAGCATAGAGACCCTCAACTTGACAATGTGGAGAAAGTGTGAGACTTTAGACACTCAGTCCTAAATTGAGTGTCTCATCAAACATTCCCCCTCAGTGCTCAGTGATCTATACAGAAGAGGATATTAAAAATTCTAGGAACCAGAATTTCATGGAAATAGCATTTACCAGACATAACAGTTCTGATACATGTATGAACTAACAGAAACTCTGAAAGCATGTACAAAACCTCAACAAACTCAAGCCAGACAAAATCCCAAAATGTAGAAGAGGAAGTGGGCACAAGTCTAATCTTTAACCAAAAAACTATTTGGGGTCAATGCTGCTCCAAAAGGAGAAATAAGTTTTCTTTGTTTGTTTGTTTGTTTGTTTGTTTTCCAGTAGATTGGCACTGAGTACATCAAAGCCCTTCAGAGCAGACCTCAGGCTCAGGAGTAATTAGCCAACACAAATTGAACTCTATGTGTACTTTTTTGTGATTTTATAGAGAAATAGAGAGACAGACAACGTTGGTAAGAAGGTGAAAAAAGATCTGGAAGAAACTGTAGCTGGGGAAAGAATATAAACACAATATGTTGTATGAAATTCTCAAAAGAATAAATACACTTTTAAAACAAATACCTGTCAATTCCATTGACTTTCTGAAAATTTGTTATAAACGAAAGCTGCAATTACCTACAGATTTTTAAAAAAATAACTTATGTTGATTTCCATCTTCTACCCAAAACTTATAAAGCAATTGTTTTATATATCTGGTTCAAAGAATTTTCTTATGTATTCATATTCAGCAATCAAGTAAAGTTGATTACTTTTAATAAAATTAAACCAAAAATTTGATTTCTCTAATGCATCTTGAAATAGGTAGCCTCAAGGTGTCATAAAAGTAAAGTGGAAAATAAATAGTGTAATATATAAGCCTGTGGTCTAAATGTCAATTATATTGCCAGAAATACATAGCAACTGGAAATAAGCAACAGTAAAAATCTGACAAATTAAAAGGTCATGCACCTCAGGCATCAACCCAACAAGAAGACCCATCATGAGGAGAACATACAACAAACACAAGCATAGAAAGCAAAGACAATTGTTCTAAAAGGAACCAGACATTTGGAATCTAAGAGCTACCATGGAAATATGGACAATGATTGACCAGGGAGTTGTGTCATTGTGATTGTGATATTAGATACATGTTCTAACAGCACTCTCTTTTTCTACCTTTTGTCTTAGGAGTACTATAAGAAGTGATTATTGCCACTATTTTTTCATCTGATTTAACTAAGACAACATAGCAGGTAATTATTCAGATATTTTTATTCTAACATTACTATAAAAATAGTTCCATTTTTAAAAAAATTTTCTAAAACTTGGGCAATATTTACAATGATTCAGTGCATATTTTTCTTCCTGCTGGAGAGTCGTTTGAATGAAAACTTTTTTCATGGATTCATGAATTTGAAGACTTGGTCTACATGTTGGTGACACTCTGGGAAATTATGGAATTCTGAGGATGTGGAGCTTTGTGAGAAGAAGTCATTGGGGGTGGGATTTGGAGTTTATCCTCTCATCCGAAACAGTTCACTCACTTTCTCTACTCTGTCAGAACCTGCTGGAATACTCTCCCACAGTTATGGAGAGTCCTTCTAGAATCTATAGGGAAAATTAAGTTTTTGTTTTATAAATTGTTTTTGACGATAATATTTTATCACAGCTGTACTGTCTATGATTTGATAGAAAATGTTGAACAAACTAAGGCTAACAGTGTGAACTCACAAATCATGTCTTAGGTAATGTCATTTTATGGGCATGCTTTTACTACACATTATTCTGAGTGTTCAAGGTATTTTAATATTTTTTAACTATCATCACAAGTACAAGTATCAACAAATCCCAAAATGGCTCAAAAATGTCACTGTCAAGATTCAGATGAACTTCAATCATAGTAATTTGCTTGTGAAATTGTGGATCTATATAAATTTCTAATATATTCTTACTTTTGCTCCTTTTGCAAGATTTGAGTACAGTCAGTTGTAGAGGCATTTTTTTTTAGCTCTACTAAGATTTCATTAAAATTCTTTAGTTTTGTGTCTTTAAGCCTCCACTGGAAGTGTTCAAGTTTATTGACACATAATGTACATAATGATGAATATTCTGCCTCATCCACCAAGGCCAGAGAAACAAGTGAAAAATAAGTCATCCCATAATACCATATTTTACCTAGTCTTCATAATTTTCCTTTCTTGCATTATCATTTTAATGTAACAATGATAGTTCCTATATTTTATAATCATATACAATATAGTTTCAAAATCTGATATCAAAACTAAATTTGCATGGACTTATCTTTTCCTAAAAGATTTTTTCCTTTATCTTTAGCCACAGAGTTCCACATATTTAAATGGGTGAAATGATGCTTCTAGGACAATGGTGTTATTTATTATGGTGTGTTATCCAATTGCACTGCACCTGTCTGGATCAGAGGCTCGCAATAATGCAATGAAAATGATCTGAATGGGTCACAGGTCTAATGTGTTAAGCACATAAACAAAGACTACCCAGGGAGAGTGTTAATCCATGCTCATTAATTTTTGAATTCACATTCTGCAAGTTCATCCAAAAATTTATGAAGCACGTCAGAGTTTGGCTTCAATAGCAATAGAGACATACCGGAACATATGGCTGGGGGGCAAGACAGAGTCCTTGGCAGTGCTCCTGCAGGGAGCCAGGTGAAGTGAAACCCATTAGACCCTCCACCATGGTCGCCAGAGTCACAGCCCACAGAAGAGGGATGTCTCCAGTGTCTCTGAAAGCATGAAAGGTAAATGGGACTCATTTCAATTACTTCTACTCAGACTTGCTCTGCCCTATCTAGTGGGTTCGGCTTATTAGAGTACATCATTATGCATGCCATTTAAATCAAGTAAAATACATCCACCTTATTTTTTCATGTTCCCAGCACATATCCAGATGCATGTGTATATGTGTTATACACACATAGCCATTGTTCAGCACACTATGCAAATAATAATTTCATTTATAACTATAAATGTATTTTTTCCTTTCTTATATAACTTAGTAACCAGTATAAGCACAATTACACATTGACATTTTAAGAATCTTTTGTTTTAAGAAAGTGAGATTAAATAGAATCTATAATTCCGTATTTGACAATTAGTATTATATATTAGTCTAATTATTTTCATATGGTCTTTCCCCCAGTGACTCTCCCTACGTGAAATGATAAGTTACAAAGAACAAAACAGTAGAAGAAATCATAATAACCAATTTTTGTAATAGAAACTGTTATAAAATTCAGTCATGAATATCCATTTTCATTGGTATTGATTTTTCTTGAAAAAGTGGAGAGGATGCTTTAAAAAATTAAAGTAAGTATACAAAGAAATTACTCATATTTTGTAGTAGAGTTGGAGAGGTAGTAAAATCTAGTCATTTCCATGGTTCCACCAACCTGGTATTTTCAACACTCTCAGCCTGTTTCTAGCACTATATTTCAAGTAGTATACAGCTTTGAGTGCATTGCTACACACCCACAGCTCTCTGTTGAGCTGCTCTGACTTCAAAGTTTAGTGTATAGATTTTGCTTTCTAGTTGACTACATGAACTATATTTATTGTTAATAATTAGTTACAGTTCTGATACATTTCCACTCATATCCTCAGGGAGATTTCCCTAAATCCTGGTCTTGGGATTATCCTTTTAAATTTCTCCCTAGGATTTTCTAAAAGCAACTTATCTTATAACCACGTGTTTCTTCTCTTAGGCTGTATGTGTGGGTTGATTTGCCAAGGCAGCTAGGCATCCCATTCATCAACATTTCCCTTTAGTGACTATTACCTAAACCCAAAGTAAATTAGTCATTGAACAAATCAAGGAGACAATCAAAACCAAAGAAAATATTTTCAGAAATGTATGATTTTCTACAGAGACTGAGTATGAAAATCTATCACAGATATGATAACATTTTAGCAAATAAATCGTGCTTTGCTAGAAAGTTGGAGGAAAAGTGTGTTTTCACATGAACACCTTCTATTTCAGGAAAAGCATTTCTCAGACTGTGTACCACATAGACAGGACTGCTACATTCTCATGGTACAATATTGGTGCAAACACACTCTTCAATACATGACTCAGGTGCTAAGAAAATACCAAAATGCCTTCGTAAGCAGAATCCCATTCAGACCACCCATTTTGTGTGCCTAGGGAAGCCCTGAGTCCTAGCTTTCCCACACATATTCTCCCATTGACCCACACCACACCAGCTCCATGCTTCCTCTGAAACACTGAAGGATACTTCCTTCTCAGTACTTGCTCACCTCTAATTTTCCTGACAGGAGTGCTATTTCACAAAACCCTATTCATTTCATCACTTTATCTTGGTATCTGCAAAAGTGTCTACCCAACAAGAGAACATTCCCAAATACCCTCTGTTGCTGGAGGGCTTCTCTCCAGGTTCCACCAAACCCCGCAGTCCCAAAATCCACGTATAAAATAATCACTCAGACGCTTATAATACTTATAAACTGTATGGCCATGGCAGGCTTCTTGCTAACTGTTCTTATATCTTAAATTAACCCATTTTTATAAATCTATACCTTGCCACGTGGCTGGTGGCTTACCGGCATCTTTACATGCTGCTTGTCCTTGCGGTGGCTGCAGTGTCTCCCCTCCTTCTTCCTGTTTCCCCAATTCTCCTCTCTCTTTGTCCTGCCTATACTTCCTGCCTGGTCACTGGCCATCAGTGTTTTATTTATATAGAGTGATATCCACAGCAACCCTGTTTATAGTACACATATATTCAAGTACAAATAGCACTTACCTTACTTTCTTTATAGTATGTGCCTGCTCATATCATACTATTATGCTGCTTTATATCGGAGTAGATTTATGCATTTATTCCTCTGACAGTAACATGGTGTGAACAGTCTCTTGTATCTCCAATCACACTGAAGTGGTTGGCTTGCAGGTGATAGTAAACATTTACTGGATGACTGTGAATGAATTTGGCTCATGTGGATTTTATCTCACCATAAAACATACAGCACGAGTCCTGTTCACTTGTTTTCCTACAGATTATCACAAATGATCATATTCTAAAATAGTTTCAAATTTCACACACTAAGATAAAATTCAATATATATTTTATACTTTAGTGGAGTCTAAATATTCACAATATCCTGTTCCTCAGAACAACATCCACAAACTTCACACTATTTGCCCTTCTTCATCCTACCTCCTTAATATACAGAGGGATTTTTAACTTTTCTGTTTTGTACTCTAGTCATTTTTTTATTTTATACCTTATTTTCTTTTCTCCCTTGTATTTTATTTTGGAAACAGTGTTGGGTTGGAACTTTAAATCCTCATGCCTTATCCTCCTTAGAGCTGAAAGTACAGGTAGGTTACTATATTTAGATTTATCAGTTCATTTCATTCAGAAATGAATACTGTCACAGTGCTTTTTTGAAATCTCAACCAAGTAGTGGTTTTGTATGACACATTTTTGTGGTCGGGAAGATTTTCCAGTTCCTCCAAGCCCCCACAGTCCTGTGCCCACTTATAAAATAATCACCCAGAAGCTTATATTAAATATAACTGCTCAGCCATTAGCTCAGGCTTGTTACTGACTAGCTCTTACACTCGAATTAACCCATAATTCTTTTTTATGTTTAGCCACGTGGCTTGGTACCTTTTCTCAATTCTGCTTTGTCATATGCTTTCTATGTGTCTGGTGGCGACTCTTGACTCTGCCTTCCTCTTCTTGTCTTTCCCTTGGATTTCTTGCCTGGCTATAACCTCACTTGCCATAGGACAGAGCAGCTTCTTTATTAACCAGTCATAGCAACACATATTTGCAACATACAGAAAGACATGCCACATCACATCTTCTTCTGAGTTTACTTATTATTAAATAAATTCTTTTAGAAGCAATTTGTCAATAACTAGTACTTAATGTTTCTTAAAGACTAATTGTAATTTCCTCTAACTAATCACTAATCTATTTGAATATATTTGTGGACACTTCTGCATGTTTATGTACAATATCCCTATTGTTTTTATACTTGCTCTTGAGAAATTGATTGGTGTATTCTTTCCTGGTAGTACATTCATAGAGACCTGCATTTTGTTCCTTGTTTTGTAGGTCATTTCTGCAAACACTCTTGTTCTGTTTTTATTGTTTGCTCCATTTTCGTTTGGAGATAATGTTTCCTTATATATCCCAGGTTGTTTTGAACTTACTGTCTTCTGGTCTTCATCTCCCAGTTCAGCAGTTACAGGTGGATTCAACCTTTATTTTTTTTGTCTTTAGATACCTAGTCTTGTAACTAGGAGCTAATTTGTCTTCTATTGTGCTAAGTTCTGTAAATATGTCAGTTTTTTCACATGATATTTTCTGCACACAAACTCTTTGCAGTTGGCAAAATCTCTGGTCTTTTCAGCTCTGTGTCATGTGTTCCATCTTTTTTTTCCCATTTGTCTTGAGCCACATCTTAATGTTCATTTGTGTAGGGTATTATTATGCATATCTTATTTTTAGATTGTATTTAAGTATACTGCTTTTGGTTTTGACTCAAAACTTCATGTGTGTTCCTATGTATCTATGTGTAAATGTGTAGATGTGAGTTCAGCAGCCCTCCGAGAACAGAGGAAAGAATGAGATCTCCTGGAGCTGGAGTCACAGGTGGTTATGAGCTAGCGTTCTCAAGTAGATGCAAGGATATGAATTCAGAGTCTCTGCAATAACTGAATGTGTTCTTAATCACTCAACTATCACTCCTGTACTAACCCTCCCTTTTTGACTTTTAAAAAAATTAATTTGGCTAGAAACATGCCTTAATAGTAGAGCACATATCTGGTTTGTAGAGACTGCTTCAAGTATGACAAAGAAAAAACAGATTTTTTTGTGAACAGCAATTTATTTACAGACCGAATCTAGAAGCTTATCCTTAAATTTTCATACAATTGATTTCCAGATATGTGCAACAATTTATTATAATTTGCCTACAAACCAAACTCATTAAAACCAATAGACTCTAGACAGTTCATTTTATATTTTTCTCAGTACAAATGACACTGGTATGTAGGTAATTACAAATCTGGCTTCTTTTGATACATTTTTAGTCTTGTAAAAGATGTGGAGTTAGGAAAAGAATTGTGAGAGGGGGATGTAATATATGGGATATATTACTGTATAACTTTTTTCAATTAAAATATATAAATAAGTAAATAGAAATTCAAGTCTTCTACAAAGGATATAAAAGGCTATGAAAGAAAAACAAGTCAAATATATGCTTAGGACATACAAATCTAAACTCAAATTCTTTTCCATCTCTAAACTTTTACACGAAATTTGTCTACATGGCGCCTACTATGCTCTTTTGAAATAAAATTTGTACATGCAAATGAAAGCACATGTGTGCAAGTTTTGTGTCTGTTAATCACATATGATTGTGCTGCAGTGCATGCCCATTGGTACATGCAGAGCCCAGAGGACATCAGTTTCCTCCTCTATCATTCTTTACCTCCCTTGAGGCAGGGTCTCTAACTATCTGGAGCTAGGCAGGTAGTCAGCAGGTAATCAGTGATCCACTAATCTTTGCACCTTCCTCTCTGTCTCCAACTAGTAATAGGGTACTGTCACCTGCACTACTAGGCCTGGAATTCTATGTGTGTTCTGAGATTCTTAACGCAAGTTTTTGTCCTTGCAAAGCAAGCATGCTTTCCTATTGAACTTGCTCCCTAACATCCATTTTTCCAATAAAAGGTTTTATTTTCATATTTCCATTTAGTTGTTCCATATGTATTAGTTTGATCCAGTCATCACATCATGCATCATGTATTTTGCATTCATCTTTAAAACTCTTGTAATACAAAACATAAAATTTTACTCAACATATGACTAATGAAGAAAAAAGAGGTACATCTTTGTATGTATTCAATATACAACATACCTATAAATTGGTGTGTAATATATTTATATTGATTTTGTGTGCTGCCTAGTTTTATGTCAATTTGAAACAGCTTGAGTCTTTGAGATGAGAGAATGTCAAATGAGAAATGCCCCTACCAGATTGACTAATAGGCAGGCCTGCAGTGCATTTTCCTAATTAGTGAGTGATGTGGGAAAGCCAAGCTTAATCATGGATGGTGTCACCTCTAGGCTGGTGGTCCTCTGTGCTATAAGAAAGCAGCCTAAACCATCCATAAAAGCATGCCAGTAAACAGTGTTTCTCATGGCCTTTGCACTCTAAATTCAGGCAAATGCTGATTTGGCCACATATTTTTATTTGGAGACCTTATTCTATTTGAGCAATGCATGGAATTAATAAGCATAAGAGTTCTGCTACAAAGAAGCCAGGAGCTTCTTTGGTCTTTGGTTAAATTAGGAAGTTTTGGGCCCTTATTGATTCATGGCTTTTTCACCAGTTACTCTGATTTTTATTTTGCACTATCTAATACTGAGGCTCTATTATTGTTCATACTTCCTTTTTTTCCCTCAGATTTTATTATATTCTTGATTCATATTAAAAGTTTTTTTGTTTTTGTTTTTGTTTTTGTTGTTGTGTTTTTTGAGATAGAGTTTCTCTGTGTAGCTTTGTGCCTTTCCTGGATCTCGCTCTGTAGATCAGGCTGGCCTTGAACTCACAAAGATCCACCTGCCTCTGCTTCCCGAGTGCTGGGATTAAAAGCATGCACAACCACCGCCCAGTATATATTAAAATTTTGTGATTTATTACCCTTTCATCTCCTAACTTTTATTGACAATGTGTAATGATATGTTTACTTTAATCACCATATTTATTTTCCTTTTTTAAATATTTGATATTATAATATAATTACAATAAATTTCTCTACCCTTCCCTCCCTCTAAATCTTCATGTATACCCCTCTCAACTCTCATAAATTGTGGCCTCTTTTTTTCAGTATTTTATTGCATGCATGCATGCATGCATACATACATGCATATATCTTTCTAAGTCTAACCTGATATGTCTGTAAATGCTATTTGTATATTTTTAGTCATAACTATTCCATAGGAAAGAATGCTTTTTGTACTCTTAGTGTTCCTTAGTTGTGGATAGTGATGATGCTGGTTAAAATTAAGGTGGAAATTATAGGCTATCCTTCAAGATCCATGGCTTCAGTAATCCTTATGGGAGAAATGATTTTCCTCATGTTGAGTAGGTCTTAAGTGTGATAATAATTTTGTTGTACCCTAATAAAACTTGCCTGAAGATCAAATGACAGAGCCAGCCACAGAATTAAACATAGAGGGCAGGCACTAGTGGTACACACTTTTAACCCTAGCACTTGGAAGGCAGAGATCTGTCTGGGCTACATGAGATTAATCCATTCTAGGAGAGAAACAGAGCCAGGCAGTGGTGGCACACACCTTTAACCCCAGTATTTGGGAAGCATACATGCCATTAATCCCAGCATTAGGAAGGTTGAGATAGGAAGTGAAATGGCTGGGCAGAGAAAGGCATATAACACGTAAGGAGACAGGAACTAAATAGCCTTTTGGCTGAGGACTCAGGGGCATTCAGTCAGAGGATTCATGGAGTTGACAAGGTGAGAAGTGACTGTGGCTTGTTCCTTTGTCTCTCTGATCTTTCAGCATTTACCTTAATATGTGGCTCCACATTTTTATTATAAGACCATTTAGGATTCATGCAACACTTAAGTGCAAGTAGGAAGCTGTTGGTTACCACCAAAGTATGCATGCCACTACCACACTCTTAGGGTAGTCATGTCATGCTGTTCATTCCTTTTATACCAATCAGAACTACTTATATTTGGATGACAATGCCCATAGATGGCTATTTCCTCCAAGATCAATCAAGAAAAAGCCCCACATATTATCAAGCCAATCATAATAAAAATACTTTTTAAGAAGATCCCTTTTCCAAGATGAATCTTGTTTGTGTCAAGGTGATTAAAACACCTAACTAGTATACTGTATAGTATTAGATAGGAAAAATAAAGATGTCCTACTTTCTAGGCCCAAGTATGGCTGATGGTATAGATTATTACAGGGGAACCCAAAGAACCCAGTATGAATTCAAGTGATAAGGGAGTCTCATAGTTTCCTGAGATATCTTAGGCTGACCTATTTGACTGATGAGATCTTCACTGATACATGTAATTCCAAATCAAAGCGCTTCTCTCAATAGAAAAAAAATGGTAACTCTTGCCCCATTATCTGTTGTCTTTAAATAAAGAAAAAGCCACTGGAAGAATTTCAGATGAGGAAGAACAGAAATGGTGGAGGTAGTGTACTATCTTCTCAGCTACCATGCACTGAGATCTTAACTACACATCATTTTTAAAGTCGGGGACTTTGACAGGAAAAGGATATAAATGTTTTTGAGCTGAAGGTTAAAAGAAGACATAAAGAGATATATTGTTCTCCTGATACTTGAAGAAAAGCAAAATAAATATTTTTTCTTCTGTGGGAGATAGGCTTAATAGTATTTTAAGTAGCACAGGACTTAAGTGGAGAAAGGCTTCCAGGCAGTTGCTTTCTTTCACAGACTAGTTTGATGCAGATTCAAATAGTGATGATACTGTGATTCTAAGAATGTGTGTGAAATGCCTTGCTTTTGTTGCTGATGTAGATAGAAATCACGGCAATTCATCAATATGCATCACAATTGCAATTGCACATATTTGTTAAAAAGTAAGGCATATGACTTTATAGACAATGTTAAAGTGGACAAAAGTGGATGGAGATACTCTCAGTGTAGAGCAGAAAGAACACATTCATTCTCAGGTGCTTTGTGCCCATTCTACTGATTACCAAATGAAATACTGATATGCTACCATCTATCACTGAAGGGATTATGCAACCTTTTGTGGTACATTCATGAGTAACTTCCCATGGAGTATCAGAGAGAGCAATTATTCTTTCTTTATGTCAGGTGCAACATGCCAGTGCTTATGAAGTAGATTTGCTGTTTGCCTTTCTCAGCAAAATATTAAGAAAGGAATTGTGATTGCCGGGCGGTGGTGGCGCACGCCTTTAATCCCAGCACTCGGGAGGCAGAGCCAGGCGGATCTCTGTGAGTTCGAGGCCAGCCTGGGCTACCAAGTGAGTTCCAGGAAAGGCGCAAAGCTACACAGAGAAACCCTGTCTCGAAAAACCAAAAAAAAAAAAAAAAAAAAAAAAAAAAAAAAAAGAAAGGAATTGTGAGTGCTTTCTCACAACATTGATAATAACAGCCATCTCATCCCTGCCTTACACATATAAATTACACATACACTTGGACTTTTAAATGAATGTACTTGTAGTTTCTATTTCAAATAACTTAATTAATAGTGTTTTAACTAAAGTAGTGAGAATTTTTTGAGGTAGTATATTACTTCAAAATGACATGGCAGCATATAATCTGAAAAGAACACACTTCAGTATGAACAGTTTTCATTGTGATATAGCTTGTATCATATGGGAAAACCACTTGAAGTGTGTGAACCTCTACTCAGTGGTACAGTCCTTTTCTATCAATGCTTTATTCTTAACAATTTGAAAATTGGAGCTTTCTATTCATTTTGTGTTTTTATTTGTATTACAAATATGCCTATGGACTTTGGGACATGCATTAACCTCAGTTATGAGCATCATTGAGTATCATAACGTGACAGGACAGAAAACTCACAAACTGACACATATAACAGAGTAGGAATTAAAGCTAAATGTGTCATTAATAGTTGCCAAAATGGAGAATGGACACATAAATTTAGGGGAAAATATAAAAAAATACAGTACATATAAATATATTATTTTTACTCAACATGTTTGATTTGAAATACATTAATTTGGAAAATAAAATTGTACATGCACATAAATTATTCTGCCCAAAATGTGTGGCTGATGCAATATGCCTATGAGGCTATTATAAATGAGTCACTACTGTGCTAATTATTTTAAAGGATGCAAGGCCTTTAAAATGGGAGGGGTCATGAAGATTTTCATCTCCCAAAGATGTAATTTATAGCTCCAAGTCCTAAATATTTCAGAGTGGTTTCTTTGTAGGAAATAACCAATGAGATACCACCATTTATATTTTACTTTGATGTGCATAAAATTATGAATCTTTCCATCTTAAGACGCATATTCTGAATGTATTTAAGCTAAAAGGAAAGCAACACACACAGTGTAGAAAGTGCCAGCTTTTATTCTAGACATTTTTACAGCTCCTAGTTATATCACTTCTGATCAGAGATACCAAACAACCTCTATTTTCTTCAGTACTCTGTTTACATAACAGGTGTTTTGGTAACTCCACTGGTTTTAATTCACTGAAGACATTTCCTTGGACACTAGTTTGACCATCTGTACATAATGCTCTAATGATCTTGTTTTATTTTCATGGCATTTGAAGGTACTTAAAGGCTTATCCCTAAAATTTGGAAAGCACCTACATTAAACATTAGCCAATTGGAAGCATTAACAAAGATAGCAGTTGAACAACTGAAATATGTTTCAAACCATGTGAAGAGGTTCTTAAGGGGTTTGGACTTACTTTATGCTTATAGTTAAACTTTCTATGAATTACAGATGGTCCACAATACTGAGCTGATGAGCTTTGCAACTCTGAGGATATATGAGCAGGCAGAGAGTTTACTCACATTGTAAGGACAACTGATACTGTAGTTCTAAAAAGGGTGAGATCAGAAACAAGATGTAACTGACCCTTAAAGTATTATCTCACAGTGACAGCTAGTGTTATTTCTTCCAAAAGTGAAGGAGTTGCTAGATTTAAGAATTGGAATTTTAAAAATAGCTTAATAGTTTGGAGCATAAACACATATATTCAAATATGTATTGTATTCTCTTAATGTTTTGAACCCACACATACTGTTGTAAAAGTATTTTTCATTGGGTGAAAATTGAAAAAAAAAATGAAACCTTGCTTGAAGTTTCAGCTGAAAGCATGGTCACACGGTGTTTAGGGAAGTTAAAATCTGTGCCATGATCCTTCAGAGTGGGAAGTAGAATTAGAAAATGATGAATAACAGTCTGTACATTTCTCTCCTAACCAAGCCTTATTTGAAGTTTATCCAGATATATGTATGTGTGTGTGATGTATTTTTAGTGTTTGGGTGAAATATCATGTCAAAACCTATAAGATCCTTTTGACTCAGTATGTCACTTATCTATTCTGTTTCTCTGTTTAATATCTGCCTGGATGATCTATTTATTAAGGGGACTGGGCCATTGGAATAATTTCCCACTGTAACTGTGAAGGGATTGCGTATGACTTTATATCTAATAATGTTTACATTATAAATTTTTATACCTTGTCTTAGTATATTTTTTTGGATTGATATATCCTCTTGATGGATTATTCTTTAATGGCTTTGAAGACTAGTAGTAGTATGAAGTATATTTTGTCATATATTAGAAGGGCTATGCGAGATTTTTTCCCGGTTTCCTTTTTTTTTTTTTTTTTTGTAAGACATTATATCTGTACTTGGTGATGAGGTGCATTCCTTGAAGGTGGCATGAAGATAAATTCTGATTTCTAACCCAATCTGCTACTCTATGTATTTTTATATGGAAAATTAGAACATTATTATTAGGCAATTATTGATAGATGTGTAACAATTCCTTCATTTTTCTTATTTTGTAGATATTTTTTTTAGATTTCTTTTGGTGAACTCTCCTGGTATCATTCGTGATATCTTGCATTTATTTTTCCCTTTTTTCAATTTAAATGAGTCTTTCTAGTATTATCTGTGAACTGGTTTAGTGGTCATGAATCCCTCTAGTTTATTTTTTTAGTGGAAAATTTTATTTCTCTTTCTCTTATGAAACAGCCTTTTGGCTATCATATTCTGGGTTAGCAACAATTATGATCTTGGGGTTTTTTCTGTGACCTCTTGGCTTAGAATTTTTCTATCATATAGGTTGTTTTTGTAATGGGTAGGTCTTTATGTGTGCCTTGACCCTTCTCTCTTACAGCTTTCAGTCTCTTTTCCTTATTCTGTTTTTTTAAGTTTTTTTTTTTTAATCTATACTTTCTCATGTTAGGTTACTTTTCTGTTACTATTTGGTCTTTGTAAGCCTCTTTTAACTGAATAGTTATCCTTTTGTTAAGATTTGGGACTTTTAAAACAACTTCATTGAAAACATTTTCTATGCCTTTGAACTGGAATGCTTCTTTTTCTTCTATGCCCGTAGTTTATAGATTTGTCATCTTCTCAGCGTTTCAAATAGTCTTCACATTTTGTACTTTTATTAAAATTTATTTTCTTAGAGTATTTGATGCAATTTTTTACCTTGTCTTTGAGTCATAGTATTCTGACTCCCAAACAATTTCATTCTGTTGGCGAGGCTTTCCTTTGAGAGGTTTAGTGACTAGTTGAATTTTTTATTTCTAGCTTCCTTTCAGTTTTGATTTTCTTCAGTATTTATATCTCTGCATTTAATTCTGTTTTCATATCATGAATTGGCATTCTTACTCCATCCAGGTGATATTTTCAGGGATCTCATTGCGTTCTTCTCTTGGTTCACTAAGGTGTTCGCTTATGTTCTCTTTAAAATTTTGAATATGTTTATTAGTAATTCCTTTGAATCCCATGTCTTGAATTTCACTTAAGTCATTCCACTTGGTGATTACTTCTTTGTAATTCGTACTCTTTGGGGGAAACATATTGTCTTGGGGTTTTGTATTGTTTGTATTTTAATGATGAGATCTGGACATCTGGATTCAGATTAATGATTGTGCCTCTTGCATGTGATGTTAGCTCCTGGGGCCATAACCTAGAACTGGGCAGAAGAATGTGTTTACAGAAGGAGAATGAGCATGGTAGAGGTGGTCTGCAGGAAGGAAACATCTTACCAAGTGTGCAGTCTGCTATGCTGCTTGTGAGGGTCAGCAGGAAAGAATCCTGAGACGGGGAAGAGGACTGAGATGATCCAGTGCAGAGGGTTTTGTTGCCAAGTACATGCCAAGCTAGGCTGCAGGAGAGTGGTCCTGGCATGGACGAGTTGAGGGATGTCTTAAAGTGGAGGTTCTGCCTTCTCAGGTCAACACCCAGGCAGGACATCTGTGGTGTTTGGCTATAGGGAATTCCCAGTGCTTTGGAAAGGCAGTAAGTGTGGGAATTATTTTTCCTGATATATGACAGGTTGGGTCACATGTGCATGCTGGTTTAGAAGGGGATCCTGGAGTCGGGGAGGGATCAGAGTTGGTTGCTGTAGGAAGCTGCTTTTCAGGATATACTGAGCAGACATGACTATGGCAATTGAGCTGAAGAGGGTTTCAAGCAGGGAAGGAGCTGTGGTAGTCTGGACAGGGGTGGTACCTATCCACATCTGTGCCAGGCTGTTCTGAGTGTAGCAGTTCAACTTGAGCAAGATCTTGAGGCAGGTAGAAGCTTTAGATAGTAGGGGTGCTAAATGGGTATGTATGCTAGAGACATGGATAATTGTTCAATCAGATTTACCACTTTGAATGGTTGCTTCTGCTATTACATCACAGGTTTTATTTGCATTGTACTCATTTAAAAATTATTTTAATGGGACTGCAGAGATGGTTCAGGAGTGAAGAGTACTGGTTGCTCTTGCAGAGGATCTACACTCAGTTACCAACATTCACAGCATAGCTCACAACTACCCTTTACTTCGGTTCCAGATGGTCTGTTACTTTCTCTGGTCTCAAATGACGTGGGGCACACACAAGGTACACAGGAAAACATGCAGGCAAGACAGCCATACACATACTTTTTAAATTAAAATACTAAAATTATGTTGATAGTTTGTATGACATTGAACAAATGTATTTATGTTGTAGAAGGAATAATAAATATTTCTTGATATAATGATTAGTATGGATATGCTGTGGGATGGTCTGTATGTCAAATTACTCTGATTGGTCAATAAATAAAACACTGATTGGCCAGTGGCTAGTCAGGAAGTATAGGCAGGACTAACAGAGAGGAGAAAAGAAAGAACAGGAAGGCAGAAGGAGTTACTGCCAGCCGCCGCCATGACAAACAGCATGTGAAGATGCTGGTAAGCCACGACCCACGTGGCAAGGTATAGATTTATGGAAATGGATTAATTTAAGTTACAAGAACAGTTAGCAAGAAGCCTGCCATGGCCATACAGTTTGTAACCAATATAAGTCTCTATGCTTACTTGGTTGGGTCTGAGCGGCTGTGGGACTCGCGGGTGACAAAGATTTGTCCTGACTGTGGGCAAGGTAGGAAAACTCTAGCAACATGGATAGGCTTTATGTAATCCAACAAAAAGATATAAAATCCCATCTCCAGAGATCACAGTAGACAAATTTAATTAAATTATGAGCAGTCATGCTGAATTTGTTCAAGATTAGAAGGACATAAATGTCTTTATATACAATTCTGTCTCATTTAAATAATATTTCATATTGATTGTGTGTTCTAAGAAACCATTTATAAAATAATATTTCAATTTTATATCTCATAAAACCATGTTACAAAAAATCCCTTTGTTATTTTTCTTCTCCTAATGGCTATAAAATACATGTCACATGCTATATAGAAATATATATATATATATATATATATATATATATATATATTCATATAAAACATATGTAATATTTCGGACATTAGATATATGACATATGACAATGTTTCTATATTGTTGTAGCATACAAATATACATATATAATATTTATTATATTTAATTTAATTTCTTATTATGTGCATGAATGGGTCCTTTTATGTGTGCAATTTTGGTGTTGACCCTCAGGTAACATCCTCATTTTTGTTTCAGGTGAGATTTCTAAATAGTACTTAGGTATCACTAATTTATCTAGGAGAATGAGCCAATGAGATCTGGGGATTGTTCTGTCTCTACCTACCCAACACTAGTATTGTAAGTAAACACTAACAAGCTAGACATTGTATACGGGTAGTGGGAGCCAAGACTTCAGGCTTGTGTGGCTGTCATTTTACAAAATGAGACATCTCCCCAAGAACAATATTTAACACTTTAATAAATTGAGCAGTATTAGAGATTTTTCTCCCAATGGGCATATGGACAATGTTTTATTCACTCTAATCTTCTGAAAAGTAGACATGCTCACAGATATTTACTAAGATAAACAGGAATAATGCAAGGAGACTTATGGGCCTGGGTTGATGGACTCTCCCCACAAAGAAAACACCAAAATGAGCCTTTATTGTCTTATCTAGTGGTAGTTGCTACAGGTGAATCAATAACATTCCCAAATGTCCAACCAGTAGAAAAAATATTGCATCTGCTATTTTAAATAAAAAATAATTGTTTGTAAACTGAATGAGGAAGAAATAACTGTGTAACATTAAAACACATTTACTGTAGTATGTGCAAAGTCAAGTTGTACAAACAGTTTAAATTATCAAAAAATAAGTATGAAAAGCTAAAAATATATCTCAATGGTAAAATCAGGACAGGAGTACATGTGAATCCTTTTCCTTTTGTTTTTAATCTAAATGATTAAATATTTACCAGGATAGATGAAATTTGAAGTAATTGTAGGCCTTGACTCATCATCCAAGGACACAACCAGATCAATTGCTCCAGTGACACATTTAAACTCATATGGCCAAAGTAGTACCCCAAACTAAGGTGAGACCCTGTATGAACTGGCAATTGAGGTATTCTCAGTGCCTGAACTGCCTGGATGACCAGAACTGGGTACTGTAGCTAGAGTTTTCCTGCCTTGCCCACAGTCAGGACAAATCTTTGTCACCCGCCAGTCCCACAGCCACTCAGACCCAAGCAAGTAAACACAGAGACTTATTTTGCTTACAAACTGTATGGCCATGGCAGGTTTCTTGCCAACTGTTGTTATATCTTAAATTAATCCATTTCCATAAATCTATACCTTGCCACATGGGTCGTGGCTTACCGGTGTCTTCACTAGCTTCTTGTCATGGCGGCAGTTCCAGGCAGTCTCTTTGTGCCTTCCTGTTCTTTTATTTCTCTCCTCTGCTAGTCCTGCCTATACTTCCTGCCTAGCCACTGGCCAATCAGTGTTTTATTTATTGACCAATCAGAGCAATTTGACATACAGACCATCCCACAGCACAGCCAAGTGCAGACCATTTCAGACACCTGCACTCAGGCCTGTGGTCCTAATCATCCACTATGCATACCTGCTGGGTAAAGCCACGAGGAACCTGAGAACGAGCTCCCACAGGACATACAGAACATCCCACAGCAGGTTACAGGGATTTAGAGATTGCTAGTTTGTGAAGAATAGAGGTCACAGTGGGTTTAGCATTGTGCTAGATGAATGTCAATAAGGGCTTCTGAAAAAGAAAGCATCAATATGCTCAAAATTCAGGAAACACCTAATTTTCCACATTCTTCTATTGTACTATCAGGTTTGTATCCCTAGCTACATACAATAACATTTCCAGAGACCTTGGGAAACTGTTATTCATTTTCTAATGCTACCATGCCTAAGTACTATAAACTGTGTGAGTTAAATATATTTTCTTATGTAAGAAGATAAAGGACTGATATGAAGATGCTCACAGCAATGATTCTTCTGAGGTCAATCTTTCTGGCCTGTGAAACAGATTTTCTCCACTTTCACATAGTCTTCTCCCATTTCCCATATGTCTCTTCTTAAAATATTAGTACTCATATTGAATTAAGGTCTGAAGACCCCCCCTTACTCTTTAATGTCCTTCTTTCCAAGTATAGACACAGCCTGACTATTCAAACATTTCATAAAAATCTTACTATCAGGTGGGCATTCTTTTTTCCTTTAGATTTACTTTTTAATTATATGTATATAAATCTATGTGTGACTGTGTGCATGTGTGTGAGTACTGTCAGATGCCAGAAAAGGGCCTCAGATTTCTATGGAGCTATAGTTATAGGCAATTATGTGCCACCTAATGTGGGTGCTAGAAACTAACCACAGGTCCTCTTCAATAGCAGCAAATGCTTTTATCCACTGAGTGATCTCCCTAACTCCTGTCCAGTGGATCTTATTAATAATGAACAGTACAGTAGATAGAAAAAGTAGTGACACTTAGATCCAATATGAGTAATATTATGAGGTGGAATGTGTGGGGCTGTGTTCTGATGTGCAGTTCAGAACACAAGCACACACATGGAGGTTTTAATTGAACCAGATCAATGCCTTGGATCTCATAGAGAAAAGGATCTGCAAAGGGCAGCATCTGCATACCTGAGAGTCAAGAAATTGTCCCCTTTCTCTCTAATTGTTTTAATAACCACAACCCAATGTGATTAAACTTTAATTTAGAGAAAAACAATTTATTGAATTTAAAAATAGAAAATCTAGTAAAGGTAAGTATTTATTCTGCTTTTGTTTTTGTTCATAAGAATTAGTATTTATTGTCAATATTCCTAGAGGCTTCAACTGGCTGATTTCCCCAGAGAACTGAGTGATATCTGTCTTGATTGCATTGGTAACAGAAATGTCACATCAGTTAGACACTCCCATGACAACTATGCAACTCAACTTGCCACAGAATAACCCTAATTACTGAAATACATTCCCTATGTATTTTTTCTTTCCAGAAAATTAACTTTCACTCCAATAAATAGGAACATTCCAGGTTGCCCCAAGATGTCATTTACTAAAGCTATAGCAAGTAGATATACATCCATGTAGGCAACTTCATCGTCAAGAGGTAGTGGATGTTAGCATTTCTGAGAATTTCTATGTACTAGACATGAAATTTGCAAGCATTTCATATCTTACATAAAAATGTTACATGTATGATCTGAATGGAGTGACTAAAATATAGACATTTGGCTTTTTCAACTAATTGAAAACCTTAAAACCAAATGAAAATTAGAAAAAAATATCTATTTTTAGCAAATGTGAATTGACCTTCCTTACAAATAAAATAGAAAAATATATGCAGCACCTAAGAAAAAAGAGATTCTGCCTCAAACAAAGTTTAGATCAACATATGAGATTATCCTCTAAACTCTACACATGTGCCAAGGCATGTATATATACTCTGCAGTACATGTTCACACACAGAGAACAAGTGAGAGGGTCCCTGAAAGAAAATCCTTAGCAAGCATTCTGTTATATAGGGAAACATGTTGATACCACAAAGAAAAGAAGGATCCTGGGACAGTGTACTTACTCAGGGTTCAGAAAAAGAACACAGATAATTTTAGCTGTCACTTATTGCACTTGCCTCAAAGTCTACAGCCTAAACAAGTTCAAGTAAACATAAGTAGCATGACCTAGTAGCAGATTAGCAATAAAACTATTTTCTTCCTAAAATATAAAGCTAAATCACAAAATAGAATTTGTCAACACTTTTTTAAACATTGACTCATTCTACAGTCACCTCTATGCTAGAGTATGAAAAATCAATGTGTGTGTGTGTGTGTGTGTGTGTGTGTGTGTGTCACTGTGGATATACACATACCTCTGCATGTGTGTAGAGTTCAGAAGATAATCTCATATACTAGTCTATATCTTGTTTGGGCAGTCTTTCCTTTTTTGGGGGGTGGGGTTGCTATATATACCAGACTAATTTCCAGAAAATTTTCTGTCTCCAGTTCCCCTCTTCTTTTAGGAGAGCTGGGATTACAGACCAATGCTATATTATCAAGCTTAAGTGGGTTCTAGGGATTAGAATTTAAGTCGAATTTAAGTCATTATGTTTGCACAATAAACATATTACCTACTGAGCCATCTCTCCAGGGACAAAGATTTCTTAAAATGACAAGAAAAATCATCAACAGTACTTGTCTTAAAAAAATGCATATTCTGTAGCATTTGGACAGAGAATTCTGTAGATGGCTGCCAAATTTATTTGATCTATGAGGTAATTTAATTTGCATATGTATGTTTACTTTCTCTTGGGAATATCTGTTACTATCTGTCAGATAGTGAGAATGTGGTATTGATATCATCTGTTACTACCTTAAGCTTAATATTTGGCTTTACCTATACTTGTAGCAGTACTTGAATTTAGGGAATGCACTTTTAGGATCAATGCCCTCTTGGTGGACATTTTTTTTCTCTTAATCTATATGAAATTATAATCCTAATCTTTTCTCATTAGTTTCAGTTTAATGTTCTACTTTGCTCTCTGCTGCCGTAATAAAAATATCCTGGGGGATGGGGAACCTAGGGAGGAAAGGGTTTATTTGGCTTACACAAAATGATGCATATATTTCAAAGTTCCCACTGATACTTTCTTCATATTTAAAGTTTCCTCTTATTTAACTTTTAGCACCTCTATCTTGTCATCAAACTCAGCTTTTCTGACGTGAATCACTCTGAAACTTTGCACATGTTCTGAAAATTTGAGCTCCTCCTCCTTCTCCTTCTTCTCCTTTTCCTCCTCCTGCTCCCCCTTCTTATTATTCTTCTCCTTCTTTTTCTCCTTCCTTCTTCTTTTTTTCAATTATTTCAGAGAGGTTTTCTTCAGTATTTATAATATTTTGTTTTGGGCTGGAGAGATGGCTCAGCCGTTAAAGGCTAGGCTCACAACCAAAAATATAATATTTCATTTTAATTTTTTTCTGATATCTTCTATCACATTCAACTTATTCAGTCATTTTTTCCTGAATAAGGAGCTAATTTCTTCTTTGATTTTTTTAAAGCACATGTTCAACTGTTGAGTACTTTGAAATTTCACCTAACATTTTCTCCTTTCCATTTCTCACTCCCTAACACTACACTCCCATTGCTCTTTTTCAAATTAAAATCCCTAGCCTCCAAGAAAAACTCACACCACAAGAAATAAGAGGAAAATTCAAAAAAAAAACACTAGATATATTTCTTGATACATACCACCTGCCAAAGTTAAATCAAGATCACAGAAGCACTTTAAATAGATATATAACATCTGGTGAAATATAAGCAGCAATTAAAATCTCCTAACCAAAAAAGCCCAGGAAAAGATAGTTTTAGCAAGAATTCTCCCATAATTTCAAAGAATACATAACTCCAATACTCCTCAAATTATTCCACAAAATATAAACAGAAGGAGCTTTGTGAAATTATTTTTTGAGGTGACAGTTACTCTCATAACTAAACCACATAAAGACCCACAAAGAAAAGAATTAAAACACAATTTCCCTTATGAACATAGACACAAAAAATTTCAATAAAATACTTGCTAACTGAATCCAAGAAACATAAAAAAAATTAATCAAGAAAAATTTTGCTTTGAACATAGTTGAGCATGTGTCCTTGTGGTATGACTGAGTATTCCTTGGGTATATTCATAGTAGCCAGAACCTGGAAACAACCTAGATGTCCCTCAACCAAAGCATGGATAAAGAAAATGTGGTACATATACACAATGGAGTACTACTCAGCAGAAAACAAAAACAATGACATCATGAAATTTGCAGGTGAATGGATGGAACTAGAAGATATCATCCTTAGTGAGGTAACCCAGATTCAGAAGGACAAATATGGTATGTATTGACTCATAAGTGGATACTAGATATAAAGCAAAGGATAACCAGACTACAGTCCATAGCTCCAGAGAAACTTTCTAAAATGGAAGAGCCTAAGAGGTTCACATGGATCACCCTGGGAAGGGGAAATAGATGAGATCTTCATGAAGCCTTTATCCAGTAAGTGGTAGAAGCAGATGAAGACATTCATAGCCAAGCACCAGCCTGAGCTCCAGATGTCCACTTGAAGAGAGGGAAGAGGGATTCTATGAGTAAGGGGTATCAAGATCATGAGGGGAAACCTACAGAAACAACCAAACCAAACTAGTGGCAACTCATAAACTTTAGACCAACAACTGTAGAGCCTCACTGGGACTGGACTAGGTCCTCTGCATAAGTGAGACAATTGTGCAGCTTGATCTGCTTGAGGAGTCCCCTAGCAATAGGATCAGGATCCATCCCTGGTGCATTAGCTGGCTTTTTGGAGCCCATTACCTATGGTGGGACATCTTGCACAGCTTTAATGCATGGGGAGGGGCTTGAGCCTGCTCTACTGAATGTACCAGGCTCTGCTGACTCTACATAGGAGGCCTTACATTGTTGGAGGAGGGAAAGGGGGAATGGGTTGGAGGGGAAGGCTAGAGGTGCGGGAGGAGGGAAGAAAGGGGAATCTGTGGTTGCTATGTAAAATGAATAAAAAATTCCTTAATAAAAAATGTTGGACCCCAAAGTTTAGGGTCTCAAATGGGTGCCCCAAGAATCCAGACTCCAGTACAGTTGATGCAACAGCAGGAAGATTTATTAAGCTTCTATATAGAAGGGCTCCTCTGCTCCCAAGAGCAAGAGTCGCATCCTACTGTAGCCACATAGGTGCTTATAAAGGAAAAACCCATAAACCCCACAAGATTACAATTCCCATACAATTTCATGGCCTGATCACAGAGTGGGTACAGTCACGTCCACATGTGCATTCTTCCTGAAACCTCAAGTGGGTATCAGGGCAGGAGTGGAGTTTACACAAAGGTCACAGTGGTCCTTCCTGGAACACCTGCAACTATCCCAGTCACAGTTGAGCACATCTCTTAACAGAAATCTCTTTACATTGTTACATTGTGGCAGGGGTGATTGAGTAGTGGCTGAGTCAGGTTGCCCTTGGAACTAGATTTTTAGTTTCTCATTTCCTGGTGCTTGAAGTTTTTCTTTCCTGAGGCTTGGGGGTGTAAGCCTGAATGGCTAGGGTCTTTCAAAATGATCAATCACCATGATAAAATAGGCTACCTCCCAGAGATACAAGTATGGTTCAGTATATAAAAATCATAAATGTAATCCAACATATAAACAGAAAAAGATGGAAAAAAAAACCGCACGATCATCTGATTAAATGTATAAAAGGCCTTTGAGAAAACCCAACATCCATTCATGATAAAAGGCTTGGAGAAACTATGGATAAAAAGGACACACCTCAATATAAACAGGGTAGTTTACAGCAAGCTCATATTCAACATGAATTTAAATGGAAGAAACCTGAAAGTATTTCCAAAAATATCAGGAACAAAGCAATGCTGTGCAATCTGTTCATACCTATTCTATATAGGACTTGAAGTCTTAGCTATAGCAATAAGATAAGGAGATCAACGAGATACAAATTGGAAGAGAAAAAGTCAAGATATCTCTTTTCTCCTTCTAAACTCTCCATGTAGCCTACCTCACTCTCCTTCAAATTGATGACTTCTTTTTTCACTAATTGTTATTGCATAGTATATAAACACACACACACACACACACACACACACACGTGTGTGTGTGTGTATATATACACATATATATATATATTTGAATACTATAACCTGTTTACTCCATAATAATGCTATCTGTAGTTTATTTTGAGGGCTTACCATTTAGCACTGGGCAATCAATTGATGTGTTCCTCCCTGCGGAAGATGATCTCTTCTACTCCCAGATTTTCTCAGGTGCCTATAGTTTTTTTGTGTAGGGTTGAGGACTCACAGGATTTTTCCCATCCATTTTGGCTTGTCTTTTGATGTCACATTTGATCAGCTCATGTAATATTTCTAAATGTAATCTATAAATATTTATCTTTATACCCACAGAGAAGTATAGTCTTCACCTGTCATTGAAGAAACTTTTCTTTAATATAGATGAAGACCACTAAAAGACAGAATTTTACTTGGGCTTATTGTTCCAGAGGGTTGCAGTATATGGTGGTGGAGCAAAGGTATGGTGGCAGGTCACCAGAGCAGAGGTGCTGGTTTCAGATCTACACATCAGGAAGATAAGAGAACTAACTCAAAATAGGAGACTTTTGAAACCTCAAAGCCAGCTTCTAGTGACACACCTGTTTTAAAAGGACCTCCTGTGCTATTCCTGCCTATTGGGAATGGGGGTCATTTTCATTCAAATATCACAGAGTTGTTTTACAAATTGACAAATATTTAGAAGAACAATTAATTAAATTTTTAATATATCCTCATTAAAGTAGAAACCCAAATGACCACAATTATCTCACTGACAATCTATATTTAATTTTCTTCTAATGAAGTATGTTGAGATGAATATATTAGGTGTAATCAGCAGATCCTAGTAGGAAATACCTATAATTTCCTCATTTAGTTTAATTTTGAAAAATCCAAGTAATTTATTGACAATTAAAACTAATCTTACCTTTACATATGTTGTAAAGATATCAAAATGTGCTAGTAAATCAGAAATTAACCAAGAGTCAATTAAAACAAAAATTGAAATTAAACAATTAAAGGTATTATAAGAATATAAAGTACTTACAGCTTAAATGGTTTGGCTTGAGCTAATATGAGTCTACTGATGCCATGCTTGTATGATATACAGTTACATAAATGCTCTTCTTGGTACAGACAATTGTTATGCTGAAACACATCTTAGGTTCCTTGCCTTTTCTTTTCCTGATAAATCAATAATCTCTGAACTGTTGCTCTGTCATCTTTCCTATACTTCTTCCATTTTTTCAGATTATAATATAAACATAGCAAAAAACATTCCTTACTTCTTTTTTCTCCTTCTATACACTGCTGTATATACCTCTCCACTCTCCTTTAAGTTTGTGATCTCTTTTTAAACTAATTATTATTGCACACATATGTGTGTGTAGCTGTGTATGTACTTATATATATGTGTATATATATATATATATATATATATATATATATATATATATATTCCTAAATATAGCCTATTTAATCTATATAATGTTATTTATATGTACATTTTCAGACCTGACAATTTGAGATAGGCAATCATTGGGGAAGTCCATGGGGAAGACCAATTTTCTGCTCCTAGCTTTCCTCAGTTGCCTTTAGATCTTTGTGTTGGTTTGAGGACTCATGAGTGTTTCCCTCTTAGTTTGCCACATTCATTGTTGACATTCTGTTTGGTCAGTCATCTTTCATAACATACACATGCACCTGCAAATTAAAAGGGCAATACTCATTTGTACTTGGTGCCTCTTAGTGATAAACAAAGTGAACTCCTATTGAATGCTAAGCAAAACTCTTCCACACACTGAAGAAATTGTCATGTATATTAGAGCTGACCAAGTGGACATAAGGCAACATTAGAGCCCTCTATCACTATAATCTAGTATGCATACGTACTGTGGTACTCAGGTACCCAGGTACTCAACTGAACAGCAAAAGGGACATTAATATAGGAATAAGTCTCTCCATACATCTCTCTTTCTTTCTCTGTGTGTGTGTGTGTGTGTGTGTGTGTGTGTGTGTGTGTGTGTGTGACAGAGAGAAAGAGAGACAGAGAGAGGGAGGGGGGAAGCTCTACTACAGCTCTTGTAACTTTAATAAAAGGCAAAATGAATAGTTTATAGCTTCCTAATAAATATTTAAAGGCTCATTTTCCATTCCCCTCCCCCAATTACAACATTACCCTAAGGAAATATTCTCTTTGCTTGATTTTACTTGGAAAAATTCCACCTTTGGAACATTCATTAGAGCCACGATTCCTCATGTCTCTATTGTAGAGAACTGCAAGGAAACAGAAAACAGACAATTATGCCATCTTTTAAGTGAGGGCACTGATAGGTCTTTCACTGGGGTTCTAAGTAGTGAAGCAATTGTTAGTACCATTATTAAGAAAAACAGTAATACCCTCAGTTACCAGGACATCCTCCCCAGTAAAAGAGGAGTGATGTAGAAAAGAAAACAAGGAGGGACAGTTACCTGTCAGAATAAAAATACACAAAGGATTGAAAACTAAAAAAAGACAGTCAAGCATTTTGTTTGAATTAATTACTGAACAAAGAAATGACTTTTATACTTGCATGCATATGTAGAGAACAGAGAAGAATTGAAAAGCAATTGTACAATTATACTCAATTTTAGAGATAAAAATATGTCAAGAAATAGTGCATTGCCAGAATTGCATTATCAAGAAAATCAACCGATGAAAATTAAAGACATTTTAGAAACTCAGAATAATTGTTCAGGTAATAGCAGCAATGGCAGGATTTTAAGAATTCCTTTTCTCTATAAGTAAAATGCCTAACTTTCATTTTATAGACACACAGAATCAAAATTGGTAGGTAATTGTATAGGAAATGTCTCTCATTCAAATCTCTCTCTCTCTCTCTTTCTTTCTCTCTCTCTCTCTCTTTCTTTCTTTCTTTCTTTCTTTCTTTCTTTCTTTCTTTCTTTCTTTCTTTCTTTCTTTCTCTGTCTCTCATGTTTTACACACCTTTAATGATTTTGTACTCTTTATAATTGTTTTAGGATCAACATTTCCCAAATTATCCATGTACGGCCCAGTATTCAATGTGTAGTTCAGGTTGAAGTTATAAAAATGCTTTTGCCTCAGCAACCGACATGGTCAGATTGTATGTATTATTCTCCACATTTTGCTCATTTATTTCTTTTTAAAAATTAATTAATGAAAATTTTCATTTATTTTGCATACCGACCACAGTTTTTCCTTCCTCCTCTCCTCCAGTTCGCCCCATGGCCCCTCCCCATTCACTCCTCCTCCAGTAACTGATGGAAGCAGATGCAGAAATCCATAGCCAAACACTGGGCAGAGCTCAGGGAGTCTATTGAAGAGAGGGAGGGGGCATTGTAGGAGCCAATGGGATCAAGGTCATAACAGGGGAACCCACAAAGACAGTTGACCTGAGCTCCTGGGAGCTCATGGACTCATGACCAACAGCTAGAGCCAGCATGGGACCGACCTAAGACCTTCTATCTATGTGTGGCAGTTGTTTGTGGGGCTCCTAGCCATGGGATCATGGCCTGTTCCTAGAGCTTGAGCTGGCTTTTGGAAATTGATTTTCTGTGTTGGGTTGTCTGGCCCAGTCACCTTGTTTTTGAGATTTGATTTTTAATGATTATTTAGATGTGTCTACAAACTGTTTGGGTTTGAATTTGAAATATCTTATTGATGTTATTTTAATAAAAATGTTTTATTTATTCAACACAATTTGTGATTATATTTCATGTGATGGATAATCTGAAATTTTGCTTGTAATAGGAAACACCTAGGAGAACAGTAAATTTCACCTTTGGATGTATCTAGTGTATGTTTCCAGAGATGATTAGATCATGAGGTCTCCAATTCAGTAAGTGGATTAATCCCAAATTGCTCTTTTAGTATGATGGTATTATTGAGAGATGGTGAGAGGTAGGAGTTGGAACCTAATTGGAGGAAGTATGTCACTGAGTTTGTTGTCTTGGGGATTATATCTTAACCTGGACTCTTTTTATATGCCTTCTCTTGGTTTCCTGATAGTTAAGAAGTTAAGAAAGCTCCCCATCACATTTTAATACTATAATATTTTATCTAGTCCTATGAAATCAAGTGACTATTTACTGAATATCTAATCCTTCCTCCCTTGTTTCTGTCCAGTATCTTGTTCTCAGTTGTGGAAACATAATTTAACCCATTCTGTAAATATATGCCTCAAGGTCTTTCACATTTCTAATAAATTTGGTCCTGATGCTCTCACCCACTTGAGAGAAAAAAAAAAAACACAGCAGAGAAACCCTGTCTCAAAAAACCAAGGAAAAAACAAAAAAACAAAAAAAACAAAAACAAAAACAAAAAACAAACAAAAAAACAGTTCTCTTATTTTAGCGTCAGTATAATCTTTCTGTGTGGAAACACAATCATTTTCATATAGAAGCTCTCACTGCATTCCACACACAACTTCCTTATTAAGTTCAACATATTTAACATAGTAAATGGATTGTGAGAAAATCTTTTGAGACAAATCTCCAGTTGATTACATACTCTTCTTCTTATGAGAACCCTGGTTCAATATGAAATTTTTCATGTTGTTTATACCTAAATTTGAGTAAAATTTCAAAACATAGACTAATTCATACATGAATATAATTTACCTTGATCACATTCACTCACAATTACCTTTTCTTGTCCCCCTCCCCATTCCTGCTAATTCTCTTCCTAATCCCTACTAATTGCCTATGACTTTCACTTGCCCTCTTTCCTATTTTTGTGACCCAATGATTTCATTAGGATTTATTTCAAGAAAGTGGGGGAAACATAATTTATAATATTATTGTCATCTTCCTAATGGCTATGTCAATGAAGAAAATGTCTGTCCACCCATTACTAAACAACAACTGTGCATAGAGCCTCAGAGAGGAGCAGAAACTTGTCAGTTCCATCCCCTTTCATGACAGGATGTTGACAGACAGAATCTCGTATAGATATGGTGTGGTTGACACAGCTGGTATAATTTCAAGGGTACAATGGCAAAGCCATGCACAGAAAACAGTGTTCTCTAGCGTCTCACATTTTCCTCTATTTTTTTTAAATATTTTCTCTACCCCTCTTTTGTGGTGGTCAACAAGCCTTGTAGGAAGTCATATGAATATCCCATTCAGCGACTGGCATTTAACATTCGCTAAATTTAACATTGCTAAAAACACTTTGACTGGTTTGAAACTCTGCAGTTATTGTATTCCTCTACAAAAAGATGTTCTTCCAATCAAAGCTGATATCAGATATGGGGTAAATACAAGTATTTACAAGCCACTTTGGCAGGTATTTCATGTCAATTTAGCACAATAAAGTAATAGGTTCTGTACTTAGGGTAAGTGAACTCCAAAGCCATAAGCTTCTGGCCAGGTTTACTGTATCAAAAGTCAAGTACCTGTTGTGGATCAGGTCACAGATCCATTCAGAATGTGGGTGGCTATCTGAATAACCAGCTTACCCCTTTTGCACCCATGGGTGATTAGGAATATGGTGGCAGGTGTGATGCATAGCCGAGTAAGACTATTGATGACAATTTTCCACCAACAGCCTGCATAGCTCCACCTGCACTATACAAACAGGAAAGAAGCTGGTAGTTCAGTTCAAGCTTGATTTTTTTTAAATTTCCTGTCTTGATGATAGAGCACCAGGTGTCTTTAGTAATAGGGTTTTATGTTCTGGTTGGTAACTAACTGTGGGGCAAATGCCTGTGTTGTTTTCAGCGCCTATGGAGCTTCTTTGACCAGCAAATTAAAGCGGGATATCTCAGTACAGGCACTGGGATTGTCATGTAGAGCTTATGTTGTAGTGATTGATGTAGGACCATTGCCAACGACATTTTTTTCTGGACAAAAATTGATTTACAAATACAACATCTGAAAAACATGGATCAAGTTTAGTTTATTTAAAATATCCTTTATGTCAACTGAATTACTTTTTATATAAAAGTACTTGAATCTGCAAATGATAATAAAATGAATGATTTTAAAGAAACTTTAAAAATCTTCTCCATTCGTTACTTAATTTTCCTTCACATCATTGAGATGACTAAATTGTATTCCCTCAAAATATCTAAATGTTCACTCTTAAGAAACTGATGATTGTAGGCAAGGATGTTAAATTAAAATTATTTTCTTAACAATGTCGTAATCTCAACTTAAAGGTGTCCTAATAGAACAAGAATGTTTAGACAGAGAGAGAGAAAGACATCAGGTCTGCAAGTAGAAATTAGAATCATAATTTTCAAAACAATGGGGAAATAAATTCAATGTGCTTTAGCCATATTGTTTTCTGAATTGGTAAATATTTTCCTAAGATGTCTGATTGTGATGAATTCCACAATCTCAGAGCAAAGACATATATAATATGTTAATGATTCTGACAATTAGCAAGCATATTCTATTACTCATGATTGAATATCTTCACAAGAATTGCAGCTGGGATAAAACTTCTAGTTACATAGCCTGGTACTTAACTGACTCTCCTAGAAAAGACTTCCTCTTGGCAAGAGTTTCTTTGAACAGCTTGTTGTAGTCGACATGAACGGACAGCTTCCTAGGCTATCCTGTGCTATCCTAGGCTTCCTGATGTTACAAAGCCCATCTCAGTAAGAACAGATTCTCTTGAAGAGGTTTCGACCTGATCCAGTCTCTGACACATGCCATAATTTTTAAAAATTTATGTATTTATTTTTCTCTCATATATTACATGCCAATTGCAGTTTCCCCTTCTTCCTCTCCCCCCCAGTCCCTCCCCAAGGTCCCCTTTCCCCAGACGCCATTCCTTATAATGAAAATTTCTTCCTATCAGTGGGAAGTTATAGCTCTCTCTGACAGCTTTTGCTTAGCCTTGATTCTTTCCTATAGTCAGGAAGACTCTTTTTGCTGCTAATTCCTGACAGTTTCTTTACTCATGATTTTTTTTTTACTTCATATGAAAAATTTACAAATAAAGAGCCATGTTGGAGATTTAAATCCATTAAGAATACAAGGTTCTTCCTTGCAATATATCATTTAAAAATAATATCTAGAAATACTGATGCTGTTAACAATAGTGGCATCATTCTTGTTTTTGTTCTTGAAGAATATTTGAGTAGCACAAGTTGACCTTCATAGGATTACAAAAAAAAAAAAAAGGATAAGAAGTTTGGTGGGAAGGAGAAAGGGATGATCTGGAAGGAGTTGGGGGAAGAGAAGGTGAATATGAAAAACTGTTAATTTCATATATTTTGCAATATAGCATGGCTTTATTTTAATAATAGCCAAAATAACAAGCTATACTACATTAAAACAAATTAAAGTAGACGAATCTTGTTCATCTTAAATAGGATACAAATTTCTGCATATTATCTGTTGTTTTATTAGTGATATTCTAATGAATGAAACAATGAAAGTCTTTTGCAAGCAAAATATGGCAGAAAGAATGAATTACCTCCACAGATGGTCACACCTATGTTCACATAGACAGTGGTGCTCTCTCTCATGAAAGTAATCAAAAAAATGACATGGTTATAGAGACTTCATTGTTACTCTTGGAACATAGAGAAAGACAAACATGGTATGTGCTCACTCAGAGGAGGATACTAGATGTGGAACAAGGATGACTGGACTGCTATTCACATCACCAGGGAGGCTACCTGGAAAAGAGGACCCAAGAAAGACACGGGGATTACCCAATGACAGAGAAATGGATGAGATCTACATGAGCAGCCTGGACATGAGTGGGGGTAATGAAGGGCGAGGGTTGAGGGAAAGAGAGCTTGGGGGAGCAGGAGATCCTAGCTGGATCAAGAACAGAGAGGGAGAACAAGGAATAGGAGACCATGGTAAATGAAGACCACATGAGAATATGAAGAAGCAAAGTGCTAGAGAGACCCACAGAAATCCACAAAGATACCCCCACAATAGACTGCTGGCAATGGTCGAGAGACAGCCCAAACTGACCTGCTCTGGTGGTGGGATGGCCAAACACCCTAACTGTCGTGCTAGAAACCCTGTCCAATGACTGAGGGAACTGGATGCAGGGATCTATGGCTAGGCCCTAGGTGGAGCTCCAGGAGTCTAATTAGTGAGAAAGGAGGAGGGTTTACATGAGCGAGAATTGTTGAAACCAAGGTTGAATAAAGCACAAGGACAAATAGCCAAATGAATGGAAACACATGAACTATGAACCAAAGGCTGAGGGACCCCAACTGGATCAGGCCCTCTGAATAGGTGAGACAGCTGATTGGCTTGATCTGTTTGAGAGGCATCTAGGCAGTGGTACCAAGTCCTGGGCTCATTGCATGAGTTGGCTGTTTGAAACTTGGGACTTATGCAGGGACACTTGGCTCAATCTGGGAGGAGGGGACTGGACCTGCCTGGACTGAGTCTACCAGGTTGATCTCAGTCCTTGTGGGAGGCTTTGCCCTGGAGGAGGTGGGAATGGGAGGTGGGCTGAGGGGAAGGGGAGGGGGGCAGGAGGGGGGAGAACAAGGGAATCCGTGGCTGATATGTAGAACTGAATTGTATTGTAAAATAAAATTAAATTAAAAAAAAAGAAAATTCTCATTTGGATGATTTAGCTTTTGGCTATTTCAAATAAAACCTTACACAACGCGTATTTGTTAACAAACTTTCATTTTTATTGTGATATAGTTTCATAAAATAAATCTTTTCTTAATTCTTGTGATAATTTCATATTTTGCATTTGCATATTTTTCTTTTCCTTTCCCATTTCTTTCCAGATACATGCCCATTCCAACCCAGCCAACTCTGTGTCCTCATCTTTTAAAACATATCAAGTGCCACTAGTACTACCTATATACTTTTAGGTATATAGCCATACATTAAGGCATGTTAGGCCTACCAGGAGCTATACCCTTAAGAAAGCTATACCCTTAACTCTGACTCCCTAGAAGCTATAAATTGAAATACAGCTCCTCAAGTAGTGGTGGGTTTTTGCCTTTATGCCCTCTCAATGCTGGGACTTCCTCTGGCTTGAGCTTGTGACGATCTTATGCATGTAGTCACAACTGCTCTTTGTTCATATCCACAATTACCAAATTGTTTCCAGAGAACACTGTTTCCCTATAGTCATCCACAACCTTTGGCTCTTAAAAACTTTCTGCCCCTTTTTCTGAAATTATCCCTGATTCTTGGGAGAACCGGTTTGTAATAGAGATGTCCTATTTAGACCTGGACATTCTTCACCTTGACCAGTTTTGAATCTTTATGTTAATTGCCATGGACTGCAAACAAAAGTGTATCTTATGAGTCCTGAAAGACGTATGAATCTATGGATATGAAAATAAATCACTAGTACTTAGTTCAATGCTGTGTCCTATCAGCAGAATAATAGTAGTAGGTTCTCCCTTAGAGATATATACCTTTTTATCCACAGGTTCTGAGTCCTGATAACTGTGCAGTATATGGTTTCTGCTTGTGTAGTGACCTCTACAGCCAATCAGAAAGTGGTGGTTTCTCTCATGTCATTTATGGCACTACTGCATCAGAGAATACCTTACTGGACAGTATGCTATTGTAGCTCACAGGGTTCACAGCTAGCTAAGGTTGATGATAACTTTCTTCCTCCAGTAGCATAAATTTCACATCCCAGCACTATGAAGTCTAATCAGTACCTTCTACTTCATTGCCAGCTTGATTTCATCCTAGTCAATGATTCAAGTATGTGATATCTTCAGCAGTAAACTAAAGTACTGGAACCATGTAGTGTATCTTTTAAAATTACTTACAGACTCTAGTGGAAATATGTCTAGCTCAGCATCAATTTATACCATCCTTCTATTCATAATTGAAATATTAACTGAATTTAATGTCTGTGAAATATAATAAATTTAAATAGAAAAGGTAATGTGTACAAATTTTTACATTTTTTACTGTAAATATCTATATGGGGATGTGTATATGTATGTATTTACATTGTATTCTAATGCAAGAGTGGGAATAAAACAATTTATGGCATACCTATTAATAACATTTTTTTCAGTACTAAAATTGAAATACATTTGCATTTCTTAATACTAGGACTTTATTCCACTAGTTTTTGAGATATACATTTCTCTAACTCCTCTAGAAATTATTATTAAATTATGTTTAAATTTTTTATTTTGTATTAAAATTTAGGTAGCAAAATCAGGATATTATCAGTTCCACATCATGAATGACTAAAGTTAGAAATCATATCATTGATTACAGAACTATTTCATAATTTGACAGGATTTTTACCTTTGCTGACAAATGTTGTTTGTAGGGGTCATTGTAGTATGAGTTGGGTGCTTGTGATTTAAACAATTTATAATGTAAAGAATTAGAAGTAATAAAAACGTCCAATAAACCTCGGCTTTAAGTGCAAATCTTAGGTGGCTATCTGAAAACACATAAATGACTCTAAGTATAAATGTTATATTAACATTTGTCTTCAATGAAAATTGCCTGAATACTATCATAACTAAATTTCATCACACTATTACCCAGCTCTAGAAATATAAAGATGGAAGCATATAAACACTCATGTAAAACACCAACAGAGTTAAGCCATCTTAATAATGTTTCCTGTGGTGTATCATCCTTAAGTAGTCTGTAATGTTACTGTAGCACATTCAAAATCAATCAGCAAAATTTCAACTGATGCCTGCTGGTTCTTTTATAAATCTTCCAATAATGTGACTCTTTGGATAAAAAGAAAGGGGGAAAAATCCACTTCTAAAGCTCTCAAAGATGTGGCAACTTTAGGTAATTTGTACAAAGTTTTTTTCTGAGGCTCATTTAAAAGAAAATCATCTTTCTGAACTAACTAAATTGGCATTTTGTCTCAGTTATTACATTATTTCCAACCTTTTCCCCATGCCCAGACTCTGATGTGTGATTGATCTGGAGATGTCTTTACATCTCCGTATGTTGCCTTACACCTTGTCATGCTAACACATAGTATGGACTTAAGTAAACTAAGGGCAAAGTGCAAAAATCGATAGCTTTTTACTGCAAAGGTTTCTTTTTATGAGGTACACATCATTAAACCCAGTGGAAAAGTAAGGGTCTTTACTCAGTCATAGCACTGAAGTTAGACAATAACAGGAATAAAACTTACCTTTATGCTGAGCGACTAGGTTAAGTTAAAGAAGTTTATACATTTTTTAGGCTTCATGCTCTGATTTTCCCTTTGTTAAAGATGTCAGTTGATATAAAGTAGTACAACAAACACTGTCACTATTATGTAGGTGTGTAGCAGGCAGTATAAAGTGGTTACAGTCTAATGGTAGAATGACTAAAAGTGTTTTAAATTAAAACACAAAGAATGGAATACTTACTCATTGTTAGAACTAAACATGGACAATGTGTTGGTGAGGAAGTGGCTAAGTTAGAAACAGCCATACAGTCCGGGCAGTGGTGGCACACGCCTTTAATCCCAGCACTCGGGAGGCAGAGCCAGGCGGATCTCTATGAGTTTGAGGCCAGCCTGGGCTACCAAGTGAGTTCCAGGAAAGGCGCAAAGCTACACAGGTAAACCCTGTCTCGAAAAACCAAAAAAAAAAAAAAAAAAAAAAAAAAAAAAAAAAGAAAAAGAAACAGCCATATATTGATCCTAGAAGTGAAAGATGGTATCATCATTAAATTTTAAAAGGGATGTTCCTCAAAAAAGTAAATTGTATTATTATACAGGTTAGTAATTTCAGGTGAAATTACACTCAAAATAACATAAAATGTATGCTCAAAAGATTGCTCATAAATATCTATAGAAATTAAATAGAGGAAACAAATCCATGTGACTTGTAAACTGATAAAGAAATGTGGTACATTCAAAAACTAGAAAAATATTCACTTATAAAATTTAATACTGTACCAAAAATAAAATAATGTTCTCTAGTCAGGCATAGTGGCACATTCCTTTAGGATCAACTACTCCAAACATTGGAACAAGTGGATTACTTCATCCCAAGAATTGGAAATGAACTTACACAACATAGCAACAACCTGTATTAAAACTCAGTCAAATGATCTCAAATCAAAAACCTAATTATCTTTTTAAAAATTCAAATTAGCTTATGAAAAGTAAGCCACTTTATGCATTTTCAAACACAAGTTTGTTTCTTTCTCCACTCCCTCCTTCATTTCTTATGCCTTCCCAGACCCAATAGCCTCCTCTCATCTCACATATGGCCCCTTCCTCTATCCCCTTTCTTACCATACGTTGTTTCCTCTTTAATTGTCTCTGTGCAGGCTAATTTTATGTCAACTTGACACAAGCAGGTCATTTTGGTATAGGGAACCTAAAATGAGAAAACATCTCTACCAGATTGGCCTATGGGTAAGTGTTTGGTGAACTTTATTACTTGATTACTAATGTGGGAGGGCCTACTTCACTGTGGGGGAAGCCAATCCTGGGAAGGTGGCTTTAAATGTTATAGGAAAGCATGGTTCACTAGCCATGAGGGGCAAGCCAGCAAGTAAGTAGCATTCCTCTGTGGGCTCTCCACCAACTCTGGCCAGGTACCGGTGCTATTAGAGTTCCTTCCCTGACTTCTCTCAGTGATGAACCATAAGCTGAAATACACCCATACCTCCCATGTTGCTCTTGGTCATGGAATTTTTCACAGCAAAAGAAATCCTAACTGTGACAGTCTCTTGTCTTGAAATACCCGACTTTCCATCTTTATAAATGTGAAAAAGTTGAACAAGTCAGTTCAAAAGCAAGTAGAAGGGAGATAAATAAGAAGACAGAAGTGGAAACTGGTGAAGTAGGTAATGGGAAAATAAGATAAATCATTTAGTAATTGTTTGAAATTGTTAAGAAAATTTATAAAATATCTAAAACGACTTGTGGCTTGCATACAAAGTATGGTAGGATATCCAGAGAATAAACTGGAGAAAGTAGGAAACAGATCTAAAAAATGGTTGGTGATGGCTGAAAATCTACAGTCTAATAACAAACTAAATCTGGAAACAGCAGTATAGGAACAAGAGGGTCTCATCCTAGGGGACTTGAGATAGCCTGGAATTTGCCATTTATAGTGAGTGGGAGTATCCAGAGGCAGGTGCTGCGGCCCGCGCAGCTGGAGCAGGAAATCTGGCGGGGGACGCCGAAGTTAAACAGCACTCTAGACACCCAGTTTCATTTCGTCAGGGAAGCAGCTCTCTTTATTCATACCAACATGGGCTTACATACCCCTCCAACAGCAGGAGTCAAGGAATGGTTACTCTGTATCCGGAGGCAAACCCAACACTGTTTTCCAAACAGGAAAATCCACAGGGGAACTGATTGCCAGCACCCTCCGGAACCCAACTGCACATTTCACACAAACAACTTAACTGGGGCAGGACAAAAAAGGGCATTTAAAATTAAGGCAGCAAACTTACTGCTGCCGATAGGCAGGTTTACAAAGTAGAACCTAGCTTTATCAGCACCATAGTGCCTGTTATAGACATTTTAAAGGGGAAAAAAACAATGGGGAAGGAGAAAAAGAGTTGTGTTCATGGTATCCACAGATGGAAAAGACAGGCTAAGTAGAAAACCTTCTCTTATCCTTCAACTGGAGAACCACTGAGGCACCATACTCACAAGACCAGAAAAGCAGCTCTAGATTCTGAAAGAAATATGCTATTAGGAAGCTAAGAGTGATGATGTAAGATTATGTGGTTAAACTTGCCAGGAAGAATGCTACAGAGCTTTGGGAAAACTTCCTTCAGAACTCCACAGGATTGAGTGAGGTAGAAATCTGGCAGAGGAAGAAGTTGAAGGAGAATATAGACACAAGTGCAAATCCCAGAAAGGACAGTCCATAGATTGAGCAAACGTTTGAAAATGGACTCTCAAAGGATTAACAGATGGGACCATCATCTTTGCCCTGATTAATAAAGAATGGCCTCAGGACTGGATCAGGATCTGTTACACATCTTCAAAATCACAAGAACAGAAATTTGACCAGTATTTGAGACCCAACCTGTGAAGGTTCACCCAGGGGTGTAGCAACTCTTTGAGAACCAAAGAGTTCATATCTAATAAAAGAAAGAAAATGGAGGAAAATTGATACTAGAGGTACTCATATTAAGAAAATTAATTCAGTCTCAGAATGATAATATTTTGTGTTTTCTCCCATTTTTGGTTACTAGATTTTATATGTATAAACAGCAGGAAAATAGAGGTAAAACTGATTAAGGGAATAAAGGGAAACAGGGTAGGAGTCTGTATAAATTGTACTCAATGTATACATTATACTTGTATAAAATGCCTTTATATAATACTATACCATATAAAATGGATACACAATAACATTGTTAAGAGAAAAAAATCCTAGTGAGACCAAGCAGAATATCAAAATAGCCTGCATTATTAAAATCAATAATGAAAAAATAGATAATGCTATTAACAATAAGCAACATCAAGAAAAAGAATCAATAGAATATTCTGAACCATCACATATCAACAAAGTCGATGACCTATATCCACTGAGCATATTTCTATAAAGATATAAGCAACTGCCCTCAATTCAAGAAGAATAGAAAGACTGAATACTTCTTTAGTAAATCAAGAATTTCAATTACTTATCAAATGCTGCCTCTCCTCTTCAACAACAAAAACTTGGGCCCCAATGATTTTAATGACTTACTTGTGAATTATATCAATATTAAAGAAATCTAATGTTAATCTCTCACATATACTTTTAGAGGAGAAGGCAGGAAGGAGAAGGTGAGACTATTTTCTGTCTCACTTTGTCAGGCCAGCAGTAGTAGAAGGCTGGATGAATTCAAAGAAGCGTATCAAGAATATAAGCAGTAAGTGCTGTCAGTTCTGTACAGACTTCTAAAGTATAAAAGAAAAAGACTCTCAAACTCATGTTTTGATGTCTGTGTTATACTACTATCAACAGCAGATGGGGGAATTATGAGAAATTATTTCTCACAAAATGTAAACAGATTAAACTATATCTCAAATAGATTTCAACAACATCGAGAAAGAATTATTTATCATATTCTACATGGAAAATAGATTGTTGATGTTTGTTTTTTACTCTTTTGGGGCCCTGCCACCCAGCTTCTAAATAAATCCACATGGAGGTTTATTATTACTTATGAATGTCCAGCCTTATCTTGGCTTGTTTCTAGCTAGTTTTCTTAACCTAAATTAGCCCATCTATTTTTGACTTTATGCTTTTCCTTTTACATTCCTATATACTTTTCTTTGGTTCTTATTCTGTGGCTTGCTGTGTAGCTGAATGGCTGATCCCTGGATGCTCCTCCTTCTCTGGCTATCTCTTTCTATTTAGATTTCTCCTTCTATATCTTCTGTCTGCCTACCAACTCTGCCTATCCTTTCTCCTTCATTGCTATTGGCCATTCAGTTCTTTATTAGACAATAGACCATTAGGTGTTTTAGACAGGCACAGTAACACAGCTTCACAGAGTTTAACTCATCTTAAAATAATATTCCCCCCAAATGGATTATAACAGGTTTCTTGACTGCTCAGCATTCAAAGGTAACTTAAGTGTTCTAGTTTATTAATAGATTAAAGAATAATTACACATGGTTAACTCTATAGATTTTTAAATAAACTTTAACAAAATGTTATTATAATTTATGCTAAAATTTCTCAGTTAACTACAAGATGAGAGAACTTTTCTCAGCTTGGAGAAAGAACCACTCAAGGACAGAACCTACAGCTGAAACCACAAGAAGGAATGAGAAATTAGACTTTTCTTTTTGAAACTGTAACAAGCAAGGGTGCCTCTCTCGCAGTCATTAAAAATTACTGAACCCGACATAGTATGCACATCTGCAATCTCATCACTTGTGAGACTGGGGCAGAGGGATCATAACAAGTTTGAGATCAGCCTAGACTACATAACAAGTTCCAGACCAGCTTAGGATAGAGAATGAGACTCTGTCTCAACAAAAAACAAATTTTAAAAAATTATAAATTATATTAAGAGCCACATGTAGTATACCAAGACCAAGTAAGAAATTGAAAAACATCAAGATGAAAAGTAAATTATAGAATTCCTGAATAAATGATTGGAACTAGAAACAATCATTCTGAGTGAGGTGATTGAGACCCAGAAAAAAAAATGCTGTATGCTTTCTTTCATTTTTGGGTGGTAGCTTTGATTCTTTAGGTATGTCTGTTTTATTTAGAGAACAAAACATAAAGCCTTTTAAAAATTATATAGGGCGATTGTCTATGAATATAAACTTAATGAGTCAATAAAATAAAAAACCTGTAATCAATTACGGGTCATACCAATATTATAAGCAAAGTCATTATTTAAATGTATGCCAGAAATGAAAACTTGTGTTTTGAAATATAACAGTATCCTTTATGCTATCATCATGTTAAAATTTATACACTCTTCAATAAATCTAAAAAGTTTATGTTCAAAAAATTATAAATCCCAGAGAGCTAATGATGGATTATCTGGTGAAGGACTAAACATCATTAAGATGTCAAATTTGCTCACTTGATATATGGAGTTGATGCAATTCTTCCAATCCCTATTCCAACTCTCAGCAATGTATTTCATAAATGTTGACAATATAATTCTGAATAAATTTTAAATGTAATTCATCTGAATTCAATGAAAAACAGGCTACAATAGGTATATTTTACAGAGTAGAAAAGATAAAGCTGTATTTCTATCCTGCTCTAAGCTCATTCGAAAGCTACAGTACTGAACACATAATGGTGTTGGTGAGAGAAAAAGCACACATACCTATGGACCAGAACAAAGAGCTTGGGGATAGAATCACACCAAAAAATAATTGATCTGTGACAAGATTAATTAAGCAGAGAAAAAAACCCAGTATTTACAAGAATGAAACACTAGAAAATTGTGGTGATATTTTATTTGTGCTAAAGTGTGATATTTTATTTGTGTGTTAATAGATAAAGTTTGCCTGGAGATCAGAGGTCATAGTCAGCCATAAACAGAAGTCAGGCAGTGTAGCACACACCCTTAATCCAATCACATGGCAGGCAGAGTCTCTGTGTGTTCAAGGACACAGCCAAGTGTGGTGACACACGCCCTTAATCCCAGTACCAACCATAGAGACTTGGAGGTCTGTATAGACAGGCAGTGATGAGGAAGTGATGTGGCTAGGATAAGAGCCAATGAGAAGGCAGAACAGGAAGATAATAAAGGTGCAGGTTAGACAGGAAGAGGTTCTCTTGGGAAGTTATGGCAACGTGGTGAGCTAAGTTTAGTTGGCAGCTATTACTCTGATCTCTACAGCTTAGACCCCTGTATTTGGCTCTGTGTTTATTATTTAATAAGAGTGTTTAGAAATTTATCTACAGAAAACCTCATGTGACATTCTATTCTTCTCACAAAATAACTAAAAATGTGTCAATAAATTAAATATAAAGTGAAGAACTAGAAAATTTCTAGATGTAAGAAGGAAGGTGAAGCTCTGTATTTACTAATGATTTTTTGTAAAACACCAAATGCACTGTGAATAAAATGTGAATGTTAAGTGCCTTTACTGACATTAGCAACCTCTGTACTATAACACACACAGTGCAAGGAGAATGTAAAAATTGGTAGCATATTGAGAAAATAATTGAAATTATAATGATGAATGATCTAAGTTGGAAAATCTAAATTTTCTTTTTTTTTTTTTCCTACTTAAACGTTTTTATTTCTGTGTTAAAGACAGAACTCCTAGAGGCCAAATAAGGAAAACAGACCAAACTCAAAACATTATTAAATCATATATAATCCACTTTATTACCACCAATCATCACATCTCTAGCAAGATCAATGTTATTCAAGTCTCAAGTTCTAAACAATTAACAACCCATTCTGTAAAGTAGAATGAAAAACTATGACCAGAAGAAGACAACTAAACATTTACCACGTTATCAAAATGAATGGTCTTTTGTTAAAAGCCGTAACATTTCTGTCAGTAGTAACTGTATGGAGGCCGCTGATTGTGACCATATTGTCCGTATTGCTGTTGGTAGTAAGGCTCTTGTCTCTGCTGTGGGTAATTGTTTCCCCATGACCGTCCATGCCACTGATTTGATCGATTTTCTCTTGGCCATCCTCGTCTGTTATCCCTACCTCTAAACTGTCTGTTATCTTGCAGCCAGTTGCCTCGATTTCTTTGGTGACCACCGGCTCTGTTGTTCCATTCCCCAACAATCGGGGGTGATTCAGGAGGACGTTTCAAGTATTCCTGGTACTCTTTGTCATCTTGTGTGAATCTGCTTGCAAACATCTCTTCAAAATCTGGAATCACTTCAGAAGTATCACTCATCTTGAAATTCTGTACAGTTTTTAGGATCCTTCCGCGGGCCGCCCTGGAGGGACTTCGGATGGCCACACAGCAGCACCCAAAGCAGCTCTCCTAGGTAACCAAACGCACAGGAATCCCTCACAAAATCTAAATTTTCTAAGTTAAGAAAATCCTCAGTAGACATGAAGATTAATTAAATAATTTTTATAATTAAAGTACTCTCTACAGTGAGATAGTGGAACAACATACCCCACACACAAGAAAAGAAAGAGAAGCAGGGTGATACCTAAGAAAACATGAATAAAGTATAAGTTTGTTTAAAATATATTTTAATATAATTTTATCATTATTATATAAATTGCATATTTGTTAATAAATAGCTGTATTCAATGAGAGGGTAATATCTTATAAACACTTCCTGTTTGCTAAGCACTGTATCAATAATACTTTGTTCATTATTGATATATTCTCTATTTTCCAATTCTTTACTTCAGGAATCCATTATCTGATCACCACTTCTTGCTCTCCAGTTGTTATTCTCAAACTCTTACAGTCATCAGTATTTTAAAATAACAACTCCTCAGTTAGTGGTGGGAATTTGTGCTTGCGTCCCTCACTTCCTGCTGAGGTTTTACTAATTCAGTCCTGTATGGGTCTTGTGTATGCTCTCACAATTGCTGAGTTCATATGTGAACCTGCCCTGCAGTATCCAGAAAGCAATTTCCTTGAGGTCATTGCTTGTCTCCTGCTCTTACATTTTTATACTGTTGATTCTTAAGGGGAGGAGTGTGGCATGGATGCCCTATATGGGCTGAGAAATCCATAGTGCCTTATTCTTTGCAGGTTGACCAGTTGAGGAACTTTGTGTAAATCTTTGCCTAGTGGAAAAAATTCTCCTCTCATAAATGTTGAAAGATGCACTAACATGTGTTTATGGTGGTAAGTCATTAGAAGCTGGTTTAATATTATGCTCATTATGGGGTTTTGACTCCATTATTAGTTCCAAATGTGCATTTCATTTTATTAATCAGACCTTATATAGAACCAAAAAATAGTTGATGACTCCGTTAGTATTTATGACACTAATGTACTAGTATTTTCAGATAGTCATTACTGTTATTCATAGGGTTCACTGTTGAATGCCATTGATTACTTTTTACATCACATAGCACACATATTACCTTCTAGAACTACTAAATCTAGCTAATGGAGATGAAGCTTGGATACCAGATGAATACCAGGTTAATTTCTTCATATTGTGCAGTATCTTCAGTACTAGCATCTTAATCATCAGGTTCTGGAGAGTAACTAAGAGCATGGACAATAGCTTGTGATGTTTAGGGATCTATGGGACCTTTTGGCCAAAAGTCCAAAAGAGATGGCCCATTCCCGGTACTGAGACTTGTATTTGCTAATCAGTGTTGTCTAGCTTGGGCATTTACCTTATTCTAGGGTAGTTCCACTAAATTCTTTTTATAAATATTTAGATTTGATATTCAGGGAACTTCTACAGTAAGCTTCTGGATAGCTTTTTTTAAAAAATAGGTTTAGTGTTAATTATCCCTTGCCTTATTTTCTCTTCCACCTATCTCCAACCCCATTTAATTCTTCTGGCCCCATTTCTTTTTTCCCCTTTATATCACTGTAATCATGTCCACTGCCTAGAAAGAACCTCCTCTTACCCATGTAGCCTTAGTAGTTTCCTAACCTATATGGGCATATCAAATGGTACAACATATCTAAATATTCAAAACTAACATAAACATGTGAGATAAAACATTTGAGGTTTGTCTTTCTGGGTCTTGGTTACCTCACTCAGGATGGTTGTTTCCAATTCCATCTATTTGGCACTCAATTTCATTTTCCTTAACACCTAGACAATATTCCATTGTATAAATGTCTCACGTTTTTGTTATCTGTTTGTTAGTTGATGAAAATCTAGGCTATTTCTGTTTCCTGGCTATTGTGAATAGATCAGAAATGAAGAGCTAGTACCTTGACAGTAGAATAGAGATTCCTTTGTGTATATGCCCAGGAATGGTTGAGTTGGCTCATGTAGCAGAGCTTGTCCCAGTGTTTTGAAGAATAGCCACATATTTTCATCATAGCCTCACCACATTGCACTCAAACTAGAAGTGAATAAATGAGCTATGAGCATTTAATATCAGCTTGGAGACAGGAAGCCAGTTTTTCTCATTAGTGTAATAGCTGAAAGGCTGACAATATACCAAGGCAAGTCTCGCACACAAGAGTTGTTAGATAACACAAATTGGGCTTGATGGATTTACATGAAACAAAACAAAACAAAACAAAAACAGAAAATGAATTGGATGAATGTAATCAAACCATGGTGAAAAAAATCTCAAATAATTAATAAAAACACTTTCTGTGCAGCAGTAAGGACCTAAATTCTAATTCCCGGCACTCAGATAAGAGCCATGTGAGTGTGCTAGCTCACCTGTAATCCCAACACACTGGAGGTACAGAGAAGTGATCCATGAAAACAAGCATGCTGGCTTGTGGTGATATAATGTATACCCTAATAAAATTTGCTTGAATAGCAGAGGACAGAACAAGCCACTACATTAAATATAGAGGCCAGGCAGTGGTGGCAAACACCTTTAATGCTAGTACTCTGGAGGCAGAGATTTGTCTGGATCTCTGTGAGTTCAAAGCCACCCGGGACTACATGAGATTGACTCAGTCTAGCATTGGTGGCACACACCTTTAATCCTAGTATTTGGGAATCACATGCCTCTAATTCTAGCATGTGAGATCTCATGCCTTTGCGTGGGGAGCACACATGCCTTTAAACCCAGCACTAAGAAGGAAGTGAGGGCGGGGCAGAAAAGGTATATAAAGCATGAGGAGACAGGAACTAAGGCTTTTTAAACTGAGGAGTCCTAGAGGTAAGACATAGCATTGGTTTGTTCCTTTGTCTCTCTGATCTATCAGCATTTACCCCAATATCATGCTCCAGGCTTTTATTAATAAGAACTTTTAACATTCGAGCTATATATGGTGCCCAATGTGGGGCATGAATTTATGAAAAAGCCACAGGCTCAGGATTGAGCTGCACAAAGCTGGAATCTTCACCTAACCTAGGTCAGAGTTCTTAGCCTGCTGGCTAAGTTTTTGTTGCAGCCTCTCTGCAACAAACTCCATATGTTTTGAGGATCCAAAAACTGCAGAAGTTATTCACTTTGGCACACTTCCCCCATGCAGACAGCTGGATCTTACACTTCTTTCCTCTCCCAGTGGGTTTTGGCTCTCTCTGGACACCCTCCTTGGGCTGCTACAACACTGATATCTGATTCATGTTGTCAGCAGATTTGGTGAGTCAATTGGCCTTTTCTGTTCTGATCTTCAAGCAAATTTTATTAGGGTACACAATATATCACTACATTTCTCCCTTTTTGTCTAAAATAATAAAAGAAGGTTATAAGTATTATAAGAAAAACTATATTCAATAAGTACAATAAGTCTATATATATTATATACAGTCAAGAATTACTTTAACAATGTCCAGTCTGCTAACATTTGACAGATTCAGAGAAAATATTCCATTATCTATCCTATTTTGGTAAGTCCAAAATGTACCTAATTCATTTTCTGTCCTAAATTGTATTACCAACTGAAAACTATCTTTTGATATCTTTCAAACTTATATACTTTATACCTCTTTAGTGAGTTTCCTTTCTGAATTTGTTAAGAAGGAGAACTATAACTTTCTAGTCTTCATCTCCCTCAGAGACTCAAGAAGGAACTAATGTTTACTGAGGAAGAGCAAATAAGCAACTTCCAAAAAATGTGAGAAATGACAGAAACAGCTGGCTTACTCGACAGTCACCCAACACTCCTCTGCAGTATTGGGGTATCCATCTTTGGCCCACAGGCTTTACATATATGACAGACTTCTTTGTGAAGCAGGATTTTCTGAATGGCTGTCTTACTTTGTGTTGACAAGGTTCAGCAGTCCTTTCTTTAGTGTCCTGCTTGTCTATTTAGACAGCATACTGTCAGCAGTCAAGGCAAGAGTACTTTCTTGCTCAATGGCTAACTTTTGCCACTAAGAAAGTAAACTCCATATTGAGTTTCTTAAATGCCTACCATCTTCTCTGGAGTAGATTGGTGCTGCCAGGGGCAGTCATGTCTCATTGTCATAAAAAAATCTTATTAAAACATCTTAAATGCCATATTCCATAGATCTCTGAAGTGTTTGAAGATGGCTTGTCTAAATATATCTGTTTGACCTTGAAAACATACCTAACATGACTTAAAAGTTTGATTGTAGTATCTAACTACTAGCTTCCATTTTTTATATCCTAATTTATTACTGTAATTAATGAGGCAATTCTACATAATTTATCTAGTAATCAAGAGAGGTTCATTTCTGGGATAACATATACATCCAATAGGGTTTGGTTACAGCGGAGAACCCTGGTTTGGTGTTCCATCCAGCTTCCAGGACCACAAGGTATCCAGAAGGTGCCAGACATGTATGCACCTTTAAGGGGCTCCCTCTCAGCCATGCCCCAGGGGTAGGTCAGCACCAGGGGCAGGTCATAGGCAGGTGTGGCAGTTACCTGCTCTCACTCTATGGGCAGTGTTTCAAGGTCAAAGCTGGAACAGCTACCCACTACACTAATTAGTTGGTAGTAATAACTTTCAAGGACTAGAAAATTACATTACATTGTTAAGTGAGTTGAATATGTACAATACCTCGAATAAGAGTAGAAATATATATACAATATATTCAAACAAAATTAATCTCAAATTTGTATCAATATACAAAATTTGTATGCAATATACAAAAATCTAATCCAATGTAAAATATTTAAAACAGGTAGTTGCTTTTTAAAAGTAGAGTCAATAATCTACCATTTTATCTTATCATATCCATATCCTCCCTTTTTTCAGAGTAGATTCAATAATCTACCTTTTTATCCTATCATTTCTATATATTTTTTCAGAGTAGATTCAATAATCTACCTTTTATCTTATCATGTCTATATCCTCTTTTTTGTTTTTCTATCTTTTTTAACAAGTACCCTGAATCTAATCTCCTTTGTTTAGCTTTTTTCCTGACCATTACCAGTAACAACTTGTAACAAACTACTCTAAACAATGACAATTATTTATAACCCATTGAAAGAACAAGAATCACCCACCCCACCTCCTGAGAATGTGGGTGTCGTGTTCTTAAAATTACTTTTATTTCATTGATGAATCATTCATACATTCTGAAAGTAGGACACAGTCTCCACATAAAACTCAGTAGTGTCTTTGAAATATATCAGAGACTTGTGCAAAAATATGAGTTTATAACATTTATAGGTTTTTATGTAAACATTATATATATGTGTGTATGTGTGTGTGTGTGTATATATATATATGTATATATATATGTATATACATACACACATATATATAGCTTTACCACATTTACACTGAACAGCAAATTTTAGGCAAATTAAAGCAAAGTCAATGAAGCCTGTGAGGGAATAATAAAATTTTTCAACATTACAAATTAAAATGAGAATAGTTTTCTTAAAGAACAAATGGATCCAGATACAGAAGATGCACTCAGAAGAGTGCCTGCTGTGGTAGTTCTTTTCGACTGGTTCATCATAGCACAGCTTGGTATTTGTCACTCTGGGATGGCATTCATACAGGCATTTATTCATTCCCTGACTGCTTTTCAAAGGTCAGAATATCGTGATACAAACATACAAACACTGAAAGATCATTTCAGCCCATGCCTCCTCATTCAATGAACAGTGTAGTAGCCAGGTATATACCCGATGCATGTTTCTCAATCTGTCTTATTCTCATTTAATTCCTTTTTCAGGGATAGAAACCAAATAAATTTTCAAATAAATAGAGTGTACAATAAAAGTGTGCCCAGGTGAGATTTCAGTAAGAGTCAACCTCTGACAAAAGAAATGATTTGTAGCAAGTGATATTTCTTTTTGTTTTGAGAGCTATGTATTTGCAAATTTGGAATAACAGCCTGGAGCCAGGTAGGACATGCCAAATTGGTTACCCCATATTTAGAGTATTAGAACTTCATGAAAATGAGTGAGCTAAAGAAGACTATAAACAGATGAAGAAAAAAATAACTAAGATTGAAACTTTCCAAAAACAAGAAAGAAAAAACACTAGAGGCAGATTCTCAAAAAGTGAGGGGGTGTGTGAAACTCCAACACAGATTGTGAGTAATGTTTCATTCAGTCATTCAATTGAATATATCAAGATCTGGGGCTTATTATTTTCTTTATTAAGATTTTTTTATTCATTTTACATACCAGTCACAGATCCCCTTCTCTTCCCTTCTCCCACTCCCCCCTCACCCTTCCCACCCCAGTTCACCCTTCATTTCCTCCAAAATGGTAAGGCTCCCATGGGGAGTCAACAAATCCTGGTACACTCAGTTGAGGCATATCTGAGCCCCGCCCCCCAGCATCAAAGTTGTGCAAGGTGTCTCCCCATAGGTAATGGGCTCCAAAAAGCCAGCTCATGAACCAGGGATGGATCCTGATCCAACTGCCAGGGCAACCCTTAAGCAGACCAAGCTACACAACTGTCTTGCTTATGCAGAGTGCCTAGTCCAGTTCCACGCCGGCTCTACAGCTGTTGGTATAAAGTTCATGAGTTCCAACTAGCTCGGTTTGGTTGTCTCTGTAGGTTTCCCCATCATGATCGTAATGCCCCTTACTCATAGATTCCCTCTTCCCTGTCTTTGAATGGGCTCTTGGAGCTTGGCTTGGCTGTGGATCTCTGCATCTGCTTCCATCAGTTACTGGATGAAGGCTTTATAACGACAGGGTATTCACCAATCTGATTACTGGGGTAAGCCAGTTCAGGCACCCTCACCACTATTGTTAGTAGTCTAAGCTGGGGTCATCCTTGTAGATTCCTAGGAACTATCCTAGCACCAGATTTCTCCATATCCTGATGATATCTCCATCTATCAAGCTATCTCTTTCATTTCTCTCCCACTCTGTCCCTGTTCCAGCTTGACCGTCCAGTTCCCTGTGGTGCATATACACAATGGAGCACTACTCAGCTGTAAAAAATTATGACATCATGAAATTTGCAGGCAAATGGATGGAACTAAGAAATATCATCCTGAGTGAGGTAACCCAGACTCGGGAAGACAAACATGGTATGTACTCACTCATAAGTGGATACTAAATGTAAAGCAAAGGATAACCAGACTACTACCCACAGCTCCAGAGAAGCTAGGAAACAAGGAGGACCCAAAGAGGGATGCATGGGTCACCTTGGGAAGGGGAAATAGATGAGATCTCCCGAGTAAACTGGGATTGATGGAGGACAATAGAGGATAGGGGGTTTATTATTTTCTAAACATGAAGGAAGAATTAAGTCCAAAAATACAGTAGCTCCTACAATGTGTTAGTAATCTTCTCACAATCTGGACTGACCAGAAGGGCATAATAAAGTAAACTGAAATGAGGAAAACTATCTTTTCACAATCTTTACAAAAGATATAAATAAAACAAATAAAAGTAATATTTTGTTTTATTCTTTGAAATTTCCATATGTGTATTTATTGGGTTTTTATCTTATCCACCCCCTCTACTCCCTCTTCTTCCTCCTGGGAACCACCAACCTCTCTCCATCTCAAATTTGTATCATTATTATTAAGGTTTCTGTATTTTTTTTTTTTTTTGGTTTTTCGAGACAGGGTTTCTCTGTGTAGCTTTGCGCCTTTCCTGGAACTCACTTGGTAGCCCAGGCTGGCCTCGAACTCGCAGAGATCCGCCTGCCTCTGCCTCCCAAGTGCTGGGATTAAAGGCGTGTGTCACCACTGCCCGGCAAGGTTTCTGTATTTTATAATAATAGTTTATTATTATTATTATTATTATTATTATTATTATTATTATTCCAATCAATGGTGATTATGTGGAGATTTTTCAGGGACAACTGTAGCATGAATCTTAGAAAGTCTTATTAATAAAATCAAACCTGGGGCCAGTTATTGGGGTGAAATGCTTTATGGTCAGAGAGACAGAACAAGCCACAGCTAACCTCACCTGGTCAACTTCTCAGCTGGTCTTGTTTCCTCAGACTGGAAGCCTCTATGTCCTCATATTTGAATGGCTCTCAGCTGAACTGTGCTGCTAGAAGCCTGAAAGCTTAACCAGCCAAATGCTGCTAGTGTCTGGTCCTCATGCCTTATATACCTTTCTGCTTTCTACCACCACTCCCTGGGATTAAAGGTGTGAGTCACCATGCTTGGCTGTTTCCTTGAACAGATGGATTTCTGCCTCTGGAATGCTAGCATTAAAGGCGTGTGCTACCACTGCCTATCCTCATGTTTAATATTGTGGCTGTTCTGTCTCTGACCCCAGATAAGTTTATTAGGGTACACAATATTTTGGGAAACACAATACCACCACAGACCACCAATGAGGACTGGTTAACTTACCAGTAGTCACACCCCTGTAGAAAAGAAACTCTCAGGAGACATCAACTGAAAATATCTTCATAGCTAGAGGTGGAAATTTGTGAGCCCTTCCCCTATCCATTCTATATTTTGACAGGTTGATCTTATGTGCTCTTATGCTAGGCAACCACAGTTCCACATTTCTGTGTGTTGATGTGTGCATCACCCTCGCTGTACCTAGATGGCAGCTTTTTACAGTTCACCTTCCCATTACTTCGATCTTGTATTATTTCTGTTCACTCTCTTCTACAGAGTTACATGAACCTTGGATGACAGAGATTGATAAAGACAACACATCTGTGGCTGAGCTCTCACAGCCACCGACTCTCTTCACTTTTGGCCAGCTACAAGTCTCTGCATAAACCCACCTACAGCAAAAAGAAGCTTTTCTGACAAAGGTTGAGATAGCTACTAATCTATGGGTATTGACCTAAATATTAGAGTGTGCATTAGTCAAGGTTCTCTAGAGGAATATAACTGATTGTATATATATATAAAATATATATATATATATTATATAATAAATTATATACAATATATTATAAATATATTACATTGCCTATAATATATTTATTATATTGTATTATAAATATATTATATTTATATATTTTTATATATCATATATATAATATGTAATTTATTAAAGTAGATTATATGTTGTGGCCCAAGTAGTCCAATAATGGCTTCTGAAAGAACATTAAAAATACAAGAGATGTTCAGTCCATGAGGCTGGATGTCTGAGCTAGTCTTCAGTGTATGTAAAAATCTTGGAGAAGGAAGCTCTAATGCCAGGGAAGGACTGCTTCAGCAGCAGGGTACATGAACTTGCTGGAGAGAATGGGAACAGGCAGGCAAAAAGCAAAAACTTCTTTCTTCCATGCTCTTAATACAGGCTTTTGCCCAGATTTAGGAAGGTTCTCCTAATTCCAGATGTTCTGGATTTAAGATGGGCCTTCCTATCTCAAATTATCTAGTTAGCTAAAAATCCATCACAGCTGCTTGGGATTTCAGTTAATGCCAGGATGTAGTCAAATTGGCAACCAAGAATAGCCATCACCGAGGATATATTGACAAAATGATCATTTAACAAAAGAACACAAGTAGGTTCTCCTAGAAAACCTATGATCTCAGCCATGGGCTTTTGGGCAAGATTATAGTGCCAGTCATGAAATCCCTCTAACAGAACAGGTCTCAAATTCAATCAGAAGATGTTTGGTTACCTCTATAATCATCATGCCACTTACCCACAAGTATGTAAAACTTGCCTGGCAAATCAGAATTGTAGCTTGTACCAGCAGGATCCAGATCCCAGAAAGAATATTGATGCCAACCCCTCTACCCTGCTACACCCTTTATAGTACCTTCGAGAATTACAAAAGCTGCTGGGCAGAGGGTTCCTGGCAACTTTGATATTGATTTCTTAATGTCCTACAGTCAATGTTTGTCATGCCTCTGGCAATAGGGTCTTATCATTTAGTTACTGTGGGTAAACAGAGGAATGCAATAACCTGTACAGTTTTGTGTGCCTCTGGGAACTTTCTGACAAATAACTCCTTGGAAGTGTTCTGTTCTGTCAATTATATTTTTGTTAAACAACCTATGTGTTCTGAGAGTTGCATTGCCAACCAGCCCAGTATACCTCTGATAAAACACCATCTTCTTATTTTATAATTTTTTAATCACCCTACCAACCAACTTTATTTTTTGGATAACCCACTCTTTACCCCCTGCTCTCCCTCTTCCTTTTGTCCCCATGAACCTTTTAAACCCTTACCCAGGAATATTCCATTCTTTGCTTTTTACTATCACCTGTATTCTATTATCTCTTCTAGTTACATTTTTCACTTGGGTTGTAAGCCCATAGATTTTCACATAGCTTTTTAAAAATACACTGTTTATTTTGGATGAATCTTCCTAAATAAATTTTGGCACAGAATAATTTTATACAGGATTTAAAGGCATCTGAATGGTATAAATTATAAGGTAGCAGAAATTCATAGTCAAGCACAAGGCAGAGGGTAATATGAAATAAGAGAGGTATGGTGTAGGAGTGGAAAGGGGTAAAAGAGCTAATTTAGGAAAGTAAAAATGTGGGCATGATAATTTCCCCAAAGTTTCAGTTGTTGGTCTGAGGTGTAATGTTTTTCTTCAGTGAACTTCAGCTTACCCCAAATCATCAGGCTAATATTTTTTCCTAAGTACTATTTTAGAAAATTACCTAGGTAGTCAAGAAAATGAAAGTTAAAAGGATTTAAAAAGTGAGACAGATCTGGTTGTAATGATTATTTGAATTTTAAAGTTGAAGACATTTTAATAAAATGCCAATAGTTCTAATGGTAAATTTGGGATATTTCATTTTCCCCAAATCATTGGCTATTTGAATGTGTCCAAATAGTTTAACCAATGTCAAATGGGTAGAGAAAAAATTTTACTTAAGGGTGATTCATTCCAGGCTAGCAAGCAGGGCATGCACAGTGCATTTATCTTCTATTGCCATGCTAATTTTAGTATCACTAAGATATTTCACTCTATGTTCAAAAGAAATTTGATGAGTTCCCCATAGTATTTTAAAAATATATATTTGAGTGAAATCATAAAGTATTTGTCAAAAAGAAACTTCTAATGCTTTTTTTAACCTTCCATTTGCTCATTGTGCATGATGAACATAATATGTCTTCTCTTCTCGGATGATTGATGCTTATAATTCTATTCTAAGTGTCATTTATTCCAAACATATAAGTTACTATTAAAAAAGTACTTGTTAATAAAATTTATTTTAGAGTCATTTCTTAAGGCATAATTCATTAAGGGGAATAGAAGATTTGGATAACAGCCCAAGCTCCATGTAATTGAAGATTCAATAACTTTTCCTAGTGTGTTTCAAAAGTCATTATTCTAATTACACCTAATGGTCATCAGTTCACTATTATCACAACAAGACATTGTATTGTATTTGGAAAATAAAATAGAGCTGTCATAGCCAATCAATTCCATAATCTAAGTAGAGTTTGGCATTTTCATACACATATGGCTTTGGCCATCTATGGACTTTATGAACCACTTTTTCTCTTATAAATCTTTTCCATATTTAATGCTATTTAACTGCTAAGAAATGGATATCTAAAAGTTATTCCATTCTTCTCTGTAATTAGCTTCTTATTTTGATGATAATCTTCAAAATTATTGTTTTATGTTAAATGAAATATACAAATGTCACTTCTGAATACTTGCCTGGAAACCTCCAGATTGCTTTTAAAGTAAATTACCAGATTTTATATCTGCAATAGCTAACCTAGTAACTGAAATCAGTTCATTGACACATTTATAATGGAGGTCCCAATTTTGTCCAAGACTATGTTTAATGGAGAATTTGAGACATCATTGGAACTGAGAATGTAGGAAATGCATTTAGAAATGTCTTCTCTAGATACAATTGATGGCTATGAGAAGACCAAGGTAATAGGATATTAAATACAGTTTCATGAACTCATTTATTTAAATCTGCAAAGAAATAGAATAAAGTATTTATTTTTTAAATTTAATTTAATTTTGCATATCAGTCACAGATTCCCCTGTACTCCCTCCTCCAGCTCCCCCTGCCCTCCTCCTAGCCCACTCCCCATCCCCATCTCCTCCAGGGCAAAGACTCCCCTGAGGATTCAGCTCAGCCTGGTAGATTCAAAGGAGGCAGGTCCAGTCCCCTCCTACCTTTGCCCAGGCTGAGCCAAGTGTCCATGCATAGGCCCCAGATTCCAAACAGCCAGCTCATGCACTAAGGACAGGTTCTGGTCCCACTGCCTGGGGGCCTCCCAAACCATTCAAGTTAATCGACTGTCTCACTTATCCAGAGGGCCTGATCCAGTTGGGGCCTCCTTAGCTATTGGTTCATAGTTCATGTGTTTCCACTAGTTTGGCTATTTGTCCCTGTGCTTTTTCCAATCATGGTCTCAACAATTCTCCCTCATACAATCCCTCCTCTTTCTCACTGATTAGACTCCCGGAGCTCCACCTGGGGTGTGGCCGTGGATCTCTGCATCTGCTTCCATCAGTCATTGGATGAGAGTTCTAGCATGACAGTTAGGGTGTTTGGCCATCTGGTCACCAGAGTAGAAAGTATTTCTGAACACAGTGAAAAAAGTTTAAGATCACTTGTCCACAGTCACACATATTCATGGCTGAGTCAGAGCAAAGTTTTTCAGACAAAGATTCAATAAAAGTGAACAAAAAATGGGAACTTATTCTCACATGCTTGTGATTAAAGTAATTTCTTGGTCTATCTGCTTAGTTTGTTTCTTCTGAGGAAAAAAAATAGATTCTTTGTCTGAGTCATTGACATATTGTGGAAACATTAAGGAGCTTCCTAGAGGTACTCACTGGTATGCTATGGCCTTTGAGGAATAGCAGTGAAGCATGCCAGTGAGTGTGAAGGGCTTGTTAGTGGTCATGATCTTAACCACAACTGGAGGATGTAGGTCAGTTAGTTGGGGATGGAGCTTAATTAGTAGACTAGCATTCACTCATCACAGATTTCAATCACCATTATAGGGTACACTTTGTATGGTTGCCCATGCTTGTAATGCCATCACTATAGTGTTAAAGACAAGATGATCAAAAACTTGAGCTTATCCTTGGAACATAAGGAGTTCAAGGCAAGCCTGATATATATGAGACTCTGTCTGCAACAACAACAATAACACCCTACCCCATGCCCTTCCTAAGTTTCAGCAACTTCAGTGTCCCTTTATGCTGTCAATCAAAGGAAATAGCAATATCACACACCCATACTGATACGATCTATAAGGTCACATTTGTCCACATCTCTGACATTCCAGGAGTCTTCTCTTTAGTCCATTTGTTTATATACTTGACTCCTGTTTTGATCATCTCCTTAAAAGTCCTATGCTTCTGCTATCACCAGGATTACAGCTTAAAAAAAAACAATTAAATGAGTTCCAATTTTCTGTACTACCTTCTATGTCATTATTTTAGGCATGTCTTCACCATGCTGGGTGGATGTCTGCTAAGCTATTGCAATGCACGGAGGGGTTAAACCATACTCCACCCATAGTATTCTTACAGATATGGCATCCAGGGGTGATTTGCTTGATTATTTAAATAATCTTTGTTTCCAAATTTTACAATAATCTTGCTTACTGTGCATTGTTAATTCTTTTATACTTAATAAATGCCATGGTGTCACATTATGATATAGCTTTCATTTGTTTTACATTTAATGGAAGGAAGATAGAACATTCAGATTCCTTTAAGTTGCAGCACCTGCCTAAAAGAGATACAATTCTTAAGAATAAAGTAGTAACAGTGCATCAAAGTCTGAAATGAAGAAGGCTGAGAGGACAGACAAAATAAGTTCCACAGATTTCTTCTTCCTTCCAAGCTTTAAGAGAAAGACAGCAAATATTTTAGTTTGTATAACATGAATCAAGTTGTCATTTTAAAATTTTCTATTGCCATAGTTTCATCAACTTGTTCTTGAGCTTCAAACAAACATCAACTTAAAAAATAGAAATTACAACTTTTTGTGGCAGGTTTCCTTCATTCAAACAATATTCAAAGATATATAATTTTTCTTTTTTGATAGCTGAACTAAAAACTCAGTTTAATTTACCACACAGTAGATAATATAAAACTTCCTTCAAGTAGAAGTAATTAAATATATTTTTAAGTATTTTAAAATATTATATTCATTTTACCTATTTAACTCTATTTTGAAAAAAAGTATTGTGATTAGTAAATTTAATTTGTCCATAAACCAAGGTTTGAATGATTGAATGATTACAATTAGTGCTTCCAATGTGTTCATGGGTATGGGACTATCTACTGGAGCATGAGTTACCTATCAGTTGACACACTCTCCAAAGAAAATTACTTTCTTTTAAGGTAGGTGTTGGTTCATGTGTGTTAAATATTTCTTCATAATGATCCCATCCTCTAGTTTCTTAGTGTTACTTATTTTACAAAAAAAAAAACCCTCCTAAAAGTCATTGTGAAGGATATGTCCTTTATGTTTGCAAATGCAAATTGTCTTGTTTTATACTTTCTCACACATACAGCTTATAAATTATTAATAGTCTAGTGAAAAATATAAGTTTTAAGATGTTCAAGATATTCATATAAATTCTCTTTTGACTTGTTTTTACATAGAGAATAGATATCACAGTATTTTTTCTTGTTTGTTTTTTGAGACAGTGTTTCTCTGTGTAGCTTTGCGCCTTTCCTGGATCTCGCTCTGTAGACCAGGCTGGCCTTAAACTCAAAGAGATCCTCCTGCCTCTGCCTCCTGAGTGCTAGGATTAAAGGCATGTGCCCCCACCACCCAGCGATATCACAGTATTTGAACCCAGAATTCTGATACTTGCATATGTGACACTGCATGCCTATAATTATAATACTCTGGAATCTGAGGCAGAAGGATCATGACTTTCCATCAACCCAGGACCACCTCGTCATACCTAATCTCAAGAAGAATGAAACACAAGAAACAAAGAAGTTGGGAAGAGAAAGGATGACAAGGGGGGTAATGGCGATAGGGAGAAGGAGAGAGAGAAATAAACTGACTTGTTTTTGATAGAAGATATGGCTAATTGAGTAAATGAGTTAGGTCGTTTTATAAATGTCAGTTTTGTTTCTTTTACTTTTTAATTCAGACTTTTGCATCATATTTGAAGTTTGTTTATGTGATTTATCAATTCTTGATTTAAAAAGCATTATGACTGTTTTTATAGTTAAAGATTTGGGCCTGTTTCTATTTATATCATTTCTTTCTTAAATTACTTTTTAGCTATGTGACCTGACAAAATAATGAAACAAATCTTTTTTATTATAAAGAGCACATGTGGCCCTGTGATGCTCAGTCCAACTGCTACATCTACAACACAACTCCTCACTTGATGCTCAAGGTTCATTGTGGAAGAAGGAGATGGTAAGAGCCAGAAAAACATAAACATAACCTTCCTGTGAGATTGTGTCTACTATGTGTCAGAAAAACTTCATACATGAAGTCTAATCAACCTGGCCCCCCTGAATAAGACAAGAACAGGATATCTATTACCAAGTGGTCAGCTCTGAAATCATGTACATCCAGTAACATTATAAGGACTAAGCAGGTTATGTGTGTGTGTATGTGTGTGTGTGTGTGTGTGTGTGTGTGTAACAATAATTAAAGAAACAGAGAACAGGAATTTGAGACAGAGAAAGGGAGGTTTCATAAGAGGTTTTAAATAGAGAAAAGAGATATGATGTATTTTAATTTCAAATAACTAAAAAAGAAAATATAATTGTTTATAATTATGGTTTTTCCTATACTTTTTCTTATATTAATATAACCATATGAAATTTCTTAATATTGCAATTTTAATACATCTTCTTGGTATATATACTTGCAATATTATGTTTAATAATATTCCTTCAATTTCCCAATATGACTGCCTGTTAATCCATATAATATCTCAAGAAGGTTTTATTTTTCAAGGATAACTTTATAGATGTTAACTTAAAGGTATTGATATGAAGGTATTTCTTTGACATTGTCATATGCACTTGCTGTAGTCACAGAGGTTTTTACGGGATGGACAGAGGGAGACTTACAATTGGTGACCCTATCATCATAGAAGCAGAGACTGGACTAAGATTGCCAAGAGCAGAGGGCTGCTTCCAGTAACATGAGACAAGAAACAAATTCTTGTAATTCCGGGGAAGATGATTGATTATGAGCCATCATAATGGTGAAAGACAGCAGTCACAAGAAAAAGAAAGGACTTCATTCCTATAATAGAAATAGCTGAAGAAAAAATTGTAAAATCTAAGTGAAAACTCCTTAAAGAAGCAGTGAATGGGCATCAGTTGTCATTGATGCAGACTTCCACTTATACTGGGAGATACAGGTTTTAGCTGTTAAGTAAGTGCTCTCTATTCTTGAATATGGGTTAAACATGGCACAATAAATTTGAAGTAGGCTGTATTTGCACCAGAGATTCCTCCATATGGCTAGACACACCATGGACAGAGAACAGCAGAGCAGTGAAATTTGTGGCTATGAAGGCAGACGTATGACATGGGAGAGTGAAGCTGAGATTCACCAATGGTGTTCTGAAGAGAGTTCAGCAAAAAATATCTTTGCACTGCTTGGGAAAGGAACAAATTAGGGGAGTGAAGAGTGAGCTGATAAACTTGTCACACACTAGCAGGTGAGTTGGTCCAAAAAGATACTATGAGTTAATAAATGTCAACACAAACAGAGATGCTTTTTACAACCTCTCAGATCCTCAGTCATAGAAAGCTTTGTGCATGGAAAGAACAATCTCTAAACTATAGAGATAAAGTTTTTCCTGCAAGTCTATGACTGGGACATCCCAACAGAAACATATTAATCACCCTAGTTTTTATTACTATGACCACGATCTTACCCACCTGCAGAAAACACATTCACAGACATTCAAATGAGATGATGAAGACAAACCCATCTGATACTGAGAAGGTATAGAATATTTTATTTTATTTTTATGTTCATTTGTATTTGCACATTTGTCCTTTAGTTGCTTAACAGTTTTGCTTAGCTTGTATCTTGCCTGAATAGGCTTTTATGACTATATTTTTATCTTCAACCACTGCATGGTATTTTCTACACTGATTTTTAAACCTCATAGAAGCAGAGTGTGGCACCAGTCAAGGAGTAACACTGACTACTGAAAATGGAGTTCAGAAATGTATTCTTGGGATTTATGATTAAGAACAAACATTAGAAGCTGCCTGTGTAATTTTCCATAACATTCATACTTTATTACCTGTTTTTCTCATTTAAATCTCCTCTTTATTTACTACTTATTAACACTCATACTTCTAAAAAACTATAAACTACATTTTCCCCAATGAGTGCACATAGCACCAGCTTATCTGAACACTTTCAAGGGTGCAGTGAGGTATGAAAGCACTATTTATGATAATGTGACTCTGGGATTAAGGTCAAATCACTGCTTCTATCACTGAAGTTGGCTTCATTCCTTCATAGCAGTGGGGAACATAAGCCCAAATGAAGACAGCTCTCTAAGAAGATTCATGTAAAACAAACAAAAAAATAGAAAAAAAGAAAACTGAAGACTGAGAAACATATCAATCCTGACACATTAACAAACAGAACAAAGTTTCATCCAAACAAAAATGATCAAAGAAGGCATTACGTCCTCACAAGTTTTCAACTCCTTATTAATAGAATCGAAAGATGACAGAATGAGAGAAATTCTAGAAAGGATTACAGAATCCTACTGTTTAATGGAACCATGACAACATAGAGAATTCAAGTAAGCATGAATGAACTAAGTAAAGCAATTCAGGATCTAGGCAAGAATTTATGGAGGAGGAAGAAATGCTTGAGAATTTGGAGAGGAATTAAAAAACATGGAGGAAATTATAAAAGAAAATTGGGATCCTAAAAATCAACCAAACAGGAGTGTAAGGAATGACAGATTCGATCAATCAATCAATCAGAAAGAATAAACTGTAGGAAGCGTCACCACAGGTAAAACAAAGTAGAAAAGTAAACATCAAGGATGGAAGATGAATTTGAGACAATAGTAAATACATTCAGGAATGTAGAAAGAAAAGAATCTAACAACATTGCCCAAACTTCCAAGAATATGAAAATCTACACAGTAGAAGGAACTGAGATGAAATCACATGTACAATGTATTCAGTTCTACCTGAAAAATTGAGCAAACACTTCGCAATAATAACTCTGTGCAAATAGCCAAAAGGCACAGAACAACTATGTGGACAAAACAGATTAAAAAATAAAATTTAATCATGTATTGCTTCCAGAAAACAATCTTCATTGGCAAATACAACAAAAACCTGAAAGAAGTAGAGAGGTCCAGTGCATATTACTAAAGGGAAAGATTATACCAAGAAGGCAGAATAATTTTTAACATTTATGTACTAAGCATCAAGGCTCACAATGTTTAAAAAAAAAACACTCAAAACTCCAAAATCTCTGATGAGTCAGGAAACAAAATAGTGGGTGATGTGACTATGGCACTCTCATCAGAAAAAAAAATTTATTGAGAAAGAAATCAGAAAAATTTCATATAAACAACATGAGAAATCACCTCAGATTTCCAGGAAAGTAGAATGTTAAATTCAATTGCAGCCTATAGCAATAAGCAACACAGATTAGGGTGGAACTCAATGAAAGAACAGTGACAAAATGAACAATATGTATAGACTATTATAGGATGTGCTATTTGGTTCTTTGAGCAGATAAGGATGATTGAAAAACCCCTAATCAAGCTAACCGAAACTGAAAGACAAAAACCACATGTTAATAAAATTATAGATGAAAGGAAGTTGTTACAAAAAATTTCAATGACATTTAGCATAACATTAAAGAATAATTTGAAAAACACGTTTCAAGCAGCTGGAAATTCCACTAATATTAGATCAAGAATAAATAAACAACTTTATTAGACCTATTACCAGGAATGAGACTGATGAAGTAATTAAAGAATCTCTCCACAAGAAAAGCCCTGGATCAGAGGCTTCATGGCTTAATTATACCAAATCTTTAAGAAGAGTTAATACAAATACTCTCCAAAACTATTCCACAAAGTAGAAAGTAGAGGGACTCTGTTAAACTCATTGACAGTATTGATATTATGTTAACACTAAAACTAGGTGCAGATAAAATAAAAAAATAACATCATATGCAAATTTCACTGATGAACAAAGATGTGAAAACTCCCAACAAAATACTTATAAACTGAATCCAAGAACACATTAAGAAGATTATGCACCGTGACTAATTCCATTCATCCCAGGGTCAGTAAGTTTGACTCAACAAATATGAATTAAACAATACAATAAACCCCATAAAGAGACTCATGGATGGAGAGGATACAGTCATTTCAGCTGTTGAAAAAAAACACATTGACAATGGTGAACACTGTTTCACAATAAAAAAAATCTTGAAGAAATTATGTATGTAAGAAATACAACTCAATAAGATAATGACTATAGGGCAAACCTATATATAATATTATATGAGTAAATATTTCCCATTAAAATCTGGAGTGAGACTAGTATTCTCACTCTCTCATTATTGTATATTGTTATGTATAGTACTAAACTTCTCAGCAGGAACAATGACACAGAATAAATAAACGAAAAGGATAAAAACAAGATAGGAAGAAATTACATAGTTTGCAGGTAGTATAAAGCATGCCTCTAAAAAACCACAAAGAGACAATCTCCTTCAATAGATGTGTTGCTGGAGGGCTTCTCTCTAGGTTCCACCAAGCCACACAGTCCCACAATCCACATATAAAATAATCACTCAGGTGCTTATATTACTTATAAACTGTATGGCCGTGGCAGGCTTCTTGCTAACTGTTCTTATATCTTAAATTAACCCATTTCTATAAATCTGTACCTTGCCACATGGCTTGTGGCTTACTGGTGTCTTTATATGTTGCTTGACCTGGCGGTGGCTGGCTGTGACTCCCCTCTTTCTTCCTGTTTCCCCAATTCTCCTCTCTCCTTGTCCCACCTATACTTCCTGCCTGGTCACTGGCCATCAGTGTTTTATTTATATAGAGCAATATCCACAGCATAGATGAGTTTTTAGAACTGGTAATCATTTTCAGAACAATTTCAAGATACAAAGTCACTTATAAATCTTTTTTTTTTTTTTTTGTATATCAATGATTAAATTGCCAAGAAAAATATTGGGACTTATATCCCATTCACAGTAGCTTTAAATGTTAGGAGAAACCTAACCATGGAAGTGAGTGAAATGACTTCTACAATTAAAGCCCTAAAACATTGAAGAAGATCCCAAAAGATAGAAAGATCTTCAAAGTTCCTTGATTTTTAGAATTTGCATGATAAAATGGTTATATCAGCAAAAGTAGTCTGTAAGTTTAATGCAATCACTATCAGAATTTTAGTAACTTTTCTCATATAACCAGAAACAAGTCTTGTATGGAAATATATAATATCTGGATTATACCATGTAATCCTAAACATAAATAGCAATGCTAGAGATATTACAATATCTGACCTAAAATTGTATTGCCCAGCAAAAGTGACAGCTACAACGTGGAATGTATCATGGGATAGATCACAGGATCCAGAAATAATCCACTCCAACTGCTTTTCACATTTTCATAAATGTGCCACAAATAGACATTTTGTCATTAAGTAAAATTAAATGTATATGTCAATACACTCGTGTCAAGGATACAATATAATACCCAAAAACTTATAATTACTAAAGAAAATAAAAGAAAATTATTTCAGAAATATTCTCAGATGAATGGATAACAAAAAATATGATGCCTTTACACAGTGGAATCTTACTGACTATAGAGAGAAATGAAAGTGCAGTATTTATAGAACAAAAGCACAGGAAATGAGTACATTAAGCAAAATAAGCCAGACTTGGAAAATAAAAACAGTATGTCTTAAATTATTAAAATATAGTTCCTAGATTTTATTTTGTTTTTTGATGCTCCAATTTAATTAAGTATTCATATTTTAGTTATAGTGTCTTTATTATTTTATTAAAGTAGGTTTGCTCCAACTTAATTTTGTAGTATATCATATAAAATGCAATATTTCACAAAGGGGTATCCTTCAATTTATGGTATTAATGAAATATTTTAATATTTACACATTACATACTTACAATATTGTCATTTCACATAATTTCATATCCTCACACTCAATTTTGATCAGATATAATATTCCTTCTGAACAGAGAGAGCAAAGCAGCTTTTTGTTTAGTAACCTATGGATTCTGAGAAGAACTTTTATGCATATATCTTAATTCACAGTTCATTGCTTGCCTTGATAACAATGAAATTTTTCTATGGATATCTTGTACCATTCTCTCCCCATAGTGCTCTCTATATATGCACATTTTCAAATACTAAGTGGAAAAATTGGAGTTGAGGTAACATAGTCTAAATAGGAACACCAACAGATCAGCAGATCTTGATTCTTTTTTTTTTTTTTTTTTTTGGTTTTTCGAGACAGGGTTTCTCTGTGTAGCTTTGCGCCTTTCCTGGAACTCACTTGGTAGCCCAGGCTGGCCTTGAACTCACAGAGATCCGCCTGGCTCTGCCTCCCGAGTGCTGGGATTAAAGGCGTGCACCACCACCACCCGGCAGCAGATCTTGATTCTTAATGTAGTGTTCTCTAGTGGACCTATTACTATATACAATACATCTCTCAAGAATTTCTACTAGTTACTTCCCTTTACCTTAGATTTCAAGTTTCACCTAAGTCACTTGAACAAATAAACAGACCATCACCATAGCCCAGAACACTATATATTGAAACTTACTTTTATTCATTTGCTATTCAATAAGAAGATAACAAATGGTGTACAGTGCTCAACAATCTACTGATTGAGAGTATTACCCTCTATCCTTGATCACTAACTTGTTTGGAACCTATATATTTGATATATGTCTGAATAAGACCTATATTTATTTCTTTTCAGGCTCTGGGAGGCCCAAAGCTGTATGTGTAATTTTTGTACCACAATGGAGAAATCAGAGTAGATGATAGGAGTCACAAGTCTGCATAACTCAAGGGATCCTACACAAAATGGCTCTGAGATTTACACATATGGATGAAAGGAGAAGGGAGCAATTATTTAAAAGTAATTGTACCCAACATGTTACTGCTGCTTTTCAGACTGCTTGTTCATGGGCTGGGCATTTCTAACAAAAGAAACTTAGCCAAGAGGCAGTGTTAGAAAAAACTTCCCATTTCTGAGGTTTAACTCAGCTATGAGAATTGAAGAAGAATTAAAAATTCATAAAATTATTTACCAATCCTTCCTCCTGAAACTTCTATCTAAGGTCAATACCTGAGTCACTGGATAAGAGTTCTAAGAGCTTAAAGATACACAGACAGTTTCAAGAAGAGGGAGAGAATTGAGATGTAACAGAGATTTGGACCAGTACAGAAAATGATGCATAACTGATTACTGGAAAGGGGGATCTGTGAATCCTATCTGCCAGCAAAATAAGTCTTAGAAAAGTCTGACAAAGGAGAAAGACACATCAGAAAGCTGAATTGGCAGTTCCTCTTTAGAAGGGCAGCCAACTTCATCTGAGTATTGAAAACAAAGAAATACCAATCACAATGATTCAGCTTTGCTTGTGGTAGACAGTCTGGCTCTGAGGTAGGAAGTCAATAACAAGTTTCCATATAAGTTTCTCATTTGGGTATACTTGAATGAGAGCTCATTTGTTTCTTCTTAGAGTTTTCTTTTTAAGAATTGTTCATACTTATGAATATATCTTTTGTATTTATCTAAGCTACTTCTAAATAAAAATTATTTCAGCATTGCTTTTATAGTTAGACATCACCAAAGTTCTACAACTTGAGGTTTGTGGAAATTCAATTATAAGAGAGACAACATTTGCCTGGATTGAACTGTACTGAGCCCTGGGGCCCAAATGATGCCTTTAGATTCAGCTGTGTTGTCTGCCAGTGGTGACAAAGCTCTCACAGCATCAAGCATTTTTCTGCCTCCACATAGCTCTGTGTGCTGAAATTCCTAGGAGGACATGTTGGTTTCTGCAGCATTTAGAGTTGGAATCAGATTGCTAGAGTATAAGGAAATACTATGATTTAAAGCAGGGTGGCAAATTTGGACAAATTCTTGCCTGGGGTCACACATTTGATTCGACGTATTTCTTAATGTATCTTTTAAATTCAACTAATTAGCTCCAAGAGGTAAAAAGCCCCAAATCTGTTTGAGAACTAGATATTCAAACAGGTAGTTGTTTATGTTACCAGGATACATCCTTTTCAGATAAATTCTGACAAATTTTAATTCATGCACAATACTCAAAAGCTTTTAGGACTCATACTGTTACAGGTGACCTATCAACTAAAATCACTGTGCTACTGATTTTAGTTGATATGTGAGTTAAATTTATATTTAATTATGCTTTTTGAAAAATATTCTAAAAATAATGCTTTACTGTATTAGTCCTGATGTATAGAAGACAAAAACAGGTCTTTACATACCCTAATAGCTTTCTATGTATTTGAAATAGCAACAGACATAGTTTACTCTGTAGGTTGTGATATTATGTCCAAGAAGTCCAGAGACCAATATTATAGAGCCTCAATATAAGAGTATCACAGACTTCTTGGGATATTGTGTTAAAATACAATAGAAGGGCTGAGGTGATGGCTCATCAGTTAAGAACATAGCTACTCTTCTAAAGGACCTGAAATTGGCCACCAGCATACACATGGTAGCTCTCAAACATTTCTAACTCAAGGTCCAGGGGATCTTGTGTCCTTTTCTGACCTCCACAGGCACAAGCGATACATGCAGGCAAAGCATGCACACACATATGAAAGTTAATTGAATATTTAATTGATAAAAAAAGGAAAAAATACATCTTAAACATAAGCATAAAATATGTCCCAATTGTGGATTATTTTGTTTTTTGCAGAATCTAACAGATGATTGTCTATAAATGATCCTTTTTAATTCTAAGATTATCCAATACAGACATAAATAACAATTGTATACACAATCACATTTGCATATCTCATTATCCTGTTACTCTTATAAAAGTAAGAACTTCTTTACGAGTGAGGATACGGTCGACATCTAGACTGTGCTGTTGACAAAAAATTGGAGATTAAATGAAGAACTCAAAGCAACTTCCCTGTAAATGGTAATCATGATGCTCTTAGTACCTAAATTGTGGGTGGAAGAGAGGATGCAGAATCATTTCCCACCTAATGTTCCATGGCAATGTCAGTCTAAGATGGGGTGGCCACTGCTTTGATCAACCCAGCAATCCCCAGAGGACACTCTATGACAGCTGGGTGTTCCTCCCTCATTATCCCTAAGACTACTCTACATTGCCAGCAAGATTCTAGATGGTATAGCTAGAAAGCAGGGTCAGGGACCAGGAGGCTTGATAAGTTTTCAGACCAGATAATGAGCCATCGGGGTAAGGAGGCTGCAGAGGACTGAGGCTCCAACCTCTATGCATGTGAGCTATTGTTTTAGCAGATTAAAACTGCAAAACACAAATCCACATATAAAATTATTCATGATTTCAAAGCAGTCACCCCTGAGTGTCAAATCTCCAGCACAGCACCCTGTGTGACAGCACCCAAGAAAACAGATCTAGATTTAAACTCTATTCTGTTGGAATCATTCAAATTATCCAGAGTATGCAAATCATAATGCAATTACAATCATACCTGATAGGTCTCAGCACAGGCTTTAGTCCATCCTCTAGCTGATTCCCATTAAAGCCATCAAACAGTTTTTGATTTAGGGAATATTATTCATGCAGACTAATATCACATTGTTATCTCCAGTAGAAGAGAATGTAAGTTTCGAAAAATATACCTGGATCACAACATTTTAAGTACCTCCATATAATTCAGAACAATGTAGAATTTTATGAAATACTAATGAAGTTGTCAACTGAATAAACTGCCTCCATCCATGGGCATCGTGTATCTTCTCATTTTGAAAATACATGTTCTTCTACACTGAAATATTCTGTTTAGACTTTTTGTTGTTATTGTTGATGGGAAAGACTTCAGTATATTTGCACTCTTTTTCTCCTTTAGAGCTGTTGCTTTGTAATTCTTATTCCAAACTTCAGAACCATAAAGTGCAGCAGTTCATGGAAATATTAAACTATTTAAGGGCAGTTATTCTTTTATTTAACTATTACCTTGCTTAGATTAATTTGCTTGTTATGTACTAAGTAAGATAAATAAATTAATTTATTTTATTAGCTCCTTATTGAGTGCTTCTTTTTGTCACTTTGTAGAGATAAGGTGATATGCTGAAGAGCTGTTTCTCAGGGACTTTAATATAATTGATCAGATGTGTCTTCAAGTGACAATAGTAAGAAAAGTAATGTGTGTTTGGGCAATAGATACTAGGAAATTGAACATGCAGGTCTAACTTTTGTCTATCTGAATCTCATCTGCATAAAAATATCTAGCTTTGAGCAAGAATTGCTTCAGAAGGTTCAGAATTATAGTGACAACATTTTAGGAGGACCAAAATATATATATATAATTAATTTTGAAAGCAAATACAAACATTATAGGACTAATGACTGAACTGTTACATTGGTTTAATGGGGGAATCTATATAAAAATCTCACAAAGGCTGGAAATAATTGAATGTGAACTTTTAAACCATTATAAATTATCTCAACATTTGAATATTTTTGAAGGTAAAAGAGAATCACTATTCTTATATTGAAAGTGATCTGTTCAGTTTTCTTAAAAGAAGCTCCTAAGAGAGAAAGAAAGATCCTCACAAGAGACACAATGCTATTCACAATGTGAGAAGAGAGAGGGAGAAGATGCTTGGAAGCCACAGAGGAGGTATGTGTGTCTTTCTTTACCCAAGGAAATTATTTCTTTGATGAGAAAGGTTCTTTGTTTAAATGAGGAGGAATTACCATCCTTGATGCAGAAAATGGCAGAGAGAACTGACTTGTGAAATGAAGATAATTTTGTATGAGGGTGGTACTGAAGAAAGTGTCACCACGTCTTACAGAAACACAAATATAAACTTTTGAGTGAAATTCTTTATGAATATTCAGTAGCCTAGTTTGAGAAAGACAATCAGATCTACCACAATGAAAATTTTGCCATCACTCTGGGGGAAAACAATTAAAATCAGAGAGAGAGAGAGAGAGAGAGAGAGAGAGAGAGAGAGAGAGAGAGAGAGAGAGAACAACCCAGAAGTTTCAGAAGTTTAGTTTCACTATGCCTTAAAGACATTGGTCTGGAAAAAAATAACACAGTTTAGTAGTAGGTGATAGATACAAGTATAAAATACTCTGAAAAATAAGAATGTCTTTTATTTTTAATTCAGAAGTAGAAAAGTGCTTATGTGCTTATACCAAGATGGGCCATGTCCCCACAACAGCAATTAATCTGAATGAATTGCACAATGTCACTGTTAATGAGAGTGCTAGTTATTATTGTAGAACAAACCAAAATCTCTTTTGTAGTCCTTCACCAATGATGGGATATTGTATCCTCGTCTGCTGCTCTTGTTTACAGGATCCATCAGATTGTTGTGCTTGAAAAAAGCAAAGAGAAAGAGAAACCTTTCAGATGAGAGTCCAGTTTCACCTGAGCTGAGAAATACTCAACCAATATAAGAGCAAAGTCGGTGAGCAAGAAGGCATCATCACAGATAGCAGTTTTAAAGTGAAGTAATTAGTGAGATTTTCTACTGCATAAGGTCTGGGGAACCAGTGCTGTGGGTTAAAGCCAAGATGTGAAATATTGGAGAAGGGAAACAAATGGCAAAGAGTGAAAGATTTGGTTCAGTGATCGTGAATTTTAAGATTGATACCTGCGGTTGGAGAGATGGTGCAATGGGTAAATTGCTTGGCATGCCAATATGAAGATCTGATACACAGAGTTGACTTAAAAGCCAAACACTGTGGCATGTATCTGTTACCTCAGCACATCAGGATGGATCCAGGCAGACCCTGGGGTTTCCTGGCTAGCCATTCTAGCTGAAATGACAAGCGCCATGTTCCCAACAGGCCCCATCTCAAAAGAGTATATAAAAAATATTAATAATGATTAATAAGGAGATGTAATTAAAGGATATGCCATAATATTTACTGCTGACTTATATATTTGGGCACAGATGAGTGTACCCTCCCCCTCTGACATATACAGAAGAGAGATAAATGAACTAAAATGTATACCTTTAGCATCATTAGGTGTTTTCTCTAGTTACTTTAAAAGAGAGGTGCCAAAATAAGAATTTTGCTTATTTAAGAAGTAAATACAGTGTTGGTTGTGAGTGAGAGGAGTGGAGTAATTACCAATGAATAAAATGGCATATAAAGAAGAAATTAGATGGTGGTTACTGAATGGAAACTAAATAATGTGTGGGAATGTATTTGTAGCTCAACTTTTGTTGGAGTTTCAGTATGTGAAGGCATGATTTAAAAAATAGGCAAGTTGTTAGGAGAAAAATGGAGATTACAAAATAGTTTTCTGAAGGACTTGAATCATTAACGATTAATTCTTAGGACAATACCACTAAACTGAGTGGCTAAAGTAGGAATTTGGGGAACAAGGAAGTCAGAGAAAATAAGCCTAAGGACTGGAGTATTTGATTTCAGAAATCCCATCTCTGTGAGTAGAACATCAATGAACTAAGGGCTGTAAGCCAAATGCTTTAGAGAAAGAGGGTAAGGGAGTGTATGAAGCCTCTACAGCCAGACCAGTCTACTTTGACAACCAGAAGCATATCAATAGTTTATAAAACAGTTCTGAATTGAGAATCTTTTATTGAATGAGCTAATTTCGTTAATATAGGTTAAATTCACACAGTTCCAGAGCTAGAGTGAGTTCACATTTCCTGATAAATCTCAGTGTGAATAGCTGTGCACTCCCTGAGTGTGTGATGATAATCAGATGTGACTAGCTATTGACTGAGTAACTGCTATGCAGGGGGAATGCAGGATTGGATAGCCTGGCCCTTGTATCACTCTGAGCTTCCTTTTGCATTAGAGACCATAAATTAATTATGTCTCATTAACTAGGCAATCCATTACATGAAATATTAGCAACTCAGTGTAGTTTCCATTTAACATCAGTATCAATTTAACATCAAGACACTGCATTCAATTTGTTTCTTCAGTGAAACACAAAATCATGGAATAAACTCTATGCCAAGCTTAAGAAGGCACAGAAGGTACTATGAAAGTGCCATGTACTAAGAGTTGACATTGACAAAGCGTGTTTATTCTAATTTGTATTGGCATATTACTGAATTTATTCATTTCATATTTTCATTTATTTATAAATTGTTTATATTTTCCTAAATTGATGACATTGAAAGATTTTACATTAGCCTGGTATGGCAATCTGTGTATTTAATACCTCACACAGAAAGCAGAGGCAGGCAGATCTAGGTGAGTTCCAGGTCAATCTCGTCTACATAGCAAGTTCCAAGACAGCCAGGATTATATAGAGAGACTCAGCCTCACCGCCAGTCCCCTACTACAAAAAGTACAAAAAAAATTTTTTAATATTATATTCTTTTTAAATAGAACCTGCTAATCTTTTATTTAGCTATTTACTGAATCTTTTATACATTTTGCATGCCTCTTGATCTTAGTTTATTATTCATAAATTTCTTAATAGAATAAAAGTGCTGATTTTATAAGCCATTGTTCCAACATTTATTTTTATCTTTCTCCATAGTAACCACATCCGGCATAACGGATATTACTTAATCATGTGTTCCTGACTCTATGATTGATCATTTGAGCTTGCACACTTTCATTCTGAAGCTGAATGATCTTGCCTGACTGGAGACAGTCTACAAGTGGCCATCTTTCTAAGACATGTAATTTTGTTTATATTTATTAGAAATGTGAACAACTGGTCAGATCAATTTATACTAAGGTCACCATCAAACAACCCCATTTACAGCTGTACCTTGACGTATTATGTATAAAAAGAACCAAATACCATTGCCAACATCACATGCCTGATGATGGATGTGGCAAAATAGGGCAGAGGGTTTCAGGAGCAAAAAGGCCATGTCAATGTCCCTAGTCTACACTGCCACTGGAGGCCATGTGGAAATCCATGATTGGTGCTACCAATGACTGGAAAGGCCACTCATTTGAGCCCTTTTTGTGTTTTGTTATTTGTAGTGGTATAGATGGCTGCAGACTCACAGTTGAGAGTGAGAGACATAGAAGGCTTCCATGACAACCTCTCCCTCTCTCCTCCACTCTTCCCACAAAAGAAATAATATAGATAGGAAGCCATTGAAGAAAATTGTCAAAAACTATGATAGGGATGCTGAAGTGTAGCACAGTTGATTTCTGGCAGGGATGGGGGTGGGGAAGGACTAAATTTTCACTAAGAGGCTGGTCACTAGGAATTTTATCGTGCTTAGACTTCACACACACACACACACACACACACACACACTATATATATATATATATATATATATATATATATATATATATATATGTAATTTTTTCTTCCTTTTATTCCTGAGGAGGTCACAAAGGTTTGGGGGAGGGTTTGCATCTGGGAGGACTGGGAAGTGTGATCAGGGTGCATTATAGAAGATTCCCAAATAATAAATAAAAGTAAATATGTTGAGGGAGAAAAGAAGAAAAAATGAAGCAGTAGAAGGCAAACATCACAGAACTCACTAGAGCAGCATTGATTGGTAGTCACATTTCCTTTTCCAAAGGCTGCAATTCTTTTGTGTTCACATTAACATAGCACCTGGGCTCAAATGTCCTAGCAACAGGAATGGGTTTTCCCTCAGGCTGAATATCGGAGTTGGCCATGCCAGCAGGACAGACTTCAGAGGCCTCTCTTCTCGTGGGCAATATGTAACTTATGTTCTAGTGTCATTTTATAGGAATACTAGGCATATTAAGTCAGAGCCCACTCAAAACTCTCCCTTTTCCCTCATTCATCCCAAATACCTCATCACAAAACACACTAACATTCTGAGAACTGGGAGTTGGGATTACAACAAAGGGAGTAGGGTAGGGGGAACTTTGTGCGATAGTACCACACTTCAGTCTCAGACACATTAAATAACTTCTCCAAGGTCAAAAGACTCAATAAATCAGGGCAGCTGTGATTCATGCTGAGCTGTCCTCATCTGCAAATCCAGTTTTATGATGGAAACTGCCCACCAGTAGAACCTGAATATTCATTAGTAGTATGCTCTGGTAAAATGGTATTATTAAAACATGTTTTCACCCAAATTTCTATTTCTTTACACATTTTCACTCTGAAGCAAAACTACGTACCATTAATTCAAGCAGCATTGATAAAGCTCACTAAAAGAACTATAAAACATAGCTAGAAAAACTTCCCTAGCACTCATTTTGTGGAAAAGATTATTGTGCTGCAATTTCATTTCCATGTATGAAGTACAAGTTTATACATATTTATGTAGCAAGACAGTGATAAATTTCTTTTGAGAAACTAAATTTATATGAAATTAAAATGGTTTACAGTTATAGGCATAGTTTATCACTACTAAGCATTGCTTTGATGTTTACTTATCTTTGCTGATCAGAGATACATACATTTACTTTCCACATTCAGTAGTTTTATACAGCCATTTTTCATGAGCCAACCTACCTAAGACTAAGCTTATTGCTAAGGCATTTCCAAATATACTGGGTTGCCTGAAAGTACCTGGCCATTCTTCCATCAGAGATGAGACTTGAGGTTCAATTCCCCTTTGCTTCTGTTCTAAGGAAGCTAACTTGCTCTTTATGTAGTCTTCTATGAAAATGACAATATATCTTTGTATATATTTATCCTGATTCTTCCATTACAATGATAATAAAATTTTAAAAAGCATTAATGAGAATGCTGATTATTTGGAACACTGTTAATGATAAAAATAAGCAAATAAAAATAATTTTATAGTAACTCATATTGAGAACAAGCAAATATCCAAATATTTAAAATTATAAGCCACTTCATTCTTTAGAATTATAGAGTAAGGATTCCTTAAGAATTACAAGTGCTGGTGATGAGATAAAGCAAGAAGTAAGATATTATAAAAAGTAGAGGATAGAGCTGACGTGGAAAGATAAAATGGCTTCTCAACTGCTTTATTCTTTGTGTGGGGGGTTGTATACACGTGTTGTATGTATGTGCATATGTGGAAGACAGAGGTATATGTCAGGTGTCCTTAATTATTCTGTTTTAGGTTTTGAAGTTGCTCTCTCACTGACTGTTAAACTCACAAACAATTTTTGCTTGATGGGTAGTCAGCGAGTCTTAAGATCTTCCTGACTCTACATTTCCCAGCACTGAGATTATAGATGTACATATGTCCTGCCACACTCAGCTTTTTGTGTGCGTGCTGGGGATCCTGATTTAATTCTTCATGCTTGTGCTGCACCAACTGTGCTCATGGATTCACCTTAATACCACATTAAATGCCTTTATTCTTATTGCTAGTGTTTTTCTTTGTCCCCGAGACTGCATGAACACATACTGCATGTGTCCTCTAAAGGACAATTAAGTAATTGTGAGCATGCACCATTTGCCTTCTGGGTCAATTTATTGAATTCCTAGGTTCTAACGGGTGAAATACAATACCATGTATGCATGAGCTCCATAAACGTGTGTTGAGAGGTATGAAATTCTGACCAGAAATTTACTAATATGGGTGGCTTTTTACCAATCATAGGTTCTTCTCCATCTCAAAAATTTGCATTATTACAGTTCTACTCATATTGACAAAATGCAATGTTAATATATACCATGGCATTTAATGTAGAATGAGAATGGGTGTAAATAACTGCTTGGAATGATTGTTGCTTGGCAGAATGCACTATATCCATGTCTATATTTCCCACTGAAGGTATATTTTTTCTTTATTATTGTATTGTCATTTTAATCTATCCTAAAATATTGATACAATGCCCATAATATACTGGAACTTCACATGTGCTATAAAACTGCTGTTGGAAGATGAAAAATCAGATTGCTATGGGGATGTGGCCTCTGAGAGGCTGCTCACACTCCAGAAAATAGCCCTACATTTCTGCACATATTGGCAGTACTAAGTGGACTCCTACATGTTTAACTAAAAAAGAAGAGAGAGAGAGAGAGAGAGAGAGAGAGAGAGAGAGAGAGAGAGAGAGAGAGAGAGAATACATTAGACTGAGAGGTAATAAGTAGTGGTGGTAGGCTTATGGGAGGAATTGGGGGAGTATGAATGAAGGATGGACTTAAACAAAACATAATATATGCATGTATGAATTTCTCAATACTTAAAAATATCAAAATAAGCTTTATAAAACAGTGAGTGTCTTAAGTTTATTAAGGTCTTTAGACAAATTTGGTAATTGTAGATAGGCACTGCCTGCCAGTGAAAAATAAAATGCCTATATCACAGTTGATCTATTTTGTAGGAAATGTTAACAGTACAGATAACTGCAAAAAATATCTAAGGTATCCCATTAAAATAAGTTTAGTATGACAATACAGAGACCCAATAAATTTGAGTGTTCTCCTGTTGTCAGGGATACCTACTCCTTTGTTGAACCTATATATTTCAGTAAAAATATCTTATGTAACTAAACCTTATGGAGTAGCTTCACTGTGGAATATAATGTAGTTGTGATATACTTCCTGCCAATGGGAAAAAACTCTCTAGGGTCCTTGATGTTTTCCTGGATGATTCTAAAGATTTTTAAAAAACAGACCTAGTGTGTTGTTGGAGTATCATGGTGGTTTTCAAGCAATGGTCAACGAGTGAGATAAATGAAACTCAGGAACACCCAATGCCAATTGTAATTTTGACAAACACAAGAAAGTTAACAAATATAAGGGATTAATTTGCCTGTAAGCAATAATTCCCCATATTCCCATTTGTGACAAAACTTCAGGATATATGCAGGAAGAGAAAATATTCAGCAATCATCCTGTTACTAACTCAGTGTACAAACTCTTTCTTTATTCAGAGAATATCTTAGAACAAAACAGAATTCAAGAACCTGGACTCTAAGACTAAATGGATAAATAACAGGTGAGTATTATGGATGGTTGAATAGGCCTGATTTAAACCTAGACATTTTGGTAATGATAAAGAGTGCGATGCTAAGTTGCTGATCCTTCTCTAGCCATATGAGAATCATTGTGAAAAGATTTTATCCCACAGTACATAAGGCTTTTCATTTTAGTCATCATTAAGACTTATTTATATTTTTATCAAATTAATAAATATCAATGGAAAATTTCAAGGAAAAGAGTTTCCCTTTAAGACAATGCCAGACGGGAATACACATGGCCAGTTTCTCTGAGAGTGAAATTAGTGTCTTCAAAAAACTAGGTCAATTTTCCTAATTTGGTTGACTAATAATAATTGTTTCACAAACTGAGTTTTACTCATTCATCTTGTCTCTTTTACAAATTGTTGTCTGTCACCATTCATCTTAAAGTGTATATGTTCTCACAGTTGGCATTGGTTTCCCTTTTTATTGTTATGACCTGACCTGACAATCAGGAATTGATGGCAAAGGTGATTAGTGTCACTCAGAGTTTGAGAAGTACAGCCCATCATGGAAGGAAAGCTTGGTGGCAGGACAATTCATGGTGCAGAAGTGTTTGGCTTAACTTTTCATTTTCTTTCTTCCTTCCTTCCTTCCTTTCTTCCTTCCTTCCTTCCTTCCTTCCTTCCTTCCTTCCTTCCTTCCTTCCTTCCTTCCTTCCTTCCTTCCTTTCTTTCTTTCTTTGTTGGAGAAATTAGGAAGCAGAAAGCAGACATATCATAAACCTGGCTTGAAAACCTCAAATTCCCACTCTAGCAACCCTCACCCTCCAGAAAGACTAGGTCCTAATGGTTCTACCACCTCACAACACAGTGCCACCGGCTGGAGTCAAGCGTCCAAACACCTAATCCTTACAGGAGACATTTTACATTCAAACCACAACGGAGTTTCCGTTATTACAATTGTGTCTTTTAATACATGTTTGGAAAAGACATGCTGTAAACATTTACTGATTTGTTAATTCTTAAGGAAATACATAAAACTAATATTTGAAAACACATTCAGTAAAACAAACTGTAAACTGACAGATTTTAAATTGTGTTTTGATTATCCTCATAATCTTTCAGGGAGGAAAATAAAGAAGCATATTTAACTAGAATGGCATGCATATATTAATATCCTTATGTCAATAATTGGACAGTTTTTCAGTCAAAACCCTATTGGAAAAGGTAGTAAAGAATGCTTACTGTCCAAAGCAATACAGATTGCTTTTCAATGGCTCTTAGGGTTCTCCATCTTCTGGTATTCACACCCACTTACCCTTTTTCCACTTGTTTGACCTGGTGATTTGTCTCTGCTGTATAAAATGAGATTATGAAATGTTAATGCTAAGATTTAGATGACTGGATGATTTCTTCACTTTGCTTTCCAACCCCATCTCCTCAACCTGTATCTCACATCCAGGAGCTGACAAAACAAGGTAGAACACCCACACTACAAAAGGCTGAGGGAACCTGGAAACCTAACTCAATCGCTTTCATGAAACAAAGCTGCCAACAGTGCACAGACCTGATCAAGGAGTGTGACCATCAATGACGAACTCAAATAGGGCTTTGCATGGGTGTTCTTCCTAAAAACCAGATATTTTCAGGCTTCCGGGAAAAGACCCCAAGCTCTGCTCACCTTGCATTTTTGGAAACCAGGCTAGGAAATGAAAAATAATAAGGTCTCCAAGAAGATGAAGAACAGCTAAAGCAAAAGACAATTAATGATAATAAGTTATTTAAAAATAAATGAAAATTAAATTTATAATTTGTAGTGGTTTGTTTGTTTTGTTTTTTGTTTTTTGTTTTTTTTGAGACAGGGTTTCTCCGTGTAGTTCTGGAGCCTGTCCTAGAACTCACTCTGTAGCCCAGGTGGCCTTGAACTCACAGAGATCCGCCTGGCTCTGCCTCCCAAGTGCTGGGATTAAAGGTGTGTGCCACCACCGCCCGGCAATTTGTAGTGGTTAAGTTGTTGTGAAGGAAAAGAGGAGGGCTATAAGCCAGAAAATGTTACCTGACATGAATATACTCAATAACTGTAAAAAGTTAATATAAACATTTGCCTTATTTTAAACAACTCAAAAATGGTTGGCTGCCTGAAGGCCAAAAGCATATTCAATTCTGTGGTTTCATATTATGCAATAAACTAAAGTGAATGAAAAAAATAGCACAAAAATCTCAAACATACTGTAGTAGGCTTCTTATAGTGTGATCAGGGAAATTAGAGTTTCTCTCCTGGGGTTCTTAGTCTCCTTAATAAAATAATTTAAATGGAATGAGAAGAAAGCTCTATGAAAATTTTATTAGAGTTTAAAAGCAAAACACATCTCAAGCAAATGGTAAATCTTGACAGGTACAAAGAGTAAGGCATTGAAGAAGAAGAAAAACCACACTTGTAAGCAATAGCATGGCAGAAAAGCAGTCATGTGGTGGGGTAAGGGAGAGCTTCAGAGAAACAGGGAAAGAGCACAAAGTACCAGAAAAAGCATTTTTAGACTCTGGCTAGCATCCAAAACAAAGAGACAGCACAGAGGGTGTGCTGACAACATAGTAACTCATGGGGTCTATGTACTAACTGCACAGACAACAGAGATTCTGGAAAGGCAAAGCATGCCATCTCACTGAGGGGATAAGTATTGCTTTAATCTTTTTAGCATCCTTTAAGGAAAATTACACTTTTTGAAGTGTTGCTCCCTTGCCATAAAACTGACCAGCCCAACCAAATCAACTCTTATGAGGGCGATAATTTCATGTCTCTACTCTCAGACAGATTTCAGGATTTTTGACCAGAAGGAAATAGCTTTTCCTTAATAGTTCCCCAAATATACTGTAACAACAACACAAATAAAATAACATTGCATAATATGGGATAAAATTAATTAAAAATCCACACAGGAAGCTCCAAAGTAATAATGTAGAAATCTATGCCATAGTAGAGAAGAGCATTTGCTAAGCAGTGTTCAGCTCTCTATGCTTAAATAGCAAGCCAGGCATTTGTGCACACTTGTATGCTTTGCACCAAAGGGAGAAGAGACACACATCCTTAGGACTCGCTGATCTCCAGCCTAATTGAAAAAAATACAAGCTCCAGGTTCAGGGAGCAATCCCACATCAAAGGAATAGGCAGAGAATGATATTGTAGGATATCTGAAACTACCCCCTCTCCTCTGTAAATGTGTATATATATGCACACACACACACACACACACACACACACACACGCACGCACGCACGCACACGCACACTCATGTGCACTCATCCTCATATAACTACTTTCTATAAAAAGAGGGAAGTAGTGCTATCAAGTTAATTTTACATCCCCTTATTCTCCACATCCTTCTATTAAATGCCAGTCTACTATTGAGAGGCATGAGCTTTCAGCTGCTGTTCCATTGCACAACAGAAGCCATCGGCCCACTGCCTGTTAAGCTGCCTTCGAAGAAAAGGGCACTGTACCTTTTCCGGATTGTGAAGGCCACTTCAGGGATGGGGCCATATTGTCCTGGCCTCAGAAGATGCCTTTTGATAAAGCCATAACCACACTTGTTTTGGCAAGAATCAGTAGTCCTTTGTTTCATGTTCTGTCTGTCCATTTTGTCCTGTTGATTCGAGGATACTTTGTTGTCCAGTGGCTAACTTTTGTCACAATGAAAATTAACAACATATGCAGTTTCTTCAATGCCCATATTTTCTCTGAAGTAGAATGGTGCTGCCAGGAGCCTACATGACTCAAAAAAGAAAAATTGCTAAGTTATTAAAACATTTTAAATGCCATATTCTGTAGATCTCTGAAGGGTTTGAAGATGACCTGTCTAAAATATATCTGCTCAATTTTTAAAACATATCTAATATAACTACAAGTTCTATTGTAATGTTTAACTACTAACTTCCATTTCTTTATATCCTAATAGTTGGTAATAATGTAAAGTATTTAAAACTAGTAATTGTCTTTTTCTTTTCTTTTCTTTCTTTTTTTTTAAACAAGAACCTTAAATCTAATCTCCTTTGCTTAGCCTTTTTCCTAACCCTTGAGATGAAGCCATATATACACAGACAAGAAGAATGAACAGCTGAATTAAAAAACTGTCAACAGTTTCCAGAATTTAAAATCCTGAATCATGCATGACACTAGTGGAATTCAGGTGTTTCTGGTACATGGACTGCTCTCACCCAATGTGAGGTTGAACTGTTGACCTTGTGTACATCCTACTTTACAAATGAGTCTGTCAGATACACTAAGCCTATAGGCTGAAGATGTTGCCCCAACACTGCGGAGAAACCTCAGGTGACTGTGCTGGCAGCTGGCTGTTTCTGTCAACTCACAAATTTTTTTGAAGTTGCTTGCATGTACTTTCTGTTTTTATTTTTGTTAGCTAATATTATTTCCTCCTTGGATCTCTGAGGGAGTTGAAGATTAGTTAGTTATAGCTGAAGATTAGTTAGTTATAGTTGAAGATTAATTAAGATAGAAAGTGAATTAGATACATTTTGGATTTACCAAAATATGATAGATAATGGAATTATTTTCACTGATTTGTCAAATAAAAATGGACTATACATTGTTTAGGCATTTATTACTTGTATATATTGTATATAGTTATTGTACTTTTGTATATAGTTTTACTTATGTTAGTTATAACCTTTTGCTTTTTTTCTTTTTATTAAAATAGAAAAGGGGAAATGTGGTGGTATTCTAATTGTACTGAAATATGAGTTTGATTGTATGTTAATAAAGTTGTCCGGGGGTCAGAGCTATTAGAGCCATAGCAAGAGTGTGGCGATTGTGGCACATGCCTTTAATCCCAGCACTTGGTAGAAGAGCTAGGTAGATCTCTGTGTGTTCAGGGATACAGCCAGCATTGGAGACATATGCCTTTAAGAACTGGGGGGCTGTACATACAGGCAGTGATGCGGCAGTCATGTGTTTGGGTTTACAACTAATGAGAAGGCAGAACAAAAAGATTATGAAAAGACATACACACAGGAAGTAGCTCTCTTTCGGGGAGCTAGGACCACCACAGGAGGAAGGGTGAGATTTTAGCTCTGAGCTCTGACCTCTTGGCTTTCTCTTTCAAAAAAAAAAGTTTATTTTACAAAGTCAGTATTTCCTTTATGTCTAAACTGAATAAGGACTCAACAAAAACAAAATACTGACAGCGGTTCCTGTAACACTGAAAATGGAAAGTTGTCCTCCTTTTATATTCTTATTGAATTTAGTGCTTGAAGTTCTAGTAATGCAACAAGAACAGATAAAGAAGAAAAACTATACAAATACAAAATGAGGAGGTCAAGGTATTATAGACAGTATGTTCTTGTATTAGGGGATCCTAAGGAGTCCACTAGAAAAGTCCAAACTGATAAACACTTTGGGTAAAATAGAAGGAAACAAAAATAAACATACAAAAACAAGTAGCATTCCTTTATAATAAGGATGATCTAGTTGAGGAAGAAATCAGGAAAACCTCCCACCCACAATAGCTTCAAAACAATAAGAAAACACCCACTTACGATTGACCTTAAACAAGAAAGTATAAGAACTCCATAAGAAAAGAACTGGGGGATACATTAGAAGACAAAGTCCTCCTATGCTCTAATATTGACAGAACTAAAATCATGAAAATGACTACATTGTCACAGGTAATATATAGATTCCATGTAAACTTCATCAAAAATAGAAAAAAATCGTGAAAGTTTTATGGAATCCTAAAAGATCTAGAAGAGCAAAATCAATCCTTAACTGAGAGTATAATTGTGGAAATGATACCTGATAAATTAAAGAGTGAAGGAACATCCCATGGAATGACAGTGGGTACAACCTTGAATTTCAAAGTGATGTTTCAAAGAGATATTTCAAAGTGACGGGAAAGGCAAACAATAAGTATCTAATGAAATAATAAATAGTTCTCAAAAGATAACATCAAAATGGCAGTGAACATATGGAAAAAATGTTCTAAGTCCTTAGACATCAGGGAAATATGAGAAAAAATTTCTTTTAGAAGTCATCCCACACAAGAATCACTATCATTAAGTAAACAAACAATAATAAATGCTGCTGAGAATGTAGAGTAATAGGGACCAGGATGGGACTCCCCACTCACTTATGTATAAATGTATATGATATACATATATCATGTAAATATGTACATATACATACATACAATCATGTACACATGCATATATACATGTGTACATATGATGTATATATATTATACATGAGAGAGAGAGATGACAGGAAATCTGAAAAGACACTGAGGAAAAAACAGAGGTTAACAGGGAATATAAATGAATTGTAAGGAGAGTGCAGAGCATGAAAATGTATATGGTCAATGTGCATGATAAATTTAAAAGAAATTGCTTTTGCACAATCCTTTTGATATACAACAAATATGTTCCAAAACATGATTTGAAAAAATAGTATTCAAACACAAAATATGTTCAAAGAAGTTTTGGAAATAGATATGAATTAATGGTCAACAGAAAAAGACTGTTTTAACTCAATTAGAAGACATTATTATTGTTACTGAGTAGTTACTAGGCTCTTAATGACAGACAGACACTAGGGAGCAGTTTGGCAGTAGCACAGCTTATGTCTTGATAACTGTAGTAGTGGTATGCATGGATGCCTTCACTGAAAAGTGTTTATCCTGTGTAAGAATTGTGTTACAAAATGTTTAATTAGAAAAAGGGAAAACAAACAAAATATCTAAAATTTTTGACAGGTTTATTTTTTTTTTTTATTATTATTATTATTATTATTATTATTTTATAACACCATTCAGTTCAACATAATAGCCACAGAATCCCCTGTTCTCCCCCTCTCGCCCACCCCTCCCCCCAGCCCACCCCCCATTCCCACCTCCTCCAGATCAAGGTCTCCCCCGAGGACCGGGGTTGACCTGGTAGACTCAGTCCAGGCAGGTCCATTCCCCCCTCCCAGACCGAGCCAAGTGTCCCTGCGTAAGTCCCAGGATTCAAACAGCCAACTCATGCAACGCGCCCAGGACCTGGCACCAATGCACAGCTGCCTCCCAAACAGATCAAGCCAAATGACTGTCTCACCCGTTCAGGTGGCCTGATCCAGTTGGGGGCCCCTCAGCCTTTGGTTCATAGATCCTGTGCTTCCATTCATTTGGTTATTTGTCCCGGTGCTTTATCCAACCTTGGCTTCAACAATTCTCGCTCATAGAAGAAACACTACATTTTAGCAAACATTTTTCCTCTATTTACAGTTCCTCCATATAACATGTTCGCCCATTTAAAATGTCTTTTCATAAATAAAAATAAAATAAAATGATGTCATATATGCTATATTCTTTTTTTAAGCTAAATTATTGCTAGTATTTTCATCTATGTTACTTTTCTTTACTAATCAGCCTTTCTGTTAAAGAAGTCTATACCAAATAGTGATCTTAAAAATGCTATGGACTCTAGGAAATATTATGAAATAATTAATATTCTCTAGTTCTATATAACACTCCTCACATAATGAATAATTGACTAATAGAAATAGGGGCTTTCTGTGAAGTCCATGAAATACTAAATTCTATTGTAGACACATATCTTATTCTTGGGAAAACTAATTCATATCCTGACTCTGAAAGAATATATTGGAAATTTACATTGTAGTTTGTGAAATTATCAACCTATTAAACATTGGAAATGGATGATAGCTGTTCTTTTCCTTTTAAGACAGACTTGAGCCCCTCTTTCCATAAATGCACTGATTTTCAGCTCATCTGACAGCCTAGTTTCTTCATAAACTGGAAAATTGACTTAGAAGTAAAGAAAAGATTTAGGCTATTTTCTGCACATGTTATTTAGTAAGTAATAATCTCTCTGAGACTCATACATTTGAAATTAGGGTAATACTTATAAACTCTGTGAAAGCTAAATGAAATAATGCTTGGGAAAATAGACTTTAAAATACAAAGTGCTTTTTGATGATTTGTAATTACTATTTTAATCAAAGCTACATTGATGTTACTTTAATCAATAACATTCTTTTGTGGCTGTGAATTTTACCCAGCCTTTTACGCATGCTTAACAGTCACTTTACCCCCACCCCAAGTGGCATATTTAAAAAAAGAACAAAACAAACAAACAAAAAAAAAACAAAAAACAACTTCACCTAATGAATTAATTTTATCCACTTTTAAAATTTAAGCTGTTTTAGGTAACCCAATGATAAGAAAATAGACATGATAAAGTAGCATAAAAATGTAGACTATCCAGATAATTAGCCAGGAAATACATCATAGTAAATATTTAAAGTCAGTTATAGTTCAACGTGCTCCACACAGTTAATAGTAATTTAAATATTGTTAATTGCTATGAAATTTTTGTGTATTTCATAAAACAAAACAAATATTTATCTGGTGATATTTTATTTGTATTAAAATGTTATTTGTTTGTTAATAAATAAAGTTGCCCGAGGGTCAGAGCTATTAGCAAGCCTTAGGAAAGCAGGGCAGTGGTGGCGTATACTTGTAATCTCAGCACTTGGTAGGCAGAGCTAGGTAAGTCTCTGTGTGTTCAGGGATACAGCCAGTATTGGATACACATGCCTTTAATCTCAATACCAACCATAGAAGACCTGGAGGTCTGTACAGACAGGCCATGACAAGGCAGTCATCTGGTTGGGTTTACAACCAATGAGAAGGCAGAACAGAAACACTATAAAAAGACAGACACACAGGAAGTAGCTCTAGTTCCGAGAGGCAGGACCACCACAGGAGGAAGGGTAAGGTTTTAGCTCTTAGCTCTGACCCTTTGGCTTTCTTCTTTGCATTGTTTCTGTGTTTCTTGTTTAATAAGACGGTTGGTTACATCTACATTTATCTGTAAAATGTTATTAGATTTTCTCATTATCTTCATTTAATAAAATCTTTGCCTCAAATTTTATTTGACTTGTTCAATTAATGAACAACAAAAACAAAAACAACAAGAAAAGACTACTTTGTAATCACCTTAAAGGAGTCTTGAAAAAAAATGGAGAATAGGACTCAAAATTTATATCAGTGATGGTTGTTACCCTATAATATTATCATTAAACATTTTATTTATTTCAGAAATGAAAAATACATCAGGCACAAAGCAAGTTAGGAAGGCCCTGAACAGGGCAGAAGTGAGCAAATAGAAATAGTAAAATAAATGTCCTTGGCTAGCCATTATTGAATTGATAAATAGATTATTCTAAATTACCTTCAGTAGAGCTGGATAATTCACTCAAAACTCTCAAAAAAACATATTGCTCTTAATAAAGAAGTATATCAATGTCACAATACATTAGATCAATACAAGCATATCATACAGATATTGCTGGCTTACAATAGGGTGGTTTTTGACAAAAGAACCATGATCGTTTTGTGTTTATCAATACTTAAAAATTAGTGTTTATGATATACTGTTGACTATTATGTATGCAATTGTAGCTGAAAGTTTTCCTGAGTCCTGCCTGGTTCATAGCTGCTCAGAGTAAACACACAGATGCTTATATTAATTAAAATTCCTCGGCCGTTAGCTCAGGCTTATTGCTGATTAACTCTTACACTTAACATCAGCCCATTTCTGTTAATCCAAATGTTGCCACGTTTTTCGTGGCTTTACCTGTGTGCCATTATATGTACATACATGAACAGTGGGCTTGTGTCTCCTGACTCAGCCTTCCTCTTCCCAGAATTCTCCTTGTCTACTTTTCTTGCCTATCCTTCCTGCCTAGCTACTGGCCAATCAGCATTTTATTAAACCAGTGTACATTTTTCCACAGCATTTCCTCTTTTCTATTTAAAGAAAAGGAAAAATTTAACATTAACCTAGTAAAATTACATATATCAAAGATTTTAACTGGTGTGATCTTTTACCTAGAACAGGCTGTTTTTGTTGTTGATGATGATTTATTGGAAGAACACTTCAAACATCCTCTGAGAATGTTCCCTTTGTATTCATTACTTGGCTAACTCTTTGGCACAGGTGGTATAATATTCAGCCTAGCTTTTCATACATAGCTCACTTAGTGAAGTCCTTTACAGTTTACAATCTAAATTGATCAGTCTGTAACTCTCTCTTTAACTTACACAACTACAGATCACCATAGAGTTATTGGCCTAATTTCAACATTATTTGTATCAGGGGCTGGGAAATCCATAAAGAAGGAGAGAAAAAAAATGGCTGATTAAGTGAAAAGGAAAACAACCATTTATCAAATTTAACTCTTTATCAGCATATTCCACAGTGCCTCCCTACAGTTATAATAATAACATAAAAATCATTGACCACAAACAATGAAGAAAAATTTGACAGTAATGAAAATGTTTGAAATACTTTATTAATGACTGAAGTGTGACAGAGACAAAAAAGGAATAAATACTACTCAAGAATGAAGAAAGCAAATGTGACTGGGGCTGGGTTGCCACAGGATTTCAATTCCTAATAGACAAAAAAAGAAAGCAAAGAAACAAAAATAAATTTTTGAAATGCACATAAGGTGAAGCATAGCAAACTTGTATTCAGAATTATCTGAGAATTGGGGTAGATCAAGTAAGTGTTACAGGACTCCTGGTTGAACAAAGAACTGAAGCTAGAAGCTTGGAGTTGCAGGTCTTAGAAATGATGGGTCTTGGAGTCTGGAAGTAACTGCAGAAATGAATTCCCTTCTGCAGTCCAGCCTAGTTTTGAAACTTATCTGCTGAGCAGAAACAGATTCTTTATCTGCAGCTGCTATTTGAGTTTAAAAGCTGGCTAAAGGGAGCTTCCTGTTTGGGGCAGAAGCCTCAGGGTAGGGCATTATTGTCAAGTATGTTCCCCTTGAGCCTTGAATTCAGTCCTTCATTTCTTTCTCTTCCATCAGCTCCTATAGCACTCTTCCATAGCCCCACAAGTTTGAATTTATGGGAAGCCAGATATGTACTGATTGGCTGAATGTAGCCAAGTAAAAGTGATGAAAAATAGGATTCTATCATGCTTGCTCTACCTTTTTGACTTCGTAAAAACCCAATCACATCTCAAGGACTTGTGTCTAAATATTACATTCAGATTTCATATTCAGGCTTTTCTTATTTCATAATAGGGATGAAATTTAAATGCATCATTGATCCCTTAGGAGGTATGAAAATAACATAAATAATAACATAGTTTTCATAGTATCACTTAGTTCAGCAATTGGGTTTATACTCAAGGTAACTTAAAACACATGTTGTCAAAATAGTAAAATGTAGTATATTCATTCAGGGAAAAAGCACTGGACTATTAAAAAAAAGTACTGATTCATGCCATTATTGCTTGAAAGTGTTGTATCCCTTGTACATTCTTGCCATGTTTTTAGTTACTTGAAATAAATTTATGTGAAAAAAGTAGACTCAGAGATATCAGGGATTATATGGAAGGGGTCTGTGACTGCACAATGGTGAAAGTCCGTGCAGTCTTATGGATATATTAGAGCCCATTCCATTGTTACCTGCAAGTAGTGAATACTATCTTATATGATTTAAAAACTATAACATATTTAAGAAAACTTTGCAACTCAAAACTCTGTCTGCATTGATTTCAGGGGTCTATTAGGAAGCATTTAAACATACTAAAAAATTCCAAACAAATAAAAAGTCCCAATTAGCTACCATTTGAATGTAGTTAAAATGACTATTATTAATGTCTAAATTATTGTAATTATTTTGAGACATAAATTTTTTAAAGACACAAAATAATTGTAAGGTGATTGAACCATATTATAAGATCACCAGGAAAGGGGATCTTGGATGTTTTGGCCATTAAGATATGATAGAGATGCTAATCACTTTGATCTGGTCTTTATACATTATGTAAATGTTCCAAAAATTCACATTGTCTCTATTAAATATATGCAATTATAAGTAGGAGAAACAATGTTTCTGAGTTAATGGTTTTCAATCTGTATAGCCTTTCCAGCATGTTTTATAAAACTCTTTTTGTGTGTTGGATAAAATCATAGTGAGATTCAAACAGAGCAAATGGGAGGAGAGGAGGAAAGAGGGGAGGGGGAATGAAGAGTTAGGGAGGGAGGTGGAAGGAAAGGGAGAGAGGAAAGGCGGCTCCCAATTCCTTCTGTGGAGATGTTAGACTCCTATGTTCATGTCTCACACTCTCCACGGAGTTAAGTATTGGGGATCTGAATATCATATATGATTGTCAGGAGGTTTGTACATTGATAGTATCTTGAAGCTGGAGTCCTTGTGATAGTACTAGTATCTTTCTAAAAGACAAGGAAATACTAGAAATCCATCTCCTCACTAAAATATGCAATAACACAATCATCTGAAAATTGGAAAAGCATCCCTGACAATGAAAAAAATCAGATGACATATTCATCTTCAACTTCTCATTCTCAGGGACGTCAGCACAGGGTCCAGTGATTTCTCTCTCTCACTCTCCTTCCCCTTTCTTCTCTCCACCTCACCTTCTCTCATATCCACATGTGACTCACAGGCACAAAGCCATACACAAAAATATCTTGTTCACTGAGAATGTTTAGAGTAAAACCTGCTTCTACAAGTTACAGTAGCTTATTTCCTGACCTGTAATCACAGAAATGAAGCATCCAAGAGGCTTTTATATGACTTTGCATAAGATGATTGTAGATGTTTACATAATATATTTGTTGATTTACTCAGCTTCCCATGAAATCACTCCCTGATATGAATTAAAGAATACATATATTATGTAGTGGTAAAAGCTTGAGGAAGTGACACAAATAGACTAGAGAGACAATAAGAATGTGTTCATACTGTGGAAGAGTATTGTTCAATACTTCCAAAACTGTTGGGATATAACTTAGTGCTATTCCAGCTGAAAGTCCAAGTGGTTTGGGCATTTCTTCTTCAATTCATTATTCCTCCTTGTTGTTTGTTTTTGTCCTTTTGGGGAGCCCATCACCCAGCTCCCAAATAAAGCACACACAGAGACTTATTCTTAATTATGAATGCCCAGCCTTAACTTGGTTTGTTTCTTGCTAGCTTTTCTGGATTTTAAATTAAGCCACCTATCTTTTGCCTCTGGACTTTTACCTTTCTCTATTTTTTATACCTTTGTTTCTTACTCCATTGCTGGTTGTGTAGCTGGGTGGCTGGCTCCTGATGTCCTCTCATTCCTAGATCTCTCTTTTCTCAGATTTCTCCTTCTATTGATTCTTTCTGCCTGAAAGCTCTGCCTAACTTCTTCTGTCTTGCTATTAGATGGTCAGGACTCTATTAGACCATCAGGTGTTTTAGGCAGGCACAGTAACACAGCTTCACAGAGTTAAACAAATGCAACATAAATAAAAGTAACACAGCTTAAAATAATATTCCCTCAACACCTCCCTGGATGTATGATTCAACTAGAAACATTAACTCTTAAACTACAACTTAGAGTTCTACAAATAGAAACAAGAGTCCAGATACTCACTCATAAAACTGAAGCAAAAAAAGGTCTGTGGGTAATTAGATGAAATACTAACAAAACATGCTTTGTGTGTGTGTGTGTGTGTGTGTGTGTGTGTGTGTGTGTGTGTGTGTGTGGTGTACATTTGTGTGTATGCAATTATACATATGTGTATAATTTTTGAAGCTATGTATCCAATTAATATATTAATATTGGGATTAGATTAGATTAGGTGTGAGGTTTCAGACATATCAGTATGAATAACAGTTGAAGTTGTGAGAGTGAGCAAAGCAGCTTGACCTAGTATGCTGTACAACACCTTGTGTCTTATCTGGAAATAAATTCCTTCTGAAGTCAGATCAAGTAAATTGTTCTCATAAGAATGAATCACATTGTGTTTCTCTCACATATTACAAGGTTCATGCCAGATACAACAAAACAAAAATGACAGATTTACAAGAATATTCAAACTTATTTCTTTATTATGGTAAGTCACAAGGAAGCATGAGTGGGCAAGAACAACTGATATAATAATGATAACAGTCAGAGACAGGGATAACAGGACCTGTCCTCTGTCATCTTTGTCCTGTAATTTTCATCTAGCCATTTGTTTTTCCAAATCTGGAAAGATTGGCTTTGAAAGCAAGGGGTTTTTTTTTGTTTGTTTGTTTTTGTTTTTTTAGTGGAACATGCAAGTATGAGAGAATGACCCTGTTACCTTCATCTCAAAGGTTATGGAACCACTTTCAGTGAGAATGTGTTGTGTTATTTTTCTTGTGTTTATGTGAACAAATAGCTATTTAACTCACATAAGGTATGCACAACAGACCAGAGAAATGATTCCATACAGGTGTATATCAATCAGAGTTTATTAAGGCTATTAAATACTATGTGAGAGGTGAATTGCTTACAGGGCCATGGGTGAATCAAAGGCACCTCTGTGACTGTGAAGTCTACGCCAACATGGCCAATGACTTGTGAGAAAACAATCCCTGAATTTTCCTACAAAATTTACAGCACATCCCAGGTACAGTATCTTCTTCCCCAGCAGAGGTTTGCTGTTTTATTTTGATAGTCTTATGGAGGACCATTATGAATACTGTGACTTTCTGAGCTTCTGCTACTTGTTAGTTTCATCAATTGAAAAGACTTATGAAAATCCCTCTAGGGACTGCTCCCAGTTGGAAAAAGTATCTATACAACACTCCACCCTTCCCTTGGTTTTCATCTTCTTACCATGGCCTCTCCAGTGCTGAATCTTGCATTTTGGAGGAGGTGATAAAAATATCACATACTTTTTCCATGTATGGCTCGGCTTTGGACCACAACAAGAGTCATTTTCTCTCAGCAGCTTAGTTCATTAACTACTACTCACTGCCACAAGGACAATTCTCTCCTGTGGAGAATTGAATGAGAAATGCCATTCAAAAGATAGGGACATATTTTTTTCTTTTTTTTTTTTTTTTTTTGGTTTTTCGAGACAGGGTTTCTCCGCGTAGCTTTGCGCCTTTCCTGGAGCTCACTTGGTAGCCCAGGCTGGCCTCGAACTCACAGAGATCCGCCTGGCTCTGCCTCCCAAGTGCTGGGATTAAAGGCGTGCGCCACCACCGCCCGGCATGGACATATTTTTTTCTTTAAGCTGATGACAGTCTTTCAGGAAGTATGGAACCTTCAAAGCTGAGCCCTTGGAGGAAGAAAGTCACTGTGCATGTGCTTTAATGGTTTATAGCACCACCACACTTCCAGTTTTCTCTCTACTTACTCTGTGTGATTAGAGTTCTGACTGATCTCTCAATTTTAGGAAGTTTATCTACAGTAACTACTTAGGCAGGCTTGGAAATTGTAGTTGCTTATTGAGGATCATAGGTTCAGGTCTGCTTGTGGGGGGCCACCCCCACCTTTTTCTCCCAAGGTATCTTGAGGAATGAGGGATAAGAGATTTAGATAGAAATATAGAGGGGAGAGAGACATACAGAACAGCCTTGAGAGGGCATAGATCCTTATCCACTGACCCCTCTGTCTCTTCTAAAGGGCTTTTTAAAGGAATGCCATGGGGTGGAGCAAATGACCTGCCCCTAGCCCAGCCAAGTGCAGACACTTCCTGGTAACCACGCACATGGTCAGTCCATCCCCTTATGCAGCCCTGCTGGGTAAAGCAAGCTCAGATCACACTAGGAACCCTCTGTGGGCTCCCACATCTGTTCCAGTAGACAGTAAAGTTCTGCCTCATAATAATAGTACAGAAATGATCTATGATATAGCTCAATGGCAGATGCTGACCTACTATGTGTAGAATCATAGATTCAATCCTTTTTCTCTCTCTTTCTCTCTATCTCTACCATATACATACATACATACACACACTGCTGATTGCTCTCAGGAATGACACAGCAACTGACTGTTTTCTGGGACCTAGTTCAGTGCCATGTTGCTTAACATATTTAACTAAAGTGCAGGATTATGAGTAAAATCAGTAATTTTGCCATAAATATAAACATTCTTCTGTTCTCTTTTTGAGTTTTGCAAAATTAAAATTTGACATTGCTTTTGGGCAAAACAGTAGAGGACACTTTGCTTAGCATTCAGAACAATTGTATGATGAACTGTCTGTTCTTTCCAAGTGGTTTTGCTGTCTTTGGCTTCATTTTCCCACTGTTAATATTGTTCCAAAACATTATCTTGGAGAGAAGCAGGTCCAGGGACTAATCCAACTTTATTATAATATATTGTTATAGCTAATTTCACTTTTAGTTCCTGTTAATCTCTTACTATACCTACTTTCCAAATTAAACTTTACTGAAGATATGCATATAGGAATAACCATAGTCAATAGGTTGTGTAGTTTCCAAGCTTTCAGTCACCTACTGTGGTTTCTTTGGCAAATTATCTGTAGAGGAGGTGGGAGTACATACCATCTTGTTAATTTATATAAATGTACCTGGGTTAGAGAATAGATTTTTGAATTTACAGTAATCACCTTTCAATTTATTTATTTATTTATATTTATTTATTTATTTATTTCCTAGTACTTTCCTTTCTAATTTCCATTGAACAATATCACAAAGATTTTTTTCTTATTATTAAACAAATAGATATTAAAAAGGTCTTATTTCTAAATTGAAAAATAATTTTGGTTTACTTGAAATTTAAAACTAAAATTTAATTGGAAGTTATTTGAATTTGATCATAATCTGTTTGATGTGGTGATATTTTGTTTTTATTCTAACAAATACAGCTTGTGTGGTGATCAGAGTAGGGAGCTAGCCAGTAGAAGCAAGGCAGTGGTGGCGCACACCTTTAATCCCAGCATTTGGGATCTCATGCCTTTGATCTGAGTACTTGAGAGGCACATGCCTTTAATCCCAGCACCTGGGAGGCGGAAACACGGAGTGATATGGATGTTGAGAGAGGAAGTAATAAGGCAGGGTGGAGACAGAAACTTGGCCTTTTGGTCTGAGGATTCAGTAGAGGTAAAAATCTCTCTAGTGGCTGTCTCCTTTACTTCTTTGATCTTTCAGCATTTACCCTGATATCTGACTCTGGGTTTTTATTATTAAGAGCAATTAGGATTCTCACTACAATTTGTTTTAAACGAGTCAGAGAAAAATTCCCTGTCTACCTTACCACTAAATTACACATGGATAAGTCCACAGTATTAAAGAACAATGCATTTAGAATACTCAAGGAAAACAAAGGTCAGGTGAAGCAGGAGAGAGCTGAACTGCAATTGGCAGAGGAACCAGTTCAAACAACCCAGCCAGACCCTGTGCTTGTCTTCATTTCGAAGAATGAAAAAGATTACAGCTTGCGGAAGTCCCAACCCCGGGTCCAGACTCAGGTGTGTCTGTAGAGACATGAAGGTCATTTCACTGTGGAGGGAGCCCACAGGCAAAGGTGCTTGTGGAATCTGGTTCTGGGGAAGGAGCCTTGATGGAGGAGGAACGACAGTAGGAAGAATGCCGTGAAGAGTCACAGTGCAGTAAGTAGAGCGTTCTCATGGATGACCAGAAGCAAACCCCTGCCCGAGACCTCAGCTAGTTAAGGCCTAGGCATAAAGACAGGGGCCCAAGTCCAGGGCTGAAACAGTGCTCACCGAGAAGCAGAATGGGAAAAGACAGGTTCCTGATCAGCCTGTCAGGTGTCTGGAAATGGCCAAAGCATTACTCAGAGCAGCCCAGGTAGATTCTTAGCCAGGAGTCCCACGGCTAATGAGAGACCTCCTCTTAGATAGTTTTTCATGTCTCTTAGATGACTTGCTAAAGTCTTTTGAATCAGACTCCGCATTGTTTTTTTCTTTTTTTTTTTAAACTTTTTTTATGGTGAAGTCTTGGGTTTTCTTTCTTTGAAATTATGTATATGAAGCCAAGAAAATTTATATGGTCATTCTCTGTACCTAAGTAGATTTTTAAATGCTTTCCAAGTTTATTAATGGGAAAAAGTCAAGACAAATTTTGCAGTTTGACTTCATGCAGATAAAGGAAAATCAATATGGTTGTAAATATTATCATCTTAAATCCAAAAGAAATAGAAATTGGATTATCATAGGGGGACACTAATGGCTTTATGTCAGAGTTGTGGTTTTAATTCATATTAATTTTATGAAAATTAATCCTTCCCATATGTATTAATGGATAATAAAATAATACAAAGAATACTATATCAGCTACTTTTTAAAAATCACTACAAAATACACAATTACACCAAGTAACAAAGAAGAAAAGGTTCATTTGGATATTATGGTTCCATAGGGGAAATCCATGATGGCAGAAATGTATGGCAGCAGGTGGCAAGATCAGGAAGCTAATAGGTCACTTCTCACCCACACCTAGGATGCAGAAACAGTGAGAAATGGACATGGGACAAGGCTATAAACCCTCAAACCTGATCCCTGTAGTGGACTTCCTTTAACAAGGCTGAACCTTTCAGGTCCCATAACCTCCTGAAAAAAAAATGACATAAACCAGTGACTAAGAGGTAAAATATGTGACTCTATAAGGGTGGGCTTTACTTATTTAAATCACACATGAGAGTAATGCCTAGTCTTGAGGAATCTTGGAATTAGAGTAAATAAAATCACACTTTAGAACTCTATTTCCACATCATATGTCTGCACCCACTATAGATTTCCTTGCCACCTCATTGGTGGCATTCATTCATTCATTCATTCATTCATTCATTCATTCAATTAGTTTTGTAGCCAGATGTCAAGGGATTTATCTCTTTTAGATACATTTTCAGAAATGGTTTCAGATATGTTATTTTAGGATGGGGCAAAAGTGGGCAGATTCATAACCCGGTCAGATAATGAGCTTAGAAAATGGAATAAAGAGTCAAGTTTCTAATACAATAAAGAGAATCATGACAAACAAGCAACCAAAAAATGAAACTATCTTATTATGGTGTGGAACTTTTACTCTTTTGATGGGTATCACAGGAAAATATAAATTATGAACCCAAAATTTTGTGCAGTTTTGAAATGCTTCTTAACCTGGGAGAAAAGATTGATAATGTTTTTAATGGATTGCTATCATAGCAAATAAAAATTGGAAATCAAGATGACTCAGGGGAACTTGGAAGCCTAATTATGAAAATGTATATATCCACAACGCATTATTCTTCCACATAAGCAACTTTTTTTGGAAAATTGACCATATACACAAAATAAACAGAATGTGTAATATATAAGAATATTACATTGATGTGGTGATATTTTATTTGTGCTTTCATAAATAAAATTTACCTGAGAATCAGAGGAAAAAGGCCAGCCTAGTAAACAGATGTCAGGCAATGTTAGCACAATCCTTTAATCCTATCACTTGGCAGGCAGGGATCTGTCTGGATCTCTGTGAGTTCAAGGCCACACTGGGAACAGAGCCAGGTGTAGTAGTACATGCCAGTTAACCATGGAGGTCTGGAGGTTTGTACAGACAGACAGGAAGTGACAGAGCTGGGCAAGAAAAGGAAGTGATGTAGCTGGACAGAGAGAGCAAATCAGATGGCAGAACAGCAAGGCATATAGGCATGGGTAGACAGGAAGTAACTCGCATCTGGAAACTGTGGAGTTGGTGAGGTAAGGTTGGCTGTGGCTTTCCCTATTTCCCTGATCTCTCAGCTTTTCACCCCGATATCTGGCTCCGTGTTTTTTTTTTTTTTATTTAATAAGACCATTTAGAAATTCATCTACACATTGACAGTGTTCATTTGGAAACAAGAAAGAACTAGAATAAGTAGGGATTAATACAAATTTTAATTTTCCTATGTACATGTGCATGGGAAGCTGCCCTTTTAAGTTTATTTTCATCCTCCAAGCCTAAGAGAGTTTGTTTCCATCTCCGTATATGTGATGGAACTTAAACTGGCAGATGGACAATGCTTTGGATGTTACAGAAAAGACAAGAGTCATATTCAAGTCTATCTGATTTGTAAGTAATTCCATCTGTGCAAATTAATTGAAAATGAATTCCTCACAGAGAGGAGTCATGGTAAAATCTGGCAACTTTCAAAGCTTTGAAAATAATATAAGAAAGAAATAAAGTAAATGTGAAGGTGACTTAATAAAATCTGGATCTCATCTATGATTAGGAATGAACTGACATGGTCAACAAAGTAAAGAGGGACCTGTGATTATAAGCCAGATGATGCTTCTACATAAGTAAGTGTTTCACTGAGTACCTCAAATCCTTTCATCCCACCCATTATTTAATATCCATTTTGATATTAATTAAAAATCTAAACTTTTTACATTAAAAGTTTACTGAGAGCAGGCATACAGTCACAAAAGTTTACATTTCAAACACCATTTAAATACCTTAGTACAGTATTTGGACTTCTTTGTAAAATTAGTTTCTTCCTTGTAAAAGGTTTTCATAAACGCACACATACACACATGCACAAATATATACACACAACATACAAAGAGATAAGTGTGGTTTCCTGTTAATTAATGAATGAAATAATTGCTTCTCATATATATATTACATAATCATGCACATTTGAGCACCAATTAGGTCTGGATGAAATTACAAAATATGTACCACAGAATAAAAAATAGTATCTGTCCTCTTTGTAATATCCTTTTTAAGTCTTTATATTATGTCACATACTGCAATGAGTCATTCAAAACTTTGAAGATGCCTTGAAGGCAGGTACTAATAGTTTTTTATATAGGAAGAAACAGTGGTTTGAAGAGATGAATTAACATGTCCAAGTTCATGCAGTTACTGGAGGGGGAAATGTGACAAGCTATTCTGGAAACTCTGAGACAAATATATTGGTACCAGGCATTAATTTATTTAATATATATAGAGAGAGCCAAGCAGAATCAAATCATCCTAAAAATATCTTTATAAAAATTGGAGTGCCATATTCTTCTGAACTTTGAAAAACCTGAGAGAATTGTATAAGACATTTTTATTATTAAAATTCATCCATTATCATAAATGCTTTCATTTAAGAATAATTAGAAAAATTAAAATGAATAATATTTTCATTGTTTCAAAGGCAACTAAGCCTTAATAATTTCTATGATAAATATTCAACGTTTTATTTTTAATGTAAAGGTTATATCATGATTGTTTTTCAATTTTGAATGAAGTGTCACAATTTTTACTTTTGTTTAAAATAGTCAATAAGTCATAAGTAGAAATTACAATCTAATATTCTTTAAAGAACAATATTTATTCTGCTGTCTAGTACTATTAGAAATTTTCTTTCAGTCTAGTGAGGGATACTTCTTTTTACTTTGATTAAGGCTAATTTTTATACAGAGAAAACAAGTGTGTGTGTACTGCTGGGAAGGGCCGGTGGATAGAAGGGAAAGAAGGAAGCTTCCAACTAGTGGATGATTTCCCTTTCCCTTTTCTCACACTGGCTGTGTGAGCTCACTTCCACAAGATCTGGGCAGACCTGTCTCTAATACATTAAAGTCTATGCTGATGTGTGATTTTTTCCCCCTGTAATTACACAAAATTTCAATGTGGAATGTTGAAACCTAAATTGAGCATGAATACAAAAACCCCTCCTCTCAAGGTTTAGGGATCACTGTGAAAGAGGAGCAGAAAGAGGGGAAGAGGCAGAGGTGGTAGACGTCTCTAAGGGAACAGTGTCTTCCTGACACAAGAGGGAAGCTCTAAATATGAATCCACGGTGATTGCGACAGCACAGAGAAGACCTGCACAAACCCAAGCCAGACCAAACACCAGCTTGCCGATGGGAGTATCCCCTAGTCATGGAACTATTGGCTGCCAGGAAAGGGTCAACTATTTTCTCTAAGTGTAAAGTTGACACCCAATGTGTCAACAACAACAACAATATTCAGGCAGCACAAATTGGTTCTGACTTTTTTTTTAAAGGACAGAAGTTGGATGATAGGAAAGAGGGGTGGATATTGGGAGCAGCGGGTGCATGGGGGGGGGGGAGTGACTATGATCAAATACATTGTATAAAATTCCCAAGGAACTAATAACAGCTTTTTAAAATGTGATAAAATACTACAAATAAGAGTAATTTATAAACATTTTAAGATGACAATTCTGAGAGATTTTTTAGAGTAACTAGGTAACTTCTTAAGAGGAAGATCCAGCAATTTTTAAATATATTGCACACAAAAATACACAAAAATTAAATATTTTAAATACATTTGTGTATGTATACACACATACACACACATATATAATAAATGGATTTGTAAAAGTTAAACAAATATCTATTTATTATAAACTTTACTGATCATAATATTCTAATTTTTAAAATTTTAGCACTAGATGGTATAACTGAAATGACATTAAGTTGTTAAAATTATACTTACAGCCTTTAATTAAATGTGATTGGTAGTAGTTGTAAGTTCAAAATGCTAGTGATGAGCACCACAAGGAAGAGCAGCTGGTTATGTCTGAGGGTTTGGGACGTTGCCATCATGATGACATCTGCAGGTCTCTCTGATTTTCTCTAGAGTGAGTTTCTCTCCTGAGATCCAGTTATCTAACTGCTTTCCTGATAACTAACTATACTTGAAAACTTTCCATAAACATATTACTCCAGAATTCTTAATCTGGTTATTACAAATCTCAAAGATAGTTTCCCCCTCCCCACCCCAGAATTTTAGCAAAGAACAGAAGCTCCCCATTAGGCTTCCATCCCAGACATTGAGTAACATTTTTTTTTCCCTTCCTACCACTGCTCACGTTGCTAAAGCCTTTAGACTCTGTGATTCCCCTTCTGCTTTCTGATATCTAAATTATTCACTTTTTCATTACTTGATCATTCTATGTTCTTATTTTCATACAAAATTATTTCTGTAAGAGTATTCTTTCTATTCCATACAAAGTTAACATGCTCCCATGTTTCATAATTCAAAAAGTGGTCCCTTAGGGAGAAATGCTTGGCCTCCGCAATGAAGGTTAATTACCTCCTTCCTAGAGAACCATTATTCTGTCTCATAACATCCTGAATGTCCTCTACAGCAATTATTAGCTCAGTTAAATTATAAAATAATCTGTTTAGTTGACAGTTTCCCAACATGTGCATGAATGCAAAAACCAGCTACTCAAAATAATACATACCTATACTGTATATACTTACATTTATATTAGATATATACTATATATACACATTTATGTTATAGCTGTTTATAAATATATTTTGTTGCTACCAAATTGCATATTTATGTTTATATACATATTTAACTGTATACTTTTGCTTTTAGGAAGATTTCGGACTAATATCAGTGCCATGTTAAAAACCTGACCAATTTTGAGATTCAAGTAGAGCATAAGGATTTGGCTCAGGCCATGAAAGCTTGTAGAGCAGGTATTCTTTTTCATGTAGAAGACAATAAGAATAAATATAACTTGTTCTTGTCTCAATATAAACTAAAAAAGCTTGGGCATCTTTTCAGATTTTATCAGCTGTGTTGTTCCCATTCTGTAAGTCAACTGGGACTTCAACAAAAGTTGCCTAACTATGAATCCCCAGTCTTTGAAACATCACCATCAACATTGTTTATGTCCATACCCCAGGAAGATGATCTAGCCTCAAATGCTTGTTTCCATGGCAAACAGCTTATTTAATTAGCTTACAAACCCAAAGCACAAACTAACTCATGACAGGAGTAGCAGCTGTCTGTCAAATGAAAATTTAATATTATCTGTGAGCTGATTTTTAAAGTACCAGGGATATTTCTAACTTTGTAAAATACATAGAGACAGAGTAATGCATATATATATTTATTATTTAAGGAGTCCTAATAATTCTATAACCATTTTTTGAAATACTTAAAATTCATTTTTAGATGTAAGAAAAGGTGGCAATGAATTTATAGCAGGGAATTTATCTAGACTCATAGGGAAATATTAAAGTACAAATATTAAACTTTCATTTATCTGTCATCCCTTGTAGAGAAAAAGAGAACAATAAATGATTTAAATGCACAAATAAGGATTTAAAGCACAGTGCAGTCGACATTTCTTATGTAATCTGACTCACCAGTCAATGTAGGAGCAAAGAACAAAGGATGTGTTTCTCCCTAAAACTGGAGATGGCATCCCCCTGTTGAGCCAGTTATGCGAGTATCCCTCGATAACTGGGGCAATCTGGTGGAAGAGCAGGAGAAGACTTGCAGCAGTGAATGCTCACATTTTGTGGAAGCCATTTTCCAGTTGTATCATTTTCACTGATATTTTTGTTTTCAAAGTTAAAATAAATTTATTAAGCTTTAATAAAATCTATATAATTTTAACCACAGTATATGTTTTCAACTAAAACAATTTAGTCTGAAGTTTTTATTCTTTATTAAGATTATTTGTATTCATTTTACATGCCAACCACAGATCCCCCTCTCAACCCTCCTCCTGCTCCCTCACCAAGCCTTCCCGCCCCAACTCACCTCTCATCCCCTCCTCCAAAAAGGTTAAAGCCTCCCATGGGGAATCAGCAAAGCTTGGTACATTCAGTTGAGGCAGGTCCAAGCCCCTCCCCGCTATGTCAAGGCTGTGCAAAGGTGTCCTACCATAGGTAATGGGCTCCAAAAAGCCAGCTCATGAAGGGATAGCTACTGATCCCACTGCCAGAGGTCCCTTAATCAGACCAAGCTACACAACTCTCTCGCTTATGCAAAGGGCCTAGTCCAATCCCATTCAGGCTTCACAGTTGTTGGTATAAAGTTCATGAGTTCCCATTAGCTTGGTTTGGTTGTCTCTGTAGGTTTCCCTGTCATGATCTTGGTGCTGCTTGCTCATAAAATCCCTCTTCCCTCTCTTCAACTGGACTCCTGGGAATCAATCTACCTCGAGACCCAATGCTACAACTCTTGGGCTTATACACTAGGAATGCTCAATCATACCACAAGGACACTTGCTCAACTGTGTTCATAGCAGCATTATTCATAATAGCCAGAACCTGGAAACAAACTAGATGCCCCTCAACTGAAAAAATGGATAAAGAAATTGTGGTACGTATAACAATGGAGTACTAATCAGCAGAGAAAAACAATGACATCATGAAATTTGCAGGCAAATGGATGGAACTAGAAAATAGCATCCCAAGTGAGGTAAACCAGACTCAGAAAGACAAACATTGTATGTACTCACTCATTAGTGGATACTAGATGTAAAACAAAGGATAATCAGACTGCAACCCACAGCTCCAGAGAATCTAGCTAAGCAAGAGGAAACTAAGAGGGACACAAGAATAACCCTGGGAAGGAGAAATAGCTTAGATCTCCTGAGTAAACTTGGGGTAATGGGGGGCAATAGAGGGGATGGGATGGGAGACGATAACGTGAGGAAATGGGATAGTCGAGCTGGGGGAGGGACAGAGTGGGAGAGCAATGAAAGAGAGATCTTGAGAGAGGGAAATGTCATAGGGACAGGGAGAAACCTGGTGCTAGGGAAATTCCCAGGAATCCATAAGGATGACCCCAGCTTAGACTACTAGCAATAGTGGAGAGGGTGCCTGAGCAGGCCTAACCTGGTAATCAGATTGATGAATACCTTAACTGTCATCATAAAGCCTTAATCCAGTAACTGATGAAAGCAGATGCAGAGATCTACAGCCAAGCACCAGGCTGAGCTTCAGCAGTTTACTGATATTTTTAAATTAGTTAGTGAGCTATTTTACATAGCCTGGCATCATGTATGCCATATCAATCTTTACTTATTGTTGTGAATTAAACATGTGGACTATTCATTGTTCAGTCTGTCTCATTGAAGTTATGCATTGGTTAATATTCATCAATAAAACAAAAGCGACATGTCTGCTTCTCTCCTTCCAGGCACTCATTCCATCTGCTTTACTGGGAACCTCAAATGCATCTCAGAAAAACATTTACTGACTTCAGAAGAACCTATAGAAGGGGGAATCTATGGATGAAGTAGCTACAGGTTGAAGTCAGAAGATATGCATATGTCTGATGTTTTCACCTCATTTAAATTGTAGGGTAATTAAGAGAAATGAGAGTGAAAACAAGAGTTTTTAGAAAGTCTTATGCTAAGCTGACAGTTCCATTGCCTACCATGAAGGTATCCTAGACACAACTGTCATCTCTTGAATGAAGTGCTACAGAAACTCCAGTCTCCTGTTCCCTGGGAATTGCCTTGAAATGAATGGACTAAACAAAAAAAATAGATAAACTCAGTGAGTCAGGGATGTTCATTCATAGTTCATAGTGATTGGAGTGCTCAGAACCATGAACAAAGGTGCAAATGATCCATACCTAGGAGTCCCAGATAATGCCAATAACCAGTCTCTGTAGGAACACTGCTGCTGTGTGCCATATTTAGGTCAGCAATAGTATCTCAGGACTGAAGGAAGAAATTGCAAAGGTAAAGAGATGCCTAATATCTTCAAAAGATCAAATAGCTGGCTGAATGTGCATCATGTACGGCCTTTAAAACACAAGCAGTGGCCCAAGAACTAGTGTATGCTTTGGGCTGGTGCTATGTAGAGGGAAGATCTGGTAGGACAGAGTATCAGGAGTGACAAGCTGAAGTCTAACTAGTTCATAATTTTAGGGGGAAGACACATAGCATCAAGTTTATGATGGCTTGATGGAGGTATTTCAACTTGTACTGACATGAATGATATTCATACAGCCATTTGTTTTTCACATTCAGGAAAATAGTCACAGTATTCAGCAAATTATATGAGACAAATAAGAATTCATTATAAAATTGTGTTAGGTCATATCCACAAGCTGCTGGCTTGTGTACCCCTTCTGAGCTCAAGGTACTAAGCTATGAGTTGGTACTCAAACCTCCTGCTTCTACCTGCCAAGTGCTGGTGTTATAAAAGTATTCTACATCAGGCTAGGAAATCCATTGCTGACCTGTAATATTATCAAGGTAATTTGTGCCTACAAAGATGAAATTTCACTGTCTATCCAGTGTATTAAATCTTAGAATTTGAGGCAGGTATGTCCTGTTGAAAAAAACTCTTGCCTAACTATGCCTTGGGCACCAGGTAAGACTTTTCTATTATCATTTAAATTTTTTAGAAATGTCAGCTGGACTCAGATGCAGCTAAGCATGTTTACTTGAAATAGACATAGCTAAATGTTCACAATGATATGCCGAGGAAACTCTCCAGCCTAACCTCCTGTCTCATGTACCCTCCTCTCATGAGGGAGCTTTAGAAACAAGAATATCATTGTGATTCATTCAGAAGCCTTTCCATCATACAAGTTTATGTTAGTAAAAGTGTTTTTTAACATATACAAAAAACAAGCATACAGAGGATCCCCTAGCTGGTTAGAAAAAAAATGGAAGTTTCTTGTACCTGTGGAGCATTTAGATCTCCTAGGTACTTGTCACACACTCCCTTCTTTGATTAGAAGAGAACTGAGGACATTCCTGGGTTGTTATTGTCTGTCTAATCAGTACTTTATGAGGATATCACAAGTGTAGGCATATATGCATGAAATAGAAGTGAACATTAATTTCATAAAGGAGTAAAACTAGATGTGAAACTACAGATTAACTTCCACAAAGTGATAGTAACTCACTTCAACATTCCACTCTTACCAATTATGTGCCATAAAGACAAAAATGAAAGAGAGAAACACTAGAGTTAAAGGAGAATATAAAACAAATAGACCCTTGCCGGGCAGTGGTGGCCACGCCTTTAATCCCAGCACTTGGGAGGCAGAGCCTGGCGGATCTCTGTGAGTTCGAGGCCAGCCTGGGCTACCAAGTGAGTTCCAGGAGAGGCGCAAAGCTACACAGAGAAACCCTGTCTCGAAAAACCAAAAAAAATAAAAATAAAAAAAAAATAAACCCACAAGTTATCTATACAACATTCCATCAAACAATAAAAAATGCATATTCTTCTTCAGTTGCCCATGGAATATCATCCAAAATTGACCACATATTAAGATACAAAGCAAGTTTCAGCCACTATAGAAAAATTGAAACAATAAATCTTAATATAATAAATGTTGTATACAATATAACTATAGCCAAGATCATGTTAAGTGGGAAAAAATTCACATCATTTCCACTAAGATCAGGGACAATAAAAGGATGACCATTCTCCACTCCTATTTAATATATTTGAAGCCATAGCTAGAGTAACAGAACAGGGAAAGTAAGCAAGGAAAATATAAAATAGAATAGAAGGAATTAAAGTTATGTTAGATGGTATGATTTTATATGTAAAAGACTCAAAATCTCTACCAAAATCTGAGTTTATTAACACTTTATGCCAAGTGTCTCATTGCAAAATTAATACCCCAAAGCAAAGCAGTTCCTTATTATTATTTTTTTTTGGGGGGGGGGGTTTTCGAGACAAGGTTTCTCTGTGTAGTTTTGCGCCTTTCCTGGAACTCACTTTGTAGACCAGGCTGGCCTCGAACTCACAGAGATCCACCTGGCTCTGCCTCCCAAGTGCTGGGATTAAAGCCATGCGCCACCACCGCCCGGCGCAGTTCCTTATATTCCATTGAAAAACATATTTCAAAAGCAATCAAAGAAACAATTCTTTTTCAAGGAGCTACATTAAAAATATATAAATAAAGTACTTGAGAATAAACCATAATAAGAAAATGAAGGACTTCAAAAGAAATTGTGGAAGTAACGAAAAAATTTGAGGAAGATACTGGACAGTGGAAAGACCACTGTGATCATGGATAGAAAAAAATTAAACACTTACAAATCATTTTATCAAAGCTATGAATAGATTCATTTTTGGAAGGGTGGTCCATATGAATTTTGAAATTGTTTTCTCTGTTTCTAAAGAATGTCTCTGAAACTTTGGTTGAGATTGAATTGAATCTATTCAAAACAATCCTAAACTCTAAGACTACCACATGGAGTATCACCATACTTGATTTTAATTATATTACAGGGTCAGATTATAATAAACAAAAGCATGAAATTGTACAAAAACAAACACAAGGAGCAATGGAGGAGAATTGATATGAATACTCTTAAGTACAGCTCTCTGATTTTAGATAAAAAATGCAAAAGTGTATAGGGATAAATGACATCTTCAGCAAATTGTGTTAGAAAAATTTATTTCAACATGGAGAAAATAAAATTGTACCTTATTTCTCACACAGCACAATACTGAAGATTAAATGGACCATGGATGTCATCATAAGATACAATACTATAAAACTGCTATAGGTCAAATAACGAGTACACGTGAACTGATGAGCACAGGTATGACCTTTCTGAATATGACTCCCATAGAGCACCATAGAGTTCTCAAACGGGATACCAAAAATCACCTGCGCATTTCAAGAAACTGTCAATTGAGTAAATAGGCACCCCATAGAGCAGAATATATTTCCCAACTATATCTTTGACAAAGAAAAATAAACTAAATATTCAAAGAACTCAAAGAACTAAACATGAAGAAACAAACAATTCAGTTTAAAATTAATAGGCTATACAACCTAACAGAAAGTTCACAAAAGTAAGAAATACAAGTGACTAGTGAAAACAGTGCTCAATATTCTTAGATGTGAGAAATGCAGATTTAAAACCCTTTATGATTCCATTTCACTCCAAAAAAATTGGCTAAAGTCAACATAAAGAATATAAATGGACACTAATGCTGGAGTTGATGTACAGAAAGGCACAACCTTCAATAATGTTAGTGGAAGTGTAACTACTGCAGCCACTTTTGAAAGCAGTCTGACAGATTCACAAAGCCACTTTGAGTGATAGACCTCCTCCAACAAGATGATGCCTTCTAATCCTTCCTAAACAGTCTATGAACTGTGGCCCAAGTATTCAAATATATGAGCCTATGAGGGACATCCTCATTTAAAGCACCAAACTTGCCTGTTAAGTTTTAAATGCACTGGTGGATGAAACAAATTCCTGAAGGAAAGATGCTCTCTGAGTTGCCTTTGAATGAAAAACCTTTTGGCAAAATGGTCAAGTTCTTCCATTACGACAAGGGGTGAATGCTACAGTTGGCAGAATGTACTGAAACAACTGTCCACTACACTAATAAGTATATCTTACAAATATTGTTGAAGATTTTATTTAACAATGTTCTGGATACTTCCTACCACATCTTCAGAAGGCTGAAAGAGAAATTTGTAATTTAAGTAGCTAAAATTCAGAATTTTTGCTTCCTTTTAATTCCACAAAAACAATGCAATGAACTTTTGTTCCCTTAAAGAAAAATGGAATTTGCTCAGATGATATCTAGTGCAATTAATAAATTTTAACAACACATAAAGATTGAAAAATTCAAGGACAAGACCTTCTCTATTGCTTGGTCATTCTCTTTTTGGTGAGGCAGACAGAACACCCTGCTGAATCTCTGTAGTATTAGCATAACCACACAGTCATTTGGGAAAATGTTCCTTTCCTCCTCACTGATTACTACCTTTTAGAGTTATTTGGACAAATTAGCTTTGTTTCTGCTAATCAGCATTTTAGCTATCTGCAAATATCCATCCTGTTATCATTTCTCTGGCCATGCTGTATAGCTCACCATATGAAGAACTACTGCTTCCAGCAATCCCAGTGTTGCTATTCCCACAGCCTTGTTAGCCAATTTGTCTCTCTACTTTGTCTTTCCTGGACTTCAAACAATTCAAACAATAGCAGCTCACACTCCGACTTTGCTTTGCTAAGAACACAAATATAATAATTCAGTGCATGGGAACAAGAACATTAACGAAACATTATGAAAACGTGTGGCACACATGTGATGTGAAAGGAGAAGGGGAAGAAGAGAGCTGAAATGGTTTGATTATGGGGTGGGAAGGAGGGAGACAAAGAGAAGAGAGTAACCAAAATTAAGCATGTATGTAAAAACCATAAGGAGATTAGCTACTTTGTAAGCTAATAGTTTTTTTTTTATTGAATTGTAATGGAAATACTCTGCTTGACTGAATATAGCTGTCCCAGGATCTATAGCATATACAATAAAAGTCCCTGTGCTCCTATTGTGCCCCTTCCCTATGAGTTCTTGGTCACACAGGCTCCCAAGAACCTCCAAAAAGAGTACAGGTTATTGCTACTACACTTGGTTACCCAAAATAGTTCAATGTTAAGACCCTATTGCTGAACATCACACAACACTGTGACTGTAGGACATAAATCAATCAAGCTAGGATTGGCCTGTAAGCTTCTTCCATGCTGGATAGCTTTCAAGGTACATTTGAAGGTATTATAAAGGCTGATGGGGAAGATATATCAGTAGTCTTACTCAGCTGTGGATCTGGCATTCTACAGTACCAACCTACCAAGCAGATCTACAGTAGTGTCATGGATATACAATGCACAATCAAATACTTTCTGATTGAATCAAGGCCTGTTTCATTGGAAGGAGTTGATACTTAGTACTATGTACTTTGTTAAAAGCCTGTTTCTATGGAGATAATATGATCTAGTAGAGAAAGTAGTACCATTGTTCTGCTGAATGGACATAATACACCCATAAAACTGCCTTGTAAATATTTATGGTTATGTCCATAGTTTGGTGCTACTCTGAGCTTTGGCTAGAAACACTTCTTTCTGTTGTCACTGATAGTTAAAGTAAATACTCACAATCGGGCAAAGTGCTGAGATTAAATGAGTTTAGGACTGAGCCCTAAAAGGACATCTGTTTAACACCCAACCCTGAGTAGTCATGGAACATCTTGGAAGAGGGCCTGGGAGGAATTTAGGTGGAAGAAGAGGTGGTGTATTGTAGAACACTCCTCTAGGCTCAATGCCACTGCACTCAAAAGCTAACTTGAGTTTATGTGCAATGCCACACTTTAAGATAACTAGAAAACCAGAGTACAAGTGTCCCAAAGAAATGACTAACATTCAGGGATTTAGAAACTTTTAGTATACTTAGCTAATCATGATGCGTCATGTATCCATTTTGATATCATGTCCTCTAACAATATACAAATATTGTCTAAATCCTTTAAAATAGGAATTAAAGATGAATAATGGACTCTGATGTTGTTTATTTAATATATAGAGTGCTTTACCATTGACTTTATAGCTTATTTTAACCAAAGCTTGTTTTATAAAAAATACATGTAAGTTACATTTTGAATATTAAAACTAAATAGAAATGTTTACACATTTTTCCCTGTTGGACCCTCAAGAGACTTTGCTCAAAAATGTCTCCCTTAGAATATGTGAGTTGTTGGCTTGTACTTTTGTACTTTTTCCAGGACAATCACCCAGAGAAAAAGAAAAGCATCATTAACAACACATACTGGCACTGTATATATAACCTTCCTTTTGGTAAAAATTTAGAATTTTCATTCCTATAGACACAACACTCTCTCATCTTTCGACAAGCCCACACTCTTTCATTATAGTACCAGGCTATACTATCTAGTCCTCTGCTAAAGTTTGAAAGAGTGTTAACTTTTCGGTTTTATTTCCTACATTTTATTTTCTTTGTATGATTATTGTAACAGTGGCCACCCTCATCTCTATAATTTACCTGACTATTTGGGGAATCATTTCTATATTTGGAACTATTGGGGCAATTTTCACATCATTTGTGCTTTGATACATATAGCCAACTTGGCATAGAGGGATGTATTCTATTTTTTTATTTTTTTGAGAAACTTTCATGATGCTTTCCATAATTGCCATACTTATTTTTGCATCCCTACAGAAGTGAATAAAGCTTTCTCCATGACCACATTTTCACCAACATCTGTTGTCATGTTTCCTTGATGACTGTCATTCTGATTGGGGTCAGAGGAATCTCAATGTTATTTTATTTTACATTTTGCCAAAGGCTAAGTGTGTTGAGCACTTTTACAGTTATTTATTAGCCATTTGTTTTTCAAGCACTTCACTAACTGAGCCCTCTACCACGTGACCCAGCTATACCACGCCTAGGCACATGCTCAAGAGACTCCTAATTTTACTACAGAGATGCTTGCACATCCATGCTTACTGCTGCATTACTCACGAGAGACTGGGAATTGAACCATCTTCAATGCCTATCACAGATGAGTGGGAAATGAAAATGGGGGACATATACATAATGGGATTTTATTTAACTATGGACAAAAATGAATTCCTGAACTTTAGTGCAAAATGTGTGGTTCTGAAATGTGTTGCATTAAATGAGCTAAGCAAAGACAACTATCTCATGTGTTTATTGAGGTGCAAGTCCCTGAATAGTCAAGATTATATGTATGTATATAAGTGAGTGAGTATAGGTATGACATATGAAACCAGAAAAGAGAACATGAGCTGTGTAAAAGGTGTTGAGGAAATGAGTGGTACGTGTAAGGGCACATGTGAAATGGAAGCAGAAAATAAGCAAAAAGGTGGCAGCGGGAAGAGAAGAATGGAAGAAAAAAGTTTGAAAACAATTAACAAAAATTAATTTTCCTTAAGTTAAATTTTGTTTGAAAATATGACAATGAAACCTAATGATATATGTACTAAATAACTTTTTAAACTGTTTTATTGAAAATCCTTTAAAATAGTTGTAATCATTTCTATCAGATTTTTCACAGTAAGTTCTAGGATTTTTTTAGATAACCTTGACAATTTGTTGACACTTTTGTTCAACAGATCATATTGTATCTTATGCATGTTGGTGGTGAATTTAATTATTTAAAGCATTGAGAATTTTTGATACTATTTATTCAAGATAAAATTTCTTTTTATATGACCTTGTAGTTTGTGTCTACTGCCACTGTTTGTAATAAACATGAAATCTTTGCCTTTTTAAATGTTAATTAATGAACGATTTTAAAACAAAATATATTAAGAGATGCTTAAGAAAAATTATCAAAGAAAATTTCAACTTCTATTTACAAAATGTGCCCATACTCATTGGGTTATATTTAGGAATTTTTACACTTAAGGGATACCAGATATGTAATACTAATGTTAAGCATTTAAATAGCCTGAATTCCACAAAGAAAGTAAGAAGAAAAACTATAACTGTATTTAAAATTTTATAAGACTAAATATTTGAACTTGTAGTTAATGGGGAGCTAAAAGTGTTACACACAAAAATTGACTTGTTTTGGGCTCTTTTTCATCACTTTGAAACAATCCACAGCCCACATTTATGTGATCTAATATCATTGTCACTATCTAAACTTTAAAATGTATTCTTAAGAGTATCACAAGTTTCACCACCAAAAGCCAAGAAAGTCATAAGCAATACTTGAAAACACCAGCCGAATTTTGCTCACTTCTGCTGTAATCCATAGACCTGTTGCTCCCATCAATGAGCTTGGTATACAGGTTGATTTATGACTTTCTCTGTTCTGTAAGGAATAATATCACACGTAACTACTTCTGTGCTAGAAAATAGTATTTGGAGAAACATGACTCTATATTCCCAGACCATGGTGACTCATAATTAGATTCAACATAAACTATCTCTTATGTCCAGTGAGGTGAGAACTATGATTTTGCATCAATATATAACACTCATAGAAAATAAAACTTTAATTAAGGCTTTGCTTCAGAATCATCTAAAGAGTAGACAGGTGATATGAGTTAGACTAAATAAATTTGAAAGTTGTATGCTTAAATCTTTCTAATCCAACATACTTCAAGAAGAAAAAGAATAAAATAATTTCCTTTAAGTATGTCTAGACAAAAAACACATTCAGAATTGAAAAATTATAGGCTGAATTCTAGCATAAATATAAATTTTCTGAAACTAAATCAATGCAAATTAGTCAATGTGAATTTATATATTTATAATTTTGTTAATTTATGGATTTATGTCTGTGGTGTCAAGTCATAAAAAACTGCCCTCTTACATATGATAATTTTACGTTGGGCTAACTCCATACTTATATTCCCTTGGCAACCTGGAGAAAGCATGTTGCTTGGTACCTGACTTGCTATGAAACCTGGGTTAAAATGACAGGTGGATCTGGCAAGGAGTATCCAGAAATCTTGTAAACAACTGTAATTTGGCCTTTTGCAAAGGCATGAGGAGGCCAGACCTTGCTGTAAATACTTGGCGGTATGTCTAATGAATCTCTATACCTGCGTACTTGAGATAGGGGCTTTTCTAGGCTTAAGTGCTTCTTGCCCTGGAAACTCGAATTCCCTCTTCCCCAGAAAATTGCATTTTCTGGTCCCTAAATTTCAAGTCTGTGTGATTTATGGCATGATCTCCTTATAACTATTTTGATCTTTCATTTTCATTGATTAGAAGTAGCAAAGTGTGTTGCATTTGTATATTATATGTATAACAATTAAATTACTAGTTCACTACTTACTGAAACTGGTGAAATATTTTCTTTGCCAATTTTTTTCCTTAAAACTTTGAACTGAATATAAAATAAGATTCACAAAATATCTGACACTGTTGTTTTGAAAAACATTCAAAAAGTTGTCTTTAATTTCACTGGGTCAAAGCATCTATCTACATTGTTTTTGGAGTTAACACAGTAATACTCTATTTGAAGCAACGAATGATACTCGTTGATTTGGTTATACTATTTGTACAATTCATCTTTCCCAAACTGAACTATGAAGCACAGAAAGTGACAGTGCCAACAAAACTAATGTAGTTCAATTGAAAACTTGAAGTGATCTCAATGGTGTAAATTATTAAGAAAAGTTAGAGGAGGCTTAAGTAAGACTGAAAGGGGCCAAGAAACCTTCTCAGGATTGGAGTGAAAGCAGCATGGATCTTTCAGGGAGAATAGGAGTTTGCAAGAAGATAGCCTTCCCTCTCACTACACAACATTTGTAGGGATACATTTCCATCAATAAATCTCTGGCATTGGTGTCTGCTGGCTGGGTACAACACACCAGCACATAATTGGCACAGGACTGTCTGGCACAGAACATTTCTCCACGGGTCATCTACAAAACCTCCAATGCTCTTAAACAGCTATGTTTCCTTGATGACCATGAAGACTGTGTTACACTGGAAATCTTGGCAGAATCTCTACCTTCTGAGAAATGAGTGTGATGGGGAAAGGTAGCTAACGGGACTATCTTGAGTGTTAGAACTCAAGATCAGCTAGCAAGGATCATTATAGGCATGAAAGTGGTGAAGAAGAAAGAAGCTAAAATCTTTCTTATATATCATTCTACTACCCAGGTTTTTAATTATCTACCAATAGTTAACCATAGCTCAGAAAGCTGAATTGAAAATTACAGCAAAAATCACAGATAGCATTCTTTAAACTTTCTTATAGTGGATTATGATAATTGTTCATTTCACCATTAACTAATTTGAGTAGCTAACTATGTCCAGCTTGTAGATTAACCTTTCCATAAAGGTGTGTGAAGAGGGAAGACACTGCATGTGTAAGATTCAGTACACTCTATAGCTTCCAACCTCCACTGGGATTTTGCAAATGTACCCTGCCAAAGAATGTGAAAAAGAAAAATGTGCCTGTAGAGAAGCTTTTAGGAGAGTGGAGAAGGCAAGGGCCAAAGCAGTCATGCAGAAATAACTGAATTGATGGCAGGTGTTAGATGCAAGACTGGAGATTGAGAGAAATAGAACTTTTGGAATGCAGATATTACTGGAGGCCACAATGTAGTTTATGGTCTCCAGGATTTAGGGGTCACAAACTCTCCAAAACCATAGTGAAGGCTTTGGAAGGACATTTGAATTTCTTGCCCATTGTCCACTATATGCCATAACTATGATTGGAAAAACAGAATTTGGAGGTTAAACATCTATAAATATTCCATATAGCAGTAGAGGCCAGTTGGCAGCATACACACACCAGAATTGAGAAAAAAAAAAAAAAACAGTTACTTCAGCAACTGAAAAGACTTAGGTAGAGAAGGTCCATGCCATCTGGGACAAATGATTGAATGTGTGCTGAGGAATATAATGACCTGCTTAATGGAATGTTTGTTGCACCTGGATAAATAGAGCACTATTGTTACAGACAGACTACTATAGCAAAAAGAAATACCCTGAGAAGACATGGAGCCTGGCTATAGGCTAAAGAATGTACACTTAAAGAAAGATCTCTTTATGAAATCTTGTCCACTAAGAGGAAGGACACTGTTTCAGCAACATTGCTGGAACCATTAGTCACTTCATGGATAATGAAAATATCTTGGTGTCCACTTCTTCAACTTTAGAATATGAAATGTTAGACAACTGTGATCCTCAAAGAAAACTAACTTTCACCACTGTAGTGGTTTCTGGGAGACTCCAGTCCATTATTGCCATGAGAATAGTTTGAATTAATTGCCAAAGATAAAATAGAATGGAAGTTGCCATACTAACTAACTCTGATTTGATGACGCTTAATTTTCAAATCCAATTGATGTGTCCCATTATAACAGTAAGGAATACTAAGCCCAGCTTTACCCCATGATGAGTGTGATTGGAACAGGTCTTTGTGTTTCACAGATGGTGGTTATGGCTCTACTTTAAGGTATGCTACCAAGAACTAAAGTTGTGAAGGCTAAGGAACAAGAGCTTGTGAAAGAATAGTACAGGGAAGAGAGGACTGAAGACCTAACATCAAGAGAATCCAATGAGTTGTTTTAATCAAACTATCAAACTTTACCTTTCTCTTTTCCTTCTTCACATAAAATGTCCATTTCAGTAACTCAGGAACTGCTTCTTGAAGCTAAGGAGAGAGAGAGAGAGAGAGAGAGAGAGAGAGAGAGAGAGAGAGAGAGAGAGAGAGAGAGAGCTGTTTTGGAGAGATAAGGACTGTGGAGCAAGCATATGTGCTTAAGACTTTCAAAGGTGAGAATGATTTCCTGACATCACCAGCAATCATGGCTAGAATTATGCCAAATTCACATCAGCTCTGTGCATCCATGGTCAGGCAATGGCAGTGCTTTCCAGAACAACTGGAAATGCCCCTAGAACACTGATTTGGAAGGTGATTCCATTTAAGACTTTCTGCTCAAAATACTTTCATCCAACATTCTGTACAGAGTAGAAGCATCTTGTCTTCTCATCAATTCTTCTCTCTCTCTCTCTCTCTCTCTCTCTCTCTCTCTCTCTCTCTCTCTCTCTCTCTCTCTCTCCCTCTTACTTGATATTTCTCCTAATAAAGCTTTTGCATGTGAGCTTCTTTTTTAAAGTGTGTGTATTTCGGTGAAGAAACTGATGTTCTTGGACATTTGCCTCCACATCTTACTTTTGTCTAGATTTACATCTTAATGTTGAAACAAGATAAGAGCAACCTCACACAACAGAGTTTTTCCATTTAAGAATCACTTCTAGAAAGCTGTTCTTGGGTAAATTCAAACTGTCTGATTTTTTGGACAAGAATAGTGATTATTCCTTAATTTTACACTATTATATTATAGGAGGAAAAGCAGGAGGATGAGAAACCACCAACTATTGAGGTGTTCCTTTCAGATACCAACAGTTATGTGGCTGGATTATCTAGGCTCCACATAGCAACCTCACAATCCATATACACACATATGAATGAGTGCTTTGTGGGGAAAAGATTAAGAATATAAAATAGGACCTTGATATTAACCTCAGGCATTTCAACAATATAATCCTCTCTAATCCTTGCCATTCCCCATAGTAAATGCTACTGAAGTGTTTGTAACATGTAGGCAACTCTAATTTCTTCTACTCAGGGTTGTATAGTGAGTAAATTTGCTCATTAAAATAGACTTCTTCCTAGTATATGTGTATATAATGATATATTTTTACAAAAGCATTTTTACGTTTACTCTGTCCTGAAAAACAAAGTTACCTTGAAATATATTAACAAAGGCTGTTCTTGATTTATAAAAATACATAATTTTTGTATGACATTAGAGGAGACATAAATAAATTGAACCACTTTGTGTAAGAAAACCGAATATCATAAAAATGGTAAATTTATTACACAATGTTTTATATATACACTTTAGATCAATAATTATTTCAACAGAAAACTTTACTAGAATTATAAATTCAATTCTAAAAATGAAAGTTTTACAACTATAGATGAGAAAAATTAATCAGGAAAGAAGGGATAAGGCAGACATGAATACAATAAGAGCAGAAAGCAGGAAGAAAATAAACAGCAGCTAGAGACTGTTTATATATACAATACGTAAAAGCTGATTTCTCATCAGTGACTTAATCAAATCTTCAGAAAGGGATGGAAGTTTACATAGAAGATAGATGAATGATACATTGATGTATTAATAGTTAGATTCAAATATTTTTTGGATTGAATGGGTTTATTAAGTGTTTATTTCTGACGAAATGAAGAGCAAAAGAGAAGAAAATAAACAACAATAACAAAACCTACAAAACAAAGAGTTTTGTTTCACCAAGTGCCATTAAACTGATGCAGAAAACTGATGCAAACTTCCAGTGTTTACAGAACGGGCAGTGCTCAGGAGACCAAAAGTCAATTATGATCTTTCTACCTTGCATTGTTTCTGCTAAATGCAGAACATGTTTGTGAGTTAGAAACCACAGATTGTGTCTGAGGCCAGTTGAGTGATCTCTGTGAAATGATTTATTGCAGTCTTAGGCTGTTGCTAGTCACAGAGACACATTTCAAGTGTGGTTGGTGTAAGGAGTTCATATGACAATATCACTATTGGGTTCTCCTGTTTTTGCCTCCTTTATTCACATTTTCCTGAACAATTATTTCACTCTTTGAGCCTTAACAGAAGCTCTTATAATTAATGATCTATAACAAGCCAAGCTCTGGCTTTGATAAATCATTGGAGCCATTTACAAGCCTTAAAACAACCCAGAAAAAAAAGGAGAATTACCCCCATTTCACCCAGAGGAAACAGGTTCTAAAATCCTCAAAATATAACCAGCAAGTGACAGACACATTTCAGACCAGGTCCATTAAATTCAGAAGTCTGTGCTTTTTCTACCAATTAACATACATTCAATTTTTTTTCCTTTTATTTTATTTTACAATACCATTCAGTTCTACATATCAGCCACAGATTCCCTTGTTCTCCTCCCTCCTGCCCCCTCCCCATCCCCCAGATTAAAATATTAATCATGTAACAAAGTCAAGTCTTTTTAAAAGAGGGAACTAAAGTGGAACTTTTTGAATGTGATTATAAGTTTGTGTGTGTGTGTGTGTGTGTGTGTGTGTGTGTGTGTGTGTGTGTGTGTGTGTGTATGTGTGCTTTAATGCCCTTAAAATGTTGCAGTATGAAAATAGAAAACTTTTTTTGGAAAAATACAGCATATAAAAAAATATAAATCACCAACCTGGCCAACAATTGAGATCTACCTCTGGTACAAAACATAGAGGGAAGATAAAATTAACCCATTTTATACATGGATCTACAAGTAGGAAGTACAAGTGTTGGATTTGCAAGGTAGCACTTAGGATGGTGTTTGTCTTAAGGCTCTTATCCTGATGTGGGGAGGCAGGCTGAAGAAATCCCCACCTTCCATCATTAGAGAATGAACAAGTGAGCTCTGTGGGTGCAGACTCTGCAAAGTGCAGCAGCTACAAATGAGTAATCATTTCCATGAATGGGAACACAGAGATGCTTAAAATGTAGAGCTTGGAACAGAAAAAAAATCATGTAAAATTTAAAATACTAACACATAAAACACAGCACATGTTTTATTAGAGAAGTGGAGTGAATACATCCACAAACTTGCAATGCATGCCTACCTCGTAGGAAAAACTGCACACCAGGCCCAGACCAGGAAGGAAGCTGCCTCACAGGAAAGAGGTGGGCACCTTAATCTTGGCCCTGTGCTGGAAAATAAAATGAAGCCCAGCTAAGGAGTGCAGGGAACAACTCAAACACGCTGAATGATTAAAACCTATCCAATGATGACATGAAATAAGACTGCAAATCAATTCGGTGGGAGCAAGATGAAGTCCGGCACCCTTACTTACTACAAATAGATGGTGAATTAGGCTCACATATTCTACTTTAGGGAGTTTAAATATTTTTATTGGGCAATTTTTGGTTTTTGGTCTTTTTGTAAAGGGCTTTTGTAGAAAATTATTTTCAAAAGAATTATTTTTAGGCCCATAAACATAATCCACTTATTTGTTACAAAGATACAAGGTATTGATACTGTCATTTTAGCATGTTTTCTTGTTCTCCAAATTTTGTGACATAGAAAATTTAGAATAAGTGACCAACAAATTAACTTAAAGTATGTGAGTGAGCAAATGGATAATGCGTTTGCTTTTGTGTGATCAAGGAATTGAAGGAAAACTAGAAATATATGAGGAAAATACAGGAAAGTTTTTGCTAATATTTTGTATAATAGTCAAATTTTCCTATAAGAAATTGCCTTATCACTATGGGACAAAAAGGTCCTAAGACACCCTGGGAGACAGTCAAGGGGGTTGTAACCTCTGGAAGAAAACTGATGCTCCAACCCCCCAAAGAGGCACAGTTCTCAGTAGTTCGGATTTTATGCTCTCTCTAGGTCTTTGACTGATTGGGTGAGGTGTAATTGCATCAAGAATACATTCAGGACAATTGTAAATATGAACTCATAGAGACTGTAGCAGCACACACAAGACCTGCACATGTTCAAGCCAGATAAAATGCCAGCATGGAGAAGAGGAAGTGGACACAAAGGTCCACCCCAGCTTTGGAAATATGTGCAATTGATAGCTACCAGGAGAGGGAAAATCAGTTTTCATAACTGGAGTGACACTGAATATGTCAGTCATACTCCACAAAGCAGCCCTCATGATCAGAAGAAGTTGACCAAAACAAACAGACTTCATGTTGTATGTATGTTTGTGTGTGTCCTTTTGCTGTTGTTTTCTTTTTAAGAGAGAGAAAGAGCATGAAACTGGGTATAAGGGATATGAGAGGAGTTGAGGAGAAGAATATAATAAAAATATATAGAATGAAAAAAATTTAAATAATAATAAATAAAATTTTAAAAAAGAGAAGAATACTAACCTCTTGCAACCACTTTTCTGATTCCAGTACTTTGTTCATCCAGAAAATATCCTCAAGACAAGATCAGAATAATATTTGTGCAAATAAAAAATGACTCAAGCTGGGACCTGGGCAGACAGATCACTGTAAGATCAAAAACAGCCTGGTTTTTACAGTAAGTTCCAGACCAGGCAAATTTACACAGTCTCTGTCTCAAAAAAATGAATGAAAATAAATAAAACCACCCAATACTCCCTTGGTATTTTAAAATATACATCTCCAACAGTACAGGACATCTGTGTAGCTTTATGAGCCTGCAGAAATTCTTCAGATGTATGGCAACCAGTTAGAAAATCCATTGAGAGACAAGTCTTTTGACATATTATCATGCAAAGGAAAATGACATACTCTAGAAATGAAGAAGTAGACTGGTAAATCAATATAAATGAATCTTAGCATAAAAGTCAAAGATAGAAAAAGTCACAACATATGGCACATGGTATGTTTGTGGTTGTCTAAATGAAAATATCAAAAATTATAAGAGGGAGAGAGAGAGAGAGAGAGAGAGAGAGAGAGAGAGAGAGAGAGAGAGAGACAGAGAGAGAGAGAGAGAGACCAAATTTTTAAGGAAAGCATCTTTCCAATTCCTGTCCTGTTGTAGTAAAAGCTTTCTTACCCTGAGTATTCAGAGTTTGACATTCTTTGTAACATTCTCTAAGGCATATGCCTATGTTTCGTAGGTGCCAAACTTGTTCTGTATCACATACAATGAATTAGTTTGGGTATTGTGATTGTTTTGGAGTCTAAACTTACTCAAAGTTCCCTATAATGATTGTTCGGTTGACATTAAAGAAGTTTATACTTACATGAAGAGCTGCTTCATGTAGCCTACTCAATAACCAGGGTAAAATTTAGTTTCAGTGGAATCTGTATGTTATTCAGTTTAACAACCAAATGCCAGAGGTAACTCTATGATTGTGGCAATCTGGACTGCTGGTAGAAAAAATAATAAAAAAAACACAATGGCTAGATCTTAAATATGGCTTCTTCCTGTTCAAACATTCAACCCTGAAATAGTAGCATTTTCTCTTCATAAATACTGAAACACACCACTCTGTTCCCTCATCTATGTTTGTAAAGGATTAAATCTCACATCAAAATAGAGTTCATATAGAGTGTTCATCTCTGAGGCTACAGCAACATGGAGAACATGACAGTGGATGGTAAAATATGGAGGACCACTGCCCCTGAAGAGACCATGAAAGCTTTCCTGTCGCTTCTATAAAACATGTATTCATACTTTTGTATGTACTTCAGAATCCATGCATGAGTTACAAACACACACATAGGTAAAACACTTGTACACACACACATAGTATATATACAAACACTCTCTCAATAAATGTGAGAAAACTATAAAAACCATAGCCCAACCTTACTTCTCTTGGCCCACTTCCTACACTATCATTATTTTTCTGAAGATATTAAACCTGTAATGATTGAGATCTTAGAACAAAACAAAGAAGGCAGCCACTAACCAATGTAGTTATTAAATAACGGACACATCACTAGTTTCATTTTACATTAAAGATTAAAATATATGCTTGATTTTAAAGATTTAGCAAAAGGCAGGAAAATAAAACACTTCACTAATAAATTTCTATATTTACCGCATGTTTAGAGTAGAAACCTTGTAATTTATGTGATATTAGACAAGTTAAATGAATATATTATATGGTAGAAATTTGGCCATATTATTAAAATTAATTTTGCCTGTTTCTTTTCATATTTCTATTTTGACTTCCAGAGAACTTGAAATGTTACCTGGCTGACATTTTTGGCTTACAGAATAGTTCATAAAATTCCATTAATCTAGAAATATATACTAAAGTATATTAATAAGATTTGTGTTACTACAATAAAATACCTATGACAAGTTATTTATGAGGAAAATGTTTATTTTTTTCTCATAATTTTTGAGGTTGCAGTACAGGATCAGATATTGCAATTTGTCTGGTCTCTGATAACGATGCAGGAACGTATGTGATAGAAATAAACTGTGACTCGATGTGTTACTTTGATTTCTCTATAATTTCAAAGCTGGGATTCACTGTTCCTTCTGCCCTCTAATCAGTCCCATAATCTGATTGACAATTCATGGTTTTCCATTGTTAATGGAACTTAGCTATGAGACAAATGGTGCATGACAGAAAGATAAACTTTGTTGATAATAACTGTATTTTATTAATAAATGAACTATGTGAGTGACAAATACAATTTTTCTTCATGAGTTTATTCCATGTAGAAATAAAATGCAAGTATAAACAGTTATTGGATAACTGGACATGGTTTGAAATGCATTTTTTTTCACAGAAATATTTTGGTTTTTTTATCTGATTATTTCAGGACATCTTGAAGTGCCAAAAAAGAAAAGAGTCATTTAGTCTATGATATACCTTAGTATTTAATGTTTAATAATCCACAGATTCAGTGTCATTCCTTTACTGGGCAGATATCATCTGGGGTACATTTAAAAGACTGGTGAAAGATGGTCAGTGGTGGCACATGCCTTTAATCTCAGCTCCCAGGAGGCAGAGGCAAGCCTGTGCTACAGAGTGTGTTCCAGGAAGGGTGCCAAAGCCCCACAGAGAAACCCTGTCCCCAAAAAACCAAATAAATAAATAAGTAAATAAATAAAAATTTAAAAAAACCTTCTAAGATTGCTATCTGATGAGGATTTTTTGTTTGTTTGCTTTATATTAATGAAAATGAATTAGCTCCATCTCCTTTTCAAGTCCTGAATATGATTTTTTTTACCCCCAAGAATATTGAGGACAATCAAATTCAAATAAAATTCCCAAGAGCACATAAAATCATTGTTTGCACTGATTTTATTTGCTTTAAATAAAGGGCATTATTGCCTATTACTTTGACTGTAATTTTTAACATATTTAAATATTCCTTTTCAAAGTGAAAAAGAAAGCGAATGTCTACTCCACTATCCCATCTATATATCTTTACTTTTTTTATATTTCACAAATGACAACAAAACAGGTAATGAAGCATGTTCTTCCTGGGAACCATGTTTGGAGAAAGCAGGTTTTGAAAGTGCACATAAATCCTCTGGACTTACCTCTGCTCTGCCCTTGCATTAAAGTACTCCTTAGAAAGTAGACAGCATAGGTCCAGAGGAAGCAGACTGGCACTTATGAAGTAGCATTGCCCTTGGGAACACACTGTTGTGCATGTAGCCTCATTGTAATCTGAGGTCAGTCACAGATGCAGCACTTCCACTATTCTGAATCAGATTCGACTGCAAAGCAGAATGGCAGTCAGCACATTCATGCATGTAGAAAAGTCATTGTGACTCACTTGTCTTTGCATACAATTAATGAGAATGTCATACCCAAAATTCTGAAAAAAAAAAATTCTAAACTGTTAATGAGAGACATGTACTTTCACAGGTTTCCTCATAGAAAGTTTAAGGGTTATACAAATTTTTAATTTCAGCAGTGAAGGGATCTCACATCTCTCTAACACACAGAGCCCTAGATTTATAGTGCATTATAAAATATCTCTAGTTGCCTCAATAACTAAACCTCCTGAGTGTGGTAACCCAGACTCAGAAAGACAAATATGGTATGTACTCACTCATAGGAGGATGCTAGAGGTAGAACAAGGATGACTGGACTGCTACTCACATCACCAGTGAGGCTACCTGGAAAACAGGACCCCAAGAAAGACACGAGGATTGCCCAATGATGGAGAAATAGCTGAGATCTACATGAACAACCTGGACATGAGTGGGAGTAATGAAGGGCAAGGGTCAAGGGAAAGAGAGCCTGTGGGAGCGGGAGATCCCAGCTGGATCAAGAACAGAAAGGGAGAACAAGGAATAGGAGACCATGGCAAATGAAGACCACATGAGAAAAGGAAGAAACAAAGTGCTAGAGAGGCCCACAGAAATCCACAAAGATACCCCAACAATAGACTGCTGGCAATGGTCGAGAGACAGCCCGAACTGACCTACTCTCGTGATGGGATGGCCAAACACCCTAATAGTCATGTCAGAAACCCCATCCAAGGACTGAGGAATCTGGATGCAGAGATCCACGGCTAGGCCCTGGGTGGAGCGCCAGGAGTCTACTTAGCAAGAAAGAGGAGGGTTTATATGAGAATTGTTGAAACCAAGTTTGGATAAAGCACAGGGACAAATAGCCAAACGAGTGGAAACACATGAACTATGAACCAAAGGCTGAGGGACCCCCAACTGGATCAGGCCCTATGAATAGGAAAAAAAAAATCTCTAGTTGCCTCAATAACTTAACCATACCCAAAGTCTAGACTGAAGGTATGGATTCAAACTGACTTTGTTTTTCATAAGTTATACATTTTTAGTATGAATGATTGCTTTATCATGTAGTTACCTTAACTCCTGCAGTTCTGTAAAATACCTGACATAATTAATCTGGATTAACATTTTTTATGGTGACTAATAAATATTAAAAATAAAATGGAAGAATTACAATTTTATTATTGGGCTACTCATTTTCAATTTAAGTCTGTAATTTAAAGACTATCTTGAACATTATCTTTTATCACACAGCTTTAATTGTTTCTTCAATTTCTCCAAACTTTTTTGCCATGAAAGCATTCAGACCCCAGATGCCCATCATCAGGAGACCTCTAAAACATAATGAAATAAATACCTATTGCAGTGAGTCCAGAATATCAGAAGTACTATGAAAATGGATACACAGATCAATTTTCCAGTAAGTTTTCAATTGATTTGTTAAATATAATAAACAGATGGTAAAACTCTGACATAGTAGATGGTGGATACAGCTTTTGTGCTGAGCAAGATCAATGCTTTCACCAATAAGTATTCAAATCAGCTCTTAAATAAAAAAAAAAAAAAACTTCACCTGAATTTTCCTGCTTTGATATCAGAACATTTTACATTACCAATATTCCACTCTTTTTTTCCTGATTTTATAAGGTGAATATACAATAAGACCCCTTCTGTAGAACCAATCAGTAATATGATAGATTATCTCATTATCTGGAAACTAAACAGCTGTTAAATTATTTGTAAGAACAGCATTGTGCCATGTCTTTGTTGGTCTGACACTGGCTTACTAGCTATTCCCGGAGGTAGAAATATTAAAAACAGAGGAAACCATATGGTAAATTAGCCAAAATGAAAAACTACAAACAAACAAATATGAAAACCACCTGTTACCATGATGAACATAATCGCTGCAATGGACACAGGTGTGAGGGTAGTGACACTGTGTACAGAGAAAGAATAAACATGCAGATGCTGTTGAGCACTTGCCTATTTTGGTGATGGTTTGGAAATGATAAACTGCATAATATTAAGGAGAAAATACTGTACCTATTTTTCCCTTAAAACAAAGTGAAGATCTATGTAGACAGAGTACTCGCAGAAGTTGCAAGAGTCATAGAACTGTGGTACAGCATTCAAATAAAAGAAAAGGTAATGCTAAAGAAAAATACCATAGATATAGAGAATGATAAACTTTATTTTCTCATAATAAAATAAAACACAGTAAATAGAAGACTGGAAAAAGAAATTTGATCTATCTGTTAATTGACAGATCTGTCTCTAAAATTAACAATTTTCAAGGAAATAGATAAAATCTGAAATTATAAAAGGAAATACACTAACAGAATGACTTATTTCCATTTCCATAGTAGTAAATACTAAAATAAACTATATGGAGAACTGCTTTTAAAATGAAACTAGATAAAGTCTAAAAAGTAAGAAATAAAAAAAGCAATGATGATGTTTTATAGAAAATGAACAGGAAGTAAATGCTGCAAATGTGGGGAAATGTTCATTGACCAATACATCACGTTCGTATTCACAAAAGAAAATTCACTGGAGCAATATCTTAAAACTAAATAATCATATAGTAAATATGAATATGCCTATGTGTTCTGGAAAAACATGGTAGATATTCAATAACTTCACCAAAGTACCAGCCTGAATGTGTTCCCTGATGAAATCCCTTCAAACACTGAAGGATGCCATTTCATCATTTCTCTAGTCTCTCCCTCAGAGTATTGAAGCAGCAGGGAGATTTCATCACCAGTTCTATGGGTTTAGAATTTCCTAATACAAAAGCTGTAGATGTTCCAAAAAGAAAATCCTAGAATACAATATCCCCATGAGCATAGATTAAAGAACCCAGCAAATTCTTAGCATATTCCAATTCAATATGCTACAGATTAACTATACAGTGTGATGGCTTGAGGTGTATGCCAAGTCTTCAAAACTAATTCAATATCAATGAAAATAAATTAATCACATTAATTGGCTACAAAGAATAAAACATGATTTCTTTTGTTCAACTCTGCACCAATAGATGCCGAGAAAACATTTGACAGAAGCACACCCCATTCATTATGAAACCACATTACATAATGAGCAAAGGGAAATATAGAAAATAATATCCTCAAACCTCAGAAACAGCATTGTATTAATTGGGAGTAACCTAAAGTCTGTCACTAAGTTCAAAAAGAATGTGACTTCAATGTTTATAACATTTAAATATAAAAGGCAATTGCTTTCCTACACACCAAAAAGAAAAGGGAAATTCTAAATGAAAATACCAAGAAATACTTAAGTTAAAGCTAGCAAAATATCTACAAGATAAAAATAAGGAGCATTTTTTGATTAATTAATAAAAGTTACAATATAGGGAATGCTCATGAATTAAAAAAAAAACCCTACATTCTCATGATGTCTGATTCCTGACATTAACTTTATCTTCCACCTATTACAATTAACTTTATACAGTCATGTGTAAAAAAGCTGATAAACACTTTCAGGAAATTAGCTGAATACAAAATTAACTCACAACATCAGTAGTACTACTATATATAAATGACAAATGGTGTGAGGAAAAAATTATCAGGGAAACAATACATCTCAAAATAGTCTCAAATAATATAAAATATCGTGAGTATCTCTAACTAAGCAATTGAAAGACTTCTATGATAAAAACTTCAAGTCATTGAAAAAGATATCAGAGATGCAAGGATCTCTTATGCTCATGGATGGGTGAGATTAATATAGTAAAAATAGCTATCTTATCTAAAGGAATTTATAGTTTCAATGCAATATGCATCAAAATCACAACACCAATTAATTAAAGATCTTGAAAGGACAATTTCCAATTATATAATGATGCACAAAAAAAACCTCGGGATGACTAAAACAGCTGTAAACTATAAAAGAATTCTAGTGATGTCATCGTCCCTGATTTCAAGTTGCACTATAAAGCTACAGCAATAAAAGCTGCAAGGTATAGGCACAAAAATAAGCATGCTTTGAAATGAATTGAATTGAAGATCCAGACCTGAATCCACACACCTATGAATATCTCGTTTTTGATAAAAAATCCAGAAATAGACACTAGAGAAAATATGGCATCTTCAACAAATGATACTAGTCTAACTGGATGTCTGCATATAGAAGAATCCAAAAGATCAATATTTATCACAATGCACAAACTAAAATCCCAATGAATCAAAAACCTCGATATAAAAACAAACATATTGAACATGATAAAAGAGCAAGTGAGGAGTAGCCTTGAACTGATTTGCACAGGAGACAACTTTCTGATCAGAACACTGTGAGCACAGGCAGTAAGATTGACAGTTAATTAATGGGACCTCATGAAATAGAGAAGCTTCTTCATGGTAAAGAACACTGTCATTTGGACAAAGAAGCAATCTATGGAATGGGAAATGATGTGAGGTATTATATACAAAATACATAAAGAACTCAAGAAACTAGATATCAAGAAAACAAATAACCGAATTAGAAATTGGATAAAGAGCTATACAGAATTCTCAAAAGAGGAAACTCAAATGGCTGAAGAAAAGATTCAACATCCCTAACCAACAGTGAAATCCTAGTTTGACATTTCAACTTACACCTGTCAGAACAACTAAGATCAACAAAACAAGTAATGGCACGTGCTGGTAGGATGTGGAGTAAAAGGAACACAAACACATTGCTTTTGGGAGTGCAACCTTATATAAGCACTATGTCAATCAGTGTGACCGTCCTTCTGCAAAATGGGAATCAGTCTATCTCAAGATCCAGCAATAACATTTTTTGCGCATATCCCAAAGATGCTTCATCCTAACACAGAAACACTTGCTCAATCGTGTTTAGGCAGGAAAAGGGGATTGTGACAGGAAATACAGGAAAAGGCAGCTAAACTTAGAATACATTTGAATGGTAGTATGCAAACCACAACAGTAGAAACTTACTAAGAAAGACACATTCATGAAGACAATCTAAATCAACTTGCTACATATTGAGGGAAATGATTCGCAAATGGACATCTCTTGTCACTAAACCATGGCTTTCTGTACTGGGATTAAATTACATCTAATTACATCTAATTGAGTTTTTGGCCAAAAAAGGCACCACAGGAATCCCCCAACAACCCATGCTGTTGCCAAGACTATATAGGTTCATTTCCAAAAACTGACAGCAAGGCCCAATTTTTTAAGATAACACCTATACAACTTATTTTAAAATGGAGATTTGGAGTGGGTGACTATGTAGAGCCTTCACCCACATAGTCCATTGTTTTTGGTACAGGAACATACTTTGCACACTCTCAAAAGGGAAATATAAATACTAATCAAGCCACAAACCCTTCATTTACAATTGTGTACTGCATGCAAGATGTACTGGGGCAATGGTGGTACAAACCTTATTGTAATTACCAACCAATCACTCATTTGATTTAAGGCCCACTCTATGAGGTGGAACCCTTATCCAACACTGCTTGGGTAACCTGAGACTAGATAGCCCAGTGACCCAGGGTAAAACAAAATAATACTGGTTTTAAAAAAAGAAGAAAAAAACGTAACAATTAAAACAATTTGTAATGATATTCTGCTATACTCATAGATCAATGTCTTGTTCCTCTATAAGCAGAGAAGCTAACACCTGCAGCAGATGGGAACAAATACAGTGATCCCCAACCAGATATTATGAAGTGAGTGAGAGAGCTTGGAACACACAGCCCTAAATGAGATGTCTCCATTGAACCCTGTGGTGGTAATCTAATTGTACTGAAATGTGATTTTGATTGTATGTTAATAAATAAAGTTGCCTGGGGGTCAGAGCTATTAGAGCCATAGCAAGAGTGTGGCGGTGGTGGCACACGCCTTTAATCCCATAGATATCTGTGTGTTCAGGGATATAGCCAGCATTGGAGACATATGCGTTTAAGACCTAGGGGGCTGTACATTCAGACAGTGACGAGGCAGTCACGTGTTTGGGTTTACAACCAATGAGAAGGCAGAACAAAATACTTTAAATAGATGAACAGACAGGAAATAGAACCTTCATTCGGGAAGCTGGGACACCCCAGGCGGAAGGGTGAGATTTTAGCTCTGAGCTCTGACCTCTCGGCTTTCTCTTTTGCATTGTTTCTGTGTTTCTTATTTAATAAGACGGTTGGTTACATCTATAGAACCCTCCTTTCAGATCTCAGGGACCCCTGTGGAAGAGGAAGCAAGAAAGTCTAAGAGTCAGAGGACAGGGAGGACACCAAGAAAGCAAGGCCAACTGAATCACCATAAGCTAAGCTCATTTCAATTTACAAAGATGGAAGCAAATATACAGGGACTGCTGAGTTCTGTACCAGCTTCTCTGCACATATATTCTAGCTTCCAGTTTGGTGCTTTTATGGGATTTCTGAGTGCACAAAGCAGTGGGTCTGTGATGTTTGTGTCATCTCTTGGACCCTTTTTCTTCTGTTGGTTTGTCTCCCCCAACTTTGATGAGATAGTTTTTGTTTTATCTTATTATAATTTATCTTATCATATTTTAATTGAATTAATTCATTCATTCATAAAATCCTCACCACTAGGGCAGAGATTAACAGCTGAATGGTCATTGTAACTGCCAGGAGAGGGAAAAATTAGTTTTCTCCATAGAGTGACAATAGGTATATCAACCACTCCAACACAAGCCTCATGTTCAGGAGTAATTTAACACCATATAAGTGGACTCCATAGTTTTGTGTGTGTGTGTGTGTGTGTGTGTGTGTGTGTGCGCGCGCTTTTATTTTCTTATGGTTTGGTGGGATTTTTTTGTTGTTGTTTTGGATGTGGTTTTATATGGTGGTATTCTATTTGTACTGAAATGTGATTTTAATTGTATGTTAATAAATAAAGTTGCCCGGGGGTCAGAGCTATTAGAGCCATAGCAAGAGCGTGGTGGTGGTGGTGGTGGTGGTGGTGGTGGTGGTGGTGGTGGTGGTGGCACACGCCTTTAATTCCAGCACTTGGTAGAAGAGCTAGGTAGATCTCTGTGTGTTCAGGGATACAGACAGCATTGGAGACATATGCCTTTAAGACCTGGAGGGTGGTACTTACAGGCAGTGACAAGGCAGTCATGTGTTTGGGTTTACAACCAAAGATAAGGCAGAACAGAAAGACTATTTAAAGACATACACACAGGAAATAGGTCTCTTTCTGGAAGCTAGGAGCACCACAGGAGGAAGGGTAAGATTTTAGCTCTGAGCTCTGTCCTCTCGGCTTTCTCTTTTACATTGGTTCTGTGTTTCTTATTTAATAAGACGGTTGGTTACATCTACATCTGGCGCCCATTTTAAATTGATATTGTTAGAAAATGCTATATGTATATTTCTACTTGTATTTATGCCATTCATTTAACAATGTAATGCAATTTTCTGATCCTTGAATGTTATTATTACCAACTATTAGGATATAAAGAAATAAAAGTTAGTAGTTAGACATTACAATAGAATTTGTAGTCATATTAGATATGTTTTAAAAATTGAGCAGAGATATTTTAGACAGGTCATCTTCAAACCCTTCAGAAATCTACAGAATATGGCATTTAAAATGTTTTAATAACTTAGAAATTTTTCTTTTTTGAGACATGTCGGCTCCTGGCAGTAACAATCTATTTCAGAGAAAATATGGGCATTGAAGAAACTGTATATGGAGTTAACTTTCATTGTGGCAAAAGTTAGCCACTGGACAACAAAGTATCCTCAAATCAACTGCTGACAAACAGGACAGACAGAACACGAAACAAAGGACTATTGATTCTTGCCAAAACAAGTGTGGTTATGGCTTTATCAAAAGGCATCTTCTGAGGCCAGGACAATATGGCCCCATCCCTGAAGTGGCCTTCGCAATCCGGAAAAGGTACAGTGCCCTTTTCTTCGAAGGCAGCTTAATAGGCAGTGGGCCGATGGCTTCTGTTGTGCAATGGAACAGCAGCTGAAAGCTCATGCCTCTCTATAATAGACTGGCATTTAATAGAGGGATGTGGAGAAGAAGGGGATGCTGAGATGAAGCCACATATACACAGCCAAGAAGAAGGAACAGCTGAATTAAAAAAAAACATCAACAATTTCCAAAATTTAAAGTCCTGAATCATGACATGACACTAGTGGAATTCAGGTGTTTCTGGTACATGAACTGCTCTCACCCAATGTGAGGTTGAACTGTTGACCTTGTGTACATCCTACTTCACAAATGAAGGCTGTCAGATATGCTAAGCCTATAGGCTGAAGATGATGCCCCAACACTGCAGAGAAACCTCAGTTGACTGTCCAGGCAGCTGGCTGTTTCTGTCAACTCACAAATTTTTTTGAAGTTGCTTGTATGTACTTCCTGTTTTTATTTTTGTTAGCTAATATTATTTCCTTCTTGGGTCTCTGAGGGAGTTGAAGATTAGTCAGTTATAGTTGAAGGTTAGTTAGTTATAGTTGAAGATTAACTAGAATAGAAAGTGAATTAGATACATTTTCGACTTACCAAAATAGGATAGATAATGGAATTAATTTCTCTGATTTGTCAAATACAAATGGACTAGACATTGTTTAGGTATTTATTACTTGTATATATTGTATATAGTTATTGTACTTTTGTATATAGTTTTTCTTTTGTTAGTTATAACCTTTTGTTTTTTTTTCCTTTTTATTAAAATAGAAAAGCAGAAACATGGTGGTATTATATTTGTACTGAAATGTGATTTTAATTGTATGTTAATAAATAAATTTGCCCGTGGGTCAGAGCTATTAGAGCCATAGAAAGAACGTGGCAGTGGTGGTGTACGCCTTTAATCCCATAGATCTCTGTGTGTTCAAGGACACAGCCAGCATTGGAGACATATGCCTTTAAGACCTAGAGGGCTGTACTTTACAGGCAGTGATGAGTCAGTCATGTGTTTGGGTTTACAACCAATGAGAAGGCAGAACAGAAAGACTATTTAAAGACATACACACAGGAAATAGGTCTCTTTCGGGAAGCTAGGAGCACTGCAGGAGGAAGGGTAAGATTTTAGCTCTGAGCTCTGTCCTCTCAGCTTTCTCTTTTACATTGGTTCTGTGTTTCTTATTTAATAAGACGGTTGGTTACATCTACAGTTTTATCCTACCTTTTTGTTTTGGGGGAGTTGTTTTTGTATTGGGGTTTTGCTTCTTTTTGTGAGAGGACTTAAAATTGAATGTGTATGGAAGGAATGAGGAACTGAAAATATTTGGGAAAGGGGGAGAATATGATCAAAACATAAATGAATTTATTTTTTTAAATAATGAAACATATAACAATAAAAAGCAGGCCTGTACACACATACACAACCTCCATTTACATATCAAATAGATTAGCATTCCCTAACCATCTAACTTTGTGTTTTTTTTAAACTCATCTAGATAAATTTGCGCTGTTCTAATGCATATGTGTATATGCATATATATGTGTGTGTGTGTGTGTGTGTGTATATATATATATATATATATATACCCTTCAACTGAAGCATGAGAAACTTAGTAAAGAATATACTCTTAGAGAAACTGACTCTTCTTTTCCCAAGTGCTAATACTGTAATAACTCCTTGGGTAAGTATAAGTTTTAATATACAGCTCCACTCTGACAATAACTGTATTGGATTAAAATAATTATATTTTTAAATTTGTGTGATGATTGACACAGTTATATTTAAGGACATCGACTATTTATTCCTTTTAGAATTTCTACAAAATTATTTCTCTGCCTCTCCTTTTATGGTTTCTCTACAAATTAAGTACTTTTAGTCATTCAATTTACTATTTAGTTTGTTAAACATGTGTACTCATACAAAGACATACATTTGAATGTTATTAATATCTTAGTGCATTTGATGTTTGTATAGAAGTAAATTATATGGTAAAGTAGTCTAAACTGTGGCAAAATTGTTGAATATTTACCCATGTATAGTATTTCTAACATTTGTTATTACTTTTCTTATATTCCTGTATATATAGTGTACAGTTTTCTTTTCTGCCTAAAACTTCTTTTCATGTTTCCTGTAGTGCAGGTCAATATTCAACTCATATTTTCAATTATACTGCTGCCAAATCCATTTGTTTTACTTTTGGGTTTAGAGGCTATTTTGCTGAGTACAGAATTATGTACTCAGGTTGCTTGCATTCCGTGTTAAATAAAATACCCCATTTCTTTTCCAGTTTTCTTCTAGTAAGAAATCTGAATTTTCTCTTTGTCCTTATTGTTGTCACACAGAAGTAACAAGAATCCTATTCAATTATATTTTCCAATCTCTTTAGAACCATTTATGATTTAATCCAATTCGGTTTTTTTGCAAGTACATTTTGCGTGTTTATAAACTACATATGTTCAGAAAATCTTAAGTAAACTCCTCAATGCATTTCATTTGTTTTCCTATTACATTCCTCCATGGGACATGGATTGACAACAATCTATCAAGGAATTATACTCCATGATGCTGTGTCACATGCCTAAGCTTGTCTTTTGTTGCCTTGTTTTGAGCTCTGTTTTGTCCTCATATATCATTTGGGGTAAATTCTACTACTTTGTGTGTAATTTACCAAAATTTTCTTTTGTAAAGTCCAAACTTATGCTAATATCTGTAATCTATGTTGTATTATACATGATAATTTTTATCTCTTTGACTTTTTAAAACTACCTGTATCTCCCGTGTTCTTATTTCTACCTGAAATATTGCCAGTGTAATCCTCAGTGGCATTTTTCTCCTGTTAATTGTAAAACTTACATCAGTCCTGGATCTTGTTAATTTATATTTCTTTTTCCTATGTTTGGTAATTTTGCTACTTCATCTTTTTGGGGGGTTGTATGAAAGATATTCTAAGATTCTCATTGACTTTGTATACACATATATAATCATATTTTTTATTTATGCACACACACAGACACACAGACACACAGACACACAGATATATATATATATATATATATATATATATATATATATATATATATATATATATATATATATATATAAAATGACTTGTTGAGTGGGCCCAGAGCCATATTGAGCTTGTAGATACTAATTATTCCTCACTCACTCAGAAAATAGAAAATATACCTTGCTCATAAGTGGTAGACTTTTAGGTCTGACTGCTAATAGAAGCCACTAGCTATGAGCTATGTCCATAAGGATCTGTCATTGGTAGTGACTTAGGGTAATTCTGTCTCCAGTCTTAGAAAACGCTGCTCTTATATATGATCCATATATATATATATATATATATATATATATATATATATATATATATATATGGATATTTTGTTGTAGTTGGTAAATGCTTGAAAAGTGTTCATAATGTCCAGTCTCTGTCTTTGAGCAGTCCATTTCTCCCTATAAATGTGTCTAACACATAGTAAATGCCATGATACGTCCAAGTCTGCAGCTGTGTCCTTCACCTGCATTGCATTGACTCTTTCTGTGATGATTAAATTGATGTGCCAACCTTCTAGACTATGGTATCCTACTGTTTAGTCAATATCAGAACAGATGTTCCTGTAAATACAATTTGTAAGTGTGATTACCTACCACACATGTTTGACTTAATAGAAAAATAGATATTTTTTGATAATTCAAGTAAGCTGCATCCAATCAACTGAAGACTTCAATAACAACAGTTAATATTTTAGAGAAGCAATTCTGCCTTCAGTCAGAACACGAAAACCTAGCTGAATTTTGAGCCTGGCAGCTTCTGCTATGGATTCATTCTAGCTGGCTCCTTGCAATCTAAGGTTTATGTTCTAGTAAGGTTTATTATCAAATTGGTACAACTAAGGAAGAAGAAACTTCAGCTGAAAAATATCTCAGATCAAATTAGACTGTGGCCATGCCTGTGAGAGACTGTATTGATTAAAGATTAATATGAGAGCACCCACATAAATTCTACATAAAATATGTTCTGTTATATTTTAAGAGAACCTTTATAATCTACTCTTGAAACTGAAATTTCAGTTTCAGGAGGTCTCATTTATTAATTGTCAAACCCAGTGTCTGTGCTATTGGTGATGTATTTAGGAAGTTATCTTCTGTGACAATGCATTCAAGGCTACTTTCCAATTTCTCTACTATCAGGTTCAGTATAACTGCATTTATGTTGAGGTCTTTGATCCACTTAGACTTGAGTTTTGGAAGGGTGATAGTTATGGATCTATTTGCATTATTCTACATGTTGATATCCAGTTATGCCAGTAGTATTTGTTGAAGATGCCTTCTTTTTTCCATTGTACAATTTTGACTATTTTATCAAAAATCAGGTGTTTGTAGGTGTGTGGTTTTAGGTCAGCGTCTTCTATTTGATTCCATTGATCTTCCTGTCTGTTTTTATGCCAATACTTTGTTGTTGATTTTTTATATTGTTACTATAGCTTTATAGTAGAGCTTAAAGTCAGGAATGGTAATTACTCGAGAAGTCCCTTTATTATACAGGATTGTTTTAGCTATCCAGGGTTTTTGTTTTTCCATATGAATTTAAGTATTGTTCTTTGGAGATCTGTAAAGAATTGTGTTGGAATTTTGATGGAAAGTATAACAATATGCTTTTAGAAGTTGTTTTACTTTCAATAGATCACATCAGGGGAGCTACTCTGATGCATATGATACCCCTACCCAGAAGCAGATAGTCTACAAATAAATTAGAACCAAGTTCCACAGGAATATGACAGACCAGGGAAAGGGTAGCCCCTTTTTAGGCACACCCCATTTTCTGGGACACATGGCTCTTTGCACTGGACCAAGTCCCAGTTCTTGTAATCAGATTGGTGACTACCTTAATTGTCATCAGAGAGCCTTCATCCAGTAACTGATGGAAACAAATGCAGAGATCTACCCCCAAGCACTGGGTCAAGCTCGTGAAATTCTGTTGAAGAGAGCGGAGAAGGAATGTATGAGCCAGGGCAGTCAAGGTCATTACAAGGGAATCCACAACAACAACTAACCTGGGCACATAGGAGCTCACAGACTCTGGTCCAACAGCTAGGAAGCCTTCATGGGACCGACCTTGGCCCTCTCTATATGTGTAACAGTTGTATAGCATGGTCTACTTGTGGGATTCCTAGCAGTGGAATCAGGGCCTGTCCCCAACAATGGCTGGCATTTTGGAAACCTATTCCTTATAAGGGAGTGCCTTGCCCAGTCTTAATACAAGGGGAGGAGCTTAGTCTTACCTCAACTTGATATGCCATGCTTTGTTGACACCAACAGGAGACCTGCCTCTATCTGAACAGAAACAGAGGAGGAGTGCACTGGGAGAAGGGAACAGGGGAGACAGGGTGGGAGAGAAAATGGGAGGAGAAACTGCGGTCAGGATATAAAATAAATAAAAAAAATTAAAAAGAAGTTTAACTGCTATTTTCATTTAGCAGAATAATAATAAGAGGTTTCCCTTATGGCTCATGGTTTATCTAGTCTCAGGTTCTTGACTTCATTAACAGTGTCAGGAATGGATTTCACTTCATGGAGAGAGACTTAATTCCAATCAAAAACTGTAATTGGTTACACATATAACATTTGTAACATTATTGCACTAATGGGGAGGCACATCCTGTAGAGGCAAGTCTAAGCCCTTCCCCTGTCTCAAGGCTTTGTGAGGTGTCCCATCATAGGTAGTGGGCTTCAAAAAACCCACTCATGCACCAGTGATAGATTCTGATCCTACTGCTAGGGGGCCTCCCAAGCAGATCAAGCTACACAATTGTCTTGCCATGCAGAAGGCCTAGGCAGTCCCATGCAGGCTCCACAGCTAATGATCCAACTTTCATGAGTTCCCACTAGTTTGGTTTGGTCATCTCTGTAGGTTTCCCCATCATGATCCTGATTCATTTGCTCCAAGAATCCCTCTTCTCTCTTTGACTGGACCCCTGGAGCTCTCTGAAATACCATCTGACATCTGTCAGAATGGCTAAGATAAAAAACACTGAAGACAGCTTATGTTGCAGAGGATGTAGAGCAAGGGGAATACCCCTCTACTGTTGGTGGGAGTGCAAACTTGTACAGCCACTTTGGAAATCAGTGTGGCAGTTTTTTCAAAAAAAAAAATGGGAATCAATCTTCCTCAAGGTCCAGCTAAACCACTATTGGGCATACACCCAAGGAATGCTCAATCATACCACAAGGACACATGCCCAACTATGTTCATAGCAGCATTATGCATAATAGCCAGAATGTGGAAACAGCCTAGATGCCCATCAACTGAATAATAGATTAATAAAACGTGGTACATATACACAATGGAGTACTACTCAGCAGAGAAAAACAATGATATCATGAAATTTGCAGCAAATGGATGGAACTAGAAAATATCCTGAGTGAGGTAAACCAGATTCAGAAGGACAAACATGGTATGTACCCACTCATAAATGGATACTAGATGTAAAGCAAAGAATAACCAGACTATAACCCACAACTCCAGAGAAGCTAGCTAACAAGGAAGACCCAAAGAGGGATGCATGGATTGCCCTGGGAAAGGAAAATAGGTAAGATCTCCATGAGTGAACTGGGGATGAGGGATGGACAATGGAGGGTAGGGGGTAGGGGATGAGAACATAAGGGAATGGGATGGATGAGCTGGAACAGAAATGGAGTGGGAAAGCAATAAAAGAGATATCATGATAGAGGGAGATTATCATGGGGATAGAGAGAAACCCAATGCTAGGGAGGTTGCCAGGAATCCCAAGGATGACCCCAATTTGGACTACTAGAAATAGTGGAGAGGGTGCCTGAACTGAACTAGCTTACCCCAGTGATCAAATGGGTAAATACCCTAACTGTCATCACAGAGGTTTTCTCCAATTACTGATGGAGGCAGATGCACAGATCCACACCCAAACACCACATAATGTTTCATAAAGAAATGTTTTCTTATGTCTATTATCAATTGCTTCTCTTCCTTAAAATTAGTTCAAATGTCACTACTTGGCATAGTTGTTTTCACTAGAAAGTATAGAGGAGAGGGCAATTTTAAATATTATCTATTCTTGTTTTAAAAATATCTCATTTTTCACACACAGGATTTATCTTTCAAGTACATCATTTCCATTCAGTGGTTGTGGATATGTCTCCTAGCATCCACCAGAGGAAGAATCTTCAATTGGTCAACTCCCATATAACTAATCTGAACTGAAACACTTGAAGATAGTGCAAATTAATGAAGGCCAAATCCATCCCAAGAAAGCTATGAATACAGTCCAACATACTATAGACAGCAAACTTACATCCCAATGTAAAAAAATTGGTTAGCCAACAAGGCTTCCTTCCTTGGCTAAGTCAACATAGAATATCATTTGTCAGTTTCTAGATAATATGACAAGGTCTAGTATGAAATATCTGAAGGTCTGAACTAAAAATTTCAAGCAGTAATAATTCCAACAGCATGTTTTTTGTTGTTGTTGTTTTTTCAAGACAGGGTTTCTCTGTGTAGCTTTGTGCTTTTCCTGGAACTCTCTTGGATCCACTTGGAGACCAGGCTGGCCTTGAACTCACAGAAATCTGCCTGTCTCTGCCTTCTGAGTGCTGGGATTAAAGGCATGGGCCACCACCGCCCGGCTCCAATAGCATTTTTAAAAACAGTATTTGCTGATTCTATAATTATGAGATATCTATCTAACCTTTCTTTGTAAAACATAAAGAAATAGATTAAACAGAGATATAATTAACATCTCTAAAAAGTGAGAGAGAGGCAAAAAGAGATACACAGAGACATGCTGATAAGCAAAAGAGAAATTTAAAGAAGTTCAAGTGACTTTTATAAACTATAAATTGAAATGGAGGTTCAAGCTTTGCCATTTTCCTTGGAAGTAGATAGTGTTAATAGCATATGCCTAAGTAGATATTTAAATAAAATAAATTTTACTTTTTTATCTCTAGTCTTCCTACCTTAATGTGAGAATAATGTAAAGGAAACAGAAAAAAAGAAGTACAAGTGAATCTGTTCCTTGAAGACATTTTATTTTAATTTAAGCCATAATAATCAACACACTGTTTACAAATCACACAGGGATGCTATATTTTGAGAAGGTGCATGACCTCAAATTTTCCTCTAATTTATTACAAGTTTTCCATAATAGATTGCTGATGGGGAAGTGAAACATTTGCCTGGTGTTTTAGGGAAAGGTTTTTCCTCCAGATGAGATTCATAACTAGTCTTATATGCATAATTAGATTAGAACTCATCTTAAAGGTGACCTTGATTTATTTAGCTGGTTAGTCAGTAGATACTTTATGGAGTTCAATATTTTAAAGATTGATCAAAAAAGGAAACTTTTAATGTCCTTAATAGGGTCATTAGTGAAATCACTAGATGAAATTAAACTGAAGGACAATCTCAACAAAAGTCTTTTTAGTTCTAATAGCATACCCGTGGGAACATTAATAGCTAGTGTAAATTGGTGTCTATTTCCTTTATCTCATTTTCTTTATCTGACTTAAGTAGATAACAGATGATTACACTGAATATAAATTAGAAGCATTCCTGTTTTCCAAACTTAGTCTTTTGAAAATAAATGCACAGACCTTTAAAAAATTCAAAGAGATTCAAAGAGAATTTTTATGGAAAGTCAATCATAATTTTAAAAAAAATTATACTTTTATGGACAATAATAGAATAATATTATTTACAATGTGGAATTATATCAATGTTTTTCTGTTTTGATTTTAAATAATTACTAAAAGAAGGAAATGAAAAAAATCACTTCAACAGTGATGGTTTAAGAGTCTCAAAGTCATCAGAAAAGACAGCATCAGCCAAGAGATAGTTTCTCATGTGAGAGAAATGTATGAATTTTCATGTACTATCCCTCCCACTCCCCCATAGACTTAGATGCTGTGGAAAAGACCTCTAGAGACAGGCAAGGATTGCTATGTCTAGCCTAGACTGTGACAGCATGACCTCCTGACCTGATGGTTCTTTTCAATAAAAGAATGATGCATAAGGCTTGCTCTGTTAATGTAAGAAGGAAATCTAATAAGAGGTGTGAAAGCAATCTAAAAACTACAAAATACCACTCAGATACAGGAGATTTGAGAGATGACACTATTTCATTCTTAAGCCCGGCTTTGATCATCTAAGAAGCATACAACCTTTTTGGTCATGATGTCATTTGTTTCTTGCTAAATCAAATGCAAACAATGCAGTATATTCAAGTATCTCTTCCAGCTAGAATCCACAGCCTGGAAGCTCACTTTGAATAGATTATAATAAATATGTTGAGAAAGCTGAAGATCAGTGATTTAAATTCTTCCTATAGTATTACAAAAAGAAATACAAAAGCATCAAAAGCCTCCTAGAACACTAAACATGTTTTTAAAGGTTAGGAGATACAAAACAAATATGTAAACTATGCTTTGTTTATGGTAACATCCAGAAGAATAACATGAGTACATTTAGACATTTAACACTGGTGTAGCTAAAACAATAATGTATCAATGAGAAAAACTGAAGGTCTAAATTTATCAAGAGATACACTGATACTAATCATCCAAAACTTGGTTAAGTTAATACAGCATTTCTCCCCAAAGCCACCTATGAATTTCACAGGATTTCTATCAAAATCCTTTAAGATTTTTCCAGAAAAGGTGAAACTTAATTGAAAAGTTTTATACAGAAATCATTAATTTATGAAGACAAGATAATTGTAGAAAATATTTCCAACCTCACAATTATAGTGTCAGAGGTAAGCCTCACCAATAGAATACAAGACATAAAAGATGTTTAGCCATTAATAACAAGGTAGAAAAATGAATACCCTTATCTAAGAAAATGTCAAATATAAAGAAAAATCCATCCATGAAACATCAAGTAAATATGGACATTATAAAAAATATGAATATTAAGAATAGAGAAGGTAAAGAAATGCAAATCAAAAGCACAAAATACTTTCAACAAATTCTAGAATAAAATTTCCCTAACTTAAGGAAGGAGATGCCTAGGAAGGTATGAAGAGAATAGAGAACACCAAATAGACAGGGACAGAAAAGAAATTCCCCATAGCACATAATAATCAAGATACTAAATTTATAGAACAACACCCTACTTTTCCATGGTGAGTCTAAAAGCCAGAAGTTCCACAAACTCTAAGAGAATAGAGATACCTTCTCATACTTATATACCCAAACTTTCAATCACAACAGATGGAGAAAGAACCAAATTTAAGCAGTATTTATATAAAAATCAAGACCTACAGGAAGAACTACAAGGAACACTCCAACCTAATGAGTTTAAACACACTCAAGAAAATACACGGAACAAGTAATACCAGGCTAAATCAATACAAGGGGAAAAACTCATATAACAACAAAATCCTGGGAATCAACAAACACTGGCCATCAATATCTCTCAAAATCAATGATCTTAATTTCCCAATAAAAAGACACAGATTAACAGAATGGATTAGAAAACAGGATCCATCCTTCTTCTGCATCAAGTGAAGCACCTTACAATCAAGGATAGACATCAGCTCAGATAAAGGTACAGAAAAAGGTATTCCAAGCCAGTGGTCCCAAGAAACAAGTAGATGGAGCCATTTTAATATTTGAAAACAAAACAAAAAAAATGGACCTCAAATGTAAGTTAATGGGAAGAGATAGGGAAGGATTCTACATACTCTTAAAAGGAGAAGATCACCAAAAGGATATTGCTATTCCAAACATTTATGCACCAAACATAAAGTCACCCAAGTTTATAAAAGAAACACTTCTACAGCTAAAATATATTTGGTTCATAGAGTGATAGTGCACTACCTGTGGGAGATTGCACTACTCCCCTCACATCAATAGACAAGTCATCCAGAGAAAAACAAAACAGAAAAATCTTGTAGTTAAACGATATCAAGTGGACGCAGCAGATAGTTATAGTGTATATTACACCCAAACACAAAACAGTATGCCCTTTTCTCAGCAGCTCATGGAACTTCCTCCAAAATTGACCACATGTTGGAACTTAAAGTAAGTCTCAATAAAAATAAGAAAATTAAAATAACACTGTGCATCCTACCTGATCACCACGAATTAGAGCTCTGATATCAACAACAATAGAAACAACAGAAATCATACAAATTCATAAAAATGAACAACTTAGTGTGAAAGAAAATGGGTTAAACAGAAATTAAGAAGGAAATTAAAAACTTCTATAATTTAATAAAAATTAAAACACAATATTCAAACGTATGGGGTACAATAAACGTACTTTTAAGATGCAAGTTCATACATAACACTAACAAGGATCTCATATTAATAAATTAATAGCATGTCTAAAAGCTCTAGCCAAAAAAAATAAATAATAGCCCAAATCTGTAAATGTTAAGAAATAAACTCATGACTGCAATGAATAAAGTACAAACAAATACAAAAATACATAAATAAATGAAATGATAATTTTGTATTGAGAAAATCAATAAGATTGATTATCCAAAGTAAGGGGAAAAAAACAAAGAAAGAAGTTCCAAATTAAAAACAAAGTAGAGATGAAAAGGGGGCCATCTCATCAGACAGAGAAAATTCAGAGAACCAAAGGAACATACGTTAAAAATCTATTCTCAAGCCCGGCAGTGGTGGCGCATGCCTTTAATCCCAACACTCAGGAGGCAGAGGCAGGCAGATCTCTGTGAGTTCGAGGCCAGCCTGGGCATCCAAGTGAGTTCCAGGAATATGCGCAAAGCTACACAGAGAAACCCTGTCTCGAAAAACAAAAACAAAACAAAACAAAACAAAAATATATTCTCCACAAAACTGAAAAATCTAAAAGAAGAGGATAAATTTCGTAATATTTATCATCTACAAAGTTAAATAGAGATCATAAAAGCAGTTTAACCAGACTGATAACCCCTGGTGAAACAGAGCTATGATTAATAAACTCCCATAGTCACTCCAGCAGATCTTTACCTATATTGTGTCTCTCCTCCAAATCCGACTCCCCAGTCTCATTCATAGCTTTAGAGCAAAACCCCTGCTGATGCCTCACTTCCTTATCTGCTACCATCTCCAGCTAACTACACAGATCTTCCCTTTCTAATGTCCCTCCCCTACAGTTCATTGCTTTATCTGAGCCCCCAACTTCAAGGGCATTTCCTGGGAAGCCACAGAACACTCTAGACAGGGAAACTAGTATGCTACTGTAGAGCTTCACCTCTCGCTCAGCTTCTCCAGGACTCATGCCCCAGTATTATTCCCAGCTCTATAGCAGACTGTATGCTGCATTCTCCCTCTCCCACCTTGCCCCTATCAATAGTGCATCACATAGATCTATGCCTCTGAACTTCCTACCCTGATTCATTGCTTAACCCCAGGGATGAAATTCAAGTGTCATTCCCTGCAGCTCCATAGATCACTCCTGTCAGAGAAGCAGGTAAGCTAACTACAAGTCTTCACCTATCCCTTTATACTCCAAGTTTTATGCTGAAGTTTGATCCCCAGCTCTGTTGCAGAGCATCTGTGCTGGCTTCTCCTCTATGCCTTTATTCCCAGGGAATTGAGCAGATCCTGATGGAAGACCATGCTTCCAATAGACAACCCCTCCTAACCTATCCCCATTCCCAAGTATCAGTCCCTATACCTAGAAATACATTTTATCTGGAACCCCAGGTGGCCACACTTACCAGAATTGAGAAATATTTCCTTCCTGCCAACACATAGCAAGTACACTCTCCTAAGAACCAGAGATGGCAACAGAAACCAAGGAATAAAATCCACAGCCAAGAGATACAAGACCAGATATCAGCACATAGAATTTTAATCTACCCATACTCAAATAAAGACATGGCAATGTATAAACACAATAAAAAAAACCAGCATAAAATGTCTTCTCTGGAGTCCAGCAATTCAACCAAAACAGGACTAGAGTATTCCAACATAACTGAAGCATAAGAAAAAGACCTTAAAATATTCTTTGTATATTTGATTGATGTCCTTGAAGAAAAAAATGTATAAATATATTAAGAACTATAAAAACCAAACAAACAGTAAAAGGAAATGGATCAAATAGTTTAAGACCTGAAAGTGGACATAGAATCAATAAGAAAACCCAAATGGGGAAAATATGTAAATAAAAATTTTAAAAACTGGAACAGGAACTACTGAGGCTCAAGCATTACCACAGACTAAAAGAGATGAAAGAGAGAATCTCAGTCACTGAAGACACAATAGAAAACATAAATACCCTTGCCCTCCAAAAAATGTTACATCTGAAATACTCATGGAACAAAATATCCCAGAAATCTGGAACATTATAAAAATACAAAATCTAATATGAATAATAGAAATAGAGGAAGAGTAAGTGCTGTAGATATCACTCTGTATAAATAAAACACTGATTGGCCAGTAGCCAGGTAGGAAGTATAGGCAGAACTAACAAAGGGGAGAAAGGAAAGGACAGGAAGGCAGAGAGGAGGAGACACCAGCTGCTGTCCAGGGAGCATCATGCAGAAGCAACAGGTAAAGACACAGAACACGTGGTGACATAGATTAACAAAAATGTGCTTAGTATAAGAGTAAGAGCTAGACAATATTAGGCCTGAGCTAATGACCGAGCAGTTTAAATAATATAAGAGTTTGTGTGTTTATTTTATAAGTGGGCTACGGGACTGCCAGGGCTTGGCGGGAGCTGAAGAGAAACTCTCTAGCTACAAGTAAGCACAAGTCAAAGGCACAGAAAATATTTTACACAAAATCTTAGAAGAAAATACCCTAAGAAAGGAAGTACCTTTTATTGTAGAAGAATATAGAGCACCAAATTGACTAGACCAGAAAAGAAAGTACTCACAGCACATATTAATCAAAGCACTAAACTTACAGAGCAAAGAAAGAAAATTAAAACTTTCACAAGATAAAGACTAAGTTCATATGAAGACAGGCCTAATAGAATAACACCTCACTTTTCAATGCTAACTCTAAAAGCTAGAAGAGCCTGTACAGATATTCTATAGACTTTAAGAGATCACTTGTGGCAGCTCAGACTACTACACCCAGACAAATTTTCATTCACAACAGATGGAAAAAGAAAGACACTTCATGATAAAACAAAAGTTATGTAGTATGTATTTACAAACCCACCCCTACAGAAGGAACTAGAAAGAAAATGTCAATCTCAAGAGGTTAACCAGTTACACCCAATAAAATGCAAGGAATAAATAAGCCCAGATGAGCAAATCAAAAGAATGGAGACATATACACACATACAAGCACACACACAAACACACAGAACATCCACAACAAAATAAGAGGAATTAACAAATACCATACCTTTACATGGTCTACTAATGGTCTCCATTCCCCCATAAAAACACAGAGTAACAGCATGAACACAAAACAGGATCCATCCTTTTGCTGCATCCAAGAAATGTAGCTTAACATCAAGGATAGACTTTACTTCATGGTAATAATGTTGGAAAAAAGTATTCCAAGCAAATGGCCCTAAGAATCAGCCTAGCATAAACATCAAATTCCAACACAATTCTTCAGAGAAATTGAAAGGATAGATTTTAGCTTCTTATGGAAAACGGAAAAAACTAGAATAGCCGAAACATTCTTGTACAATAGGAGAATAGCTGGAGATAATCACCATCCCCTATCTCAAACTAATACAGAGATATAGTAATAAAAATGTGGTATTGTAAAACAAATTAAAAAAGAATACAATAACAAAAGAGAAACAGAAACGTTAAACAATGGAGTCAATATATATATATATATATATATATATATATATATATATATATATATATATATATAGTTACATATATATATGTTACACACACACACACACACACATATATATATATATATATACATATATATATATATATATAAAATAACTCCATGAAACAGGAGATCATGCCTTCTTTAGGAAAGTATTGAAAAGTGCAACTAAACAGTTCTCTGAGGAAGCATTGTCCATTGTAGATTCAGGACACATAGAAAAAGCAGTAACTGGTACACTGAAGAGCCCTGGATAGCATTACTACATGATGGAATTTACTCATCATAGTTGGTGAGTAATCTTCCTCTCTTTATGTTCTTTTAACTTATTCTGTTAAACTAAGAAAAAATGACTTTTAGGTAGGAATTTAGATATTTGTGGACCTTGGTCATTGTGGTTGGAGACCTCTCCACCATAATCAGCAATTTATAAAACCAAATACTGAATGTTGGATTGTGGTTATTGCCAAAAGAATGGAATCTAAGTCAAATATCTAGCCCTGGGTAAAGACATGACATTGTGAATTGGCTGGAAGGGCTATTAGAGAATTATGTAAACTTTAAAATACCTAGCTACCTAGCACTATTCCTGTTGAATAAAATCACAAACCATGTTCCCTCTAAGTAGAGTCAATACAAATGAGCTTGTCTTTTTCCTGAACAGGAAAAAGCCCTTCAGCAAGAGCTGCCTGTCCAAGATATTTTGGAAATAATATATTATCTTTCTCAAATGTAAATCACAAAATCGTTTTGTTTCTTGTCCATCTTGGAGTGCTTCAGTGTAGTCTCTAATAAATTCTACTTTCCACACTGTTCTGTGTGGCTTCTCTAGTTCCTTTGATGAAGATCAGAAGGACAAGGAAGCTGAGCCTGGGTTCCAGCAACTGTTCAATTTGCAGACTTCATTTTTATGATTCCCAACACATGGCAGCAGATGCTTCTTGTCTTTGAAGACAGCAGGAGCTGAAAAGGGGGGTATTGCATGTGCTCTAGGAGGTCATGTGTGGAGTTTGACCAGAGCAGGACTTGGTTGCTTGCAGCAAGGGATGAAATGTGATTTGTTTAGCAAATGGCCCGAGGAAGCAGGCTGGCATAAACATCAAATTCCAACACAATTGTTTCAATTTAGTGATTATCTTTTCTCTGTGGCTAGCATTCCCAGAGAGTGAGTTAGAAAGTCTTAGTAATGTATTTATTTCACATATACCTATATTACAGTTGTAATGTAATACTATGAAATAACAAATGGAATAATGAGATTTTAAACAACAATAAATGAGAGTATTTAGAGGGACAATGACTTTTTGTTGAGTTTTTTTCCTTACAAAGGGAAATGTTTGTCTCCTAAACAGAACCCCCAACACTTCTGTGTTAGTGTCTCCTTTAGCTTGTGAGCAATGATACTCACCTCAAAAATCACAAAGCTCAGGCATTAGCAAATAATAATCAAATTATTTGGTTGAATGTTTGGTTTACTATGCAAATGAAAATATAACAAAAGTGCTTAAATCTGCCAAATGCCTCTGAAAGAGAGCACAATTCACTATTAGTATCATACATTTACAGTGCAGCATCTGTTAGATAAGTAGTTCCAATCTCATAAAAAATTCACTAGCAATAATACTGTTCTCTTTCTAAAGGACTCTACCAGATAACTGAATCAATGGAATAGACAAGTGCCTGGCTTTTTAAGAAAATATTTAAGTCATATAAATTATAATGGTTGTTAATACACATTATATTTAATAAGACTGTTAATCTCTCATGCTCAGTTCAGAAAGGAAATAACATCAATTAGGTAATAATATGTAATACAGTGTTCACATGTCATCTAATTTTATAACTTTATTGTCTTCAGAATATAAATTTTATTTAATGATAAAAACCATAGCTCACCATGTTCAAATAACTTCTCCAGAGGTACTCCAGTGCTACATTAGAAAAAAATTAAAAATAAAAAACAAAACTACAGCAAAACAAATCTACTGTACTTTCAAGCCTCAAATATAAACTCCTTGTTATTTTCGATGAGTATCAATATTAACATATGAGTCAATAGATAAGCAATTAAAATTTAAAACTAAATGCATACAAAGAAACCTTACAAATGCATTTCACTAAATGGTCTGTTATTATGTTTCAATATGAGCAAGTTTGCTTTAGTCAGATGAAAACTAAGAATTACAAAGTTCTAGAAAAAATTGCTGCTCACAACTGATTTGGCTTAAAGGAAATAAAACTAATTTTGTAATTAAACTTGCATACAAGTAATCAATAAATCAATACTCTTTTATTAGGCATAGTTTGAAACAAATCAAAACTGGAGAAGGTGACTTTTGAGTATTGCTATGATGACATAGTACTTAAAGTAAGGATTGATGAATATAGCTGTTTGATTTAAGGAATTTTAGAGGGAAGCCATCACAAAAACGATAACACACTGTTTGAAATTACCATCCTCAAATTATAAACTAAAATGATTGTTTGTGGCAAACACATTAGATGTTTCTTATAGGAAAAGTCAATTCAGCTTTATTTCTCAATGCATATTTTTGCTAAAAAATGTTAGGTTTAACTTCCTATGGAAATGAATAACAAGTCATTTCACCTGTGCAAATTAAAAATCTCAAACAGGCTTACTGTATGAACTGAGAATCATGTCAAAGGGAAGTACATATCTAAAGAGGGAAGACCTTGGAAGTGAAAATGAAAATTTCACTGTGTGCTCTGAATGTGACAATGCCACAGATTTTCAAGAGTCAGAAAACAAATGTGATGTCAGCTCATAGGTTTATGCCTTTTTTCATAGGTAGCTTATAATGGTTACTTTTATTGTTTTATTCATAATAAGACTCGGGAGTGAAGAATTAGAAAATAAACCTGATTGATCCACAGAGTGACAGAGAAACAATTACCTGACCCTCTTCTCTACTTTCCCTGACTGAAAAGACCACACATCTTTTAAGCCTCTCTTTGTTGTCTCTGAGGCCCTCTATTTTCCTCTGAGTCCTCCAGAAAACTCTTGGTCTTGGAGAGACAACACAAACAAATCTGCAACAGTAGCTCTGTGAATAGCAAAGAGTAGAGTATCTCCTTTGTAAAAGACATGATTATGGGTAACTTCTTAGTAAAGAAGATGTTAGACTGGCTTTATGTGTGTTTACATAACTGAATGTATACAAAGTGCTCTAAAAAAGTCCATGAAAATGAAATTTGATAAAAATTGAACATTAAGTAAATTGTTTTATTTTGGTTATTACGATGTTGGAAAATTGCTTTCATAGCCCCATAGATTTTTGAATATTGGCATATAAAACACACTGAGTGCTAATTTTCTTCAACATAACTCTTGTAACTATTGCCTCATTTCAAATAAAATATTCCATGGATAAAACATATTACACACTTAACACACATGGTGGTCTTATAATTTTATTTTTATTGGTCTAAAATTGTTAATAAATAATATTCAAGCATGTTATTAATGGGATACATAGAGTCATGGTGGCCTTGAGCCCACTTTGTCCCAGCATAGTCGAAGTATTGTATTAGCCAGATCCAGGGAGGGGTAATGAGACAAGCATGGGCAGGGCCAAAGGCAGATCTCAAGGGGCCATGAGTACTATAGGAAGGAGCACGGGGCATTCTGTGTCAGTGGACAGCGCCTTTATTGGAAGGAGGCAAGGGACATTTATACCCTAAGAAGAATGGCCAGTTAGATTCATTTGGTGGTATGTCCTTGGCTGGGGCAAGAACATCTGAGGCTCTTAATTTGCATATTCAGAGGCAACAGGAGATAGGGGAAGGAATCTTATGGGATCATATAGGAAGTCCAGCCCTAAACATATAGGATGTTTAGGCAATCAGATAAGCAACAATCATTCCCTATAGCTTTGGAGATGTGTGAGCTTATCATTTACTGTGTGTATCAGGGCACATCCCCACTTAGAGAAGCCTAACTGCTGGGTCTGCTGGCACCTGGGCAAGGTGGGAAAAGCAGCCAAATTCCTGTCTCTCTCAGGATGAGAAACTCAGGGTTTTAGGCATGCTTTAATCCCCTCTTAGCTTCTGGCCAGCTCCACACAGCCCCACGGCTCCCCCTTCTCCCCCCTTTTTTATAAGGGGAAAGTATCATCATAATCATTGGTCACTTTTTGTGGAAGGGCCTAGTGTTGGACCAGGATCTGGTTAGAGGCAATCCTTGTGATGTTGTTCATCTGACACTGTAAGAATTGAATAAGGGGTGGAGGGCAGGACTGGGAGAGTCTCAATAGCTAGGGTGAGGCCAAGAAGGGTAAGGAGACAATCTAGCAGAGGACTTGAATACCAAGGCCTAGGGCTGTAGCAGGCCAGTAGGACCTACAAGGAGTTTCTATGTTCTGTTCCATCAGCTCAGACTCATTAACATAAAAACAACATTCTTCCTCCAGTATAACACAAGTTATTAAATGTGAAGTTTTCTGGAATGGAAAAATGCCAATGGTGGGTGTTGGGGAGAAAATTAGGGCATTGAACAGTGATTGGACTGGCCTATTAGAGCAAAGACTGCCATTAAAATGGCAGAAAGGGAGGCTTGTGTGGGGAGCACATTCCTTAGGCAGCGGCCAACAGGTTACGGATATCCTTCCAGGAGATCTTGTTGCTCCAACAAAGGTGGCATTTCCTCTGTCTCCTCTGTCCTTGAAGCATCAGTGAGAGGTGGGCCATCTTTCTGGTCAGTGGGATGATGTTAGGCACTTCTGGCTAGGACTCAAATATGCCTCAGTTGGTCTGTGGAAATACAAAAGCAAAAACCCCTTCCCGTTTTGAGGAGGGGGATTGGCTCCCTTTCATATTCCATTCCAGGGGATCATGCCATCATAACAAACAAGATGGGAGGAGTTGTTCCTGGCATGTGCCAGTGGAGGGAAATGGGAGGGTATTTGGAAATCTTGCAGATATTGAATATATTTTGGCGTGCCAGGGCTAATGCCAATTGTATGTAAGGGGTGTCAGTCCTCTCTCTCTCTCTCTCTCTCTCTCTCTCTCTCTCTCTCTCTCTCTCTCTCTCTCTTTTAAGTTGATCCTCTAGATTTGATGTTTTGTTTTGTTTTATGACCCTTTAGCCCTGGTGATTGTAAGGACACAATGGGCAATCTCCCATTGTAACCTGAAAGTCATGAATTGAGAGCTAGTAACAAGACTGTTGTCAGTCTTTATCTGATGGGGAATGCCCATAATGGTAAAGGTAAGAGCATGTGGGGAATTAATTTCTTTGAGTTTTGACATGGCTATGTCCCATGTGAAGAGAGAGTAAGTGCCTATTGTAAAAAAAAAAAAACAAACATATTTTTGTTTCCCAAATTGGGGCATAATACCCTGTATCAGGTATGGACTGAGGGTTGCTGGAAGAAGCCGGCAGCCAGGTTCAGCTTTGATAAGTTAAATAGGCACCTCAGACTTTTGTCCCAAGTTTGAAACAGATATACATTGGGGACAGAGGTAAATTTTAAAAATAGCTTTTGTTAAAATTTTAAATATTGGCCAAGATGGAATTTGGTCTGGACCACGATCTGGAAACTCTCCAGCTGTGTGGCCTTGAAATATGTGTTATCAGGGCATATATGGACAAAAACATTAGGCTATAGTACTTTCCCATGAGGCTTTGTATTTATTTTCCAAGAACTACAACTCCCAGCTTTCCAGGAAGTCACCTTGTCTTTAAGCATGTGGAACTTACAGGTTAATTTCGGGTCTAACATCCTCCCCTGAAATTGTATGCTGGATCAAATCCTTGGCTCTATGAGGGGTGCTAGTTTACATTTGGATCTAAAAACCATTAGCTGCTTAACGGTATCCAAATAGGAATTATTATTTAGTCTCTGTATCAATAATGTAAGAGACAATAGTAATTAACAGAAAGCAGAAGGGTCAAAGCCCCTTTAATGGATAATATCTCCTTTTTTCTGCATAAAGCAGGCTAAGTCTCCTATCATATTGTAGAACCATTTTAGTTAATGTATCTACCTGTCGATAAATCTGAGCCCACTTTTCCAATGTATCAATTGGCATTACAGAAAGCTGTTTTGTCCCTTTGTCATGGAGTTTCCTTTTGACTTAGTCTTTTTTTTGCCTGTTAAGTGGCCAGGGAGGATGTGCTCTCTTCTAATTATTAAGATATATAGATAAAATATGGTCTGGAAAACTTTCTGTAGACACTAATTTAAATAATTTAGAAAATGCTATGTCCCAATACTATCTGTTTATGAATAATGATATGTTCTCACAGAATTATTTTCTTTCTATTCTTCAAGAAAGCAATCACAAATTCTTCACACCAAGCCAGTGAGCTATCGGTATGCATTTGGGAGAAAGAAACATTTTCATTGGAATTCTCATGATCCATTTGATTGTATCCACATGGCTGTCCCCACTGGCTCCTTTTATGCATGACACACTCTGAGTCAATGATATTGGAAAATCTGGCTGGTTATTGAAATACATCAAGTCATAAACATTTGGCTTCAAGGACTTTATGATTGCTGTTGTTTTTTCAGGGTACTTCTGCATTACATCAGTGAGGATGGACCATCTGTGTGGCTGGGATGTAGAGTGTCATAGGCAGTAGCTGGAAATCCTGAAGAATTGGCATTGAGGTTGAGGTCTGTTGTAACAGTCTGATTGTTTTTTGCATGATATACTGGAGTGGTGAGAAGTTAGGTCTCTCTGGGTATATTTCCATTCTATTTACCATGGTTTTCATATGTGGATCATATTTCCCAATCCATATATAGAAGATTTACACATTAACAGTTAGTGTAGCAGATTCAAACAGTGTTCTTATATAGCAATCTTAATACTTAATTCTACTTAATCTCTGACCCCCTCTGTCTCTCTGTGTCTGTGTCTGTGCCTCTCTCTCTCTCTCTCTCTCTCTCTCTCTCTCTCTCTCTCTCTCTCTCTCTCTCTCTCTCTCTCTCTTCTCTCTCTCTCACACACACACACACACACACACTAATATATTTAGTTTGTCTTCTTTGTCAAGTTTTCACCAACTACATATACATTCAAAAACTACATCTGTACTTATTATCTTTCAACCATTTTGTAATTATTCTCTAAACAATACAATATAAATACTACTCACAAAACATTTATCCTGTTTTAGGAATATAAGTAGTATACTATAAGATACTGTCTAACAGTTTGAAAAGTAACCTGTAATTTTAATTTTTTCATTATAGAAAGGTAAATACCATTGGTTCAAGGAATCAAACATATTTAAAAAGTAATTAAAGTAATGAAACAAACCTAAAAATAGAAATGAAGTAATGTATGCTATAAAAAAATTAAACCACTTTCTTTCATTCTTATAAATGGAAAGAGATCATTTAATCTTCTAAATGAATACATATAAATGAATACATCACATAAATACTCCACATCATATATCATTTTGAATACCTACCTCATTAAGATAAGCAAGTTTAGGTTGTGGGAACAGGGACAGGAGACAAAGTCATGGCCACCTCCTAGGAGTAAAAACTTGTAAGAGCTTTCTGAAGGATATCAAAGTATCATAGGTCATATTAGAAACATACACATTGTCACACTGCAAATCAGCTGCAATAGTTATCGTTCCACCTATTTCCTACAAGTATGTGGATAGACTCATAAGAACTTGAATTATTTATCATTTAAAAATAACAGAAAAAAGTCTTTCAACACATTCAGAGACAGACCCTAACAGGACATTCACATGGAGAATTCTGTGTCAAAAGTAAAACTGAGGTAAGTGAAGAGCATGTTCTATAATAAAAATAATTGATATTTTCCAGGTCTTTGTGATATAATAAAACTATTACAAAATGAATGAACATAGGACAATTCATATTGTCTTATGAGATAATATAGTACAAATTTTATCTTATTACCATAGAGAGAGACATTATTATTGCTGTTGTTGTTGTTGTTGTGTGTGTGGTGTGAACATGAATGCAGATACATACCTACCATTACGTGTACTTTGAGGTCACAGAACAACTGTGTAGAGTCAGTTCTCTCATTATACCTTATATGAGTTTTAAGGATTGAGCATAGGACACCTGTTTTGCATAGAAAATCCCTTTACCTGATTACCCAGCACACAGCTTCATAATGATTTCAAAGACTACCTTCCATTTCATACTTTCTTTGTTTTAAATAATTTCTGTGTTAAGGAAATTTTTGATCAGAATCCATTTGCTGCCAAATTACTTCTCTATATTAAACACTCCAGATATTTAACACATTCCTGAAAACTTCCAAATAGGACAGAAGCATTTAAAAAGGCATTATTTTGTGGAATTAAATATTGCTCTTAAAAACAGAAAGTGCTCTAATTCTTCCTGCCTTGGAAGAAGATTGTCACCTAGGTATAGGCTGAATAGATGCTTTCACGGGTTCAGGGCTCTCAAAGTTGCCCCAAAAATGAGTTGCAGGGAAACAATTCTCATGTTAATTTAACAATATAATCTTTTCTGTCCTCCCCTTACCAAATGATATAACCCTGTTGGAAGGATTAAGTCCACGTCTCTATCTTCTAATACTATCTCTTCAAGAAGTAGATTTTGAGCACATTGCTAAACATATAATTTCAGAAAATTGCAAATACATTGGAAGAATAACTTGTATTCTTTGATAAGTGTCATTATAGAAGCTGAATTCTAATGAGAAAATTTTAAAATAACTATAAAAGGTAATAAACATTTCAGACTCTAGTCAATTGGAACTGTGGTATGTTCATTTTGCAGCCCTAAGACCAACTTTTGTAATACATACAAAGTACTATGTCATTTAGGATACTCATACGCTTAATGTTTGCTTCTTTGGAGTCCCTCCTCCTGTGTTCCTTGTCCCCTGTTACCATCTCATAACACAGCCAATTTCCTACTTCAGTATCTATTTTGCCTTTGTTTATCTCTCTCTACAAACGTATAGATCCCATATGAAGCCTTTTCTAAAATCACAAGCCAGTTTAATATATAAATATTTAACCCCAGTTGATGTCAGAATGAATTTTCTTTGACATTCAAACTTAAGGGATTCTCTCAGGAATAAACATACACTGTTATTGACTCCCACTCTATTTACTTTCTTAGCAATACTTTTTGAAAACACATATCCAAATGTCTTCTTGACTACAATAAACACTGAATATTAATACTTTTATACAAATAAAATAATAACAAACAAATCCTGTTTTTAGTCTGAAAAATACATAAAAGCAATTTTTTTCCTTTACTATGTGAAGAGTTCATTTATAGTTTTCCACCCACATAACAAAGTTTGATGTAATAATGTGTCTGTAAGAGCAACACTGAAGCAGGCAGATTTATTTATTTATAAACCATGATGTACAATGATGTTAACTAAGACAGTATTTGTAATGGCAATAAGACCATTTGAGATCCTCTGTTCAAACAAGTTGATCCACCAGTTTGTGTATTTATATAGCTTGTAAACATTTTTGCTTAATTTTTCTAAATCTCATCTCTAGCTATTTGCTTTAGCCCTGCTAGCGCCACATTTTTTTCCAAAATATTCAAGTACTTGGCTCTTCGTGCTCTTATGAAAGGATGTAAATAGTAACTAAGGCAGGACCACATGCATTGATCATTTATGAAGGGACGTGGCTTTCAACAGACTGTGTAAATTTATTCCTGTGGGAGAGAGAAGGGCTTTACTTGTTTATGAAAATTAAAACACATGAACAATCTTTATTTCAAAGTAAAGCTTAAAAAATAGGCACTAAGTGAATATTACCATTACTGTGTATAGTAAGACATTATCAACTACAGAATAATTATAAGAATGCTAATCAATTTAAGAAGCTCAAACACAATTGAAATATCAAACAGCTATGTAACAGAATTATAACAGAAATATTTATCTACTGTGACCTAGGTGCGTTGATTTACTCTGCAGTGTTGTTTCATGTGGTGTAGCACAAAATTAACAGAGTCTTCTCTATTCTACTTATTGAATTATGATATTCAGATAACTTTCAAATTTTAACTGTTTTGAAGCAGGCTATTAAACACAGATGTAAGCAACTAAATATATCAGACCAAGTGCTAAAATTGGAATATAGTTAAACATGTAAATATCATATAACAAATGAAAATGTAAGGTTATTATGTAATCATGTTTAGATTTCTTAGTATATATTTCATGTTTTGTGACAAAGACAATTAGGTTGTGTTTGAACACATTTTTATCTCTAGACACAGTTCAGTAGAAAGACTGTAAAAGTGTGGCTAAAAATATTGAAAAGACAGAAGTGGAAAGCAATTTTCAAGTAGAACTCATTCTGTAACAAAAATTCAGTGACAGAAGCCTAACTCATTACAGATAAGTGAAGCCGTTTTAAACATGTATTTTTTTTTTAGCCACATGGCAAATGAAACTAGAAAATGTAACATCTCCATTTAACATGCAAGCTTTATTTTAAACTATGTAAAATACAGTAATCTTCAGGACACTGACTGTACTGACTCTTTGGGAAGATGTTGAATATTTAAGATAAATATCAGCATCTTATGTAATAGAAAAAAAGAGATGTAAGTTTTTTACACACTGAAATGAGGAAGAGAAAAAGAAACATCCCTGAACTATAAATGTTAAGGAATTTCTAACAATTGCTATAATTAGCAAAATTATCCCCCAGGGGAGAGACTACCTTTGAGTTCCTCCATCTGCCAGATGGCCATGCTTCAGTCCCACAGAAAGCTCCTGTCTGAACCTGTAGAGATCTGAGAGGCTGGAATTATAGAGTAAGTACTACATCCGATTTGAACTTTTTAATAGATGTGTGAGGAAATGTCTTCTGCTAGAATTTAATCAGTTTTTGCAGCATTTTCAGCTACTCGAATAATCCCTAGTCTCCCTGGTGATGTTTTCAGTGTGTAAAGGTTCATTTAAGGAATGTCTCTTCTCTTCTGGTACTATTTTATATCAGATATGATGATTGATTGAACTTTCATCTTTATATGACCTATTTTTGTTATAAAGAAGTGCTGTCTTTGACTGCCTACAGAGTGCTCCCAGCACCCGGGCTCAATAGAAATAGTTTCAGGCATGGTTACAGCTCAAATCTCTGTGGGAGGCTGTACTGGCAGAAGCAGGTCAGTAGTACCAACACACCTCAGATCGATAATATAGCCAGACCGGGAGATCTACCTTGCTAGTGTCACCAGAGAGGGACCCCTATGAAGACTGCCTCACTACCATCAGAATGTTTGATTTGTAATAGTGACAAATTAACCACCAACTATCAATGCTACAACACGTAATCACTGGAATTCATGGCCAATCTGCCTATTTGGAAAGCTCCAAACCAGGGAATGACCCATCTTTAAAAAAAGCAAAAAGGAAAAAGAAAAAGGTAGACGGAGCATGATGAACCACACCTACAATTGTCAACCTGCAACCACACACATGATCAATCATGTACAACCATGTACACATGCATACACACGCATACATTTTTCTACACACTAACATGCAGAGAAATAATATTTTAATTGACATGATGTCTATCATCTTTAAAAACATCTGAGTGTAAAATTTTCACCATATAGATATTATGTTAAAATGATAATTGATAATGTTTTCTCAGAGCAAAATCATTTCATGCTAATTTTTTAAAAAGTTTAAGGTACGAGAAACCACAAAGAAGTGCTCTTTTGATTCCTCTAACACCAAGATGTAACTCTTGAGGATTCAGATTTAAAATACCATTAAAAAATAGTTAATGCAATTTTTCAGTCTTCATTTTTGTGTCTGTTAATGAACACAAATCATCTGTTCAGATAATTGGATTCATTTGTATATTCATCTGATTTGACTTATGTCTATGAGATGTTCATATTTTCCTAAATGACTTGTGTAACTTTCTGTGTAATTCATTTCATCCACTTTCTGAGAAAATTTGTCATATATTTTCTAGTTTATTATTTTAGTTACTTTTTAAAAATGTTACAGTACTTTTCAAGATATCTGTTCTTAAAATACCAATAAATTGTGGAGGTTCAGTAGTGCAGAGTTTTATCAATCAAGGATACAGTTCACAGGATTGCAGTGTGTCTCAGAATCATAGAGCCTCTGTCTAACACACACATTCTGTGTGTTCCATATCATCTAAAAACAAAAAGAATTAAATCCATGGGGAAGGTGTTGTAGGCTTTCCAATTTAGATCTAGTGACCATGAAGACTGACAAGGTATGAACAGTGGTATGGTGGAACAGATCCTGTACATTGCCTCACAGGACAGAGAGGACCACAGGATTATACATGTCCATACATAAACTAGCCTTCAAACTGCACATTGTCCTCTGCCATCTGGTTAGGGCAAGTTATAGGATCCCTATAAGTCAGTAATTGGAAGAAGTTACATGACAGTAAGCATTAAGGACTTAGCCACATCCTTCTGGTATAGAGATTTTATCTTAAAGCATCAATATTCAGTTATAAAATTGCTTTGCTGGGCCATCAAGTGAAGCCTGTTCCTCCCAATATCTCGAACATGTCCTAGGTTTATTGTTATATCTCAATGCTTATGTGCCTTTTAAAAAACTCTTATTTGAGGGAATTTGGATTTATTCTTTAGGATATTCCCATATACCTATAAAAGAACAAACATACACAGATGGACACTTCCAGCTGTTATGGAGGTAGGCTTTGACCCTAATCTCCTAAACTGACTCACAGATGAAATGAGCCACCACAGTCACTGCTTCTCTATACTTTGGATACTTAGTTTCCCCCACACTAAATATGTATGTGCATGTGCACACACATCAGATAGCTCTGATACTTACTACTTGGGGATGTAGCCTGTCTGCACTACTTTGATTGTGATCAACCCTTCACTGAAATATGGATTCCTTTAAGTAGATTCAATCCAGCCAATTGTTGAATATAATTAGTCTCTCAACTGAGTTTAGATTTTTTCTGACCCAATCGGACAGATGCCTCTTCTTAGATCCAATTGACTAAAATTTGAGATTCACAAAAAAAGCTCTAAACACAGCTGAGTAGAGCTCACTATCCAAGATAGAGGCCCCTTCTGATGTAAGAGGCCATGGGGTCAGGGGTCTTTCAGGTTTCCATGCAGTGGTTGCCTGGATCTTTTTTTTTGTTTTGTTTTGTTTTTTTGTTTTTCGAGACAGGGTTTCTCTGTGTAGCTTTGCGCCTTTCCTGGAACTAGCTTTGTAGACCAGGCTGGCCTTGAACTCACAGAGATCCGCCTGCCTCTGCCTCCCGAGTGCTGGGATTAAAGGCGTGAGCCACCACCGCCCGCCCTTGCCTGGATCTTTATTAGCTGTACAGGCAGCTTCAGATACTGCCAGTCACCCCAAGCCTCTTTTAAGAAAACCTAAGTTAATTTGGATCAGAAAAAGATGAAAACCTGGACAGGACTGGAAAATACTGATGGTTTAGAATGCCTTAACAACAGTATCATAAGCTACTTTTATAATGAGAAAGAAAGTGAAGAGCAGCCTGAGCAAATTCTAGCGTGTAACTATAACATGTTTGCACATCTACCTAGGCTACAGTTTACAATAGGCAGAATCCCCTTAGGAACACACTAATGACCAAATAAAGAGGCTACTTGAGACAACATTAATTTCAAGTCAATCAAGCTGTGTTCTTTCTTCTGGTTTATCTATTCTGCTTCAATAACTCTGGAAATTTCTTCTCCCTGATATGATATATGGAGTCCACAAAGCAGGGCACAAAGCAGCTGAAATCTGGGGGACAGGGGAATATGTTATCACTGAAGAATTCACCTTTTCAGAGTGCTATGGAGAAATACATTATGTTTCTGAAACACTGTTTAGTGTTAGATCTCTTTCTTCTTTGGCTGTCTTGGCAGAAGGGACCATATTTTTTGTGTCTAACACAAATATGGTACATGTACCTAAAATAACACACTATGTGGTAAGACTGACTGGAACTCAAAACTTGCTCCATATTTTTATTCACACTACATTTTGTCTGTGATCATTTTGAGTTCTGTTCTCTCACCTTAAATCTCAAAGTACAGTGTCCCTGGTTTTATGCTGAGGTCTTTGATCCACTTAGACTCGGGTTTTGTGCAGGTTGATAGATATGGGTCTTCTTGCACTCCTCTACATACTGACATCTAGTTAGACTAGCACAAATTATTGAAGATGCTTTCTTTTATTCTATTGTATGTTTCTGGCTTGTTTAACAAAAATTGGGGGTTCATAGGTATGTGGATTTATATCTGGAGCTTCCATTCAATTCCACTGATCGACCCATCTATTTTTATGGTAATATTATGTGGTATTTATTACTATTATTATTTTGTACAGCTTGAAATATGGGATGGTTATGCCTCTAAAAGTTCTTTTTTTTTAAGTATATGATTGCTTTAGCTATCTGGAATTTTTTCTTGTGTGAAGGTGAGTGTCATTCTTTAAAGATTTGTAGAGAATTGTGTTGGAATTTTTATGGTGAATGCATTGAATCTGTAGATTGCTATTGGAGAAGAATATGTTAATATTTTATACTATGTTAATACTACCAATCCATGACCATGGGAAATCTTTCCATCTTCTGATATCTTCTTCAATGTCTTTCTTTAAAGACTTGAAGTTATTGTCATAGAAGTGTTTCGCTTGCTTGGTTAGTTTTATGCCAAGATATTTTATATTATTTGTGTCTATTGTGATGAGTGTTTTTTCTATGATTACTTTGCAACCTTTTGTCTTTTGCATATAGGAGGGCTACTGATTTTTTGGGGGGATAATTGTATTCAGACACTTTGTTGAAGGTATTTATCAGCTGTAGGAATTTTTGGTAGAATTTTGGGAGTTGCTTATGTATACTAGCATATCATCTGTGAATAGTGATACTTTGGCTTATTCCTTTCCAATATGTATCCCCTGGTTTCCTTTAACTGTCTTATTTCTCTAGTTAGAACTTTAAGTACTAAATTGAATAGACACAGAGAGAGTGGACAGCCTGGTCTTGCTCATGATTTTAGTGGAATTGCACTGAGTGTTTCTCCATTTTGAAGAGAAAGTAGGGAATAGCCTTGAACTCATTGGCACAGAAGATAGTTTCCCTTAACAGAACACCAATAGTATAGGTACTAAGATAGAGAATTGATAAATGAGACGTTGTAAAACAGAAAAGCTTCTTATAAAGCAAAAGATACCTTCAATAGGACAAAATGGTAGCCTAAAGAATGGGGAAAGATTTTTACCAACTCTACATCTGACAGAAGGTTAATATCCACAATATATATGAAGAATGCAAGAAAGGAGACATCACCAAACAAAATAATCCAATTAAAAATGGGGTACAGATCTAAACAGAAAACCTCAACAGAGCAATATGAAAATGGCTGATTGACACTTAAGGAAATGTTTAACACCCTTAACTATAGTCAGAAGTTTTTCTGTGTCCAGCCTGGCCCATGGTCAGAACAAACTTCTCTCATCTGCCAGTCCTGTGGCCGCTAAGACCCAAGTTAACACACAGAGGCTTATATTATTTACAAACTGTATGGTCATTAGCTCAAGCTTATTACTGACTAGCTGGTTTGAAAGCAAGCTTGTACAACCACTTTGGAATCAATATGGGGGAATCTCAAATTTTTGGAATAGCTCTACCTCAAGATTCAGGTATATACCTACCACTCCTGGGCATATACCCAAAGACATTCCACCCTACCACAAGGACACTTGTTCAATTGTGTTCATAGTAACTCCATTCATAATAAACAGAAACTGAAAACAACCTAGATGTCCCTCAACCAAAGGATGGATAAAGAAAATGTAGAACATTTACACAGTGGAATATTATTCAGCTGTTAAAAACAATTACATCATGAAATTTGCAGGCAAATGGATTTAACTAGAAATAATCATCCTGAGTGAGGTAACTCAGACCCAGAAAGATCAACATGGTATGCACTCACTTATAAGTAGCTATTAGCTAGAAAGTAAAGGGTAATCATGCTAAAATCCACAGACTCCTAGAGGCTAGGCAACAAGGAGGGCCCAAGAGGGTATTCATGCTTCTCTTTTGGAAGGGGAAATACAATGTAATTTGTGGGTATACTGGAGGTAGGTGGGAATAGGAATATGAGGGATCAGGTGGGGGTATAGTTAGAGAATACTGGGAGAGACTATGGTAATTGGTGCCATTTCTGGGATGAGATAGAGACCTACTTCAGTGGAAACTCCCGGGAATCTATGAAGATAACACTAGTCAAGACTCCTAGTAGTAAATGGGGGATTCAGAGCCTGAATCAGCCATCTTCTATAACCAAGCAAAGCTTTCAGAAGAGGAATTGGATCACCAACCTAGCCACAAAACATTTTACCTACAATTTGTCCTGCTTCCAAGGTATTCTGGGGTAAAAGTGTCACAGAACTTGTAGGAGTGGCCAACCAAAGACGGATCCAATTTGAGTTACATGCCATAAGAGACTACCCATTCCAGAAAATTCTCGGATGGCCAGAAACCAGAGGCTGGATAGTCCAGAGACCTAGGATAGAAACAAACAAGACCAGCAAAAGAAAGAAAAGGGAAGAAAGTTAGTGAAGTGATTCCTAATGATATTCTGCTATGCTTCTAGACCAGAGCCGAGCATAATCATTATCAGAGAGATTTCATCCAGGAGCTAATTGGAGAAGATGAAAAAACCTACAGTCAAATATTAGGCGGTGAATCTGGCAGAAGAGAGGGAGAAAAGATTGAAGAAGCCAGAGCAGTAAAGGACATTATGAAAAAATGGCCCACACAATCAACTGACCAGGGGTCATAGAGGCTCACAGAGACTGACCCTACTTAGGTTCTTTGCATGTATTTTATGTTTGTGTAGCTTAGTGTTCTTTTGGGACACCTAACAGTAGGAGCAGAGGCTGTCTGTGACTCTTTTGCATGTTTTGGGGTGCCCTTCTTCGTGCTTAGTTGCTTCATCCACCCTTAATATGAGGTTATTTGGACAGTCTGGGTCCAAGTTAATATTCCACGTTTAGTTGATATCCCTGGGAGTTCTGCCCTATTCTGGAGGGAGAGAGTGAAGGTGTGGATCTTGGGGGGGAGAGGGGAGGTGGGAGGAGGAACTGTAAGGAGAGGAGGGAGGGGCAACTGCAGTTGAGAGAAGAATAAAAAAAGCTTAAAGGACAAAAATAAACATTTTCCCACTAAAATTAAGCAAAACACCTTATGCACAAAAAAATGGCTTTGATACCCAATGATTTTTAGCAATTTCCTGTAAGATAAACCATCAGTCTTGGAGGGTAGCTTATTAAGAATGGGGACATGCTTAATCCTACTGCAACTTGATATGCCTTGTTTTATTGATATTCATGGGAGCCCTGCCATTTCCTAAACAGAAATGGAGGATGAGAGAATTGCAGAGAAGGAACCCAGAGGGCATGGGGGTAAGGACTGGGAGGAAAGAATGGAGGGGAAACTGCAACTGGAATGTAACAAAAAAGAATTAAGAGCATTCAATTGGGAGATTGGAAGTGAAAAACATGATACTTTAAGGAATGGTGAAACAATTGATACTAAAGTAAGGATTTTCAAGGTCAAGAAGTAAACAACTCAGTAGGTACAGAAGTCCCTAAAATTGACCAGATTTATTAGGATTCATCCTTCCCAAGCATGTATGATCTTAAAGGAGTCTGGGTAGATACTCTCAGAGAAGTCAAGGTGCCTGGAGAGGAGGGATACGATGAACACATCCCATTCAGGACTGAGTGCTTTAAAGTCTCTCACTCTGTTCTTATTGTCCAATTGCAAGACTTTGTTGTGTTAATTTCTATCTACTGCAAGGAGAGGAATTTCTGATGGGTGTTGAGTGAGGCATTGATCTATGGGTGTAGCAATACAACATGAGAAGTCATTTTATTGCTATGTCCTTTTAGCAGATTAATAGTAGTATGTTTTCCCCTACTCCTATTCCACTATCTAGTCTCAGATTCCTTGGCTACATTATAGGTGACAAATATGCATTCCATCTAACAGAATGTGCCTTAAGCACAATTAAAAAGTAGTTTGTTACTTCTATAACATCTGTGCCACTATTATACAGAGAGGTCTCTGCTGTAGATAGTTTATAACTGGTACTGTCAATGATTACCTTTGTCCTCCAAAAACACCTCAGAGTACCTTTCAGCATCAAGAATGCCAACCAGTAGGGGTGAATGTGGCGATATTCTATTTGTGTACCCCAATAAAGTTTATTTGGAGATTAGATGAGAAAGCCAGTCACTATATTAAATATAGAGGTCACACAGTGGTAGCACATGCCTTTAATACTATCACTCTGGAGGCAGAGATCATCTGGATCTCTCTGAGTTCAAGGCCATGCCAGCAACAGAGCTATGTTTGGCAGCACACACCTTTAATTCCAGTTCTATTTAACCATAAAGATCTGGAGGTCTGGACAGACAGAGAGGAAGTGATAGAGCTGGGCAGAATGAAGAAGTAATGAAGCTGGGCAGAGAGAGGAAGTAAGATGTCAGGGCACAGAAAGGTATATAGGCAAAAGTATCCAGGAATTAGCTCTCTCTGCAGCCTGCAGAGTTGGTAAGGTGAAGTTGGCTGTGGCTAGTTCTGTTCCTCTGATTTCCCAGTTTTCACTCCATTATCTGGCTTAGGGTTTTTTATTAATAAGACCATTTTGCAGTTGTCTTACAGATGAGGCTTCTAGTTGGGAACCAGCTCAAGTTTTCTATGATTGATGACATAAGTGTTTTAATTTTTGTGACAAAATACTCATATTAAACAATGTAAATGTCCTTTAATATGCAAACTTTTATTTTCAAAATAGAAGTTTAATTAAAATCTTTCATACAGTGAATATTTTCATACTGAATTGTATAGTCAAAAATAAGATTATTATGTTTTTAATAAAATAGTATATTTCCTCCCTTATTAATCAATAAGCTTCAAAACAAACAATTATTTTAACCTCTATCTACATTTACAAAATAGAAAAGTTTTAAAACTCTTATAAGCTGTCTTCAAGATGGTTGTCAAGTGGACAAATGGAAAATGCATTTAGGATTGGCCAGACTCTTGCTTCTTTCTTGCCTTTTCAGTTTTTAGTTTTGTTGCTGTCTTTTCCAGACAGCATTGTGTGTGTGTGTGTGTGTGTGTGTGTGTGTGTGTGTGTGTGTGTGTGTGTGTGTGTGTGTTTATGTGTGTGTGTGTGTGTGTGTGTGTGTGTAGACCTGGCCATCCTAGAACTTACTTTGTAGACTGGACTGGACTGGCCTAAAACTCAGAGATCTATCTGCCTCTGCCTCCCAAGTGCTGGGAATGAAGACCTGTGCCATCATTGCCTGATTCATACATTCCCTTCTTAATAGCATTATAACACATAAATAGATGACTCTTAATGGATGGATCATTGCAATTCCACAGTAAATATTCATGCCAATGCAATACTTTTAGGATGTGGCTTTGTTCAAGTATCCAGTTTTAATTCTCCACAGTCATAAATTGTTGGAAGAATTTTGAATTGAGGATTTCTTTTATATTTTGTGCTACTCAACACTAACAGATTTTCTGGGTTCACAACTTATTAGTAACAAAACAATTCATGTGTTTTGGCTTTTACCCTAATTGTTTTTATGTGCACTGTCTTTTTTTAACCAAATGATTTGTCAATCAGGATGTCAGTTTTCCCATTTTTAAGCTAGAATGCTTGCTATATGTCTTTCCTAATATTTCAACACTATGGTCCTTGAGATTGAATATGATTGTGTCAATAAGGATTTGCAAAATTTCCATACTTTACTTCTGCTTCATTTTTAATCAGCTCCCAATATACTTGCATAGCTGAAGTTTTCTCCGTCCTGCCTGGCCCATGGTCAGGACAAGTCTCTCTTACCCGCCAGTCCCACAACCACTCAGAACCAACCGAGTAACCACACAGAGACTTATATTGCTTATAAACTGTATGGCCATGGCAGGCTTCTTGTTATCTAGTTCTTCTATCTTAAATTAACCCATTTCTATTAGTCTATAAGTTACCACGTGTCTCATGGCTTACCGGTACCTTACATCTTGCTTGTCATGGCAATGGCTGGCAGCATCTCTCTGCCTCAGCCTTCCACCTCCCAGCATTATCCTCTCTGCTTGTCCCACCTATACTTCCTGCCTGGCTACTGGCCAATCAGTGTTTTATTTACTAACCAATCAGAGCAACATATTTAATATACAAAACATCCCACAGCACACTTGGATATCTTTCTGTACTACTTTTAAAAATTGAAATGTGTTGCAGAGATGTCTCCATGGTTCAGAGTGAATTCTGCTCCTTCAAAGGACATGAGAACAATTCCAAACACCCATGTAAGATTACTCATCACTACTTGTAACATCATCTCCAAGGGATCTAACAGTCTTTTCTGGCCTCTATGGGCATCTGCACTCACATACACATACCTACATATAGACATGTAATTATAATTAAAAATAAATCTTGAAACATTGAAATATTCTTCCAGTAATTCTTTGTTTTCATAATAAACTTAGCCTTTAAAATTAATGCTTTTAGCCTTGAGAATTCATTACTATTGATTAATTGATATTAGTGTTTACAAATCTAGGATGTAAACTATATGATACAGTCATATTCTTAGAAAAAAATGAAACACAAATTAAAAAAATATAATCAGCCGGGCAGTGGTGGCACACGCCTTTAATCCCAGTAGAGCCGGGCAGATCTCTGTGAGTTCGAGGCCAGAGCAAGATCCATGAAGGGCACAAAGCTACACAGAGAAACCCTGTTTCAAAAAACCAATATATATATAATCATCTCATTGTTTTCTTTCTATAGTCAGAAATGTGCATGTGATCCATTTGGCTAAACTTACCACCAGTGTTCACAGTTTTTTTACATTTTTCAATAAAATATCCTGATGTTTGAATTATGAGAGAAGCATATATATCTGTGTATACAAATTTTAACAAAAGTAAATCTTTTTTGTTGTCTTCTTCAGACAGTCTGCCTTCCATGTCTGAGATAAAAATTTCCTATTTTCATTGCATAACTGTTAGTATTTCCTAATATGAGCTAATTCATGTTCACAAATATCTTCATGACTTTCATCTTCTCTTTTGTTGAACCATAATATCACTATTCTTGTACCACATCTCTCTATTCATAGCTGCCTTAAGTTATGTTTAGTTTAATATTAAGCCACTTTAAAGTTTGAATTTGTAAATGTATATATAATAAACTAGAGTGTTGTTAAGTATTTTTTCATTAAAAGATTTTCAAGTAAAAATCTTTATTTTGAATTTTGAAGGACTTCACCAAAGTGTAAATACCTAAGACAGGGTGATACACTCTCCCAACTACATAACTACTGGCATGATGTTACTTAGTGCCCCAGAGGACTGAGTTGGATAAATATATTTTTACCTATGCTGTCACATTCTACTCTATCAGCATTAGCTCCCTAAAATCAGAGAAAAGCCATCATGTACCTCCCAGCATCCATCCATCTTTCTTCAGTGCTGGAGTGTTGACTGAAGGTTGACTCAGCTTATAAATGAAACCTATCTCATAGTAGAGAACCAGGGAGTTGTACATATTCCGACGTGAGGAAAGATAGAACCTGCACTTGCAGTTCCCTTATAGCTTCTATACTTAATGAAAAACATTTCAATTCGAATAACGTTGCAAAATGATTTTTCATAAAGAAAATATAAAAATAACTTTCAAGCTGTCCACCTTGAAACTAATAAAAGTAGTAACAAAAGTATTACATTATTATGTGTTTCACAACATTCACAGCATTGTGTACTTTTCATTTCTTCAAATTTCTGCAATCCTAGGTAGTGATTGTAGCATTGTTTATTGTGAAGTGATTATGGAATAACTATGGAAATATGTTGCTGTAGCAAAGTATAGGAGAAGAACAGATGGATATCAATTATAGAGAACAATTTTGCTTTCCTTTAAATGTGCCTGTAGTAAAAAGAAGAATGTTTTAAAATACATGAGTAAAATATCTCTAAGAAGAGTATTTTAAAATATTTATCCATTAAACAGCAAATGTTCTGTTTTGTTTTATTTCTTCAGAACATTAAACATTATGAATTTATACCTCCACATGAATCTATTCAACAGGAAATATTGCTGCTTCCTGCAGGCAGCCTACCCTATCACTTTGCTCACCTAGTTTACAGATTAACAAAGAGGCCATGCACTGAAAGTGTTTTACCCACAGCACAATCACCTCTCAGTATTAATTGTAGGGGAAAAATTTAAAGCAAAATCATTAGGCACAGAGCTTTTCCACATCTTTTACATGTTAATTCTCTTCTTTATTTATAAGGTACACCGATTTTGTGGTTTTCATGTGAATAGTACCACAAACAGGACATTTTTCTATATACACACAATGCTTCGAGCATTTTTCCATATATCTTCTTTCCTCCATTTCAATATTTACTGTCCTGTAAACAAATATTGAGAAACCCTGACCATCCTAAACCAGAATATCCATGACTCCTGTTGGTCTTGTTCTCTCATAGGCTAGAGGTCATGATGCAAACTGCTCAAGAGAATGGAGAATTTGGACAGAAAATTTAAAATAATCATTGATTCATATTAAAATATAACAGAACTGTAAAAACGCATTTTTCCATGAGTTTGATCTACAGTGATGTAATTTGGTCCAACTATGTTCAAGTATCACAAAGAATCATGTGCCAAAGAGTTGAGATGAAATAAGTGTTGATAATAGATTACAAACTGAAAAACAACAACAACAAACTGCTCAATGTTTTTAACTTCGCCTCACTCACACCACCTCCTATTTGGACACAGACTCACACCCACCACTTTGAACCTGAATTGACCTTGTCTTACTTTGCACTGTGGAATGCAGTAGAACAAATGAGGTATAAGTCACAAGCAGGCAGCCTGGAGATATTCAAGTTTTGTTTCTTATGTCTCGGCATTATAGTCTACCCAAGGGACCAGTATCAGAAGCCATGCTGTGATGGTTGATCTTGATTGCCAGGACAAATGGCTCTGGAATCAACAAATAGATAATATTTGTCGCTCACCTGGAAAGGGTTGTCTTGATCAATTTATTTGAAGTACGAAGACCTAACCTAAATATGGATGGTGCACTGATGACTGCTTGATAAAAGGATCTGTGAATAGAAAAAGAGTCTTTTGGCCCCATTGTTTCTCCTCTGTCTGGAAAATTAATTTATTCTGCTAATGCCATTTGCCAAAACCTCCAGGAACATGATATTGAACACTAAGACAAAATTTGAGATGATCTATTCAATTGTGAAGAGTGCATGCAAGGAAGACTGCATAGTACTTGTTTATTTCTGAAGTAAACAAATCATTGGCATCTCACTCTAGAAAATTGTGTGTGATTTGTTAAATGGCCAGTGGTGACTCATATGTACTGCTTCTTGTAATGATTTTGGACAATATTTTGGAAGAAATACAAGAATGAGAATGACAAATTTTGAGGGTTTGTGCCAATGGTGTTAAAAGTACACCAAGGGAAGAAAACTGAAGGCACAGATGAAGCTCAAGAGCATGTCTGCAAGCAGCTAGTAGCAAGATATGCTGGGTTAGCTCTACACAAACAGCTGATTTGAAATTGTTGGCAGTAGTAGGTCACAAGTCCCCGTGACCCTTATTTCAAACTTTCAGAAAAAACAAAGTATTTCCTTTGGCTTCTGGGTGTGCAGTCTACTCTGAGACAAATTTGTCTTACAGAAAATAAATAGCTCTTCCCTGATGGCTAAGGATGTTGAAAAATTTTTAAGTGTTTCTCGCCATTTGAGATTCTTCTGTTGAGAATTCTCTGTTTAGGTCTGTACCCAATTTTTAAACTAGATTATTTGTTTTTTGCTGCCTAGTTTCTTAAGTTGTTTATGTATTTGGAGATCAGCCCTCTGTTTGATGTGGAGCTGGTGAAAATCTTTTCTTTTGGTTGCCATTTTCTCCTTTGAACATTGTCCTTTGCCTTACAGAAGCATTTCAGTTTCCTGAGGTCCTAAGTATTAATTATAGATCTTAGTGTCTGTATTACTGGTGTTAAACACTAAGATTCCATCTTACACCTGTGAGAATGGCTAAGATAAATAAAAACCACAAATGACTGCATATGCTAGAAATGATGTTGAGCAAGGGGAATGTTCCTCCACTGTTGGTGGGAGTGCAAACCTGTACTGTCTCTTTGGAAATCAATATGACAGTTTCTCAGAAAATTGGGAATTAATCTATCTCAAAACCCAGCTATACCATCCTTTGGCATATACCCAAATGATGCTCAATCATACTATTAGGACCCTTGAAGCACGAATTCTAATTGGTCTTAATAATAAAAACCCAGAGTCAAATATCAGAGTAAATGCTCAAAGATCAGAGAAGTAAATAAGCAGCCACCATCACCTCTTACCTCCAGGACTCCTCAGACTGAAAGGGGAATACCTCATATCTCTGCCCACTTTATATTCCTCTCTTAGCCCAGCCATATCACTTCCTGTCTCTTGTCTGTAGAGACTTCCAGACTTCTATGGTTAACTAATGGCTAGCTCCACCCTCTGATCTTTAGGTAAGCTTCATTTGTCAGAGCACAAATAAAATAAAACCACAGTGCAGAAATAGCAAAATGCCCACACCTCCTCATCTCTCTTCTCCAATCCTAAGACTAATTCTAAGCACTCAGATTCTGCCCCGGCCAGAGGAGTTTTCAACAGGGACCTAAAGGGAGGGCTGGAGAATGAAAGGGACAAGAGATATAAAGAATGAGAGCAAGACAGGACATCTGATCAAGCTCTAAATTTTTATTTTTCTCTCAAGTCATATATAGATAGGTAGGCAAAGGGGATTGCAAGCAGGAAGGGACTTAATTATGGGCCATTCAGCCAGCAGGAAATGTTGCTCTGAGGGTCATCTATCTACCCTTGTCTAACTGCCTAATTGTTTAACTGCAGCTCATTCACCTGATATCTGAGAAGAGGTTGTGGTATCTGTGAGAAGAGGTTCTAGTGCCATGGAGACTTAAGGAAGGCCTAGATCTAAGGAAAGAGGAAAGAAGTCCAAATATGGCAGCATATGTGTTAAGGGTCGCTTAGGCTTATGGCTCCCGTCAGGATTCCAGCTCCTTTCAAAACATCCGAGAGTCTAGTCTTTCCCCTCACACATATAGATTTTTTACAATTTGCCTCACTCCTTCTGCTACTCAACAACACAGGTGAGCCAGGAGGCAATGGAGTGAAGGCAGCTGGATTTTGTAATTATAGTCAAACACAAATACATAGACCATTTCTCAGTGTTTTTGCAATTAGACAGATTTTATTTTTTAAAATAAATACAGATAACAATATAGGCCTAATTGTGAGAAAACAAAACAAAAACAAACAAACAAAAGAAACAAAACCAACAAAAAATAGTGCATGGCATTCATCTAGGCGGTGGCTCAACAAGACTATCATGTTTGCATCACAGCTCTCACAGGAATTACTTAGGATCCAAAATTCTTCCTAAAGTGCCACTGTGTGTCAGTCCAATGGCACCTCTGCCTGCAATATGGAGTAAGTTTGTATATATGTAGGGTAGGTGTAAACTAGGTAAATCATTACTGTGACTTAATGCCTAAATTTCCATTTCAGACCTGGTGATAAGTCACACTCCCCAGTAAATCTAAAAAGATACAATTTCTAAAGAAAATGGGGTGAGGGTGCCAAAGAAGGAGTGGAAAAAGTAGAAGGGACAAAACCAGCCCTGCTGACCAGTGGTGGCTGTTCTACCATTTGGTGAGCATGGGTGGCTTCAATGACCCAAGTCCCACCTTCCCTTCCACTCCAGAGTTCTCTCATTGATCCATACGCAGACTCTGCTGTTTCCTGAGTGCTTTCCGATTTCTCTCATGATCTTCAAACATAAGATCAACATAACCATGAACTTTGTGATTAAATTGGCATTTGCTGTGTCTGAATGGATATGCCACGCACACCCTCTCTCACAGCACTCCAAATTACGAAGCTATGAGAGCACAAAATGCATTTGGAGACAGGAGCTTGGCCCTTTTCATTATGAGTTGTGGAGGTAAAAGATGACAGTGGCTGTTCCTTTACTTCTCTGATATTTCAGCTTTACCCCAATAACTGACCCCGGGTTTTTATTATTAAGACCAAGTAGAATTTGCACTACAGACATTTGCTCAACTATGTTCCTAGTAGCTTTACTCATATATTCAGAATCTGGAAACAACCTAGAATGCGCTCCACTGAGGAATGGATATAGAAAATGTACATTTACACAATGGAGTATTACTCGGCTATGAAAAACAATGACACCATGAAATTTGAAGGCAAGTAGATAGAACTAGAAAAATCATCCTAAGTAAGGTAAACCAGACTCATAAAGATAAACATGGTATGCAAACAGTCATACATGAATATTTGCTGTAAATTAAAGGCTAACCATGCTATAATCCACAGATTTAGAGAGACTAGGTAACAAGGAGGGCCCAAGGGGTGATGCCTGGATCTCCTTGGGAAAGGGTAATAGAAGAAATCTCTTGGTGGACTAGGGGCAGGTGGGGATGGGAAGCTGGGAATTGGTTGGGTGGTGGATGGAGGTTACTGAAAGAGTTGATTGGAAATGGGGGAGGGGAGCATTTTGGGGTTAGGTAGAAACCGGATGCAAGGGAAACACCCATAAATCTACAAGGATGATTCCAGCTAAGACTCCTAGCAATAGTGGATACGAAGCCTGAACTCAGATTGGTGACCACCCCAATTTTTATCTGAGAGCATTAATCCAGTAACAAATGGAAACAGATGCAGAGACCCACAGCCAAATCTTTAGCCATGCTTGGAGAATCCTGTGGAAGAGAGGAAAGAATGATAGTAGGAGTCATAGGGTTAAAGGACACAACAAGAAAATTCACAGAATCAACTAGCCTGGCTCATAGGAACTCACCGAGTCTGAACCAACAACAAGGGAGCCTGCATGGAACAAACCTAGGCCTCTACATATATGTGACAGTTGTGCAGCTTGGTCTACTTGTGGGACTCCTAACAATAAGAGCAGAGACTGTCTCTAACACTTTGTCTGGCTCTTGGGAACCTATTTCTCATACTGGATTGCTTTGCATAGCCTTAATACAAGGGGAGGTATTTAATCTTATTGCAACTTGATATACCATGCTTTGTTGATACCCATGGGAGACCTACCCCTTTCTGAATAGAAACAGAGGAGGAGGGGATTGAGGCCAGAAGGAGGGGAGGTTTGAGTGAGGGGATGGGAGTAGAGGCAGGGGAAACATAGTCAGGCTGTAAAAGAAAGAAAGAAAATTAAAAATAGTAACTCTGCCCAACATATTTTCTGAAGTTACATATCTGTAGTACAATAAAATATGATCAGGACTATGCCTTAAATAATAATATACTTTAAGAAGGTTAAAGGAGAGAGAGAGAGAGAGAGAGAGAGAGAGAGAGAGAGAGAGAGAACAGAAATGAAGAGATAGCTAGCATAATCATTTTTCTAAAATGTGCAAAAGGAAAAGAAATATTTTAGGTAAAAGCAAAGTGAAAATGTGGCCTACAAAGGAGCTGGGTAACAGTGAATTTATTTTCAGGATAGGGATTATGGGAGAGTTGGAGTAAGAGCCATCTTCTCTCTCTTCTAGTTGATTCCTATAACAGAAGGAAAAGTCAAACCAACCTGCCATAGACACAGAGCTGATGATGCAATGCTCTGATTGGGGACAGGAGGTGGTGCTTACCTGCAACAAGATACCAAAAATCACAGTCAAAAAATTTTATTATTTGAAAAATGCAAATGAGAATTTATAAAACATGAATATTGAATTAGAAATAAACCTGGAAATTAATAAAAATCAGTCCTGGCAGTAAAACTTGAATAAACATTTAATTTAAGCCAGATCATTGACTACTTTACACACACACACACACACACACACACACACACACACACACACACACACAAAGACAAGCTGTTAGCAACTGCACCAACACAATTTGTCAAACAGACTATACTGTTAAAAATATTTGTCATGCCGGGCGGTGGTGGCGCACGCCTTTAATCCCAGCACTCGGGAGGCAGAGCCAGGCGGATCTCTGTGAGTTCAAGACCAGCCTGGGCTACTAAGTGAGTTCCAGGAAAGGCGCAAAGCTACACAGAGAAACCCTGTCTCGAAAAACCAAAAAAAAAAAAAAAAAAAAAAAAAAAATATTTGTCACTACTCCCAGAGGCCAACATTTCCATTTAAAACCTGTACCTTGTTTTCTTGATAGAAACAAGAAAAACCACAAACTGAACCGTGATTAGAGAATAGAGTGAGCTATATAAATTGTAGAATTCATGAAGAGGGGAGAATGGTTCTCTATGTGCCAACAGAGAGATGCACAGTGGAAAGCTGTTACCTAGTCCCAGAGACAGACTCTCATGTGTTAGAACGCGCATTCTGTCTCCGCAAAGTATATAATGTGCTCACCCTCAATGTTCTTATTCACAAAATGAAACAGCTAATGGAAGCCAAGCAGCACTCAGAATTATCATGGTTAGAACAGGGCACATAACAAGCATTCAATAAATGGTAGCTTTGCTATTCCATGCAAGAGAGCCACTTAATTAAAAATACATCTTGTATCATTAAGCTCTCCACAGGTTGAGAGCATTAGGAAGGGGTAGAAAGAGATATTTAAAGGAAATGCAACAAACCACATGACAGCAGGGTTTTGAGAGTCACAGCTGGAAAATTACATTAATGTCATAGCATAGACAGCTGTAAGTCACAGGCCATGGAAGTCAGTGGAGGGATTGATAGGGGTGCTTTTATTTTGAATATAAAACTGATTGAAATCAAGCTAAATTTTTATATTCATTCCAACTGTGTCCACGAAAGGATGGAAAGTTTGTGTACTGAGAGAGAAAGAAAATTTAAAAAAAAAATCCTATTTGCTATTGGACTGAAAAGAATTAATGTGACGTGAGTTAGGGTTGAGGAAGGAGGTGTCATAGGCACTCATGTTCAGAAGAATCATGAGGAGATGTGTTCGCAGAACATGGTCTATATAGAATAGGTAAAATGAAAGAGGGTGAACTTCCAAAGACCAGGTACATGGCTCCAAGCTGGGCTGGAGAAGACAGTACAGAAATCACCTACTGGAGGGATGGTGGAGAATCCAAAGCACACCTGGAAGTAAGATTTGTTCGTCTCTTCACACAAATGCTTTCTTCTTTCCATATGGTAACTCTCAGGCTGTAAACGTCTCTACTCTATGGAGAGAACCATGGTAATTTGCTGTCTGCATCCCAAGACTATTCCCACTCAATCCACCCCAATTTGCTTTTCCTTTAAGTATTATTTCTAGGACGATCTGGGTTTACCTACAGGATTTCATAGAAACATCCCCTGGAGCTTGAAGTGAGTTCTGCTTCTTCATTGTTGTTTTATTGCCTAATGGATCTCTGAACCAGTTCATCAGTCTTCTGCATTTTCCTCATGGCTTTTCCAATTAAGTTGAATTATTATGGGAGCATAGTCATAGGCATACAATTGAAATCATGAACACTGGCTGGAAACGAACATGTGTTTTCTTTGAATGGATGAATAATTGAGTGAATTAGTCTTTGAAGTGCATGACTGATAATATTATTTATAATTCTGTTTTATTTCCTAGGCAGTTGTGGGGAGTAAGTTTAAAAGAATAGCAGGTTGTATCTGTAAAATAAATTTGCCTTGCTCAAAGTACAGCCAGTGTTTTGCCTCACAAGAGAGTCTCCTTGGTAACTGCATACCTCTGACTTTCAAATGGGCCTATATTTGAAATTTCTCCAAGATGTTAGGCTGTATTCCTCATCAAGATAGGTGTTCATTACAATCACAGTTATGCCTCGATCCAAGGGGGGAAGAGAGTGGGACTTTCCCGGGTAACAGCTGTGAAGATGACCAGATGCTGCTGATTAGCAATGCGGTGATGCTGATTCTAAGTAATTGTTATGAGTATTGAAATGTAGCTGAAATGATATGCTTGGCAATATCAATTTCTATAGTATCTCATTCCTATTCATCACATTTGTAATTCTCATGTTTACCCAGTTCATAAGAATTTTCCTTTTATGACTATTGGGACTTCATTAGTCATCTCTTTTACTAACATACTGAGTAGGTCTGTTAGTAAATGGCCACGAAGGAGAAGTAGGAAAGGAAACAGGCTCCTAAGACTGGAGTCAAAGACAGAATTCTTTGCATTCTATTGGTATACAGTCTTGAACTGAAATAGTCTCAAGTGGTAAAATGAGCACAGAAGCTTTATGACACTCAACTTTCACTTGCTCACTGGGCTAGGAGGTCACAAAGGTATTAATGCATACAGCAAGGTGCGAGATTCAGTCTGTGGGTGAGCCAGAGGCAGTGAACCTGTTTGGTTCTTTGTAGTCTACACTAAGTCTGCCACCTAACCAATGTGCTCTTCTTTGTCCTGTCAGACGAGGGCATAGAGATGTGTGTGAGCATATACAGATGGTGACAGCGATGCCTTCATGGAGACTTCCCTGTTACTAGAGAATAATGCAGCAGAATACGCTGCATTTGCAATGCATTAATGTGAAAGCCCATGTACCTGCTGTCAGGAACTACTGTCAGACCCACGGCAAAGCTCCACACAGAAGGATCTGGCAAATATGAGCTTCATGATTATGCTTTCTCTATTGACTGTCTCCTCCACATTTATTAAATAGACAAGCTACTGGTAGTATTTCAGGCTAGGGCAAAGGCAAAATAAGGGGTTTGATGGACTTTGGGTTTTAGAACCTGATGATTACTAGACTGAATGACATTTTGTCCAATTCATGGATAATTATTCTAGCTTTATAGGTTAATAATTACATGTATGCCTTTGAGTATCCATCTGCAGGTGCTTGCTTCCTATGATGTGGGATGTTTTGTGGTTGCCATTTTATAGAATTCTTCAAATTGTAACATGCAATTAATAATGTCCATGTGAAGATAAAATATCTTTGTTTAAAGTATTACAAAGAAAAAGCATTAACTTATGATTCATGAATTTACACAAGCAAAGTAGTTTGGAAAATACGAAATTTAAAGGTAAATGTAAAGAATTAAAAAACATCCCTTTTGAATGTGTGAATGCAACAAGAAAAAACATCAGTTTGATTGAATAAAACTAGTGAGTTAATTGACAACTAAGATCAAAGTGAATCTGAGACTGAAAGGCATTTTGTTACTTTGTTTTACTCGGTGATAATTGTATCATGGTACAATATCCTTCTGGTGCTGAGGTACATTTGCTGTTTATACGATGTCAATGCTCATCAATTATCAGAACCTCTGGACCTTACCATGTGGGGCCTGCAGTATTTTCATAACTTGCATTTCCCTGATTGAATAAGACACAACAAAATGATACCAATGTGTTCATGCCTCTCTTCCATGTTTGCATGATTTAAAATAACAGAGAGGCTCACAAAGACACAATCCAAATTGGAGAAGAGGCGGCTTTAAAGAATATTTCAAAGTGTTTGTTAAAAACAAATCGTTGTGCACCCCAGTGACAGAAAATGTGTCTCTAAGATTGTGACCTCATCTGTATTTAATAAAATAAATGTTACTTTTCAAACACTTTATAGGGGATTTAAAGTAATAAACTAACAGAGTGCTTCGAGAAACACTCCTTTTAGCTTTGTTTTGTTTAAGTCTATAAAATTAAGTCTTGAAACCTGGGTGAATAGAGAAAGGTGAGCAATTCTCTAAACTGTGGGGCCAGCCTAGATGAGGGACAGATTAACCAGTTGAGGAACATGAAGCCCCATGCCAACAAAAGGCATGTTTCTATAAATTGGTGCATCTTTCATCTACTGTTGTGAATTATATGAACAGATGATGGGTTAAAGTTAAATTCTGGTGAAAAATTAAAAGAAACTCTCATGTTTGCCTCACTTAGAATATTCATACTTAGAGAAAAAGAGCAATGTCTCATCGCACACTCCTCTATCAGATTCCCACAAGAAGTCTCCATTGTTTTACAGGACTGAAACCTGAGCAGGTAGATAATTTTCAGCCCAAATATTTCAGGACATGTATAAATATATATGTATAATGTGCACTCCACCACCAAGTAGTTAGGTGTGCCTAGCTTTCTTTCAGACTTCTTCACCTTTGAAGGTCCCCCAAGAGCCACAGTCTACCCAGCAATGCTAGGATGAAGGGAAATATGCTTGAGTCGTCTTGCTAGGCCTAGTAATATGCCCAGCATATCCAGGGTGCTGCTTGCAGCTTCAGTCATTTGCTAATTGGGTGGATTGTGATTTTAATTTCATTAATTTATTTTATTTTGGTTTTTTAAAGAATTTTTTTATTCATTTTACATACCAACCACAGATCCCCCTCTGATCCCTCCTCCTACTCTCCCTTAGGATCCCCCCAGACCCACTTTCATATTTTCTCCTCCAAAAGGATAAGGGCTACCATAGGACGTGAGCAAAGACCTCTGTGAGTAAACTGGGGATGAGGGGAGCAATAGAGGGAAGGGGGTGGAGGATGAGAAAACAAGGGAATGGGATGGTCACACTGGGGGAGGGACAGAGTGGGAGAGCAATGAAAGATATCTTTTTTCATTTATTAATCTATTTATTTATTTAATTAATTAATTTATTTATGTTCATTTTTACATACCAATCCCAGTTCCCCCTCCCTCCTTTCTCCTGGTAGAGGGAGACATTATGGTTTAGGCAGAAGCTTGGCAAGAGAGAAATTCTCACTTAACCCCAAGGACAACCTCAGATTAGACTACTAGCAATAGTGGTGAGGCTGCCTGAACTGGCCTACCCTGTTAATCAGATTGGTGAATACTCTGTCATCATAGAGCCTTCATCCTGTGACTGATGGAAGCAGATGTAGAAATTTCATTCATTTTTAATCCCCCACTTGTAAAAAATCACACAGAAATATGTACTTTATAAGTTCATTTTAATGATTGAGATACTGTGTTTACATAGTTAAAGCTCCTCAATAAACACTACAGATGTCATGGTTTTCAGTAAGATGCAGAATTTTTTTCAACTTTGCCATAATTGCTTAGTACATAGAAAACAATTCAGTTTTAAAATATTGTTTTTTGATAAAACTTGGAGTGAATGGTGGTAGAAACTCCAACACTCAAAATTTAATGGAAGGAAGCCTTGGAAATAAAACAGAGTATTAAAGTTTAACAAGAATATAGCTAAATTATTCTGTCCTCCTTACATAGTAATGTGGAATTATTCCTCAGAATGCTGAAATTGACATTTAAATTGCACAGCTTAGGAACAATTTGCTATACACAGAACCTAGATTCCAAATACCATTTTACCTAACACAGGAACAGTGTAATCAATCCAGACATGTTAGAGCCTTGATTCTTTCTTAATTTCTGTAAGACACATGTACGCATACTAAGATAGTCAATAGTGATAAAGAATGCTAGTCTATGTTTATATGAAATCTATTCTTCTGCTTTTATTGCCAGCTTGACTTCAGAAAGTATGAACCCTGTAAAAGCATTCTGTACTTCGTTTAGTGATTCACATAACTTTGAATGTTAATGTACACATTCCTAATATAAACCTGATTTTTTTTGAAATCTGGCTGAAGAGAGAAAGGTGAACCACACTCCATATTGTGTGGGCAGTCCAGATGAGGGGTTGAATAGTCAGTCTAGGAACATGTAGCCCCATGCCTATAAGAGACATGTTTCTATAAACAAGTACATCTTTTATCTACAGTTGTGAAATATATCTAGAAATTATGAGGGAGCTGAAGTTAAATTCTCCTGAAAAATTAAAAAAAATCCCATGTTTGCCTCACTTAGAATATTCATCCTTTAGAAAAATAGCAATGTCTCATAGCACAAAAAGTCTGCCAGTATTAGCATTGAAGTTTTATAACTATTATATATTTCAATCTAACTCTGAATCCTTAAATCATTGGTAAGCAACAATGACCAAAAGAAATCTCTTTGTAATGTCACTTTTATAAACAAATGTTGAAGCTAAAATTCTTGAAGCCAAAAATTTAAAAAAAAAGTAATTAGAGTAATTCCATAACATAAGTACTCTTTCTGCCTTGTACTAGTCAGAAAGGAATTAAATTTTCTCCACATCAGAATCACTTGAAGAAATATAAACCTGTGGAATTTAGCCTTCAGGTCTTCCTAGTTGAGGCTGTTCTACCAACTACAAAATATATCAGTACCAAATGAATTGATAGAATGCTGTAAATACTATTCTCAGATCAGTTAATGAAGGTCAAGGTTAATTATCTAGCAGTAATAACCACTGTGCATATCACTACTGCCAATTTCATGATGATCCCAGTAGTGGGAAAATAATATATGTCACTGCGCTCAAATTGAAAAGTTATGACTGTGAAATGTTTCACATTAGGCTACTGATATATTTATAAATATCTATGGATTTAGATATATTTATTAACTTTCAGAAAATGACAAGCTAATACAGAGTGTACATACTGTATGATATCTAATGTTTAGATATTCTAAATTTTTTAAATTGAGTATTTTCTTCTGGTTGCATAACTCTATAAAACTCACTCCTTCAAAAGGATATTCACTACACAGAAAATGACATATCCTTACCTACAACTCAGTAACACCTGAGTTAAGGAAGGAAGGCTGTAGAATAGTATCTGATCAGATGAGAACAAGTCACTGAGGGATGAAAGAGGTACAAGCTACATGGATTCGCTCCACAGAGAGGATTCTCTACTCCTTTATTGAAGCTGCAAACTGTGTTTATATTTTTCTCCAGCTTCACAAGAAGATCCTGAAAACAAGAGCATATTATTTTCATACTCTATAATTAATGCCATCATTATAATGCCAACACCTCATATTTTGAATGTGAAAATGTTGGTGGTCATGCTTAATGATTAGACTGTCATACATTTTGAATATACAGAAATTATTTAATCTGAAGGAACAAAAATGATAAGAATATTATCTTCAAATTATTTCAGCTTTTTACACATAATCTTAAAATTTTTTTTGAATATCACACATAAGTACATTATATCTTTTCCACTTCTCGCTCTCTTCTGTCAAACTCCTTCTTGCATTCTATCCATTTTCTCTCTCATTCATTACAAAATTCATGACCTGTTCTTCTTTAATTACTGTTGTTACATATACATGTATGTGTGGATACATATGTAAATACAAATAAAACCTGCTGAATTCATTTAGTGTTGATCATATGTAAATGTGTTTATGGCTGATCACTTGAGATTGCAAGAAACAGAGAATCAGGAGGTCTTCTGAGGGACTGTGCCTTCTAGCTATGACAGGGAAACTACACCCATGAAATCTCAACAACTTAACTCACTAAACAGGACCTGATATTTGTCAACAACAATTGTCATCCCAACATCAAAGGAGGAATTCTCATGGATCCTACTCCTTAATGAAAAACTATAAATAATTAACAACTGCAGAGAGAGGAACCTTTAGTCCTGGTCACAGGCCCTTGTTTATTCTTATTGTTATGCTAACCACTGAGGTTCAGCCACTTTTCCTCTACTATCTTTATATATATGTAAAGGGGACTTGTTAGAGTGACTTACAGGCTGTGTTCCAGCTAGTTCAAAAACGTCTGTCTTCCCAGGGAATGAATCCAGTGCTTGTTCAATCCATGATGCTGAATATCACAGCTGGTATTCAGTATATACTGAAATTCCAAAGGATTAGGCACTAATTCCAGAAAAGGAATGAACTTGACAGCAAGAGAAAGCAGGTACAGAGCAAATGCTTCCTTCTTCTGTGTCCTTGATATAAGCTGTCACAGGAAGGTTTAAGCCAGATCAAAGGTAGATCTTCTAATCTCAAAAGATCAGAATTTATGATGGGTCTTCCCACTTCAAATAATTTGATTAAAATAATTCCTCAAAGATGTTTTAGTTAATTCCAAATGTAGTCCAATTGACAATGAAGAATAACCATCAAAATGTATTGGGCATATTTTTCTCCAGAGTTTCAGTGCCCAAGTGAATAAGCAAACAGTTTGTGATAAATTATGAAGGAAGGGAAAAGGTGGAATGAGACATGTCTGAACCTGGTTGGAATGAGCAAAGAGATGGCAGCAGGCGTTTTGAAAGTTTCACCTTTCAGCATGCCAGGAAACTGATGTAATGAAGAGTTACTTCTTCTAGTATGGCACAGCTTATAAATTGATCACCTTTGAGAATCTAGAATTTTTCATCATTTCTTTGTTTTATTTATTTGTTTGTTTGTTTGTTTATGTGCTCTTGGATGTATATTTGTATCTTTGTGAGAGTATGCCATATGTATGCAGGTAGATGTCATCTCTCTTATATGCGAGGTTTTTGAAGATTGTGAACTGCCAATGTGGTGAAGGGAACTCTTCTCTGTCTCTTTAGTTACTCTGTACTGCTCCATATTGCTATCAGGGTTTCTATTTTTGAGTAACGTGCCTTACCTTGCTTATACTATTTTCCTCAAAGCAGCAGTGCACATGCAGCAGACTCAAGCGCTCTGATCTCATAAACCAACTTCATTGCAGACCAAGTGAAGCTCTGCAGAAGTGACAAATGAAGTTTGTCTCCACCAGTAAACCTCCGTGTTAGTAATCTCCTACTACATAACAAAGGATAATAGTCTCTCGGCTTAAAATACTCACATCCTTGTGAATTGCTTCCACATTCAAAGAAAATAGATTCCAATTCCATATACACCACTTCTGTGTCACACCTTTGAAAAGTAGTAGTGTGGGTAAGTGACCTTTCAGGTAGCAAGAATGGTGAGATCTTTGGACTGCTAGCGGTCCCCATGCTTTGTTATCCCTCCTTCCCATAAACAAAAATAGAAACCATATGTGTCAAATCCACTCAGTTTTAGAGAAGCCCTGGTAGCAAACTGGATTCTCTACTTCATGTACATTCTATTAACTGAGGAGAAATGTGTAACTTAATTAAGAAAATAAGAGATAAGGGGCCGGGCGGTGGTGGCGCACACCTTTAATCCCAGCACTCGGGAGGCAGAGCCAGGCGGATCTCTGAGTTCGAGGCCAGCCTGGGCTACCAAGTGAGTTCCAGGAAAGGCGCAAAGCTACACAGAGAAAACCTGTCTCAAAAAAAAAAAAAAAGATAAGGTAAAATACCAAGTTACTTCATGAAAGAAAATCACACTCCCAAGTTTCCCCAGAAATTTTATCGTGGCTAGGAAAGACAAGGTAGCAAAGTGGCTTCTTACCACCTTTAACCAAGAGCTAACATCACAATAAGGTGGCTGGATTCCATAGCCCTTTTGTGCTTCCTGTAGTGTCAGACAGCTTAGCATGTTAGAAACCTCTTGGTGATAGCAATCTAGAAGACAGAAACAAAGCCACTCTAGAATAGGGGGCCTTTGCAGGAACTTCACCTCTACTCTGAGTGAATCGTTTATTAGGAGTCCTGTGTCTAGAGCCCAGAACCTGTTCACTTGAGCTCTTGAATGCCCAAATTCTTCTCACTTGAGCTTACGGTTTCCTTCAGGGAAATAGTCTCATTGTAGAAAGCTTTCTTTTGGGCCACCAACCAATTCCCAAATCATGACACAGAGACTCATCAGTTATGAATGCTCGGCCTTAACTTAGGCTTGTTTCTTGCTCACTCTTATAACTTAACCTGTTTCTCTTCATTTACGTTTTGTCTTGGGGCTTTTTAACCTTTCTTTCATTCTTTATGTCCTACTCTGTGTCTGTCTGGCTGGGGGCTGCATGGCTGCCTGGCCCAAGGCATCTCTCTCTCTTTTCCCCTCATTCTTCTCTCCTCTTTTCTTCTCTCTTCCTATTTATTCTCTCCGCCCACCAGCTCAGCTTATCCCTCTAGTGCCTAGTTATTGCCCATTCAGCTTTTTATTAGAACAATCAGGTGCCTTGGGCAGGCAAGGTAAAACAGCAAAACATCTTTACATAATTAAACAAATGCAGCATAAACAAAAGTAAGACATCTTTACATAGTTAAATTCCCCAACACTCTATGATGTAAGCCTGGAGTATGCCACTTGTTATTCTTCCTCTAATGTGCTCTTTGCAGGAGGCAGACAGCTACCACATCATGGTCACCTCTACAGCCCCATTACTCCTGACAATGTACCAATCAGGGTCTAAGGAGCTCAGTCCCAGACTTTAGCAGCTGCTGTTCCTAGTCTTCATGCCTTTGAGTTCCTCTTCTGCTTATGAAACATGAATCTATTGATTCTTATGTATTAACACAGCTCTGCAGTTTAGTTACTCTTTTCTTTTTGCTTAATCTGTCATTGTTATGTGCTTGGAGATTAATTATTGATGTATAAACTGAATTTTTGCCTTAAAATTATTTAAAATGGGCACTGAAGTACATTGAAAATATAACTACATATTAGCAGAAATATATGCATATATATAATTATCAATTATATATTATTATTTTGTATTTAGTTACGTATATTAATTTTATCATATATAATTGACAATTATATAGATCTTATTTATAATTTCTTAGTGAATAAAAATTAATGATATAATTTTCCAATGTTTTCCTATTTTGAACATTACTCAAACAAAAGATCTTTTGTATTTATTATGCTTGTTTTTTAAAATGGCTAATAAAGTTGCTAAGAAAGCAAATATAATTATTTTGTATGTAGGGTATGTTGAATCTACATACACAGAGGCCAATGCTCATAGGTGGGATTCGGTTGTCTCTTTTTGTCTTCTTCCTTCTGTTTTTCTATATGAAATATACATTATCCTTGTGAGAAAACTAATTATATATCACCTTAAATCTACTCCTTAAAAACGAGGCATGGCCCATATCTGTAAACTCTGAAGACTGAAGCTGAAGGCAACCATATCAAGAGTCTAATCTACATTTTAATTTCAGTTGAGACTAAGTATAGACTATCTCAAAAACAAATTATAAAAATAAACAAATAAATGCAATGTATAATTTTATGGAAAACTTAAAAAGCTAGTTTATTATTACTTTTATTTTTGCTATACAATCATCAGAAAAATCAGGTTGGAAATCATAAAGATCCAGTAACTGCCAGGTAGTTTTCTGAATGATATTATTATGTTTCCTTCCTCTTAGAAGAACAAATACATTGATTATATTTGGATTACCTATACAGGTCAGGAGAAGGCTTGCTTCTTTTGCCTTTCTGAGTCCAATCAGGGATGGAGTGCTGAATAGTTTTCCTCTCCCATTGCTTTTGACTAACTCAAACAAGCAGATCCCTTGTTTCTTTAAAGCCCAAGTATCTACCAAGGAGAATTCTGTTCAAAAATCTGGCCTTGGTGATAATGGTATAAGGACTGCAGAGGACAGGGGACAAGTGATGAGGGCAGCGGGTAACATTGTATTTTAACCTTGTGACAAGAATTAATATTTTTCTGACATTTCTTCAGAGGAAAAAAATAAAAGATCTTGCATATGAATTTAAAATTCTTCCTGCCAGGCAGATGCAGAGATCCAAGGCCAGGCACCAGGCTGAGCTCTGGGATCCAACTGATGAGAGAGAAGAGGGATTCTGCAGGCATGGAATGTCGAGATCATGATGGGAAGATGCAGAGATGACTGGCTACACTATTGGAGGCCCATGAACTGTAGACTAGTGGCTGTGAAGCCCCAACGGGACTGGACTAGGCCTCTGGATATGGAAGGTGGTTGCTTGGCTAGAACTGTTTGGTGACACCCAGGAAGGGGATAGGGAGCCATCCCTGGTACATGGGCAGGCTTTTGGGAATCCAGTGCCTGTGGTGTGGCGCCTGGCTCAGCCTTAGTACAGTGGGAAGGGACTTGGACCTGCCTAGGCTCAGTGCGCAGGGCTCTGCTGACTCCCCATGGGAGACTTTGATTTGGGGGATGTTGGGTCGCTTGGGAGGGAGGGCTGGGAGAAGGGAGGAGGGAGGAGGTGGGATCTGTGGGTGGTATGTAGAGTGAGTAGAAAATTTCTCAATAAAGAAAAACAAAATAAAATAAAACAATTCCTGTCAGTTGTGCAGATTAGTGGTCACTAAAACACATAGCTGAAATAATGAATCTTAGCTCAAATGTGTCACTCTTGTATTTTGTTGACAATGATAGTATGAAGATTATTTAATTTCTAAATTGATAGGTGCTGCCAATATAGCTATATTAATTTGTGAGGCTGTATTATGACAAAGGAGGGAACTGTAGGAGGTGACCTTGGAATAGACACAATGCAGGAAGGCAAGGACCCTGTGTTCTCTGCATCTGACTTTTAGTTTTCTACAATTTGTAAATCCCCATGAAGATAGTAGGGATAATTCAATTATGTGCATTACCTCTTTTGTTTGGCCAAGTTTTAAATCCATTTTTTCCCTAGGTCAATTTCAGTTTTCTACTTTCTTTTAGACTACATGGAAGTTAAGCAAGAGTTGATGGACCTGACTCTCTTGTAACCCCTAGGCTTGTAACAAAGAAAATAGGAATTGGTTGAAAATATTTTGAGGGGATCCCAATACAAACCTGCATTATATGCCACATTTGCATAAGTTTTTTCTCATGCTTACATTTCCAATCAGCTTGCTTTAATGAAGAAAATTTGCTCTGCTATTATGTCCACAGAAGTTGTCTAATATTATTTAAATTATTGTAGTAATTTTTGTTCAAGCTTCACATTTATGGAACTTACTATTTCATTGCAAGATAAATTTTAGAATATATTATGGGAAGACAGTTTTAGATACAAAGTAAATTATTAATTTTGCATAATGTTGAATATTATTCTGTATCAGTACAAAGAAAATCAGGAAATATGTAAAACTCATATTTTTAAATTATAGAGTCAATATTAACAAAGACTGAAAAATGTTCCCCACCAATTGTCAAAAGATCTCTTTGTTTTCCTTCTACAAGCACTTCTTGGGGTGAATTTATTGTTTTCCATATAAAACTTCCTATGATTCTGAGAAAGAACCAGTGCTGGAGATGACCTGTTTTTGCATTAAATGTGGTAATGGCATATTTAAAGAGATTTGATATGGGTCCATAGTTGCCTAAAATATGATTTTATTTTCTACTTTTAAAGTTAGTTTTAATGACAATTTACTTATAGGCAAAGTGCATGCTAATAGAGTGCAATCTAAACGTGTAAATTGGAAATTCTTTACTTCCTGCCTCCTTTCAGAGTTAAGACTCTTGCACATCACACTCACTGGTGCTAAGTGTGGAAGTTTTATATCAATCAGAATGCCCTTCAGCTTTACAAGGAAGCTCACTGGAAGGAAATATTCTTCTTCTGTTTATAGCAATGATTATTTTGTACCTCAGACTGCTTCTTGCTGGGTAGCTTTTTCTCTTCTATGACAAGACAAGTGCTGTGCTCCCCCTCCCCAACACATGTATGTTAGGATCTGAGTTCCAATCTTCAAAATCCATGCAAATAAAAAAAGAAAACAAACCAAAGTACATGATTTGTTTGTTTTCTTCCTTTCAGTTTTGAATTTGTTACTACTCTATAGGTAAACAATTGCAAATCTCTTTCAAAATTCTTTTCAATTCATTAGTTCAGAACATAAGATCCGTTGGGTTTTTTGTTGTTGTTGTTTTTGTTTGTTTGGGGGGGGAAGCACTTGGACTGTTTCATTAATGTAAATAATATATTAAAATGATCTTAATGACTGTAAAATAATTAAGGTGGGGGCAGATTGGTCCTAGAGTGTGTGCTTACCATGCATTTGAAGCTCAAGTTGCAGAAGGAAACAGGTGAGGTGAGGTTCTTTGCTCTAGATTTGATAAACTGAAGGAGTTCTGAGCTTTGGGGTTTCAGACACAGTTTGATACTAGATGCCAGAGTAGCCTGACAGAGCTGGTGCTAGAGCATAAATTCAGGATTTTAAATTTTAAGCCATGTAAGTATGTGTGTTGCCCCAAAAGCCTGGGACTTTGAGAAAGGATAATAATAAAAAGCAAATGGATGTAGTTATTACTTGCATTGTTTTCTGACGCTTTAATAATTTTTGCTATTCTCATTTGACATATATTTTAACTGTCTGGAGAGATGTAATGTCAGCATCTTTTATTTTTTAAAACACAGTTTTGATTTGCTGTTTACCACAGAGATGCAGAAACTGTGTTAGGCATCCCCCTCATCTTAATATAAGCTCCTCTTAGCTATGGCCCTGCTCGAATGTCCTCTTGTGTGGAACCATTTTCTATACTTTATTCTCATTTTTATGGCAAGTATTTCTCTTTCCTAAAAGATGAAGTTTGATTCCTGTAAGGTTTTGTAAAAGCATGGTGTGTGTGTGTGTGTGTGTGTGTGTGTGTGTGTGTGTGTGTGTGTGTAACTTTGTTTAAATACTTTGTGATCATCACAGATGGTAATGAAAGCTTCAAGTTGGGTCCTCCTCTTTGCTGAACAAAATGTTTCAGATTCCTCCTATTTTAAAGCTAGAAAGCAAGTATGTTTGAGTGCTTATTTCAACTTCTCAATACAATGCATTCTCACATGGTAAAGTTTAGTCAAATTTGATTCTGTGAAATCATTAAAACACATCTAATAAATATGCACTTCAGTATCTGATTTTTTGTTACGTTTCCTTCTCCTGAGAGTATAGAAAATTTCTACTTAGAAATTCCCTGTAAGTTCAAAGTCCAGAGTTCATGCTTTGGAAAGATTGTTAGTTTATTTTCCTGTCATACAAAACATGAGACCCAGAAGCCAAGAAAAGCATTAAGATTGATAACTGACAGGACTAAGTTCTTCTAGGTAGATCAGACTCCAGAACATCCCAAATTTTCCTGTATGGAAACAGGATTGTAATCTTTTGGCCATATTATTAGTGGATTTTCTGCAGATTCTTGGTATAAGTTAATTAATGTTAATCTGCTGAGATTTTTTTTTGCTTATTTAACACACATTTAGTCTCTTTATCTTTCAGGAGGAGGTCTATCTAAAAGATGTTGAAGACTGTGTAGTAATCCAACATTTGAAAGAGAAAGCCAACATGAGCAGAAAGGGGGTACTGAAGTTATATTATGCCATTATCCATTCGGCATAGATACGATAAGTCAAACTGGTTTAACATCAGAGAAGATCTGGGAAATTAAAGCTAATATGACTAATGAATGTGAGTGACTGTTAAAACTGCCCAGCAGCATTAATAGCAGCTAGCTTACAAGCATCCAATTATGTGTCCTTAAATCAAACGACTTGTAAAATATGAAGATCATTCATCTGCCTTCAAAAATTCTGGGAACAGCAAGTTGCATACACTTTGTGTCACCTTCTGTAATAATGGTGAGTGTAGGAACCTAGTCTTTTTCACTAAAATTTTATTTCTTTAAAAATTATCTTTTGCAAATAATTCAATTCAATACTCCATGCAATCATCTAATTATCCAATTGAAATAGAATATTCAGAGGCACTTTATAGATTCTTGATTGAATAATTAAAAAGCTTTTCTTAAGTTATAATTTGTATGGATTAATACACCACAACTATGTTTTGCAATTAAGTACATGTATGAAAATAATTTAGTATGAATGTATCTTAAATAATTGATTTTTAATATTTTCTATATTTTTTATATGTAGGTAACAATTAGATTGATAGTCAAATCTAGGTTTTTATAGTAGAGATACATTCATGCTGAATTCATTTCTGATCAGACTGATATTTGTATGGAAGTCAAGTACTTATAGAATGCCATGATGCTTGTTTTCAATATCATCACTATAGACAAACTGAATTCTTTCTTGATTTTAAGCTAAGACCTGCCCAAAAGTTTAGGTTCAAGCAATTGCCCCTGTATTCTGCTTGCTTTAAAACTTCATTTTTATTTTATTTTAATAGTTTTCTTTCTTTTGCTGTGATAAAATACTATGAACTTTGGGAAACCAAGTCAGAAACTTAAGGCAGGAACCTGGTAGAAGAACTCAATCAGAGACCATGGAGGAATGCTGAACACTGGCTTGCTCTCTCCATGGCCTGTTTGGTTTGCTTTCTTGTACAATCCAGGACCACTTGCATAAGGCACTGGACCACTCTCAGTAGCTGGACACTCCCATATAAATTATTAGTCATTAAAGTGCCCTACAGACTTGTTTACAGGCCAACCTGGCTAAAGCATTTTCCCACTTGAAGTTTCCTCTACCCTGGCTTGTATCAAGTTAAGAAAAACAACAACAACAACAAATTACCAGTTCATTTCCAAAGTAGCCAACTAGAAAGGGAAGTTCAGGCATGTCTTCGAGCTTTTCATCTCCTGATAGGTTACTCTAACATATAAAGTACAGAATTATGAGACACAGTGGTTTGCCTTGTGGGTAGTCTTTTTTAGGGTAGGTATTGAATGTCATACATCTAATTTTCTTTCCTTGCAAAGAAATTCAGAAGATACCACACTAAAAAGTTAACTGGAAAACTCTTTCATTATATCAGTTAATTATACTTTTCAAATTTAATAATGCTTCTGAATATATTTGTTGTGTAACTTTTAATCAAGATAACTATGTTCCACTTTACCTATGAATACCTAATATACTTGGGAATATTAATGAATTTAAAGTTAGTTTTTTTCACCTTAATAATTATATTTAGTAAGAAAAATTATAAAACTAATAAAGTGTAAATGTAAGTTATAAGCTTTAAAAATAATGGTTAATGTCAAAGGGAGATGAAAATTGATTGAAAATATTTTGTACCAACTGAGGTTTAGGGGAAGATATTTAAGAAAAAGAAAAGAATAATAGAAGTCAGAAAGACAAAAGCAAAACAAAACAAAAACCCCAAGACCTACATGTTAAACAAAAGGAAATCACATATTGTTACTAAGGTAGAGAATCATTTCAGTGTTAAATTTTGAAACTATCTTGAGTGTATATTCCTGGTTGAAAATATATTTTATGAAGGGAGGGGAGTATTGTTCTATAGTTAAGTAAGTAGCTGCCTGTAATAGGCAATCACAAGAGAAAACAAACCTAAAGAAAGTGATTCACATCCTAAATTGTGCTTTGAGAAACATCACTATGACAATGGTTTGGAGCATGGAATTAAATGGAAATGTAGGTATAGGGAATTTATTTGGGGTTTATTATTCATTTTACATACAACCACCGATCCCTCTTTCATCCCTCCTCCTGCTCCCCCCCCTCAAGGGCCCCCTATTACCTCCTCCAGCAGAGTAAGTTCTCCTATGAGAGGACAGCCAAGCCTGATACATTCAGTTAAGGAAGGGCCAAGCCACTCCCCGCTTTATCAGGGGTGAGTAAGGTGTCGTCCGACCATAGGTAATGGAATCCAGAAAGCCACCTCATGTACCAGGGATAGACTCTGATCACACTGCCAGGGGCCCCTCAGACTGACCCAAATACACAACTGTCTCCCGTATACAGAGGGTCTAGTCAGGTCCCATGCAGGTTCCACAGCTGTCAGTCTAAAGTTCGTAAGTTCCTTTGAGCTTTGTTCAGTTGTCTCTGTAGATTTCCCCATCATCATGGTATATACTCATCCATAAGTGGATACTAGCTGTAAAGCAAAGGATAGTCAGACTACAACCCACAGGTCCAGAGAAGCTAAAAAATAAGGAGAACCCTAAGAGGAATGTACAGATCACCTAGGGAAGGGAAAACAGAGGAGATCCCAATTAGTACACTGGGGATGGGGGCCAATAGAGGGTAGAAGATGGGGGATGAGAACATGAGGGAATGGGATGGTTGAGGTGGGGGAGGGATGGAGTGGAAGAGCAATGAAAGAAATATCTTGATAGAGGGAGGCATTATGGGGTAAGGGAGAAACCTGGTGCTAGGGAAATTCCCAGGAATCCACAAGGATGACCCCAGTTTAGACTACTAGCAACAGTGATGAAGGTGCCTGAACTGGTAATCCGATTAGTGCACACCCTATCTGTCGTCACAGAGCCTTCATCTAGTAACTGATGGAAGCAGATGCAAATATTCACAACCATGCACCAGGCTGAGCTCTGGGAGTTCAGTTGGAGAGAGGGAAGAGGGATTATATGAGCAAGGGAATTTATTTATAAAGAGTTGTATGATTTGAGCAAGTGAGCCTGGTCTGAATTACATGACTATGAACCTAAATAACCTTTATAAGAACAAGCTATCCTGTTCTAAGTCTATTATAAGAAAAGCTTTTGAAGACATTTGTATATGGAGTGTCCATTATTCTAATGAAAAGTTGTGACAAATAAGGAAGAATGAATAAATGAACGTCCTTGGACATTTGAGAGTGTTAAAACTTTGTTTAAGTTAAAGAATCCTGCTATAATTTCTGAGTCTCCGGAGTGAGAACACTTCATAAATTTAGTGTTATATGTACCAGATGGCCAAGGGTATTTTAAGCTATTATAAATGCTTCTGCTGAGTGCCAGGACTGAGTGTTGTTTTTTATCAAACACTAGGTTCTTTGTGAGTTTTTTTTTTTTTAATCAGGTGAGGTAAGACATAAAGACTTGAGGAAAAATAGTCATAAAGAGTTCTTTACGCACACAGTCTTCTGGGACAGGGCAAGAACAATGAGTTAAAATCAGCTGGTTTAAATACAGTCGACAACCTCTGTGTAGTAAGGGTAGCCTTAGTTTTATTGTTTTTAATCTATCTTTAAATGCCAGGATAAAAATGGCAAATAAAAGCTAGCATGGGTAAATCATTCTTGTTTAGTTCTTTGGTAAATGAAGGAAAACACTTAGTGAAACTGGACTACTATGTCTAAAAATGTGTTCATTCTTGATAAGACAAGGTGCTGCTCCCTGCTGTACTAACCCTAGGTTCTTCCACTAGGAAGAACCAACACCTGGGAGATATGTCATCATAATAGAAATGTGTCTTTTCCAGATCTAGACTAAGTACACACAAGTTTTGCACAGCAAGGCAACAAAAGGAATTGCTGAGTTTTTCAGGGAGCAGAGATTCTCAGGAGTGAGAGTGCCCTTGTTTAAAATATGTAATGGAATCAGGAGCCCACATCACAGGTTCTGTGCACATTGATAATGTTACAGAAAATGACATCTGGAAACATAGGATTCCAAGGTTAGAAAGTCAAAGACTATTGGTTAGCTTTGGTGAAAAGTCAATATCCCAAAGAGTAAAAATAATAAAGATACCAGTAACTTTCTACAAGGAGTCTTCCATAATTACTCATCCCATACAATTCTTTTTTGCTAGTTTAACAGTCAGACTTCTGACACTATGGAAAATGATCTGTTAGCTAGTTTACATAATAAAGCTTTATTTAACTCACACATTTGGAAGTTTCCAACCTCCATTCATCAGCCCTATAGTGGGGATGCTGAGTGACAGAGTCTATATGATCAGATCACAGTGTCAAAACAAGAGATCTTAAGAGGGTACATGTAAGCTTTGCTGGTAGTACAGCACCTAGTATGTAGGGGCAGGAAAAGAGGATGGCAAGTTAGAGACCAGACTGGTATACACAGCAAGATCTTGTTTATAAAAAGAAAACCCCAAAAAGGTGGAAGTCATTTTCATAGTACTGACAGATTCAGGTCCTCTCTCATGGTAGATAATGAGAACAGTTCAGTAATGATTGCAAACCGTCATTAGCTGTAATCCACATCTCACTAAGGCATATATCCTAGCACTATTGCATGGGGTTAAGGTTCCAATATATCTCTTTTGTTAGGCAGTTGAATCCTAGCACACATATACCTCTACTGGCAGTAATAGATGTTAGAAAAGGAAGTCCTCCCTACCCACCTAGGCATGTCCCTCCCAAAACCTCAGGTAAGTTTTCTCTTCAGAACAGTTGTCAATGACTGGCTGAGACACTCAACTCTACATGTTCCGTGGCTGAAATTCATTACAGCTGCATTTTAATGAATGAGTTAGTTTTTCTGTTTATTTTTTTGTTTTTATTTTTGTTTTTTGAGACAGGGTTTCTCTGTGTAGTTTGGTGTCTGTCTTGGATCTCACTCTGTAGACCAGGCTGGCCTCAAACTTACAGAGATCCACATGGCTCTGCCTCCCGAGTGCAGGGATTAAAGGCATGCACCACTACCACCCGGCATGAGTTAGTTTTTAGCATGGATTTCAACATGATACTTCATAAAGTAACCAAAGGAATGAGCAGAATTAAACATTTAATTAAATAATTTTTAAAATTCTCAATGAATCATCACCTGTTATTTTACCTTGTTTTGAATATTTTCTTTTTAAAGTTGCGTGTAAAGTTTTCTTATTTCACTGAATTATTTTATACTACATTTGAAAGAGAAAGTTTTGTAAAGTGTGTTTAATTGTCATCTTTGACACAGCTACTAGTTTTGGGAAGATAAGTGATGATCTGAGAATTATCGATTTCCACCCAATGAACAGAATATTTACATCTAAAAAGAGATTTTAAAATTCTAGAACGTTGATTTCTCTGATATCAGTTACCTATGCAAAACCAATCTAAAAGGCAAATATACCAGTGAATTTCTACTTTCAGGAATAATTCCTACCTCCTTGAGATGTAGGTCACAGTAGCAAGGCCACCAAAAGCAGTACTCACTGCACAATATGGACAGAAGGACATGTCCTAATAAAGTGGTGTGGGTTTGAGAATCCCAGCGTCTAGAAGGATGTGAATAATTATGATTAGAAAGTAAGAAATCATAACTACAAGAAGGAAAATGAAACTCTATTTGAAATAATATATGGTATTGTGTATAAGAATATGCCAAGACACAGACATGTCTTTTGTGAGACTTCTCTTTTGTGTCAGAGTTAATAGGCATCTCATATTCCACAAAGCTATTCAGAAATTGGTGAGGCCTGCTGGTGTCTGTACAAGCCATATGACTTTAGTAATGAAAAAAAAAAGGAAACAGAAACATCAGCAAAACCTTCTGGCCCTAGGTTGTTTTCTATCAATCGTGCCAGGGTTTTCTTTGTAATATCAGAGGTTGTACGTCCTCACTGTTTCTATCAAAACTAAACACACAGAGTTTCCATAGCACATTATTTTTAGACCTACAAAATGAAAGCATGGTTTCTTTTGGAACCCTGCATATCTTTCACCCTGCTGCCCATAGGAATTTACAGGAGACAAGGCTTTTTAAAACCCAGGCGACTTTGGTGAACATTTCTGTGATGTTGGCTAGATTCCCAACCTCTGTGCATCTGTGCATTGGAAATATCACACAGTCAATATATTTTTGCAGATGTTTTAAGGTTTATAGTAACTTTTAGGAAATCAAATTAAAAAGTACATTCTGTTTATACCTTGTGATTTTCTAGCTTTAAAGATATTATCAAGAACTGAATTAGACCAAATCTTTCCAGCTTTTTCCTTATGAAACTGTTACTGGATTAGCCTTTTCTTTTAGTGGTTAGGATAAAAATATCTTAATTCAGGTATTTTAATGGGTGGTAAAACTGCCTCTGCATGTTATAGACCAGTCAGCTTCATTAATGCTGCACTTAAATTGCACATGATAATTTTATTACAGTTGTAAGAACTGATGAAGTTTAAAAGGACAGACCTAATATACTAACAGTAGATGGGGAATTTCCAATGTATCTTAAAACCAAGCAATTTTTCTTACTGAAAATTGGTCTTGTCATCACTCATTTTTTAACATATTTGTTACAATTTAGATGGCAGACAAAATGGAACCTGTGTCCCTGCAGCAGATAGGTTCATACTGTGCTGGCTTGTTGGTTGAGCTGAGCTCAGGCTCTGTGTTTCAGACCAGGTTCACGACAAACCACCATAAATTCACAGTTTTGGATCTCACGGCTAGGCCCCGGGTGGAGCTCTGGGAGTCTAATTAGCAAGAAAGAGGAGGGTTTATATGAGCGAGAATTGTTGAAACCAAGGTTGGATAAAGCACAGGGACAAATAGCCAAATGAATGGAAACACATGAACTATGAACCAAAGGCTGAGGGGCCCCCAACTGGATCAGGCCCTCTGAATAGGTGAGACAGTTGATTGGCTTGATCTGTTTGGGAGGCATCTAGGCAGTGGGACTGGGTCCTGTGCTCATTGCATGAGTTGGCTGTTTGAAACCTGGGGCTTATGCAGGGACGCTTGGCTCAGTCTGGGAGGAGGGGACTGGACCTGCCTAGGCTGAGTTGCCAGGTTGATCTCAGTCCTCGGGGGAGGCTTTGCCCTGGAGTAGGTGGGAATGGGGGGTGGGCTGGGGGTAAGGGGAGGAGGCAGGAGGGGGGAGAACAAGGGAATCCGTGGCTGATATGTAGAACTGAATGGTATAGTAAAATAAAATAAAAGGAAAAAAATAAAAATAAAAAGCACAGGCAAAAAAAAAAAATTCACAGTTTTAGTGAACAAAAAATAGCAATTGAGAAGTACTGAAAAAGATCTGATTTTATTTTATATGTGTGCGTTATTAATTTATTTAGACACATAGATTAGCTTATAAAGATGCATACATTGCTGTACACATTGCATATCTGAACATACACCTAGTTTCTACAGAGTTGTCATTCATGAGTGATCAATCGCAGTTCTGGCTTTAATCACTGTGTCAATATTCACTCTTAGTCTTCATAAAAATGAGCATCCTCTCAGCAGTTCTCAACCTATGTATGAGTCTCTATCCCCATAGGGTCAAATAACACATTTCACAGAAATTGTATATCAGATATCCTGAATATCAGATATTTACATTATGGCTCATAACAGTAGTAAAATTTCAGTTATGAAGTAACAACAAAAATAATTTCATGGTTGAGGGTCACAACATGAGGAACTATATTAAAGGGTCACAGCATTAGGAAGGTTGAGAACCATTGCTTACACACTTGCACGTAAATATAAGCCATATAGATATGTCAGAAAATTAATAAAACCAAAGTGTTAGCTCAGGCTATGTATGTACCTATGGCCATCCCAAAGGCACAGTGTATATAACTATAATTTTACTGATTTCTTGATTGATTTTGGTCTTCAACAAAATACATAGTCATTTTACATGCCCATTGTGTTATTTACTCAAAATGTTTTCAATGCAAACTTTACAAAATAGTAGTAACAAATCTCTACTCATGACATTCTCCATCTTCCACACACTACTTGAAAATAGATGCTAAAACTCTGCACGTGGTAATCCTACTTTCAATGTTCCGCACCAGATGAACTTATCAATGATAAAACAGGCACTCAGAAACTTCCTTTTGCCACTTACAGATTTTTAGTTATATGTACACCATCTTTTATGATACTACCCTGCACTGCATGCTACATACTCTTTTGGAAAGAAACCTCAATTTACTTCAATTTTTTTTAGAAATTAAAATATAATTATTACAATACTTTTACCCTTGTTGTCTCTCTTCCCCTTGCAACACTTCCTATATATCTTCCCAATATCTCTTAAATATATGATCTCTATTTCTTTTATTATATATATATATATATATGCACATATATGTATATCTAAATAAGGTGATATATATATAATGTGGTATTTATCTATCTATATGATGTGATATGTATATGTGTCTTCTAAAATAATTAAATACACTTGTTCAGTCTTCATGATACTTGGATGCATATGGTTTTAGGACTGACCACTTAGTATCGAATAACTGATTTAGGGCCTCTTCCTTGGGGAAGACTATTTCTTCTGCTTTCAGCATCACTTTGCTGCCTATAGTTCTTTGTGTAGGGTTGAGGCTCATGAGATTTCCCGATTCACTTTATTTTTATTCTATAAGCCAAATGTTTAACAACTGTTCCTATTATGTCTTTCCTAACAGAGTCATGAGGTCACAAACTTACTAATACTTTCCCCAAGACCGTATGCAGAACTCTATTGTTGAATCACTGCTTTGTGAACAATCTTCCCTGCCTAATGTCACGACCTTACAGAAACTATACAATCTTTTTCCCCAGGGATAACTTTCTATCATGTTGGATCACACTGAAAAAATTGAGACCTTCATTATCATCAATATCTGGTTCCTGTCTCCTATTGGTCAAAGACCACAGCAGTTGTGATATCAGGATGAAAATCACTAATCTAAATAGTTCTCTGCTTTTTTCATTCCAAGGATGCCAAACTCTCTGCTCGGTATGATAGTGAGTGGTTCATTTGCCTTTTCAGATAGAGAGAGAATGAATAGCATTTAGGTAGATTCTTCTAGAAGCACCTAAATAAACATTTTCTGTATGATTTCTTGGATTTATTTTCAGAACTATTTTTGCAGATATATCAATGTAACACCAGTGGAAATGATTGTAATTTAGTGAAAAGCACCCAAATCCTGTTCAATATGTAATTGCTAACTATAAGTGTTTTAAAAATAGAAAATATAAGACACCAAGAATTATCCTCAGTTTTAATTTTTCATATCCCTAATGCTATAATGTTAAAGGAGGCTAAGTTTGCACATATCTACTAGCTGTGATATATGATTCTTGAGAAGCAATGTAAGGATTGGTAAAAAGTATATGCACTCATAAGTGTTAACTATATATTGTGTCAAGGTAGACATTCAAAACGGATAGCAATGTAGTTAATTCTATAGTGTATCACAGAATTAAAGAACTGGAAGGCATGTTTAAGGTCATCTATCACAACACCTTTATTTACACTAAAAATGCTAAATTTTCAGGAGGATAGAAATGATATTTCCAGAGAAATAGTATGCCTAAGGTTACAGAACTGGTTAATTATCAGGTCCATAAATGTGATAAATATGTATTTGAAATTAGATTTCGTATACTCATCAAGACTGAAAAATAAAAACCCATAATACTGAAGCAGAGTTGGGAGGGGTATATGATAGTGTTTGGAGGGAAGGGAGGGAAGGGAGAAATTTTGCAATTATAATCTCAAAAAAGATTTGTATGCAAAATCACTCAGTGATCTCTAAAATAGAATACAAGTGAAAAAGATAAAATGAAAATTGTTGTTACAGATAATTGGCAATGTTTCAAATAATCATTTACTGGTGCTTTCAGGCTTTCATTCTATTTTAGAAATCTAAGTAAAGGAGAAGTCTCTCTATGGATGCACAAGCTGATGGGATACCTGTGGTTTTTAGGATTATTTACCTAGGTCTTATCTTCCTGATTTTTTTGTTCAATATACAGAGAAATGGGGTAATGTGACAGCCATTGTCAAATTGATATGATAAAAATGGCAGTTGCCTTCTTGGTAGAGTAATATGTACTCACTCATAAGTGGATACTAGATGTAAAGTAAAGGATAACCAGACTACAACCCACAACACTAGGGAGACTAGCTAGCAAGGAGGACCGTAGGAGGAATGCATGGATCACCCAGAGATGGAGAATAGATCTACATGAGCAAACTGGGGGTGGGGTGGGGTAATGGAGGGCAAGGGATGGGGGATGAGAACATAGTGGGTAGTTCATTTGCCTTTTCAGATAGGGAGAGAATGAATAGCATTTAGGAATTGCAACTCTTCCTATATATCTTCCCAATATCTCTTAAACATATGATCTCTATTTCTTTTATTAAATATATGCACACATAGGTATATCTAAATACGGTGATATATATAATGTGGTATTTACTATCTACATGATGTGATATGTATATGTGTCTTCTAAAATAAATAAATAAATAAGGGAATGGTGAATGGGAGTTTTGAGCTGGAACAGGGACAGAGTGGAAGAACAAGGACAAAGATACCATGATAAATGAAGACATCATAGGAATAGGGAGAAACAGGGTGCTAGGGAAGTTCCCAGGAATCCACAAGGATGACTCCACCTTAGACTACTGGCAATAGTTGAGAGGGTGCCTAAACTGGCCTACTCTGGTAATCAGATTAGTGAATACCCTAACTGTCATCATAGAGTCTTCATCCAGTGACTGATGGAAGCAGATGCAGAGATCCATAGCAAGACACCAGCCTGAGCTTCAGGACTCCGATTGATGAGAGAGAGGAAAGATTCTATGAGCAAGGGACATAGAGACCTTGATGGGAAAAATGTACAGAGATGGACAACCAAACTATTGGAAACACATGAACCAATATCTATGGAGCCCCCATAGTATTGGACTAGGCCCTCTGGATAGGTAAGACAGTTGTTTAGCTTGAACTGTTTAGCGGTCCCCCAGGCAGTGGGATGGAGACCCATCCCTGGTGCATGAGCCAGCTTTTTGGAGTCCAGTGCCTATGGTAGGACACCTTGAGCAGCCTTGGTGCAGGGAGGAGGGGCTTAGACCTGCCTCAACTGAATATACCAGGCTCTGCTGACTCCCCATGGGAGACCTTGCCTTGGAGGAGGTGGGAGTAGGGGCAAGCTTGGGGGGGAAGCCTGGAGGCAGGAGGAGGGAGGAGAGGGGGATCTGTGATTGGTATGTAAAATGAATAGAAAATTTAATAAAATAAATAAAAACAAAAACTTAAAAATGACTTCCCATACAGTGTTCCTCAATTTAAAGTCTAAGCTTTGCAAACTTCAATGAACCCTTTAACTTCTTTCATTTTTCTTGTGTGAAAATTACTTGAGGGGTTGGGGATTTAGCTCAGTGGTAGAGCACTTGCCTATCAAGCCCAAGGCCCTGGGTTCAGTCCTCAGGTCAGAAGAAAGAAAAAAAAAGAAAAATTACTTGAATAAATATATATGAATTGCTGAACAATGGCACCTATTCTATTCAACATCTCCACAGAAGCCATAATGGGGTGGAATGGCAGCCATGGGTAAAGTAGCATAAATATACAGAGGCATAGGATTCTCAAATAAAAAGAAAAAATTTTGTTGTTTTCTTCTGCTGTGAGAAAATTCTTAAGATAATAAACTTAAAGCAGGGAAAGAAATATTTTGTCTAATGATTTCAGAGATTCTAACCCATGGATAGTTGACTTCATTATCTTTGGACTGTGGCAGGGCAAAACATTATAGCAAAGATTATAAGCAGAATGAGATGCTCACCTCATGGCAACCAGGAAGGAGAAGGGAGTCAATGATGATCCAATATCTCCTTAAATGGTATGCTCTCAATGACCTAATTTTCTTTCTCTGAGTCCTAGCTCCTAAATGATTCAGATTCTCAATAGCAACATAGGCTTGTGCCAGGCCCTTAAGTAATATTCAAGAAACAGATGACATTACATGGGGAATATGTTTTTTAACCTAGATCATAATGGGTATTTTCTATTCTCTGTCTTTGCCCTGTGATTGCGTGTGGATTTGTTTTTGTTTCTGTTTACTTTTTTGGCCTTACAATGTTGTACAGGCTTGCTGTGAGCTCATAATCCCCTGTCTTGTTTCCTGAGTGCTGAAACCACCATATATGTTTTTTTTTTTGGGGGGGGGGTAATTCTCCTTAGTTTCTACTTTTTCAGCTGCTACTCTCAGTGATTTTTTAAAAACTGAGTTATCATCTCATTCTTGCATTTCTTCACATTAGTGATATCTCCCCATTTCCAATACAATACAGTAGAAGATTGGGGTATACACTGACAAATGATGTATTACAAGAAAGAAACATACCTGTAAGCTGATAGCATCTGAACTTTGAAAATTTACATAGTATTTGTTAACATATAAGTAATTTGGTGTCTGGGTAAATGATTCGAATAATAAATCAAAATTTGGGGGTCAGATTTATTTTATAACATTATTGCAGAATCACTGTTTAGTATATGTAATGAATAAAATAATATGAATTGGTTTGGACTGTCAAAGTGCAATATTCTAGTATGTAATATGGAGGTGCCAGCTAAAGAGATGGATGCTCAGATTAAAATCATCTCAGTCTGGAAACTGAACTCAAGTCAGTAGATTATTGATCACTTCGTGTCTGCTGAAACTAACAACAATAAGTCTAGGAGTGTACTATTCAGTATTCTGAGGAACAGAAGTCATAGAATGAATATAGGTCAAAAGAAAATTTAATAAATTAGCTTCAATGATATAGTATAAGTAGCAAAAGAATCGCTGTTTTCACATTGAAAAATAGCTGTTCCTCAGGCTGGATGATTTTGGATTTCCAGTCTGGAACCAAAGGTCTTTGGGATGGCTGATGGTCTTCAGTCCATGTTGAAAGACAGAGGAGCCCTTGAAGGATGGTGGCAGCAGCAGCAAAGAAGGAGCAGTGGAGGCATGGTCAGCAACAGGTTGTGTGAGCTTACCAACAGGAAACATAAACTCCCCAGCAAGTAAAATGGCAACAGATATTCCCTCGAACTTCCCTATTATTTAGACCACCAGGGAATAGCAGGATAAATGAATGGTACATCTTCCTATTTCACATAACCAAATCAAGAAAAACCCTCATGTGAGTGCCCAGATGTTTATTCCATGGGTGATTTTTGATCTAATCAGTTTACAATCAGTATTAAGCATTAAAATTGAAAACATTCACACTAAGTTTAAATTTTTTATTTGATTAATTATGAAAATAAATTGTTACTCATGGAAAAAATAAACTATTCAAAATATATGTGGAAATTTGGTAAGAGCAACTGCAACTAAGAAAACAAAATAGAGAACACAAAGCAGAAGATGAAGAACAACCAATAACAGTCCCCCAACATTAGTTAATAAGTGAAGAATTGAAAACTCTTCTGCATACAGAGCTAAATATGACATCGATAATAATGGCATGCAACAGAACCATAAGTATGTCAAATAATACAAATAATTATAAAAACAAAATGGAAATAATTGAGCAGAAGAAACAAAGACACCATTCAAACAATTGGTAAATCAGTAAATGTGTCACAGAAGTGTTTGTTATTACAAATTAGATACATACACACACAGACATATATATATATATATATATATATATATATATATATATATATATATATGCGTGTGTGCAGGAGAATAATTAAAGAGAACAGTGAGAGGATCCAATGAAAAGGGATTAAGATTGTAGGACAAAATGAGGTTTTGTATATATAAGAACTTCTAATTTTCTAAAACTGATATATGTCATAAAATTTACATTCAAGTAGACCTTTGAAGAGCTGGCTTAGCTAATGTAGAAACTACAGAAATGCAAAAAGAAGAAAGCATTCAAAAAAGTAAGCAGAGAGAAGAAAATAGAGATTAATTGAAAATGAAACAGTTTAACATCTTGTTTTGACAGATGAAAGTTAAAATTGAAAGATACAAATAAAAATATGGAGGAAACTTGGCTATTGGAAAGTATATGTTAAGTAAATATATCATTTAAAATTTAATTGAAATAATGCTACCTTCACATTAACAAAAATAAGAAATCATCATACCAGATACACAGTAAACACACACAAACAAACACATACACACACAAACACGGTAGTTTATTTTAGGCTAAAGGGAAAATGCTTTTAGAAGAAATCCGAGAGATTTAAAGCAAAGAAGTAAAAGTAAAAGAATGTGTTTTGTATGTATATATGTATGTGTGTGTATGTATGTATATTTAATATTTACACTACATATATATGGTAAATGTTCTGCTATTTTCTCAACTGAGAAAAATCTTTGCAAAGTACACAGATATAGACTACATAAAGTAAATTTATTATACAGTTTTGGCTTCTTTGTCAAAAATCAGGTGTTCATAGGTGTGCAGATTAATGTCGGGGGCTTCAATTTGATTCCTTTAGTCCACATGTCGGTTTTTATGCCAGTACCAAGCTGCTTTTATTACTATAGCTCTATAGTAGAGCTTGAGGTCAGGGATTGTGATGCCTCCAGAGGTTGCTTTATTGTACAGGATTCTTTTAGCTATCCTGTTTTTTTTTTTTTTTTCCATATGAAGTTGAGTACTGTTCTTCCCAGGTCTGTGAAGAAATGTGTTGAGATTTTTATGGGAATTGCATTGAATGTGTTGATTGCTTTTGGTAAGATTGCCATTTTTACTATGTTAATCCTACCTATCCATGAGCATGAGAGATTTTTCCATTTTCTGATATCTTCTTTGATGTCTTTCTTCAGCTGAAAGTTCTTATCATACAGGTCTTTCACTTGCTTAGAGTTACCCCCAAGATATTTTACATTATTTGGCTATTATAAAGGGTGATGTTTCTCTGGTTTCTTTCTCAGCTGATTTATCATTTGTATATAGAAGGGCTACTAATTTTTTGAGTTAATCTTGTATCCTGCCACATTACTGAAGGAGTTTATCAGCTGTAGGATTTTCCTGTTAGAATTTTTTGGGGTCACTTAAATATACTATCATATTGTCTGCAAATAGTGAAAGTTTGACTTTTTCCAATTACAATTTGTATCCCCTTGATCTCCTATTGTTGTCTTATTACTCTAGCTAGAACTTTAAGTACTATATTGAATAAATATGGAGAGAGTGAACAGTTTTTTCTTGTTCCTGATTTTAGTGGAATTGCTTTGAGTTTTTCTCCATTTAATTGGATGTTGCCCTTATTATGTTTAGATATGTTCCTTGTATTCCTGATCTTTCTAGGACCTTTATCATAAAGGGATGTTGTATTTTGTCAAAGGCTTTTTCTGCATCTAATGAGATGATTCTGTGTTCTGTTTCTTTCAGTGTTTATTACATTGACAGATTTCTGTATGTTGAACCATCCTTGTATTCCTGGGATGAAGCCTACTTGGACATGGTAGATATTTTTTCATGTGTTCTTAAAAAAAGTAATTTTAAGACTGCTTAAAGAGACAATGATTATAACAAAAACACTGGTTAGTAGAGTGGACTAACACATGTAACCTACAAAAAGCTACTCAAAATAGTTACCTAAATAGGATAGCTGAGGGACACAAATTATTTCCATTAAAACCACAAATACAAATAAAACCATAAAAGGCAAATCAATGAAAATCCACTTCATAGAATGAGCAACTCTTTTCCCAACATACTAGCAGTATGAATATTAATGTCATAAAGTAGACACCCATGTATATATGTATATATATATATATGTATATGTATACATATATATGTGTGTGTACATATATATAAACATGAACACACAGAAGACACACTCAATTCCAAGGCAGACAAATTAACAAATTATGTAGGGAAAAATTTGGAGCATTTTTTTAAACTAATAAAGACACATGTTTCCAACACACATTAAAAGGCCAAATAGTGCAAAATTCTGGCAGGGGGTATCTATTCAGGAGGTTATCTTCCCCTTATGCCAAAGAAGAAGGGGAAGCATGATGCATGTCAGGCTGGAAGGAATGATGTTAGTGAGACATTGGTCCTGGAGTAAAGGAGAGTGTATTGACCAGTACAGCTGTCAGCAGACGTCTTTTGCTGGATGCAGCCAAGAAGCAGTTAGAGGCATGGTGGATGGTGGTGAAAGGGAGAAAGTTGACAACATATTGAAATACTGTAGCCAAGTAGACTTGGCATTTCTTCTTAGTTGTGTCTCCTGTTTAAGAATATTTTACAGAGTAGCATGGACTAGGAGACCCACACCACTGCAGAGAAATAGGAATATCAACAGAGGGATGTACAGCTTAACCAGTAGGATAGTTTTTCCATGAGTCCTGTTCTTTGTCTTTCATTCCAGGGTTCATCTGTAATAATGCTGAGGCTGTTATTTAGATTTTGAAACAGGAACAGCACCCTTGGTTGCGGTAATTCATGATCCAGTCTCCTGGTTCTTTGTCCTCATAGATTTCCTGAAGTGGAAAAAAAGTCAGTGGTGAGTGTTGGGTAGAGAATTAGGGTGTTAAGCAGTGGCAGTTAGGAAGATGGACATTTAATCCATAATAATATAACAATGTATATATATGTGTGTGTGTGTGTGTGTGTGTGTGTGTGTGTGTGTTTGAAAAATTTAAGCAGAGAGCAGTGAATATTAGAAAAGTGAAAATAAACAGGAAGCTCATACATTGCTGGCTGGAAAGTTAGTTGCTATCCACTCTATAAAACAGCTCTAACTCTTCCTACAAAGGTATCTATAAATGTAATGAATTATTATTATTGCCTCTTAGTTTTGAGACAGAGTCTCACTGTGTAATCCTGGCTGGGCTGGAACTTACTACTTACACCAGATTGTCCTCAAAATCCCAGAGATTCAATGCACTCTCTTTCCCCAGTGCTGAGATTAAAGGCATATTCCACCATGCCCAGCTGTATTAATAATTACATGCTTTATATCTTCCAATGCAAAATACAAGAGATGTTAAAATATGTATATATCGGGTCAATTGTTTTGTATTTTTCATAATGTATACAAATTAGAAAGAAATGCCCATAAACCGATAAACATGAGACACACATTCACAAATGATTCCTTGGCTCTTGAAAAGTAATATTAATCCCTAACTCATGTGGAGGAAATTCACTAGCCTGTGTTAACTGAAATAAGCCAGAAGTCAATAATTATACAGTATATGATTTTATACGGATGAATGGTTGAAAGAGTACATTTATAAAGTAGAGACGAATGGTGGTTGCCTCTAGTTAAGATGGGTATGAGGATTAGCCTAAAATGAGCACAAAGAAATTTATTGGCAAGAACAAAATATTTTAAAACTGGATATCAATGATATTTGCACAATCCAATAAATTCACTAAAAACTCATTGATTCAAACATTTACAGTAAATGAATTTTATGTCCTGTTACTTGCACAAGTCATTTTTAAGGAGTAAAATAAAAGCAAATAAAAATCTAAAAATGGGAGGTATAGACTAGGAGAAAATCAGCCATATAAAATCCCCTTCTATTTCATTCATATATATACATATATATGAGTTATTTGAACATGTTACAGATAGCCAGGGAACTACAGGAACAAACTATGTACAGGTAAGTACAACAGTAAAAAATATATAGTGGATAAAAAGGCAATGTATATATATTCTTGAAAAAGGAGATAGCATGTAGTGATGTACAGCAGAAGACCTGGACATGGCATCTAACTTCCCTTTAACTATAGGAAATAGATCCTCAACCATCACAGTGATTAGAGAAATAGGAATTAGAATCTATCCCCATACTAGTAAACTCTCATAAGAAAGACTATCAAATTATTAATTAGTCTTGTGTGTATGGTGTAAGCATTTGTGTATTTCTCTGTGAGTGTGCATGTGTGTGGACATTCCTGCACACAGGTGAGTCAAGCCAGAGGTTGACACTGGGTATCTTCACCAATTGTGCTCTAACTTATTTTTTAGAGACGTGATGTCTTACTGAGCCTGGTTCTCATCGATTTGGCAAGAATATCAAATCAGGACTCATAGAGGTTGCCCTGTTTCCCCACTTCCAGTACAGAGATTATCGGTGTGAACAAGCCTGTCTTTTCATTTGGGTTCTGAGAATCCAAATCCAGATCCCTGCACTTGTCCCTACACTATAAGTAATGAGCCCTCTTGTAGGCTCAGAGGGGCTAGAATTTTATTATTCTGAAACAGGATTGATCTTTACAGTCTAAAACGTTTGGAAACTTTGATGCACCCACTTCATAGACTGACCACAATAGAAGAGCACTCTTGAGAGACATGATCCAGGTACATATATGGGGGTTGAGAGAGCCCCCTACTGACAGTCATAAGCTGGGTACCAGTCAGAAACTCTTCACCATTATGAGAGTTATTTGAACATGATACAGATAGCCAGGGAACTACAGGAACAAACTATGTACAGGTAAGTACAACAGTAAAAAATATATAGTGGATAAAAAGGCAAAGACATGAAACAGATGGATGATTCTACTTCAATTGTTTAAGAGTTTAGAATACCACATGTTATGTCTTAAAATATGTTTATTTGGTAATATTATAAAGATAACCAGTTGGTCTCCAAAAAGCTCACAATAATCAGGAGAGGAAAACCAATTAATTGTCGGAAGTTTATGGGTGTCTTGTAGTTCTCCTGGCTCCAGCTGTGTGAGAGAGTCTGCTACTGAACATGGTTCTTTTCATGGTATTCATGAGATTTTGTGTACAGCTGTGTGTGTGTGTGTGTGTGTGTGTGTGTGTGTGTGTGTGTGTGTGTTGTGTATTGTATGTCAAGTTTTTGTGTGCATGTGTGAGTATTTGTGTGTCTGAGTATATTTTATGCACAAGTATGTCATTTCATAATGTTAAATCATTATAAAGAACAAAGCAATTTAGTTAACAGAAAACTGACATTAAAATGAGTTTCTGCCATAGAAAACAGCAATATTTTTCAAAGAGGAAAATGTATTGCACCAGAGTGGCATTGTCTTAGTTAGGGTTTCCAGTGCTGTGATGAAACACCATGACTAAAAGCAACTTGGAGATGAAAAGGTTTATTTGACTTATAAACACATCAGGACAAGAACTCAGACAAGGCAGGAACCAGGAGCTAAAGGCTGCTGCAGAGGTCATGGGGGATGTTGTTTACTGGGTTGCTCCTCATGGTTGGTTCAGCCTGCTTTCTTATAGACATCAGGACCACCAGCACAGAGACTGGACCCTCTTCTGACAATCCTAAATAAGAAAACACCCTACAGCCCCATCTTATTGAAGTGTCTTTTTAATTGAGATTCCCTCCTCTCAGGTGACTTTGGTTTTTGTCAAGATGACATAAAACTATCCAGAACACTCATCTGTACATATTTTGGAAAATAGAACTCACATTTACATTCATAACATATTAATCTTTCTAACATTTCCTGTGTTGCAATATTCTTTTTAAATAAATTTTTATTATTATTCATATTTTGATTATTTCATGAATATATACAATATATCTTGGTCATATCTACTTCTCACTCTCTCTAAAATACTAACTTGCCCCTATATTTCTTTCCCAACTTCATATCCTATTTTTTGAATTACCCAAATGCAAATGGTGTGAGAGCATGCACTGGGGCATTTGCAACCTGATAGTTTAATTTCCAAAGGGGGGGAGAAACCTCTCCTACTTCAGCAGCCATCAACTGCCATTAGCTTGCCAGGTAGGGGAAGAGCCCCACAGGCCTTTTCCCTCTCCATACTAGAATGATTAGCTGGCCTGTTCTTATGCAGAACATGCAGAGGTAGCCACAACTGCTACAACTAGATGAGTGGAGCATGCCATATCTAGGGGTGGGCATGTCACAGAGCTTCTCTCAGTTCTTTGGCTCTCACACTCTTTCTGCCCTCTCTTTCTCAATGATCTCTGGCCCTTTAAAAAAAGTAGTTGACATAGTTGTCTCATTTATAGCTGAGTACTCACAGTTTCTTGTTCTTAGTACCCTCAACAGTTGTCTCATTGCATTAACTACTGCAACAAGATTCTCAGCCCACGATTGAAAGCAGCAGAAATCTAACACAAACAGTCATAATGTATTTCACGAATCACTTCCAACAGTAGGTATCATAAAGGCATTTTGCTTCCCACTATGCATACAGTACATTTCTTTTTAAAATTAATTCATATATTTTACATCCCAACTGCAGTTTCCCCTCTCTCCTTTCCTCCCATTCCCCTACACACACCTCTTCCCCCTCCACCTTCCCAAATCCACTTCTCCTCTCTTTCTGTTCAGAAAGGGGTAGGCCTCCCACAGGTGTCAATAAAGCACGGCATATCAAATTGAGGTAGCAGTAAGCTACTCCCCTTATATTAAGACTAGGCAAGCAATCTAGTAAGAGGAATAGGTTCCTGGAAGCCAGCCAAAGCCTTAGGGATGGACCTAGCCCACCATTAGGAGTTCCATGAGTAAACAAGCCATACAACTATCACACACATGTAGAAAGCCAAAGTTATCCCATGCAGGCTCCCTAGCATTGGTCCAGAGTCTGTGAGTTCCTATGAGCACAGGTTAGTTGTTTTTGTGGGTTTCCTTATGATGACCTTGACTCCCCTGGCTTCCTCACTCTCTTCAACAGGATTCTCTGAGGTCAGCACAGTGCTTGATTATGGATCTCTGCATCTGTTTCCATAAGTCCCTTGATGAAGGCTCTCTGATAACAATTAGAGTAGTTTCCAATCTGATTACAGGAAAGGACCAGTTAAGGCTATCTCTCCACTATTGCTAGGAGTCTTAGCTGGGGTTGTCCTTGTAGATTGAGGGGATTTTACCTTGCACCAGGTTTCTACCTAACCTCCAAAATGCCCCTCCCATCAAGATATCACAATGTCCTTTTCATTACTCTCCCTGTATACCCTCCCAACCCAATCCCTCATGCTCCCATCTCCACCAGCCCTGAGTCTACCCAGAAGATCTCTTCTATTTCCCCTTCACGGTGAGATCCAAGCATTTCCCCTTGGGCCTTCCTTGTTACCTAGCCTCTCTTGGTCTGTGGATTGTAGCATGTTTATCCTTTCCTTTATAGCTAATATCCACTTATAAATGAGTATGTATCATGATTATCTTTCTAGATCTGGGTTACCTCAGTCCGGATGATTTCTTCTAGTTCCATTTATTTGTCTTCAAATTTCATGATGACATTGTTTTTAACAGCTGAGTTATACTCCACTGTGTAAATGTACCACATTTTCTTTATACATTCTTCAGTTGAGGGGCATCTACATTGTTTTCAGGTTCTGGCTATTATGAATAATGCTGCATATTTCATTTCTTAAATTTCTTCTGAAGGAAGCCAAGAGGCTAAGGTTACAAAGGGCTAATCCCCCTAGAGTCCTGATGGTGCATGGAAGCTTGAAGGAGTCCTAACAATAAAAATGTGAATGTATTTGAAATTGGATCTGCCTATAGTTCAGCATGGGGAAAGCTACAGGCTTAGTGAATATATTAACAAGATCCTACAGAGACTTAATAAATTGTGTCTATATTCCTGACCTGAGGGACTACGAATAATAAATGTTATATTTGAAGCCATTCAAATTTGGGCACCATAGTATGCATTAGCAGATAATGAATAAATATTTAAATATTGAGTAAATACTTGAAAACCACCCAAACATTATTTTAATAATCACCAAAAGATACTTCAATAGACCCATAATAATAGCTACAATTGCCAACATTCTTATTTCAGTAGCACATGGTTGATATAGTTATGAATCAATAGACATTACTTGAATATTGATTGGAGTATAAATTGTCACAATCACTTTGGAAAATAATTGAGATGTGTATGTTATAACCTAGAAATTCCACCTTCAATATATAATACAGATGAAACTAACTGTACATGCAGAGTTATATAGTCATACATCTATCAGTATTGCCTGTGTTTAATATCAACAAACCTGAAGCCTCTAAATAAAGATCAAAGTTAGAAATGGAATGAAACTTCAAATCACCAGTGAAAAATAAGTTAATAAATAATATTTTAAAGGGGTAGTGGTTAACCTCCTCCCTCCAAATGTCTGTTTTATATATATATATATATATATATATATATATATATATATATATATATATAAACTTGCAAGTTTAAATTTGAGCTCCATCTGCCTGCATAAGAAGACTTTTCTCCCAGGCTTGATAATACTTTGACTGAATGCCATTGCTTCACCATGTGAGTTATCACATTTTTATCTGTAATAGGTATATTAGTATACATTTGGGACAATTGTACTAGGTGCCTCTGTCTTACTTACAAAGGGGATACTTTGTTTCTCTAATGTCTGAATATTTCCTTTCTTCACAAAATTCATTGAAAATAAATAAAAGAATAAAGTTACTGACAATAAAGTATTGCTATTATTTATATCAGTAAAAGTTCTTAAAATAACAAATCAGTCAATCCTGTATGGAAATAGTAAAATTTATAAGCAATATATTTCATTTGCAAATGTATGGCCATAATAAAGTTGGTAGAACTCTTTTTTCAGAATTATTTTAAAAACTCTAAAGAGTTCATTTCTTTACAAAAATACAACTATGAGAAATCTGCTATGACCAAATAGTTCATTCATACAAATAGTAAAATAATTTGAAAGCAATACAATTTTAATAAATTAGTAAATAGTTAAAATATCCACTTAAATTTAGAATAATACTGTGAGGGCAGAAGAAATTGCTCAGTGGGTAAAGTAATTTCCAGGCATGCATGAAAATCTGACTTAAATCCCAACATTTGCTGAACAATGAATGCCATGTGAGACAGCATGTGCCTGTAACTCAACAACCAAATCAACAAACTCAATTTTCAATGAGAGATCCTGTCTCAAAAAACATAAGGGGAAGAGTGACTGAGAAAGATATTCAATGTCAAACTCTGGCCTTCAAACACACCCAAATCCATACCTCTACACAGATATACAAATACATGCATATACACACAAACAAAATTACACACAAGTTGGGTGGAAAAGACAAAATGTCATTGTGAAAGTTGTTTTAAAAGACAAAAGCCAGTTTGGGTTCTGGACTGTATAAAAGGACAGAAAATCAGCTGAATTCTAAAGAAGCATGTGACATTTCTCTCTGCTTGTGACTGTGGGTATAATGTGACTAAGATGCTTCAAGCTCTACTATGGGACTTCCCTACATTGTTGCACTATAACCTAAAATTTTATACTAAAAGAAACCCTTTCTTTCCTAAGTTGCTTTTTGTTTGCATATTTTACTTATGCCAATAAAATGAAACTAGAGCACGATATAAAAAACTGTCCGATACTGAAGGAATGAAAAACAAAAGCAAAGAAACAAACCAAAACAGAGGGATGAATGTGCCATGTAGCGTTGGTTATATTTTTGCTTTCAGTATTTTTTCAAATAATTGAGAAAATCTAGGAAAGAGACTTGAAAGTTAGGCAAAGCAGCCTTTAGACATTAATGTCAACATTATGTAGTACAGTAAGTAGAATTTAAGTTTTATTGAATGCAAATGTGCTCACTGGTTTATATTGTCTATGTTGGATTCCTTCATGTAATGAAAAAGCTCAATAGCTCCCCTTGAGATTATGTGAACCAAAAAACCTGGAATATTTCCTCTTTAACCTTTTATAAGAAAGGGGTTTATATAAAACCTTATGGAATAGATTGCTAGCTCTGGAAGGCCCCAGAAATCCTGACCTTTGAAATTCCTCTTATTGACTCCAAGAACATGGTATAAATTACAGCTTCAGTATCAGTCATCTCCAAGAAAGATATTCATCTTCTTTTACTGACATATTTCTCGTATCAGAAATGGGGTCTTCTTATTGTGGTCTCTTTCTTTTCTTTGGTTTATTTTTTTTCTTTTTTCTTTTTTGGTTTTTCAAGACAGGGTTTCTCTGTGTAAATTTGTGCCTGTCCTGGAACTCACTCTGTAGACTAGGCTGGCCTCGAACTCACAAAGATCTGCCTGCCTCTGCCTCCCAAGTGCTGGGATTAAAGGTGTGCTCCACCGCCGCCCAGCTTCTTTGGTTTATTTTTAATAACTTTATACAAGAGTGCTCTATTTACAAACTGTTGTGACTTTTTAAACTTTGCACTCATGGTAAGAGTCCCTGGCTGTTTTATTTACTATATTGTGGGTTTTCCTAGATTTGAGATGATAATTTGTACAGGGAAATAAATTTTTAAAAGGAACAAAAAAGGAACAGATGAAACCAAAAATAAATATTTACTGAATTTGATAAATTGTGAAAGAGAAATTTGTTAATAAAAATCCAAGGCATCAAAGACAAGGTGTAGGACAAAGATAAATATGATATTCAGGTTGGATACTGTTTTCTTTTCTACAGTTTTCAAATTAGAAAGGTTTAGAAATTAAATGTTAATACCATAAAAGAAAATAGATGTCCATTCTGTACTTGAAATGGACAAAGTTCCTGTTGATATCTTATCAAGTGTTCTTCTTCTAGTTGGTAGTTTCAGAAAAGTTGAGAGTGAGAGACTACAATGTACTATGTGATGAGAAAAAAAGAAATCATTTTCTCTGTTGTTAAAAAGTGGCCAAGTTGATTTTTATATTGACAAAGCTCTGCTTAAATGTGATAATCTCCTTCCAAACTCTTGTGTGGTATCAGGGTCAGGGTGTTTTCCAGAAACTCTAGGAAAGCAGAAGCCCATGAGTTTGTCCCAGTTTCCGAAGATGTGGCTGTTTGGTCTTTACAATAACCTTCCTACTTCATTTATTTTTTGAAATGTGATTTGATTAGGACAATTCATGTCTAAGTTATCTTACACAGACATTGGGTTTCTAGACTGCTGTAAATTTTTTTTCTTGCCAAAAAACCAATGTTATATTCTAATACTTATGTATGCAAATCCCAAAACCATTTTTTCTCATAAATAGCAAGCTGAGGTTTGTGTACAATTACTAGGATACTCCCTAGGGACATTAGTTGTAACAGTAATTGGCATCTCAACTGAATTACCTCGGTCATTATGTAAATTATTATATGATTTGTTAACAATGTGATAATTTATATCCCCTAGATGCCTATTTTCTAAACATATTAAAATTATCTTTGTAAATGACCTGAACTCACCTTCCATTCTAAGATGGTTTAGTTTACTTTCTGTGAGAGAATAGGGTTTTCTCTGTACGGCTCTAAAGTTAAATTAATGGAATATATTTTGATCTTTGAGTTGTTACTAAATTAAAAAAAATGTTATACTCTATGAGTATAAGAGTTCTCTAAAACATACTATTCTAAATTTTGTTTGAATGTTGCTGGTGTTTTATTGCTTACTGTTTAGTTCACACCATAATTTAAGCATGTATATATCATTCCTTTCTAATTTTGACACAGGATATGAAGCATCTGTGATGGAGCCATGTCTTTCCAGTGGGCAGAAAGGTAATGCCCACAAAAGGAAGTACTGAAAATGTCCCATATTTAAAATGACAGACAGTGCAGCATTTGAGAAATACAAATGCTATCTAAAAACTGTATCTCTGGATTTGATTAGTCCCTTGAAAAGACTTATACCCAATGTTTTAGAAACCACGTAGGTATTTTCTAAGTACCTGACTTTATTAAGTGTCTTAAGGAGCACTATGTTTATAATCTTATTTGTTGCAAACCAAAAAACTTGATGAATATGAAAAAATTGACACATAAAGACATTGTCTAAACATAAGCAAACTACAGTGTGGAGAGCAGCCATTACTGTCAGAGAACTATCATCACAACCAAAGAGATAAAAATCTATAAGACAAATACAACCATTGGAAGTTGTCAGAATTCAGTAAATTATTCCTTTTAGAAGTGACTTTGCATTATTGTTTGGGTTTTCTTTTGAGGGGGGGATCCTTACTTTTTATCTGAGAGTATTATCTTCACATCTGTTTAAGTAAAACAGCTTATCCAAACATTCTCTTCTATACCCATCCATCACCCACCCACCCATTCATGCATCTATCCGGCCATTTGCCATTTACCCAGAATACACAACCATGTGGAAGGATAATGAGACCAAGGTAAAGAAAACACAACTTTATTCCTGAGTGAGTGCATGATGGTGAGAAAATGAGCTAAAATAACCAAATCCAATGACTGTTGTACCAATGTCCTGATATCCACAATGGTAAAACAGTGATTTATCTAGCTCTGAGGGTAGCCTTAAGTGATAGGCTCTAATATCAGCCAATGATACACTTTCAATCAGCTTAAGATGACAAAAATAGCAGCAAACAGAGAATCTTAGAAGAGTTGATAAAATAGTTCAACTCTGCAAGGGATAGACAAGTCCCCTACCTATGTTTTCTCCAAATTCATACACTTTCTGGCAAAGACGAAAGGATCTCCTGTAACTAACAAGGCCTAAGACACACAGAGATTTCTAAGATTCAGAAGCAACAACTGTTAGGAAATGATTCCCCATTCTGCTAAGCTGCCTGAAACCTTAGGAAAGCTCTCCAGACATAGCTTCATAAGTCATCACCCATTTTAGTGATTCAGCTGCCTTTATGGCTCCCATTTTCCTGCAGCTCTCTTTTTTACTAAGCTATACTTGGTTAGAATCATTTCTTTCATCTTTCTATGGTGTCTTATTTGTGATGAATTGATACTTGTTCACATATCCCAAACAAAATTCACACAGGAAAACTAATGACCAAATGGTGAATGGCAGGAGCAAACATGAGTTTAGAAGGATTTATTTCATGGTCTCAGTTTAGGGAGATGAGATGTGTAGCTAAGGCTGTTTTGTCTGAGGGTAGAATATCCATGAAGGAAATCTAAAAGTGGCTGACTTGCTTTATGGTGTATGAGAGGTTGTACAATTCCATTGCCAGCTGTGTGCTTACTGTGATGGGTGATAAGACATGCAGACCTTAGAACACATACTACAGAGCCTGAGGCATTCCAGGAAAATCTGTCTCTGACGTACTCAGTTATATGAACTGAGACAATATCTTGCTTATCACTAAAATAATTCCTCCTGTACTGTAGATTTAGAAGCACGGGCATTATTTTGGAAATTGAGCCTGAAAGAGTCAGTGTTTGATGGCTAATTGACCAGTCTAAACAGGACTGTATTTACTAGAACTAAGGGAGGAATTAATTTATCAGGGACCTCTTTCAAAAATCGACTGTGAACATAGTCCTTTCTGGCCTGGTGAACTTTAGTGGCTTTATTGAGTTCAAGAGCAGAGCAGAGATTTATGTTGTAGGAGAAGCTCTATCAAATCTTAATGACATTGACAGTCATATAAATAGAGTTCATAAAGTGCCAAAGCAATCTAAAGGAGATGAGACAAGAGGGGCAAGTACTCACAGGCATCTGACTGCCTCACTTGGAGGTAAATGTGATATGATTCATGTCTAGCTGTAATTATGGGAACAAGTAAACATATAGCCAAATGTTCTGCTAGTGATTTTCTAGAAATCTTTAAAACCTCAACAACATTTCAATGAAGACAAGAATGATAAAACAGAGCAGAAAAAAAAGATTAATCTTGTCCTGGTGTGGGGACTGCTATCTCTGCAGAGTTATGATACATTTCACCATACAAGAAAGTAACCTGGAGGTGGAAAGTACTCACCAAGACTGGGGCCATGTCAGCAGGCATGAGTGAGTGTTGGAAGACAAGAGCTGTGATATTGGCATATCATGGATTTTGGAAGAACTCAGAAGGCTTGTTCAGAAGCAGGCATGACAGAATAGAGCATGGCAAAGCTCCCTCTCAGATCTGAGCTGAGCTGAGAATTGTGAGGCTGCCTCACTAAGGCCATCAGGTAGGGAGATATAACCATGTAGGGAAATGTAAAACCATCCTCTGATGGATGCCCATCCCAGGATTCAAATGTCTAATGAAAATAACCATGGATTATGAAGGGACAGATATTGTTATGCATTATGCATGCAACTGCTCCTAACATTGCTTTTTAAAATAAGCAATATATGATAATTTTATTATGAATTCAACACATCTGAATGTTTTGCTTGTAAAACTTTTGTTGATTTGTGCTGAACTTTTATTTGTGACTAACAATTAGTTGTAGATGTGTGTATTTACAACATGAGTTCTAAAGAGTCTGAATGTTGACTGATATGTTCATGTGAGTTAACAGATAAGAAGAAAACAATACAAGGAAGGCATTTGCCAGTATTATATTCATTTTTCATTTTCTGGAAAACTAGGTGCTTTATTTTTACTTTTAGATGCAATTTGACAAAATTCCTTTATTTTTGAGATTATAGTATGATTACATCATTTCAACATTGCTGTTTTTGATGAAACAACTGATACATGTAATGGGATATTTCAAATTCCCTTAGACCTAACTAACATTTTTTGTTGTTGTTGTAGCCCTTAGCTATTTAAGACTAATTGCTACTTGTTAAACACCTCATACCTGTGGGCATTTAAAGATCCTGTCCACCTTTTGTAAAAAGCTTCCCTCATATATCACTAACCCTGGAGTGTCTTTCCAATTTAAAATTTAATCAGACCTGGAAGAACTACAGAAATAGGAGTCAATGAATTTAAACAAAGGTATCCCACATGGATGAGAAAGTGTATTCCTAGAGTGTATGATGTTCTTGAATGAACATCTGAGGAACCAGTCTTGCTCCATTTTCAGCTGAAAAGTCATCTTTATAGTAAAGACAAACTAGGTTCATTCTGTTTAGGATTAAAACTCTATTTTTCAAGGATTGAGATATGCCCCACTGGTGACATTTCCTGTAAATGATTTGGTATTGCCGCTTCCATGAATGTCAGTCAATTTTTTGTTTCAAAAAGTTGTTTGTAACTGTCTTGCAACCATACCTTTGTTTCAAAAATTTATATGACCACCTGTTGTTTTGACTACCTTGTTATGCCCACCTTGAAACCTTGATTTTGTTTCAAGAGGTTGTTAGGAAAAACTTGTTATGGTTACATTCTGCTCCTGTAATCTCACCTAATTGTCTGTAAAATCTCCCATTTGGAAGTCTCTGCCCCTGAGCTATTTAGCCTTGTCTTCTACACATCCAATGATGACCTCTCAAACTCCACCTTAGGGGAAGGCAGCCTATGTACATGAATCAAAAAGCTTCATTTAATTTCCTGCTTCAATTAATTTGACCATGATAATTTTGGTCTGTGGTCTTTCTCCTCCCATATTTGGGATTAATGCATCCTAGTAACAGGGACCGGTTACTACCCTATGAGTTGTTGACCTGGGAAAACCCTGACCATAAAGCCTGTTGTCACTGCTGTTGGTTACAGGCCAGAACCACATGAAAAGTCCCCTTTGCTAAAGACACTGCATACTTTGGCTACAGGACACAGAGAAAATAAACTGGGTTGGAAATATAAATTCCATTCTTGCTTTCTGGCCTTGTGGTGCCACAACACACTATTCAAGCTGCCTGGAGGAATTTCTACACATGGTCCTGCTCAAATGTGAAATCTGTGCACTGCACCATTATTCCAGGCAAGAACAGTCCTCTAATATATTAGTGACTGTTACAGGTGCAACCAATTGCTTTCCAATTGATGTAAGATCAATTACAAAGGAGGAAACTCATTCAAGACTATAAACCACAACAGAAATCTTTGGCTTAGATGGCCATATATCGCAGAAAGGAGACTAATGCTACTGTTTTGATAAACATATATATTGTTTCTAACATTTCTGGAGTTGCATATGTAGCTGTGAGCTCTGAGCATGTGGTAATACTTTTACTCCCTGAATTCATCTGCTAGTTCAGGTACTTGAGTCTTGACTGTTGCTCTGAAACTTAGCAGTTTAACAATTCTTGGAAAGCCACCGAACTCATTTGTGAATGAATGTTATTTTCAATAGAGTTCAAATGAGAATAATACTGTATAAATTGACAACATGAGCACTCCATGGTATGGCTAAGGGGAATTTTCTTAGTGTAGAGAAGGAATAGATAGTGGCATCTGGAAGAATCCAGGCCTAAGAGAGAATGTAATAGACTGAACACGACCCTAGACCTAACCTGGCCATGAGAAAAGCAAGAGCAGAGTAGAATGAGACTGAGAGAGAGAGAGGAGAGGGGTGGACAACAAAAAGTGCATATTGAAAATATCAGTGATATAAGGAGGAGTAGATGGGGAATGAAAGTTGATGAGCTGGAGGAATTTACAGTAGAGGAGGAGCTGAGAAGAGTTAAGATGCCAGTATGGACTCTGAAATGTGTAACAGATACTTGTGATATTGAGGAAGTTTAGAGGCCAGTGTGCACTTGAGTTTGCTAACAGGTACCACAGATAGTTATTTGTTCCTTCTGCTGGTATTCAGGGAAATGGCTATTTATTGTAGAGGTGAACTAGCTTCACAAACTCCTGAGGACTGTTGGCTTTTTCTAACCACTAGAATTTGGGGAAATGGAGTTTCCTTTGGACTTGACAAACATTGTTGCAGTCAGTTTACAATCAGTAGCAACTAGGTAGGTGTTTTAAGCTTCAGAAATACAGTACAAAAACCTGGCTACACAATTGATATGATAAAATTTAATAAGTGTACACTGAAGTGAGAGATTAATAACTTCTAGAATCATGAAGATCTCCAGTTGGCATAACCCAGTAGAAAGTCAACAGGGTAGAGAGTATGTGAAATAGGTGGAAAACTTCCAGAACCAGCATCAAAGTTTGTAAAATGGATGCATATTAAGCTGAAAGAACACAGATAATTAGCACTATCTACTCTCTAGGACTGGTGAGAAAATTAAATGAACTCATTAACACATAACATTTACAGTAAATCCTAGAAATAGGATAAACAAAATAACTGTTGACTGGCTATATTATTACATAATTAACTTAAGTCTAAGTCTTACATTATTTCTTCATGTTAAATTATAAATACTTATAATGAGTTAGAGAAAGAAACACAACACTGTGAAAGCTTTGATTTGGGGTTCAGAAACTAGAAGTCATATAATAGTGTTTCTTTTGTTCTTGTATATGCTCCACTTAAACCTTCTTTATCAAACCAGCTCCTTTTAAAACTTTTCCCAGTATCTCTGTGCATTTTATACATCCTTTCTGCATAAATGCTTATAATTCTTGACTGATTTCTAAAACTAATACAAGTAACAATTCTTTTCTTTGATTGCTTGGAAGCAATCCTGTAGAAAGCCCTGTGAAGTGATGAACATTATACTGATCTAAAGGGTGGATAGTGGATGTTCCCAAGACCACAGTGACAGAAGTAGAAGACAGGAATATCTATGTGTGTATGTTTTATACAATAATAAGTGTATTACTTTGACATCTTTTTGGAAACTGATTGAGTGAATACTATAATTGAAGACTTGAGTGAAGAGTTGGAAGCCCTTTGAAATTATTTTGGTAAGAAATGAATGATGAACAACAATGAGGATACCAGGACAGGCAGCAGGCAGGCAGAAGACCAAGCCTTTAATACAGTTTTTGGGGAAAAGAGTATATAACAAACAATTATTGATTCAGAAAATGAAAAGAAAAATGTTTCATTGATAACAAGATCTCACATATTTTAATTTCATGTTTATACTGAAAATTCTATTTTCTACACAGATGTCCTCATTTTATTTATGAATATTTCTAAATATAAATAAGTGGATGCCTTGATTTTATGACTACTGTCACATAAATAGGTTTTATATATTCACAATACAATGTACCCTCCATAATAGTCAAATATATCATTAATCCTGATTGTTTTATGTGTTTACCAAATAATGGTATTGTTTGGTAGGTTGTGATTTTATTTAACCAGAATAAAAAAGAATCAGAATGCCTTTGATTAAGGGGTTTATAATAATTCTACAGGTGAATTTGGAATAGTTCATTTACATCACACTGCAATATAATATTGGCATTAATTGGCAATTTCAATTTACTCTAACATATGTTTACACTAACTGATTCAAGAAAGGAGAACTTTGTTGGTAATATATATAATAAGCAAGACCCTCAGGACTTGAAATAGGTTGAGAAGCAATGACTGATTCAGCATTGTTAATGCGACTACTTTTTGGGGTCCGAGGTTTCTGAATGTAGTACTCTAAAGCAAAGTAAATAAAATAAATATTTAAAGCATAATGATGAATGACACCATTAATTTCTTATTTAAAAAATGGCCCTGTTCTTTGGGAGTTAAAGCTAAACAGAGTCATTCTTATGTAGCTATGCGTTCAACTCACGGCTACTCTATACATTGAAAAGGAATGTGCTAAATCCCTGCCTGTACCCTGCTATTGCAGATACTCACTCAAAACAGATTAACAAGCAAACAAAATAGAAAAACAAAAGTCCTGAATAACATAGCATATTAAAAAAAGACTGAATGTCAGTCACAGATCTGACTTTCTGTTTTCATAAACAAAAGAAGAACAACCAAAGCAGTTTTACAGTTTTTAACCACATTTGAGGTTTGTGGAAATAAACTATATACATGCACAAAACATTCTAGTATATCTTATTTATTTATTTATTTATTTAGATAGATAGATAGATTGATAGTATTGCTTTTAAGATGCAGACAAGTGATTCTTTAGTCTGCCATTCTAAAGGAGGGTGAAAATCTCAATGTTTCCTATACTCTTTTGCCTAGGCATTTATACAAATCTGTCAATTGCTAATTAAAATATCATAATATGCATGTAACTGCTTATTGATGAAATTATACAATGACATTAAGATGGTACCTGGAAGAAAAAGGCTGAAACATTGTTTTAACTCATGATACAAACCACTGTTGTTCCTAATGTATTAACAGAAGTCAATAATACTATGCTCATTGGTTTGAGACATGGCATTTCAAGTGAGCATAGCAAACATATAAGTACTAAGGAAGATGAATTGCTGCAAAAGCACACTGTGGGATGTTTTGTATGCTGTGAGTATGTGTTACTCTAATTAGTTGATAAATAAAATGCTGATTGGCCTGCTGTGGGGTGTTCTGTATGTTAAATGTTGATCTGATTGGTTAATAAATAAAACACTAATAGGCCAGTACCCAGGCAAGAAGTATAGGCAGGACTAACAGAGAGGAGAATTGAGAGAACAGGAAGGCAGAGGGAGACACTGCCAGCCACTGCCATGACAAGCAGCATGTAAAGATGCCGGTAAGCCATGAGCCATGTGGCAAGGTATACATTTATAGAAATGGCTTAATTTAAGATACAAAAACAGTTAACAAGAAGCCTGAGCCATTAGGCTAAACAGTTTAAATAATATAAGCGTCTGTGTGTTTATTTTATAAGTGGGCTGTTGGGGCTTGGTGGGAACTGGAGAGAAAACTCTCCAGCTTCATTGGCCAGTAACCAGGCAAGAAGTATAGGCAGGATAAGCAGATTAGGAGAATTGTGGGAAGAGAAAGGCTGAGTCAGCATCTTCAGCCAGGCACAGAGGAAGCAAATGACAAATCAGAACTGAGAAAAGGTACCAAGCCACATGGCTAAATATAGATAAGAATTATGGGTTAAATTAAGTGTAAGAACTAGTCATTAATAAGTCTGTGCTAGTGGCCAAGAATTATAATTAATATTAAGCCCCTGTGTGATTATTTTATAAAAGGCTGAGGGATTGTGGGTGAGAGATTTGCCCCAACCACAGGCCTGAGCAGGACCAGAAAAATCTTCCAACTACAAAAACACACACAACAGGTCATTTCGTCCTTTCTCCAGTTTCATTCACTAACTCAGGAAAGGTACATAAGAAGTAAGAGCACATCTGAGGAGGTGGTAGATGTCTAGTGATGGGAAAACACGAGGTAACTCAGGAACTACTTAGAGGAGGTATGATAATTTCTCCCACACCATAGCCTTCAGGTTTGGCCAAGAATGGTTGAGACTCATTCATTTGTAAAGATGAAAGTACAAAATGAAACAAAACAAAATAAAATAATTTACAAAGGACAACTAAAGCCACATGGTACACTACCATCTGTTTTCTTATTTATTTTTTAAAAAAATTCATACACTGTATCTTCACCATATTCTTTCTCCTCCCCAAGATCCTCTCAGATATTCTCTACCTCTCAACCCACTGAACTTCATATTCTTCCTCCTTCTTTCTTAGGGAATAAAAATAACAAAACCAAATAAGCAAACAAAAACCATGAAGTCTCTTTTATGCTGACCAACTACTACTAAGCATGAGGCCACCCATTTTCATGACAGAACAATGTGAACCTAACTGTATAGTACCTGAATTTTGCCCAATAAAATGACAGGCAGGATGGATCAGGGTAAATGATACAATTTGGGAATCAGAGCAACCAAAACCAGAGTGCAACCATGATTAGTACAGAAATGACTCAAAGGTTCTTGGATTTCCTAGGACTAGGTAAAAGATAATTGATGTTAGACTTTGGTAAATTAAGGCTTCATGCTTCTTTAACTAATACAAATAAACCAAAATTCAAGAATCAAATAATATCTAACATACCAGCAGATGACTTTTATAATTTCAAAAGAGCCACATAAATAGTAGGAATATGTATATGTATGTAAGAAATTGAAAAAAGAAAAGCAGATATAAGTTTTCATACTAAATGTAAAACTACAGTTTCCTGACGGACAATATCTATGCTAAGTAGAAGAAATAGCTAGAATTATAAAGATTCAAAATAGTATAAATAAAAGCATAGAAAATATAATAGAAAACACAGAGGCAAAATCCACAACCAAAAAGAAGAAAACCAAAACCTACAAAATGGTACACAAGTTCTTAAGGTAGTGTGCTGACAACCTAAACAACAGCAAAAAAAAAAATGGATGTTAGGATGTAAATACTAGTCAAATCAGAAAATTCAAAGCCTGTTTTGAGCTTTTCATTGCTTGCCATTTCAGCCTTAGGTTGTATTATCTACACCCTTGAAGCTGAAGTTTCCTATTGTCCAATAATTCAGGTATCCTAGGCCCTTTTGCTAGATGCCAGGAAATTGATTTGTTGTTGCTGTTTCCGATGTTTTGTCTTTTGTTTTGTTTTGGTGTGGTTTGGTTTGGTTTGGTTTTTGCCAATACTTGCCTGTTTGGAGTACCAGAAAGATACAGAGAGAGAGATCCTCAAATTCTGTGGAGCTGACCGCAAGCTTCTTAAAATAAAACTTGGGAGTCAATCTCACTGATCAAAGCCCCATCTCTGTTCAAGAGTCTGTAAACATACTGACTGATTCAAACTGTGAATATGAATAGTTGAAGTGGTCTACTTTTATGACCCAAATTAGCTTAGGCTACCTTTAGTCAATGTGACAGTTTTCACCAGCCTCTAAACAGAACCATCATCCTTGTGACTGTTAGACAGCAGTTTTAGAATGTCTTGTCTTAACAGAGCACTAACTTCTATCAACCAAAAGTCTCAGAATGTCATCCGATAGAATTTCAAACTGAGAGCAAAGATGTCCTCATTTGCTATAACCTGGCAGACTTATGTCCTTAACAATCTATCGGGTAAATTCATTATTTATGGTTTTCTTTTGTTTTGTGGATATAGAAGTCCCATGGGGAATATATCATTTCAGCCAACCTGAATCTGTGTCATTCAAATTGGTCTCAAGATATATTATCTCTTCTTGCCATTGTTCTTTTGTTTTGTACTGACAGAAGAAACAAAAGGCAAGACAGAAATACTTTTTAATGATAGTTCCAAATTTTTGCTTCTTTCTTCCAAATAGTCAAACCTAATACTCACTAAGAGCCTACTTTAAAAATAATGTAAAACACCTGAGCAGATATTTTAAAGGAACACTATTTTCTTAAACCACAGAAGAAAATACATTTTTGATAGATGCACAACTAACCATAGACTAGAAAAGAAACTAATTCAGTGGGTGTGCAAAGATTGAAACTACAGACAGCTTAACATCTGACTGTAGAGATACTGAGGCAAAAGTTGTCATTAAGAAAGATGAAAAGGAGAGAGCTTTTAGGGTTGCTCATGTGTGTTGGGCTGATCTCTTGGGATTAGCTAACTTTTTGGGACTTTGGTCCCGGAAGAAGATTGATTCTTTCTCTCCCAGGCATTAGGTTATAACTTTTTTTTCTAGACGTGAAGCCTTACATGTCAATTATTGTTGCCAATTAATTTTAATTCTTATTGAGGCAGCTCTTACAATCTTTCTGCCCAGTTCTTCATCATGTTCCAAGGGCCTTAGGTGTAGGGGTGCAGCTGCAGACGTATTTATTAGTATTGGGCATACTCATAAGTCAGTTGTTACCTACATTTTGAGCAGTTGTGTCTTTATCTAAAGGTTTCAATTGACTGCAAAAGAAACCTCTTTTGTGAAGGCTGAAAGCTATATTTTTATGGATTAAAAAAGATAATTATTCAGAATGCAGTCAGAAATTACCATAGTTTATGAACATTACAGCAGTAGAGTGCCCTCCCCAGCCATGGGTAGTGGGGTAGGTTTAGACCAGTAGGCATGGATTTCCTCCTGTTGAGTAGAATTTAAGGTCAGGCAGACTGCTGTTGATTACCCCCGGGATACAAGTAACACTATTAAGCCTTCCAGAATATCTTGTCATTCTGGTCATGGTCATTGTTCATAAGCATTGCTAGTAATTAGTGTTCCATTGGAAACTCCACCCCAACTCTCCTCCTACCTCTCCAAACCATGCCCCTCAGAAAGCACGACAAGTGGCATTCCCCCACCCCCAACAGAGCTACTCAAGACCACGCCTACAGGGTGTTTAAGCTCTGGTCTGTAGACCTGCCATGCCATTTCTCCTCCTCCCTTCCCCCAAGATCACCCTGGAGTGCTTTGCTGAGATTAAACATGGTCCTTTACCTTTTTATTGGTTCAATTTGGCTTACTACATCTGCAGAGAAACCCACAACCAAGGATTTAAAATACTTATCAGGTAAGACTAGTGACTGTTTTTCCTTTTTAGCAGCATGTATAGCCCCTTTCAGAAATATGAGGACAAATCCTCAGAGACAGGACTTGTAGATCAGTTCTAGCTCAATTCCTTCAAATTCTGTGTCTAGTTTTAGTCATTCATAGGGAGAATGTTCAAGTCCGACTGAGTAGCTCAAATACATAGAATTTTTAAATTTTGTTTTATCAAATTAAATTCATAATACCCCTACTTCATGTGTAACTTTGCAATCCTAGCTTCAGATCTTCAGATTTGTGTTTTAGTTTACGGGAATTATATGGCAGTTCATGATCCTCAGGCACAGAGTACTGGGATTGGTGGGGTGGGTAGTGAGACCTCTGTGAGGCACATGTCCCCATAGATGCATTGCTTAAATATTAACTTCCATTTTAAACTGGATTATTTGGATTTTTGATGTCTAGTTTGTGAGTTCTTTATATATTTTGGAGATAAACTCTCTGGTAGATGCAGAGTTGATGAAAATCTTTTCCTATTCTGTGGGCTGCCATTTGTTGCAAATAATGGTGTCCTTTGCCTTACAGAAGCTTTTAGTTTCATGAGTTCCCATTTACTAATTGTCCATCTTAGTGTCTGAACTATAAGTTTTTTGTTTCCTCTGACAGTATGTTCAAGGTTATGCCCCACTTTCTCTTCTGCTATGTTCCTTGTGTCTGGGTTTATGTTGAGGTCTTTGGACTCAAGTCCACTTGGACTTGAGTTTTATTCAGGGTGACAGATATGAGTCTATTTGTATTCTTCTACATGCTGATATCGAGTTATGCCAGCATCATTTGTTGAAGATAGCAGAAAAACAACTAAAGAAATGTTCAGCCTCGTGAGCCATCAGGGAAATGCAAATCAAAATGACTTTGAGATTCCACTATATACCCGTCAGAATGGCTAAGATAAAAACACAAAAGACAGCTCCTGCTGCAGAAGATGTGGAGCTAGTGAAATAATCCTCCATTGCTCAGGGAGAAGTGCAAACTTGTACAGCCAATTTGGAAATCAATATGGCAGTTTCTCAGAAAATTGGGCATCAATATACCTCAAGACCCAATAATACCACTCTTGGGGATATACCCAAAGGATGCTCAAACATATGCAAAGAACACTTGCTTAACTATATTCACAGCAGCTTTATTCATAGTAACCAGAACCTGGAAACAACCTAGATGCTCCTTAACCAAAGAATGCTACAATTCACAGACCAAGAGAGGCTAGGTAACAAGAGAAGCCCAAGGAGGGGATACATGGATCTCACTGTGAAGGGGAAGTAGAACAGATCTCCTGGGTAGACTCATGTAAGACAAATTATTAAATGGTCTTATTAATAAAATATTGGGGGTAAAAACTAAGAGATCAGGGAAGCAGAAAGAAGCCAGCCACGTTCTTACCACTAAAAATCCTCAGGCAAATAGAGAGACCTACTCCCTGTATACCCACGCCTATATGCCTTTCTGTCCCTGCCCTCTTCCTCTCTCAACCCAGCTATATCACTTCCTGTCTGTCTGTATAGACTTCCAGACCTTCATGATTAGTGCTGAGATTCAAGGCCTATGCCACCATGCCTGGCTCTGTTCCCAGTTTGGACTTGAACTCAGAGATCTCGATGAATCTCTGCCTCCTGAATGCTAGGATTAAAGGCATGTGCTACCATTGCCTGACTTCTAAGTTTAATATAGTGGCTGGCTTTTTCCTCTAATCCTCAGATAAACTTTATTGGGATGCACAAATAAAATATTACTACAGAGTGGTGGCAGATGGGTACAGGAATCTGAGGGATAATACTAGGAACTCACAGAGTCGAACCAACAACCAGGAAACTTACATGGGACCAACCTAGGACCTCTACACATATGTGACAGTTGTGTGGCTTGTTCTATTTATGGGACTCCTAACAATAGGTGTAGTGACTGTTTCTAACACTTTAGCTCACTCTGGGGAACCTATATCTCATACTGGATTGCTTTGCCCAGCCTTAACAGAAGGGTTGGTGCTTAGTTTTACTGTAACTTGATATGCCATGCTTTGTTGATACCCATGGAAGACCTGCCCATTTCTAAACAAAAAGAGGAGTGGGTTGGGAGATGGGTGGAGAAGAAGTGGGGGAGAGAATGTTAGGAGGGAGGGAGGAGAAAATGGAGACTTGATATAAAATGAAAAAAATTAAAAACATGTACCTTCTTATAGCCAAAAATAAAAGATGCCTTCCAATATTAAGGTGTATCTCACCAGTTTAGGGTATATTTCCTGATGATTTTACTTTATTTTTTATATATTTTTGTTAAAATATAATAACACTGCTTTCTTTTCTTCCCTCCTGCCCTTCCCAACTCCTCTCTCTTCAACTCCCAGATCCTCAAATTGATAGCCTCTTCTCCCCTGTTTATTGTTGTTACACACACACACACACACACACACACACACACACACACACACACACACAAATGCATATGTAAATACAACCTAAGCCCATTTTTATTGTGTTTATATGGTTTCAGGGCTGTCTACTTTGTATTGGAAAAACTTGCTGAGGCTCATCCCTGGAAGAGGCTTCCTTTCCTTCTCCAAGCAGTCATTGCTTGTCTATAGTACTTTGAGCAGGGGGTGTGGCCCTGTGAGATTCCCAGCCCCTTTTGCTTCAGCTTGTCTATTGGTATTGCCATTGTTCAGATCTTGTTCATGCAGCCATTTTTATGAGAGATTGTTTACAGCAGACTTCTTGATACTCTATTTCTTTCTGTTTTGCCACTCCGTCTTCCACTATGTCCCCAGAGCCATGGATGAAAGAGCTGTGATCTAGATGCATCTGTCAGGGCTGGATTCCCCATGATTTGTTGATCCCTGCATAGTGTACAGTATGATTTCCTGTGAGGGTCTCCATTTGCTATAAAGAGAAGCTCATTTGAAGAAGGCTGGTAACTGCACTTATCTGTAGATACAAGAAAAAGATTTAGAATACAGTAAGGAGTTATGACAGTCTAGCAATGCGGTAGCCAATTCTCTTCTATGTAGATGTTGTCTTCTATGATCCATGACTATGTCATCCCTGGAACAGTGTCTAGTTTTGAATCATCAGACCTGCTTTCCTTCCTGTTGAGTGAAATTTAAGTTAAATGTTGTTTACCACCACGTGAGATTCACTTAACACAAGCACTGGTACATGTGCACTTGTGCATACACACAGACACACAGACAAAGACACACACACACACACACACACACACACACACACACACAAACACACACACGTTGCTATGTTTATCATTGCTGTGGTACATAGATATCATAGCCAGATAAGAAGATTATTTTTTTTTCTCACTTAGCAACTTGCATTGTATTTTCTGGATCATAGAAGATATACCACAGAAAGGAAACTATCACATAAAATCTAGCAAAATAACATAAGTTCTCTGTTCTAAGTGTGTTGTGTTTCCAGAAATAGGGAAACTTTTATGGTTCAAATGGGGATCATTATCAATGATAGTGGTATGACTTCCTTTAGATACATATATCCAACCATATGAGTTTGTATGTGTGTGTGTGTGTTATGTGTGGTGTACATGTATGTATACACATACACATATATATTCTATGTGATTTTAAGTAAATATAAAATAATAATATTCCTTGAGGCTTTATCAAGCAATATTGGGCATTTGTGCCTCTTACTCATTCTGTATTGACTTCCCACCTTCTCTACCTAGCTTAGAGACCCTCTTCCTTTTGTCTTTCTGGCTTCCTAATATCTGTATCCTTATATTCTTCTCTCAACCCCTGAACATTTCTATGGCCATTAAACAATAAAATATAAAGGTAAGTTATTTATTAGAAGATTTTAATTCATGCTTAGATATTAGGGATGACTCTTTGAACACACATGAATCAAAGAGACTTTTTTTTGAGAAAATGTCCAGATAAACTTTCCTAAAACCATCATTGTTAGGGATACGACATTGCCAAACACCAAGCAGGCTGCTAACTTTCTGGGACTGCAGTCCGGGGTCCTCCATACCTTGTTCAGTTAAAGTGTTGGTTAGCTAATTTGCAGTTGATTAAAACACATTTTTTTCTATGTGATGTAGATGTAACCAACCATCTTATTAAAATAAAAAACACAGAACCAATGTAAAAGAGAAAGCCGAGAGGTCAGAGCTCAGAGCTAAAATCTTACTTCCTACATTGCTCCTAGCTTCCTGAAAAAGAGCTGCTTCCTGTGTGTATGTCTTTAAATAGTCTCTCTGTTCTGCCTTCTCATTGGTTGTAAACCCAAACACATGACTGCCTCGTCACTGCCTGTAAGTACCGCCCTCCAGATCTTAAAGGCGTATGTCTCCAATGCTGGCTGTATCCCTGAACACACCTAGCTCTTCTACCAAGTGCTGGGATTAAAGGCATGCACCACCACTACCACACTCTTGCTATGGCTCTAATAGCTCTGACCCCAGGGCAACTTTATTTATTACATACAATGAAAATCACATTTCAGTACAAATAAAATACCACCATAATGTGAGACCAGAATTTAACACTTTCATGAATTCATGGTTTGAGATTCTTGGTAGAAATTATATTTGTTTCTCCGATGTACCTACTCTTTGTACCTTCCAGGAGGAACAGAAGGAACTGAAAACTCTTGTGGTTTTAAAGTCACTTTTTAGAAAGAACACTTCCCTATCCATGAAAGGAATTGACTATTAGAGCTGATGTTGCAGAGAGTACTAAGTTGTCCTCAAGTGGGACTGTTATCTGAGAAATATTCATTCTAATACCCTTCCCTGCCACCACCTTTGACTCAGCTTCAGTGTCACATGATACCAGCTATCTCTATCTGCCCCACCCTGGTAGGAACAATGCATGAACAAAGTGCAGAGCAGAAGTGGATTCTAAGTCTCTACATCTTTCCATCCCTACTGCCTTCCCTGGGCCAGGGATTCAATGCTAGAGCTCTAAAATCAAATTCGCTGCCATCATCATTCTTGTAAGACTTCACATCCTTATCATTATTGCTGGAATGATGGGACTCCAGAAAAAAATTTCCTCAAGTTTTTCCTGTCAGAAAAACACGAAAATTACAACTAAAACACACGTGTTGGGAGTTGAAGCCTGGAGGAAGCCCAAGTGAAGAAGGAAGTCTATTTGATGGTAGTGTAACAATCCAATTTTAGCATAAGCATATGTACTTATAGCAGTATTTTTCAATTAGAGAATGCCAATCATCAATGTTCACATTGTATTGTATGTGTACATTTGAGTATCACTAGGAAACTGGCTTCACATTCAAGATTAAGGTTAAATACAATTTTTCATTGATCTACTGAAAATGTTAACATTTTGTAAATGAACAGCCAACACAGATAATTTTTATGGCTCATGATTTTTAATTTCTAAAAAAAAAAATTATTCACATGTTGATGTGAGTCTGCCATTTGAGTGTGGGTGCTGTAGAGACCAGAATAGAGCATCAGGTTTCCTGAAGCTAGAGTTACAGGCAGTTATATGCTCCCCAGCTATTGTACCGAGAATCCATATCTCCCACTACAAGAGCAGCAAGTCCATGTCATTATAAAGCCATTATTATTTCCCCTCAGTATATCTGCTGAACACAAAATGTAACTAGAAAAAATATAAATGTCTTCTGTTTTATTAAAAAAAAATTTAGTTATAAGCACAAAAGTCTTTTAATAGTTCCTCCTGAAGAATGTTTTGTCCAAATATATATTTCAATATTTAATAAGAAAAAACAATCAATTTGGTTGTCAGATGAATGTTAGAAGAAATATTTAGAGTATTCAGTTTAAAATAAAGCTTTTAAGCCCTTTTCACTTAGCTCAACAGACAATAGACTATTTTCTCCTGTTTACAAAAAATAAAATGTAATAATATTATCATTAGTATCAAGTTATTCTTAATGTTGTAATAACTTCAAGTGTTACTTTCTTAGACTATAATACCATAATTTAATATAATTTGGCTTAGCTATGTAACCTTAAGTATCTACTCAGCTTCATTGATGTTCAATATTGCCATCTGAAAAGGAACCCACAGACATGGATATGAGAAGGCTGCAGTTGTAGAAGATCTGTCAAAGCCATAAAAGCATCCTAGCAGCATCTGACACACACTGAGCCTCATAGAAACATTTCTCATCAGACTGTCACCGCCACCATCATTGTCTACTACTGAAAATCTACTGTACTCTTATTTCCAGAAACAAATATTAAAACCTCATTAAATGCAGTAAGGGGGTTAGGAGCATGTTGGAATACAGAGCAATGTGACCATTTATGACCAATGATCAGTGCAGATATTTGGTGCTGTTCCTAATGGACTAGCAAAGACTTAGAGAAAACATAGAAGCAGAGGTTCTGGGTAGCCAAACAAGAATCTCAGTGAAGGCATTCAGTGTGATCCACATGGAGCTAGAGGAGGAAATGATGAAACCACATAAGGAGGACATAAGATGTTGATGTTCTGTGTTCTTTCTAAACTGCTTCATTAGATTCTTACTAAAATGGAATACTGTACAGTTACAGAGACAAATATGAAAAAGCAAAGCAATGGAGATGATAAATAGAGTCAAATAAAAGATCATTGTCATTTCTCAGTCAAAACTGTGTTTCCTAATTTAGTGCCTAGGTTAATTTCTAGAGTATGCTCTAACAAATTGTCACCTCACAGTGGGGCTTAAACGACTCTCGTGTGTGTAGGTTGGAGTAGACAAAAATATCAGTGTGGGCTGTGTCATTCCTCCTCTGAGACCCTTGGGGGTGCTGCTGCACCCCTGGCTTCCCTTGACTTGTGGTTCACCAGGCACTGAATGCTAGACCTTCTTTTTCGCTTGATCTTCTCTCTGTGTCTACAAACACTGTGGCTCAGTTCTCAAGACCCAGCCACTGGATGTGGCTTAACTTCACTGTATTACCGTTCCAGGTTTAAAACAGAGGTGAGCAATCCATTCTAAGTTACTTTCCAACCTTCCTCCTTTCCATTGTGAATTGAATTATCTAAATTTAAAATAATCTTACCATGACAACTGTCTTAATATATTTAAAGACAACTTATCGCATCCAATGACAAATATGTAAATGCAAATAAATTACTAAAGTCAACATGCCATGTATGTACATGTCATTGTTCTGGATTCTTCATTCGATTTTTTCCTGAGCTGCAGTGGGAACATTGTTGCTTATTTTTAGGAACAAGCTGTGAAAGCATATGAGGAACACCAGGGGCATTGACTTTTTCTGCAAAGACTTTTAGGTGTCTCTAGCCTCCCTGTCTTTTCTACTTGAAATTAGTCATGTATAAGGCTGAGAATCATCCACTTTATAACTCAAGTATAAATAGTTTGTGAGGAATTTTTTAATTCAGAAACTATGTACATAGCAGAATTAAGATTTCAGCAACAATTTTGCTGACCCAAGAGTGAGTGTTTTCTTCACGCTCTGATATTTGTTTTTAAAGCTAGGATGTCTGAGCTGGCCTACTCTGGTGATCAGATGGCTGAACACCCTAACTGTAATTATAGAACCCTCATCCAGTGACTGATGGAAGCAGATGCAGAAATCCATGGCCAGGTCCCAGGTATAGCTCCAGGAGTCCAATCAATTAAGGAGAGGAAGAATTCTATGAGCAAGAGATATCGAGACCATGTTTGGAAAAATTACAGGGACAACTAGCCAAACTAGTGGAGACACATGAACTGTGGACCAATAGTTGAGGAGCCCCCATGGTACTAGACTAGACCCTCTGGATACGTGAGACAGTTGTTTAGCTTGAACTGTTTTGAGGCCCCCTGGCAGTGGGATCAGGACCTGATTCTAGTGCATGAGTGCCTTTTGGAGCCTGGTGCCTATGGTGAGATACTTTTTGCTGCCTTGGTACAGGGAGGAAGGGCTTGGACCTGCCTCAACTGAACATACCAGGCCCGCTGACTCTCCATAGGAGACCTTGCCTTGGAGGAGGTGGGAAAGGGGAATGGGTGGGGGGAATCTTAGGGGGGAGGAGGAGGGAGAACAGGGAAATCTGTGGTTGGTATGTAAAATGAATAGAAAATCTCTTAATAAAAAATAAAGTTAAATATTCCTATATTGAATCAAAATGCCAAAAAAATCAGTTTTGTATTGTTTGTAAGAAGTATGTCTTCAGCAAAATAGCATAGAAACAAGAATGAACTAACATTTTAAGATATGCAGGATGTATATAAGAAATTAAAATAAAAACACTAACAAATGTTTGAACAAAAAATAAACTTAGAAGTATTAAATTGGAATTATTTATAGTACCTACAATATATGCAATCAGAAGGATCAAAATGTCAAACATTAATATTTTTATAATGAATAACGTTATAAATACACAAAAGAAAGTCTACAAGGACCAAATGAAAAACTACTCCAAATCATAGTCTCCTTGTAAAATATAGTTACTAGACTTATTGGCAGAGAAAAGGGAAATTTAAAAGAGAGATTGTTTTTCAACTACTGAGTTATGTACTCTGTTGTAGAATTAGAGAACTGTCCCCAGGGGTTAAAAAGAACACACAATGCTGTAAATTCTGTCTTTAACATCGGGGATTCTGGAACTTTCTAACAGTTCTGGTGAAGTGACTAATCAAAATAGGAACTTTAAATCTTGTAAAGTAAATAAAACATGTTATTGACAAACTCCACATCTTGTAAACACAAGGAACTTACAAGAAATTTCAATACTTGTTTATTTATGTATTTACATGATTTCCACATGCAACCTACACTGCCTATAAATTTGTGGTCCTCTTGCTTCAGAAAACCAAAGACCAAGAGGACAGGCATGTGCCACTATATCCAGATATCTGTATTTGTTTTCAGGGAAGGGATGTGGGTAACAAAATAGTTAAGGAAATGTATCTGCTACTGAGAATCATGATTTTTAAATGAAGCATGAATAAGAAAATTATAATGTTTGCAGCTATAACTTCTATTGAGATAGCCAATTTCAATGAAGGTCATCAATAGCACCTAATGCATACACAATCAGAAAGACACCTATTGAATTACAATGGCCATTAGTTAAAGAAGTAGAAAATGACAGCAGTGAAGGATTCTGAAAATGCTGATTCTGAATCTAATTGAGATTATAGATGCTATAATGGATTTTAAAACTTTCTACAATCAGAGAAACAGAAGAAATAACATCATAATGACACTGTTAACAAATAACAACCTGGCTGCAAAAGAAATCAGGGAATAATACTCTTCATACTAGCCACAAATAATATAAAATATCTTTATAACTCCGATCAAGCAAATGAAAGACCTGTATCACAATACCTTCAAGTCTTTCAAGAAAGAAATTGAAGAAGATATCAGAAGATGGAAATATCTTCCATGCTCATGCATTGATAAGAATAACATATTAACAATGATAATATTACTAAAATCAATCCACATATTTAACTGAAAAACAAACAAAACAACCCCAGTCTATCTAAAATTATCCTATAAAATAAAAGAACTTCTAAAGGATCACCATCCCTGATTTCAAGCTGTACTACAGAGTTATAGGAATGAAAACCAGATGGTATTGACATAAAGACAAACAAGTTAACCAATGGAATAGAATCAAAGACCCAGATGTAAATCCACACACCTATGGATACCTGAGTAAATCCACACACTTATGGACAGATTTTTTTTATAAAGAAGCCAGAAAAGTACAATGGATAAAAGAATCTGTCCACACACTTATGGACAGATTTTTTTTATAAAGAAGCCAGAAAAGTACAATGGATAAAAGTACAATGGTTATACAATGGTCTAACTGGATATCAGCATGTAGAATAATGCAAATAGATCCATATCTATCACCTGGCATAAAACTCAAGTCCAAATGGGTCAAAAACCTCTACACAAAACAAGAAACACTGAACCTAGTAGAAGAGAATGCATCGGCAGGGAACAGAATGTTCTGAATAGAAAACCTGTACAGGAATTAATATGGACAATTAATAAATGGGAACTCATGAAACTGAAAAGCTTCTGTAAGGCAAAGACACCATTATTTGGAACAAATGGCAGAAACAGAATAGGAAAATATTTTCACTGACTCTACATCTAACAGAGGGCTGGATTTCCAAAATATATAAAGAACTCAAGAAACTAGGCACCAACAAACCAAATAACCCAATTAATAAATGGAGTACAAATCCAAACAGAAAATTTTCAACAGGGGGCTCTCAAATGGCTGAGAAAACCATAAAGAAATGTTCAACATCCTTAGCCATCAGGGAAATGAAAATGAAAATGACTTTGAGGTTCCATCTTAAACTTGTGAGAATGGCTAAGATCAAAAGCACAAGTGACAGCTCATGCTGGGGAGAATGTAGAGCAAGGAGAATACTCCTCTATTGCTGGTGTGAGTGCAACATTGTACAACAACTATGGAAATCAATATGGCAATTTCTTAGAAAATTGAGAATTGATCTAACTCAAGACCTAGCACTCTTAGGAATATACACAAAGGACACTGATGCTGTGGGATGTTTTATGTTGTGAATATGTGTTGCTCTGGTTGGTTGATAAATAAAACACTGATTGACCAGTAGCCAGGCAGGAAATATAGGCAGGATAAACAGACAATGAGAATTCTGGGGAGTGGAAGGCTGAGTCAGTAGACACCAGCCTGGCATCCAGGGAGCAGCACGTAATGGCACACAGGTAAAGCCACAGAACACGTGGCAGCATATAGATTATTAGAAATGGTCTGAGTTTAAATGTAAGAGCTTGTCAGTGGTAGGCCTGAACTAATGTCAGATGAGTTTTAATTAATATTAGCCTATGTGTGTTTACTTGAGTCTGAACAGCTATGGAACTGTAGGGACACCAGGCAAGAACACAGAAAAACTTTCAGCTACACACTGCAACATAATGGAAGGACTCCTGCTCAACTATGTTCATAGCAGATTCATTCAGAGTATCAAAGACTAAGTAACAAAGAGAGAACAAGAGGGGACACATAGATCTCCCAGGGAAGGAGAAATAGAGTAGATTTCCAGGGTGGACTGGGGTAGGGTGGGGATGGAGAATAGGAGGGATAAGTTGCAAGAAACAGAGGGAGAGATGACTGGAATTGGGGGCACATTTCTGGAAAAGTTATAATAGTGCAATAGAAACTCCTTGGAAACTATGAGGGTGATCCTAGCAAAGTCTACTAATAAAGGAAGACATGAAGTCTGACTAGCAATCTTCTGTAACCAGGCAAAAATTCAAGTGGAAGGACTGGAACACAAATCCACCCACAAAGCCTCCAACCTACAACATGTCCTGCCTGCAAGATGTACTGGGGTCAAGATGGCTCAACTCGTGGGAATGGACAACCAATTACTGGTCCAAGTTGAGACCCAGGCCACAAAGAGAGAGCACATGTCTGACACTTCCTGTAGGGCCAGGAACCAGGGGAGTGCCACAATCAGAAAAAAAGAAAATGTTGACAAAATGATTCCTAATGATATTCTGTTATATTTGTAGCCTAGCATAATTGTCATCAGAGAGGATTCATCTAGCAACTGATAGGAGCAGATGCAGAGAACCACAGCCAAACATTAGTAGGAACTCGGGGTATCCTCCAAAAGATAGGGAGGAAGGACTTTAGAAGCCCATGGAGGTAAGGACACCACAAGAACATAACCCAGATTCAGGGATCATAGGGACTCAGAGACTGAACAACAACCATGGAACCTGCATGGATATCCCTTCCATATGTGTTATGGTTGTGTAGCTTGATGTGCTTGTAGGACTCCTAACAGTGGGAGTGGGGCCATCTTTGACTCTTTTGCCTGTGTTTAGCACATTTTTCATTTTATTGGGTTTTCTCATGAAGCCTTGATATGAGAAATGATATGAGTATGTGCTTAGTCTAATTGTAACTTGTTATACTATGTTCTATTGTTATCCCTGGGAGATTTGCTCTTATTTGAAGAGAAAGAGAGGAGGAGTGGTTCTGGAAGGGAAGATAGATGGGGACGGGGGCTAAAGGAGGGAAGGGAGGGGCAACTCTGGTTGTAATATATGAGAGAAAATTAATAAAAAAGAAAAAATAAATATAATAAAATAAAGACTATAAATGAAGCTATTAGAAGTAGCTTTCATCAATTAATTGAAAATAATTGCACTTTTATGCCTGTGTGTTTGTGTATTCAAAAAGGTTCAAAGATGCTAACAAATTCACATATCTGTGTATGTCTTAACTCTGCTAGATTCTTCATTCAAACAAATTGTGAAGAAAACAAGAGATGAATAAAACTTTTGGGCAAAATTCAATGATATTAATACTTTTTGTTTTGGAGGATGGAGACATTTCAAACAGTTAAAAAATATATAATGCTTTGAACCACCTTTTGAAGAATTTGCAGAATAAACTAGCTGGTGATTGAGTGAAAATAACCTAGGATCATGAAGAAACTTGGAAGAGTAGAACTGCATTGAAATAGTTTATGATTTGTAGTTATAAAGTCCTGATAGATTAATATTGGTGTCAGTTTACTATGCTAGTTTATTACTGTTATAAGTGTTTATGTATTTCTTAATAAAACATTTTACAAAAGGATATGACACTTTGTTTTTATTTTTTGCTAATGTGGATGAAAATCTGAAAAAAAATTGAAAAGAGGTAACAATTTGTTATGGCTCACTTTCACACAGTTATACCTTTTTCTTATTCCTTATCAAGCCGGTCTACATTATTTATGTTAAATTTTATAAAATTCATACTCTGTCAGTTCTTACTTTGCAGTTGAATTATATTACATAATTAACATAAAAATATAAGTAACATGTAGCTGAAAGTTTTCCTGTGTTCTGCCTGGTCCACAGCTGCTCAGATGCAAGTAAACACACAGAGGCTTATATTAATTAAAACTGCTCGGCCATTAGTTCAGGCCTACAACTGACTAGCTCTTACAATTAAACTCAGCCCATTTCTGTTAATCTATATGTTGCCACATGTTCCATGGTTTTACCTGTGTGCCATTAAATGCTGCTTCCTGGACAGCAGACTCACATCTCCTCCTCAGCCTTCCTCTTCCCAGAATTCTCCTTGTCTGCTTATTCCACCTATACTTCCTGCCTGACTTCTGGCCAATCAGCATTTTATTTATCAACCAATCGGAGCAACACATTCACAGCATACAAAGTGATATCCATGGCAGTAGCATAGCAGTTTTAGAAATAAACATAGCATAATTTTGGTAAGTGTCAGTTCCTAGTTGCCCAGTCACTAGAAAATATGTGGAGAATTTACAAGATGTTCTATTAGTCACTTACTTGGTAGGTAGAAGTATGAATTCCAGAAGAGATAAATATTGTTAATCCTGGTAAACTGACTCACCATAAAATGTTAATAATATTCTTTACAATATATGCATAAAACTATCTGACACATCTTTCTTCAAATAAGACCTTAGATGAACATATCCCAAGAACCACTGGTAGCAAGAAAACCTGGTTTATTTTCATTTTGGATTCTTCTCTTTATATTCACTTATAAAACATAACAATAGTATTTTCATTTGTAGAAAAAATCCACTGTGATACCCGATTCCTGCCTTCTCTTGAAGATCTACCACAGCAAGATCCTCGGTTAATCAAGAGTGATCCAGTTCCTTATTTTTCTCGAAGTGATTCAGATGAGATAAGCAAATAAAACAAACAAACAAACAAACAAAACCACCTCATTTCTAAGTGTGGCTCTGCCTGATTCTAGATTCAGGAGTCCCATTACCAAGAAAACAACACATGCAGCAGAGGACAGACAATGTCTTTCAAATTTAAAATGGGCATTATTTTTATGCAGTAAAACTTGCAGTGAGTTTGTTGTATTTATATGATATACATTAATGAGTATGATTTCTTGGATTTTATAAATGATCAGATTTGTATACTTTTGATTTCTAGACAAAATGGCATGTATCTTAATGTGCTCAGGTAAGAAAATCTGCCTCAAGGACTCTCTCCCCAGTTGTTTATAAATGTGTAGCTAGGCAAATTCAGACATTAATTAATTGGGAGAATTGTTTCAATATAATATTGATCTTTTTGACATATTTACTGAGTAATCCAAATATAAATTTCACTTAAGTATGGAAACTCCTTTTAATTTTGGTTTCAAATATAATTACCATGTGAACTCTTCTTTACTATTTGGATTTACTTTATTCAGATGTGTATTATTTTTAGATATATTAAGAATTTACTGTATGCCAAATCCTCAAGGTTTATTGAAAATCCATATATTTGGTTTGGAAATTCCATTTCATGAGTTTTATTAACAGAACTAATATGGTGATTTTTAAACTTTGTCTTTCATTACTTTGGAAAATGAAATGTCTCATATATCTGAAATTCACACAGAACAGAAATATTAAGACATTTATAACAAAAATAAACAAACACTTGAAAGGTATTGCCGCTGGCCAAATTTAAATGGATGGTTATCCTGTTTTTATGAACAACTTAAGTAGACAGTGACTTTCTATCTGTCCTACCTTCTGCACATTCTTCCACACTAGATGTGAATATCTGGGCACATACCTCCCCAACCACAACACTTGGATACTAACTTATTTATGACTTTAGTGGTCATCTAGTGACTAAAATTCATGTATCACCTCATTTACAAATATCATGTGACATAGATGAATTATTCAAAAAGCAAGAGAAAATACACACATGCAAACACACACACACACACACACACACACACACACACACGCAACCTGTGCCAGCCCTTGTCTTAAGGAGAGAGTCTATACAAAGCAGAAACCTGTACAAAATGACACAATAGGTTAGATCAATACAGCTTCTACAAAATGTACGTTCTGTTCCCATTATACAAATTAACCTCCAAAGATATAAGCTTCATAAACATAATTTTTCAACAGTGTTGTGAGTACTTCATTTTGCTCTACGTGTAAAAATATCTAGGGGGAGATTTTCACTCAGTGGGTGTTAAGTGTTATTTTTTTTATAATACTGAAAATCACAGTAACATCTAACTTCACATACATATGCATGTCTGTATGTATGTGTATGTCTTCATGTTTTATTTGCTATTATAAATTGTAGTGTGTGTTAGTGGAAGGAGTTTCCACTTACAATACAAATCTGCTCTTTTTTTCACACTCATGAGTGTATACCTGATTATAAAGTTACAAAATATTCTGTGATAAAATCATTGTTTGACTTAGAGTAAATGACTAACAGGTCAAGCCACCTGTGAAAACAAAAACAGGGACTAGATAGATAGCTTAACAGTTAAGAACATTTCCAACAGTTGTTGATAAATGAGTTTTGTTTTCCAACATCCATATGGTGACTGACCATTGCATGTAACTCCAATTTCAAGGAATCTGTGGCTTCCTTCTAGCCTTTATATATATAAAACATGAGGCATCCACAAATTGTTTGCCATATATATATATATATATATATATATATATATATATATATATTATGTGTATAATATTTTTAATTAGCAAATGTAAATAACAATAATATAAATATAGGATACAATGCTTTTAAATATTTGTAATCATGCAAACTTCATTATAGAATGTTCCCATTGCTTCAGGTTCAAGGTGTACAAGTCATGTATACTACTTATAATCTGCATCCATGTTATTGAGCCCTACTTTTTTGTTGACATAATATTTTATGAAAAACATCTGATGTCTCAGCATGAAGAGTCTTCTTTGATAACTCTTGGGATCTTAAGAGATATCATATTATTTCCTTTGTAACTTCTTACAAAGTTATTATTTCCTTTAAGTTTGTAAAAAAGAACTTCCATATTACTTTATCAATTTTAAGTAGTAAGTCACTGAAAAGTTTTTGAGCAGAGTTCAATTCAGCATTTTTGTAATTTTAATCTTGTCTCTAGCTCATACTGTTAAGTAGTTTTATAACTGCCCATTACATAAAACCTGGTGTGGGTTATTTCCATCGGAGTGTACACCACTTTCCTCTTTTAATCTGTTTCCATTTTCAATTCCTATCAGTTACCTTTTCTTGGCCAGCCTTGGAAATTCATAAACATCAGCGTGAGCTCATTTGTATTCCTGTTTCCAAACATCAAATAAAGTCATCCATAAATTAATTTTATGAGCAATTAAGTTCTTCCAAGTCAATACCTTCTAAATTGATTTCTCTTTTACAATCAAGACACAGTTTATATTCATTTTATGTCATTAGGCACAGCCATCAGATCCTTTGCTGTTCTTTTTTTGGTTTCAACTTTCTGTTAGCTGTTGGAATTCTGTCTGTCATGCAGCATAGAATTCCCATGATTGTTGACTAAAACTATGCTGATATAGAGCTAAAACTGAAGTAGATCAGTGTTGGATCAAGTTGTTGAAAAGGAGAAATCCACTGGCAAAATAGAGTCTTGGAAGCATATTGCAAAGCTGAGAAGAAACAAATAAGAAACATGAAAAAGAACAGTAAATAGAGTCATCAGCTGGTACCAGAATGCATAGCATTAGAGTCTGGGAGCTTGTAAAATTCACAGCCAAAGAATGAAAGTGTGGAGATATGGAATTCAGACATGCTTGGTGATTCATTAACCATTATTGCTACTATAACAAAACAGTTTAGATTAGATAATTTATAAGTAACTGAAGTTGATTGGTCATAGTTCTGGAAGCTAGAAAGACTAAGAACTGAGATGTCTGGTGCATCTTCGGTACTCAGCAATAACATTGGCACTTTCTTTGTGTGCTCACAAGGCAGCAGGGCAAAAGCGCAATGATGAACTACAGGCCTTATACTAAATACACTAATTCCATCCATGAGGACTCCAAACCCACAGCCTAATGAAAATTGAAAAGCTCCATCCCCAAATACCCATGATGAGGATTCTTTGATACTTGCCTTTTGGAATACTTAAACACAGGACAGCATATCCTCTTTTTCTTATATACTTTTTCTTTACTTATGGCAAAGTCCTGGGCCCATATTATACAACTGTGCCTGTACAATATAACCATATAACCAACTTGAAAGGCCCTGGCTAATTGATATTAGAAAGTTGTGGATCTGAAAAAGGATATGATATTAGCACAAAATATGCAGGATAGTCTTAACAATTAGTGATTTAGGAAGAAAAAAACTATTATATTTAAAGCTCAATGTTATTTCCATGAAGAAATGATACTATTTGGAATATTTTGTCCTGAATTCAACTAAAATTACTTTTATTTGTGTCCCTTGTCTGTTCTAAATGTACATACCAGAAAAAACAAGTTGCTTAATGTCAAGCACCATGCATTGTGTACAATGGTTAGACACTTTATGCTGGGGAGGATGTGAAACTAGGGGAACTCTCCTCCACTACTGGTGGGAATGCAAGCTTGTACAATCACTTTGGAAATCAATATGGCGCTTTCTTAGAAAATTGGGAATCAATCTCCCCAAGGATCCAGCTATACCACTCTTGGGCATATACCCAAGAAATGCTCAATCATACCACAAGAGCACTTGCTCAGCTATGTTCATATCAGTATTGTTTGTAATAGCCAAAACCTGGAAACAACCTAGATGCCCTTCAACTGAAGAATGGATAAATAAATTGTGGCACATATACACAATGGAATACTACTCAGCAGAGAAAAACAATGACATCATGAGGTTTGCAGGCAAATGGATGGATCTAGAAAAAAATCATCCTGAGTGAGGTAACCCAGACTCAGAAAGACAAATATGGTTGTACTCACTCATAGAAGGATGCTAGATGTGGAACAAGGATGACTGGACTGCTGCTACTCACATCACCAGTGAGGCTACCTGGAAAACAGGACCCCAAGAAAGACACCAAGAAATGGATGAGATCTACATGAACAGCCTGGACATGAGTGGGAGCAATGAAGGGTGAGGGTCGAGGGAAAGAGAGTGGGAGATCCTAGCTGGATCAAGAACAGAGAGGGAGAACAAGGAATAGACCATGGTAAATGAAGATCACATGAGAAAAGGAAGAAACAAAGAGCTAAAGAGGCCCACAGAAATCCACAAAGATACCCCCACAAAAGACTGCTGGCAATGGTCGAGAGACAGCCGGGACTGACCTACTCTGGTGATAGGATGGCCAAAAACCCTAATAGTTGTGCCATTAACCCCATCCAAGGACTGAGGAATCTGGATGCAGACATCCATGGCTAGGCCCCTGGTGGAGCGCTGGGAGTCTAGTGAGAAAGAGGAGGGTTTACATGAGCGAGAATTGTTGAAACCAAGGTTGGATAAAGCACAGGGACAAATAACCAAATGAATGGAAACACATGAACTATGAACAAAAGGCTGAGGGCCCCCCCCAACTGGATCAGGCCCTCTGAATAGGTGAGACAGTCAATTGGCTTGATCTGTTTGGGAGGCATCTAGGCAGTGGTACCAGGTCCTGGGCTCATTGCATGAGTTAGCTGTTTGAAACCTGGGGCTTATGCAGGGATGCTTGGCTCAATCTGGGAGGAGGGTACTGGACCTGCCTGGACTGAGTCTATCAGGTCGATCCCAGTCCTCGTGGGAGACCTTGATCTGGAGGAGGTGGGAATGGGGGTAGGCTGGGTGGAAGGGGAGGGGGGCAGGAAATGAGAGAACAAGGGAATCTGTGGCTATTATGTAGAACTGAATAGTATTATAAAATAAAAAAGAAAAAAGAAAAGAAAAAAAGAACTCTTCCTGTCCTCTGAGAGATTACAGGACAATCACAGTCTACTCTTAAGATTACAACACTTGCACATTGTTGTATCTTCCCCTCAATCCCACTGAGTGTTTTTTTCAGTGCATCCAGACTCATATCCTGTGCATCTAGTTTTTGGGAGATTATGGGATAGATTCAAGGTAAGGTATGAGTCTAGCTGAGAAATTTACCTGGAAAGAAGCTGTTTGTTTAGACAGAAGCAGTTCATGAAGTTCTATTACAATCTCAGCAGCAGCCCTTGCATATACTCTTCTCTGACTTAAATTATTATATTTAATTCTCAAAGCACTGTTCAAAACTTTACATTTGCATTTCGGTAACTTTTTAAAGTCACAAGGTAGGTAGTGAGGCTTCCTATATTATTTAGAATTCTATTCCTACCTCAGATCCATGCACCTCTACAAGGGCCTGCGCATTTTGACTTAAAGGCTAAAAGAACAATTCCAGGCATAAAGTTAAAAGCAAACAGTAAGAAAGAAAGAAAGAAAGAAAGAAAGAAAGAAAGAAAGAAAGAAAGAAAGAAAGAAAGAAAGAAAGAAAGAAAGAAAGAAAGAAAGAAAGAAAGAAAGAAAAAGAGAACTTCTTAAAAAGCTTAGGAAAGGACTATCTAGGATCCAATTCCATATGTTCATGTATTTTGGTTTCAAACTATCCTGATACTAAATTTGTTCAAGATGTACTACTGAATCAAGAATTATTAGTCAACTTCCCATTTTAAATAAATTTGGGACTCTTTTTTCCTTCTATCGGGTTGCCTTGTCAAGCCTTGATACAACGACCTTTGCCTTGTCTTACTATAACTTGTTTGGTCATGGTTGGTTGCTGTCTCTTGGAGGCCTGCTCCTTTCTGAAGGAAAAATGGAGGAAGAGTTGATCTTGGGGAGAGGGGAGTTGTGAAATAGCTGGGGGGAGTGAGGAAGGGGAATCTGTCTGGGTGTGTTGTATGAGAGAAGAATCTATTTCTTTTTTTTTTTAAGCTGGTGAATAACATATTAGGATAGGAGGCAGTTATGTGGAACATCTTCCAACATTCTTATGGATAACTTTTTGTGCCCCCCCACTCCCACCCATACCCCCATCTTCCCTCTTCCCTAGATCCACTCCTCTTCCCTTTCCCTTCAGAAAAGAACAGACCTCCAAGGGACAGCAACTGAACATGGCATACAAGTTACAATAAGACTAGGGTGGGTGGGGCGATCCAGTAGGAGGAAAGGAGTCAGAAGAAGAGTTAAAAGGGTCAGAGACACCCCCACTCCTACTGTTAGGTGTTCTACAGTAACCCCAAGATACACACCCATAACTTACACACAGGGGACCTAGCTCAGGCCCGTACTGCTTCTGTGATTGTTGCTTCAGTCTGTGAGCTCCAATGAGCCCTGCTTAGTTGATTCTATGGACAGTGTTCTCTTGTTTTCAATAAAAAAGAAAGGAAAAAAATACTCACACACATGCCAGCAGTTCGTGTAGGAGGAATCAATCCTAGTCAAATGGCATAAATAATTTTACTTCAAATTATGTAATGTGAACATTTACAAACCAATTCTAATGTTTTTCCTTTTCAGCAACTGTTAAGTTATTTGCACTCAAGGAGTTAGAAAACAACAAGCATAAGTTATGCAGGCTAGGTATTTCAAAGTTTTAGCAAAAGTCATTATTCTGGATTTCCAAAAAGGAACTGAAGTATTAGAGAACTAGAAAATAATTTTAGTCAAGGGCTTTAAAACCTGAATATGAAGAGTGGGCAAATGATGTCAATATGGAAGCATGGGTGAAGTTTTGAAATATTTCTTATTAGAATTGAGGCACCCTTCTGTATTGGCTTTTAATTTTTGTATCTAAAGGAGCATTATATGACAAAGTTTAAAATTAATACATATGTAATTTATATATGTAATGTATAATACATATATAAATATATATATAGATTATAGATTAATGGCTCCTATTTTCTGTACATTTATCCAGAAAATAGCTTCAAACACTATTCTGTTACTTAGCCTGGGCTCTACCTCTGTGGAAAGTATAAACTGACAGTGTGTTATTCAGTAGTCAACAGAGAATATCAGGCTTCACAATATTCTTAAGGATATTGTTAAAATTTAATAACAGTCTAACACATATCCTAAGATTTTGTTTCTCTGTGTTATTTCCCAAACTGCTCTCTTAAAACCAAATAATTTATGCCAAAACAAAAGTGAACAGGCTGTGTTAGGTGTTTCATCACTGAAAGCTCAGTCTATGAATTGCTGCAGCTGAGATATTCCTCCCAGCCTTGGTACTTTCTGTCTCTACACTAGTCATATGTAAATAATGGAGGGTCTGATTTCAGAAACAATAAAGGTGACTATCAGGACAAAGAGCAGAAGAACATACAGTCTCCAGGATGGCGAGGGGCCACACACACTGTTGATGGACAGTGGAAGACCTGGGTGTTAGGCAAGACTCTTCACAAAGGTGGTCACTTGGGGGAAAATGTGGTCCTATCACCTTAGCAACAAATCATCTATAATTTATCAAATTTTAAGTTTCTTACTAAACATTCAAATGTGATCATATAAAACCCCTTTTTCTGAATTTTTCTGATTTCTTCCTCTAACTGATAGAAGATAAAATTTGTAATAATTAAAGTGTGAGCATACAAACCCACTCAAGGAAAAATGTCCATGGATATAAAGTGAACTGTGAGCTTCGGGAATTTATTAAGTAATAAAAATTGGAGAACACTATTAAGTCAGATATCGGCACATTTGATTTGCTGACACAGCAGTAAAACATGCTGTACAGTATGATTTTTGAAATCTGTGTTCATGGAAAAGCATAGGAAATATTTCTCAAGAAGTTAGAAGCCATTTAAGATTAAATAGAATGGACTTTGCAGAGTAGAAAGAGTGTCAAACACCAGAGTACTGGCAGGGTATCAGAACAAAATCTTTTCATTACATCGCAGTATTTGACATTTTAGAACAGATTAAAACAATGGTTGTTCTAATAGGCATTTTGGCAAACCATTCAACACAGCAAGTAAAACCAGATTAAGTTTTTATAAATACCAATACTGTGTAAGCACTCACAGTAACATCAGCTGTAGCTCTCTCTAATGTTCTTATTTCTACATGATATTGTCACAATAGTTATATAAATGAGGCCATGGAAACAACACTATAGAGTGATGAAATTAATATTGAGAACTAACAGGTTAAATTTAATGAAATTTAATTAATGTCACTCTATGCTCATTCCAGGAGCTGCTAATTCTTCAAGTTTCTCTCATGAAGACAATGAAACAAATACACATACACACACATATAGTCAGCCAAAGCAGTCCCCACTGTTTGCTAAAAGATATCCTGAAACCTCTCAGTGGTTGTCACATATGTCCCTTTCAGGTTAGTTTACGCACCAGATTGCCCCTTTCTTTCCAGGTCTGAATTCACATTACTCTGCAAGCAGCCATACATGTCAGGGGGATTTCTCATTCAAGAATCAGAAACACTTCCCTTTTCCCTCCTTCTTAAAAAGAGGGGAATCTTTTGTGCTGAAAATTATCTGCAAATAGTTGATTTCATTTCATCTTTTAAGAAAAATTTCATGTTGAAAGAGTATTAACTTATACTCCTTTACTCAAGATTTTTCTGCAGCAGTTTCCATTCTGATTGCAAATATAATGTTAATTATGACACAGTAACTTTATTTTCTTAATCCTCCAAGTATAAAAGAAATCACCAAGTACTCAGAGCATCCTCTCTTCTCTCTATAACTCACTGTTTTGGTTGTTGAATTGGTCAAGCTTTAGTTTCTCATTTTTGTAAGAAAAATCCAGCTGGCAACATTCTGGTGGTGACCTCTGCAGTTAAATCCTTTCCGGAGTCTTGAGTCTGATTGACTACATTCTCTTAGCATTTGTAGCACTTATAACTGGTGTCAATCATGGGAATATTAAACAATGTGTATCTCTCCTTTCATCATACTTATGCTTCTCATACCAACAAATATTGGGTAAAAATAACCAGGAATCTACTATTGTTGAAGTTCCCTTCCTTGCTGGAGCCATTCCTTTCTAATAGGTAAAGCTTTCAGCAGAGGCATCATTTTGTCTGGTTGTAGAACAACATGAAATTGGTACCTATATTTGAGTACCTGGATTCTTCCTTGTTGTCACAATATTAACTCACTAAGACATTCTCTTAAAGTATGTGAATTTATTTGGAAAAAATATTGCTGACTCCATGGTACATAAGGATTACATTCAGCAAGTGTTTACTGTAATCATTTTTATTCATGGTTACTATAAACATTGGTAAAATATATAATGCCATGGAAAATATAATTCTTAGGTGACTATGTGTATGTGTATGAATGGAGGTGGTGTCTGAGTTTGTGGAGGTACCAGTCTACGTAATTACCATTCCAATGAATCCTATCTTTGCTTGTCACTGTTCAGCACTATTTCATCCCCGCTTGACACTTTCTCTTTAGTATTGCGTGTATGGAAGACTAAACTGAATGGACTCTCTTAGCCTTGGTTTGACTAAGAAAAAAAAATTGCTTTCATTTTCGAAGGACAGAAGTTTATTATTCTATTTGACAGTGGATTTTATTCATTTCCCCAGCACTGTGATTTAACATCCTTTTTTTTTAATTAAGTTAACATATATAATAAGAGGCTTTCTTCAAGGAATTTTCATGCATTTGTGTCATTAACTTTTGTTCCTTCCTCCTAGCTAAACTCCTCTTTGCTTTCATGTCAGTTATCTGATTACCTCAAATTTTTAAAAGAAAATTTTTATTCATTTTACATACTAACCACAGACCCCCTCTCTTCCCTCCTCCTGCCACCTCCAGCCTTGTCCCCCAACCCACTCCTCATTCCCTCCCCCTAAAATGTAAGGCCTCCCATGGGGAGTCAGCAGAGCCTGGAATATTCAGTTGAGGCAGGGCCAAGGTGCTCCCCTCTAACCCTCTCCCCCATAGATCAAGGCTGTTCAAGGTGTCCCACCACAGGTGGTGGGCTCCAAAAGGCCAGCTCATGCATCAGGGATGGATCCTGATCCCATAGCCAAGGGGTTCCTTCAACAGATCAAGCTAAACAATTGTCTCATTCATGCAAGGGGCCCAGTCCAGTCCCATGGAGGCTCCACAGCTGTTGGTCTTCAGTTCATGAGTTCTCACTAGCTTGGTTTGGCTGTCTCTCTATGTTTCCCCATCATGATCTTGATGCCCCTTGCTCATAGAATCTCTCTTCTCTCTCTTTGACTGGACTCTTGGAAATCAGCCTGGCACCCAGCTGTGGATCTCTGTATCTGCTTCCATCAGTTACTAGATGGAGGTTTTATGATGACAGTTAGGGTATTTGTAGATGAATTTCTAAGCAGTCTTATTAAATAAGAAACACAGAGCCAAATACCGAGGTAATAGCCAAAGAGATCAGAAAACAATCAAAGAGTCATAACTGCCTTATTTTACCACCTTGCCACTGTTGCTTCCCCAGAGAGACCTTCTTCCTGTCTAACTTGTGTTTTTATTGCCTTTCTGTTCTGCCTTTTCATTGGCTCTAATCCCAGTCACATTACTTCCTCATCATTGCCTGTTGGGGTCATCCTTGTGGATTCCTGGGAACTTCCCTAGTACCTGGTTCCTCCCTATCCCCATGAAGTCTTCCTCTATCATGGTATCTCTTTCATAGCTCTCCCATTCTGCCCCTGTGCCAGCTCAACCATCGCGTTCCCTTATGTTCTCATCCCCCATACCCTAGCCACGGTAGCCCCTTCTTACCCATAGTTTACTCATGGAGATCTGATCTATTTCCTCTTTCCAGGGCGATCCATTCATCCATCTTTGGGTCCTCCTTGTTAGCTAGCTTCTATGGAGCTGTGGGTTGTAGTATAGTTATCCTTTGATTTACATCTAGTATCTACTTATGAGTGGGAAAATACCATGTTTGTCCTTCTGCATCTGGGTTACCTCATTCAGGATGATATTTTCTATTTACATCCCTTTGCATGCAAATTTCAGAATGTCATTGTTTTTTTAAAGTTGAGTAATACTCCATCGTGTATATACTACATTTTCTTTATCCATTCTTTGGTGGAGGGGCATCTAGGTTGTTTCCAGGTTCTGGCTATTATGAATAATGCTGCTATGAACCTAATTGAGCATGTGTCCTTGTGGTATGATTGAGCACTCTTTGGGTATATGCCTGGGTCTCAAGGTAGATTTATTCCCAATTTTCTGAGAAGTCACCATACTGATTTCCAAAGTGGCTGTATAAGTTGCACACCCACCAACAGTGGAGGAAGTTCTCCTTGCTCCACATCCTCCCCAACATAAGCTGTCATCAGTGGGTTTGATCTTAACCATTCTGACAGTTAGTATCTCAGAGTCATTTTTCTTTGCATTCCCCTGATGAATAAGGATGTTGAGCAATTTCTTAAATGTCTTTCAGCTATTTGAGATTCTTCTGTTGAGAATTCTCTGTTTAGCTCTGTACCCCATTTTTTTTAATTGGATTGTTTGGTATTTTGATGTTTACTTTCTTGAATTCTTTATATATTTTGGATATCAGCCTTCTGTCAGATGTGGGTTTGGTGAAGATATTTGCCCACTCAGGAGGCTATCATTTTGTCTTATTTACTATGTACTGTGTCTTATAGAAACGTCTCAGTTTCAGAAGGCCCCATTTATTAATTGCTGTTTTCAGTGTCTGTGCTACTAGTGTTATATTTAGGAAGTGGTCTCCTGTGCCAAGGCATTCAAGGATACTTCCTACTCTTTCTTCTATGAGGTTCAGTGTAAATAGATTTATGTCGAGGTCTTTGATTCACTTGGACTTGAGTTTTGGTGCATGGTGATAGATATGGTTCTATTTGCAATTTTCTGCATGTTGACATCGTTATGCCAGCACCATTTGTTGAAGATGCTTTTGTTTTTCCATTCTACAGTTTTGGCTTCTTTGTCAAAAATAAGATATTCATAGGTGTGTGGATTAATGTCAGTGTCATAAAACATAGTTGATCAAGTGTCCTTGTGGTATGATTAAACATTACCTCATCTTAACCCCCTATTTTGATCCTTTTCTTATTTAGTTTTTTCCTGAACATTTCTAATGATAATTTCACTTTATCATCTCCTGGCAATGTATTTGTAGGAAACAGATTGTTGTTCTTATTGTTCTTCTGATGCTTCTAGAATTTCCTTCATCTCCGAATTTTGAAATTTAATCATAGTATTGGTGTGTGTGTGTGTGTGTGTGTGTGTGTGTGTGTGTGTGTGTGTGTGTATTAGAAGGTAATTCTTGGAATTATGCTCTTCCTCTTTTTCACTAATGCTTTTCCTTCTTATTCATTAATGCTCTTCCTCTTATTGAATCAAATGCTTGAGCTCACCAATATGGCTGCTTTTCTTGATCAGCTTGCTCTGTGTTCTATGTATTCTGAAGCTTGTGTTATAGGCAGGATACCTCACCAATCTGTTATTTAAATGGATTTCTGGGTATTTCAAATCTTGTCCTCATGCTTGTGTGTCACAGGCACTGGACCAATGAGCCATTCTTCTAGCCCCATTATGTCTTCAAATAATCTTTCCAGTTATTTATTCCTATGTATTCCTTCAGAACGTACAAAATGTGTGTATTGATCTACTCAGTGTGTTATGTAAATACCATACACTTTTGTTACATATTTTAATCTATTTCTCTTTCTTAAGCAGATGATTTTTGAATATCTGTCTTTGGGTCACAAGTCTTTTATTCTACTTGACATTTTTCAGTATTGAATTTCAGCTCTGTAATCTCCAAACATACACACACACTCAACATACTCCTGCACAGACAAGTACACACCACACACATATGTACAAATACACACACAAACACATACACACAAGCACATAGTCAAGAACACTCCTACACATACACAAATACCCACATACACATCAACAAGCATACACAAATACATATTGCACAAACCTACACACACATACATAAGCATACACAAACATAAACATACACACATACACAAACACACACATACACCAGCACACACTCACACACCCAAAATCACCCATTTACACATACACCTATACACTTCCTCTTCAATAAAAGCTTCCTTTTTGCTTGTATTGCTCTTACATCCACAGAGCTCCCCTTGACCGTTATTTACATTTCTACTGTAAATAACATACCTCTTTTTGTTAGGGTCCTAGAATACAGGAATAATCCACCATGAAAGACCAGGTTTGAACAAGTAAAAAATTTATTTTGAAAAACTGATATCAGGGAGATGGCAGGACTCACTCCAACAATGTCTTGAAGGTAGGGGTAGCAGCTACTTTTTAAGGGAAAAACTACAAAAAGACAGTTCTCGAGTTCTATCCAATCAATGTAATACTAGGGGAGGTGGTTGGGATTATTCATAGTGATACACTTTTAGCCTATCATGGAAATGTATGGTTTAGCAGCCCGGACTTGGTTCTAGGACAATCACTCAGAAGAGGATTGAACATTTGTGCTTTGGCCTTATTCTAAAAAGAAGACTGACACCTATGTAGGGTTGTGAGTTGTAGCATATTCTCAGGAAATTGTGGGTAACGGCTCTGAGTAGAACAAACTGGAACTAAGGTGGAGTTCTTACTGCTAACTAGAATCTAACATTTTAAATTAGAGTTGGTTTCTAGAGATTTATCTTATTTTTCTTTTTCAAGTGTAATACAATATTTCTTTTAATTTGACTGTATTTTTGCATTGGTGTCTTCTTGAATAAAACAGTAAAATCTGCAGTCATCTTGTAGTGGCCTGGTACAAGGTAAGACTCTCACTCAACAGCAGAGCCAAGGACTCCAGCTATTCTTGTTTTGGAACACCATAGAGACAAGAGCCTGCTGAATCCTGGGAAAGTTTGAAACAGGTGAGTCTGAAACCAGACCGTAACCAGAACTTGGAGAAGCTAGCTAAATAGATATAACTTTCCTTAAGATAATGGGAAGCTTCTTGCCTCTTCTCCACTCCACTCTGAGCAGGGATGAGGAACTGGTGTAGGTTTCTTCATATTGCATGGTCTCTATTACCTTGTTCCCTCTATGCCTCATAGGAGCAAGGTCCATACTAGGACTCACAGCTTCATAAAATCAGTCAGGCTGTTAAGTCAACCCCTTGGTGATCAGCCACAACAATGCATAGGGTAACTGTGTCCTATAATGTATTACAGAGAGAACATCAAATCTTGGTTCTATTTCTGAAGCCATCCAATTGTCAACCTCACAAAAAAGGGACAGACTATGCATTCCAATTCCTGGAAGATGGCATTTGTCTATATCTTGAGTTAAAGAAGATAAAATCAGAAGACTAACTGTTCATTATTCCTCCTTCAAGGCAGAAGTTAAGTGTGGGCTGGAGATTGGATGTCATCAGTAAGAAGGTACTTCATTTTAAATGGGTTTGTTTGTTTCCTTGATGTCCATTTTTTGAGTCATTTATATATTTAAGATATTTTCCCTCTATCAGATATGCAATTGGTAAAGATATTTTCTCATTTTATAAGCTTCCATTTTGCCTCAACAATGGTATCTTTGTCATATAGAAACTTTTCAGTTTCAAGAGGTCTCATTTGTTAACTGTTTTTCTTACTCCCTGTGCTATATTTGGTCTCCAATTAATTTTTTTCTCTTGAGTTCAAGACTATTCCTCAATTTTGCTTCTAATAAAATTAGTGTATATGGTCATATATCCAGATCTTTTATTTATTTGCATTAGTGTTTGAGACAGGGTGATAAGTATGGGTCTATTTGTGTTCTTCAAGATTCAGCCATCTAGTTTGAACAGCACAATTAATTGAAGATGCTGTCTTTTTTCTAGTGTGCAATTTTGGAGTTTTTTTTTTTTTTAATCAAAGTCAGATATCCAGAGATTGAGGACTTATGTCTCTGTCCTGAGTTGAATTTCAATGATCAACATGTCTTGTTTTACCTATACCATGCTCTGCATATATTACTAGTCCTCTGTAGAACAATTTGAGGTTGTGGATGGTGATACCTCCAGTAGTTCTTTAAATATTCAGGATTGTTTTATCTATCCTTGTTTAATTTTTCTGTTTATATAAAGCTGACCACTTAAGTTCTTTGAAGAATTGGAATTTGCATGGATGGCGATTGCATTGAGTCTGCAGATTGTTTTTGATAGGATGGTCACATTTACTGTATTAATCCTACCGATCCATGAGCATGTGAGCTCTTTCCATTTTCTGATATATTCTTCACTGTCTTTCTTCAATATCTTAATTTTTTTATCATACAAGTTTTTACTTGTGTGGTTAGCGTTACCCCAAGATATTTTATATTATTTGAGGCGATGTGAAAGGTGTTGTTTACCTGTTTTCTTTCTTAGTCTATTCGCCATTTTTATATAAGGAGGATACTGATTTTTGTAAGTCACTTCTGTATGCAATTACTTTGTTGAATATGTTTCTGATCTGTAAGTGTTTCTTGATGGAAATTCTAGGAACACTTATGTATTATAGTCATATCATCTGAAATTAAAGACACCTTTACTTCTTCCCTTCCTATTTCTATCCACTTAATCTACCTCAACTGTCTTACTCCTCTAATGAAGACCTCTGGTAACCTATTAACTAGATATGGAGATAATAGAAAATATTATCTTGTTCCTTATTTTAGTAATAATGTTTTGAGCTTGTCCTGTTTCGGTTGATGTTAGCTGTAGGCTTTTATCAGGAAAGAGTGTTTGATTGTGTCACAGATCTTATCTAAAGTTTGCAAGCTTTCTACTGTTTCTGTTATTGATATCCAGCTTTGATTCATGGGGTCAGAAAGGATGCAGAATATTATTTCAAATTTCTTGTATCTATTGAGACTTTTTTGTGTCCTAGTATGTGAGTCAATTTTGGAAAAAAATCTCAGGAGGTACAGATAAGAAGGTATATTATTTTGTGTTTGGGTGATTTTCTTCTCTTCCCTTTGACTAACATCAAATGTAGTGTTTAGGTGAAATGTTCTGTAACTATCTTTTAGGTCCATTTGGTTTATGACATCATTTAGTTCCAAGATTTTTCTCCTTTGTTCTTGTCTGGATTCTCTGTCTATTGGCAAGAGTAAGGTATTACAGTCATCCATCATTTTTGTATGAGGGTCAAAATGACATTTTTGTTTCACTATTGTTTCTTTTATGAATTTGCATGCCCTTTTGTTTGGTGTATATATATTTATAATTGTAATGTCCTCTAGGTATATTTTTCCTTTGATAAAAATTTTTCATATTCATTTTGGTTTGAAGCCTATTTTGTCAGATATTAAAGGCTCCACTAGCTTGTTTCATGTGTTCATTTGCTTGGAATAACTCTCCATAGTTTTACCTTGATACTATGTCTATCCTTTATGATAAGGTGTGTTTCTTGTATGCAACAGCAGAATGGACTCAATTTTAAATTAGATCTTTTAATCTGTGTCTTTTTTAATAGAAAATTGAGATCAGAAATGTTGACAGTTATCAAGGAGCAGTGATTGTTGATTCTTATTCCTTTGTTGTGGTGTGCTCCCTATTTTGATTTTCTGATCTGCCATTATTTATTACTTGTGTTAATTGGATGTGGTTAACCTCTTTATATTGTGGTTTTCCTTCTAGAACCTACTATAGGACTGTATTTTTATATAGATAATGGCTTAAATTTTGTTTTATCATGGAATATCTTTCTCCATCTATTGTGATTGAACATTTTATTGGGTATAGTAGTCTGGGCTGGTATCTAAGGCTCTTGATTGTTGTGGAGCATCTCTCCTGGCCTGTCTGACTTTTAGAATCTCATTGAAAAGTCAGGAGTTATTCTAATAAGTCTGCCTTTATATGTTTCTTGATCATTTTTCCCTAGCAGCTTCTAATATTCTTTTGTTATTGTTGTTCTGTAAGTTTAGTGTTTTGATTATTATGTGCAAAGGGGATTTTATTTTCTGGTCCAGTTTATTTTGTTTTCTAGATGCTTCTTGTACTGTGGTGATATATTCTTTGTGCACCCCAATAAAGCCTATCTGAAGATCAGAGGAAAAAGCCAGCCACTACAATAAACATAGAAATCAGGCAATGGTAGCACACACCTCTAATCCTAGCACTCAGGAGGCAGAGATTCATTTGGATCTCCATGATTTCAAGGCCACACTAGGAACAAAGCCAGGTATGGTAGCACAGGCCTTCAATTCCAGCACTAACCACAGAGGTCTGAAGGTCTGTACAGACAGACAGGAACTGATGCAGTTGGGCAGAGAGAGGATGTAAGAGGACAGGGACAGAAAGGACATAGGTGTGAGTATGTAAGAAGAAGCCCTCTCCTTGGTTGAGAATTTCTGGTGGTAAGAACATGGCTGACTTCTTTCTGCTTCCTTGATCTCTCAATTTCTACCCCAGTATCTGGCTCCAGGTTTTTTATTAATAAGACCACATAGCATTTCATCTTACATTGTACCTTAACAGGAACCCCTTCTTAAGAATAAGGGAACTTTCTTCTGTGATTTTGTTGTAAATAGTTTCTGTGCCTTTGACCTTGGTTTTTTCTCTTTCCTCTATTCCTATTATTCATATATTTGGTGTTTACAAAATGTCTCAGATTTCCTGGGTACTTTGTGCCTAGATATTGTTAGATTTAGCATTTTCTTTGAATGAGGTATGCATGTCTTCTATCTTGTCTTCAGTGTCAGAGAATCTCTTGCCCATCTCTTGAATTGTGTTGATGAAGCTTGCCTCTGAGATTCCTATTTGACTTCCTAAATTTTTCATTTCCATCTGTACCTCAGATTTTGATTTCCTTTTTGATTGCATTTCCACTTTCATGTCTTGAATACTTTTCTTCATTTCATTCCACTGTTTGTTTGTATTTTCATAGATTTTATAAATGAGTTTGTGCATATTCTCTTTAAGGTCCTTGAGCATATTCATAATAGCTACTTTGAAGTTCTTCTTTTCTTGTTTAGTTATATTGGATTTCTCAGGGCCTACTATAGCAGAGTTGTTGGGGGTCTAATGGAGACATATCATCTTGGATGTTATTAATTTTGTGTATATAGCTGGTGTCTAACCATGTGGGTTTGGCATGATTATAATTCTAGGTGCTCATATCTGGTCTTGTCTTCATTGGGTTCTGTTCCTTGGTTTCCTTTTCCCTCTCTGGTTAGTAGGAGAGTGTGGTGGTTGTGAGTTGCTTGATAGGGAATACTTTTGAGATACTGTTAGGTGTCTCTAATGGGGATCCTGACTAGAATGTATTTCTTGGTATAAGAAGGCCACACTGATTCCCAGACCAGCATGGGCAGAAGTTATCCAGAGAGTGACCAAAGTTTTAAGGGAAAGTAAGAGGGGTTTATGATTGCTTCATGACTCTACTTCTAGTTTCCCAAGATGATGTTATTCAATTGATTTTGAATTACTTAGGACACTTTCTGAAACAGCAGAATTATGGGGAAGTATCTAAAGTACATGATACCAAATTATATTGTAGGAGAAATTAAATCCTCCCTTTCAGGTGGTTACGCTTGCTTTCTACAATGCTATCTCAACCTTTGCATTCACCAATTATCATAGAGAAATTTAAGTTATCTTTCTTTTTGTATCACTTGTACAGTACTTCTAATATATTCATTACTAAAATACCCCCAAACAATAGCAACAAAAAAATCCAATAAAGCAAATAAACAAACTCCCTGGGGATGAACCCCATATAAAGTTGGAAATAGAGAACTTACTTTACAAACATTTCCTCCATCTTCTACATTATAGTGTGCAAAACTTGTGTCATTCTGCCAAACACATCATGCATACACACAAATAATAATGGCTTTGAAAAAAAGTGCCTCCTCTGAATTTTTACATCTCAGTTGTTTCAACAAGAAGTTTGTATTGAATTCTTTTTAGAGGAATTAATTAATATTGTTTAGAAATCATGACAGTAAAGAAACTAAAATATATTTGCTATTTAAAACACATATAAAGATTTTAAAACCATTTTGTAGTTCCTCTGTTACAATTTATAGCATATATTTAACGTTCTCTAGGTTGCATTATTCTTTGTATTGTCAGTCTTATACTTGAGCACAATTTTGTAAAATGGTGAGGCAAAGACTGTATTGATAAACTTTTCTTACTTAAAAAATTAGGAGGGAAATGATCCCTTTGTATAAATAAATGTTTCTATTCTTTTGACTTTCTCATTGAATAATGTTCACATTGTATTCTTTACTGAAATATAGCCAAAGTACACAAAATAGGTGCTTTTATTTTAATTCTGATATTCTTTCTTATAAAATAATCACAATAGGGATTTTACATTAAATTACAAAAGAATATGGACTGCTTTGAGTATGATTGTTTTGACTGTATCCATTCCCAATTCATGTATTGAAACAAACCTCAAGGTGATCTGATTAGAATGTGGGATATCCAGGAAGTGACTAAACTAGATTATTAAGGTACACCCCAATGAATGGGATTGGTGCCACACAGAAGAGGCTCAGAGAGCTGCCTCGTCTGCTCTGCTGCGCAAAGAGGCAATGAGAGCTCTCTGTGAGACACAGGCTCTTACAATACTGAGAAATGCTTGCTTAGTAGTGCATATCCTAGCCTTAAAACGAAGAATGACACACATATCACCCTGATAATGTCAGTTGGCAAAGACTGAGGCCTATAGCTTGAGACTGTGTCCATATTTTGAGTTCTTACATAACAAAACAAACAAAATTAGGAACGTGATTATGGAAAAAATTATCAGGTGTCCACTCATCACAATCAAACTAACCTATATTTGATTATTGGTAGGTTACCAAATAGAAGATGCCTACCCTCGAAAATTCAGGGTTCTCTGTGAATTAAAGATCTTTTTTGGTTTAATTGTTTTGCATTGCATTTTTATAAAGTTTTTTTTTCTATCTACAAATATCTAAAAGAAATAGAGTTGAATATCTGCTAATAGAGATAAAGTTATTTTGTTCAGGCCAATATAGTAAAGTGTATTCAGTATGAAGTAAGCTCAACTCAACTGTGACATACATTGTGGAAAGGTTATGGACGGAAGTTAATGGTGAAGACTAGCAGTGTAAAAGTGGAAAGACCAGTTGCTCTAGCTGGTTGTGTTTTTAAGTCATGTTATTCTTTCCTACAGAGGCCTAGCAGGGGTAGGCCCCATCCTTCACAATACCAATCTAAAGGTCTTCCAAGGGAAGATAGTGTAAGGTAAGATAGTGGAGTTTAGCATTTACATTTCAAGGGATATAATAGTATAAGTGAAGGTTTTTCCAAAGTAAAATATTCCTGAAAAAAGAAAGGCTATGAGTCTATGAGCTTTTTTGGCTAGAATGAACAGTAAATACTTTGGATAGGGTGGAGCTTTTATAGGTGGGGTTCTTAAGGGCACCGACTTTTTTATAGTGTAAACTAGAGAGGTAGATCATCCTGAAACTGTATAGTTTATCCTTATGAGTCAGTAAGAGGTAGTGATTTAACATAAGATCTCAATTCTCAGTGACAAAAGACACAACCAAATTACATAATACATCAATTCATTTGGTACATTTTTTTTAAATGCACATTTCAAAGAATAAATAATGGAAATGTGTAAATGACATCATCCAGTCAAAAAAATTACAAAAGCAAATATCTATGTCATCAGAGAGAAGAAAAATGACATTTTCACATCGATTTCTGAAGCAAGGACACTGTGTCAACAATGATTCAACAGCATTAGATACAACCTGCCTAAAGATTTGTTCTCTTGAATTAATCTGTTGCATGTAGGATGTAAAACTTACTCTTCCATGGAAATTATTAAATCATTTCCACATCAGAATTTAAGAAGAAATTGTTAATACCCAGAGAACATAAATATTTATTTAAATGTATTGATGTTTCAATTGAATTTTTTTTTCTTTTTTCCTTTGTTCACACAGGTGGGCCTGCTTTCCTAAGTCTGGGAATCTTAGAACATCTAGTTGGAAAAGAGTGCAAAGTTGTCAATACAGAAAATAGCTAGTGTGGTTAGTAAATACTATAAACTTTGGAGCTTTAAATGAAATTTATTAATAAAAAAGTCAAAATGTTTCCCTAGAAACATTACCATGATTTTATTTTTATTTATTTATTTATTTATTTATTTATTTATTTATTTATTTATTTTCATTTATTTTCATTTATTTTCATTTATTTTAGTTTTTTGAAACAGGGTTTCTCTGTGTAGTTTTGGAGCTGTCCTGGATTTTGCTCTGTAGATCAGGCTAGCCTAGAACTCACAGAGATCTGCCTGGCTCTGCCTCCTAAGGGCTGGGATTAAAGGTGTATTACACCACTGCCCGGCATGATTTTATTTTTATATGTCATCTGAAACTATCTTTTGAATGAAACTATAGGAAACTTCTGTTGGTTCAAAAGAAACAAGGCAAGAAATATCACCCAAGAAAGGGAGGACAATTAAAAAAAAAAAACTCTCAGTGGTCCCAAGGATTTGCTAGTAAAGGTAAAAATCACAGCCCAAAAATGTAGATTCCTCGGGTATCTTTTTTTGCCACAGTCTTGAGAAACCCATCATGGTCATTCCCATGAAATCTCAATCAAGTCCTACAGGAGAAGATGTGTGGTGTGGTCTCTGACACCTTTCATTTGGTAATATATTTTCAACTTTCTGCATAAAATATGTGGAGGAAATAGAACATGCAAAGGATAGAAATGGGGAGAAGAGGAAGGGGCTCTTTCATTTACCTGGAGTGCTTGCTCATCCTTGTTACTCACAGCTTTTTCACTCTTCTTACCTAGCCCCATCTTCCTGGAGGCTGCAAGAATTTTCAGTCTGTCTAGCTTGCTTTACTGTGAAACCTTCATGAAATTCTCATGAATTTTCCCTTTGAGTCTGGTTTTAAATGCCTTTATTAGTGAGACTAACAACCTAAAAGAGAATTCTGATCCCCATCCCCCCTGCCCTGGTAACAATACAATGTTTTTTTTTTTCAGAACTATGTGTTCCCTTGGACAGAAATGCAAATGCTGGCACAGGAGCACTAGGTTGCTAATCCAGATGAAAAAGAGAAAACTGTCTGGAGAGACCCTGCTTGGGAATGGGATTCCATACACCTCTCTCACTATTGTGCTTCTTGTCTGATGATATCATCTGTACTCAGGAGGCCCCTTGTCTCAAAGATGAAGATTTTAGAGAAAAGAAAAAAAATATTACTCAAAGCCACTTGAATTAATCCATTCTATCCATGCACTAAAGCTCCATCTCCCACAGTTCAGTAGGGGGCATTGGCAGGAAAGAACACAGACTGCAGCAATACTGATGGCTATTAATGTGATGTTTTTTATTTCTGTTTTTCTTTTCTGAAGTAGTATTGCTATGGAGGCACAGAAATTAGGATAATAACCGGATATGGCATTGGAAAATGAGACACACAACTCCATCACTCAAGATGTCTGAGCCGTGGAACCTAACATCAGCAGAGTGATATCCCTTTGCCTAGGAGTAGAGCACACATCTAAATCTATACAAGAATACTTCATGACTTTTGGTCCATCTTTTGTAGTTGGAACATTGTTATGTACAACATAGATGACTGTACATGAATTTATTTTCTTGTACTAGTTAATAAGTGTCTTCATTCAGACAGTAAGACAATAGCTAGACCTTAGGATCAATGGTATCATCAACACTGTTAAGTACTTCAAATAGCCATCCTAGACAGTGTGGAGCCCAGACAGAATCCCAGAATTTGTATGAACATTATTATAAGCTGTGGATAATTGAGATTTGATAGATGAATAAAGAATCAATCTTCTTATTGCTTGCCTTACCTGACTCCAAAAAACAATTACTGGAAAAAAAATGAATCTCCCACGAATTCCTTCTTTGGAGCAAGGTACTCACAACAGAAAAGTCAAGTGAGGATTTATCTTTGTTAGATTCTCTCTGGAGCTGTTTCATAGCCATGACGATGTAAAGACACAGCACAGGTGCGTACAGAAATAGCACACACACACACACGTTCCCATCTTCTGCTCTTCTACACAGGTCTAAGATTTTTCTTTCGCTAAAGAAACCTGTCTTATTTTCTGGTTCTCTTCCCTTCTCATCTCCTTAGAGTTAGCTAGGTGTATAAATCTGTATTTTTAACCACTTACAGAGGATAGACCATACCTCATTTCTTAGTCTGTCCATGTATAACAATAATGCCTTTTTTTTTTCATTTGTTTGTTTTTTCAAGCAAAGGTCTACTATATCTCAGACTGGTCTCAGTCTGGCTGGTCCTAAACCTTTGATCCTCTTGCCTCTATCATCTGATTATAGGGATTATGGCATCAACCAAAATGTCCAATGCCTGTCTTGAATAAACTGTGTGGTTTTGTTTGTTGTGTTATTGTTCTAATTTCGTCAGTCTGTCTCCTATTGATATAAGATACACGGCTACTTGTTCCTGATTTTAAGTCGCCTTTCCAGATTTGAAGAGACCTCATTAATGCCATGCATTTGACCTTTGGAGAAGGGAGAGCTTTTTTAATTTTATATGCATGATTTGTATTAAGTAGATTATTTATATCACATAGCAAGTCATAAAACAGAAAAAAATGACAAGATTTTCAACTGAAGAATTGGGAAAAGAGATACATGTCAAAAAATGTGTTTTCTTTCCTTTATAAGAATGTAAATAGCAAAAGAAATTCTCCTAGGGGAAAAGCTTGCCGATCATTTTGCACTCCTAATTTTGGAGCCTACATGACAGCACAACATTCCCATACTTTTACATTCTTAACATTGGTGAAATTATCATCAAGCATATAAGTAAGGTTTTTTTAAATGATAATTAAAAGGATCCTCTACAGTTGGATTAGATTCAGCTATGAGGAACACATGTAAAATAGTGGTCAAAGAGGTGGAGAGATGTTTCTGTTGTTCAGAGGACATGGTGCTCTTCCAGAGAACCCTGGTTCATTTCCCAGCCCCTACATGACAACTCACAACTGTCTGTAACACCAGTTCCCATGGCATCTGACTACATCTTCTGGCTTCTACAGATACTGTATGCATAGGGTTCATAGACAGGGAATACACACATCCACATTCAAGTAATAATAATGGTCAAAGCATCACAGAGCCACAATCAAGTGTGGATAGTACAGTTTCCTCATCATATTTGTTTCTTTTTTTTTTTTTTTTTTTTTTTTTTTTTTTTTTTGGTTTTTCGAGACAGGGTTTCTCTGTGTAGCTTTGCGCCTTTCCTGGAACTCACTTGGTAGCCCAGGCTGGCCTCGAACTCACAGAGATCCGCCTGGCTCTGCCTCCCGAGTGCTGGGATTAAAGGCGTGCGCCACCACCGCCCGGCTATATTTGTTTCTTTATATATAACTTATGTTTTGTGTGTTAATGCTATAAAACACCAGTAACACTTAAGGTACTCAGGAAAAATTATTTATCCATGGAACTCTCTGCTGCCACCAGGACTTGCCACAGAGCTTCACTTAGGAGGCTCTTCATGGAAGTATTCGGTATCCTCACTTTCTTACCACATAGAGCAACACAAACCTCAGTTCCTCAACAGTGTATCTGTGTTAAATGACTGTCTACTGTTTTCTAGTCCTGTGTGGAAATGGCATCCACTTCTCAAGCATAATTCACAAAGCATATTCCTTAAGCCATATTCCTAACCAACAAATGGGTTACCACAGATTCCTGAGTTGTTTCTGTAAAGCACAGTGACTGGTTTTCAAATTCCTTCCTAGTCTACCATCACAAACACAAAGCCTACTGATGACTCCATATGTAGATCTTAAACTATCACTCTTCTGATGAAAATGCCTGGAACCACACACATCTTTTCACAGTGGCCTCATCTTCCCATTTGCAATAACTTTCAAATCTTCTCATTTGTTTTTCGTCATGCTATTTATTCAAAGATGGTCATTTCAAAGAACAAAGTTTGGGTATAACTAAATCTCTTCATTTCCTTCTTTTTTATTTAAATAATGCCTGTTATACCACTAATATATCTCTACTTTCATTTGCTAGCATATATCTTACTGTTTTAGAATTTCCTCATTTTTGTGTCACAAATTTATATAGGCAAATTACCCACTAAGTAAATATCATCTGAATTCTACTTTTTTAATTCTGATTAATACCATTTTTAGCTATAGTATAGGTTCCAAGCAGCATAATTATTTGTTTTATCCACAAATTGAGTATTTTATTTTTCTCTTTTACATTGTTATCCAATTTCATTGATGCGTTAGATTTAAAATTTTCAGGCATCCTGTAAAAACACTATTCAGTGTCGAATGTGTTTAGTGTAATGTTTCTTCTTATCTACCAACATAGTTAACTTTAGTAAATATTTTAATAACCCCATCCTATCCCACCTACAAATGATATTTCATATTTTGCAATATAGATACATAATAAGATTTATGTATTTATAAACACTTGTCTGTACTTCATTCATAAACTTCTACTCATAAGGAAGATATATTTTCCACACATTGCTCTAGAAAATATATCCCAATTTCTCATATTATTTTATTGTCTTGGGATGCAAAAATATTTGGTTATATTAAATATTACTGCTGCTTTGAAATATGCTTAAATAAATGCTAGAAGGTATATCTACTTAATACATTTCTTCAACATTTTTAATGGCACCTATTTATGTAGATGTACTCATATGTGTACATTTTTAGGTACTGACACATACCCATGCATATATAATTTGATGCATTTTCAATATTTTTTATTATGGATTGTGTAATAGATAACTTTCTTATCACTATGATCAAAATCCTGAAAAAAAAAATTGAAGGAAGAAGAGGTTTTAGTGAATCAAAGTTTAACACAATATAATCTGTCATAGCAAGGAAGACACAGAGACGGAAGCAAAGCAAGTTCATGGAGGTAGAAGATAGTGGACAATAACATTATAGCAATAGACAGGGATTAGAGTGTTCCACTCAGAAGTAAGGCCAGCGTATAATCATTAAGACCTGTCTTGTGGCAACCCACTTCCTCCAGATGGACTGAATTCAATTCATGAGACCCACATGATAAATGATAGAACAGGCCTCCCCAAGTTGTTTTCTGACATTCATATATATGTTGCAGCAGTATGGATACACACACACACACACACACACACACACACACACACACACAATACATAAAATGTAAAATTGTGAAAACAAATGTGCACACGGCTTTCATTTATAGTAGCAAAAATAGACAAACCCTAGAAAAACACAAATATTAATAAAGAAAAAATAAGTAAGCAATTATGATACATTTCAAGTAGTATACTACAAACTCACAAAACTTAATAAATCATTGATACACTCAGCAATACATTTTAATAGTTGGCAAGAGATATTCTATGTACTAAAAGTCTAGATGACTGCAGTTCTCTAAAGTCCAATGGGCAAGCCCAAGTACAGGAGCCCAACTAGGAAGGAGCATGAATGGACTCTGGGTCTGAATGCTCTATCCTGAATGTTATTAGTGACACATGAATGATTGATTACAGTTATTAAAGATCATCATAGTTCCTGAAGTTATTCACAGGTATCTGAATTTATTTATGAATACATTTCATATGAAATATATTACATGAGTTTTTCTCTGTCATATTCTGTGATTTTTTTTTTAGAATAACATTATGAACTTGACATGGTAGCTCATTCTGCTTTCTTTGTTGAATGCTTCTTTCTGTAGAACAATTCACATAATTTTCTCTGTCAGTACTTCCTGATAGTCATATGAAACATCAAACATCATGGCCTGTATCATTGACCAAGGAAATAGGTCCAATATTTCTGTTCATAATAAATCACACTTTAAAATATTTCCTATGTGTTTCCTCCAGTAATCATCACATAATTGGACCTTCATCCACCCATGAGCTGAACAAATAAAATTAGAAAAACCGAGGCACAATAACATTATCAATAAGGTTCAATTGTTAAGAAAGTCAAATAAAATAAATATACCATAACCTCTCCACTTAGTCTTCCAAATGTTCAGGCATAGGCTAAAACCTGCAGTTAATATAGATAAGACTTTTCCTTATTTCCAAAGATCCCTCTTCAGTCCCATGTTTATTTTGCATTCTTCTATAAAAAACAGTTCAAATTCTGTAGATAAGAAGACTTCCCTGTGGCATGCAGTTAGAGACTCTAATGTTTTAGCAGACAATACATTTATAATTTATCATCTTCAAAAAATCCAGTATTAGTCTTTTTTTAGAACTGTGTGAACACTATAATAGCTTCATTTGAGAAATGGGAGAGAGAAAAGCTCACAGCGGTCACTGCCTCATAACAAGTATTACCATCTGGGAAGAAAGAGCAGACACTGCTTTAGCAATTCTTCTGAAAATGATACACATTTGCTCAGAGCCAACCAACTGGTAAAGACCACTATAACTGCCCCCCACCGCAACTGTGGCTCCAGGCAATTGTGAACAAAGCTGATTTTCTCATCACACTGTTTTTTCTTCTCTGCTCTAGTAGCATTTAATTTAGATTGCTTTTTAATATTCTGAAACTATCTTCATTACTCCAGATTTCGGCTTCTCCTTGAGGCCACCTGCTTCCATGCGGTGGCATCAAACTGTCATTCTGCTACTTAATCCAACTTCAGATGTGCCACTAGGTAGTCATACTTAAGAAATAAAGGGAGGGGCATTGAACTCATTTCTATACAAATCCTATATTACTTTTGTTATTTTGCATTCATTATGCATCAATTAACAAACAATTTCAATTAAAGCATGCGTCATTTTTTAATTTAAATTTTATTTTATTTTTATATGTATGGGTGGTTTGCCTATGTGTGTGTCTGTGTACCACTTGCATAACAGGTGCTTGAAGAGGCTAAAAATGGGGCTTAAATCAGGTCAATTGGAGATACAGACACCTGTGAGCTTCTAGGTGGGTACAGGGAGTAAAACCAATGTCCTCTGGAAGAATAGTCAGTGCTCTTAAGCACTGAACAATCTCTCCAGCCAACACATATACTATTTTAAGTGTCTGATTTTTTTAATTAAATTTCAAAACACTATGCATCAATTCTGTATTATCCTAGAGTCACATTTAACACACTGGTAGCAGGGTTTGCACCACCATTTTTGATGTAGGACTTTGTTTGCAAATTTCATGGTTAATTATTTTTCATAAATTGTTATTATATGTTAAGGTCCAGCTGAAAGTAGAAATCCTGTTAGTATGCCAATGTTAAATGGATGACATGGAAAACATCTCAGTATTGTCTAATCTTTTTTTTTTTTTTTTTTTTTTTTTTTTGGTTTTTCAAGACAGGGTTTCTCTGTGCAGCTTTGCGCCTTTCCTGGAACTCACTTGGTAGCCCAGGCTGGCCTCGAACTCACAGAGATTAGCCTGCCTCTGCCTTCCAAGTGCTGGGATTAAAGGCATGCCCCACCACCGCCCGGCTTTGTCTAATCTTTAAGTGGATGTATTACTACCTTAATAATGACAGACTACCAATGGATGTTAGGCCTGCCTGTAGATACCTGGTAGGTGCCAGTTGTGCAAAGCTAGCAGTATTATACCATGTAGGTTTGAAGAGGTCATCACTTAAATATTATTTTTAATTTTTATGTGTATGTGTGTTTTGCTCATAGGTCTCTAAGTGCATCAGATGTGCCTAATTCCCTCTGGGGACAGCTGTAACTGGAGTTACAAATGTATGTGAAACCCCATGTGGGTGCTGGACCATGATCCTGAATTTCCTGTAAGAGAAGCAAGTCCTCTAATTTACCAGCAATCTTTCATAACATAAGTTCAATTATTTAATTTCTTTCTTTCCTAAACACAAAACAAAATAAGAAAACAAAATAAAAACAAAAACAAAAATGCCTTGAGTAAAGTGAATCCCAGGAGAGATTTCTTGGCTCATCTGCCAAGGATATTAATTAATCTAAATTCCAGGAAAGAGTTCCCTTGCGACTAGGATAAGAATCATCATATAGTCCTCTCTTGAGTTACCCCTATGCAGCCTAGGTTCAGTATGCAAGTCTGATGTGGTACAGGCCTCTTCTGATCTGAACTACCAATACACTTACCTGTCAAGATGCCTAAAGAATTGCACCACAAAGATGAATAGGGAGAGACCTTTGCATTTCAAACAGAAATAACTCAGCTCATGCCTCTCATAATCAGTATATTTTATTCAAACAAGAAATTTTTATATGGGAGTTAATGTCTAATGTTTCTGATGCCTTGGACAAGATTCACTATGAAAACCTGAACTATCCTTTCAAATAGGACAGTGGTAAAAAGCTGAAAATTGACATTATACCCAACCTTCAGGAGCATATCCTGACTTTGGTGGACACAGACATTCATATGACCAATTAATTAACTTATTCCAGATGATTTAGAATTAACTTTGTTTGTAGATGTAACCATCTCACCAGTTCCTCAGCTGGTCCTGTTTCCTTAGACTGGAAGCCTCTGAGTCCTCATCCAGAATGAATCTCAGCTGAACTGCTACTCAAAAGCCTGAAAGCTTAACCAGCCAAATGCTGCTAGTTTCTGGTCCTCATGCCTTATATATCTTTATGCTTTCTGCCATCACTCCCTGGGATTAAAGGCTCACTTTCTGCAATTAAAGGCATGAGTCACCACACCTTGCTGTTTCCAATGTGGCCTTGAACTCACAGAGATCCAGAGGGTGCTACCACTGCCTAACCTCTATGTATAATATTGTGACTGTTTTGTCTCTGACCCCAGATAAGTTTATTAGGGTTCACACTGTTTTGGGGAACACAATACCACCACATTTGTTACTTATTCAATTATGGCAAATAATCAGAAATGGAAGTCATTCTTTGTATATAACACATATCAGATACCATACATGTATACTGAACATTCTAGCACAATGAAATTGATCAGTTATTGGTAGGAAATGTTGTAGAAGCTTCAGCATTTCATAAGAGACACTGTTTTACCAGCAAAGATTTGAAGAATTTTTTTTAATACTTGGCAACAAGGCAAGAAAATTATAAAAAAAAAAATGTTGTACTTTTTTTTTGTGTAATCAAACTCTATTACCTACAGGAAGTAACCTAAGATGTATTCAAAGAAATGAAACTTGGCAAATGGATGTATTTCATTTTTCAAAATTTGGAAAATTAAAACACCATAGATACATATCAGGATTTCAATGGGTAACTGTTTTAAGTTCTAAAAAAAAGCTGATTCTGTATTTATTCTGTATTTATGCATTTATTAGAAGTCATAGTCGTTATGGGGACACCTGTACAAATTAAGGCTAACAATGCTTTACTATGTGTCTCTGGTAAAATGAAACACTTTATTTGCATATCACCACATAAATCTTATTAAATGTATACAATACATTACTACAGGAAAAGCAGTTAACAAAAGATCTAATTACACTTTAAAAGACATACTTAGTAAAGAGAAAGGGGTAATAAAGGCCCCAGAGATAGATTAAACAGTGTTTTTTGACTCAAAAAATTTTAAGTGCTAATGAAAAAAGAACAATGGCTGTGGAGAGATATTGGATAGTAGAAAAAAACGCTTAATTAAATCAGCCTATATATTTTAAAGGTGTTTTGATTTCAGAATGGAAAGGACAATATTTGTTATATTGGGGAAGAGGTTTTGTTTTTGTTTCCACAGTAGAAAAAAGGCTATGAAAACTATAAATATTAATAAAGATTATATACAAAAAGAAGAGACCTCTTGATAAGGAGAGGCTATAGTTCATCAAACTGTTTGGTCATTCAATACAAACTAATTTATAAGAATAATAAATGCCTTTCATTTCATCAGGTAGAAAAAATATTCTTTTACTATTAAAAGATAATACTTTTTCTGTTCATAAAAAAACATTTTGTCTTAACAAAGTTATAACCTGACCAAAACAAAAAACAAAAAAAAAAGTGAACTACACAAAATTTTGTTTTGTCTTTTGAAGAGAATATATGCATCTACCTACGGAATCTCAAGACCAATGGACAAATAAGTCATCTGAAGAAGGAAGAATTATTCAGAGAAAATGTCACAAGAAAAAAAGTAAAATTGGCCTAATAGTATAGCACATTTTCAACAGGATGGGATTTCATAAATCTTCCCAAATATTTGTTTCTGCTGCTCTCAAAAACATAAAAGGCAAGTGGGTTTTTTGGTCCCAATTCAATTAAATATCAAAGCTGACTTTGGAGTTGGAACATGGCTCTCTCCTTCTCTAAACTCAAGCATGCTTGTTAAAAGAAAATCCAAAATCTCTATCTCATGTCAGAAGAGCCACCTGATATGGGACAGAAGAAAACCAAAATTAAGGTACTCTTCTATTGTCACTAATCTCATAGTTCTTTGGTTTTATTTTGGCACTTTAAAACTTTTCTTAAGATATAAATATTATATATTTTATAAATATATAATGTAAATATAAATATTATATAATATATAAACTTTCTATCATGATATTAATGGTCATATAGAGTACTAATTCTCGATATAGGCTTCATCTAGCTTCCTGTATGTGATTTTGTACTTGAGTCTGAAGCAGGTAACTAGGATTTCAGTTTGTGTATCCCAGATATGCTTAAGAGATTGTGGTCCTTTAACCACTATGAGATCTGCTGCATATGACATTTAAAATGTTTAGGTTTTCTGCAGTGAACTGTGACCATTCCTTTGAAGTCTGCAAAAGGATAATGGGGCCCCACAACAATGACCACCTGGATTGTGGTAACACCATTAAGCTGAAAAACACCATTCAAAGGTCAGCTTTGAACATCAAACTGCTCAGAACAATTTCAAGGTGGTTGGCTGAGATGGTCCAGCCTCACAAGCTACTCTAGTCAAGACTTCAGATAAGCCCTGCACCTTCCTATTACACACAGCCTGGACAACCAATGTTACAGCTAGTTTTCCCAGGACTTGAACATTATCTCAATTTTTACAGGATCCCCTAAAGATGATGTCACTTCCCAGGTAGCAGGAAGTAATTTTAAGAATGCAATGCTCATATTCTCAAGAGGTGAGATGGGTGGTTTTGGGTGGTTTGATTATGTTTGTCATCATTTAGGGGGTAGGTTGTAAATTGTTGCTGGTCATGGTAAGAGATGAAATTAAGCATAGGGAGTTGGACTTAAGGTTCTCTTTCTGAAAAGAAAAAAGTGGGGAATATGAAAATAAAGGATAAATGGGTAGATTATTGAATCTACTTTAAACTAAAGAGCAACTATTAATCTCAAATATTTTACATGGGTATAGATTTTTGTATATTGATACAAATTTAGGGTTTTTTTTTTTGTTAGAACATACTCTATATGTTTCCACTCTTGTTTAAGATATTTTAGGGAGGATAGGGGAATCTGTGGCTAATATGTAAAATTAAATTATTTATAAAGTAAAGATATTTTTATATATTGATACAAATTTAAGGTTTTTTGTTATACTATGTATATGTTTCTACTCTTGCTTATTATATTGTACCTATGCAGCTCATTTTGAAATGTTATATATAATTAAGAAATATAGGTTAGTAGTTAGTTGTCTATAATAATTAAACTTGTAGTTTTGGTAGGCATGTTCTCAAGATGAAACACAGGTATATTTTACATAGACAGATGGTCTTCAAACATTCCAGAGACCTATAGAATATGGCATTTAAGATGTTTCAATAACTTGAGGCTTTTCATGACAGTGAGAATGTTCAGCTTTTGGCAGCATCAATTTACTTCAAAAAGGGATTATGGGCATTGAAGAACCTCCCTATGAGGTTTGCTTTTGTTGTCACAAAGTTAGCCACTCAGCAAAAAACTGGCTTTGCTTTGACTGCTGACAGAATGCTGTCCAAATTGGATGAGCAGGACACAAAAGAAGACAACTGCCAAACCTTGCCAAGACAAGGTAGAACAGTCCTTCAAAAGTCATGTTTCACATAAAAGTCTGTCAGGTATTCTAGGTCTATGGGCCAAAAATGGATGCCACAATGGTGCAGAGGAACCTTTGGTAATGACTCAGGGAGCAAGATGTCTCTGTCTTTCCTATAGTTTTGGAAGTTATTTGCTTTGCACTTCCTGATTATTTAGGTAGTATATCCTTCTTTGTCTCTGATGGAGTTGAAGGTGACATAGTTATACTTACAGTTTTCTGTGTTATGAATTTTAGAAAAGAAAATTATGAAGAAATATAAAGTGTATAATGTTAGGAAATATCAAATCTTAATTTGTTTTTCTAAGAAAATGTTTTGAGGTCTAAAAAGATAGCTTTGGGTTGGTAATACAAGTTAGGATAGGAAGTGGATTAGATACAAAACTTTGGACTCACTAGATAGGATCAACAATAGAGTATTTTCTCCAAAATTGCCAAATAAAAATGGACTGGACATTGCAAGTGTAATTCTTACCTGATAATTGTTTTTATGATATATAGTTTTACTATGTTAGAGTTAAATGATTTCCTTTTTATTTAGACAAAAAGGGGGACATGTTGCAGAATATTTGTTTACACTCTGAAGATATGTCTTTGCCAAGGTGCCTTATACTTGGTTTAATAAAGAGCTGAGTAAATAGCTATGTAGGGAGAGGTTAGGCAGGACTCCTGGAGATAGGACTCTGGGAAGAATTAAAGTAGAGTTGCCAGTGAGACACAGAGACATAATGGGAGATGCAAGGTGGAAGAGAGGTAATGTCACATGGCAGAATATAGATAAAATTATGGATTAATTTAAGATATAAAAGCTCGTTGAGACAAGCCTAAGCTAAAAGCCAAGTTTTCATAATTAATAATAAGCCTCCATGTCATTACTTGGGTGCTGTCAGTTGGGACAGAGAGAGACACATTACAGCTCATATCTAAGAGGTATCTTCCATGCTGTTCTTGATGACTTAAGGCAGGAAAACACCCTGCCACAAAATATCAGGTTTGAATAGCATGTATTCTAGGATTTTTGTTGGTTTGTTTTTTTCTGTTCATTTTCTTCACAAATTGAAAGCATGTAAAGTAAAGAAGATGCAATTTGAAAAGGAAAAAGAATCATCATACAAGTACAGTTTTCTACTAATATCTGATTGACCCATTTATTTCTCTTGCTGTAGCTGAAGTGGGAAACTGACAACAGAGTTCAGTAGCGATCTGTCACTCCTAAGACCTAAACTTTGCAAGAGCAGCAAACACTGAGATTTGGAGCTTTCTCTCCAGCCTCATATTACCTTAATATCTTAGTGTTTCTTATAAACAACTCATTTTTTGTTAAACAATTGGCTTAAGTAATAGTTTAGTTTTCCTCTCGAACAACCAGAAAACTTCTATTTCCTCAAATACAAGTTTTGACATGTAAAATATTTGCTGTGATTATAAATGTCATAACCAAAACTGAATTATGGATAAAATAATTTATTTTGTTGTCTCTCCAAAGAAGGAGCCATAATAATTGAGGGAGGCATGGCAGCAGGCAACAAGGACAGGGAGCTGAAGGATTACTTCACCCAAAACATGAAACAGAAACAGTGACCTAGAAGTAGGGAAAAGCAATAAATTCTCAAATCCTGCTCCCAGAGTTATACTTGCTTCATCAAGGCTACACCTCCTAGAAGTTCATAATGTTCACCAACATACCAACATCCAAGTACCAAGTGTTCAAACACTTGGTCCCCTGGTGAATATTCCTCATCCACACTATCATAACACAATTTTAAAACTTTTAAATGGGGCTTATGTAGTATATATTTACATTCCTAGGCTAAATGAAGTTTTGTTTTTCAACATTCAAGTATTCCAATAGAATAAGTGTGAAAATTTCCCCACAGGGAGAAGATGTAAGTAAGCAAGGACTGAACACCATCATCTTGACTTCATCTAAGGGAGAGTCCAGCTAAGCCTAGGGTTAGAGTGGACTCATTTCCCATTTTATGGATGCAAAGACAGTGTAATTTATAAAAAGAGAAATAGCAAAATCTATTTGCTGTAGTCTGCAACTAACTGTCATCAGGGCCACAAAGATGAAACTAGAAGAAATATAACTTCTAAATGAGAGCATTTACATCTTCAAAGGACAATCTGATGGTCATAGAAAGAGGAAATACTAATAATACCATTGCTCTGTTATACAATATCAAGTGCAAAGTCTGTATTAATAAGTTATTATATGCTTAAATTTTAAGGTTTTCTTTAAATGTATTCTATTCTTTCACATTTACTGGGGAGATTTTCATAAACCTGTATTTAACATGTACTGTAGGAGCACATGATAGAATTGATGATGATTGAACTGAATAACTGGTTACCTTGCCCAAAATTCAGGATTTGTCAGAAACACCGTTGGGAGAGGTAGAAATAGATAAGACCTCAGAACAAATAGCTTCTATGTTTTGAGCTACACAACAATAAAATAAATGTACCAAGCATTTACTTAATGGCTTAGCCATTGAATAAGCCTGAAAGAGGAGCTGTAGAATACTAGGAGACAGACACACAGCTGGATCATAGTAGGTCATCAGTAGTTAGTATCACTAACAAATTCATTTTGGATGATTTTTTTGGGTAGCACCAATTCCCTAGGGTTATAACATTCATTTTATCTTTTGGGTCCAATCATTTAAATTCAAAACTTGCCAGTAACCCAAGAAAGGAGACAGAAATTGAAACCAAATTTGAAATAAAAATTGAAAATTAGAGAAATATTTATTGCAGCCTCTTTGACACATTCTCCTGATTGTTTCATTTTCTTCGTATTTGAATAGAGTGGAAGATGGAAACTTAAAAAAAAATTGACTGGACTTGGTGCTTACCTCTGTGCTTTGTAATCACGTGAACTACCTGACCTGTCTTTCTGTAGCACAATTACTCTCTAGGTGCCAGTCTCTCTCCCTTCAAGTATAGGAGAAAAGTAAAGCTCATCCCACAAGAAGACAGTACCCTCTACATTCTTGATAATCCGTCCTGTGGAGTTAGAATGTGACTTCTGGAAGGGCTATATGCTATAAACCTTGAGTGTCCCTGAATATCCTTGGCCCACAGTTAAAGCAACAAGATGGTTGGTCTAGTACTGTATCATTCTTCTAGAATGTCATCTCACTGAGCAAACAAGGAGGTAAGAATGAGAAAGTAACAAAGATAAGGCTGTTGCACCAGCTGTTAGATTTGAACTTCCCATCTCAGAGTTTCTACACAGAAACACTCTTAAGTGAGTATTCTGGGTACACCTTGGTATGACAGGTGGAGAATGAGCAACCAACTTGAGCATCCTACTTATGCTCCAGCTGTGACTGTTAACTTTGATTCTGGAATCTGAATACTTGGTTGGAGAAAACAGAGAGATTCTTATTGCTTCCAATTCTATTTATTTTGAGAAAGCATCTCAATTTGTATCTCAGACTGCATTCAAGTTCACACCTTTCAGCATTAATATGTAATTCCAGTGCTGAGCTGACAGGCATACACTACCACAAAGGTAAGATTTGTCATTAAAAGAGAAAAAGGAAGGGCCAGCTGTTTTAAAAGGTAAAGGTCTTGACAAGAAAGCATTAAGGCATGGATAGTTATGTTTCTGTGTAGTTTAACTGTCCAACTGCATGTGCGGCTGTAAAGTTTGCAGACCCAGATACTGAAAGATAAAGGCCCTCATCTAATGATCATGGCATGCTACTGCTTTTGCTTAATGTAAAATCCTTTAAGATGAAGTAGAGAGAACACGGTTGAGCACTAACAACAGCTTTAAACAGAGTACTTCAAATGGCTTTATTGTAGAGTCAGGGATTTAGCAACCTTAAAAAGCTCTCTAGAAAAAGATTTAAGCATCCTCTACAAATCTATTTAAAACCCGTATAAACCATATGCAGACTTAGATGTTTAATGTATCAGCATGAACAGGATAGATATAATTAGACTAGATAAGGAATACATCATAGAAAAATGTGAATCACACAACTGTATCATTTATTATCATGAAATTACAGAACAATATAATTTTCAAAGTAGCAAGTCTAAATTCAATAAATAAATTTATTATCTCCCTGTGGGCATGATGGTCTGTGGCATTACAGTGCTGTCACTCAAAGAAACAAGACTGGTTGGTGTTTGTTTTTGCCTTAGGATCATAAGCATGTAAGTTGCAGCCTACCTGCAAAGTCAGCATGACATACCCAAAGCAAAGTTCCTTGGCCAGCTTGACATGCGCCCTGGCCTCCTTGTGCTATAGTTGAGGCAGACTCAGAGATTTGTTCTTGGAACCTTATAGTGCATTCTTGAGGCTGTATCCTCCCAGACACTTTATTTAAAGCAAACTCTTTCATAAGTATTTGCAGACTTTTAACCCTGAAACTGGGAATGGAGGGCCACCATTATCCTCAAACTTTCTTCGCACTTGTCCCAGTGCAAAGTCCTCAGATTTTCTTTAATAAACCTGGTGTCCTTAATGCTTACATACAGCTGCTCTGTCCATGTTACCTTGTCTATAACTTTGAATTCATCATCCTTCCTTTCATGACCACATTACAGATTTTCCTTATCCACTTCTGTGAAGTCTCCTCTGGATCCTCACTTTGGATCTGACTAAAAGCCACCAGTAACAAACACGCTATAGTGTAGATGAATTTCCAAACATTCTTATTAAATAAGAAACACAGAACCAAATACAGAGTTATTAGCCAAAGAGATCAGAGCAAGAGCCACGACTAGCTTTAGCTTACCACCAGCAGTCACTTCCCCTGAGAGAATGCTTCTTCCTGTCTGAATTGTCTTTTTATTGCCTTTCTGTTCTGCCTTCTCATTGGCTCTGAACCCAACCCCATGACTTCCTCACCACTGCCTGTCTATACAGACCTCCAGGTCTCTATGGTTGGTACTGGGATTAAAGGTCCGTGTCACCATGCTTGGCTGAGGCCTTGACTACACAGAGACTATGCCTGCCATGTGATCGGATTAAGGGCATGAGCTACCACCACCTGATTCTGCTTATGGCTTGTTTGACCTCTGATATCCAGGCAACTTTATTTATTAACATACAAATAAAATCACATTTCAGCACAAATAAAATATCACCATACTATATCCTTAATCTGCAGAAAAAAATTATATTTTACCAAATAAATGACACCAATTAATTTTAAATTACAAAACTCAAATTTTAGATCTGGGAAGAATATAAGCAGACTCTCTTTCAGATAGTAATGGAAACTACCTCTTGACCAAGTTCCAGATGAATCCTTCTTCCTCACTGATGTGCATAGTCTTTAATGTGTGTGCTTCTGCTGGCACGCTGGGCTTCTCGGTTCCAGGCAGAATGACTCATTTAACTTCCTCTATATTGTTCTCTAGTTCACATCTCAGACTCTTTCATAATCTGGGAAACCAGTTCTGAAGGAGCACTAACCACACTGTCAGGTTTAGTATGGCAACATAAGTGTGTAGAGATGTTTCAAAAAACACCATACTATGTACAGAAAAAAATTCAAAACAATCTTTATAGCACTCAAATAAACTCTCCTCTCACTCAGGCAGAATTTCTTTCAATAATTGCCAAATAACAAACACAGGGGTAAGCAGTGGAGGATTAAAAATGCAAAAAGGAAGAGTTTTGAGATAATCTTCTGATACTTTATGTAATTTTATATTTTTTCTTTCCTGTCTTCAGTTAAGTATTGGAGATTTGTGCCAACCTGGGTAGTAATTTGTCAGCTTGATACAAATCAAATTTCTCTAAACTAATGTAATTATGTCTTAATTAATAAAATAACACAATTGAAGCTCCTCAATGACTCATTAGCTGAGTGAACTAAGATTCAATAGGAGCAAGTTTAGTTGTATACAGAACGATTTGACATCATTACACAGCTTTGAGAGGCATTTGTAATGTATGTTGCTGACCCACTTCTTGACATACCTGATTATTAACAGCATAGTATTTCTTTGTACACCAGATAGATTCATTTTGAGAAAACTTTGTTTCAGGATGGGAGATATCTTTGGAGGTTTTATGTCTTTTCTGACCCAAATCACTAAATTAGAAAATCATCTGTAACTAATATATCAAGTTTCCTGCCAAATTTGGATTTAACTGGGGAATGTTTGTTTTTAAACCTGACATCCTTAAGAGACACTGAAACTAACATTTTTTCCTACTAATTTGGTTTATCTTCCAATTTTTTAATTAAAAATAGTATGTTTTTCTCTATTGATGAATTAAAATATCAACCTCAATTAGCATGACAATACTTCAGCTTTGGAGTGGCTTTCTTATTATTGATGTACACGTTAGATATATCCTACAAATTGGATGGACTCTACATTCGTTGTTTTTCTGAAAGTTAAATTGTTTTTAAGAGGAACATTCTTCTTACTGTATTACCACTATATGATATCTTTCAATACCATATTTCTTATAAGACATATCTTTCAAATGTTTGAATTGGATTATTAATTCATTCTTACTGCTCAGAGGCAGAGTTTAAATTTATATGCAAATGTCACAACTTCTAAAGGTCTAAATTCATCTCCTTTGCTGAAGTGTGACTTTGCCTCACAGAACATGCATATCCCTTAGGAATCAGAATAACTCTCCACAGTTATATTTAGCATAATAACTGAACAGAAACACTTGAATAATTATCAATGTGTCAGTTCAGCTTTATGCTTCATACATGTTTTGTAGAAGGGTGCTGTATAACATGTATTATTCACTTTCAAGCTGATATTCAATTAAGCCAGAAAAATATTTCTTCATATTTATAACCATACACTAATAAAATTAAAATGTGAAATCTGCAAAGAACACAGTGCTTGGTAAAAGAATATCATCACACACTATGGGAAGGGAAATATAATTATATACAAATTGAGGCATTTTATTTTGAAATAGCTCCAGAAATAATAATTGTGTACCCGACGTTAACCTATTTTTTAGTAACAGCTATTTATAGACACATATTCTTCTTATAGTGGCTTAATAGCCCTTTTAGGTTTTCAGAAAGATTGAGAGTACTTTAATGCCATGCCTTTGCTAACCTTTCTGTGATCACAGTCTGTTATTAAATCATCCCTAATGGATCTGTTTCTCAAGCTAAGTGCATACAGATCCTTTTTCATAATATTTTTTTATTCTTATAGGTCAAAAAGCCCCAACCACTAGGGTATGGAGCTACTCCAGGGCAGACACTAGATCTTATTTATCATCGCCATCTCTACTATCTCATATAATTCTCTACTTTTATAGTAGGTACTTAATAAAAGTGTGTAGAGTGAAATTTTTCAAAATCATCATCAGTTCTTTAGTCAGCCCCAGTTGTGCATTGTGAAGGGTATCAAAAAAAAACAACATGATTTAATAAGATATTTACAGCTGGGGGATTTCTAACACAGACAAAGGATGTCAATTAACAATGTGATCAGTGGAGTAATATGAAGCAAATTCTTGTGGTGAAATCATGCTAAGAAATTATAGGCAAAGGAATTACAATATTTAATAAGCTATAAGTAAGGCAGGGGCTAGAAGTTTCCAGATCACATAGTGTAGACTGATATACGTACATTTGAAATCAAGAGAAGGGATTTGAGGGCAGATATGAACAGGGCATGGAACATTAGTTGGTCAGTTTTCCTCATATCATGCATGCTTTTCCCAATCCAATGTGTGTGTGTGTGTGTGTGTGTGTGCATGTGTGTGTGCGTGTTTCTTGGGCTGGTGTGGACACATATGGAGGTCAGAGAACAGTCTGCAGATGACCGCCTTTGCTTTTACTGCTTTTTACACCTCTTTGAGGCATATTGTGAACAGGCAAGTTGGCTTGCCAGATTCTGGAGACTCTCCCAGCTCTACTTTCCTTTCTCTCAGGGCACATTGGGATTATAGACACTTGTGCTACTGTGCCTGGCTTGTATGTGGGTTCTGAGGATCCCAACTCAGATCCTGAATGACAAGAACATTTACCCACTGAACCTTCTTCTTGCCCTTGAATTAAAATTCTTGTGTGTTCTTTTGTCTTTGTATTAAATTCATTTGTATTTCTATTGTTAAGCTGCTATACATATAGTAATTCCTTCAGATTTATATTTGATGATATTGGAAGTGGGATTTTTTTTACTTATTCTGATTTTAATGTTTTTTCTTATGAGTTTAAAATTATGGCATGAACTATACTTTAAAAAGATTTGAGGGGGTATGGAATACCTTCTGTGGGTGTGGAAGGAGAATCTATGTGAGGTAATATGAATTTTGTAACTCATAATTGGGACCCAGGCTAAAAGCATATGTCACAAAATTTAAAATTGCTTGTTGTTAAAATGGGTGGTTGTTCCATGTGTAATTAGAACTTCTGGTGCAGAACTGAGTTCAAAATGCATGCAGTCATAGGTATCCAATGCTGAGCTGTAAAGCCACAATTAGAGTGTGGTACTTATGAACAAAAGGAAATATCTGCCTTTAGAAAACAAAAGGATCAACAGTAGAGGCCTAGAGTAAAGGAAAGCCATAGCTAAAGGAAGGGATTATTTATAATTTGTTTTCTGGGTTAAAGCAATTTCTAGAGAGAGGAATGGCAAAAGGAATGTGGACAGGGTCTGGGGCAACCTGCAGAATTTAGAGGCGAGACATTATGAATCTTTTCTTTATAAATATTGAAGTTACCCTATGGAGAGAGATTTTGTTCTGACATATGAAATAATTCTCTTCCTAAAGATTGATTTAAACATTGGATTCAGGACATCATAGTAAGAAAAATGGGGGAGGGAGAACAGGAGATGGTCTGTTGGGATGAGAGGGGAGGTGGCTGCAGTTCATTATGGAATTATCTGAACTTTTTATATAGTTTCTAGATGGATATTACGAAGATATTGAAAAATATTCACTGTCATGGCAGAACATGCCATGATCTTAAAAATCCAGTCTAGTTTTCCATAATGAATTGTGATCATATAATAACACATAGTGATGTGAAAATGCCCTGAACCAGAACAGGGGTACAACTCAGCAATGAAGTTAATGCATAGCATGCATAGGGCCTTGAGTTCAATCTCCAGCAGGAAAACAAAAAATAGCAAGTTTGATTTTGTAGCAATTACATTAATGTTATAATTTACTGATATTTCCCTAACTCACATTTTTTTCTTTCATGCCATTTGAAAATGTAAGAGTTTATTACTATAAAGCTGGCTGCTGTTTCCACACTCTCCTTCTATAATTGGTCATGTAATTCATATTTTAAAAATTCATCAGTTTTAATCTAAAGTCTTTCATATTATTCATTCTTGATTGGGAATTGATAATAAGAAGTGTTCTGCAGAGTCCTGTAGCTTGCCTTTTTTTCTGGAAACAGAGTTCATTGATGTATATCCACCTATACAACTCCAATGCTTGTTGAGCACTCTTCTCTAAATTAAATGTATTTAGAATCTGTAAATACATGGGTTATGTCTTATGATTCATCTTTAAACTTTTCTGGAACTTCTGTCTAGTTATAGATCTGGAAGGAAAGAAAGGTGAAGAGGGTGGGTATTTAAGATCATCAGGATTAACTTTAATATATGTACCTCACTGAAAGCTATTATAGACTCTAAGGCAAAGTTTCATCTCCTTGTACATAGGTTGATGGATTCTACTGGTAAATAAGACTCAGAAGAATTTATAGGACTGCTATGCTAACTTTATTAGGTATAACCATACATCTCAATTTTGATTTTTCAAGATTCAATTCCTTCACAATCAAAGGCTTACTCTTTAAAGAGAACATACCCAGAGGATGGAAATTCTATTTCCATTGTAATTCTTTCCCATAGGATGATATTATTCATTTGCATTTTAGACATTTGGCTGTAAAGGGAAGTAAGAATTTCTTTCAGGGCTATATAGGAATTCTTAGGTCACTCACACATATCCAAAGGAGGAATTTTTATCTCCAAGTTAATTCTTTCCTTTCCCCAAAATAATATACTAAGTTATTAGATATGTGGTCATAACAGAAAATAAGTCATCATACTAAAAACAGAAGGACTGTAAATTAAATTAAAATAATAACTACTACAAAATAGTATTAGTTTGCTTAATTAATGGAGAATTTCATAGAATATATTTTGATCATGTTCATTGCTTTTTCCAAAATTATTACCTTTTCCTCCCTAACCTCACAACTTAGAGTTGTCTTCCTTTCCTACTGCTCTTCTCCTCCTTCTCCTCCTCCTTCTCCTCCTCCTCCTCCTCCTCCTCCTCCTCCTCCTCCTCCTCCTCCTCCTCCTCCTTCCTCATGGAAGCCAATCTGTGTTGCCAAACAATTTTTGTTATAGGGCCTAGCCTGGATTATAGTCAGCCTATCCAAGGATCACACCACCAACGAAAATGGACTCTCCATCTCTCAGAAACTATCAAAGCCAATAGTTTGTCATATAGTGGTAAGACTTCTTCAGACCAGATCCCCTGAGCAAGGATATTTTCTAGCTTGAGGTTCTGAATGTCTTGTGTATGCTGTCACAGTTGCTGTTACTTCATAAATGTAACTGACTTGTTCTATCTGGAAACCCTTTTTCCTTGAAGTCATCCACCACAAATGGCTCTTACAACTTTATTTCAAAAAATTCTTTTAGCCTTGGTATTTGTGTGATATGTGATGTGTGTGTGTGTGTGTGTGTGTGTGTGTGTGTGTGTATGTGATGTATGTCTCAATTACCGATGAATATTCCCTAGTATCTTATTCTGATCAGTAGAGGATCTCTGTGTCAATTGCAATCTACTGAAATCAAAATCTTATCTGATGAGACATGCACCAATCTATGAGTATAGCAATAAATCATAGGAGTAATTTAAACATTTCTTCTATTTAGCTTGACAATGGTATTAGGCTCCCTTCTAGGGTCTGTGACATATCTAGTCACAGGTTCTTAGTCATTTAACAATGTTGGTTATTGGCTTTAATATTATGGAGTAGATCTTATATCCAATCAGATATTAGTTAGTTACTTCCATAAAGTTACTGCCACTAGTATACTGGTAGGCATATTTTGAAGACAGATCATTATTTTAGCATTCAGGGTTTATGGTGGGTAAACTGATGATTACTTTTTTCCCTCTGGTAAAAGGCATAGCACCTTCTAGCATTATGAAACTAACCAGCAGGGATGAATCTTTCAGAACAGTATCAATGTGCTTTATGTGTTCTCTAACTCAAGGATTGTGTATTTTCAAAAAGAGTTTTACTGACATGTTTGAAGGTCTATGGGACTCCATGGGCCATCAACTAAGAAAAACACAACATATTCCTGCTACTGGGATTTTATATGCTAGTGTATTGTATATGTTTAAGGCATTGTTCCCACTATTATTTAAACTTCCTTTATATAACGTGTGTGTGTGTGTGTGTGTGTGTGTGTGTGTGTGTGTGTGTGTGTGTATTTGTGTATAAGTATATTTTTAGAAGATTCTAAAGTACTGGGTTACCACATGGCACTTTCAAATGGCTTTTAATGTTAGTTGTCTCTCCAATAATCTCTCCCTACTCCCTTGCATCTGCCACCATATTTAATTAATCTTGTTCCACTATGTCCATTTCTCCAATTAGATCAGTGTATTCGGTGTTTACTCACTTGAAAAATCAACTCATCCCAAAAAATCCCTTTACTAGAGGGAAGTAAAGAGTGTAAATTTGAATTGTTGGAGAAGGTGGAGGATCTGAGAGAGGGGGATAACTGAGAGAAGGGAAAGCATAATTAGGAAATATAGAAAATGATCTCATTTCAATTATAAAAAGAAATAATCAAAATATAACCTCATAGTCAAGATGATGTGGTATTTAAAATGAAAGATTCTAGACCAATTGAGAACATTGGAGAACCCAAACATTGTAATGCATCTGCCTGGTTTTTGTTTGTTTAATTTTTTTAGATAGGGTCTTAATATGTGTCCTTAGCTGGTTTGAAACTCACTACATAGATCAGACTTGCTTCTAACTCATAATGATGTGTTTTCCTCTGCTTCCTGAGTGCTGGGTTTAAAAGCATGTGTCACCATAACTGGCTTTAAATTTTGCTTGTTTTCATATTTTTATTCAATTTTGTTGTGTAAGGGTGTTGTGCCTGAACATATGTCTGTGTACCATGTGCACACATGCTTGGTTTTTTCAGGTTCTCAAAGAGGTTATTGGGTCCCCAAGAACTATAGTTATAGATGGTTGTGTGTTTTCATATGTTGGTTCTGTGAATCAACCAAGGTCCTCTGGCCCAACTAGTTTTTGATTGTAGATCAAAAGCAACTAAATAAATAAGGATACTCATTTCAAAGTTAGCCTAGAGTAAGCATCTACACCCAAAATAGAATCACTCCCTCACAGATAACACAAGACTCATCATAAACTTTAAGAATGAATTCAATTTATAAAATTTTCAGAAGAAAGTATGTAGGAGAAAATTTCACTATTTGATTAGACAGTTCATGAGTCAGATAAAAAAGTATCATTTGATAATCAGATAAAAATAATATATTTTTGGATCTCATCAAAATTTCAAATTTCTCATGCAAAATATTGTTGTGAAAATTAAAAATCAAGTAGTTGGCTGAGAGAAACGTTGAATGATTCATCAAAAGTTGGTGAATGCCAAGAGTCTACATACAAAGAATTCTCAAAGCAAAACAAAAATTTAAAAAGATAAGACAAACAATTGGCTATTTGTGCTTTACTCTGGAGAAAATAATTAATTAAATTATCTAAAAAATAATAATTGGCATTTCATTAATGATGCCATTGGGATGTTAACAAAGTACATGCAAAAATGAAACAGGCCCAAAGTGACAGCACAGCTGAACTGAAGAACAATGACAAAGGGAAGTACTGTCAGTATCACAGAGAAACAGGCTCACCCTGGCACTGACGGTGAGAAAAGAAAATGCTAAAATCATTTCCAGAAAATATTTTCACAGTTCTTGAAAACTAAACATATAATAACTGAGTGTCCCAGACTGCACTCTTGAGTTCTTATTACATAAAATGAAAAAAAGTAGAAATGGTCAACACATCTACCAACTGTTAAATAATTAAACAGACTATAGTTCATTCATGCCTCAAAATAGTAATCAAGAATAAAAAGGGCATATTATTGATACCTAAAATCGCAGTGAGTCTCCAAAAAAATCATTCTGAATGAAAAAGAAAAAAAGCCTATGTAAAATGTCACAGACTGGAATGATTCTATTTAAGGAATATTCTTGAAATGTCAAATCCAGAAGAACACTAACAGGGTCAGATTTGGGAGGAGGAAGAAAGAAATAGTTTTTGGCATAAAGAGGGATCATAAGATGATGGAAATATTCTATGTATTCACAACATCAAAGGGATGCTGTGGTGTGACATTGTAAGATATTCTTGCAATATAATACCCATGGAAGATAAAGCAGCAAATGATACTTGAAAACTCTTGTTGTCTGTCAATTTTTTCACAATCTACAATTTCCAAAAGTTTTAAAGTATTGCAGGTACGCAGGATTACAACTGTTTCATTTTAAAAAGCAAACTCTACTTGGAGAAACAGCATAGTCACACATGCCAGAACAAGTGAGTGACCTGCCTGACAGTGGAACTGTTCCCCTCCTAAGATTCTGTTTCCTAAGAACCCTCTAAGAGCCAATGCACCCCAGTTTATTATCTATCTTGCTGATGGTTCCTGCATACAACTCCATCAGACTTTCTCCACACAAACATAGGCCATACCAGTCAGAATCTCGGACTTTACCATAAGTCCAGATGCTTAAATGCCACTTTAAAAATACAATCAACAAAATCCAGGCATGACCAGAGCCTTGCTCTTCTATAACAGCAAGACCCAAACATCCCAATGCAGATCAAACACAAGAAAATGACCTTATAAACATCCTCATGAAGTTGTTAGAGGTCATTAAAGAGGAAATGAAAAACTCCCCCAAAGAAATCAAGGAAAAGACAATAAAAAAATCAGGGAAATCAATAAATCCATTAAAGAATTCCAAGGAAGCCAAAGGAAAACAAACAAACAGATGAGGGAAAGTATTCAAGAAATGAAAAAAGAAGTAGAAGCAATAAGGAAAATACAAACTGAAGGAATTTGGGAAATGGAAAATCTGGATAATTGAGCAGGAACTACAGACCCAAGCATCACTAGTAGAATAAAAGAGATAGAAGAGAGAATCTCAGCATTGAAAATACAAAAGAAGATATAGATTTATTGACCAAAGAAAACAATAACTCTGAAAAAAAAAAAACTCCTAAATAAATACATCCAAGAAATCTGGGACACCATAAGAAGACCAAACCTAAGAATAATAGAAATAGAAGAAGGGGAAAATTTTCAGTTCTAACACCCAAAAAATATCTTTACCAAAATCATAGAAGAAAATTTCCCTATCCTAATTTATGACATGCCTATTAAGGTTTCAGAAACTTTCAGAATACCAAATAGATTGTATCAGAAAAGAAAGTCCCCCATTTACCAAAACACTAAACATACGGAACAAAGAAAGAATATTAAAATCTGTAAGAGAAAAAGGTCAAGTAACATATAAAGGCAGACCTATTAGAATTATGCCTGACTCCTCAATGGAGATTCTAAAAGCCATAAAGTCCTGGACAGATGTCTTGCAGACAGCATGAAACCATGATGCCAGCTCAGACTAATATACCTAGCAAAACTTTCAATCACTACAGATGTAGTAAAAAAAAATATTTCATGACTGAATCAAATTTAAAGGAAACTCAGCCCTGCAGAAGGTACTAGAAGGAAAACTCCAAATCAATGAAATGAACTACAACCACTACACATAGCCAATAGATAATCTAACACCAGAAAAATTTCAAATAAGAAAAGTAGACACACACACACACATACACACACACACACACACACACACACACTGTCACCATTACAACCAACAACAAAATAAGAGGAATTAAAAATCAATAGTCATAAATATTGCTCAATATCAATGGACTTAATGTACTAATAAGAAAACACAGGCTAACAGAGTGGATACAAAAGCAGGATCCATCCTTGATGCCTAAAATAAACACACCTCAACATCAAAGATAGACATTGTATCAGAGTAAAGGGCTAGAAAAATATTTGCCAGTCAAATGGCCCAAACAAGCAAGCTGTTATAGCTATCCAAATACGTAACAAAAGAGACTTCAAACCTATATTAATCAACAGTGATAGAACAGGACATTTCATATTCATTAAAGGAAAAATTCTCCAGGATGATTTCTCAATTCTGAACATCTAAACGCAGAAATATTTGTAAAAGAAACATCATTAAAACTTAAATTACACATCAAAACCCATACATTAAAAGTGAGAGACTTCAATATCCCACTCTTACCAATGGACAGGCCATCGTGACAGAAACTAAGCAGAGAAATAATGGAACTAACAGCCTTTATGGCTCAAATATGCTTAGCAGATATCTACAGAACCTTTCACCCAAACTCAAAAGATTATACCTTCTCAGCATCTCATGGAACCTTCTCCAAAATTGACCATGTACTCGATCACAAGGCAAGTCTCAACAGAAAAATGAAATAACCCCCTGCATCTGGTCAGACCACCATGTATTAAAGTTGGATTTCCACAACAACAGAAAGCCAACAAACTCATGGAACTGAACAACATTCTATTGAGTTATCTCTGGGTCAAGAAAGAAAGAAAGAAAGAGAGAGAGAGAGAGAGAGAGAGAGAGAGAGAGAGAGAGAGAGAGAGAGAGAGAGAGAAAGAAAGAAAGAAAGAAAGAAAGAAAGAAAGAAAGAAAGAAAGAAAGAAAGAAAGAAAGAAAGAAAAAGAAATTAAAAACTTCCTAGAATACAATGAAAATTAAAGCACAGCATACCCAAACTTTATGGGATCAAATGAAAATGGTGCTAACAGAAAATTTCATAGTACAAAGTGCTTACATTAAAAAAAAAAAAACTAGAGAAGTCTCATTCCAGTGACTGAACACCCCTACTGAAAGCACTAGAACAAACAGAAGAAGACACATTTAAGAGGAGAAGATGGCAGGAAATAATCAAACTCAGGGTTGAAATCAGTAAAATAGAAACATAGAAAAATACAAAGAATCAATAAAACAAAGATTTGGTTCCCTCAAAAAATCAACAAGGTAGACAAATATTTATTAAAACTAACTAAAAGGCAAAGAGAGAATATCCAAATTAACACAATTAGAAACAAAAGAGAGACATAAAAACAGACACCAAGGGAATTCAACAAATAATTAGATCATACTTCAAAGACCTGTAAGCCATAAAACTGAAAAATCGAAAGGAAATGGACAATTTTCTCAATATATAAAACTTACCAAAGTTAAATCAAAATCAGATAAACTATTTAAATAGGCTTATGATTTTTAAGAAATTAGGAGTCATTAAAAGCCTTCCAACCACAAAAAACCCAGGGCCAGATGATTATAGTACAGAATTCTACCAGACCTTCAAAGAAGAGCTAATACCAATATTCCTCAAATTAATAAAAAAAATAGAATGAACATTGCCAAATTTGTTTTCTGAGAACACTGTCACTCTGATACCCAAACCACACAAAGACTCAAGTAAGAAAGGTAATTAGAGACTAAATTCCCTCATGAACATAGATGCAAAAATACTCAATGAAATACTCAGAAACTGAATGCAAGAATACATCAAAAAGATCATCCACCATGTCAAGTAGGATTCCTCCCAGAGATTCAGGGATGTTTTAACATAAGAAAATTTGTCAATGTAAATAAAGTGAAAGAAAAGGAAAAAAAAAAACATGATTATCTCTTTCAATGCTGAAAAAGCCTGTAACAAAATCCAGAACCCCTTTGTGATAAAAGACCTGGAGACATCAGGGACACTGGGAACATATCATATAGATGATATATAGACAGTATACAGCAAACCAAGAGTCAATATCATATTAAACAGAGAAACATAGCAATTCCACTAAAATCAGGAACAAGACAAGATTCTCCACATTTTTCTTATCAATTCAATACAGTATTTGAAGTTTTAGCTAGAGCACTAAGACAACATAGGAAGATCAAGGGGATAGAAATTGGTCATTCCTATCCCCTTGATCCCCTAGAAAGGAATAAGTCAAATTATTCCTATTTGCAGATGATATGATGGTATATACCAGTGACTTCAAAATTCTACCAAGGAACTGCTAAAGCTGATAAACACCTTCAGTGCAGTGACTGGATAGAAAATTTACTCGAAAAAAATTAGTTTCTGTCCTATATACAAAAATTAGATAGGCTGATAAATGTATTAAGGTTGGGTTTAGGGTTGCTATGGTAAAGATGCCACAGAAATGGTGGGAATGACCAACTAATGACTGGCCCAGCTGGAGACCCATACCCTGAGGGCCAGGACCCAGAAGCAGATAGCACATAGTCCTAGGATAGAACCAAACACAACTGTCAAATAAAAGTCAATGAAAGGACTCTTAATGATATTTTGCTATACTCATAGATTGATGCCTAGCCCAACAGTCACCAGAGAAGGTACACTCAGCAACTGATAGAAACAGATGCAGAGACATTAGGTAGAGCTTTGGGAATCATACAGAAGAGGCTGAGGAAGGATTGATTGGAGGATCCAGGGGTATCAAGTACACTACAAATGAAACCCCCAGAACCAACTAACCTTGGCACACAGGGGCTCACATAGACTGAAAGGACAACTAGGGACCCTGCATATGGTTCTGCATATGGTCTAGGCTCTCTGCATATATGCTACAGTTGTGTAACTTGGTTTCTTGTGAAAATCCTACCAGTGAAAACAGGGACTGTCTCTGAATCTGTTGCCTGCTTTTGGGATCCATTCTTCTTACTGGATTGCCTCATACAGCCTCAACAGAAGAGCAAATGCCTAGTCTCACTGGAATTATGAGGAAAGCATGGAGTAAAAATTTTGTTGGTATGTAAAAATATAACCAAAAAGTAAACAAAGAAAGGAAGAAAGGGAGGGAGAAAGGGAGAAAGAGAGAGAGACAGAGACAGGGAGGGAGTTAGGAAGGAAGGAAGAAAAAATAGATAGTTCATGGCCATATGTATTTTGGATCCTATCAATGATACATTGCCATTTGCCAGTGCTGATTTGTGGACAAATTCCCCTGCTAGTAGATTATCTTTTGTTTGTTTTCTGAAATCGATTTTGTGGTTCACTGGCTCTGATAACTATAGCAATTTTAGGCATTTCTCTTTAGAAGTTTGACTTGTAGAAGATGAAACCGATTTGTGTGCTATTTGTCTCCATATAGTATGGAGCTAAATAACCCACTGTGTAGCACAAGCTAGTTAAGCAACAAACCATTATTTTTCCCCACAGTCATTTAGCTTATGACTTCCAACTGTTTACTTTGTTTCAATGTGTCTCCTTTTCCTATGTGAAACTGAGTAGTTTGTCATACATTAATAAGAGATAATAATAATCATGGTGAAGGATGGACAACCATGTAATTGACACTGAATTATTTACATGAAGGATAAAGAGGTTATAATCACTTGTAAAGTATAAAAAATAACTGTATGGTAATTACCTCAGAGCTTTTAAATGAATGTATTATCTTTAAAAATTAGTAGAAGGATACATAAAACTATTATACACAGGATATATGCGGGCTCTAGAAAAGAGTGGAAGTAAATGAGCAATGGGTTTTTCTTATTTTTCTCACTGCATGAGAGATTATATTTACACAAAATTAAAGCATTTCATTAAAATTCTATATTGTTCTGTCTAATCTTCAACCTCCCTAATTAGATGAAACCTAACTACATTATGAAAGGTCAATCTATTTTACTCAATGTACATTTTTCTGTGGTAATTTGGAATTAAACTGTAAACTTAAAGTCAAAGAGAAAAACTTGTAAATTAGATTCTCAGTAGATGGATTGGTAAAATGTCTTCCAGGCAAGCTCAAAGCCTTGAATTCAGACCTGAAGATTCAATACACAAATCCCAGTGATCTGAATTCAGCTATGGAGAGTAGAGACCAGACATGCAAACCCTGAAGTTCTTTTGCCAAATGGATAAGACAAGTAAGAGACCCTATCTTGAAAAATAATGGTGGAAATTGATGTAGGTCAGACACTCAGAAATGTTAACCTCAGTCTCAACATCCACACAGACAAGTACACGCACGCGCGTTCTCTCTCTCTCTCTCTCTCTCTCTCTCTCTCTCTCTCTCTCTCTCTCTCTCTCTCTCTCTCTCTCTCTCTCTCTCCCTTTGAAATTAAACATTATTCTCTATAATGAACATTGGTCAAACTTAGTCTCATACCATGTGGGTCACTGTGTGGGCTCGTCGTTCTGTTGTTAGCCTTTGTGTCTGTTCCTGTACCAATATAATTACAGCAGGGATATATCTTGAAATCACATGTGTTTATTTCTCTCACCTTTTTTTTGTAAAAGTTACATAATTATAGCTCATTTGCTTTCTACATACACCTTCAAATACTCAGAGAACATGCAAAATTTTCTTAATAGATATTACAATGAGACCAATGATCAATTTAGAAGAAAATTCTATCTTTCCTATGCTTGGTGTATCAAATCAATGGCTAAATGGAAAGGTATTTCCATTTATGAAGCTATTTTACATTTCATTTTGAGTTCGTTTCTGTTTTTTTGTTTGTTTGTTTGTTTGTTTGTTTTTGTTGCCATTGTTTTTGAGACATAATTTCTCTTTGTAGACCTGGCTTTCCTGGAAGTCACTTTGTAGACTAGGCTGGTCTCGATCTCAGAGACCAGCCTACTTCTGCCTCTCAAGTCCTGGGAAGAAGGGCATGCATGGCCTTATATTGAGGTTTTCAGCACACAGATCTTGTGCATGTTTCATTGAGTTGATAGCTATATACTTTATTTTCTTTGAAATGATTATAAATTTCAGCAGGTTTTAAACTTTTGTAGCAACGTGTTCATTATTTATTCTCTCATTCTAGATCTTGTTGGCTTTTTTTAAGTGTTGATAAAGACATATATCTCAAAATGTACATCCAAATATCTATTTCTCTAAGACAATGTTTTCCATTTCTTTTCTAGTTATTTACATTGCTTTCTAATTCTTTCTTCTGCTTACTTTAAAGATTAGTTCCTATTCTTTTCTGTTTTTTTAATACAATAGTTTAAAGATGCAGTTGTGATTTTTCCACTTGATTTTTTTCAGCTAGATCTACATAGTTCTCTGTGTAGTTCACTTTTAGCCTATGTATTTGTTGCAAATTTCCTCACTTTGCATCTTCTAGACCAATGGACTATTTAGAGGTTATTGTTAATTTCTAAGATTTTGAAATTTTTCTTTCTGTCTTCCTGGAATTGATTTATAGCTCAATTCCATTTAGGCTAAGAAAAATAACAAATATTAACTTATAATTTTATTAAGTTATCTTGAGTTTTGTATTATGGCTTGGACATTTCTGTATGGGGTAACTTCCTCACCCTAGTGCTATCTGAAAGCAAGCATTTTGAGCTTATGTGTGTGGTGGTTATATTCTTGTCAACTTAGCATACACTAGAATCATCTGGAAAGAGAGAACCTCAAATAAGAAAATGTCTCCTTAGACTACCATGTAGGAAAGCCTGTAGGGCATTTTCTTGAATAAAGATTGATGTAGAAGGGTCCAGTCCACCTTGGCTTGCACCACCCTGGACAGGTGGTACTTGATTGTTCAAGAAAATAGGCAAAGCATGCTATAAAGAGCAGGCTAGTAAACAGCTTTCCTCCATGGTTTCTGCTTCAGTTCCTGCTTCTAGGATCCCCTTGAGCTTACTGACTGATGATGTCATCCAGGTCTCCAGTGTTGCTGATTTTTCTTAGTTGTGTCAGTTGTTTGGGGAGGTGTTGATTTCCCCATCTATATGTGTGGGGATTTTATGTTTTCATTTGAGCTCTGCCAGATTTTATTCTTTCTATGTTACCGGTTTTATTTGAAGTGTACATATTAGGATTACTATGTCACATTGCTGGATCCTTATGAGATACACCTAATTTTCTTCGGCAATGTTCTTATTTTTCTACATTATTCATTTTGCCACTCTAATCACCTTACTTATGCTGTTGTCTTGAAGACTGTGTCTCATCTATATCATGTTGTTGGATTTTATTTCTTTTAATCCATGCCACAATGCATTCTCTTTCAGAGATGACAATTTATGATTGATATATGCATATTTGACTCTGAATCGAATCTATTAATTTCTGCTTATTTCATCTGCTTTCTATTCCTTTATTTGTCTTTTCTCATGTCTTAGGATGTTTGAATTTTAAAGTAATTCTATTTTTATACTGGGCAGTGGTAGCACATGCCTTTAATTCCAGCACTCAGGAGGCAGAGCCAGGCAAAAATCTGTGAGTTTGAGGCCAGTGTGGTCTACAGAGTGAGACCCAGGACAGGCATCAAAACTACACAGAGAAACTCTGTCTTGAAAATCAAACAAACTAACAAAAAAAATAAAAATAATTCTATTTTTATTTACAGTTCTTTTGTGTATCACTTCTTAAGGCTGTTTGCTTGTTTGGATAACTTGTTAGCTTTGAGTCAGGGTCTTGCTAAGTTGGCCAGGCAGGCATGAAGCTCATGATTGTCATATTTCATGCTCTCAAAAGCTGGAATTATAGGTGTGTACCAAGATGCCTAGCTTGGTTGCTATAGATTTTTTTAATGTTGTTAAGTTACTTAGACATGTCATTATAATAGGTTGGTAGCAATGTTTAGTATTTTGAGCAAAATCTAGGACAACTTATCCTCTTAAAATTTAAAATACAAGTGTATTCCCTTTGTGTACATTGACTTCTCATCAAATGGTACAAAACTTGCTTGTCACTACAGAAAATTTAGGATACTTTTTTTAAAAAAAAAATGGGCAGTGTATTTTATTTTCACTCATTTAAATGTTTCCTTTCAAACTTTAAGTTTTTTGTTTTATTTTCATCTGCTTTATGTATAGAGATCTTTCTGGATTATCCTTTGATATATAAAGTAAAATAAATTATTTAACATGCCTTGCATATGCATATTATTTCATTTTTATTACTAAAGCTATTTGTCAGGTATGAAATTCACAATTAACACCTTTATTCTTTCATTATAGAAAAGTGTTTTGTAACCTTTGTTTTTTTATCTGCTTTCAGAAAAGAAAATTCTGACATTTAAAATTGTGTTCTGGTTTTAATAATAAAACATTTCTTCCTGTCTCCTTGCAAGATGCATTAGTTTATTTTCTTTTACTCAGCCTAATTATTATGTAGCATGGTAGGAATTTCTGTCAAATCCTTCCTTTATGTTTTACATGTCTTCTTGTGACTGTAGGTTATAATTTTGGCAAATTTGAGGAATTTCAGCCCCTATTTGTTTGAATAATTTCAATGTATTTCTCTTTCTTATTTCTATGTATTTGATGTGAACATTAGCTCACTGGTTGTATATGTCTGAATTTCTTTCACTTTTTATCTTTTAATATTTGATACATTGTATCTGTATTAACTTTGATACTGGAATTCTCTTTAATTTGTCCACAGTGGACATATACTATAAATGTAACCATCAGTCATTCATTCCTTTTTTTTCTTCTAGTAATCAGCATAGAAGTCATCAGGGGAAATGAGTTGTTGGTTGCAGCTGTCCATGAGACTCCCATAACATACAACCTATTGATGTTGTCTTTAGCTGTCCCATGGGTGAAAGGTAAGTTCAGATTGCTTAAAATATCATGTATATCAGAAACAGTGCCCAGAGTCTCCTGAGCTGGAACTGACCTTAATGTCTCCTTCATGAGGAATATCTTCATGGTACTTTAAGGTATAATGGAAGCTTTTAATGGAGGGAAGCAACCAACAGTCTTTCTGAGCCATGATGCCTATGTACCACATCAATGAACAACATGGCATGTTAACTTGGAAAATGCAGTAGTGACAGACATATACTGGTACTAACCAGCATCTCTCTATTTGGACTTAAGAACCCATTCAACAAGAGGGATACCATGCCTGGTACTAAGAACTTAGCTAACTACTCATTGCTGTTAAAGTCATGGTTATTGGAAGAGTATCTATCTACAACCACTAATTTACTAAAGCGAATTAATTCATTATATCAACATATAAAAATTCTCTTTACATCTGCAGATAAGTGTAGTCTTCATCCCTCATCAAGGAGACTTTCCTTTGCAACAGGTAGAGATCACAATAGAAGATCACAACCAATCAAAATGTAGAGTTCCAATAGATAGATGAACAATATACTTCAACACTGAAGGCTCAGGGAATATTACAGAAGTGGAGGCAGAATGATTGGAAGAGCCAGAGGATCTGGGCATTTTCTGTAAGGTTGTGTCCACAAGAATTATCAGAAGTAAAGCCCATAAAGTCTCACCAAAAGACTGCCCAAATGTGAGCTGAACAATGAAAACACCAATGTACACGGCAGAGTGGGCAAGGAAAATCCTGTGAGGCCTCAACTCTTCACAAAGAACTGTAGGCAGCTAGGGACAGCTGATAGAAGAAGAGGTTGTCTTCCTCAGGGAAGAACACACCAATTCACCAGTTGATTGTCTAGTGCCAAATGGCCAATCCTTAAAAGTATACATACAAGTGATGTAAGTGATGTTCTATGAACTGAGCAGGGTATACTTATGGACATATATGTTTATATATATATATATATATATATATATATATATATATATATATATATATATATATATATATATGTATATATGTATATATATATATACATATATATATATATATATATATATATATATACATTCAGTAACAATTGGTGAAAAAAGAGACCATGAATTTGAAGGAGAGCAAGCAGAGGGGTACTTGGGAGGGTTTAGAGGAAAAAAAAGGAAAGGGAGAAATGTTGTAATTATATTATAATATCAAAAAATGAAATATAAAAAGAAAAATGATTTTCTCAAAAAAACATGTATTAAATAAAATAAAAAAATTTAAAATATTTATGAATATTTTGTTTTTAGATCACCCACACATGCGCATGAACACACACACACACACTTCAAGAGGATATATATATCCTCTTGACTCTTTGTTGTGTATTGCTTTCTATGAGGCTAAACAATTACTCTTTTGTTTCTTGATAATTCATGATTACTTATCAATACTCTTTCATGACAGTTGCTTTCAATGTCTTCCTCAGAAAGGGACTATGGGAGACACATGGATCTCCCTGAGTAGGGTAAATAGAATAGATTTTATGCGTGGGAATGGGGTAGAGGTGATGGGAATGGTGGATCAAGTAGGAAGTGGGAAGGGAGATATTGCTGAGGGAAGGAATACAGGGAGAAACAGAATTGAGTAGCATTTGAGAAGAGGTATGAAAACCTAGTGCAATGGCAACTTTCTAAAATATATGAAAAATGATCCTAATGACATCTCCAAATAATGAGGGGGAAGGACTCACCAATTGTCCCCAAATGAAGCTTCCCAATCATGGACTTACATCTATGTATTACATACATACATCTAATTGAGTTGTTGGCCCAAGAGGTCCCATGGAAATCTCTAAACAACCCAGTCTGCTGCCTAAACAATAGGTTGCTTTCCACAAACAAACACTAAGACCCCATTGCTAAAGACAATACTCAGACAACTTATTGAACACAAAGAGCTCAAAGTTGGTGTCTATATAGAAATTTCATACCTGCATTCTAGTATCTTTATTATGGTAAGGTACTCTACAAGCTCCCAAAAGAGGAACATAAACATTAACCCAGCCACATAATTTTCAATCTACAATCTATCCTGCCTGCAAAATATGCTAGGACATGGTGACACAGAGCTTGTGCAAATAACCATGCAATGTCTGATTTCACTAATGACTGCTTCGTGAACTAAAATCCATACCCAATACTGCTTGGATGACTAAGAAACAATGACTAGATAGCCCAGAGACGTAGGGTAAAACAACATATTATTTGTAGGCAGAATTTTCTGTCCTGCCTCAATCTGTAGCCCTTCAGTCCCAAATAAACACACAGAGGCTTATATTAATTACAAAATGTTTGGCCTAAGGCTCAGGCTTATCATTAGCTAGCTTTGCAATTTAATTTAACCCAGTTCTATTCATCTATGTTTTGCCAGGTGACTTTGTGGAGTTATTTGTTTTCCATTACATCTTGCTCCCTTGGCAGCATTCAGTGTCTCCCCGACTATGCCTTCTTCTCCTTGTCTCTCTGCTTGGATTCACTACCCTGCTCTATTCTGCCTTGCCATAGGCCATAGCAGCTTCTTTGGCATCCAATGATAGCAACACATATTTACACTGTATAGAAAGACCATCACAGAGCACTTCCCCTTCCATAGACCAAACAGTTTATAATTAATATAAGCTTCTGTATGTTTACATGGGACCAAGCAGCTGTGGGACACAGGAAAACTTCAGCCTACAATTGGCACCCAACATGGGGTATTGATCCACATAGACCTGAAAAAGCTTAAAAAAGGATTCTGAATACACAGAAATGGAGCCACACTGTCCTTCCCAGTCTCACAGTCTCATGCCATCAGCAGTGTAGAGATGCATCTCTGGACAGCTGCCTGAGAGATGGAGATGGCCACCAGCTGCCATGAGTTAAGCAGCATGGTGAATTTTCACAGTCTCCCCAAAGAGAGGATTCTCCCAGTTGCTGCCTGTGGGCTTGAGAAGACAGGCATGGACTTAAGAACACAGCTCCATGTTACTTAATACTACTTCTCAGAATTGGGGACATAAGTGTGACTCCTTGGTACCTGTGCCATGTTGGAAAGAGGGGTAGGGTGGACCCAGTTACTAAAGCTACATTTCAGTCCTAGTCACTCAGCTTAGTTTAAAAACTCTCCTGGTCAGAAAAGGATTAAAGATATATAATAGACAGATTCAGATGGAGAAAACCTTTAAACAGTTTACAATATGTTTAAAAATATATGTAGGCTTGAGAGAGAAAAGAACAAGGATAGAAAAAGTCATTAAAAACAAATACAGTAATTAAAAAATATAATAAGCCACATAAAGATGGAAAACACACAGAGAGTCTGAATACTGTATATTATTTTGTTGTCGTTGGAATTTTTTTTTACTGCTATGAGGCATTTGATTGTGGGAGCTACCAGGTTAAACAAACATATATATCTTAAAGGAATTTTGAGTTCAAAATTTGGGTTTAAGGATACATTACTTTGGAAAAGAGATTCTGTTTTTATTTCTACAGAAGATGAGAAGCTATGGCTTCTTTCCAAGTTAATATGGTTCCATCAAGAAAGACCCCCTACGAGGTCTCCAATGGGATTGATGGCCCAGATGATCCCATATCCAGAACAACTTCAAGGCAACTGGCCAAAATGCTCAAGCCTCACAGACTTCTCCAGTGAGGACTTGACCATAATCATAAACTTTTGCTGGGTTCCCATAAGATTACCAGTGCCCCTAATTTGCAGGAAGTAGCTTAGCATACTATGCCCACATTCCCAAAAAAAAAATGGATTAGGGATGTCTGTCTTTGTTTAGAATGTTGGTTACAAATCGTTATGGATAATGGTCTGAAAAAAAACTAAACATAGGAGATTAGATTCAGAGTTTTTGTTTTGAAAAGAAAAAAAGGGGGAAATGCTGGGAAAAATACTCTTGTACAATGTAAAGATTTGTCAGTCCTATTGGTTTAATAAAATGCTGATTGGCTAGAGGTCAAGCAGAAAGTATAGGTGGAGTGACTAGACTAGGAGAAGGCTGGGAACAGGAAAGGTTGAGAGGAGTCACCAGTGAGACAGGGAGAAGAAACAGAAGATACAAGATAAAAGAGAGGTAATGCCACGTGGCAGAATGTAGGTTAATAGAAATGGGTTAATTTAAGATGAAAGAGCTAGCTAGCAAGATTCCTGAGCCATAGACCAAACAGTTTGTAATTAGTATAAGCCTCTGTATGTTTACTTGGGACCAAGTGGCTGTGGGACACAGAAAAATTTCTGGCTGCAATTATTTGTCTATAAAAAAGGGACAATAGGCCGCGCGGTGGTGGCACACACCTTTAATCCCAGCACTTGGGAGCCAGAGGCAGGCGGATCTCTGTGAGTTCAAGGCCAGCCTGGACTACCAAGTGAGTCCCAGGAAAGGCGCAAAGCTACACAGAGAAACCCTGTCTCGAAAAACCAAAAAAGAAAAAAAAAAAAAAAAAGGGGCGGGGGGGGGGACAATAAAATGACTCCTAATGATATTCTGCTATACTCAGGGATCAGTGACTTATTCAGCTATCATGAGAGAAGTTCCCTTCTGCATCACATGGGAGCAAATACAGAGACCCACAGCCTGACATTATGCAGAGAAAGAGACTTGGAATACACAGCTATAAGTGGGATGTCTCTATCAAATAACTCCTCTCAGAGCTCATGGAACCCCATGGAAGAGGAGATGTAAAGAGTTTAAGAGCCAGAGGGGATTGAGGCCAACAGGATAACAAGACCCCCTAAATCAACTGAGCAAATTAAACACTGGGCTTTGACAGGTTTTCAACAGGGCCTCTGAGAACGTATTATAACTTTCAGTTCAGTATTTTTATGGGGATCCTGAGTGTGTGAATGAGTGGGTTATTTATCTTGTGCTTGCTCTTGAGCTTTTTTTTTTTCTTCTGTTGGATTGCCTTGGCAAATGTCAATGGGATGGTTTTTGTTTTATATTATTATATTTTATTTTGTTATGTTTGGTTGCTATCTCTTAGAACTCTGTTCTTTTCTAATGAAAAACAGAAAAGAGTGGACTGGATCGGAGGGGAAGCAATGATGAACTGGGAGGAACAGAAAAAGTGGAAACTGTAACAGATTATATTATATGAGAAAAGAATCTATTTTTAGTAAAGGAAAAAAATAAAATCTTCCTCAGATTTATTTTTCTTTTAGCATCTACTGGTTATCGTTTCTCATTCATGTTATCAGCCTTTTTCTGTTTCTTGGTAAAGCAGATTATTTTTACTCATCCCTTTAATGTTCTGTATAAATCACTTATGAGACCACGTATCTCACTGGACCATTTTTTTTTTAAACAGGTAGTACCTCACTGGTTTGTCACAGGATGGTCAGGTTGTTTATAAATTATCTCCCATCAAGTCCTTCTTATACCACCTGGGGTGTGAGTATTAAATTCCTCCTCTGCTTGCAAGTGAAGGTGAGGTCCTAGGAAGGTAGAAGCAAAGGGATAACTCCAATCAACTTTTATACTCTGACAGCAAAAACAAGCCATTGATGTGACCACTGCCTCCTAAGTAGAAGAACTCATAAGCCTAAAATATCAAAGAGCTTGATCCTACTACAACAGACTATTTGATGTTGCTAAAAGGGACTGATTAGCAACCATTTGACATTATCCATATGTCATATATGTATATATACTACCATATATGTGAACATGTACATGGCCATAGCATATATATATATATATATATATATATATATATATATATACTTCAAATGATATACATGCAATATATATTATTTATTATATGTGTATGTAAATGGTACTGATTAGAATGACTTACACGCTATAATCCAACTAATCCAGCAAATGATTGCCTATGAATGGAAGGTCTAAGGATATAGTAATTGTTCAATCCATGAGGCCAGATCTCTCAGTTGATCTTCAGTATACAGAAGGGATCCCAAAGATGTTGGCTATAAAGCCTGTGATAGAATGGAACTGCTAGCAAGGTAAAACCTAACAGGCAAAGAACAGAAAAACTTTCTTACTCTATGTGCTTATATAGACTTCCAGCAGAAGGCATGGCCCAGATTAGAAGTGTGTCTTCTCACATCAAAAGATCTGGGTTAAGATATATCTTCCTACTTTCAAAGATCATGATTTAGAAGTAGATCTTCCCACTTCAAACTAATTAAAATTCCCTTACAAATATACTCCATTTTTAGTTTTAGTTAATTCCATATATAGTCAAGTTGACAACCAAGACTAGCCATCACACTGTGATCATGGGCTCGGGATTCTTCATGATTTACTGTATCAGATGCTATAACCCATTGTTCAGTGCTACTTCCCGCAGTGTCATGGCTGTTGGCAGAACACATCATTTCATCTCACCTTACCCCCATGACATTATGCGATATGACTGAAAGAGACATAGAGTGCTTTCTTGTCCTCACTAAATTACCTATCTCAGTATTGATGTAAGTTGGAGGATTATGGGTAGTCACCCTAGAGACTCACTGGAATATCACCATGTGAAAAGGAAATATTGAACCTGTAGGCAATAACTGCAATTTCCACAGTCTTGTTTAGGTTTGGCTAACAATGATGGAAAGTAGATGGAAACACATCTTGCTCTAGGGATATGTTGATGCTGTCTGTCAGGATGATGAAAGAACCACCTATATCTTGCAGCAAGAATCAGGAATCTCAGCTCCCCCAACAGGATCCTAGGAAATTCCACGCATAGCTTCTTCTCCAATTCTGTACCAGTGTAAGTGAGCAGATGGGCTAACACTTCTCTGTGAGATGAAGTCCTACTATCTGCTACTTAAGGAAAGAGGGGTTGTGGCAGGGTTCATGAGTTCAAGGATCAATATTCTACTGGGTCACAATGGAAATCTTGGGGAGGGTGCAGCTTGTCACTCAGAATCTTCTCAAAAGTTTGTCTATTGGTGGGTGGCCCCATTGTTCTCGCTCTATCCATGAGGATAGACTTTCTTGGAGATCTTCTTGTCTGCCTCTCCTGCCAGTTCCAGTAGACTTTCCTGCTTGGGATATACAGGCAGAACAGAAGCCATTAGGATCTGAACTCCTTTCAGACCCTTGTGATGAGTTGCTATGCTATCCTGACTGCATGAGGAAAAGATAAGTAGAAAAGGTACCACATCTTGACAGAAGTTGATGTTTGAAATGCACCTTTAGAAATAATTTGAGAAACACGTAGTTTCCTGTAGCTTTTGGTTCCTTTAAGGAAGGCTTTATCTGCTCTTTCTGTTTTGGTTTTTCAGTGCAAGTGTCACAATCAGATAGCTATTTTTTTTAATGTCTTTGGAATTCAGTGATAATTTTGCTCCTTTAAGATGAATCTAGAATCACTTTACATTTTCACTGAATCTTCTAATTCCCAGAGTGAAAAGCCTTTACATTCACTTGCCACTTATTAGTTACAAATTCTGTATTATATCTGAGTGAGTAATAGTCTTTTAAACTTTATATTTATTACCAGTATTTAAATGACTTGTTGATATTGCAAAGTTTTCCTTAAAAATTATCTATTAGCACTTTGCTGCTGGTTTAAGTCACTGTAATTGGCCTCTTCAGGACATCACATTAGGCAAACACTATAGTATCTTGTTTACCTTATTTATCCTAAACAATGATTATTCTTTGCATGCTCTTGATAGTCAGACACATTATCTATCCATGGTGAGTTTTTTGTTTGTGTTGTTTATTTTTCAAGATGGGGTGTCTCTGTATAACAGCTCTGGCTGTCCTGGAATTTGCTTTGTAAACCAGGCTGGCCTGGAACTCACTGAGATACATCTGCCTCTGCCTTCCAAGTGCTGGGATTAAAAGTTTGTGCCACCACTGGACAATTATCTTTTTTTAAAAAAAAAACTTTTTCTAAAATTTAAATTTAATGTGAGTATTTTGCATGCATGTGTACTGTGTGTGTGCCTGGTGCCCACAGAGGCTGGAAGATGATGTTGAATCTCCCCAAAGTAGAGGTACAGATGATTGTAAGCCACTATGTAGGGTGCTGGGAAATGAACCTGAATCCTCTGGAAAAGCAGTCAGTGCTCTTAACCACTGAGCCAACTCTTCAGACCCTCAACAGTGAGTTCTATATTTTCTTTTTTCCATGTATGTCTTTATTCTAATTTTTTTTTACTGAAAAAAATGCTAAACCAAACAAATGCAATTAGTGGTGTGAACCTTCTTTGTTTCAATAATTCTCTAATCTGTAAATGTATTCTCTGATCTGAAATCTAAAATATTATGGTGTTCTGTGCCTTTTACTTCCTTAGTAGGACACAGCATTGATAATTAAGCCTGGGTTTTTTAAATTTTGTTTGATTGATTCTTTTTGTGTGTGTGGGAGAAACGGGATCCTCACTAAGAAGAAGAAGATGATACCAAATTCTCAATCTTTCTGCATTAACATTCCAAGAGATGAGATTCCGGGCATGAGAATTAAGCCTTCCTTTTTGTTTTTGTAGTAAATGCATTTCCTTGACTAATGAACATAAAAATACCTTTGCATGCCAAAATAAATAGTTCATTTTTATTTAGTAATTTTTCTTTTATAGGAGTTAATTCTTCATTGTTTCATATGAAAAGATTATTGTTAATATAATTCCCCCTTTCCTATTGTAGTTTTCTGATTGTGTCTTGGGAGTTTTTCTTTCCTTGTAGTTGATAATCATAATCATTAATGTATACTATTATGTATCCCTTTCTCTAATTACTATGCCCACAAGCCATAATATCCTTGTAATGAAATAATCTAGTATTTATTACACCTGTGAAATAAACTTCTGGTCGTTATTTTCAACTATTCTTCCTTACATTCCTACAAAACAGATTTATATAGAAGAGGATAATTTGGACTTTGTCTTTGTCTTCACCTTAACTTGCAGTGTTCTTCCTAAGACCCTGACAATCAGAGACAATGACACAAGTTGGTGTTTGTACACTTTTGATAAAGTACTATTTGTTTCAGAGGTGGGCACATAGATTGGACTTACGAATTATGAACTATGAAAGGTGTCTGGTGACATACTTCCTATGGTAGCTAAAATCTGGATTAAAATTGTAGTTATACACCACTACAGCCTCACAAGTCACATCTGCCATATGCTTCCTAATCTGAGTTATATGTACAAACTTCACAGCAGGCTTTTGTGTATACAGATGAAGATAAACCCTTACTGACTAGGATACTGCTTTGGACTGCTGAGAATTTTAAACAGAGGTATAACTATGCCACTTGATTTTCTGTGTCACACTTTGACCATCTTGAGGTTTACATATCTGAAAGTTTTGCTTCTAATTACTGGAATCCAGGGAGTAAATATGTAATCAAGGGTATATAGTGATAGCCATTAAAATCTACTCACAGAATTGGTCCAGGCCCTGTCTACCAACTAGTGTTCAACAGTGCATTGGGGATCTGAAATAATGAGGAAAAAGTCTGAAATAGAAACAATTCAGTTTGGGTTACAGATAATATGTTTTTATATAGAGAAAACAGACTGTGATAATCTATAGAAATTAGGTCAAGTAATGATCAACATAGGCTACATGATTAAATGAAGCTGTCTGTATGAAACCCACCATATGCATTGATACATACTAACAATAACTCATAAGTCAATTAAAAGAGACAAAACAATTAATTTCAAGGAACATGACATGCTTAATTGAAGATGTTTATACAAAGCCTATCTTTGGGGAAAGGTACACGCCAATAACAACTTGTTGCCAATGGAAAAAAATATAAAATTTCAGAATTAAGTAAATTCACATTCTTGCTAACAACAAAAATTATATAGGCAATGTGTCTTTTGAAATCCTCAGCATAGTTAAAAAAACAAATATATTTTAGGAAAAATATCTAATAACCATTATGAAATACTATGGGAGTAACATGAACTATCATTTTAGGACATGAAAGTAACGTACACAAATTATTTATGATGAAGGAAAACTATATTTAAATTAGATTCACATTTTTTCCAAAATATTTAAGAATACAATAAGTATTACCAGTATATTTCCAATAACTTTAAGAGATAAATTGAGTATTTTCATAGACAAATAAACTAAAAATATGAAGAATAACAAAAAAACCCTTGACCTCAGGTAGTGAGACTGTAAATGTAAAATAGCATGACTTTGATGGAGAAATGGAAACTTCACCATGATAAGAATAAAGTCCAGGAACAACCCTTTAGTAAGTAATACTGAAATGTGATAGGTAACATTTTACTGTGTTCAGAAAACTGATGGATTGTTTAGGCCACTTTTAAAATAATATATATTTAAAATACACCAGCAAACATCTTAGAATATTATTCCCTTAGAATTCTTGTTGCAGAGTTTGAAAATATGTATGCTAATTTTTGATGTTTTTCAGTTGACAAATATTTCATCAAACTAGAGAGAAAACCAAAGGATGAATTTCCATCACAACAAAACATGAATCAAGCATCTTGTTTTTTTAAATACTTTCAGAATAATTTATACATGAAGATGAATTCTTCCATAACATCAATGCTTATTTAAACATCAGAAATTGCTGTTGAACCCTTTTGGCTCTAATATGTTTCAGGTCCATTACTCCTTTAGAATTAGATCTTAGCTTATTATTTGGTCCTCAAATTAGTGTGGTTAATACTTTAACATACCTCTTACAAAGAGACATATGAAGTTCAAACTTAAAAATACTCTGTAATTATATACATCTAACTGGAGTAATAGTCTGGGTTGATACTTATTAAAACATATATAATTAAATTTTATTTAAACTTCAGAAATAAATTATAAAAATAAATACATGTTACATATTAAAATAATGTATCTTTTAACTGCAGATCTTAATGAATATCTTCAAGGTAAGATGTATCTTGTGGTGGGCACCTATATAAATGAAGACTATTGCCACCTGGTTAAGTCAAAGCTCATGACCACTTCTGCAGGTGCAGGCACGAGATATGTGTCACACAGACAAGCAGTCATGTTTGACAGGAGTTTTGTCATAACATTGTCATTCAACTCTCGATACCTTATGAGTCACATGCCAAAAATGACAATGGTCTATCATCAATCATTAATGCGAGCAATCTCATAGCTGCCAGGTTGATTAGTACCATCTCCAAAGTTGTGGAAAAGAAATGAAATAGTTGCTCCTATCCATCATTGTGACTAGGAAATAGTTGAACAAGATACACCTGACATTAACCATGCTACCCCTGAAGGAAAGACAAAATAACAAAATACAGATATTATGGAAAAAAATCTTTCAGGTGTATCTCTGAACCTGATCTTATGGAAGCAAGGAAGAAAGGAATGAAGAAAGATGGAGTAAGAAAGAAACAAAAATTGAGCAGGGACAGATGAAGGCATAGAGAAAGGTATGATCCACAATGTTCTCAACACAAATTACATACCACCTTCTACAGGAAAAATAGAGGCCACAAAACTTAGTATATACACTATATAGTATCTTATATGTTCAGAACAATGGTAGAAAATCCGAAGATAGTCTGAATACTAAAGAAATATGTTTACTTGCTCTTTTGTTTTAATTATTATAAAATCATAAAGTATTGTTGAATTTAGTGATTTTTCATATAAATGATAATTTAGAATTATCATTAAATTTTAATACAGACTATATTGCCTATAATATTTTAGTGTATGTCAACATTTGTCTATATGAATATTATAGCAGCCTTCATGTTTATAATTCAAACTGTCATAGTGAGTCGTATATAAAGCATATGGTCAATTTTTCACTGGCCGAGCCAGTATACGAATTGAACAGAAATATTTAATGTCAGGAACATAAGCAAAGGATTGGCACACATAATCCTTTGAGCCTTAGAATATCTGAAGTTATGTTGAAAACTCCTATCATAAGAGCTTCTGAGAAGATGGGTTACTTGACTCGTTATCGTTCTTACTGTGTCTGTGAACCATAACCTGTTTTTCCAAGAATGAAATCAAACACCAAACACCCAAGAAAATAAGACTACTAAAGATAAGCTCTTCCTGCATTTTTATTTCTGTAGTTAGGTGGACATAGGTGTGTCTGGCTTCAGCTTTTTGGTGAATTGAATGCTCTCAGCCTCTGTGACTGCAAATCTCGTTTGTCAATGTGGCATATCTGTTAAGAGAGAACCTCTGTAGAAGAATTTTCTTCATCAGACTGACCTGTTAGTATCTTTTTGGTGTATTTCAGTGGTTGATGACTGATGTAGGAGAGATAAACCTACTCTGAACAGTACCTTTCTAAGGTAGGTAGATCTGGGCTGCATAAGAAAGGTAGATAAAAGCAAGCTCTAAAGTAAGCCACTCAGCTGCTTTCCTCAATGTCTCTTGCCCCAGTCCCTGTACTGACTTTCCTTGATGATGCTAGAAAATGAAATAAACTCCTACTCAAATAGCTTTTAGCCATGGTGCTTATCTTAAAGACAGAAAACAAACTAGACTGTCATCCTTTCATGAATAAGGAAGATAAGTCATTATCACAAACATTGAAATAAAATTTATAAACACAAATGAAGATACATTTTACAAATTGACAGTGTGGTCACTTTGTCATTTTACTACAGGAAGGAGGATCTATCACATACCTTACCCTAACTAGAATCAGTTGTTACCAAAAGAGGATGCACAGGGAGTGAGGAAGCAATTGTACATGCCTTCACCAGAGCTAGATATTGGTCTGTGTTAATTTTAGTGGTTCACATAGCTGGAAAAAACACTATTATCAGATAAGTCTCTCACAGTGCGTCTACAATTATCATTTGACTCAGGAAACATAGTAAAACTACCCTTGTTCACATAGCTGAAAAAAAAAAACACTGTTAATCTCTCACAGTGACTTATCTAATAACATTATCATTTGACTCAGCAAACTTAGTGAAACTACCTTTTCACCAATAAGATTGCAAAGCTACACTACTCTTAATTTTCTTTTTATTTATTTATTTATTTATTTATTTATTTATTTATTTTACAATACTATTCAGTTCTACATAACAGCCACAGATTCCCTTGTTCTCCCCCTTCCTATGGATGTTTAGAACAAAAATGCAGAGAAATTCTAGGTTTGTTCTTCATTCTTGGGTGATGACATCCACTTCATTTTGCATAAAATAAAAAGAAAAATTTGATATTCATGGTTTTAACAGTTATTACAATAAAAACTATAAACTATAGCTGCTATTACATCAAGACAAATTAATCAGAATAAAATATAACCATCAATATTTTGACAGCAAAGAAAAGATCCCACAGAACATATCAAATGAGTTAAAGATAAGTTAAAGAGAGGTGCAGAAACGTAAACTTCTTACATTCCAGGTAAAATAGTGAGAAATGGACTCAGAGATGACTGTGATACCTTAAGGATACCTGCTGTAATTCGAGTAGAAACCACAACAGCATTATTGTAAGTGGCAAAACAAAAGCATCTATGGAAATAAAGTATAAGAAGCCAAAGAAAGTATGAACAATAAGCATGAGCAGTAAGGTGAAATCACTAATGTCAAGTCCAAAAGTCATGATGAAATCTCCTAAAACTTCCTTGTAGAATTGATTATTGTACTTGAAAACAAATAAACAAAATGAAAAATAGTAATACAGAAAATTAAGTGAAACTATGCTGTCACAAATGGCATCGTATTTACAAAATAAAATGAATAAATACAAGAGCAACAGACTTTTCACTAGAATCTATATAACTGTAAAGAGTGTGACACACACATTTATTGTACAAAAAGAAAACACACCTCATTAGTTTGAAATTCTGTAGGTGAAAATGCTTTAATTTAAGATTTAAAAAAAGATATTTCCAGATATCAAAATGGTCTGAAAGCATTAGAAAAATAATGTTCCCAGTTAAGGTACACATGTATTATCAGGAATATATGAAACTGTTGGACAATGTAGAATAGTTATTTAGAGGAATCTTTATGTGTATACCCCCACTTCATGTTAGGATTAATCATAATAAAATTAATAGCCCAAGGCAAGCCTGTTAATGTTCTTGAGCTTATATGTCTAAAATGGATCAACACATTCATACTTTTCTCTATATATTCTGTGAAAGACAGCTTCCCAACAATTTCTAGATTCTCCAACCTGCTGTTACTCTGGCGCACTGCATTAATGTTAAAATTAACAAAAGCAGATATTCACATCCTGCCCATCTAATTATAGCACTCCTGCCTCCTCCTCTCAGTGCATTTCTTTCAGTTGAAGTCACTCAGATAATTTAATGATTGCTTCTTATCATTAACATAAACCCTTGTTGAAACTCATATTTAGCATGTAAAATAAGGTATTCACAAATTCTTTATGTTAGTATCTTTTTCTTTCCTGAGGCATATATTTTGTTTACAGTGTTTTAGAATACATTTTTAAATTTTTTATTTAATTTTTTTATTTTACATACCATCCCCAGTTCCCCCTCCCTTCCCTTTTCCAGCTCCTCCTACCTTCCCCCACATCCTATGCCCCATTCACTCCTCAGAGTGGGGTAAGGCCTACTATGGGTAGTCAATCATGTCTGGCATACCAAATGGAGGCAGGGCCTACCCCCTCACCCCTGCATCAAGGCTGAGCAAAGTATCCTACCACAGAGAGGAGTCTCCAAAATGCCAGTTCATGCATCTGGTATAAATCCTGGTTCTACTGCCAGGGGCCCCACAAACAGATCAAGCCTCACAACTGTCATCCATATTCAGAAGGCTGAGTTCTGTCCCATGCAGGTTCCCCAGTGGTCAGTCCAGAGTCCAACAGCTTCCACTAGCTCAGGTCAGCTTTTTCTGTGGTTTTCCTCAACACGATCTTGACCCCTTGTATTAGCATCTTGATTAGTTTTCCACTGTGAGAAACACAAGTGTTCAAGTCAACTTATGAAAGAAAGCATTTAATTTAGAGTTCATAGTCCCAGAGAGAGAGGAGTCCATCACAATCATGGCAGGGAACATGGCAGCAGGTAGGCATGCATGATAATGGAGCAGCATTTGAGAACTCACATCCTTATCCACAGAAAAAGGAAGAGAGCTCATTGGGAATGGTGGGAAGTTTTTTGAAATCTTAAGACTTGCCCAGTGACATATCTTCTACAAGAATGGCACACCTCCTAAGCTTCTCCAAACAATGCCCAGTTAGGAACCAAGTATTCTAATGTCCCTGCTTATGGGGAACACCTCGCTTAAATTACCAAAAATGGGTTTTATGACTCCTTTGGAAGCTAATAGTTCACCTACCACATTATTTGAACAATCTGCTTAAAATATGAGTAATTGTTTAAATCAAAACAATGGCAATGTATCACACATTTAAGACTAAACTGAGTGAGAAACAAATATTGGGAGAGCTATTACAATGTTCCCAGGCTAGTCTCATTACCCAATGCCATATGATACTGTTTGTTGAGAATTTTTAAGTATAGTGAAACTCATTTTATTTCATTATAACATAATAAAATAATTCAAAGGACAGCACACAATCACATTCATATACCTAATATACCTTCCTAGGACACAAAAGCCAAAATCTGAAATAGTATATAAGAAATTGATGGACTCAGCTTTTGAGCTGTACATTACAAAACCCATAGTTAAATAAATAATTAAGCAAGTAGACAGAAATATCTACAAATGTTGATTAATAATCTTTTAAACATGACCAACTACAATGCCCTGACTGAAAGTTATTTAACACTCCAACTGGAAACAACAGAGGACATGTTCTTGTTGAGGATCCTTGGAACATTCTCCAAAGTTAATTATAACCTGATCATAAAACTAGTCTCAAATTCAGATTCTCAAAGGTATCTTTTCTGACTAAATAACATAAAAAATATAAATGTCTTTAAAAAGGCACATCAGTATGTAATTAAGACATTTCTAAATAATCTGTTCAGCAAAGAAAAACATCAGAAATACATCTGAGAAGAATTTGTTCTGAGTACAAATAACAAGAGAAACTAATCAAAATTTATAGACTGTAATCCAGCCCATTTCTGGGGATGTATATCTAGTAGCAAATGCTTCCAACAGGAAATAAAAGAAAATCAAATGTACAAGAGAAAATGAAGAAAAAATTAAAGCCAGGACAAGAGACAGGATATAATGCAGAACACAGTAAAACTTTATGAAATTAATATAAAAATGGAAAAAATAATAGTGCTAAAAATTCTTATACAAAAATCATCAAATTGGTAAGTCATTAATAATGTTTATTCAGATTAAAAATTTACCATGTAAAATTAAGCATATAAGTAATGAAAGATTAGTCATATACTCCTCAGATGAATTAATAAAACTATAAATAAATACTATAAATGGCAAAATAACTAACTACATTTCATAAAAATGACAAATTCTTGGGGAATGCAAGCAATCAAAACTCCCCAGGAAGAAGAGAGACCACAAATACATTTGCAAAACCATCAAAAGTATTTAAATTTCTTCTAAAAAGGGAATGATCAGGCTGGTGTTGGTGCCTATGATTCTGTTAAACAAGTAAAGGACAGATCTTATCATTCTGCATGGAGGAAGCCTCTGATTTACTCTGAATACAGTTTTACCCTGGTATTAAGACCTGACTGATATCCCTCACGGATATGAACTATAAACTATTATCTCTCATATGTTTACATACCACATTCCCCAAAATAAGTCAGCAAACCCCATGTAGCAACATATAAAGACTATGCACTATTACAAATGTAGGCTTTTCCTAGAATTATGAGGCTTTAACAGTAAAATACAAACATCCTATGTGATTAAAGAAAAGTAATATGCAGTCACATCAATAGCAGCAGATAACAAGTGTTTGACATAGAAACCAGCCATGACACCACCTAATTTCTTCTAACTGGTTTTCAGTTTAAGTCTGTTTTTGTCAGACATTAGATGAGCTATTGCTGCTATTTTCCAACAACATGTAATACGTTTTTGCCTCCCATTGATGATGAGGTATGTTTCCTGGAGGCAGCACAGAGACAGATCCTGTTTTCTAATCCACTGTATTAATTGTGTCTTTTTTATCAATGAACTGTGACTATTAATATTTAAAATTATTATAGAAAGCTTTATATTAATTTTTGTAATTTTGTTTACCTTGTTGCACTTTCTCAGGTCTTTTTTTTTTTTAAATCACATATCCTAGTATTGTACATTGGTTCCCTGTGATGTCTTGGGCATGTTTCTTCTTCTTCTTTTTTCTTTCTTTTATTAATTTTTTAAATTTATTTTATATACCAACCAAAGTTTCCCCTTCTTCCTCTTCTCCCGTTTTTTCCCCCCAACCTTCTTTCTATCCACCCATGCACTCCTCAGAAAGGGTAAGGCCTCCCATTGGAATCAACAAAGCATAGCATATCAAGTTGAGGCAGGAACAAGCTTCTCCCCATCCCCCTACATAAAGGGTGTGGTGATATTTTATTTGTGCACTCCAATAAAGCTTATCTAGGGATCAGAGGAAAAAGCCAACCACTATATTAAACATAGAGGTCAGGCAGTAGTAGCACATGCCTTTAATCCTATCATTCAGGAGGCAGAGATCAGAGGCCACACTGGGAACAGGGCCAGGGATGGCAGCACATGTCTTTAATCCCAGTGCTAGTTAACCATAGAGGTCTGGAGGTCTGTATAGACAGACAGAGCTGGGCAGAAAGATGAAGTGATAAAGCTAGGTGGAGAAAGGAAGTAAGACGGCAGAGCACAGTAAGGCATAAAGGAGTCAGTATATAGAAAATAGTTCTCTCTTGGGCTGAGGAGTTCCTAGAGGTGAGACATGGCTGGCTTGCTCTCTGATCTTTCAGTTTTCACCCCAGTATCTGGCTACAGGTTTTTTTTTTAATAAGACCATTTAGCAATTCTTCTTACATAAGGGTAAGTGAAGCATCGCACTACAGGGAATAGCCCCCCCCCCACCCCCCCAGCCCCCCACCCCCCCAAAAAAGCTCATGTGCCAGGGACAGATCTTGGTCACACTGCTAGGGTCCCATAAACAGATCAATGTACACAACTGTTTCCTACATGCAGGGGGCCTAGTTCAGTGGCATGCAGGCTCCCTGGCTATCAGTCTAGAGTCCCTGAGCTTCCCTGAGCTCAAGTCATCTGTCTCTGTGTGTTTACCCTTCATGATCTTGACTTCCATTGATTATATAATCCCTCCTCCCTCTCTTCAACTGGACTCCCAGAGCTCAGCCCAGTGCTTGGTTGTAGATCTTTGCATCTGCTTCCACCAGTAGCTGGATGAAAGTTCTAATGACAATTGGGGTAGCCGCCAATTTGATTACAGGAGTATGCTAGTTTAGAAGCATTATATATAGTGTGCTCAGTATAGGTGTCTTAGTAGTAACAGAATAATGTAATCTGTTCTTATTGTTGAAATCTTATTCCCTCTTTAAAAGACAGTTTTTCTGGGTATAATTCTGTGTTGAAAAGTATTGTTCTTTCTGACCCTTTTTTGCTTTAAAAGTTTCTGTTAAATACCCTGATGTTATTTTAATAGGTGTACTTTTATTAGTGACTTGACCATTCTCTCTTTCACCTTTCAATACCCATTAGTATGTGTTTTAAATGTTTTAGCTATCTTATGTTTAGTGAATTTTCTTTCTGCAAATATCTGTTTGATATTGTACAGCCCTATTGTAGCTGAGTATGTTTCTTTCTCTAAGTTTGAGAAATGTACTTTTATGATTTTACTAGATATGGTTTATGCCTTAACTATGACATTCATCTTCTAAGCCATAATTTAAGGATTGGGTATTTTCATGGTATCCAAAAACTCTCCCATGTTCTGTTCATATTATTTTTTACAACTTTTCACTGACTTTTAATGACTGATCCTGTTCCTTTACTTTGTCTTTTTTTCAAGACTGTTTTACCATGCCTTGTTCTTTCCATTGATGTTTTCATGGAAAAATTGTTTTCAGCATTATTTCAGTTTGGATTTTCTCTTATTGTACAAACTTAATTCTCAGTCCTTAGATTAGTACCCTTATTTAATTCATCTCTTTATCTTTTATGTGTTATTTTATCATTATTATAATCATTCTTTTGGATTATTTGTATTGATATTCTTCTGGGTCATTTTCAATATGTGGCATTTTATTGGATTCATGTTTTTTTCTTTTAATTTTAACGAGACAAATTATTTTTATTTTTAGCATTTTTATTATTTCTGCATTGGGATTTGTGCCTCTACAGTTAGGTTGTCAGATGAGCTAACTTTTATTTCTTGTTTGTTTTTCTTTTTAAGTCACCTTTCATCTTCTAGCATGAGTATTTACAGTGTTGAGGAGTAGACTAATTCATAGCAGAGTTTTAATGTTAATTTCCTTGACTGGTCTGGTGTTTGGAGCTACTGCTTTTATTCCAGTTCTAATGTTTGTTACCTACTGTCTGATGCCTTCAGAAACTTGGTCAAGGGGCCTGGAACAAGTTTGCTCAGGCAGTGTGTACCAGTCATGAGTCTCAAGACCAGATAGAGCTGGAGGGTCACAATCTGTCAAAACACTAGTGAATCTCAGAGGGATGCAGTACCTAGGTGTCCCAGCCATGTGCACTAGCTTCATCCATACCTGTTTTGCTTCATAGTTTCAGAAGGTGCTATGCATGCTACTGCAAGAGAAAAACAATCATCAGTCTTACTCAGGTGTGAAATCTTTGAGATACAATTACAAGTGGCTTAGCAAGAAATATACAATATTTCTGGTACAATAGTGGCATAAACAATATGTAAATGTCTACTTTCTAAATGCTTTTAAGTCCCAAATCTCCAGATGAAATCAATACCTGCTGCAATTATCAGACAAAAGACTTTTTGGCTTAATAGGTCATTGTTTCATGGAGAACCTGCTACTATTACCATGGAGATTGGATGTAGTAGTAAACTAAATTTTAATGAGTTAGATTAATAAATTAATGCTGCATTTCTTACCCCTTCTCAGAGAAGCTTCTATTTCCAGTAGATAGACATCAATACAGAGACACACAACTGGCAAAGGTCTAGGAAATAAGAAACTTGAGAAATCTCAGCTCTAAATGGACATCTATGTCATGTCCCTTTCCCTCCAAGTCTTAGGGATAATAGAGGAAAGAGAGTGGAAAGAATGTCAGAGCTGGAGGTGGTGGCTAAATTCCAAGGAAGAGTTTTTTCTGGACAGAACAGTACAGCTGCACTGTACATACAGGTTCATAGCAATTGTAACAGCATGAAGACCTAATAGTATTTTTTAAATCATAGGGTTATGAAATATTAAGTATTCATGGCAGGGTTGCTTTTTGAATGGTTTGAATTAGTGTTTTGGAGCCTATGTTTTCTACATCTAGCTTTGAGTAAATGGGTAAATTAATTTAAGGGAAAAAAAACTAAGGCAAGTTCTCACCTTGAAAATGGATCACAAATGCACTGGAGGGGTAGAAGGTCAATAGAAAGGGCAAGATGGGTTGCCTCAGAGATGCACAACATAGTTGGTGTTCAGAAAAAGACCTGTTCTGGCTGATTCTAAAAGTCCTGGGAATCATTTCTTTGAGTCATTCTTCATTTAACCAGCGATTCACTAGAGGCAGTTTTACATTCATAGAAAACACTAGTAATTTCTTCATGATAAGCAATTTCAAATAAGAAAGAGAAAGGTGTTTTTCATATAAATTTTCTGGCTTTGATAATTGTTCTATGGTTAAAATTCGATATAACCAAGGAAAAAGACAAGATCAACTTTCTATACTTGTAACTAAAACATCCATTTAAAACCTAAATTTATTTTCATTAACATGTTTATAGAAAATATATTTGATACTAAAAGATTTATTCTCATCTTCTCAGTTGTCTAAGTGTAGGCAATTTTCAAGGAAAAATATAGGTGGATATTTCATACAATTACTTTAAAATAAACTAAGGATCCTTTCTGATAAACCTTAGTTTAGAGCTTTGAAAAGTGTCATTAAAAAACAAAACAAAAATTACTCTGTTTAGTCCATGCTATGGCTGCTTGTTGGCATCTGCTCCTCATAGGAACTGTTATGATTTTGATGAGCTGTGTTCCCATGAACATGATGCCAATGTAAATAAAAATACTTAACATAGTTTTGGCAAAAAAAAATGTTCTTTGGGACAACAGGAAGGAAACACTTCTCTGTATTAAAGTCTAAGAACAGTGTTTGAGTCAGATCTCATATCCGAAAGGATTAAAAATAATACCAGAGGACCAAATACTCAAAACATAAACATCTAGAGGCATTACAAATTCACATCAGGACAAATACTTTTTGTACTATATTTAATAGAATGGCAAATATATACCTTATATCATGAATGTTGCACTGGCCCCATCATAGAATTTCCTTAATATAAAATTAATTCAGAAACCTAAGTAGAATTGTTTGCTCCTTGCAAGGGAGGTGGTGCATTCAGGGAACTTAACATTTCACTTGTAAAGGTATTGCATGTTAAGTTTGCAAAATAGATAAGAAAAATAAAATTTGCCATGAATTCTGTTAGCTGTTTAAATTTAAACTTTTGTTTGATTTCTTTTGTTGTTATAAATTTTTTGAAAATTGTATTATTCTTAGAATGTATGAGAAGAGATGTTAACAATCCCTTGTAGCAAAATGCACAGCTTCCCAAATTTGGTAACTACAGCCATTTTTAAACATAACAAATCTCTTAAAATATTGATATTAATACTTATTTTACTTCTTTTTTAAGCTAGCATATGGGCAAATACATAATAAAAATGGTGTTCTTTTAAAGTGAATTTTGATAAGGGTCCTGTAAAATATATCTCAGATCAGATAAGGTATGAACTTACCATATTTATTTAATTCAGAGTCTAAGAAATAAGGAAGTGTTTGAAAAAATACTATTTTACCATTTTATGAGTTCCCATTTATTAATTGTCAATCTTAGTGTCTGTGATACAGGTGTTCTATTCAGGAAGTTGGCTCCTGAATAGAACACCTGTAGGTTCAATGTATCTGGATTTATGTTAAGGTCTTTGATTCACTTTAACTTGAGTTATAGTATATATGTATATACTATATATATAATATATATATATATATATATATATATATATATATATATATATATAGTGTAACTATAACTGCTAGTCTTCAGTCCCATCAAAGACCTGAGAAGGAATATAATGGTACCTAAGAAATGCTAGACAGATGCAAGCAACTTTCGAGAATCTTGCAAGAGTAGACCAAGACAGCTGGCATCCTGGACAGTCACCTAATATTTCTCAGCATTGTTGGTGCATTCAAATTGGCTACAGGCCTAGAGTACCTGAGAGACTATTTTCAGAAGCAGGAATTTTGAAAGACCATCTTACCCTGTCTTGGCACAGTACAGTGGTCACTTTCCTTGTGTCCCGCTTGTCCAGAAAGGACAGCATTCGTACTGTCAGCCGTCAAGGCAAGGGCAGTTCTTTGCCCAGTAGGCCATTTTGTGCCAAGAAGACAAAATTCCAAATGTAAATGTCTTAGAAGGCCAACATTCTCTCGGGATCAAATTGGTGCTGCCAGGAGCAATTGTGTCTCACGTCAGCAGAATTCTAAGTTATTTAAATGCCATATTCTCTAGGGCTATGAAGTGTTTGAAGATTATCTGTCCATCTGAACTATGTATCTGTAAATCTGGACAACCTAACTAATGTAACTATAGAGATGACAAGCATAGATGGCTATAAACTTATAAGCCTTATAAACTTATAAGCCTTATCTACCAAAATAACTTAAGGACCAAGGCTTCGTGTAAACAAGGTAAACAGTCTATAAGCAAATGTATAGTAAGAAACGATGACTTCAAAATTGTGACAATACACAAGATATTTATAACAGAAGTAGGATTATATAGTGCAATATGCAATATGACAATAATCTTAAATATATATCAATATACTGAATATCCTAAACAGAAGTAGAACATACATAAAGTATGACAGATATAAATTTACATTTGAATCAATATACAAATGTTTCAAATAAGAGTAGAAATATATGTACATTATAACAAATATAGTTCTGTATATATAAGTATATATACAGAATATAAATATATTTATAAATATAATATAAAATGTAAATATATTTTATATTATATAAAAATATAAAAATAGGAATATATAAATAGTTTACAAGTGTATCAACATATAAGAATCCATAACAGTGCAAATTATCTAAGGCTGCTATTTTACTAAATTTGTTTACTAGCATCCATAACCCTGAGAAATATAAAACCTTAGGGAGAAAGGGTGTCATTTTCTTAGAATTGCTTCCTGTTGTTTTGGGGATGATGGTATCTCCGTTGGGTATTGTGAGAAAGCTCAGATAGTTGAATCGCAGACTAACTGTAGATTCCGCAGCAAGTCTTAGAGTAATGGGCAAAATTGTCTGAAATTCTAGCAAGAATTGTAGTATGATGATGATTACAATGGCATCATTCTGGATTCGGTAAAGTTGTTGTTGGTGGTGCCCCATCTTCCTTCTGGAGACTTCAGAGATTGCTATTGGAAAAACTTATTTTTTATCAAAATGCAAAGTTTGGAATTAAAGAGGACATAACATGTAAGAAAGGATTCCGAGAGTTCAAGAGTGAGCATGGAGAGAATTAGAATCTTGAAGACAATGGTCCCTTTTTATTGGTTTCCTTCTGTCTCACACCAGAGGGCTCTTCTGATATGGGACTGAAGAATCTCTCAACCTTTTCTTTTAGCAATATGCTTGGGTTTAGAGAAGGAGTGAACCAATTCCATCTCCAAAGCCAAGCTTGGTTTATAATTGAATTGGAACCACAACTTTTCTAGATTAATAGAGATATAGATGGTAGACAGTGAGATTTTACCCTGTGTAGATTGGTACCAATAGATTCTTTCTTTCTGCTGTAAACAACTGGATAGTCAAGGCATTATGATTTCTGGAAGATGGGTATTTCTACTATCCTGGAAAGATAAAAACAGAACCCTACCCCACCCTTTGATTATTGAATTTTTCTTACAACTTGTAAAGATGTCACATTGGTGGATGAGCTTTTACTACTCCTCATCAAGGGGTTTCTCCTGTTCGAGTCGAATTTTTATTAATTTTGTTGGTATCCATAGCTTTTCTCCTACAGAAACAAAAACAAACCCTTTCCCCAACGTAGAACATATCCAGGTTTCCATTCTGAGGTCAGCACATCCTTGAAATAAACTGATTGGTTTAGCTCAGGAGTTTTGTCTGTCGTCCAATGTCTCTCCGCAGCTGTTGTTCCTTTCTCATCAGCATTGAGAAAATTCAAAGTTAATAAAGCACTATGCAATCTATTTCTAGGAGTCATTGTTACCTGTTGCTGTTTATTTAGCATATTCTTTAAAGTTCAATTGGATCTACCTATGACTGCTTGACTTGTGGGATTGTGTGGTATTAACTTGCTTTATATTGTAATAAGCAAAAAACTGTCTTATTTTATTGGAGACATATGCTGGGGCATTGTCTGTCTTAATTTGTACAGGTATTCTCATGATGGCTATAACATCAAATAGGTGTGTAATCACAGAATCAGCCTTTTCAGAACTCATAGTAGTTGCCCATTGAAATCCCGAATAGGTGTCAATCGTATGATGTACATACTTTAATCTTCCAAATTCTGCAAAATGAAACATATCCGTCTGTCAAATTTCATTTCTTTGTGTACCTTTTGGATTGCTCCCTGAAGGTAATGGAGTTTGGTTGTAGATGGAACAAGTAGGTCATTTTTTTCACAATATCTTTAGCTTATTGCCAAGTGATGGAGAAATCCTTCTTCAAACCTTTGCTATTTACATGGTATTTCTTATGAAATTTTGAGGCTTCTAGCAATTACATATTAGTAACTGATCAATCTCATCACTACCTTGTGCTAGAGGTCCTGGCAGACCTGTATGGGATCTGATATGTATACAGATATATGTAGGGATACATATATATCCCTTTTTCTGATGATTTCCTTTAATTGTAATAATAATAAAGTTAATTCTTTATTATCAAGAATAAATTCAACAGTTTCAGTATGTAAAACAACTCTCTGCATATTGAGAATCAGTGAATATATTGAGGGGTTCTGTGAAGTCCATCAGTACCATAAGAATGGCACACAGTTCTGCCTTTTGTACAGAGCTGTATGGACTTTGTACCAATTTATTTAAGTCTCCTGATTTATATCATGCTTTCCCTGATTTACTTGCATCAGTATAGGATGTCAGGACTCCAGAAATTGACTTTTGTCATACAATGTGAGGAAGGACCAATTCAGTGTTCTTTATGAATTCTATTCTTTTGCTTTTGGGATAGTGGTTATCAGTCTCTCCCAAAAAGTTACTGCAGGCTCTCTGCTAGTATTCATTATCTTTCGATAGTGATGAAATTTCCTCATTAGTTAAAGGTACTACAATTTCTGCTAGGTCCATTCCTGTCAACTGGTAAAGTCTTAATTTACCTTTTTGAATCAAATCAGAGATCTTTTCTATATAAGTCTTTAATTTCTTATTTGGTTTACGTGGTAGGAATATCCATTCCAATATAATATCTTTCCTCTGCATCAAAATACCTGTGGGGGAATGTCTGGAGGGGAATATGACAAGAATGCATTTAAGTTCTGGAACTCCACATGTGCTTCTCAAATTGTCTTTTCTACTAGAGCCAATTCTTTCTTGGCTTCGGCTGATAATTCTCTCGGACTTTTTAATTCTTTGTCCCCTTCTAGAATATTTGTCAAATTTTATAGTCCATCTTTGGGTATTCCCATGATACCCAGTAAGTTGGAAATGCTTCCTAATAACTTTTGAAAATCATTAAGAGTCTTCAATCAATCTCTCCTAAGTTGTAGCTTTTGGGGTCTAATTTTTTGTAGCTCTATTTTATCTTCTAAGTAATTAATAGAATCTCCTCTTTCTATTTTTTTCATGATCAATTTGCAGTCCCCAGTGAGGCAATACTTTTTTTACTTCTTCAAACATGCTTTCTAATGTGTCTAACTTTGGATCAGCTAATAGGATATCATCCATATAGTGATAAATTATGGATTGTGGAAACTTTACATGAATCTCCAATGGTTTTTGCACAAAGTATTGGCACAAGGTAGGGCTGTTCAACATTCCCTGTGGGAGGACCTTCCATTGATATCTCTTGACTGGCTGAGAATTGTTATAATTAGGTACTGTGAAGGCAAATTTTTCTTTATCATTTTCTTGTATGGGTATGGTAAAGAAACAGTCCTTTTAAGTCAATAACTATTATAGGTCATTCTTTGGGTAGCAGAGAGGGCAAGGGCATCCCAGTCTGTAGGGAGCCCATTAGCTGAATTACTTTATTAATAACTCTCAGATCTGTCAGCATTCTCCAATTACCAGACGTTTTTTTTAAATGACAAATACAGGAGAATTCCAAGGACTGGTAGATTCTTCAATGTGTTGAGCATTTAACTGCTCTTGAACCAGTTGTTCTAAAGCTTGTAGCTTCCCTTTTGTCAAAGGCCACTGTCCAACCCAGACAGGTTTATTAGTTAGCCATTTTAAAGGTAAGGTAGTTGGTACTTCTGTGAGTTCAAAAGCAGTCATGCTCTGTTTGTGCCTGAATGGTTGGTGACTGTTTTTTATACCATGTTATATTATTCCTAGAAACATGCATTGGTCTGTATTCCTTTTCTGAGAGTGTAGGAATTTTAATCTTGGTATTCCACTATTATAACAGATCTCAGCCCCAAAGATTTACTGCTACATTTGCCACATGTGGCTTCAGCCTTCCTCTCTGTCCTTCTGGCCCTATGCATTCAATCCATCTCAGACTCTGTTTTATCTGAGATAGGGTGCCAATCCCTAAAAGTTGGATATCTACCTCTTGAAGAGGCCAATTCAGATGCTATGATTTTGGTGTAATTATAATCACATCTGGACCTGTGTCTACCAGGCCCTCCAGAACCAGGCCATTAATTCAAATTCTAAGCTTTGGTCTTTGTTCATTTATGGAAGTCTGCCAAAAATATTTGTTTTATAGTGTTCTTTGTAAACTGTGATCCATCTATCAGAGCAGTTTTATCATCCATTGCAGTATCGGTTTTTACATTAGGCATTGGTTTATACAGTTGTCCTGAGAGGAATTTCTTCCACAGTGACTGGGAATGTTCATACTACGTTTGATTTGGGGGCCTGAAAGAGGCCCCTTGAGGCGTTTCCCACCAGTAAAGTGTTGCCTCTTATATCTCTTTTTGATCTGTACTCCCTGGTCCAATGTTGGCCTTTGCCACACCTACATAATCCAGGAGGTGTTTGGGGTCTCCTGTTTAGGCTATTCCTAAAAGGAGTATTACTTCTAGGAGTACCCCATGTACAGTTTTTACTTATATGACCTGGTGTACCACATTTAAAACATTTGGTACCACGGGGCCTTCTTTCACCTCTGGGATTTGTCTCTCCTATCCAAGCCTCATTACTGTAGTTAAGAGATTCAACACCATTAGTATACTGTATCCATTCTTCCAAAGGAGTTGATCTGATCTTTAATGGTGTAAGTATTCTTCTGCATTCTGCATTAGCATTGTTGAATGCCAAGGGCTCAGTTAATACTTTTCCCAATTCTTTGTCTGACACAGCTCTTGTTATAGCTGTGTTCAGCCTTTGTAAAAAATCAGTGAAGGGTTCATGAAGTCCCTAAAATATATTTGTGTATAACTCAGTTGGTTTTCCAGGTTCTGGAATTTTTTCCCAAGCATTTAGAGCTGCTGTATGGCATAGGGATATTGTATGCTCATCATAAGTGGCTTGTACATTCCTATCAGCAAAACATCCCTCACAAAGTATTTGATCTTGGGAGATCACAAAACCTCTGAGTTTACCTTGTTGTTCTAAATTTTTTGCCTCTTCTCTCAACCAGCTTTTCCACTGTAACTGCTGGCTATATTCTAGAACAGCTGAAATTAATTGATGCCAGTCATCTGGAATGATTCTATGTGAGATAGACCATGAATTTAACATCTGTCTTATGTATGTGGAGTGTATCCCATACATAACTACTGCTTCCTTTACATTTTTAAAGTCCCTTGTTGAAATTGGTTGTAATATATATGTATTATATGGCTCAGGGTGTGCGTCATCTGCTGCGTTCTTATGGATGATAACAGGATAAGCCATTGTATGAGAGCCATTTGGATATGTTACAACCTCTATGGTCTTGCCCTTTTGCTTATTAGGTCCCTTGTCATGTTTATTGAGAATTTCTTCCAGGGCTTGCAAATGAGCACCTAGGGTCTGTTCTGGGGAATGAACCTCCTCTCTTGCAAGGGACTCCAGATTTCTCATGAAATCATAGAAATTTTATGTTCCTCAGAAACACATGATTCCATGGACCTTATCTTATCAATTAATGATAATCTTTCTTCCTTATATAGTGCCTGGAGAGTTAGTGTTCTATCCATTAAATATTCACATTTATTATCAATAAGATCAATATTTGGTACAAGCCTGTTTTGTAAATCCTGATTAGCAGATTCCAGACAAAGAATCTTTTTCTGTAATCCTTCACTGCTATCTTTGAAAGCAGATTCCAGAAAGAAAATCTTTTTCTGTAAGCCTTCATTGCTATCTTTTAAAGCCTGTATCAGTCCCAATAATAACTCATCTTTGTTCTTATCATTAAACCAGTGTTTGAACACTGTGAATTATTACGATGGATGCCAAAATGGTACAGGCCAGATATGCCTGAGGAAGGTCATATATTTCCAGGAGAATGTCATTCATCATACAGGCAAAAAGGTTTTTAAATTCTGGTGAGGTAATGTTGTTGGCCATATTACAAGAATTACTCAAAATTTGTTAGTCAATATTAAGGTATAACATTATCAAGTACTTTACTTGAAATAAGATGCTGCTTTGCCTATCTTACCTTTCCATGGTTGGGGGGGTGTGTAGTAGGACTTTTCAGCCAGAAGGAGGCATTGGTATAGCGCTAAAGCAGATCCTGTTGAAAGCCTTGGCTGGCAGCAGTGTGAGCACAGGCAACAGGCAATTTTTCCAGTGACCCCCTGGAGCTTCAGGGCTTGGAGATTTCCAGGCTGCTCTAAGGCCCTCTCTGCCTCTACAGACAATAGGTCTGCCAGCAGGCATGGCTCCAAACCCCTGCCAGGGACAGGGGACAGCCCTGTCTATTTTAACTAGGTGAAACAGTGGACACCTCCAACTAGGGTGGGGAGCCGGCAGTCAGGGAGGAGGGGGAATGCCCCACTCACAGCGATTTCACTGGTCTGGGGCTAAACTTGCCATGGAACTGAGACCAGATTAGCTCCTTTTTAGGAATGGAACCCTGTAGGTTTTTCCTGGTTTTACAGAACTCTGCAGGTGGTAACCAGCAGCTTCAAGCCCGCCAGCTGGGGAAGAAGCTGAGGGCAGGAGCCACCCAGACCTTAGAATTTGCCCCATGTGAGCACCAGATATTGGTGAAATTATTAAGGCCACTCCAAGTAGTTAAAAGGGAGGTTTATTTTGATGGGTAATTTACAAGTGAAGGGATACTTTCCAGAGTCTGGGGAAGATGTAGTATAGTCTGGCAGTGTTCTCTGGAGAACACTGCTCGGTCCACCTCCAGCATCCAGGGACCAAGAAACAAGAGAGGGCTGTGCATCTGGATCTGGGGTCTTCAGGGCCCTCTCTTGGCCCTGCCTTGTAGGCATGATAGCCTCAATGGGGGTTGGAACTTCCAGACCAAAGCTGGAATGGCTACCCACTACAGGAAGGAGCTTTGTCCTTCCTCAACTTGATATGCCATGCTATATGTATATCCATGGGATACTCTGCTCCTTTCTGAATATAAACAGAGGAGTGGATGGTGAGGTAAGAAAAGGTAGGGAAGGAAATGAGAATGGAAGAGGGAGGGGAAACTGTGGTTGCAATGTAAAATAAATGAATAAATTTAATTAATTAAAAATGACTAACTTCATTCATGGGCTTTGATATTTAATATATACAGAGTGAAATAGAAAAACAAAAGGTTATTTGTAGCCTCTTTGGTGCTCCAAATCTTTTGTCAATCTTGTTATCATAAAATATTATCTCACATGTTATTCCATATTATAAAATGAAGCATTCATTTCAAAAGGAAAGAGATAATGACTCTACTCCGTTAAAAATGATTAATAAAGGCTAGCAGTCCTTTGGGGATAAAGTGAAAGTATCCGAACCTGATAAGTAATGTAGCACTCATTACCATTTGATAGGAGATTGTCTACCTATTGTTTCATAAAAACTCAAATCTGAGAAACAAAGATTTTTTTGGACAGCAATAGAATGGATCAAGTAGAAGACAGAATGTCATTGTTTGAATACAAGGTAGACGAACTGGACCATTTAGTCAAAGCAAATGACAAATTAAGTGCTGGCAAGATACCTTTGTGGGTGAAAGTATTAGCCACCAAGCCTGATGACTTGAATCCAGTTCCTGAGATTTACATGGTATAAGACAATTTCAAGTTGTTTCCTGAATTTCTCATGCATGTGTTTGCTGTTATGTGCACATAGCCAGAAAACCAATCAATTAATCAATTAATGGAAAATGTCTCGATTAATGTATAAAAAACATGAATGTAACATGAAGGATCTTGGAGACCCCATGAAAAGACTACATGATGACATAAGTAAGGGTTTTAGAGGGAACAAAATGTGATTGCTGCCTGTGGAATGAGCAGCTAATCATTTCAGAGTCTTGGTGGTGTTAGCATGCTGGAGAGGTAGAGAAATGGGGAGCTTCCTGTGCAACAAGGAGAAACATTAGAATACTGAGAGAAGAAAATACAGAAACTATCAGTGATGTGAGCACGTGCTCAGAACAGGTCCTGAGTTAAAATGTTAGAGTACTAGGGAGAGGGGAAATGAACCAATGTCTGGTTTTTAAGTTTTAAAATCGTCTTATTTGTAATTAGATAAAAGCTAGAAGTTGTGAATGTTTTCTCAAGAAAGCATAATTCTGTTTATTCAGCTGCCACAAAATCCTGCTGAGACTATCTTCCTTTTACAAGAAAACAAAATCTCCCTTCACATTTTATTCAACAATGTAGTACCAAAGGTGAAGAAACATTTTACATAGCCCAACTCTACACTGGCTTAATCTGCTATAATTGTGGATAATCACCCACTAAAGTAGATACAATACAAAAACAAATCAATTAGCCTAACTTCTAAACCCACAGGATTATATACACACAGTTACAAAGGATAAATAGGCATATTGTGCTAAATGAATGCTGTGTGTGAACAATCAATGGATCAGATCTAGAGGATAATCACAAAGTTAGGAAATCCAAGACTAAAAATTTAATTATAAAATAAGTACACATATTTCCTTAACTAAAGAGCCAAGCTAAAATACATATGAATGATGAGAAAGCATCACAACAAAGAAACACTGACATATAAACATCACTAACAATGTGAACACCACAGTAATCGGTGGACTGACTGGCTTTCTTGATATCTATATTCAGCATTGCTGGACAGCTGATGTAAGGTGCTGTTGACTCATCAATGCAAGTGAAAGGCTTCTCCTATATTCCTAGTAAGTAAGAAGCCTTCACCAACAAGCTTATTCCATTGCCTCCAAATTAATGACTACGATTTAACATAACTCTCCTAGAACCCTTTCTTGAGACGTCATAACTCAATATTTAACAAACAATTGTTTCTGATCACAACATTAAAGCAAACTAAGCACATTCCAGAGGCCTTTCTGTCCTAATCTATGGGTTATTCCTCCCTTCCCAAAGCTCACTGTTGTGTTTAAATTACAAAATAAACATTGATTTTTTTGTGTGTGTCCCATCTACGTGTATTTAGATATATGAACTATATAAAGCAATTGGCTTTGGGGTAATGTTTTTTAACATATTTAGATTTTATGCATGTCATGCTTTGTTGTTAAATCATTCACTGGAGATGTTTTAGATTCTTCCATTAAAAGAGCACATAATGTTTTAGAATTTACTTCAGATAGAGGATTGGCTTGCTTATAGTTGTCTTAATTACAGATCATACTACAGGAAAAATCTGTCTGTTATTTACTAAAATCTATGTGTGGCCAGATCTCTACAAATAGCCAGGATAAGAATTACTTGCTCATAAGTATGTTATTTTAAACATAAATAATGTTGTCAAATTACTGTGTAAATTGATTTGATGGGTTTGCAGCACCACTTTCTCATCTCTAAGGTCTGATTTTCTTCTATCAGATCAACATCTATTACTATGAGGCTCTGAGATGGTTGCTTCACCAGTGATATGAACGATACATTGCATCTGACCTGATCTTACTTGTTATTATGCTTTTTGTCCTCATTTATTATCACTTCCATTTTTTGTCCTTTTATATGGATATTGTATTCAGATTTAGCCCAGGCTACCTTCACATTATCAATACTTCTACCTACACTTACATAATGCTCAGATGGTATGTACATGCCAGCAACTCTAATTATAATTGCACTTATGATAACCACGTTTTTGTATATAAGGGATTTGAATTCTCCCTTCTATGAAATAATTTATATCTAATTTGCCACTAAATAAAATCGATGTCTGTCTAAATCTTAGATTGATTTATATGATTTTTTTCTATAAACTTGCATCTTGAAATACCTTTTTTGATCTATATCATTCTTTGCAAACTTAATTTATATGGTCTTCATACAAATCTTTTGTTTTTGCTTGATTGTTAATAGAGAAAGGGTTTCTCTGTGCAGCACTAGCTGTCCTGGAACTCACTCTGTAGATCAGGATGGCCTCAAACTCCTATATTCATCTGCCTCTACCACTGCTTGCTGGGATTAAAGGTGTACACCACCACAGCGTGGCATAAATTTTTATTTTTAAGCTGTTGCAATCAGTAATATATTCTTTTTAATATTTTAAAATTTAAATCATGTGTATGAGTGTACAATCACATGTGGGTATGTGCACATAAGAGCGAGTAATTGCAGAGGCCAGGAGAAAGATGTTAGATCCTGTGGATCTTGAGTTACATGGGGCTGTAATTCGATATGGGTGTGAAAATTGAACTCCAATTCTCTTAATTAGCAGTATGCACTCTTTTTCTTTACATCCTATCTCTGTAGGTATAAACACACATAATTTACAAGGCAGCTTACCAACACAACTTTTCTGTTGAATAACAACATTGCCTTACCCTCTGGTTTTTCCGACAGCCCTAACACAAGCATTGATGTAGCTTAATGTATCAAGCACCTATTCTTGTTTTGTGATCAGGCCTCAGATTTGATCAGAAAGGGTAATTGTTGTAACAAGAGCAACTATTGCATTAGTGAGCACATCGTTTGTGGTATATCAGTCCTGCCTCATGTAAGGTCCAAAATTGTGTAAGACCTTTCATGCCTTTTCCCCACATTTGACTGTGTAGTACCTACTGGCAATATTAAAGCAATCCAGCCAGGAGAAAGTGTTCTGGCCAGTCCAAATTTGATTTCTCTCTGCCTTACAAGGAAACTATATTATGTCTTCAACAATAAGATCTTATCATCTAATTATGATGTTCATCTAAAAGCAATGAAGATAGCTTATGGTGTTTGGAGATTTCTGAGGCCTCTCAGACAAATAACACATATAGAAGAGCTCCAGTCTGATACTCAGGCTTTCATCTAATAAATTGTTTTATTTTTTTTATTGATGATAATGTCCACATGTATGGAGTACTTCAATTCTAACTTTTTCAATTAAAAAAATAATTTTCTACTTAGAATACACACTAATGGGTCCCCATAAGGCTTTCTCACAGTCCCCTTTTTTCCCAGTTAACCCATTTCCTAAGCTTTGAACCCATAGATAGTATCTTCTCTGAGTCTTTCATATCACACATCTTCTGAGACCCCCCTCAAACATATTTTCATTTAGTTTTTAAGGTCATACATCTCCATGTGGCTTTTTCATTCAACTCCATTTTTGTTAATTCTCCCACTTCTCTATTTTTTTTATGTGCTTTATCCCTCCTCACTGATTAAAATCATTGGCTCCCAAAGATTCCTTCTTTCTGTTTCATTTTACCTGCATTCTTCTATCCATCATTCTTAAATACATCACCTAGGGGCCTCTTTCTAGTTACCCAACATTCACATGTACTGCAAGTTAAACAGAGAGAGAGAGAGAGAGAGAGAGAGAGAGAGAGAGAGAGAGAGAGAGAGAGAGAGAGAGAGACTTGAGGCTATAAGTTTCATATCAGAGAGGTCATACAATTTTTTGCCTTTCTGGGCCCAAGTTTCCTTACTCAGCATGATAATTTCCAGGTTCATTCACTGATCTGTAAATTTTATGATTTTGCTGTTCATTACAGCAAAACAAAAGTCAGTTATGTATATGGACTACAGCTTTGTTATTCATTCATCAGTTGAAAGGCATCTGGGTTGATTTCATTTCCTACATGTTGTGACTAGATCAGCAATGAGGATAAGGCTATATCTGTAGTAGAACACAAAATCCTTTGGATATATATCAAGGAATGGTATAAATTATATAGGTGGGGTATAATACTTCAGTTTCTGAGAGGAGCTAGAAACCTAGTGTATCGAAAGCTTTTCGGTTGCCTGCTCTGAAAAGCTTTCTCGCCGAGTCCAGAGAAGGAACTTACAATCAGCAGGATTCTAATCTGAAAGATATGAGATGATTCTACACTCTTTCAATCCATTATTTATTGTTCTATGCAAGCTAATTCAAAATCTACAGCTTCTTTTCAACTCTCATTCTTAGCTCCTCTCTCTGCCACATCTCTCTGCTGTTCTCTCTTTGTTCTATCTTAGTTCTACTTGGAGTCTCTGAAGTTTCCAGATCTTATACACATACAGTCAGCAATTCTCTGGCCAAAGCAAGGTCACAAAATTTGAATTCTTTCAGGGTCATAAAAGCAGATTGGAGTTTACACCAGGCAGAGACTGTCAGGCTTTCTTTATGACTCAAGGAAGGGTTGACTTGTAAAAGCCTCAGGGAACTCTTAAAGGCAATGGGGTCAAATGAGAGGGAAAGAAACCTTAAATCAATTAGGGAAAGCTAAGAAGGTAAAGTGGGGAATCCTTGTGTAATACTGCATTCCTAAGTGTGGTTAGATAATAAGCTGATTAACAAGCCAAGGTGAAAGGAAAAGGAGTTAGGAATTTGTTAGTGCAAGTTTACCTTGGGACATCACCTTCCTATCTGCAGGGTTGGTGAGCCCAAGGCACACTTGTTCCCACTCTATCTAAAGTCTGTGAATCAACAAACTCAGACATGTTGTAATTCTATATCCTTGGGTGTCTGAGAATGTCTCAGATGAGATACATTTGCCTGGACACTTAACACTGACCAATTGCGTGCCAATGAAGATAATTGCAGGAAGGCAGACCTCTAAGTTTACAAAAAGACCTGGTCTTGGGAAAAAGGTTTTGACTGTGTGACTGTTTTCACACTTTGCTGGGGGATGTTATACAAATACCTCAAATGCATAGGGGAGTTATGCCCAATAAATGATCAATCACAGGGTTAGAAGTTCTTTGGGAAAGTATCAAATGAGAAGGCTACAATAGAGCACAAAAATTCACTGCAGGAAACAACTAAAAAAGGGCAATGTCACCAAAACAGCTTGTTTTGTCTTCAACCTCCACCAGAGCATCTGGCACTAATGGATCAGCCTTGTCAGTGCCAGCTGAGTTCCTGCTTTATATTTCTGTGGCTCACAGCACTAGTGCCACGGAAACTCCCAGGAATATATGAGGGTGACCATCTGTAAGACTCCTAGCAATGCAATATATGGAGCCTGAACTGACCATCTCCTGTAACCTGGCAAGACTACCAGTGGAGGGATTGGAACCCCAACCAAGCCACAAAACTTCTGACCTACAGTTTGTCCTGCCTATAAAATATGCTGGGGAAAAGGTGGCACAGAAATAAGGAGAGTGCCCCAAACTGAATTGGAAAGTAGCTCTGCTAGATTACACACCTGCAACCAACATAAACATGTCCTCTTTTTCTTCACGTCCAACCATGCATGTGTAGTTTGTATTCCTTATAATGGCCATTTTGACATGTGTGAGATAGAATCTTAAATAGTTTCAATCTGCATTTCTTAGATGGCAAATGGTACCGAAATTTGGTTTGTATTTTTTTTTCAGTTCTGTGTATATTCAAGATCTTCTGGATATGAAACACTTGTTGAATTATATTTGGCAAAGATTTCCTCCTTTTCTTTAGAATTCCACTTCACTTGACGGACAGGTCCATTTATAGTTTTTGAAAATTCTTCAAGGATCCAACTGGTCCTGGACCCTTTTATTCTTATATATTTTTCCCTAGAAACTTGCTGCTTCAAATCTTGTTAATCTATTTAAATTATTTATTTCAACTAGGTTTAATTGTTGTCTATCAGATTTATCTATTTATCTATTACTTCTTCCATTTATTTTGTATTTTTCAATTTAGTGAAATAAAGGCTTTTTTAAGGCATGCTATTACTACTTTTGAATTTCATTAGTATCTATTTTAATGTCTCCCTTTTCATTTCTAAATTTGCTATCTTATGTTTTCTCTTTCTTTTGCCTAATTTTTCTGGGGTCAATCTTGTTTATCTTTTTTATGAGCTAGCTCTTAGTCTTTCCTTAGAGTGGTTGTGGCCTCCTTCCTTGGCTCACAGATTCAGCTAAATTATAGAACTTCAGTGCCTAGGTACTTTGCTGGGTGGTAAATTACTTCTAGTGACCTCATCCACTCACTGGAAACACAGCATTGTCCACGAATCCTAAAACATGAATTGTAAATTCTTTGCAATGGATCAGCTCAGTTCTTTCCCTCAGTCATAGTTTCTTAATATTTCTCTAAAGCTATTGTTATTTTTTAATGATATAAAATGTTAACATATCAAAAGTATTTTATGAGAGAAAAGATAAAGATGGAAATTATTTTTGACACATGGATTCTCAGTTGGTTTCCATTATTAAATTCTTAATTTTTCAACTGGCATTTAATATTATCTCACTTGTAGTCTAAGTGTCTGCCTTTTAAGAGTCTGCTTGAGGCCTCTTTACAGGTTCCAAGTATTTAATATTCCACCATGACCCAACACATACTATCTTAATTATAGTTTGAATACCTGATAAGGAAGATTTCATTGTGTTCTTCAATTTTAAAACTTATACCAGCTATTCTTGCCCCCTTAACAACTTCCTATTATTTTCCAATTATTGTAGCTTAATATATTTGCATTTGAATTCAACAAGTTTCTGTCCAGCACATTTTCTGGTTTTACCTTTTCTCTTGCCTTAGAATTTCCTGTGTGAATGAATATATCATTTGAAGACAGTCAAATACACTTCTAATTAGTGATTTAATGTAATCATACAAGTTTTGACATATAATTGCTTGGTATCTGTGCAATGATAAATATTTCATATTTATCTTTTTGTTCATTGCATTACTTGAGGATTTCTTTTTAGGTTCTTGAAGAAGTACTAGTTATGCAAGACAGTGGCCATCCTTTTTAGTCGAGGATCATTGCTGTGGTTGGCTGCAGTCATAGGAAGGCTACCTGAAGTCAGCCTCCTACACTCACCTTTAGGTGACAGTGTTCTGTTTTTGTTTTCTCTGGTTTAGCAACAATATTTCTGTGTTGAGTCAGTGCAACTGTTATCCCACTGGAAGATCCTAAGAAATCTGGGATTTTGAGTGTTCTTCTGTCCCTTTCTCACTCCCTGAGTAAACATAAGTGATAAAGAACTGTGCAATGGGATGGTAGTTCACTGTGTTCTCGCTGTCCTGTTGCCAATGTTCCTTTAAGTTACCATATCCCTGCTCCTGTATGCTATGCTTCCACTCTAATTATGGAAATAATCTCAATGAGCTTACTAATTCACTAGGATGGACTTGGGTAGAATCATATTTGGTGTGTTGTTACCATCTCTAGATAAAGCTAATAGAAGTAGACTATCGAGAAAAGTCACTCAACTGTGGGTCACTTTCAGTTTTTTTTTTCTTTTCCATATATTTTGTTAATTTTATTGTTAACTGAGTTGGATTCTAAAAATATATTACTGTGTTTCAGATAGTTTCTAGCCATCATAATTAATTGCTTTTGATATGATATTGATAAAGCTAATGAAGTGTACAATTACATTGCAGTAGAATGTGTATTATTTTTATTTGAGAGGTTATTATTTATTTGAGAGAGCATTATTATAAACCTTTAACACATATATATCTTTTGTACAATTTCAATTTCACATGTATTTGAATCTTGTGACATTTAATATTTCGAATCATGTATTACATTTTATTTTTCTTTTTTTTTTTTTTTTTTTTTTTTTTTTTTTTTTTTTTTTTTTTTTTTTTGGTTTTTCGAGACAGGGTTTCTCTGTGCAGTTTGTGCCTTTCCTGGAACTCACTTTGTAGATCAGGCTGGCCTCAAACTCAGAGAGATCCGCCTGCCTCTGCCTCCCAAGTGCTGGGATTAAAGGTGTGCACCATCACTGCCCGGCATGTATTACATTTTAAAAGTAGCAGGTAATAGAGAGATAGTAAGATTTAGTAGAATTAGAGATATAGATAGTTGCCATAAAGAGGGTATGGTATTTACCTGTATCCTAGAAGGTGTGTCACTATCCTGCTGTCTAAAAAGAGCACTTTGAGAAAACAATAATTTCCTTTGACAGTCTTTATTTTCTGAGGCCGACCCTGTAAATAAGACAAAATTCACTCTGTGAAGGAGGCCTCGCCCCTAAGATACTGTTGTCATGTTCAGCCCTTACGAGTGGGTTAAGACTGAAAGGGACTACATGACAAGTCTGAGGAGCTTTGGCCATGCAATCATTGCTTCTTGTTGACTGTGTTGTGCTTCTCTATTTTTTTTAATCATCAAATATTTTCTCCCCCATTCTTTGAGCTTTATAACTTACTAAGATATTAGAACTAGTGGACATAAGAGACTATGGTTTCAGGTACCAGTAAACCTAAATTCCTATGTTTGAAATATTTATGAATCTGTTTTCCCAATAAAATAATCTGTTCTGAATTAGACAGTCCAGCATCTTGTCAAAAGTCATTTCAATGTGATTTTTTTCTCATACCTTAAAATACTATTTGAGAACCCCACTTGCTAAGCATTGCAGACAGGGGCACTGGAGAGTGGAAAAGAGCCAGAAAGAATAATAGAGCAAGCATATTCAATTTGGCACTACCTTTTTGTTTACAAACATAAAGATATCTTCTCAAACACCTCAGCTATTGCTCTTTTTGCAAATTTGGATACATGATCATTCCTAGCTACAAAGGAATCAAAGAATGGTAAGCTTATCCACACCTATCTGCTGGAAGGTGGAACTGGTACTGCTCTGACATGAAAGATTGTAGGCAACTGGGACAGACTGTGGTTCCAGAGTCCATTGTCATGAAGTCAAAGAAAGTGTCTGTAGTTCACAGGCTGCTTTTCAACTCCTCTACTTCCTATGCATCTTCCCATGTAAATATCTGCCCATAGTCTTAGTCTCCAGCATCAGCTGTGTAGACAAATCTTCTATAAACCACATATTGCCTGTCGCAACTGTAGACCGCCAAAGCTGGCCATAAATCTTGTTCTCTCTAGCTTTATCTTTCCTCCCAGTAATTGTACAAAGATGTTTCTTGTCTTACTACTCAGATAAGACACTATGACCAAGTCAACTTACAGAAGGAAGAATTAATTTTGGCTTATGATTCCATGAGGAGAGTACATAATGGAATGTGAGGCATGGTGGCCTAAGAGAACACATTTCAACCACAAACTGGAAGCAAAGGAAGAAAAGAGTTTTGTGTGATAATTTTCATTTAAACTGCGACTGTCCTGTTCTTATAATAACACCTTAAAAGGAAAAAATGTGTAAATTGAAAATGTATTTCAAATCACAATAAACCTATCACAGAAGTTTTTAATATAAATTGACTCAACAAAAGTCAATAGCAATTTGTATGTGTGTGTGTGTGCATGTGTGTGTACTTGTATACTTATCTATGCATCAGGTTTTGTTCTGTTAAAGCCTTCATCTGTAATAGACAAAACCCATTCCCATCACAGAGGAAAATTACTCACTCTGATTTGCGTGTAGATGTCATCCAAAAATACTCTCAGAGAAGCACCAATAAGAGTTTACCTATTTACCTTGGCAATAAGGCCCAACAGAACTCACAGAAAAAATTAATTAGTTCAGTTAATAGTGTTCTATTATATGTTTCCCAATGAACTTTCGGCATGGTCTCATGTATCCATTGAACTTGTGATCTCCCTGCCTCTGCAGTCAAGTCCTGAGGCACAGGTTGTCATACTATGACTGTTCTCTAATATTTAATTTTCAGATATTTAATATTATTGGTAAGTTAGTTCTCATAAGGGACTTGCAGATGCATTTAAAATTTTAGTTCAGCCTCACTTTCATTGATAAGATTGTCATATTTAAAATAATCTCTTTGTAATTATTTCTTATATAGAAGTGTGTGCTATTTCTTTTTGAAGTTTTTGTTTTCTTTTTAATTAATTAAGCAACATGTATATTTAGTTTGTGTATGTAAATGTGTGTATGTGCACTTGCCTACTCTATTGAGTATTGCCCATCTGTATAGATGTTTATAACTGACCACTTGGAATTGGATAACCTACCAAGGTCTTTATTTCTGGAAAAAAAAAACTGATTCTTCCTCTCTCAGCAACAGTAACTGCTTAGAACTCTTTGTCTTGAAGCAAAGGTTTTGTGAGATTTGCCCCATGTATGTTGAAATGTCAGTTGATGTTGTCATTTTGGGGGTCTTGTTTAAGCTCCAATATTATTAAGATTTCATAGGTGCAGCTTCCCTGTAATGTGCAGAAGGCACTATCTTGTAGACGACTGCCTGGTCCTCTGGCTCTTACATTTCTGCTCCTTTTCCATGATGCTCCATGGGCCTCATGTATAGGGGTTGTGTTGTGGATGTGTTATTTAACTAGGTCTGGGTAACACGTATAGGAGTTGTGTTGTAGATGTGTTAGCTAACTAGGTCTGGGTAACATGTATAGGGATTGTGTTGTAGATGTGTTAGTTAACTAGGTCTGGGTAACACATCGTCAGCTCTTCTTTTCCTTTTCCCGAGTTGTGCCTTTCTATCATGGTCTTTCTTGCAAAAAGAAGCTTCTTTAATGAGGAGTGAGAATTATACCTGTCTGTGAGAATAATGGGAAATATTTAGAATGCAGTTAGAAATTATACTAGTTTAGAAAGTGACGGTAGTAAGTGCTCCTCTAGCCTCCGTGACCTCACCAGCCATGAGTAGTGGGCCAGGTTTACATCACCTGACATGAAATTTCTCCAATTGAATGGGCATTAAGTCAAAATTTGGCTGTTGGTTACACCTAGGATATAAGTGACACTATCATAACTAATGGGTTATCTTGCTGTTCTGGTCACTGGGACTATAGATGGATAGGGTTATTGATTGCTCTTTTTTTTACCATGGCAGCTTGGCTAGATCCTTCTGGTACTATGTAAGATAGTCATCAAGGAGGAGGCTTCCAGATCAGTTACAGCTCACATCACCCAAGTCCTCTGTCCAAAGAGTGTGGTGTCTTCAGCAATAGGATTTTATCTTCAAATTCTTGGAAACAAAATAGGGCAACATCAGTCATATGTGTATATACATATATGAAGGTTTCCTAGGTTCCTTTGACCAACAAATTAAAGGAGTTTTTCCATGCTGGGTACTGGCAAACATTGCATATTCCCTCTTATTTATAGATCTTACCTCTGCATCTTTAGATGCAACTACATCACCTGAAGTAACTGCAGCTATCAGGAAAATAAAAAGTTAACATGTGGTGAGCTGGGGAGAAGAAGATATTCTAAGGAATGAAATGGGAGGACACGGTGCTCTAAGGTAGATACTGGGGAAAATGTTACAGTGCAAACACAGGCAGAGAAGGAGGGAGGGGGAATAAATAACACTAAGAATGTATGCAAACATGTTAATTTATGTTAAAACATGTTAATGTATGTGATCAGATACTAGGCACAGTGTAGCAACAAGACAAGGAATGAACGATCCCCCAAAGGATGAACATCAGAGAATTTCACAGACTATTTGTTCTTTAATGTGAGTTAAGATTTATGTGGAAAGACACTTTGTACATACTTAAAAGTTAAGAAATGGTGAGTTTAAAAAGATGCAAGTTAATAGATGCAGGAGAATTAATATGGAGCAATTCCTACTATAATATTTTCATCACAGATGGGGCTCTTATAACAATAGTAACATTTATTTTGAATTCATATTTAAAATTTGAAACCATATATATGTATATTACTTTATGTATACAATTATATATTACTATATATTTAATTAATATATATATATAGTAATTCCTTACATGAATGTTATATTACATTATTTCTACCCCTTCTTCTATTCTAGTGAACTCTTTCCCTGCCCTCACTGCCTCTCAAATTCACGACCTTTTTTATAGCTATTATTGTTACACACACACACACACACACACACACAACTTGCTGAGTCAATTTGTACTGTATAGGTGTGTGCTTAGAGTTAACCACTTGAGACAAGATAAGCTCCAGAGAAAACTGACTGTTTACTATCACCTTTATTTCATCTCAGTGATATAGATTTTGGATTCCTGTCTTCTAGAACTATGAAAAAAATAAATTCCTCTCTTTTAAGCCATGAGTTTCTCAATATTTATCATAGTACAAACAAGGAACTAATACAGTTCCTAGAATTGTTTTTGAACAAAATGCTATAAAAAACATGAAGTGAGACCATTGAATTGATCCCTTCCATTCCTCCATATACTGGTTTTATGATGGATCACAAAAAGGGATTGCATGGATTATAAAATATTACAATCAGTTGATTTCAGTACTCTCTGGGCTGGCTGTAAGTCTCTGACTTACTACTCTAAAGTGAATGGTATATGTGCAAATTGTGTGTCGCTACATATGTACTGCTTTTCTGATTTGTCCTGTTGGGTCAACATAACACAGTAGGGTGCATAGATGATGAAACATGTGCACAACACAAAGCTGCTATTGCCAACAAAGTCATTTCTGTGTACACATGCTCAGTAATGAGCATTTCCTCTCATTTGTTTGAGGAGAGTAATAGAGACACTCCTTTAGTCCTTGGGCAAATTTTCTCAGCCAACTAATCAAAACCTACTCGTCTCCTCTAGCTGTTTAATTATTTTTATTGCTGGCTTTACTTCTCTCTCCAATTTATTTTTTGTCCGTTTAAAATAGGAAAATTAACCAGTGAATTTAGCCTGCATTAGTGTTTGCCAGCACCATACAGATGAAACACCTAGCTTGGCTAATATCACTGAGAAGTTCTTTATTTTACTTTGTTTGATCTGTAATAGGATGTGAGCTTTAAATAATCATAATAACAGACACATTGCCAGACATGCTGTCCTTTAAAGTGGTTACATCAGCTGAAATGCTTACTCTGATGATACTGCACTGCTCACGGCAATTTTCTATTTCTTTACAGCAATTTCCTTAAGAGCCAGTTTCCAGGTTGAATAACAAAATGAGGCTCTCCCTAATGACAAGCCATTTTTCATGTCAATATGGACAACAACAATAGAGTCCAAATTTGTCAATTATGAATATTTGTCCTTTTATAATAAATTAATCTGACTCTAGGGATTTATATTTGTCACACAGGCAAACATTTTAAATAAGTCTTTCATCTTAAAATGATCTAATCTTCCTTCTGGTAATAAAGAAGCAGTAGTTGTACTAGTTCTTCTGACCCAGATATTGTTGAACATTTTTAATGCCAGCACTGATGAGACTAAGACAGAAGGATTGCTGTGGGTTTACAGATGTCAAGGACTACAAATTGAGTTTGAGAGCATCATGCACTATAGAGAATGTTCTCTCTCTCTCTCTCTCTCTCTCTCTCTCTCTCTCTATATATATATATATATATATATATATATATATATATATATATGGATACATATATACACATATACATATATATGTGTGTAGATATAGATAGATATAGATAGAAAGATAGATAGATACATACATACATAATTACATACATAGAGATAGATAGATATAACTCAGTGTTCATTAAACAATGGTCTTATTCAAAATAAAATGAACAACAATAACTGAAATAATAATAATAAGTGATAGTAATAATGAGTATACTTCTGTTCTTTTGTCATCTCTACAATTGACCCCAGCTATATGGACACCAGATACACATGATATTGTCACCATCCAGTAAATGGTTATGAAGTTCCTACAGCTAAGTTGCTGAAACTAGTGTTAAGAACAAGGGGGTGAAGTGTCTATGAGTAAGGGACATTGATGAGGAAAGACACTGATTTAAGCCTGATACAGTGCCTAGCAAGTTATATGCAATACACATGCTTGGAGAACACATTAGGCAAAGGAGCAAACAAACCCTCCAAAAGCAGCACAATTAGATGAGAATTATGTACTGTCTGAGTATCAGCAAATCACATCAGGTCTACCACAGTGGGAAAAAATGTGGAACCTTTTTTGAATAAGAAAACCAACATTTGAAAATATATTTTCATGATCCCATTTATACATTCAATGAGTAACTTGGACTTTGAAATAGAGAAGTTGCATCATAGAACAAGATGGAATGTAAACATGGACTAGGGATCCCTTGCAATACTGAGGATGGCATTGATAGACACTTTGACTCTGTGTCATTGGTCATTGGCACAGGTGTGCAGTGTTATTGGTAAATCAGATGCCCGATATGAAGGAGACAAGATTATCTCTAGGACTTATTCTAGAAGGACTGAGTGAGAGGAATGTTGTATTCTTGCCCATGTAAAACTGGAGCATGCTTCCTGTTTGTCTTCAGAGTGATCAGATTCAGCAATGCTGCTTTGGTAATAGAAAACAAATCCTGACATAAATGTTCAAGGACAAATGATCAGGAAACAGCTGTACATTCAGGATTGCAGTTAGAGATCTTTGCTGTGAGTATAAGTTTAAGAACCACTAGCAAAGGTTGCTATAGAAAAAGACACAGGGTGGAATGAAATTGCCTAGGTAATGACGCAAAAAAAAAAAAAAAAAAGGCAAAGTGAACAAGAGTGGAGAAACAGACGTTCTAGCCTGCAGGAGAAAGAATAATGGGGGTAGCAAACACTGAGGAAAAAAGAATGACTGACATAAGGACAAGGGGGTTAGGAGATTAATAGGAAATTAGGATTAAGGAACAGTGAAATTAATAGAACAATGTTAATATTCAAGTGATACAGAATTTTATTATTTCTTTTGAGATGCCTGTTTTCAAATGAGAGAGAGAAAGAAGGGGTATCGATGTGGGTGTCATGGGAGATGGCAAGGATCTGGGAGCAGTTGGAGGAAAGGAAACTGTAATCAGAAAATACTGTACAAAAAAAATCTATCTTCAATAAAAAAAAAGAATTGACAATGGGCTTGAGATTGAAAGCAACAATATAGTCTCCTTAAAAAAAAAAATTCAAATCTTGTGGGCCTGAAAATGAGAAACATAAATTCCCAAGTAATGACAGTTGAGCAGTTAAGTTGGGTAAATCACAGATACATATGTTAGTTATAACACTTTATTTTATAGAAAAGTAGCGCAGCTGAAGAGAAGAAAGTGGGAAAACCAAATATAACTTAGATTAGTAGTAAAGAAAAGAAACATGCCACATACTAAGCTGCCTCTTATCCCCAAGCATTTCTTCTGGAACCAGAACCATCCTTACAACTGCTGTGGATGTGAGCAAGCTTGAAGGCAGTGGTGAGTTGCAACCATGCAGATTACAGCACCTGACAGGGACAACAGCGGCAAAAAACATACACTTGTCTTTTCTGGCAAATAGCGGAATTGACATTTATAAAAAGACAATCCATGTGGAAACTTAACCGTTGTTTGTGTAGGCCCCTTCCTGTGCCCTGCAACCTATGAGACAACAAAGGAAAGCCTGCTTGTGGTGATCTGGAACTCAGACTTTAGCTGAGACATTGTCAGTGGGTTGGTAGTCATATACATAGTTGTCTGAGGTGACATAAGCAAGGAAAACTGAAAACTGCTGGATAACCTCACTTTTACGTAAAATCTACCGTAGGTCAGAGTCAGAAGTGCTGTGTAATACAGCGACCTGGAGCATGGTTGGAGAAGGGGACCTGCTGATCAGAGAGTCTGACTTACACAGTTGGAATAACTTCTAGTTACTTTGTCACAGCATTACCCATTATTAATTAACAAGGTACCACAAATTTCAAAACTGCTCAAAAGAGGATTCTAAATGTTCTTACCGTAAAAATGGATGTGAGGCAAGGAGAATGCTAGTTGCTTGAGTTAATCCTTCCACAGTACATTTTAATGACTTAATTTTTAACACAAATGTCACAATACCAAGTGTTGGAAGCAGCTGGCCTATCAGCTAAAGAAGGTTGGTCTAGAGTCATCTTCTGCCAACACAAAACAACATAGCCTTAAAATCATCAATGAATTCACAGAATCTAATAGCAGACTTTCTAAAAGTACACTGATGTCTCCTATAGACTGGTGATCTACAGACCAGTGCAGGCAGATGAAAATATAGCATGCACAGAAAGTGACATCGTGGAACCTTAATCAGCATTTTTGATTGAAAGAAAAAAGTGAAAACACTCCTCTAGACGTCAGGAATGAAGAAAGTAACAGTGAAGCAGATACCATCAGTGAGTTCGAGTTTTCTGTTTCTTGCCTGTTCTGGATGAGGATAGAATTATTTATAATTGTTGGACAATTATAAACTGTTTAAAAACATTGAAAAATTAATTAAATATCTAAAATTTTAAGTGCTGTATAAAACTAACATTTTCTTTATAATTTTAGAATAAATAGAATGAAATATAACTGAAACATTAAAAATACTTTTTATATCCATATTAAGGAACAAAGAAAAAGTAGAACCCAAACCCAGAAAGACAGTCATGGTATGTACTCACTCATAAGTGGGTTCTAGATATAAAATAAAGAACAATCAGACCACAGCCCATAGAACCATAGAGGCTATATATATAGTATGGAGGTCCCTAGGACAACTGTGGCTTATAATAAATTTCATTTCTACTCAATTATTGAAAAAAAAATAGCCAAATGAATGGAAACACATGAACTATGAACCAAAGGCTGAGGGGCCCCCAGCTGGATCAGGCCCTCTGAATAGGTGAGACAGTTGATTGGCTTGATCAGGCAGCTAGGCAGTGGGACCAAGTCCTGTGCCCATTGCATGAGTTGGCTGTTTGAAACCTGGAGCTTATGCAGGGACACTTGGCTCAGTCTGGGAGGAAGGGACTGGACCTGCCTGGACTGAGTCTATCAGGTTGATTGCAGTCCTCAGGGGGAGGATTTGCCCTGGAGGAGGTGGGAATGGGGGGTAGGCTGGGGGTAAGGGGAGGGTGTGGGAGGCGGGAGAATAGGGGAACCCGTGGCTGATATGTAGAACTGAATGGTATTGTAAAATAAAATTAAAAAAAAAGTAGGAAAATATGAACAGCAAAAATAAACATACTCTACTGTTTGGGGTGAATATTGTCACTCCATATGGAGTGGTGTGTGTGTGTGTGTGTGTGTGTGTGTGTGTGTGTGTGTGTGTGTACACATATATATCTGGGGTGAATGACTGACTCAATACTTGGTTATCACAGGCTCTTGGAAGGGCGTGATGATCATTTCCTCTGTTCTTACACCATTCTGTCTCTGCCTCCCTTCTACACTCCTTGTGGCAGGGTCCTGTACTGTTGTTCCCTTTGGGTGAGGGGGCCAAGTAGGCACAGAGTCAAACCATACAGACTCCAAGAGAACTTCAAAACAATAAGCTCAGGAAAGCCAAGCCTTATATACTCTCAATCCCACCCTGGGGGAAGGTCTGATGTATATGCATCTGCTGGTATGACATGCTGCCTCTCATTAGTCCAGGTCATCTCCAGATAATGTCTCAGCTGCTGTTGCTAAGGCCCTTAGGCAGACCCAGGTTGGCTCTCAGAAAGTATCTTTTTTATTGGGTTGGGCCAGCTGGCCCTCGAGCCTGTTAGGGATGAATCATCCCACAACTCTTAACTTTGTTTTATAGTATGAAAGTTACAGAACACTATTTCTGGCTTTATTCTAAATTTGAGGGTCAAGATCTGGCTTCTATTCTATGAGCCCATCCTTACTTAGTAAATGTTTAGATTTACACAGTAAACTTTGTCCTAAGAATTTTGGTCCAGATTTGAGTTTGATTTATGTTAGTCTATTTGCTGTTACTATAAGAGCATACGACTGGGTGAGTAATTTATAAAGTAGGGTAATCATTTTGATCAAAGCCATAAAACACAAGAAGCTTCAGGCAGCGTCTGAAGCAATGGCTTTTACTTTGACCACAATATTACCACTCTAACATGAGAAAAGCCAGAAAAAACAGGAGTACAATTCATTTTTTAAAACTACCACAGTTGTAAGAATAAATATATTTCTAGAATAGTAACTGTAATAATTCATGAGGGTTGAACCCTTATTATCCAAATAACCTTCCACATTATTGCATTGGGAAATGAGTTTTCAACATACACACAAACACATACAGACAGACAGACACACACACACACATACATACACACTAACACACACACATACTTTCAAATCAGAGGAAACTATATTTAAAATTAATTTAATATTTATCATTTTTCATCCTCACTCTTTCTTCCCTCCCTCCTTCCCCCTCTTTTTCTGTCTTCCTTAGTCTCTCCTTCCATGAATTCCTAGTTACCAATACCCTCTATCAATACTCTCTCTACCTATCTCCCCTTTCCTGCTCCTTCTCCTTCTTATGAAAGACAATTATAGAACTGACATTTCACTCATAGCTACCTGTCTCAGTCATGGGTTCTGAGATTACATCTATATGCTACCAAGTCCAACATTTGGCACAGTTTTCTCATTTTACCGAGCATAAACTAAATCGTTATTATTTGCCATTTTTATTGCCCTGTTTCTTAATAGTAAATGACTAATTGAACTATTTTGTGAAAAACAGTGCAAGTTTCAGGTAGATAAGAACATAAACTGAAAGTTCTGGTGATGAGATTTACCCACAGAAAAATACCTATATGTAAAGCTGAACTACAAGCAAAATCATAGGGTCTTAGGTGTGGTATGAAAACCACATGGATATTTGTACTGTGTTTTTAATATGTGGTTTTCATAGGTACTGCTTGTGTGGGCATGTGTGTATGTATGTTTGTCTGTATATGTGGTGTGTGTACATATCTATGTAGCTGAGTTCACCTGCTCATGCACATGTGATGGGTAGAGGTTGAAATAGGGAGACTTTTTTTTATATCTAGTAACATTTTGTTTTTTTACACGGTATATAACCACACCCGATACTCATAAATTTGTCTAGACTGGCTAGTTAATGAACTTCGCCAATCCGTCTCTCTTTGTCTTCCCTTCCAACAGGAAGGTTATAGACATGAACTGTAACCCATATTTTACTTGGGTGGCTGCACCTGAACTCAGATCATGATGTTTGCACAGCCAGCACGTTATAGAATTATAAAGTGATTCATCTCTCCAGCTTCAATGTGATAGTTTTGAAACAATTAAAGTTTATAGTGGCAATTTTATTGAGATGTAATTCATATACTGTGAAACCTACCTGAAGTCAGCAGCCCAGCTCAGTCTTAGACTTCAATCACAGTCATCTGGTGTTCATTCTTGTATGCTATGCCCTTCCTCCGCATATGGAGAGCTAAAATCTGCTCCATATTTATAAATATCCTACTCAAGTACAGTAGATTATGAAAGCATCCAGCATGTGATATCAGTATGTGCTTCAGCTACATATTATTTTCATGACTTTGCAATGTGAATGAGTACCGTTACTGTCTTTTATAACATTCTGTTATATGTGTATATGTTTTAATGTATTCAATAATCTATTGATATTTGGGTGATTTCCAACTTAAGCTTAAACATTTGGGAAGAAATATTTTGTAAGGTGTATGTATTTATTATTATTCTTGTATGCTACCTGATGACAGAATGGTAGAATATACAGACTTGATCTCTTTGAAGCAATATTTAACTAGGAAAACCTCAAATTTTCATTTATATCTTTAAAATCTGAATGGAAACTGAAATTTTTATTTTTTTGGTTTTTCGAGACAGGGTTTCTCTGTGTAGCTTTGTGCCTTTCCTGGAACTCACTTGGTAGCCCAGGCTGGCCTTGAACTCACAGAGATCTGCCTGGCTCTGCCTCCCCAGTGCTGGGATTAAAGGCGTGCACCACCACCGCCCGGCTGAAAATTTTTAAAGCACACAATGTATCCAGTGGTCACTTTTGAAAATGTTTGAAGTACCTCTCCATCTGAGAGAATCATAGAGCATAAGTCACAGGTTTACTTGCAGATAACACTTTGGAAAAAATAATAAGGAAAATATCTTATTGATTAAAGGTAAACAGCGAAATTCTTAGTTGGCCCCTATTATTTTTTCCTAACACCTTAAAGTCAATGACACATCCCCTTAATCAACTTTGCTGTCACCCACTGCCTAGAATTGTGTTCTTTGCAGTACCTGGAAATCTAGCTTTTGCATCATTTTCCTTTCAGTGGACCCACTAAAAGACAAAAGCAACAAAATAAACTGACATGGGAAGGAGGACAATGAGCATCCCCCTTCTGAGTTATGTTAACAGACTCATTAATATAACCTGGGTGCCTAATCTACTTTCCTCTAAACACACACACACACACACACACACACACACACACACACACACACACATACACACACTCACACACACACACACACACACACACATATACACTTCTTGTTGGCATGCAAACAATTTTTAAACAAAAAAAGTGTGCAAAACTTATAGACAACAAACATGGTCCTTTAAAAATAAGGGTAGATAGAAGACTGTAGTATCTAGAAATGTATGCAGTTTGAAAGAAAAAAAGAGAACACTTTCATAAGGTAGCAGAAGAAGAATATACTTAATTATATATAGCTGAATTCTTAATATGGAAAATTCCTACAATAGAATATTCTCTGGAAGGAATAAAAACAAGTGACCTTTCTTAAAGTTATGTTTGTCCCTTGACAATTGCCATCATAGTTCTTTCATAAAAATATTCTAAATTATGGGAAAATAACCATAAAAATTATAGAATAGCAGCAGCATATGCATATTAAAATGTTTCTATTTTTATTTGAAACACCATTTTAATAATTTCTTATTCTTAATAAAGCTGAACTAACTCTATGTCAGCAAATGCACTCCACTTCACATCAATAAGCCCTCAAGGGGGACATGAAATTCGACAGTGATATAAGTAGCAAGCCACTATCTCTTTCTAGCATGTCTGTTCTAGAGTATTAATCGCAGTGCTGATATTTAACGGGTTGCAATGAACATTCCCATTGGTATTCTACGGCAATTTAATCACAATCCCAGTCATCAGTAAGTGTTACCCTGTGGATAATATCATTCATCATAAGGCTGATATTATGATACACTTGGGGGCTGACAGCTTTGTCTTCATTAGCTGACTTATGCAATGACTTGTACGATTAAATGTCACCAGTGACCTCCTAATTGCCAAAGCCATTGGCCTCTTTAGATTCCTCATGTCAATCCTCCTTTCCCCAATATTTGACTCTGTTAAACACCACATTCTTATTACTCTGTTTTTTCTCTCTCTCTTTTTATTATGGTAGTTTGGGGTTTTTACTTTTGTTATTCCAAAATGTCCATCTTTGGTTTCCTTTAAGAATTTTATTTTTTCTTTATTATTAAATTAAAGCATCCCATGATTTCTTTGTTGGAGATTTAAATTTTGTTAACAGCAACATGTACATTATATAAAATTGCATGATACCTTATACACAATGTACAATGTTCACATCATCTCTTTTTTAAACACTCACAGTGAGAACCTTTCCTCTTCAGCAGATTTACTCTGCTTCCAAGAGCTGACTCTTTTTTCCCATGTTCAAAGTAGTATTTTCAAACATCTGATAAAGCTAGTTGGGTCCTAAGGGAGAATGTAGAATAAATAAAAAAGTAGCTGTGGTGACAGAGATTTCTTCAGTTCCTTCTTGTTCTATATTTCAGGTCCAGTACAATAACTAAGCTGGGTACATTGTAGCACAAAGATTTCAAGAAATATCAGTCAAACTCACTTTATATTGAATCATAATTTAACTGTATTTCTCTGTCCCAAAAAACCTGATCACTTGATCAAAAAAATGCCAGGATATGCTTAGTTAAAATATAATCAACTCCTTTTACATTATCAAAATGGTTCTCTATCAAGAACTTTGAGGAGTCTGGGAACATAACAAGATAATAATTTAACTGGATAGAGGTTGGTGGATCCTTGAAGAAGTGATGAGACTTCTGAGGCAGGACAGAAGACATGGTGTTACTCAGAACAACTGTAAAAGCTGACTATGAAAATTTATCCATAGTCCATAAGCTCCGAATTCTGTAATCATGTGAAAAGGGTTTGGAGAATATCGACAGATGTGGTGGGTTGTGTTAAAAGAGAATCCAAATCTCTTTAAAATTCAAATCTCTGAAATAATCTTTCACCAGTGGAAAGCTTCATCCTCATGGTACTAGGCAGTGAACAAACTCAGTTCTTTTTCTCTGTTACAAGAGTGCAGGGATATGGAGAGGACACAGTCTCTAAGCTCATTCAGTATCTAAAGTTCTTTGAATATCAGTGTGAAACACCTTGTTACAGACACTAGAGACGGTTATTTTCCATGATGTATAGAAGGTGATACTATAACACCAGTCTTTGACAAAGGCATTTCATCGTAAAATTCATTGTAAACAAGGAGTTCAGAGACACACATCTGTCTCTCAGTCTAGCAGCTCATTGAAGAGGCATTTAAGGGCTTTTAGGTGTTGATAGTATGAAAGTATTTCTGTCTTCACTGGGCAGAGTTGAGTCTTTCAAGGTCTTCACTATTTTATTCCTATGTTTGATTTTATAGTTAGTACCCTTGGCTAATGACTATAGCCCATCTAACCCCCAGTTATGAATATAAATTCCTACTGATTTAAGCCTTTTCTTCTTTCCATCTTAGGGCCGTCAATAGGCCACATTTTGATTCATCTCACAAGACAGCATGCCATCTACACTGCAGATGAAAAAGAGAAGGTTACTTTTAAATTCCTACATTACAGAAAATGCTTAGCTCCATTCTGATTTAGATGGAACAGGGGTGTGTAGAGGCTCAACAGGTCAGGGAAAAAAAGAAGACAAATTCTTAGTCTAGTCACTGAAAATAAAATTAGGGTATCTTTGGTTGTTAAAAATTGTCAACACGGTGTCTGTGTTCCATGAGTTCAAGGAGATGAAATCCCATTTGACTGGTGATTGCATTTTGGCTCTTTCAGGTTCTTGACAGAAGCTTCTAAGTTGAAAGAAATACATTTTGCAATGATAAGCCTGTTTTAGTAAATCTCAGCATAAATGGACTCAGTGGACTGCTATTAGGTGCAGAAATATGACATATCTATGAGAACTTCCCCCCAGAAATGTCTACCCCTTATTTCCATGCTTTCTTGACTCTAAAGAATGAGTCCCCCAATTCTTTTGCAACTTTATTTAATCTGACAGTGAAAGGTCAGCATCACCTCCATTTAATGTATCCAGATATTCTTCAGTGAACACTACTCTCAATAGAATACCACGTTGAAGAATGAGTGTCCTATAGTTAATGTCTGTGATATCTTCAGCAATAGATTCTAAACTTATAATTATAATAAGTCAATGAAAATAGCCTCGAAAATTATTTAGAGACCTATTGAGCCTCCATGACCATTAACTTAGAGGGAAATATTCCATGCCTTGTACCATTATTTCAATTAAGTAACCCATGTCTTGCAAAAGCAAAGTTCTCCACTCATATAGGATAATTCCATTTCAACTATTTTAAAGTGGCTTTTTAAGATTAGTTTACCCATCTCCCACTACACCTATAGGTACATGCATCACCCACACCAAATGGATAAATAGGTGAGTGACTGGTCCCTCAGCTGAACTGCCCCAACTTCCAGGTCCTAAGCCTTAGGATACATCCAATGTCCCTCCCCCTCCTATCTCAGCCCCTGCAGGGCAGCTAGGCCCTTCCTCAACTCTTAAGGAATCCCACTGCTCTGGTGCAGACCACTGCAGCAGGCTAGCAAGTGAGAAATATGTGGGCAGGCTGCACCTCTGCCACCCATTGGACTCTGTTTCCACGAGACCCACTACACTCCCAAATCATACCTACCCTAGCATCCTCCCTGTGGACAGCCCTCTCTAGCAATATCAGCAGACCCTATAGGCACAAGCATTAACCACACCAATTGGAAGTATAGCAGCACTTATAGGCACAAGCACCAACTACTCCAGTTGGAAAAAGAAATGGGTAAAGGTCCTGTGCAAGAATAACATAAAGGGCAGGATGGCAACACCTGAACCCAGTAGTCCTAAAACAGTGAGACTTGAACATCCCAATGCAGATGGAACAGAAGAAAATGACTTTAAAAATAACTTTATGAAGATGATCGGGGCCCTCAAAGAGAAAGTGAAAATTTTCATTTAAGAAACTGAGGAAAAGACCATCAATAAATAGAGGAAATCAATAAATCCATTAAAGTAAGACAAGAAAAAAAATCCAACAGGTGAAGGAAAAGTTCAAGACTTGAAAATTGAATTATGGGCAATGAAGAAAACACAAGAGAATTCTAGAAATGAAAAATCTGGGTAAGCAAACAGGAACTAGAGTTGCAAGCATTTCTAGCGAAATACTAGAGATAGAAGAGAGAATCTCATATGTTGAAGATATGATAGATAAAATAAATTCATCATTCAAAGAAAATGATAAATCCCAAAAAAAAAATCCTTAATACAAAATGTCCAGGAAATCTGGGACACCATGAAAAGTCTAAGCCTAAGAATAATAGGGATAGAAGAAGGAGAAGAATTCCATCTCAAAGGCACAGAAAATGTATTCAACAAAATAATAGAAGAAAACTTTCCCAATCTGATAAAGGACATGCCTATGAAGGTATAAGAAGCTTATACAACACCAAATATACTGGACCAGAAAAAAAGAATAGCCCCCTTGCCACATAATAATCAAAACACTAAACACACAGAATAAAGGAAGAATATTAAGAGATGCAAAGGAAGCCAGGCGGTAGTGGCACACACAATAGATAATCTCACATCAGCAAATCCCAAAGAAGGGAAACACATACACATTACCACCACCACCACCAAAACCAAAACATAACAGGATTTAACAATCATTGGTCATTAATATCCCTTAACATCAAGAAACTCAATTCACCTACACAAAGACACAGGCTAACAGAATGAATACAAAAACAGGAATTCATCTGCTGCATGAAAGAAACACACCTCAACTTCAAAGAAAGATTACCTCAGAGGAAAGGATTAGAAAAATAATTCGCATCAAATGAACCTAAGAAACAAGCTGGTGTAGCTATTCTAATATCTAACAAAATAGACTACAAACTAAAATTAATCAAAAGAGATAGAGAAAGACATTTCATCTTCATTGAAAGAAAAATCCATGAAGATGAAGTCTCAATTCTGAAGGTGCCCAAATACAAGAGCACCCACATTTCTAAAAGAAACATTAATAGAGTTAATTCACACATCAAACTCCACACATTAATAGTGGGAGACTTTAGCACCTTACTCTCATCAGTGGATAGGTCTACCAAACAGAAAGTTAACTGAGAAATAAGGAAAGTAATATATGTTATGACTCAAATGGACATAACAGGCATCTACAGAACATTTCACTCAAACACCAAAAAAAATACCTTCTCCTCAGCACCACAGAGATGTTCTCTAAAATTGACCATATATTCAGAAAGCAATTCTCAACAGATACAAAAATATTGGAATAACCCCCTGCATCTTATCAGGTCATGATGGGTTAAAGTTAAAATTCAACAACAAAACAAACTGCAGAAAGCCTACAAACTCATAGAAACTCAACAACTCACAAATGAATTAGCACTGGGTCAAGGAAGAAATAAAGAAAGAAAATAAGGACTTCCAAGATTTCAATGAAAATGAATGCACAAAATACTCAAACTTGTGGGACACTATGGAAAGTAGTACTAAATGGAAATTTCATAACACTAAGTCCCTACATGAAGAATTTGGAGAAATCTCACACTAGCATCTTTTTTTCTTCATTTTTCTTTATTAAGAAATTTTCTACTCACTCCACATTCCACCCACATCTCCCCTCTTCCCTCCTCCCATCCCTTAGCCCTCTCTCCCAAGCCACCCCACATCCCCACATCCCCCAAATCAAGGTCTTCCATGGGGAGTCAGCAGAGCCCAGCACACTGAGTCTAGGCAGGTCTATGCCCCTTCCCACTGCACCAAGTTATGCAAGGTGTCACACCACAGGTACCGGATTCCCAGAAGCCTGCTCATGCACCAGGGACAGATCCCTATCCCCCTTCCTGGGTGCCCCTCAAACAGTTTGAGCCAAACAACTGTCTTCTGTATCCAGAGGGCCTAGTCCAGTCCCATGGGGGCTCCACAGCCATCAGTCCACAGTTTATGGCCTTCCACTAGTGTGGCCCTTCATCTATGCACCTCATCTCATCATGATATGAATGTCCCCCACCTTCAGAATCCCTCCTCTCTCTCATCAATTGGATTCCAGGAACTCAGCCTGGTACCTGGCTGTGGATCTCTGCATCTGCCTCCATCAGTCACTGGACAAAGGCTCTATGATGACAGCTAGGTTATTCGCTAGACCAGTCACCAGAGTATGACAGTCCAGGCATCCTCTGGACCACTGCCAGCAGACCAAGGTGGGGTCATCCTTGTGGATTCCTGAAAGCTTCCCCAGCACCCTGCCTCTTCCTATTCTCATGATGTCCTCATCTATCATGGTATCTTCCTCCCTGCCCTCCCAGCCTGTCCCTTTTCCAGCTTGACCCTCCCTTTTCCCTATGTTCTCATTCCCCACTCCTCACCCTCTGCTACCCCCACACACCTAGTCTGCTCATGTAGATCTCATCCACTTCTCCTTTGCAGGGTCTTCCATGTCACACTTGCATCTTATCAGCACACTTGATAGCTCTAGAAAACAAAACAACCAACCAACCAAACAAACTCACCCAGGAGGAATAGCTGGCAGGAAATAATTGAACTCAGGGCTGAAATCAACAAAACAGAAACAAAGAGAACAATACAAATAGTAAATGAAACAAAGAGTTAGCTTGTTGAAAAAAATCAACAGGAGAGAGAAACCCTTACCCAAACAAACCAAAAGGCAGAAAGAAAATATCCAGATTAACTAAATCAGAAAGGAAAAGCATGACGTCACAACAGACAATGAGGCAACACAGACAACCCTTAGGTCATACTTCAAAAAAACTGTACCCCACAATATTGGAAAATCTAAAAGAAATGGGGAATTTTCTTGATAGGTACCACAGACCAAAATTAAATCAAGACTAGATAAATAATTAAAATAGGCCTATTACCCCTAAGGAAATAGAAGTAGTCATTCAAATTCTCCCAACCAAAGCAAGCACAGGGCCAGATAGTTTCAATGCAGTATTCTACCAGAATTTTAGAGAAGAGCTAATAACAATATTCTTCAAATAGTTCCACACAATGGAAATGGAAGGAACATGGCTAAATTCGTTTTATGAAGCTACAGTTATTGTGATACCAAAGCACACAAAGATGCAACAAAGAAAGAGGATTACAAACCAGTCTCCCTCTTGAACATTTATTCAAAAATACTCAATAATATTCTGGCAAAACAAATCCAAGAGCACATCAAAAAACACCCACAATGATCAGAGAGGCTTCATTCCAGGGATGGTTCAATACATAAAAGCTAAACTGAAAGAAAAAAAAAATCACATGATCATCTTATTAGATGCTGAAAAATCTCTTAACAATATCCAGCAGTCTTTCTTGCTAAAAGTTCTGGAGATATCGGGGACACAAGGAACATACCTAAACATAATAAAAGCATTATACAGCAAGCAGATAGCCATCATCAAATTAAATAGAGAGTAATTCAGTACAAGTCCACAAAAATTAGGAACAAGACAAGGCTATCCACTCTCTCCATATCTATTTTATATAATATCCAAAGTTCTAGCTAGAGCAATAAGACAACAAAAAGAGATAAATGGGATACAAATTGGAAATGGAGAAGTCAAACTTTTCCTATTTGCAGACAATATAACTGTATACATACATGATGCCAAAAATTCTACAATGGAACTGCTACAGCTGATAAAAAAAAACTTTCAGTAATGTGGCAGGACACAAGATTAATTCCAAAAAAAATATCAGTAGCCCTCCTATACACAAATGATAAATAGGCTCAGAAAAAAAATCAGAGAAACAACATCTTTACAATAGCCACAAATAATATAAAATACCTTCAGTTAACTCTAACCAAACAAGTGAAATACATGACAAGAACGTTGTCTTTAAAGAAAGAAATTGAAGAAGATATCAGAATATGGAAAGATCTCCCATGTTCTTGGATAGGAACAATTAACATAGTAAAAAATAAATAGCAATCTTACTTAAAACAATGCACAGATTCAACATAATACCCATCAATATTCCAAGACAATTCTTCACAGACCAGAAAGAAAAATACACAACTTCATATGAAAAAATAAAAAAATCCAAGATAGTTAAAACAATCCTGCACAATAAGGGAATTTTTGGAGGTATCACCATCCCTGACTTTAAGCTCTACTGTAGAGCTATAGTAATAAAAACAGCTTGGTATTGGCATTAAAACAGACAGGTGGATCAATGAATTGAAATTAAAGACCCTGACATAAATCCAACACCTATGAACACCTGATTTTTGACAAAGAAGCCAAAATTATACAGTGGAAGAAAGAAAGCATCTTGAACACATGGTGCTAGCATAACTGGATGTCTACATGCAAAAGAATGCAAATAGATCTATATCTATCTACATGCACAAAACTAAAGTCCAAGTGGATCAAAGACCTCAAAATAAATCCAGTTATTCTGAACCTGATAGAAGAGAAAATGGAAACTAGCCTTATACACATTGGCACAGTAGAGTAATTCCTGAATATAACACCTATAACATAGACATTGAGATTGACATCTAATAAATAGGACTTCCTGAAATTGAGAAGCTTCTGTAATGCAAAGGACATTGTCAATGAGACAAAATGGCAGTCTGCAGAATGGGAAAAGATCTTTGCCAACCCCATATTTCAAAGGGCTGATCTCCAAAATATATAAAGAACTCAAGAAACTAGATATCAAAATACCAAATAACCCAATTAAAAATGGTGTACAAATCTAAACAGAATTCTCAACAGAAGAATTTCAAATAATCAAAAGACATTAAAGGAATTGCTCAACATGCTTAGTCATTAGAGAAATGCAAATTAAAATGATTCTGAGATGCCGGTTGTTGTGGCGTGCACTGGTAGGATTTGCTGAAGGAGGCAGAGGCAGGAGGATCTTGAGTTCGAGGCCAGCCTGGACTAAAAATAAAAAAAAAATAAAAAAATAAATAAAAAAAAATGATTCTGAGATACCATCTTAAACCTGTCAGAATGGCTGAGATCAAAAACACTGATGACAGCTTACGTTGGAGAGCATGTGTATTAAGGGAACAAGGGAACACTCCTCTACTGTTGGTAGAAGTACATACTGGTAGAATCACTTTAGAAATTAATGTGGCAGTTTCTCATAAAACTGGGAATCAATCTACATCAAGACACAGCTATATCAGTCTTGGGCATATACCCAAAGTATGCTCAGTCATGCCACAATGACACTTGCTCAACTATGTTCATAGTGTCATTATTTATAATAGCCAGAACCTGGAAACAACCTAGATGCCCCTCAACCAGAGAACGGATAAAGAAAATGTGGTACATTTACACAATGGTGTATTACTTAGCTGTAAAAATTAATGACCTTATGAAATTTGCAAGCAAATGGGTGGAACTATAAAAAGTCATTTTGAATAAGGTAATCCAGACCCAGAAAGACAAACATGATATGTTCTCACTCATAAATCAATATTAGGAGTAGAATATGGGATAACCAGCTTACAATCCACAGGTCAAGAGAGGCTAGAAAACAAAGAGGGCCCAAAGAGGGATGCACGAACCTCCATAGGAAGGTGAAATAGAAGATATCTCCTGGGTAAACTGGGGGCAGGTTTGAGTGGGTGGGGATATGGTAACTAGGGATGTGGTTGGTATTGCTATGCTCTAGCAGTGGATTGGAGGTGGGATGGAGAAGAAAAGTTAAGAAAGAGATGTTAATAGAGTTAAGAAAGGGGTAATTTTGGTGTTAGGAAGAAATCCAGCAACAGGGAAACCCCCAAGAATTCACAAAGATGACCTCCACTAAGAGCCCCCTATAAATAGTTCAGAGGGTACCCGAACTGGCCATCTACTGTAATCAAATGGGTGACTACCCTAATTGTCATCAGAGAGTCTTCAAGCAATAACTGATGGAAGCCGAGGCAGAGATCCACAGCCAAGCATTGAGCCTAGCTACAGGACTAAAGAAGGGGAGGAAGGGTTATACACACCAGGGAGGCCAACGTGATGACAGAGAAACCCACAGAGACAGCTGACCTGAGCTCCTGTAAGAGTCACAAGTGGTTTGTGGCTCCAAATATGGACTGCTTTCCCGACATAATAAGAATGATACACGTAAGAACTCACAGAGACTGTGGCAGCATGAACAAGATCGGTGCAGGTTCATGTCAGACAAAATCCCATCACTTAAACAAAGAAATGAATGCAAAGTTCTATCCTAAAAGGTATGTGACACTACTGCCTGACCTCTATGTTTAATATAGTGACTGGCTTTTTCCTCTTATCCCCAGATAAGCTTTATTGGGGTGCACAAATAAAATATCACCACACAACTGATGCCTGGAAAGAATAAGAAAAGCAATTTTATCCAATGGAGTGCCACTGTGTTTACCAAACACACTGTTGAACAAGGCTCATATTCAAATCTGGTTGGCCAACACAAAACACACAAACTCCGTGTTTTGTTTTTTGTTTGTGGATTCTTTGTTCATTTGTTTGGTTTGGGCATTTTTTGTCCCTTTTTGGTGGTTTTATATCTTTTTTTTTTCAGAGAGATAGAGAGAGAAAGAGCTAGTATGCATGATGTTGGGTGTTTAGGGAAACGTGGAGGGTTCATGAGGAATTGTGGGAGGGAAGAACAACCAAATTACGCTATACAAAAAAAATCTTTAAAAGTTGGTGCTGAAAATTTAATCAGAATATTGAGCTTGCTAGGCAAATACGTTACCACTCTTCTATAAGCCCAACCATAAATATATATCACCTTGAAACAAAGTCTCACTCAATTGTCAAGACTGGAACTCACTTTGTAGCCCAAGCCAGCTTGAATTTGCAGCCTTCTTCTCTCAGCTTCTTGAATAGTTGGGATCATTGATCTGTGCCACCAAGCCCAGTTAGCATGATTGAAAGAAGGAAACTGTTAGCCATGTGAGTTTCAATAATGGATTAGTTATTCATCTTGAAAACTCCATTGAATGATAAACTTTTAATAAATTTGGCCTAATTTTCAGAGAACAATCTCCAGTTCTGGGAGACCTAGGTATTCTACTGCTGGAATTTCTGTAACAGAGAAGTGCTATTAATTGCACATCTGAGCTATAATGCATAGAATTATTTGAATAGGATGAGAAGGTAGGGAAGTCAAAGCTACACATCATACAATTTGAGTGTACTTATGGTACTCCTTGAAATATAATGTTTTCCATTGCTGGGGCTGACAAATTGGGCCTGATCAGTCAGTTCCACGAACTAATGTTCCCTAAACCATACCTTCACAGACAACTAATAGTTCCCAGGGTATACTCAAATTCTCAGGTCTTCTCCATTAACAGATATACAGTTGAGAACTATTTGTGGTCACTTGTAAATGCAGTTTATGGCCATGGTCGAGATTAATTGACATGAAGTGTCCTCACGTCTCCCCAATAATGCTCTAGTTACAATACATAAGAGCTACTGACAATTACTCTGCTCCTCTGTTAGGAAAAGTAACGTAAGTATCTTATACAAAATGCCAGACTGCTGTGGGATGGTCTGTATGTTAAATGTGTTGCTCTGATTAGTTAATAAATAAAACGCTGATTGGCCAGTAGCCAGGCAGGAAGTATAGGTGGGACAAGGAGAGAGGAGAATTATGGGAAGTAGAAGGCTGACTCATGGAGACGCTAGCAGCCGCCGCCATGACAAGCGAGATGTAACATACCAGTAAGCTATGAGCCACGTGGCAACTTATAGACTAATAGAAATGGGTTAATTTAAGATACAAGAATAGCTAGCTAGAAGCCTGAGCCATTAGGCCAAACAGTTTAAATAATAAAAGTGTCTGTGTGTTTATTTTATAAGTGGGCTGTTGTACTGCCAGGGCTTGGCAGAACGGGGAAAGAAAACTCCACTACACCAGATTGTTAAAAATGCCATTACCTATTCCTGTCTGTGATGACTAAAGCATCTCTGAGCATTCTTGTGTAAGTCTCTCTGCTAATGTAAGTTTTAATTTCTCTATACAATATTTTTATCATATTGTAATATCCTTCTTTGTCTGTTGGTTAACCTTGGAAATTATCTGATCCCATAATGTTTCCTAGATAACAGAAGAAAATAATCTTGTTTATGTTATTTTAATTATTTTATTTTTGTGTATTTATATCATTTTTGTGTTTATGAGTTAATCATATTTTCTTTTTAATATATGAACTACTGATTTATAATCATTGCCCATTAGTCTACCAAACTATTTGAACTTTTCATTGAAACCATTATTAATTTAAAGAAATTTGCCCCATGTTCAGTCTGTATAGGTACTTAAAATGATTTTCCAGAGTTTTCTTCTTAATAGATTTCATAAAATAATTCAAATGTTTGGAATTATCTTAAAAGCTACTTTATCACATTCTAAATCTTTACCTATCCATGAATTTAACTTTCTTGATTTTATTTTATTTTATTTTTGTTGCATTGCAAAGGCCAAACCCTTGATTATCTGAGATTAGAATTTAAATGCAAAGTCTTGAAGGATATAGAATAAATCTGAACCCACCTATTGTAAAGTTAAATTAACATAATAAGGCAAACAAGTGAGTATAAAAGTAATCAAGTTGTCTCTACTGGTACTGTAGCTGGTAACACTCTCTAATGGGCATACATTTGTAGACATGGCATACATATCTATTTTTTGGTTAGTTTTAAATAAATATTATCTTCTGGTATTTAAGCCTAAAGACTGGGAATCTGACTGTGCATTACAATATTACTCATGGTTACCATTCATTAAATAGACAAACACTAAGCAAATTAATTTCTACCTAGACATGTCAAACATTGTTTTCAGTGATCACTTTTCCTTACATTTTGCTCCTTTCATGGGTCCATTTTCCTTGTCCTTGGTCATTTGCCCCAGTGTTCTACACCCCTTTCTTCGGGAAAAGAAGACACATCCAATTACATTAGCACATTTATGAATCCATGATGAATTCTGAGCCATAAACTCTGGTGATTTTTTAGCATGGTTTATTACTTCTACTATATTTAGGAACATAGAGGTCAGAGATTTATAATGTCCTATCATTTTGTCTTCAGACAAAGACCTTTAACAAAATTGCAAAATAATCACTAAGTAGATAATCTATTAGTGATTGTCTCAAAAATGTAAATGACCTTTTGTTGAACACCATTTTAATGACCAAAGAGAGGTCAGATATGGAAATGAAGTTGGCAATGATATTACAGAGGTGAATAAACATTCAGTGTGTCTTCAGTACCAGCAGATAGAACAAAATGGGGTATCTCTGAATAAACAGCTCATCTGCCAAATTGCTTGCCTGTCTTTTAACTGAGATTGACCCAATAACAAACATTTTTGCCAAAGTCTGGAGGTATAAAAAGCAAGGTTAGAAATGAGTTTGATTTTTCCCTGACTTTGATGTGGTTGTCACTGAATGTATTATCAATACCAATTAATTGTGTCTCTTAGGTAATGTTTTAATAATGCATGGCAGCACATGTGTCAATGGAGTTATCATCAAATAAGGCTGAATAAAGCCAGCCAGATTGCTCAAGCCTAACCCATGAATGCTTGTAATGTGTCACCTTAGATAACAACAAAGACTAAAGATGGATAATGTTTACAGATATTAAGAAAAGGAAGTTGCCATGAATCACATGGGTATGTTCAAACTAATCTCTAGCAGTCCTGCAGGAAGAAAGAACAGAGGAAGGAAGTAAAGGTGCAAAAAAGTTGTGATGTGGCCAGTAGCAGAGGAATGTGAGCTATTAATAACTAGGGAAGACCAAGCTGGCTTAAGGCTCTTCATCTGCCCTAAGTCCACTCACAACATCTCTTCTACTTCCCTGAAACAAGGAATGGATAAGGAAAATGAGGTACATTTACACAATGGAGTATCACTCAATTCCTAAAAAATCAAGGACACCAGGAAAAATAGAAGACAAATGGATAGAACTAGAAAAAAAATCACCTCGAGTGAGGTAACCCAGATTGAGAAAGACAAACATGGTATGTACTTATTCATAAGTGAATATCAGCTGTGAAATAAAGGATAAATATGCTACAATCCCCAGACCCAGTCTAGGTAAAACGTTGGGTTCATGGGGGGATGCCAGGATCTCCATGGAAGAGGAAATATAGTGTGTGTGTGTGTGTGTGTGTGTGTGTGTGTGTGTGTGTGTGTGTGTGTAAAATAATCATTGGAAAAAAAACAACATGAATTTGAAGGGAGGAAAGGGAAGGGAAAATATCATAATTATAATCTCAAAAATAAAATTAAAAATCACTATGGATAGTTCATATTTTAATATAAATTTTATCATCTATAATCAAGTAAAATATCTTTTACAATTCAGACAAGTTAACTGAGAAGTAGCATTATTTATAACACAATTACTAGGGCACTAAGAGCATTTTTTTAGAGTTAAACATGCAGTAATATTTTTTAGAAAGCAGTAGCATCTCTGCTTGTTTATGCTGGGTTTGGAATAGGTAAGATCATACCACATGTTTGTTCAGTTTTGGTACTATTCTTATCCTTGTCAAGTAATAACTTTTTAATGTTTTTTTTTGGTATAAGCATTCTCTTATCAGACTTAGGATTTATGCTTTTGCTTTGTAAATGATAAGAATTTGTAAGTTCAATACTTTCATTTTATCTTCTATTTTTTTTTAAATATTCTGTCCCAAGGGCACTTGTATACATGTTACAATAATGAAATTATTCATTATATTTTAAAGTGTAAGTGGAGTGAATGCTTTACTAATAACAAACCAGTGGACCTAAGCATGTTTTTAATAAAGTCCCAGGAGGACATAAAGACAACTAGCAAATATTCGTTCCGCCTTAAACTGCACATAAATAAGTAATAAAAATTGGAGAAAATAAACCTACTATTCACAGTGATTGTATCATATATTTTAACAGCAGCATATTACTTTTCTCCTGCTATTGTAATGAATCACCAAAAACTTAATGCCAAACAATTATTTTGTTTCATATTTCTGAAAGTCCAATATCCCAATTGGAACTTGTAGAATAGATTCAGGGGTAAGCAGAACTGTGTTCTGGCAACGTGAGCAATCAGACTGGGATGGGCACAAAGAGGGATAGTACTGAAAGAGACTACTGGAAAAGGGGCACATTTCCAAGTCTTGTAAAAACCTGGCACAAGTGATTCTCCCAGGAATCTACAAGGATGATCCCAGCTAAGACTCCTAGCAATACTGGCCATCTCCTGTAACCAGGTAGATGCGTAGCCCAATTGCCATCAGAGAGGTGTCATCTAGCAACTGATGGAAACAGATGCAGATCCACAGGCAAACATTAGACAGAAGCGGGGGAGAAAGGATTGTAAGAGGCAGAGTGGGCAAGGACACCACAAAAAATCTCACAGAATCAACTAACCTGGGTAGAGACCGAACAGCAAGGGAACTTGCATGTAACTAACCTAAGCACTCTACATACATGTGACAGTTATGTAGTTTGGTTTTCTTATGGGGACTCCTAACAGTGGGAACAGGAGCTGTGTTCAACACTTTAACAGGCTTTTGAAACTCTATTCCTCATTGAGGTACCTAATTTTGCTGTAATTTGATAAGCCATATTTTGTTGATACTCATGGGAGACCTGCCCTTTCCTAAACAGAACCAAAAGGAGAGTGAGTAGATTGAGGGATGGAAACAGGGAGGGGGATTGGAGGAGAGGAGGGAAGGGAAACTATAGCTGGGATATAAAAATACGTAAATAAATGTATTAAATATATGTATATATACATATATATTATATCTATGGATATGAATATATATTCCTAAATGTAACCTGTTCCGTCCACTTCCATTGTGTTTTCAGTGCTGGCTGTTTTTCACTGGACAGTGAATCAGTGTGCTCTTCAATGGGGAAGACTAAGTTGCCTGCTCCTAGCTTTCCTCTGATGTCTATAGTTTTTTGTGTAGGGTTTAGGCCTACTGGATTCTCCCTGAACATACACTTAATCATGTCCATGGTTATCATCCTTGTTTAGCTCATATTTAGGCAATCATGTTAGTAAGACTTTATGAGCATAGCTTCCAATTACTAGGGGATATGATCTCATAGCAAACTCCTCAATCCTCTGACTCTTACAAATTTTTAAACACCTCTTCCAAAATGTTCTCTGAGCCTTGAGTATTTGTAAATGTCCCATTGAGACTGGGCTCCACCACTCTGCATTTCGATTGGTTGTAGTGTTCTGTAGTGGTCTCTGTCTGTTTCAAATCGAAGTTTCCTTGATGAGGGGTGAAAACTATACTTATTCACCTACAGTGATATCAGCTGTTGAATTTTATCTAACAAAGTTAGTTTCTAACTAGAATTTTGTTACATAGAATCCAACAGTTGAGGAAAATGGTATATTTTAATTGGCAATATAAAATTATCACATGAATCACTTACTATTACATTAAGCACATAGTTTCAACTGATAATTAATATTCCCAGTGTAACCTAGGTACATGTTTGTAAGTACATTTGACAAGCTCTCAGTAAATATTTTCCCCTCAGAGGGAAATTGTACTTATTCATACAACCAAAACATCGGAGAGACTCAGCAGCAGGGCAGGTGGGCCAGTGGGCAGGGACAAGGTCCCTTCAGAGCCTCTGGGTCTTTCTGCCTCGGGGTGGGGATGCTCATGGTGGTCAATTGTCTTAATCTTTCTCTTTTTTTCTTATGAGGTGTGAAAGGGCAGCGGTTGGCATTCACATCTTGATTAGTAGCTTGACAGCTCAGAATAGAGACCCTTAGCTTTCTCAGGAAGTTTTGCCCATCTTACTTTGCCTAGTTTCACAGTTAGAGTACTTGCCCTAATTCCAGTTCCGAGGGAAAGTGCTGAGTGTAATAAACAGTGCAATTTTAGCTAGACAGATATTCAGTCAGGCCACCCTGCCAAAGTAGATTGGAGACATGCAGGTGAGTGACCAAGCTTTGCCTTCCAGTAAGAACAGGCTGACTTGTGAGCTCGGGTTTCAGAAAGTGTGTATAAGGGGCCAGGATCTGCGCTACTCCTCCATCTAATCTTTACCCTGAGCTCCCAGCAGCACCTCTGGGAACTCCTGTCTCCAGGGTAGATGGGACACTGACCACTGGATTTGCATCCACTGGCACTGGCGACTGTAGAGCTCTTATTTCCTCAAGAAGCCAGGGCCTGTGGTTGGGTCTGCTCCTCTTGATGGTGGGACTAGGCAGGTACCCCAGGGTCTAGAAGAAGCTCGGTCTACAGGGAGAGCTGGGAAGCTGAATGGGGTCCCAAGGTAGTGTGGTAGGTACTTGAGGAGGAGGAGGCAAGAGCTATGGACAGAGTGGTGGAGTTTACAGGGAGCCAGCCAGATCATATCAAGGGAAGGGCATTGATAAGGAAGCAGTGGCTGGAATATGGGAGGAAGAACATTGAGTTCTCAAGACGAATGGGGCCTGAAAAGAGAAGGGTGTGAGCTGGTAACTGGGTGCCTGGGTACTGAACAGGAACCCAGTACACACCTTTAATCATTAAATTATGCTTTCTCATTTAATTATAGGGAATCTGGTGATCAAACCAAATCTTAAGAAGAAAGTAGAATCTGAATGTAGGTAAAAGGTTAATTCTGTTTTATAGAATCATGAAGAAATTAGATGATCTCATTTTTGTATTTAAATGGATCTAGGATGCTAAATATAAAAGATAAAAATCAATAATGAAAAAGAAATGAAAATAAAAAGGATTGAGCAAAGTTAATATGTTCCCTCCCCAGTCTTTCAATTTCAGCAATGAAAACAAACAAGAGACAGAAGAACTAAACCATTTTGTTTTTTTTCCTTTTTTTCCTTTATTAAGAATTTTTTAATTCATTTTACATACCAACCACAGATCCCTCTCTCATCTGTCCTCCCGTTCACTCCTCCAACCCATCCCACATCCACAATTTTAAATATCCTGCATTCCCCAGAGCTCAGACAATAAGGTTTCTGCATATCCCTTTGAATAAATCAGCTAACTTCATATTGTAAGGGATACTGTCTTAGAGTGTGGTCACTGTCACCCACTTCATCTTCAATAGTTTCTTACAAACTGAATTTGAATTGAAATTTTGTGCAAAACCCTCCTTGCTACTTAGATTTTACCTGAGGGTTATGATTTGTAGATGAGAGAAGTCAATTTCTTTGAAGTCAGACCCCGTTCAGGAGTTGACTGCCTGGGCTGTGTCAATGGAATAGAAAAACTGGTGCAACACCTAAGGAATGATTAACACAGAGAATGCGAAGGATCTGTTGGAAGCATCTATCATGGTGTATGGTGAAGAACAGAGAGGCCGAGGGGTCTGGGTTGCAAAGTCCAAGAGTGGGAGGCAGAATATTGAAAACAAAACCAAATGTTCAGTCAGGACTCAAGCTAGTTTGCATTCAGTGATATTTGCAAACCCCAAATCACCAGGTGTGTCATGAGTCAGGGGATAGTTGTTTTCTTTTGAAACAGGCACAGACGATTGTAGGTGATCATAGAGTATTTTGAAATTTGACTAAAAATTGCCCAGTTTTTCACAAACTGGATGTTAAAATCATTAGAAAAAACACATTATTTAATAAAACCACTAACAGAGCCAAACTGATAAATTTATTGTTTAGGAAATTTTATTCATGAACATAGAGGGTAAAATTCAAAAGTAGCTATTATGATGAAAGTAATAAAAGTATTGATTTTTTGGAGGGGCTGATTTTTATTTGTATGCAATCATTACCATTCTGGTAGTGGAGTACAGTCCAGGCTACTTTCTACTGTCCACTGCCATGATCTTCTCAAATGCTGAGATTATACTTGGTGCCACAAAGTCAGTTGGACCCTTCTTTTTAATTATGATATTATGCATTCATGCTGATATTATATTTTTCATATACTAGGTATCATATCAGATAATAAATACATAATATCAGTTTCTAAGCAAAACTTTCAGTAGTATGTTTTAACTTTAAAATCATGGTAAATGCTTTTTAAATGCGGCCATTTGAATTACATTTACTGGGAAATTGCAAGCCAAGAAGAAAGACAAAATAAATGTACTCACTGGAGAATCATGTGAAATAGTTGTTAAAATTTAATAATATAGAAATTATTTTCCAAATGAAATGACTTGTTGTAACCTTAGCAATAACAAGCTGAGAACTATTATGAGCAAAATGTTTCTGTGTTGAAAATAACTAATTTTATAAAATAGTAAGTAAATATTGAACAGATAAGTTAAAATACATATCAGTATCTTGGTAATAGTCAAGAAATTAAAGTAGAATGAAAAGTCATTCTATGGAGTAGAAAACTTGACTACTATAAATGGAGCTGTTATTACTAAGTTAACAATAGAAAATACTTTATATAATTTCTAAATCTCTATATTTTAATTTTCCAATTTTCAATATTCTAAGGCCTTATCACATTTAGCCATTTTCCAAGGATTTAGTTCATGTCTAAATATAAAGAGAAATAATATTTTATTTGTTATATTTTTTAAAATTTATCATTATTCACTTTGACACAAAATTAAGTCAGTTGAGTATTTCTATATGATAAATGATATCTTACTAAATGATAAATAAGTTTGTCAGTATTTATAGTTTCAGTGTTCATTCACAGTTAAGAAGAAAATTGAGGATTTTAATTGTATAGATAGTTGTTTTATTTGGAAAATTTTCTAGGCCACAAATTGGTTATTCATAGAGAACAGTTATTTCAACATATTTTGCTATTTTTAAAAAGATGTACTGATTTATAATATTCCCAGGTAAAGAATGAAATAATTCACAGATTATGTTTGTCAAACTGTATTATAATTGTTCTAGACATTATTATTTTGCTCTGAATGCTTGTGTCTTCCCACGCAGCTTTTAACATTTACTAATTATCCTGATATTTCTTTTTCTCTTTCACTGTATTAATGCTGTATTTTAGATTTATTAAAACGGTCTGTCATTGTTATTTTTGTTGTATTTTTTATGAATAGATCAGCAATGACATTGATGAGCAGGTATCACTATGGTAGGATATAGTCTCTGGGTACATCGAATAGTGGAATAGGTAGACATGTGGTAGTTCTCCCACTTTCCTGAGGTACTTCCCCAACATTTACATAGAGACCACACAGTTTGTCTCCCACCAGCAGTGAACAAGGGTTCTTCTTTACCCTTTTCCACATTCACAGTTGTTGTTATTTTGTTTGGGTATATTAAGCATTCCTATAGGTGTAAATTACAATATCAAAGATTTTAATTTGTATTTTCATGATAACTAGGAATTTTGAATACTTAATTTTTTTCAACTATTTGTAATTTGCCTTATGAGACATGCCCTTTTTTATACCAGGATTTTGTTTTCTTAATGTTTAGTTTTTTGTTTTGTTTTCTTTTCTTTTAATTTTAAGTTCTTTGCATATTCTGTAGATACTAACCTTCTTTCAGATGTATAGCTAGCAAAGATTTTTTTTCCAGTTCTGTAGGCTGCCTCTTCACTTGAATTATAGAGTTCACCAACCCCACATCTGACAGAGGACTGATCTCCAAATATTAAAAAAAAAAGAACTCAAGAAATTAGACATCAAAATACCAAGTAATCCAATTAAAAAGTGGGGTACAAATCTAAACAGAATTTTCAACAGAAGACTCTCCAATGACTGAAAGACATTGAAGGAATTGCGCAATATCCTTAGTCATCAGAGAAATGCAAATCAAAACGACTCTGAGATACCAGCTTACAATTGTCAGAATGGCTAAGATTGAAACACTGAGGGCAGCCTATGTTAGAAAGGATATGGAGCAAGGGAAACCCTCCTCCATTGTTAGTAGAAGTGCAAACTTGTACAGCCACTTTGGAAATCAGTATGGCAGTCTCTCAGAAAATTGGGAATGAATCTACTTCAAGACCCATCTATACCACTCTTGGGCATATACCCAAAGGATGCTCAGTCATACTACAAGGACACTTGCTTAACTATGTTCATAACAGCATTATTCATAATAGCTAGAATCTGGAAACAACATAGATGTCCCTCAACTGAAGAACACATAAGGAAAATGTGGTACATTTGCACAATGGAGTATTATTCATCTGTGAAAAACAATGACCCCATGAAATTTGCAGGAAAATGAATAGAACTAGAAAAAAAATGATTCTGAGTGAGGTAATCCAGAACCAGAAAGACAAAGATGGTATGTACTTACTCATAAGTGGATAGACACTAAGAGTAAAGTATAGGATAACCAACCTAGAATCCACAGCCCTAAAGAAGCTCGATAACAAGGAGGGCCCAAAGAGAGATGCATGGATATCCCTGGGAAGGGGAAATAGAAGAGATCTCCTAGGTAAACTGGGGCAGGAGTGAGGGTGGGATGGGGGATGAGAATTGGAAAGATCCATTTGAGCTGGCTGGGTGAGCTGGTTGGGGGCAGGAAAGAGGGAGAGAGTAATGAAAGAGACATCTTGGTGGGGGAGCACATTTCAAGCTTAGGGAGTAATCTGGTGCCAAAGAAAATCCCAGGAATGCACAGGGATGACCCCAACTAAGATTCCTAGCAATAGTGGAGAGGGTGCCTGAAATGGCCATCTACTGTAATTAGATTGGTGGCTAGCCTAATTGTCATCACAACATCTTTATCCAGATGGAAGCAGATGCAGAGATCCACTGCCAAGCACTGGACTGAGCTCAGGGTGTCTTGTTGAAGAAAGGTAGGAGGGACTGTAGGAGCCAGGGGGATCAAGGTCATGATGGAGGAACCCACAGAGACAGCTGACTTGAGCTCTTGGGAGCACACAGACTCTGGACCAACAATTAGGGAGCCTGCATGGGACTGATCCAGGTTCGCTGCATGTTTGCGAAAATTGTGTAGCTTGGTCTGTTTGTAAGACTCCTAGCAGTGAGATCAGTACCTGTCCCTGGCACTTAGCTGGCTTTCTAGAACCTGTTCCCCATGCTGGATTATGTACCCCAGTCTATATACAGGTACAGGAGGAGGAGCTTTGACCTACCTCAACTTGTTCAAGCCCAGGGGAGGCCTGTCCTTTCCTGAATGGAAACAACAAAGGAGTGTATGGGGAGGGGAGAACAAGGGAAGGAGGTGGGAATAGTAGGAGAGAATGCAGGGGAAACTGTGGTCAGTATGTAAAATAAATGAAAAAAAAATAGTTAAAATAAAAACAGAATTATTTTAGGTAGCAATAAAATGACTCCTAATGATATTTTTTATTCATAGGTCAGTACCTTTGTCAGCCATCATCAGTAAGTTTCATCATGCAACAGATGTGAACAAATACAGAGACATTATGCCTAGAATGAGATAACTTGGAACACTCAATTATAAATGGGGTGTCTCTATCAAATCCATCCTCTCCAGGCAAAGGAAAGCCTATGAAAGAGGAGAAAGAAACAGTATAAGAGCCATTGGGCATGGAGGACACCAAGAATATAAGGCCTTCTAATTAAATATGATCAAAGATCATATAAACTCACAGAGACTGAGGCAGCATGCAGAGGGCCTGCCTAGGTCTACACCAGGTTCTCTGCATATATTTTATGCCTTCCAGCTTAGTGTTTCTAATAGATTCCTGAGTTAGAGAGTGAGTTGGCCTTTGATTCTGTTACCCTCTTTGTTGTCTTTTTCTTCTCTCTTGTCCAACACCAATGTTTAATCATAAATTTAATCATATATTTTATTTTATGATTAAAACAAATAATAGTTTTTATTTCATGTGGTCTAATTATTAATGGTTGTTTTTAATCCCTATGCTATCAGTCCTGTTCAGAAATTCTTCTCATGTGTCAACAGTTCAACCACATTTCCTATTTTCTCTTTTATCAGATAAAGAGTTTCAGGTCCTATGCTGAGACCATTCAGCCATTTGGAGCTATCTTTTGTGCTAGGGGAAAGATCAAAATATACATTTATTGTGATTGCTTTTATTATATAAGCAATATTTCTGCAATTAACTTGTACTTTGTTAATTTCATACATGTATATAATTAAATCTGACCCAACTTATTACTCTGTTTTTTTGTTATTGCTGTTTTGTGATCCACTGAATTTATTCAAAGCCACTTGCATGTACACAAGTATGGATCTGTAGCAGCATGGGTAAGTTATCATTGGCTACACTACAGAAGACAATGACATCCTTTATCCCAGAAGCCATCAAATGTTAACAGCTTTTGAGAATGGATCTGAGCTCCACAAATACCTCCTCCATTAATTACTGGTCAGGTCATGACTTGACTGTTTCATCCAGCTCTTGACTTTTCTGAATCCTCTCCTGCCATGGTCCCAGAGTATCAGATGGAGTAATCCCTTGGATATTCCATTGATGGCTGACCACTCCACATTCATTTATTCCCAACAGCTTGATTAGCCATAGTTGGCTGCAAAACAAGGTTTCTCTGACAAACACTGGTAACTGCATTACTATGTAGACATGGACAAGAATATTTAGGAGGCTGTCAAATCACTGCTTTGGAAAACAGATCAGCAGTTCACCCTAAGGCCTATGCCCTCCCCAGCCATGGACCTTTGACCAGGCCCACTATATCCAGAGGCAGATCTTTCTGTCCCATTGTGTCTGGTCATACCCAGCAGTTGCTTCCCAAATTAACACTCAGAGGCTTATATTGATTATAAATGCTTGGCTGATGCCTCAGGCTTATTACTAGCTAGCTCTTACATTTAGATTAGCCCATGTTTCTTAGCTATGCTTTGCCACATGGTTCGTGGCTGGTTACCTCATTTTCTCCATGTCTTGCTGCTTCTGCTTTGAGGTTGGCTGACATCTTCCCCTACTCCACCCTTCTTCAACTCTGTCTTCATTTTGATTGAACCACTTAATCTTATTCTGCCTCATCATTGACCAAACAGTTTATCAACAAATGATAGCGACACACATTCACAGCATACAGCAGGGCAGCCCACAGCAGTCTACAGTATCAGGCATAAACTGCTTCTTTATTTTTGAACCTTTTTTTCAGTCATAGATTGCTGCCTAGAACTTGATAATAAGACCCTTTGTTTCTGGCTACCACTTACTTTCGATCCAGAGCACAGCAATCAGGATCTCTCTGTTTCTCTGTCTCTTTGTCTGTCTCTCTTTCTCTGTATGTGTTTGTGTATGTGGAATATATATATATATATAAAATTTTTGCATCAACTTTTATTTATATCTTTATAATTTCCTTTTTAATGCTTACTATTACATCAGTAGATACTTAACTGCATACTTCATAAAAATAACTGTTTACCTGTACATTTCTATTCCAAATATTAAACATTCCTAATTATTTCATAGATGATTATTTCATTTTACATGTTGATACTTGTTGCCATTTTATAAAATGTAATATTTTATGTACTCTTTTATTGGCAATTCTTATTTATTCCATCTAGTAGCTTGTTATTTTAATTTCTATTTTTCCCTTACTATGTCTTTATAATTTAGAAATAAGAGTTCTTTATATTTTAAAGGAGAAATTAAAATTTCACATGTCTATTTTTTATATATATGCTATAACATAATTTTAACTCAATGAAAAATTAAACTACACAGAAATATACAAATTACATATATTCATATCAAATCATTTCAAGTAAATTCATATCAAGTAAAATATTTTTTCCAACAAAATTGGTTTGTTTCTTCATATGTGCAAATACACCTTAAGAATAAATATTTCTCTAAATATTTTTGCAACTTATTCATTTTTATTACAATAAGTACTTTATACAGTATAGCTGAATGTACATAACAGTTTCAATGGGATGGATTTGTTGCTTGTTTTGTGACTTTCTACCATTTTGGCATATGATATTTTATAAAGAAGATTGCCACAATCCCACTGTTTCAGGATGTCTTGGCCTTTCTTCCCTCCAGAAGTCATATCTCTATCTATCTCCTGGAACCAGGGCATTTGTGGCTCCCCACTAACTGATGAGTAGGGCAGATATAAGGCTGCCATGTTCTCCATAGTCCTTAGTAACTATGAAAAATTTGTTTCCATGAGGCCATCCTGCCCTGCAGTCACATAAATTCTACCTGAGATGCCAAGTTAGCCACTTCTAACCACCATCACTTCAGTGATGGTTTTTGGATAATTTGTTTTATAATAACAAATAACAACATAGTTTTTAACAGGAAATGCAGACAACTTTGTTTCTACACACACACACACACACACACACACACACACATATATATATATATATATATATATATATATATATATATATATATATATATATATAATGAATAAGCAACTCTTCATGTGTTCTAGGTACTGCATAGCGAATTATAAATTGAATCTCGCTTATAATTCATGAGAACAAAATATTGATGAAAATGTAAGGACATACCTGTTCATAAGGGCAAGGTCCTAGAACCTATGTTAATTTCAGAAGATCTTTTATATTGAAATAGTGCATAATATGTTTAACAAATAAAAAATCAAAATTTATGAATAATTGTGTTAATTTCCTTATGTTTCTCTAAATTCTATTTCCATGGAACATACAAAATTATACTCAACTTTGTTATGCAGTGCACACAATTTTCAGTTTTTGCAGCTCAAAATGTAGACAGAATACATTTAAAATTAAAGAAAGAAAGAAAACATCTTGTGGGAAACTGACCTTGAATATATAAGACCATCACACAAAAGCAAATGGTATTGGGTCATTAAACATAGCCACAGGGAACAAAATTAACTCCGCCTTGATGAGAAATGTGACTTGAGGTCATCTGAGAAGCTAATTAGTACAATCTTACCAGAATGTGTTCTGATCTAAATGAATTCAGTGGTATCAGTATCCATCCAACTACATCTAATTATTCATTTATTTTTATAGTTCACCTCATAAGAAGTTGTGATTTCCAAACATAAATATGAGTAATCAAATAAACTTTAAAAAGATTAATAAAAGAGAAAAAAAGAAATACCAAAGTCATGTAAAGAGAAGTAAAGACTTAAGATAAGGATGACATGAATCTGATTCTGAAATCCATATATTATTTCCAACAAAGCTGTATTAATAATAAATCAAAATAACTTCAGGATTGCAATTAGTTTTGATGCCATATTTGACCTAAAACTTGCAGAAAAGTGTAAAACGTAGTGTGAGAATAACAAGGTACTATGTATTGGGGACATAAGACATATTGCTTAGTGATTAAGTACATGTTCACTGTATTTTACACATCAAATTGTGAAGGAATTATTATTTATGCTAGCTAAATCTTCCTTGAAAAATTCAAAGGTTCTCTGAATCTAGAAGAGAGCACTATTGGGCACATAATAATCAAAAGCAAAATATTTTAAGTAGTACTTTGTCTATTCCTGATATCTGTTCCATCATGCTACAAATGCCTATAAATGTATTTGTCCAATTTAGCTTTAAATGGAATGCAGTGCATCAACAAAGTCAGTTAACTTAATTATATCTAATGGCTATTCTCTGCCCTAAGAACTAGGTAACTATAGCTTTACAAATAGGAACATTAAGCTGGACTATGGTGGTGCACTCCCTTAATCTCAGCACCTGGGAGACGGAGGCAGGAGGATCCCATTGAGTTCCAGGTGAGCCTGGAACTACAAAGTCTACAAAGGACGGGACAGCCAGGACTGTTACACTGAAAAACGCTGTCTAGAAAAAACAAACAAACAAAACAAAAAACAAAATAAAACAAATAGGAACATCAAGATTCAAAGTCTGTATGTGAAGATACAGGTGAAATTGACCTGAAAAAGTTAAATATTTATTAAATTAACTTAAATAATACGTTACTTAATTTCTTAATTTGTTCATTATATCTTCTCATTTGTAAAACTGTGTTTGAAAATTTAAATCAACTACTTAAGTTATTATGGATATATAGAAGTAATTATTTCCAAATAGTAGTTTGAATCTATCTGTTCTTACTGATACATGTAATGTACTGTTTTCTTTTTTTTTCTTTTATGGAAGATACATTTTATACAATATATTCTGACTAATGCTTCCCATCCATGACGTCTTCCCAATTCTTCTTCACCTCTCTTTCCTTCTAGACCCATACCCTTTCTGTCTCTTGTTTGAAAACAAACAGGTATTGAAGGATAAAATAATGATAAAATAAAGTAACAGAAACAAACCGATCATAATAGGACAGGGAAAGCAAACAGAAGATCCAGAGGAAACACACATACAGAAACAGTGCAGAGATACACACATTAGCATACATAGAACTTCCACAGAAACACAAAACCAGAAACCATAATATATATGAAAAGACCTGTGAGGCTTAAAAAAAACAACAAACAATCAAAGGAAACAAATGAGGAAACAAACAAATACCTCTGACTGAGCATTATGAGGCAAAGAACTTGCACGGATGCAGTTGAGTTTGATTCGTGTTGGTCATCTACACAATTTGGGCATGGTGCCTGCCCTTAAGAGTTGTTGTTTACCTGGTGAAACTCCCTGGGAGAAAACTGAATTTTCACCTGCTGCAGGTAGTTAGAAATTGGAGATATCTTGTGGCAGTGTGCACGGGGCTGCACAGAGCTGCACCAGATGGGTTCCTAGAGCTGTGAGAGGAGAAGTAGAGAAATGCACCCATCATAACGGAGGAAATTTTTTCTATTTCTGCATTGAAACCTATCACCCTTAAAGTTCAAAGGCTGATTCAACAGAAAAGAATTTCTATACCTGCATATTATAATCACATGGTAAAAAGTGATTTATAAATGTTGTGTTTTCCCAGTAATTAGTGATTATTAGCATTATTTAAATTAAAATCTCCACAGAGCCTAAATAATTATGAATTGAGATTACGTTTGTACAGAAACTAGGAATAGTTTTAAAATGTGGAATCCTGTTAATACTTTTACATTATCTGAAAGGTTTTAAAGCTTAGTCTTTTAGGTTAGCATACAAATTCACAAGTTTCATAATGACTATTTCAAAGTTCATTTTGTTTGTCTTATTTTTTCACTCCTGTGCCATCTTCCTGTTCGTGCTTCCTTCAAGTTAGTGCTCATCTTCCTCCACAGTAACCCCTATTACTGCCCACATAGCATGTGTGTCCATTACGTGTGTGTGTGTGTGTGTGTGTGTGTGTGTGTGTGCATCTAAACTATCTCTTCTATAGGTTACTTGTATGTGTGTGTGTGTTTGTGTGTGTGCATCTAAACTATCTCTTCTATAGGTTACTGTGTATGTGTGTGTGTGTGTGTGTGTGTGTGTGTGTGTGTGTGTGTGTGTTTGTCCCTTTTCATGGTCATCATTCCAAACTCAAAATGTATGTACCTTCATTCAGAGTGAGTGAGATGGGGAGGGGATATATAGAGACAGCTGAATAGATAGTAGGGAGAGATAAAATTTAGGATCTGAATATGAAAAAAAAAGGTATCATTCAATGTCACAGTCTGGCTTATTTTGTTTAAAATGATTTATGTTTGTACCATTTTTGTACACATATAATGATGTCAGTATTTAGAGCTAAATAAAATTCCATTGTGTCTACATACATTTTATCTATTGTTATCTGAAAAAAATTAGTTTTCAAATTTCTCGTTGTTTGCAAAATTACCCTTACTTGATTAATTATAGGCTTTCTGTTTTCTTTTTCTTTTTGGACTGAGCTAGTTTAAAAACTTAAACTAAGGTTTTTATGACATGAATTGAATATGAGAACTGGTTATAGAATCACACACCTTCAGGCTCAGATCCTAGTCTGTTATTAGGTTTCATTACTCAAACCAAATTTTATGAATCTCTGTGAATATCCATGTGCTAGGATTTGGAGGTGTTTGTTTATATACTCAGTACTGATGTAGCTTGGCCATATGGAGTTTTTTTCTTTTTTAATGTTTTATAAAAAAATAATCTATATGATTCCATAGTGTCAACATTATGAATAAAGTTTTCTCTTTCCCCATATTGTGTCAGAACTAGCTGATGTTAGCACACATAGGACCTGAACAATTTTAAGGCAATAGGGTCCAAGAACAAGAGGCTGTAGTGCGCACAGATTCTCACTTGTAAAGAAGCAGCTATTTTCAATTAAAGCCTGCTAGCAAAGGGAAATATATTCTCCAATGGAATCTCACTGGATATATCAAGCACACTCCTCATGTCCAGGAGAATTTAGCCAACACATAATCTAGGATTTTGTAGGTTTGTAGATGTTTGTTTTCCTGATGATAGTTATTCTGACTGGGCTGAGATGGACTCTCAAAGTAATTTTAATTTGCATTTTGCTGACAAATAGAATTTTAAGCACATTTATGGGTAATTTTTTCCTGTTTTTGAGACACTTTTATTTTTCTTAGCCCATTATTAGTTCACTATTGATGTGGATATTGGCTTTATTGGTGTTTACTTTTCATAGTTAGTTATATATTCTTGATATTAAGGCCATGTCTGATGCACAGTTAGACAATATTTTCTTCTGTGTTGTGTTTCCCTTCAGTCTGGTGATGATGGTGCTTTTTGTGGAGTACCATTTTAACTTTATGCAGTTTCCCTGTCAATACTTTAGGTTATATAGTTTATGTTATTGGAGTACTTTCCAGGGAGTCCAGTGTGTTTTCTATCATTTCCATTAGTAGTTTAAAAGTGTCAGGTCTTACAGTATTCCTTTGATCCAATTTCAGTTGAGTTTGTTCATAGCCTATATGTCATACTTTCACATAATGATGTGCAGTTCTCCCAACATTTGTTGATAAAATTATCTGTTTTTATTATATGCATTTTTACACATTTGTCAGAAATTAGATGATTATTTCTATGTGAGTTTGTGTATGGGTCCTTCTCTATTTCACTCCATTTGTGGTCTGCATGGCATTTTGAACCAGGGCTACAACAGCTTTGTTGCTATGCTTCTGAATTATAATTTGAGACCAGGCATTGAGATATATTCAATACTGTATTTTCAGCCTTGCATTATTTTGACTACTTTGTGTTTCATATGTCTTTCCATATTTAAGTGTTTCCTTCAATTTATCTATTCCTGGTCTTAAGGCTCTTATGGTAGAAATTCTTTATCATAAGGATTTCTTGGTTAGGTTCATTATTAATGTTTAAGCTAACATGAATGGAATACTTTTTCCTAATTTATTTCTCAACAAGCTCATTATGGATATAAAAAGCTAATGGCATTTGGATGTTGAATTTATATGAAAGTTGTTACCACATCCAAAAGTTGTTAACCTTTAGAATTTTATCAGTTACTTCTTTTGTTGCTATAAAAAAATATGTCACAAAGTCACTTAAAAAGAAAAGTTTATTTTTGCCTACAGTTCTATGGAATTTAGTCTAATATGGCAGGAACAGTATGGTGACAAGAATAGGATGTAGCTGGTGACATTGTGTCAGAAGCCAGCCAGTGAGCTCCAAAGGAAAGCATGATGGAGTGAGGAATAGGGAAGTTTCAGAAGCACCTGGATTCATCCTAGACTGCCTAGGTTCCAGTACTCAGGCTGACAGGATGATCAACTGTGACGGTAATAATCTTAAAATTAATAATTTCAAACATGTAGAATGGTGCCACCTACTTTTGAAGTGGATCTTTGCCAGTTTAGATAGCTAAAGGTGTTCCTACATGTCGACATTATCTAGATAATTACTTCCTAAGGCTTTTTCCCTAGGGGGTTCTAGGTAGCATCAACTGACAGTTGTTTGTATCAGATTATATCTAGATTGTATCAGTTGATAATTAAAACTAACATACCCAAAGGTTTGTTTTTATGATGACAAAAATTCTATCATGTTGATAATGAAAACTAACCATCACAAGGTTTTCAAAATATAGAACATGTTATCTGCAAATATTTGTTATTTATTTCTGCCCTTACTCATTTATATTTCTTTTTTTTTGTCTCATTGCGTTCTCCAAACTTTCATGTACTATATTGTACCAGGTTGGAAAGAGTATATCCTGAATTCTGAGTTTTAGAAGACATAGTGTCAATTTCCCCCCATTTATTATAGTGTTGATAATAGGTTTATAACAGTAGAGCCTTTATTACATTCCTTGTATTCCTACTATTTGACATAATAAATTAGCATATAAAAAGTTCAGGATTCTTCCTCCAAATCCATTATTTCTCCTTAATAGTGTTAATATTTTACACTAAGAAAAAATTCATATCAATAGATATTCTATAAAATATATTATTGATATTTTCAAAAGCCTCATAGTAATAAATGATAAGAAACACTAAGAAGTTCAGAGACAAGAAATACTAGTATAGACTAAAACTTACATGCTGAAATCCTACAGCTCAAGCATTCTAGATAGGATTATTATTGCTCTGATGAAACAATGTAACCAAAAGAGACTTGGGGAAGACAGAATATTTTTTATTACATAGCCTGAATAATAGTCTATTGAGAGAAGTAAAAATAGGAACTCCAATAAGGCAGGCACCTGGAGGCAAGAGCTGATGCAGAAGTCATGGAGGAATGCTACTTATTGGCTTGTTCCTCATGACTTTCTTGGTGTACTTTCTTATAGAACTCAAGACCACCAGCCCAAGGAGTAGCCCCACCCCTAAAGCCTGGGCCCTTCCCCATCAGTCACTAATTACATGAGTGACCTACAGAATGGTATTTTATGGATCCAAGTTTTTATTTGAATTTCCCTCCTCTCACATGCCTGTAGCTTGTATCATGCTGACACATAGCTAGACAGCACATCAAGCCAATAGCTTCAAGATACATGGTCATGGAGGTAATTTGGGACTGCAGTCCTCCTGATGGGGTTGTAGAACTTAATATAATGATGAGACAATTGTCTAATTGACATATGAGAGCAGAGGTAAAGGACAACAATTAGAAAACTTTACAAAATCTGCCAGGGCATTATTCTTTGACTCTAGAACTCAGAGTAATGAATAATTAAAAATCTATCCACCAAAGCTATGTTACTTTTGTTATAGAATTTGATTTTAGCAAAAGCAGAGACTAAGTAACACTAAAGAAAGTTAACAAGTGTATTCAATGTCCTCCAGGACTGTCCTAGAATATGAGAGGGATGTTAGCCAAAATGACTTTGGCAAAACCAAAGTGCTACTAGAGCCTATAGTATTAAAATAATTCTATATAGATATTAACTCTGTTTTGATAAAGACAACATATTATGTAAGGGGGTAGATTAGTATAGGTCACATTAAGTGTTTGCACAAACATTCGTAGTTAGGTAACCAGTCTATTTACATTCATTGGGATTTACCAGTGATCCCAGACCTGTCTCTTATAGGACACTTACATCTAACATATTAGATGGGGACTCACAAAGGCTACTTATGCCCTCCTTTCCCTCATCTATTCTGATCTCTCCAGGGTCACCTAGATATTCTGCCACTGCCCACTTTAGACATTCCTCCTAGCCCATATCTCTTCACTTGGGACACATCACCACGTGTGAGATTGGATCAGGGTACCCTTCCTTCCTCTCCCATTGCACTACATGCAACCAAGCTTTGTACTCTACCTAAAAAAATCTGTAGAATCAGTGCCTCTTCTCTACCAGCTATAATTATTGCTTCTAGATCCATCAATTTACCTGCAATTTATATTTTTCTTAAGAGGTCAATGATATTCTACTGTGTATATGCACCACATCATCATTATCCATTCAACAGTAAGTAGACTTCTAGGGCATTTCCAAGTTCTGGCTATTGTGAATAGAGACACAATGAAGTAAATAACCAAGTAAGTGTCTTTATAACAAAATATAGAGTCCTTTGGGTGTATTCCCAAATGCAGTATATTTAGATCTTGATGTAGATCTATTCTCAGCTTCCTAAGGAAACTCCACATTGCCATCAATGGTTGCTGTACCAGTTTGCATTTCCACCAGCAATTAATAAATTGCTCCTTTTTGTGCATCTTCACTGCATCTATTGTCATTTGTTTTGATTAATATTCGTCACTTACTCAGAATGAGATAAAATGAAATCTCAAAGTAGTTTTAATTTTGCAACACCCTTATGGCTAAGTATGTTGAAGATTTTGAAAATTTTTTCTCAGTCATTTGTATTTCATGGTTCTCGAACTCTATGCATATCTCTGTATACAATTTCTAATTGAGCTTTTTTTAAAAAATGCTCAGCATTTTATTTATTTATGTTTTTGTTTGTTTTTCAAAACAGGGGTTCTCTGCGTAGACTTCTCTATCTTTGAACTATCTTTGTAGGATATTCTTGAATTCAGAGCTCTGCCTGCTTTTACATTCAAGTGCTGGGATTAAAAGTATTAATTCTCTACCACCATTGGTTGATACTCAGTTTTTCAGTTCTTTTTCTATTCTAGATAGAATAGAAATTCCACATATACAATTAGTAAAGATGTTTTCTTGCCATTCTATAGGCTGCTTCTTTGTTTACATAATGTTGTTCCTGGTTATATAGAATTTTTTAGTATCATGAGGTACCATCTATTAAGTGTTGTACTTAATGCTTGTTCTGTCTGTTCATAATGTCACTTTCTGCCCATGTGAGTTCAAGTATTTGAATTTACTCCTTTAAATTCTGTCAGATTTAGGGTATTAGTTTGTATATCAAGACTTTTAATCTATTTGAAGTTGAGGTTGTTGCACAGTGAAAGATATGGATATGATTTCATTCCTTGAGTTATTTAAATTGACCAGCATCATTTGTTGAATTTGCTATATTTTCTCTAGTGTATATTTTTATCTTTGTTATCAAAAATTAGGTGTCCATAGGCTCATGGACTTATTTCCAGGGGTTCAATTCTATTACGTTAATAGATGTATCTGTTTTTGTTTCAATACTGTGCAGTTTATTTTATATCGCTATAGCTCTCTGTAGTACAGCTTGAAATCTGGGATGGTGAAACATCTAGCAGTTCTTTAATTGTTCAGGATAATTTTGGATATCATTGTGTATGTGTGTTTATTTTTTTAAGATTACTTTTAATTTCTTTGATAGACCTGTTATAATTTTGATGGGCTTTTCATCGAAACTATAGATTTCTTTTGATAGGACAGCCATTTTCACAATATTAATCCTACCAATGCATGAGCATGAAAACTCTTTTGATTATCTGGCATATTAATCCATTTCTTTCTTCAGTGTCCTAATGTTTTTGTTATATAAGTTTCCACTTAGAGTTTTTCTAAGATACTTTATTTTGTGAGGCTATTGTGGAAAGTATTGTTTCCATGATTTCTTTCTCAGTATGTTTGTCATTTTTATGTAGGAAGGCTATTGATTATTTTGTGCTAATTTTGTATCTGGCTACACTGCAGAAAGCATCAGCTGTAGAATTTTTCTGGCAGAGTCTTTATGGTACTTCATGTATAAAATCATATCCTCTGCAACAAAGGATACTTTAATTTCTTCTCTTCCTATTTTTATCGCATAGATGTCAGTTGTCTCATTGTTCTTGCTAAGACTTCAAGCATTATATTGGAAAGGTATGGGCAGAGTGAACAACTTCGTCTTGTTCCTGATTTTGCTGGAAAGTCTTTGAGTTACTTTTCCATTTAGAATGTTGCTGGATGTGGGCTGGCTGTAAATTTCTTTTATTATATTCAGATAGCTCCTCACATCACCAGTCCTTTCAGGGCTTTTATCCTAAAGGATATTATAATTTTGTCAAAGGCCTTTTCTGCATCTAATTAGATGATCATGTTATTTCTGCCCCTTAGTCTATGTGGTGAATTTTGATTATTTATTTACATATGTTGAACCACCCCTACACCTCTGGGGTGGTTGAAGCCTACTTAATCATAGTGAATAATCCTTTACATATTTTATTTAGCATAGTTTTATAAGCATTTAATTGGGAACTTTAATATCTATATATAAAAGGTATTTGGGTCTATAATTTCCTTTTCTTTTTCTCATTCTTTGAGAATGAGAAATCATGGGACTTTAGAGTAAAATGACCATTTCAGAAAAAAAAAAAAACAGAAATGATTACAACTGGGAAAGGACAAAAAGCATCATTCATTCAGATTAGCATGGAAATTACATGGCGATTAAGGAAAGATGTAACTTTCTCCTTAGTTCAAGATTTAGACATGCTTGATGAGACCTAACAAACCCCATTTGTAATATATAGATATAGAGATAGAGATATAAAGATATGTATGTATGTATGTCAAAATGCCTTACAGGGACTCCAGAAATTATAAATATAGCATCCCATCATTATTTCTCTTTTTAAGTTTTAGATTATAATTATATCATTACTCTCTTCTCCTTCTTCCAAACACTCCCATGTATTTTTCTTTTTTCTTTTGGAGTGTGGGATATTGAGACCAATGGAGTAGAGTATATGGAGGAGAACTGAGACTTCTATGCTCAAGACAAGGACCATAAGGAGTTTCTCCTCTGTCTTATCTCTTTATTGTTCCTCTCTCCCTCTCTTTAGCTAAGGGCACTGCATATTATGCACCTTGAACAATGTTTGACTGTATGTAGTAACTGAGCATGTCTTGGATGAATATTCTTCTACTGATTTTATCCAATTTTCTGCCTCCAGTTTCCTTCAGAACATCATTGTGTGAATTGTACTAGCCAATAACCTTTAACAGAATATATTCTGTGTTACTTCTGTGTGGGTTTCTGACTTCAATACACTTTCCATTGTTCTGTAACTAATCTGAGAGAAAGGGTTATATCAGAGGGCACATAAATTGTTAAAGAAATAGACCTACCAAGGCAACAACCCACTCTGGTTTAAGAATAAACACATTTTTAGTTGCGAGTTTTTCTTTTATCCTTAAAGAATTATCGAGCTTTGTACAGAATGATTACCTATACATGAAAGAATTGTCTCATTGAAACCTGTAAAAAGAATAGAATTTTATTTTTTCCTTCTCAAATGTTGTAGATCATTACCCATTTAATGATAATAGTTCTTCCATTATACATGAAGCCATCTGTTCAATTTCTATAGAGATCACTAAAAATACTGCAATGATAATAAAAGTCAAACCCATTTTGATAACTTGAAACTGCTGAAAGATTCTATTTATATTGCATGTTATTATTTGTAATGCCACGAAAGGATATACGTATATCTTTTTGTGTCTCATATAACACTAGGTTCTTGATTATGAAAATGAACCCACTTATGAGGAATACAGCAACAAGAAGCAATTTGATCAATGTCCAAGACTCTAAATGACATTTTCAAAATTGTGTGTACAAATCAGTTAATGGAAAAGCCAATAGAGTTAAGCTTTGATAAGAGTCTTGTTTGAGAAATAGATTTTAATTGAAACAAAATTACATCACTACCATCCTCAGTCTCTGGCCTACAGCCACTCACGTACCCTCCCTCCAACTCCTCCCATAACCCCCAACTCTCCAACTGATAGGCTCTTTTTCTGATTATTGTTGTTACATGCATATATACATATATTTATATGTGTGCACAAATAATATACTATTGAGATGCAGGAGCTTTGATGTCGATATATCTATTGGGGTGGGCTTGCCACACTCTGTTGTTGATAGCCGCATTATGTCTAGCTGTAGTTTTCTGTGATAGTCTGGGTTTGGTGTAGAGAGCTGCTTTGTTGAGAGGTGGCAGCTACACTTATACCTGGAGATTTTGAGGTAGGAACTACAGATGAGAAAGAACATGCATCGTTTATCACTGTGGATCTGGATTATCTTCACAATGTAATCTATTTTAAACCCATAGTTTCCATTTCTTTACATATGAATAGTATTTTATTACATATACTTACCGTATTTTCATTATCAGTTCCTCTGTAGAAAGACAAATAGTGTTTCCATTTCCTGGATATTATGAGTGGGGGGTCAATGAATATTGCTAAGCAAGTGTCCTACTAATTGGATGGCAAGTTCTTTGGATTTATGACAATGATTAGTATATCTGGATCACATCTATTTTTATTAACATTTGTTTTAGTTTTTCTGAGGATTCTCCATGTGGAATTTCATAAGGCTGCACCAATTTGTATTCCCACCAACAGTATATAACATTTTATTTTACATACGACCTCACTAGCATTTCTGCTTTTGTTGTTATTGATCTAACTGTTGTGAGATGAAATTTCAAAACTGTTTAAACTTTCATTTCCCTATTGCTAAAGATGATAAGCATTTTTTGGTATTTCTTGATCATTTCTATTTCTTCTAATGTGAACTCTCTGCTTAGAGTCCCTAACCCAATTCTGAATTGGGTTGTGTGTTTCTTTGTCTCTGTGTTTTTTGTTTGTTTGTTTGTTTGTTTTATTTTGTTGTTGTTTGACTGGGTCTTTGTTTTCTTTTGTTTTGTTCATTTTATATTCTGGATATTAATCTTCTGTCACTATATAGTTGCAAACACTCTTTCCCATTTAATGAATTTCATCTTCACTCTATTAATTGTTTCATTACAACAGAGAAGCTCTTTAGTTTTATGATCTCCTACTTATAAATTTTTGCCTTAATCCCTGAGCAAATGGAGTCCTGCTCAGAATGACCATTCTTACACCTATGTCTTATAGGGATCTGACTGTGCTTCCTGCCAACAGTTTTAGTGTTTCAGGAATCAAATTGAGGGCTTTGATCACTTGCATCTAATTTTTATGTAGTAATAAGTAGAGATCTAACTTCATTCTCCTGTATCTATTTTTCCTAGAGCCATTTGTTGAAATGCTATTTTCTCCTAATGTATGTTTTTCTTTTGCTTGGATTTTCTTCTTTCTTTCTCATTTTTTGAAAAATAATACATAGTATTATAGTAAATAATTATATATTTATATATATAATTATATAATTATAGTATATAATTATAGTAAATAATAGTAGTAGCTACAAGCATATGTACTTGCATTTTCTGTTTTATTTAATTGGTCTACATACCTGTTTATGTGCCATTACCACATTGTTTTTATTACTATAGCACTATAATATATCTTGAAGCCTGGGATGTCTGTGAAGAATGAAATGTGTATTTTTATTGGGATTGTGTTGAATCTCTAAATTGCTTTTGGTAGGATGGTCATTTCACAATATAAAGTCTACCAATCTATGAAAATGAGAAGTCCTTCCGTTTTCTATTGTCTTTCCCTATCTCTTTCTTTAGGTCTTTGAATTTTTCATTGTAAAGGCATTTCACCTCCTTGTTCGCTTTATCACAAAACAATCTATTAGTGTTAAGTGCTACTGTAAATAGGAGTGAGTCAGTCATCTTTTTCTCAGTGTGATTGTTGTTGGTGTACAGTGTGATTGTTGCTGATGTTTTGTATCCTGCTACTTTGCTTAAATTGTTAATTGTTTGTCAAAGTTTTCTGCTGGGAATTGTGGGATCTCTTGTGCTTAATATATTACCTACAAACTGGGCTAATTTGACTTTTCCTATTTGTATCCCTTAATTTCCCTCTCTTGCTTTATTGTCCCTGCTAATCCATCTAGCACTATATTGAAAATGAGTGGAAATAGTGGGCATTCCTGTCTTCTTCCTGATTTTACTTGGGTTGTTTCAAGTTTTTTTATCATAATATTGGCTGTGTGTTTGTCATGCATATTCCTTTTAGGTTGAGCTATATTCCCTCTATTCCTATTCCTTCTAAGAATTTTTATTTTGAAGGCATGTTGGAATTTGAAAAGTTTATGTGTATATATTAAAATGATTTTATCTTTGTATCAGGTTATCTTTATTGACTTAACATATATTGAACTAACCCTGAATTTCTGAGATAAAGTCAACTTGATTGTCATGCATGATCTTATTAGTATGTGATTGTATTCAGCTTGTATTTTATCGAGAATTTTAAAATGTTTTGTTTATGTACATCAAGAATATTGGTCTGTAATTTTTCTCATTGTTGTTTCTGTTCTTTTGCCTCTTCCTGACTTGAATAATAGAGTGATACAGGCTTTTTTGAAGGAGTTTAGGAGTACTCCTTCAGTTTCATTTTTTTAACAGTTTAAGGGTTAGATGTAATTCTGCTTTAAAAGTCTGATAGAATCATACTGTGAATTCATCTGGGCCTGGATTTTATTTTAGCTGGACAATTTTGATCACTCTTTCTGTCTCCTTTTTTTGAATCTGTTTATTTAGGTTCTTGTTCCCTTCTTAGTTTAACTTTGGTAGTTTGAATGACTCGAGACATCCATTCATTTCTTTTTGATTTTCCAATCTGGTGGAGGTTTATAAAGTATTGCCTTATAATATTCTGAATTACTTCAATGTCTACTGCAATGGTTCCATGTTCATTTCTGGTTCTATTAATTTGGGTTATTACTTTCTTTGTTTTGGTTAGTTGGGGCAAGGGTCTGCCAATCTTGTAAACCAGCATTAAGATTTACATAGTCTTTGGAGTGTTTTCTTTGTTTCTACTTTATTAATTTTTGCTTTGGTATTTAATACATCTTTCCATATTCTGGATTTGGGTTTAATTTGTTCTTATTTTTCTAAATTCTCCAGTTCTATCTTTTTTGACCCATTCATCCTTCTGTAATGAGTTATTTAATCCCCCTGATTTTTACACTTATTAGAGATTTGTTTGTTTTTAATTTAAACGTTGATTGCATTTATCATCATAAAGGATACCTATGATTATTTGAGTTTCAATGTCAGTTTTTCCATTTCAAGGTTTGCTTTGTGTGCCAACATGTAGTCTATTTTAGAGATGTTTCCATCTACCACTAAATAGGAAGAATATTCTTTGGCCTTGGGTGAAATATGTTGTAGATATCTGGCAGGTTCACTATAATTTAATCCAATGTAAGATGTCATTTAAATTAGAGGATTCTCTGATTTTTTTGTTGTTGTTCTTTTTCAGATGATCTATTAGAGAAAGTGAGGTATTGAAATTGCCAACTATTATTAGTTTTTGTCAATCTGTAATAGTTGGGTGTATATATGTTTAATATTATGCTGTTTTCCTGATTAATTGATCTCTTGATTAAATTAAGTGTCATTCAATGCCTATTCCAATTAGTTTTAATCTGATGTTTATTAGCAAAACCTGGTATCTTCTTTATCCTATTGCATGAACATTAATTTTTTTATATTCTTTCTCTTTCAGGTGGTGCCTGTCTTTCAAGTTGAGATGCTTTTCTTGTAGAGAATATATCATTTTTTGAAATCAGTTCAGCTAGCCTGTGTGTTTTTATTGGAGAGTTGAGGCTATTAACACTTAGAGTTATTATTGAAATGTGTGTGTGCTGACATCATATTGCTGGGTTTTACTGGTTTATGATCTAAGTTGCAGTTTGTTTGACAGTAAACTATAGCATTAATTGTTTTCATTCTAGAGTAGATTGACTGTGCTTATTCCTATATTCAGTTTGAAGTATTGTTTTCAGAATTTTGTTTAATCTTAATGTTTTTATTTTGATTCTTTTTTGTTTTCTGTTTTTATATGAATTTTATTTGGCTGTTTTAATCATGAAAAACATTTCTTTCTTCTTCAACCACTGGCAAGTAGCTTTGCTGGATACTGTAGTCTAGGTGGTCAGCTGTGTTCTTTTCAAACTTTGAATGCATCGCTACAAGCTCTTCTGGCTTTTAGAGTTTCCATTGAGAATTCACATGTTATTTCATAAATTTCCCTTTTATGTGACTTGTGTTTTTTCTCTTATAATTTTCAACATTTTTCTTTGTTATTCATATCTAATGTATTAACAGTGATATGCCATAAGATGTTTCCTTTTTGGTCTAGTCAAGTTGGTGTTCTATATACTTATTGAATCTGAATATCTTTTCTTAGTTTACAGATGTTTTCTTCTATGGTCTTGTTAAAGATATGTCATTGACCTGCAATTCTTCTAAAAATTGGAAGGTTTCGTCCTTTCATGGCATCCCATATTCCAAGTGTGTTCATTTACTGTCATTTATTTATTTTACTTTTTTCATACAAGTTCTCTACTTTATCTCTGATTTCTCATATTTTATCTTCCCAGTTTATTCTACTTGTAAGGCTTTCCAATGAGTTTTTTGATTGGAATAGTTCCACTTGTATTCAATGTTTCTATTTCTTAATTGAATTCAGTTTTAAAATCCTGATTTATCTTCATCATTCCATTCAGCTGTATACTTGCATTTGCCTGGACATCACTCAAGTGTTTACTATTATTTTCTTAGAGTTCAATGAAGCATTTGTTCATGTTTTCCTAAGTTTCTTGTATTCTTTGATAAAGTTTATGATTGACATTTGAGTTAAATGGTCTGGGATCATCTAGATACTTCTCTTTTGAGAACATTTTTACATGACTAGTGTGTTTTTTTGGGGAAACATGCTGTCTTTAACACTCATGTTGTTTTTCATTTTGGTGTTTAACTGGACATGTAGATTTCTTTTTTGACATGTGTCTAATTTGATAGTGTAGCTTTCCATAGCTTGGGCTAGTTCAAGAGATACATGACCTGAGCTAAGTCAGATAAGATTGGTGGATAGACTCTAATTTGAACAGGAAAAATGGACCCCATATTATGGATCTGCAGCTAGGACTATGGATGCAGAGATGGCAGCAGGCAGAGGGAAGGATAGGAATGTAAAGGAATGTCTCACCAGCTAAAATAAGCTCAGGAACATGGCAGTCTCAAAAGACACTGATCTGGAACTAAGCTTGTGGGTATGGAGATTGCTACAGGCAAAGGATCATTGGGTGTATGTGTAGGGGGATGGCAAAGAGAGGAAGAAGCTTGGTACTAGGTTTTAGCTAATAGTGAACTTGGGGGAAGAAATATACTAAAGGAAATAAAGAATTTACACAAGAAAGGTGATCTGTGTACAAAGAAGTTTTGTGAGTACTGGTTATGGAACTAGATCAGGAAATTTGGCTTGCATGCTGACTTTTATTTTAGTATTTTACTTGGACATGTGCACTCCTGATGGAGGAGACAAAAGAAGAACAGAGGCATGACTGGCATGTTTCCCGAGAGACATGCGTTTGTTTCTGCAAGTGAGAGTCCAAGTTATGTAGCACAAGGTTATTCAATTATGAGGGTCAAATTCTACAAAACAACAATCCCTTGAACTGTAAATATGCAATGCAGTCAAGCAAAACTTTGATATAGTGATAAAAGTGTAGCGATGGAGTTGTGGATGCCAATGAAACTTGCAGCTGCTACAGGGAAAGCAACTGGATCTATACATGGAAGACTAGCATTTAGGGAGTTATTTATAAAACATTTCTTATTTTTTAAAATTATATTGATCTAATAGATCAATAATAGAAGCTAAATATAAGCATATGTCAATTTTGTATAGATTGGAAATTTATCTATAAAGCCAGCATGTCAATATTTTTTCATATTACAAAATTATGTTTTATACCAATACATGAACAATGAATGAATGATCCATGAAAAAGAAAGGAAAAAAACCTGAGAATCAGATGTTTAAGACAATTGGAAATAATATTACATTTAGAAATAAATCTATCCTAACAGTTTACTTATACACTGAAATTGATCAATGTATTATTTAAAGTTATATAAAACTACCTACATAAGTAAAAATGCAACATAATCAAGGTTGAAAACACTATATTAACAAAATGACAGTATTCTTGTCACTTAAAGATTTAATACAATCCTTTTCAAAATTCCTCTCTCATTTTTTATTAAAACTGGCAAACCGAACTTAAAATTAAGATTAAAATTTAAAGGATCCAAACTACCAAAAACAACATTGAAAAAAATCAAATATGTGAAGGATAGATGCTTCTTGCTTTCAAAACTTCCCAGAAAGCATAGTACTAGAAATATCATCACACAAGCGTAACTGCAGACGTCAGTGGAACGAAGCTGGGGATACAGCAATGTCCTCTCAATTTTGCACTCTATCAGTTCATCTTATTGTTACTGTGAACAAACAGATGACAGAAATGGCTTCAATTTTAAATATTTATTTTCCTTAATTTTCAGACATTTCGGTCCTTTGTGACATAGAGGATGAAGCAGAGCCATTCTCATCATGGCCGACGATTAGAAGAGTTCATCATAGCAGGAAGGAGCCCTCACTTGTCATAGCTCCGCCAGTCCCCAATAATTAGAAGAGTACATCATAGCAGGAAGGAGCCATCACTTGCCATAGTTCAGCCAGTCCTCAATAGTTCCTTCAGATTTGCTTCTATCAATAGATTAATGCATTCATTAGGTCAAAGCCCTCATGAAGTAATGTCTGTGGAATGCCCCCTTCGACATACCCAGCATGGTGATTTACCACTACCTCTGGAGTTCTTCAATCCAGCTGAGCTGACAGATAACACTCCACTGATTCTCAACACAGGAACAAAAATCATTTGCTAGAGATATAGATAATTCATGTTTATTCTCAAGAATTTTACACAGGTATCCTACAAAATGTGATCATGTTGACCACCCATTTCCTCCCTGTGGTTCTTTAACTGGCCCCCATGTGCCTTGCTCCTGAGTTCAAGGATTTTTGAAAATTCTTTAAGTTTTTTTATTAATTTTCTGATAATTTCATAAAATTTATTTTGGTCATATTTACCAACTCACACATATTTTTTTTCAGATTCTTCCCAACCTTCCAACCCCACTTTATCCAGTTTCATATCCCTGCCCCCTTTAATACCACTGAGTCTAGTTTGTGTTGGTCCCACTACTCCTGGACATTGAAACATCACTGAAGTGTTGCTGATATTTCAATTGTCAAACCAGTGAAGAAAACTTAACTTTCCCTACCTAAGCAGCAAGTAAATATCAATAACTCCTCAGCTAGGGGTAGGATTTTCTTTCCCAGGACCCTCCTCCATATAGGGATTCTGTGTGATTTAAGCTTGTAAAGGTTCTGTGCATTGCAGTGATTTGACTGTACCCACACAGACTCCAGTATTTAAATACCTGGTCCCTAGGTAGTGGCTCTGATTATGTATGTTTAGTAGGGGGGAAATGTTATTGTGGGAGGGCTTTGGGGTTTAAAAGCCAGGTGCCATTTCCATTAATTTGCTTCCCACTTGTGGTTCTTGATGTAAACTCTCAGATTACAGATTCCACCTCCAGCCATCACATCTGTCTCTTCCTGCCATGCTGTCCGAACCATTACAGAGCATAACTCCATAAAGTCATAAGCCTCAAAAACTCTATCTTCTATAATTTGCTTTGGTCATTATATTTAATCATTGCAATAAAAGTAAATAATGCATGCTGTCACAATCTCTGTGGTTCATAAGTGCATATGCCCCGCTATGTTTAGAAAACACTCATCTTGTTTGTGTTTTCTCTCACCTCTGTCTCTTACATTCTTCTCATTTGCTCTTTCACATAGATCCCTGAGCTTTGAGGGGAAGGGTATGATATAGCTGTCTCATTTACTGGTGAGCTCTCTAGTTTCTTTTGTCTATGCATTGACCAGTTGTGAGCCTCAGTATTAACTACCATTGACTGCAAGAAAAAACTTCTTTGATGAGGACTGAGTGATATATATCTATATGTTTAGCAATAAGTCATTGGGAATCAAATAATTTTCACTATCAAAAAATATATTATTTTGCTTTTTTTACAAAAACAGATCAGTCCTCTTTTAGTTTTTCTAATTTTTGAGAAGCCTGACTTAAGTGAAGAGTAAGAGTAAGCAGCTACATCTTTGTAATCTTGTGGAGTTCAACAGATTCCCTAGTGGAAATTTCATTCTCACCTCATGTTGGGTTCTCTGAGGAAGGAAGTGTGAGATTAGAGCAAAAACCATATCCCTCCCTTGTCTTTATGATTATACAAGGCAAGTACATATCTAATGTGCTAGAATACCACATAATACTTGAATTTTACAATACAAGAAAATTTAATTATGTTTACTTTAAAACTTTCTTATGAATTCAAAATGGCAAGGGTTATCTACAAAACTGGATGGTTAAATTTTAAAAGGTATAATAACTATATCCCCAAATATTTGACACATCTATACAGTGGGAAACTTTATACTGGTAATTATTATTAAATATATAGTAATGTCTTATGAATAGACCTAACTTACTGAACTGTATATTATTGAAGTAAATCTTCTGCCTCACTAGGTCTTCATATATATCATCTAAACTACTTCTATTATCTTTCTTCACCCTTCTAAGACAATGGATACTCCAATTTGTCACTATACATTTTATCCATGTTCTGAATTATCATACTGTTTCTAATGACTATACTAAAATATGTAACAGACAATGAACTTTGCAATAAAGCAGACTGAGAGCTACCTCAGCAGAAAAAACACATATGAAAATATGGCTAGACATATTGCCTGCATGTATCTAATGATTCACTTTAGGCCCATCTCAGAGTTGGAGAACACAAGTCAAACATGCTTCCCCAGGTCTTCTGAAAGACTTACAGAAAAGAAACAGCAACTTTATATCTTTTGATACAGAGATTTTTTTGTAAGGCCATTGTAGAAAGTTGTGTAGAAAAATATAAAAGAAAGATCTAATTGTATTCCTTGTTTGTAGGCTGTGTTTTTTAATTCATCTTATATGGAATTGATTCCTAAAGTCACAGATGCAGACTCCTGAAGGAAGCTCAATTTGTGTGAATAAGTTTACCTTGAAGCCTAGAAGCAGACAAGCAAACAATAATAGTAATGGGGGGAATGAGGTCACCCCTGATTCAAAAGTGTCTGTTCTGCACCTACTTCGAACTGCCGTATCATGCATAGGCATTCCACTATCAGGGAGGTAGAGAGAGTACCTCTGCTCTTGGCACTTTTCCTATCAATGATCTGAACATTCCATGGATATGCAAGAATGAGCCTTATGGAACTGACTGTGATAAGTCAAAGTGGTGGTTGCAGAAAGTACATTGTCAATATTCAAAATTTACTGCAGCTGAAAGGAAAATTTATACATCCACCAAAAGGCAAAGTTATGTAAATGATAGAATCTGGCATCACTATGAACAACCCAAGGACTCTATAATCGAGACAGAACAGGTGATATGCATAATTAGGGCTATAGATTCTAGTTTTGTTGGCACTTGAGAAATAATTATCTATCTATCTATCATCTATCTATCTATCTATCATTTATCTATCTTTCTTTCTGTCTTTCTAATCTATCTATAATTTAAATAGAGTTATGCCTCATGGGGTGATAATGCTCCTTGATAGAGCTAAACTATAAGGGCAAAAATAGGAAGCTTCCTTTCAAGTTGTTCATCAAGGGTGTCCAAGAGATTCCCAAAATGACAGAGGCTATTATCATTGCTCTTAGTTGCCTAAGAACTTGAAGATATGTCCCAGAACTTGAAGATAAGATTCAGTTGCTGAAAACACTACACACTTTGGACTTGGTACTAGGAGAAACCAGGCTGAAACTGACCTGGATATCTCCATAAAGACTAACTGTCTTTATGTGCTGTGGAAGTTGTCAACAGAGTAAAAAAAAATAGTCTTACCCAATTGTAAATCCTACGAATCAAAAATAATATTGCAAAAGTGATACTTATATCTTGGGGGGAACCAACAGCAATTTAATTGGCCTTAAGACCTGTTGAATAAGAAGAAATTCATGTCTAGTAGTAGAAACCTAGCCAAATACCCATGGCTAGATAGTTCATAGACCCTAGAGGAGAACCTATTATGGCCAGTTGTCTAAATAAATGTAATTTCTAGCTGTATACTAGGAAGTTATCCTTATATCAAAAGATAAGTGTAGCTTATACCTCACATATATATGTAGATAAGCAGCAAAAATTGGCTTCACTGGGTTATAAAAAAGACAGTCTTAGGGGGGAGTTTAAAGGAAAGAAAGGGAAAGGATAAATGATGTGATTATAGTATAATATATTTTGCATATATTATAATGTATTTTAAAAGACTCAAATTGGGAGATTGTAGGAGTGGAGGTGAAATGAGTAAAGTAGAAGAGTGAGGGGTAAATATGTTAAAAATTCATTTTACAAATTCATGAACTTATCAAATATAAAATATTATATTTAAATAAAATATGGTACCTGTCTTCTATCATTTCCCTCTGTAGAGTCCCTTCTCCCCTTCCCTATGGTATCTTCCTAAGACGGATGCACCAACAATAACTGTTCAGTGTTCTAAAAATGTATCTAACTAGCCAAATTAATTCTTAGATGCTTTCAGCCCATTTACTAATGCTTTGTGTGGAATTTATTTTTTTTCTTTTTTGTGTGTGTATTTAGAGGGTACTAGTGAGGTTTCATATGTTGTTAATTTAACTGTTGGCTGATAGAGTTTTTAAATTCTCATACATATTATTGAAGTTTGTTGCAAAGCATATATAAATTACGTAGGAGCAGTGGGCTATTTATATTATTACTTTTAAGATTTATTAGAGGAGCTGTATAATTGGCTCTGTGGTTAAGAGAACTTTTTCTAGCAGAGGACTTGGGTTTGTTTCCTAGCACCCAGATGGTGGCTCACAAATATGTGTAACTTCAGTTCTGGGAGACCTTATGCCCCTTTTGAATTACAGAGTCTCCAGGCAACCAAGTGGTTCACAGACATACTTTCACAGAATATTTTTAGTTAAACAGATCAATAAAGGATCTATGAGGAACTACCAGAGGGTGCTTAGTCAAAAGATATTATTTTTGTCCTTATTTCTCATGCAAGACCTTTTAAAAAACAAGTTGGATTTTGGATGCTCCACAATATTTATTTTATGTGAGAATCAAGGATATTTTTTCTGAAATCACAGCATAGGGTTTCTCCCAATCTTCTGCAATTCCTTAGACATGTTCTCTGATCTCTGTGATGCTTTACTGTTTGTTTGAGTCCTATGTACTTTTCCACAGCTCTGTCTCCATACATTTTTCTCCTTTTCAATGCTCTAATCTGTCAAATATATTCACCCTACTCCTACAGCTCTGTTTCCCCATCAAAATATTTGTTATAATAGATCTGGGTTTGTCATACCAATGTCAGACTAGGAACTTAATGTGGCTTTGTACATTATATGGGTAAATAGTTGAAGAATGACAATGTACTCGAGGCAAACAGAAATGTGGCCATTATAGCTCCATGCTCGAAAGCCACTCTACTATATTAAATTCATCTGTGTTCTTCACATTTGTGTTCATTGAGTAGAAATTCAATGTAACACCCCTACTTCCACTCCTGGAAAAGATGCCTTTCTGTTGACAATATATGCTGTACTCTCTAACACATAGAGAAAAACTTAATTTTTTCCTGACACTTGTTCCTCAAGTGAAAAACTTTCTTTGCCACTTGTTAACACTATGTATGAAATTACAAACACTGTTTACTTAAGTAATGCTTTTTATTTGACTTGGGAAGGATTTAAATTTAAATTGTTCATAGGAATAATAGCTAAGTGCTTTGCAAAAGAAATGCTAACCCGCAGCACTGGGGTTTAACAAAACTTGCTATTTTGATATCTTTATAATATTCTGTTATTTTAGTACCATTTAAGATGCAGATATGTGATTACTTTGCTCTCAGGCCTTGCTGTGCATTTTGGATGCTCTTTTAGAACATCCTGCGAAAATAACTGGTCTGCAGATACACTAGACAGCAGTTCCATCTCTTCTATAACATTAAAGTGCTGTGAACATCCTTATACCAACTTTTGATTGCCTTCTCCATCATTTTATTTAAAAAATAATTACAGAAGCAGGCTTAATGGACTAGAGTATATAAACAATTTTAATGATCCAGATAAATATTGCCAAATTGCTTTTCCCAAAGCTTGTAGCAAATTAAGTTTCTGAAACATAATATACATGGTCCTTCCTAGACATTTCAGCAATAACAAAAAGTTAAAAAGAATATATTAATGAATAGTATTGATTACATATAACTTATTTTATGGTTTTTAATTTCTATAGAGAAAAATGTGTTTGTTTATTTGACCCTTTCTTTTCATAAAATTTCATTATAACATTATAACAATTATAACTGTACTCAAGTTGTTTGACTTTCAAAAGCTCATAATCATTAATAATTATGTCAAATTATCTTCTGAATATGTCTTATTGTTTAATTTTATACTTTATGTTAGATATTTTATTTTTAAATAATTTTAAAATTCAGAAAAACATAAGAATAGTACATAAAAATAATTGGCTCATTTCTCCAAATTTCCATGTGGCTAATATGTCCCATCACCTCTCTAGATGGATAGACATTTCAAATGAGAAATAAATTACACATTTGATATGTCAAATAAAATATATATTTCGAGTTCTTCTTACTTCTAGAAAATAGCTGACACCTATTGCAGCTCTCAACATATGAGTATGTGCTTCCCAATATCTTTCACTGTCATTGGAGGGTGATTAAATTCAAGCAACTTAGTGTTAATATTTAGTTCTTCGTTTAAACTTTAGTTCTTTCATGTCACTTAATCTAGAACATATCTCAGTTTCCTGTCATTTCTCCAACAGCATATCTTGTGGTGTTTTACTTTTCTCCAAAGTAGAATCCCAGTGAGTCTGCTCAAGTTTCTTTGGAATGTCTTAATAAGAAATAGCTCTTCCATCTTTCTTTGTCTTTCACACTATTCACATTTTAAAGTAGAGTTCACTTGGTTTTTTAGTTTGTCTCTCAGTATGAGTTTGTCTTGTGTTGTCCATGTGAATAGATCCAGTCTACAGCTAACTTGGTGAACTCTGGAAGCAATTTTATATTCTCCTGGTACACTGAGTTGCATAACAGCGTTTGTTCTTTAGTAGTTTGATGATCTGGTCAAGATTTTTTCAATGTATTTTTATTGTTGAATGTATTTGCTTAGTTGTATTTATAATTTTACCTGTGACAAATAACATTCAATCTTTACTGAGAAACTTCCAGATTATGCAAAATCTTGTATATTAATGACATTAGCCAATTAATTATTAATGATTCATGACTAAGTTACTATAATGGTTACAAAGTGGAGGTGTTACCATTCTAGATTCTTGTTTGTTTTTTTTTTGTTTGTTTGTTTGTTTGTTTTTGAGACAGGGTTTCTCTGTGTAGCTTGGAGCCTCTCCTGGGACTCACTTTATAAACCAGGCTGGCCTCAAACTCTCAAAGATTTATCTGCCTCTGTCTCCCAAGTTCTGGGATTAAAGACATGAGCCACCAACTGCCTGGCCTCCATTCTAGATTCTTACAAATACATGAATCAATCAAAGCTCAAAATTTCATTTAAGAGAATCCCTCTTCTTTGTGAACATTTATTTATTTGCTGGCTTATTCATTTGTTATCTATTTGTATATTATTAAATGTTATAAATATTAATGCATAGGTAGATTCACATTTTAATAAGTTACTTATAAACTTAAGGTTATTTTTTGTGAATGTCATCTTATCATACTTGATGTTTGTCTTTAAAAGCAAAAAAAAAAGTATATGCTTATTATCATGATTCTTTCTTAGAAACTATACAAAGTCAAATCCTATGCCTGCTGCAATTCTACCTGTTTTGAAAATTCCTTCCATGTACAGACCAAAGATATTTTTTCTTTAGTACTCCATTATTTTTTGTGACAGTATTTCTCTATAAATCTCTGGTCTTGAACTGACTATGTAGAACAGACTGGAATTGAATTCAGAGACCCACCTGCCACTACCTCATAAATGATGAAATTAAAGGCAATTTCTACCACACTCAGCTTTCCCAATCTAGTATTAGATACAAAGTAATCCATTGCATCTGCCATGATTTTCTGCTTAGACCATTTAGATAGTAATGAATACATTATAATTATCCATACCTGCAGATAACCCAAATTAAAAAACTGATGTCTAGGCATTTATACATTTTTGATGTGCATATTTGAGATGTATCATAGAAGTTGAATTTTAGAACATTGATATATTCATATACAATTTTGAAATTATTTATTTGTATTGTGTGTGTGTACATGTGTGTGTGTCATGGCAGACATATGGTCAGAAGACAATTTGAAGGAATTGTTTTTTCCTCCTCCTATGTGAGTCTCAGGGATTGAACTCCACTCATCAGGCATGGCAGCAAGTGCCTTTGCTTCTGAGCCACTTCCCTAGATTAGTGCTACAACATTTTCATGAATATAAAGCATTATATAAATGCACAACATTACCTATTGTTATAAGCTTTGTTGCTGCAGCAGTAGCATGCACAGCACAAAATAAAGGCTCGGTGAGCATACTGCATGTCTGCCTCAACCTTTCCCTCAGCCTTTACACAACACATATGATAAACTACTTGCATATGTAATAAATATTCTTTGTAAGCTTAATCATATTCCATTTGTCCAAAATTGTTATATAATTTTTCGCTAAATATTTATACATTTTCATATTTTTATTCTAAAAAAAGTCTATTACTAATTTAAATCACCAGGAATTAAGCCTAGAAGGTAATAAAATTTTAAGCCTCTTATGTTGAATTGGCCTACTATTGCTTTGTTAGTCTGTCTATACAATAACTCTGTCAGCTCTTAGAAGGACAAGTATGTCATCCTGGGCCCTTCAGAGTTCTTTCCTCTACTTATGTAATTTTCATACTATCTCAAGTCAGCTCTGAAGCTGTGGGAAACTTGGAGGCCCCGGAGGGAGAATACCAAATACGATTCATATACATCGTATCCTGCCATTTGTCTTTTCATACATCCACTTTAAGAGCATTTATTAATTGTAGAAGTGAAGTACAAGGTTACGCTACAAGCTATAAGTACATCTTTGCCTTGGGCTCAGAGTCCTGCACATCTAGTTTTGCTGCTAATAGTCCCCATAGCATGTATGAAACGGAAGGTTTTCTGAAACGGTTTCAACTTCTTGTTCAGTCATGTCTGAGAATACAGACCTTGGCAAGAATCTCAGTTCAATCAACACTTGTTTTGGTCTTTTGATAACTGGAGCAATATTTTTCCTGCTCAGTAATTTCATAAATAAAATGGAAAACCCCAAAGTTGGGAATCAATATCTATTATATGATGAAGAGTGAACTTGGATCAATGTACATTTAGCTAGTTCAGGCAGGATAACCTTATATTTCATCTGCTGATAGCCAAAATTGTCTGAATGCTTGAGTATAAAAACAAGACTATCTTAGGGCAGTTGAATATATTTTGTGATCCTTGAATGAAGACTCCATTGTATCAGTCACTTTGCTTCAATCTTAGTATTAAAAATCAATTCACAAAATCTCAATATTATCCACTCTAACTCATCTAGCAATATTGCAGTTACACAATGGTTAGTGTCCAAATTTGTCTCATTAAGTAATTAGAAAAAACAACAGAATGATACTTACAGTCACTGTCTAATTTGTACACTAAGTCGAATGAGCTCATTTGTGAAACACATGTACAGAATTCTTTTCTAATGATATAGCAGCTTTATGATTCTTCATTTCATATCTTAAGCTGCCTGTGTTAATGAAAGCACATTATATAGATTTTCTTCACATTAGTGCTGCCCATTAAGCAGAATGTTATTTCAGTCCACAATAGAGACCATAAAATATCGATGTACTTGCCATAATTTAATCACAAATTTGAGCCATTCTGTTATTTGCAAAAATATACTTTTAAGCATATTTGAAAAGCTGATGTTGAATGGAAAAAAACAGTATTTGAAGCACTTAGTATGCTATCACTAGCACTATGCTAACATGTGTTTATTCCAAGTGATAAATTTTCAATTAATTCCCTCTGAGTGGTTTTCCATTACAGAGAATGTATTTCATGGTAAACATATATATTTCTTATGTTTTCCCATAATGTCAGTTATCCAGTCAAAATATGTCATTCGCATTTAAAATATTCAGAAATAATCTTCATTTAAGTCAATGATGTTTTTCTCTTTAAAAAACATCCTAAATTTCTTTTAGGATGAATCTCCACACAAATTGTTTAAGTATGTTTATAGCAGGAGACAAATTACATGAAACAAAGGATGTGTTTTGCTATCCCAGAAGTTAATGCTCAGGATCTGTGAGGGTTGCATCGCAGGATTCCAGATCTATGAACACAAAGCCACAGATGTTCAAATCCTGTACATAAAGTGAGATAACATTTGCCTATAACCTATGCACATCTTCCTGTATGCATTACACTACCTCTGGATTGTCTATAGTAATAAACACAATACAATGCTTTGTAAATAGTGGTGGTATCATATTATTTTGTGTGTGATGACAACAGAGATATCTCTACATGTTCATCACAGATACATGACTGTTATAAATGTTTTGATCATGGTTGGTTGAACCTGTGGATGCAGTATGTACAGATATATATTGCTGCCTATATTTCATAGAAAATGATAGACTTCATATATATATTTATATATATATATATATATATATATATATATATATATATATATTATACAATACTATATATACATACATATATAGTGCATTGGGTATTGGAACTTTTGAACAATATAGTTGAGATGGCAATTATCATGAGCATTACAATTGTGGGACTGGACAGAAGAACACTTGCATGAAGATCATTTAACTGAACAACATTAATAAAAGAATTGAGAGAGGAGAATCTTATATCACTTAAGCTTTTATAATAAAGCATCTTTTAAAGGAATAGAAAAGAGATGACCAGTACTTCTAATAGTAGATGCATTACAAATAAGATACACTTTTGTTATTAGGACCGAGCAGTTGAAGAAAACCCACATGCCCATGTGGGGCCGCCTGCCCTGGGTGGGTAGGAGAAACCACGGGCAATTTATATTGAGAAAATATAAGGTGGTGTATGGGAGAGAGAGAGAGAAGCAGAATGGTTCTTGTCCTGTGAATAGAAGCAGATTTGAAAAGGTGAAGGCAGTGAGACATGGGGTGAGATTGGTGGCCTGCTTGCCACCTATGGCCATAGTGACATCCAGGTCTTGGCTGCTGCCAAGGGCCAAGTCTGGGTCAGTGGTCCTGCTGCAGTCCCAGTCTGTGTAGATGTCCATGGTTCTGCTTACCACTGAAGGTCGTAAGGATAGAGCTGAGAAGATTTGGGCTCACTCCTCACTGGCTGAAGCACTAGGGAGAGCTAGTTATGTCCCTCGCCAGCTATAGCACTTAGCTAGCTCTGCCCCTTGGTTGAGAAGCACCATAGAGCTGATGCCTTTGCCACAGGTCTCAGGTGAGCCAGGCTTGAGGGAGTGAGAGTGGGAGAGCTGGCCCTGAGGCCATGAGAGCAGGAAAGCAGGCCATGCACTGCTCGCCTGAGCAGCATACAGTAGGGCTGACCCTGTTGGCAGTGGTGCAGATGAGCCATCCCTGAGGGTGTGAGAGATGAAAAGCTGACACAACCTTCCCCCTTTCTGCCATGTGGTGGCATGGTGAGGGAAAGATGCCACTGTGCCCCTCGCTGCCCCTTGCCATGTGGGAGGGCTGATCTAAGGGACATGAGAGCAGGAGATATGGTCCTTCCCCATCACCAGCTGCAGCACTTGGGAGAGAGGGCCTTGAACCTCCCTGAGCAGCACAGTAGAGCTGGCCCTGGTAGTGTAGGGTGCTGGTGAGCCTGCTCTGAGGGGATAAAAGCAGGAGAAGTGGCCCCATCCCTTGCTGTCTCCTGCATTGAGTGAGCTAGCAGGCTCAGTGCTAGAGAGCTTGCCCTACTGGTAAGGATGAAAGAGTCGCCAGGCTCACCAAATCAGCTACTGCCCAGGCCCTGAACCAGGGCTATGAGTGGACTACCCCAATATCCATTCCATCTATGAGCTCTTGGAACATGTAAAGTGGCCGACTCTGCAGCTCCAAAGTTTAAGGATTTCTACAACACAGAGCAACAACAGGATATCCAAGTGGAGTCCCAGTGTGGACCCAGTACCCATAGTGTAGCAGAAGTCAGAGACCTCAAACAAAACCAATGACTCGTTAAAATGAACACTTGCAAGTAAAGATGTATAAACTAAAGTGAAAACCGTGTGACTCACTGTGTCACAGCTCAGCTGTCTTGAGATTTTTTTTCCTTTTTCTTTTTGGCGGGAACCTGCAAGGACAGAGAGTAAATAAGAACGGATGAGGAGATGAGGGTAACAGGATGTATATGATGTGAAATCCAAAAAGAATAATTTTTTGTTGTATTCAAGAGCTTCTGAAAAACTTACGTGTTTACATTTTGGGCCACAAATCCAATACTAATAACCTTGAAAGGTTGCAAATCAATATTATGTTTCTTAAAAATTTTGACTGTTACAATAATAAAGATAAGAATTGCTGCCAGTAACACTATTTTTGAGTAGTAAATGCATGTCAATAATACATGTAACACTAGATAAGCTATAAATACAGAAAATTGGTCATCAAAGCCCAAATGAAACAGATTAGAGAGATGAATCAGCACTTCAGTGAATTTATTCTTACAAAGACCCACAATTTGGCTCTCAGCATCCACATGGAGGCTAACAATAACTTGTGACCCTTACAGAAAATCTTTTGCCCTCCTCTGGTGTCTTCAGGAAGTCTATGTGGGTGGTGCAGAGATATGAATGCAGTCAAAACACCTCTACACATAACATTTTTAAAAAGGCATCTTTAAAATGTTTCATTAAAATGTAACTGGCCGGGCGGTGGTGGCGCACGCCTTTAATCCCAGCACTTGGGAGGCAGAGGCAGGCGGATCTCGGTGAGTTTGAGGCCAGCCTGGTATCCAAAGCGAGTTCCAGGAAAGGCGCAAAGCTACACTGAGAAACCCTGTCTTGAAAAAACCAAAAAAAAAAAAAAAATGTAACTGTTAAAATGTATCATTAAACTTTTTCAAGGGACCCATTAGCCCGCCCTGCACAGATTGGGAACAGGTAAGGTCCCATATGCAGACTGGGCAGACCAGTTCTCTAACACCTAGACCCTGGGGGCACATTCTGTGTCTCTTCCCTCAGCCATTAGAGCCCAGAGACTGGGGAAGGGATAGCCGCTCCCTGAGACAGAGTCCACTAGGACCCATTGGACTAAGAGCTTCTCCCTGAGGCACAGAGTTCATCAGCACTGATTGGACCAAGAGCTCCAATTAGACCAAGAGCTCCCATTAGATCAAGAGTATCAATCAGACCAAGAGAGGCTCCCTCAAAACCTAGTGGTTCTACATCAACAAGACCTAAACATCCCAAAACAGAAGCAGAAGAAATCGAACTTAAGAATGACTTTAAGAAGATGATAGAGACCTTTAAAGAGGAAATGAAAAATTCTCTTAAAGAAATTGAGGAAAAGACAAAAAATGGAAGAAATGAGTAAATCTGTTTATTTTATGTTTTTTCTTTATTAAGAAATTTTCTACTCACTCCACATGCTATCCATAGACCCCCCTCCTCCCTCCTCCCACCCCCAGCCCTCTTTCCCAAGCCACCCCACACCACCACATCCCCCATATCAAGGTCTCCTATGGGGAGTCAGCAATGCCCAGCACACTGAGCCTAGGCAGGTCCAAGCCCCTTCCCAGTGCACCAAGGCTGTGCAGGGTGTCACACCACAAGCACCAGATTCCAGAAGCCTACCCATAGACCAGAGACAGATCCCGATCCCTCTGCCTGGGTGCCCCCCAAACAGTTTTTGTCCAGTGATTGATGGAGGCAGATATAGAGATCCATGGCCAGGCACCAGGCTGAGCTCTGGGAATCCAATTGATGAGAGAGGGGAGAGATATGAGGGACATGGAAATCATGATGGGAGGACGTGAAGAGATAACTGGCCATACTAGTGGAAGCCCATGAACTGTGGACTGGTGGCTGTGGGGCCCCATGGGACCAGACTAGGCCCTCTGGATACAGAAGACAGTTGAATGAATAAATCTCTTAAAGAAAGCCAAGAAAAAACAATTAAACAAATGAAAAAAAAAAACAGTTCAAGATTTGGAAACTGAAATAGAAGCAATGAAAAAGACACAAACTGAGAGAATGCTGGAAATGGAAATTTTTGAGTGAATAAACAGGAACTACAGATGCAAGCATAACCAATAAAATGCAAGAGATGGAAGAAAGAATCTCTTGTATTGAAGATACAATAGAGGAAATAGATTCATCAGTCAGAGAAAACACTAAAGCCAAGAAAGTCATAACATAAAATGTCCAAGAAATTTGGGACACCATGAAAAGACCAAACAAGATAGAAGAAGAAGAATAGCAACTCAAAGACACAGAAAATATATTCAACAAAATCATTTAAGAAAACTTTCCCAATCTAAAGAAGAAAATGCCTATAAAGATACAAGAAGCTTACAGAACACCAAATATACTGGATCCAAAAAAAAGTCCCCTTGCCACATAATAATCAAATGACTAAACATACATAATAAAGAAAAAATATTAAGATCTGCAAAGGAAAAAGGCCAAGTAACATATAAAGGCAGATTCATCAGAATAATACCTGACTTCTCAATGGAGACTCTTAAAGCCATAAGGTCCTAGACAGACGTTATGCAGACACTAAGAGACCATAGACAAGGGAAACTCTCAATCACCATATACAGAATAAATGAAATATTCCATGATAAAATCGGATTTAAACAATATCTATCCACAAATCCAGCCCTACAGAAAGCACTAGAAGGAAAAATCCAACCTAAAAATCCAACAAAAAAATACACCCATGAAAATATGGGGAACAGATAATTCCACACCAACAAATACCAAAGAAGGGAAACACACAATACTACCCACAAAAAATAACAGGAATTAACCATCACTGTTCATTAATATCCATTAATATTAATTGTCTCAATTCACCTATAAAAAGACATAGGCTAACAGAATGGATACAAAAACAGGATCCATCCTTCTGCTGCATACAAGAAACACATCTCAATTTCAAAGACAGACACTACCTCATTGTAAAAGGCTGGGAAAAGACTTTCCAATCAAATGGACATAAGCAGCAATTTTGTGTAGCTATCCTAATGTCTAATAAATTAGACTTCAAACTAAAATCAATCAAAAGAGATCGGGAAGGACATTGCATATTTATTACAGAGAAAATCCACCAAGATTAAGTCTCAATTCTGAATATTTATGTCCCAAATACAAGGGCACCCACATTTGTAAAATAAATATTACTAAAGCTTAAATCGCACATCAAATCCCATACACTAGTAGTGGGAAACTTCAACACCCCACACTCACCAATGAGCAGGTTTGCCAGACAGAAACTTAACAGAGAAATAAGGGAACTAACAGACATTATGACTCAAACAGACGTAATACATGTCTACAGAACATCTACCCTAACCAAAAAAAAAATACCTTCTTCTCAGCACCCCATGGAACCTTCTCTAAAACTGACCACATGCTCAGTCACAAAGCAAATCTCAAAAGATACAAAATTTGGAATAACCTCCTGTATTTCATCAGACCACCATGGCTTCAAGTTAGATTTCAACAACAAAATTTACAAAAAGCCTATAGTCTCATGGAAACCGAACAATGCCCAACTGAATAACCAATATGTCAAGGAAGAAATAAAGAAAGAAATTAAAGATTTCCTAGAATTCAATGAAAATGAAAGTACAACATACCCAAACTTATGGGACACTATGAAAGCAATGCTAAGAGGAAAATTTATAGCACCAAATGCCCACATAAAGAAGATGGAGAAATCTCACATTAGTGACTTAACAGAACACCTGAAATCTCTAGAACAAAATGAAGCAAACTCACCCAGGAGGAGTAGATGCCAGGAAATAATCAAATTAAGGGCTGAAATCAATATAATAGAAACAAAGAGAACAATACAAAGAATCAATGAAACAAAGAGTTGGTTCTTTAAAAAAAATCAACAAGATAGACAAGCCCTTATCCAAACTAACCAAAAGGCAGAGAGAGAGCACCCAAATTAACAAAATCAGAAATGAAAAGGCATACACAACAATAGGCAAGGAGGAAATCCAGAGAACCATCAGGTCATACTTCAAAAACCTGTACTCCACAAAATTGGAAAATCTGAAAGAAATGAGCAATTTTATGGATAGGTACCACATACAAAAGTTAAATCAAAACCAGATAAACTATTTAAATAGACCAATAACACCTAAGAAAATAGAAACAGTCATTAAAAGTCTCCCAACCAAAAAAAAAAAAAAATCCCAGGACCAGATGGTTTCAGTACAGAATTCTACCAGATTTTCAAAGAAGAGCTAATACCAATACTCTTCAAATTGTTCCACACAATAGAAACATAAGGAACATTATCAAACACTTTTTATGAGGCTACAGTTACCCTGATACCCTAACCACACAAAGATGTAACAAAGAAAGAGAATTACAGACCAATCTCCCTCATGAACATTAATGCAAAAATAATAAAATATTGGTAAATGAATCCAAGAACACATCAAAAAATTATCCTCCATGACCAAGTAGACTTTATCCCAGGGATGCAAGGATGGTTCAACATATGAAAATCTGTCAATGTAATATACTATGTAATAAAACTGAAAGAAAACAAAACACATGATTATCTCATTAGATGCTGAAAAAGCCTTTGACAAAATCCAACGCCTCTTCATGATAAATTCCTAGAGAGATCAGGAATACAAGGAGCATACCTAAACATAATAAAGATAATTGAAAGCAAGCTGACAGGAAACATCAAATTAAATGGAGAGAAACTCGAGCAATTCCACTAAAATAATGAACAAGAAAAAGCTGTCCGCTCTCCCCATTTTTTTCAATATAGTACTTGAAGTTCTAGCTAGAGTAATAAGACAACAAAAGGAGAACAAAGGGATAAAAATTGGAAAAGAAAAAGTCAAACTTTCACTATTTGCAGATGATATGATAGTATACATAAGTGACCCCAAAAATTCTACCATGGAACTCCTACAGGTGATAAATTCTTTCAGTAATGTGGCAGGATATAAGATTAGCAAAATAATCAGTAGCCCTCCTATATACAAATGATAAACAGATTGAGAAAGAAATCAGAGAAACACCACCATTTACAATAGCCCCAAATAATAAAAAAAAAAATACCCTGGGGTAACTCTAACTAAGCAAGTGAAGGACCTGTTTGATAGAACTTTAAATCTCTGAATAAAGAAATTGAAGAAGATATCAGAAAATGGAAAGATCTCCCATGCTCATGAATAGGAGGATTAACATAGTAAAAATGACAATCTTACCAAAGCAATCTACAGATTCAATGCAGTCCCCATCAAAATCCCAACACAATTCTTCACAGACTTAGAAAGAATAATACTCATCTTCATATGGAACAACAACAACAACAACAAACAGGATAGCTAAAAAAATCCTGTACAATAAAGCAACCTCAGGAGGCGTCACGATCCCTGACCTAAAGCTCTATTGTAGAGCTATAGTAATAAAAGCAGCTTGGTACTGGTATGAAAGCCGACATATGGACCAATGGTGCCCAGTGCCTATGGTGGGATACCTTGAGCAGCCTTGGTGCAGGGAGAAGGGCCTTGGACCTGCCTCAATTGAATTTACCAGGCTCTGCTGACTCCCCATTGGAGACCTTGCCTTTGAGGAGGTGGGAATGGGAGGTGGATTGGGGGAGATTTCTGGGGGCTGGGAGGAAGGAGGAACAGAGGATCTGTGGTTGATATGTACAATGAATAGAAAATTTAATAAAATAGACAAAAAATTCACAAATTTAGAAATTAACAAAATGCATGTCTAAATAACTTAAGGTTTCTATTCCAACTGTGTCATACTCCAAATTTAAAAGAAATAAGCACTGACTAATTACAAAATATGAGTAAAAATATAATCACATTCTAAAAATGGGATAATCCACTTATTAATTTCCAAACTGTAAAAAAAAATACCATCAGTAACATACCAATATAATTCAAATGTTGAGTAATAGCAAAGTCATTTTTATTAAGATCAAAATGAACTATAGGTTTAAAGCAACTTCAAGTATAGATAACTTCCTAGAAAAACACAAAACTTAAAAATACCTTAATATTTAACATATTAATGCTAGCAGAAAGCACATCCAATCTAACCTCCCTAGTTTCCCTTTTACATTTTCTTGCTATGCTTAATCTAATATTCTCTCTTATTGAAAACTTATGAATTTAGTATTCTGTTTAAATAAATGAACAAGCATTTTATTTACCTTGTATCTAATATAGTTAACCCATTTCATTGAAAAGTGCTTTAGAAGACAAGATTGAGCACAGTACTCTATTCTACTAAAATCAACTGGTGTCTTCTAGTCTGAGCATTTCATTTAGTTACTAACTCCCTTAATTGAGCCAGTTACATCTGGCTTTCTCACATAACCCTAAATTAATCATTCATTTCATGATATGATTATAAATATATTGTTACATTTTCCCATTGTTTACTTGACCAGAAATTCTGTCCAAGAGACAAGATTAGTGTTACAGAAGTTGTTTGTGGTCAAGTCAAACTTATTTTAAGGAATCATAATACTTTTTAATAATGTATTATATTTTCTTCCAATCTCAATATCAAGTATAATCAGTTGAAATCTTCATCATAAAATATCTTACAAGTAAGAAAACATTACCAGAGTATTAATTTCCCAGTCCCTTTTCTAATTTTTATCAGTTATGAAAGAATACTGATACTACTTCAAAAGCAGCATCTAGTCAGGTTTGAGTTTAGGCGAGCATCGTGTGTACTTTAACAGTCTTTGTGAGTTCACATGTGTGGCAGTCCTGATGTCTTGCTGACTCTGGGGATTTGTTTGTTTGTTTGTTTGTTTGTTTGTTTGTTTGTTTGAGTGCCATCCACAACTTCATATTATTGCAGTCTTTCTTTCTTCTGTTCCACAAGTTTCCCTGAGTCCTGAGGAGAGGAGGGTTATTAAAAACACCCCAGTAAGAACTATGTATTACAAAGTTGCACATTGTCCAGTTGTGGATCTCTGTATTCATTACCATCTACTGCAAGAAGAAGCTCTCTACACGGGTGGATTGATGCACAGAGGATTTCTTTAGTCTTGTATTTTTTTTGGGGGGGGGGTAGATTTGTTTTGTTTTGTTTTTTCTCTGAGAGGAAAAGAACATATAGTTGTGTGGAAAGGGAGGTGAGGAGGATTGGGGGAAATTTAGGGGGAAGAATATAATAAAAATATATTGAATAAAAAGGTTTTAATTACAAAAATTAAAATATTATAATAAAAAATTTATAGTACAAAGTTTTAGAACATATACATGTATTACATTTAATAATTTTACTGATTATTTTACTTTCAACTCCCAATTGATTTCACTATTTAAAAACTCATGAGTGCAAGAGCCTATTGGCTAAGAAGAAAGTAGAAGTAGGTGACCCCATCAATTTTATTTATACAAAGACTCAACTGCCTGCTGTGTTAGAAAATGGTTACGTTGGCTGTGTATAACAGAAGTCAGTATCTTACTTCAAACAGCACACTGTTAATTCAAATATTTAAAGTAGTAACTATTTTACTTTTCCATTCTGTAGTAAATGGTCGTTTCCTGTAAAATAGCTGGGTTTATCATAAAACCCATATGGCTATTGAAATTCAATTTTATACAGTGATTAATAGACACTTATTTCTGCTATGGAAGATCATGAATTATAACGCAATATATATTCTCTAAAGTGCTGTGTGGGAACAATATTACAAGAGAAAGTAGTAATGTATCATAGTAAAGTGGATAAATAGGATGTCCCTTTGGCTCTTGGGAAAGCAATGGCTGGTCCTTCCATGAAATCAGACAGGAACAGAGTTTTGTTTTTTGTTTTTTTTGTTTTTTGTTTTTAATTTTCACCATTAGTTGAGCCTGTTATATCTTACAGCAACAAAGAAAAATGACACTGTGCTTGTCCCATTGAGAACAGATTGTGAAGGTATGTTAGATTCTTAGTAAATATATGATGAAAGCAACCTTATAAATTTTAATTTTTAGGAATTTTTATCATGTAAATATAGATGGAAATGATGAAGTGTTTAAAGGTCAAAAGGAAGATACTTTTCACACATAACACAAATGCAAAAGCCATGCTGTCAGGGATTATCATTATATCTTGTTCTAAAGCAAAATAATTTGCATTAGATTTCAGGAGTAAAGTAGTTTAGATTTTCAAACAGTTCAGAGAGTAAATATATGTGGGTTGTTGTGTTAAACGTTAGGGGAAGATGTGCCTCAAGGAGCAAAATCTCATTTCCATGGTCTTTATTTACAGCAGTGTATGCAAGAAGGCAGTAAGTATTGTATTTTATAGTCTATGTACAGGCTATTTTATAAAAATAAATGGATCCTTTTAGTTTGTAAATGTTACTAGCTTGCATTATAGGACGTATAAAATGTACAAAACATGAGAGAAGAAGTACTAATAATTTTTTCAGATTTTGAAAAAACTCATTTTTGAAAATTTTATATCTATATTCAATAATGATTCCCCTCCAACTGTCTTTAGAAACCTGCAACATATCCCATGCTAATTTCATTATTTCTTCTTCCTCCTCTTTCCTCCTTTTCCTCCTCCATCTTTTCCCTCTTCCTCCTCCTACTTCTTCCTTTACTTCTTATTCTATAACCCATTAATTTTGACCCCTGCTGCCCATGGGTATATAGGTACCAGAGCATCTACTGCAGTATGGGAAACTTACCTATAGCCACTTCTTCAAATAAGAATGATTCTTGACCCCTATGCTATCAATAGCCAGTAGTTCTACAATGAGAAATGGATCCTCTCAAGTACATCTTTATTCCATTCTAGAAATCTAGAAATTTAACTGACTTGGCCTTGTGCAGGTGTGTGTGTATGTGTGTATGTGTGTGTGTGTGTGTGTGTGTGTGTGTGTGTGTGTGTGTGTGTGTAGGTATCTGTTCATGAATGCTACTGCCAGAAGGCAGAACTGTATAAACCTCATCGCCCATACTCTAGTTCATCTGTTGCTTTCAAAATCTCTTCCATATTTCTTGAGTCGAGGTGGGACAGTTGATAGAAATTGTCCTACTTAAGGCTGAGCACTCATAATCATTTTTTTCTCAGGACCTTAACCAATTATGAGTCTCTTCATCCACTCAAAACAACTGAAAAAAAAAAAGAAACTTCTTGGAGGATGGTTGAGGATAGCCTCTATCTATGAGCATAGATATAAATATTTAGAAGAGAGTTTAGCAATGTGATTATTTAACAAAGTAAAAATAGTAAATTCCACCTTAGGACTTATGACCTCCACAGCTATATTTTGACTAGGTTCCAAGCATGAAGTCTCTCCTATAGAGCATGTTTCAGATTCAGTCATCAAGCTATTGTTTCCCCCATTACTGCCATGCCATTATTATACTAGTGGTCACATTTTGCCTGACATAAAAGTATTATAATATACAGGGCTCCATGCTGGGTGAGACTATTAATGTCTTTTCTATCTCAATACCTTGCATAGACCCTTCTGCCTCTTTTAAAGATAGCAAAGAAGGACATTTTCAAGACATTTTGAGGTTGTTGATGAGCACCTAAAAGCAATAACAACAGTCTGTATTGTTTCTGGAGAACTCTTGGGCTCTCTAATCAATAACTATCCCATACCAGAAACATAGTTTTTATTTACATGTCTTTCTAAAGCACCATTACACAAATATGCAGTGTACCTCCATTCAATGTTCCTTTTAAAATATGTATTTTAAAGTTAGCTTAATAATTCCAGGTTTTCCATGAAGCTCTTTCATAATTCCTTTGTCTAAGTCAACACATTCCCTAGGCACTAATCTCACCCACCCTATTGCATCAATTCCTGCATAAGTCTTAACATCTCCTTATTTCCCATCCCCATTTTTCATATCACATGTATTGCATTATCTCATTCAATTATATTTTAATTGACTTGTGAGATAGCAGGTTTTCATTTGAATTTGCAACACACCCTTCCTTTCACTGAACTCCCTCCACACCCTGATATACTCCCATGCTCCTATTCTCCTCCCTACTTAAGCCTTTTCCAATCCCAAGATTCTGCAACACTATTTTAATTTTACCTATAATCTACCATCCCTTTCCATTAATGTAACTTTCCCCCTAAAGACTTTTTTATAGTTTCTTGGCTTTCCTTTTGCTCCATTTTGAGCATATTAAACAAAATATTTAAATCTAGATCTTTATACACAAGAGAACACAAGACATTCGCATTTCTGGTTCAGAGTTACCTTACTCAGTATAATTTTCCCAGTTCCATTGTCTTGCCTAAAACTATTATGAGTTAAAAAGTATGTTTTTTTAATTATCCATCTGCTGCTTATTTAAAAAATAACAAACAATAATCATTTTCCTCCCTCCTCCTTTCATATTTAAACTGGTTCATTTTAAGATGATACAGCAGATTGCCAATGACTCACACATCTAGAAAAGCAACAAGACAAAATCCCAAGTATAATAGACAGTAAGAAGGAGTTGGGAGAGGGTAGAATGTGTTCCAAGTACACTGCATGAAATTTCCTTTCAATAAAGAATGAAGATCAAGGCAGAAATCAATGAAAACAAAAGACTAAAAGATGCAAATGCTGAGTAATACACCACTGTGTAAATGTGCTACATTGTTTCCCATCCATTCTTCCACTGAGAGACACATAGGTTTGTTTCAGTTTTTGCCTATTGTGAATAAAGGCATGATGAACATAGTTAAGCCAGTGCTCTTATGGTAGGATGGAGCATCCTTTGGGTATATGTCCAAATTGATGGGTCTTGCAATAGATCAATACTCAATTTTTTGAGGAATCACCATAATGATTTCCATAGTGGCTGAATGAGTTTGTACTCCTACCTGCAGTGGAGGAGTGTTCCCCTTACTCCACATCCTCTCCAGCATGAGCTGTCACTTGTGTTATTGACACCAGCAGTCCTGACTGGTATAGGATGAAATCTCAATGTAGTTTTGATTTGCAATTCCCAAATGGCTAATGATGTTGAAACATTCTAAGCATTTCTCATCCATTTGAAATTCCTCTATTGAGAATTTTCTGCTTATATCTGTGCCCCATTTTTAATTGAATTATTTGGCTTTTTCATCTCAAATTTCTTGAGTTCTTTTTATATTTTGGATATTTGTCTTCTGTCAGATGTGGAGTCGGTTAAAAAAAATTTACAGTTCTCTAGGCTGCCTCTTTATCCAATCGATGGTGTCCTTTGCCTTACAGAAGGTTTTCAGTTTCATGAGGTCCCATTTATTAATTGTTGATCTTAATGCCTGTGCTATCAGTGTTCTATTCAAAAAGTTGTCTCATATGCCAATGATTTCAAGACTGTTGCCCACTTTCTCTTTTATGAGGTTCAGTGTACCTGCTTTTATGTTGAAGTCTTTGATTCACTTGGACTTGAGATCTGTGCAGGATGATAAATATGGATCTATTTGGATTCTTTTCCATGCAGACATCCAGTCTGAGCAACACCATTTGCTGAAGATGCTGCCCAGACCAAATAAACATACAGAGGTTTATATTATTTTCAAACTATGGCCATGGAAGGCTTCTTGCTGGCTAGCTCTTATATCTTAAATTAACCAGTTTTTATAAATCTATACTTGGCCACATGGCTTGTAGCTTACTGGTATCTTTACATCTTGCTTCTCCTGGCAGTGGCTAGCAGCGTCTGCCCTACTCTCCTTTCTTCTATCCTATTTCTCTGGATTTTCCCACCTGTCTCCATCCTGCCCTGCCATAGGGCAATGTAGCTTTATTTATCAACCAATGGAGCAACAGATATTCACAGCATACTGAAAGATATCCCACAGGAAGTAGAAAAAAATCTTCTTGAGTTAGGTAACCCAGGCGCAGAAAGATAGACATTGTATTTTCTTACTTATAAGTGCCTATTAGCTGTGAAGTAAATGACAATCAAGCTACATTCCACAGAACCATCGAGGAGAGGTAAAGAGAAGGTCTCTTGGGGGGAAGCATGGACTCCTCAGGGGAGAGGAGGAAACAGAATAAAATTTGTGGATGTACTGGGGGTGGGTGGGGACAAGAGTGATAGGGATCAGGTTGGAGGGAAAGGATGAAGGGAGAGATTGCTGGGAAGACATCTGGAATTGGGGAGCATAGGCGTGTATGTGTGTGTGTGTGTGTGTGTGTGTGTGTGTGTGTGTGTGTGTGTGTGTGTGTGTGTGTAAACCTAGTGCAATAGAAACTTCCTGGAATCTATGAGGTTGACTCCAATAATGGAAGATATGGAGTCCAAATTGGATATCCTTTTTAGCCAGGGAAGGCTTCCAGTTTGGGGTCTACATGGAATTTGTTTGAGTTGTTTGCTGTCTAAGAGCATCCTGTGGAGATCCCTGAACAATCCAGGGTGATTGTAGGATAGAAGGTCACTCTCTGAAAACTGACAGTGGGACCCCATTGCTGAGAACAAGTTCCACCTAACTTATTGAATGTGAATGTAGAGAGGTTAAACTGTTGACAGGATGGAGTTCTCACCTGTATGTTCTCATCTTTTCTGGCACAAAAAGATATTCCGAAAGCTTTGGAAGGAGAAACCTAGATACCAACCCAGCCACAAAACCCTTGACCAATAATCTTTCCTGCTGGCAAGATGTGCTAGAACAATTGTGATATTATATATATAACTTTTGGTTTAACTTGAGACCCAAGCCTGGTAGTCCAGAGAGGGATTCCATGTGCTACACTACCTGGGTGGCTAGGAACTGGAGACTGAATAGCCCAGAGACCTAGGGTGAAACCAAACACAACTAGCAAAAACAAATCAATGAAGTGATTCCTAATGACATTCTGTTACACTTATAGATTGATGTCTTGTTCAGTCTTCATTAGAGGATTTCTCTGGCAGTAGATGGGAATAGGTACAGAGACACACAGCCAGATATCATGCACAGAGAGAGTCTAAATATAAGGTCTCCATCAGGCCACTCCCTTCAGAGATCAGGAAACCATGCAGAAGAGAGAGAGGAAAGATTATGGGAGTCAGAGGGGATGGAGGACATAGTAGAACAAGACCCACCAAATCAACTAAGCAGAACTCACATGGGCTCAACAAAACTTAAGCAGCAAGCATGGTTCTGCAGGTCATCTGCCTATGAGTTTTGGCTGTTAGCTTGGTGTTATTATGGGACTCCTAACAGTGGGAGCAGATATGTCTCTGAGTTTTTTGCCTGATCTTGGGACTCTTTCCTTCCTATTGAGTTGCCTTATCCAGCATTGATATGAAGACTTTTGCCTTGTCTTTTTTGTGTGCCTTGCTTGGTCTTGTTTGGCTGCCCTTTCTTGGAGGCTTGCTCCTGTCAGAAGAGAAAATAGTAGTTGGTAGATCTGGGGGACAGGGAAGATTAAGGGAGCTGGAAGAAGTAGAAAGATGCGAAGCTGTGCTCAGTATGTATTGTATGAGAGAAAAATCTACTTTCAATATGAATAAATAATAAATGAATGAATGAAAGAATAAATAAGTATTAAGTGCAGACTTTCTGTTGTGTCTGTTGTTGAAATCCATCTTTAATCTATGATTGTCTAATAAGATATAGAGGATTATTTCATTTTTTTATATCTGTTGATGCTTGCTTTGTGACTGAGTATATGGCCAATTTTGGAAAAGGTTCCATGAGGTTTTAAGATGATGGTGTATTTATTCTTTGGTGTTTGGGTGAAATGTTTTATAGATATGTTAGATCCATTTGAGTAATAACATCTATTAGTTCTGTTATTTTTCTGTTTATTTTCTGTCTATATGCCCAGTCCATTGGTGAGAGTTGGGTGTTGAAGTCTCCCACTATTATTGTATGGGTTTTGGTGTGTTATAAGCTTTATTAATGTTTCTTTTGTAGATGTGGGTGCCCTTACGTTTGTGGCTTAGATGTTCATAATTGAGACACCATCTTGGTGGATTTTTCCTTTGATGAGTATGAAATGTCTTTCTCCATCTCCTTTGATTATTTTTGGTTTGAAGTCTATTTTGTTAGATATTAGGATATCCACACCAGCTTGTTTCTCATATCCATTTGAATTTCTGTGATGGAAATGACATCATCAATAGGACAAAATGGCTTACAGGATATGAAAAATCTTCATCAATCCTACATCTGAAAGAGTGCTGATTTCCAAAATATTTAAAGAATTAAAAATCTAGACATCAACAAACCAAATAATCCAATTAAAAAAAATAAGGTACAGATATAAACAGAATTTCCCAGTCCTGTTCCCCCTCTCAGCTGTCAGTAGTTTCCTATTGATCATTGTCTAACAAGTTCTATGTTTACATAGATTTACACATGGGCTCCCTGCAGGATATAGCAATCCTTCTCCTCTCCTGGAGAGCCACTATAGCTGTGCTTTGCTCAGCCCCCACTTAAGGGATCTTCCTATCAGAGTTCCTCTTCTTCTCTGGCCTAAGATGTTGGTTCTTTTTGCTTCACTCTGAAAAAGGGGAAACACCTGCAGAAAAACCTGTGGGGTAGGAGCAGAGATAGCCCTGATTTCAGAGCCAAAATATATTTCTCTCACTGGCCTTTGTTGACTTTTTTACTCTAATTCTAAGGCCAGGGCACATTTATTTCACTGGCTCTGATTCTAAGGACCAAGAGTGTTCCTTTGGTACTGGTTTCAGAGTCAGGGAATTTTTCCTTGGTTCCAGGTTTGGGCATAAAGAATTTATTTCTCTGGCTCAGATCTCAGACACAGGCTGTGTTTTTTTTCCTGGTTCTGAGCTCCAGGGTCAGGATGGGTTTCTTTAGCCAGCCCCTTTTCCCTTCAATTATTTTTAGGTTTTCTTTAATTACACAGAAATACCCTGTCTCAAAAATTAAAATAAAAATATTTTATTAAAAACAAACCAATCCACAATCAAACAAAATGGACAATCTCCATGTAAGTTATCCCCTGCCAGAATCATTTTATTGATGCTCTCAGATCTAGACAGAATCCCATCTCCTCAAGTTGAGCAGGAAGACGCAGAAATGCACTTTTCATGACCTTTCAACCACACTAGGGTGCGTTTTTTTAGTGATGTAGCTACCACTGGGGTATTTACATTCTGTAAACACTGCAACGGATTAATTGATTCATCAAACCCCATTTGGGTAAGATTGTTTCTTTGGTGTTCTGTCAGTGTCTGATATGGGGTATATAAACATTATTCTTGTCTCTGATATGAAGTATACAAACATTTTTAATATCTCCACATTAGAGGAAAAAGAGTCATGTTAAAATATTGTATCTCTTTTCTTCCTTGTGGAGAAACCGGTTACAAGCTTGAAGCTATAATCTCACTGTCTCATAGTGGGCAACAGACAGAGGTTTTGATTAAAGGGTGTGCTCAGATTCTTTATAACATTTCAAGTGGGCAACTCATGCTCACCCAGGGTGCATAAGTCTCTCAAATAGTGACTGGACATCTTCAAGGGGACTATATACAAAAGTTACATTTGGTACATCCATTAGGAGAAGCAGTTCCCATGGCTTCCTAACTTGTAGACTTAGTGTGTAATTCAATTAGTTCTTATTGTGCAGCTCATTTTTCATGTTCTTCACTGTTTTCATTGCATTAAATTCTAACCTCTGAATTTAATCTCCTATTTTAACCACACCATTTAAATTTGTTTTCCTTGCATCTAGTAAAGAGTTAATAGTACAGTTACAGCAAAACCTGATAAAATTTCTATTTACTAAATAAATTAACCAATGAATTAATATATTAATTCAGATTGTATAGGGAATTTATTTTCTTGCCAGGATTCTCATTATTTTGCTCATGGAAATGTTTTTCTCCATATAAATTTTATGAGTATACATGTTAATTTATCTCTATTGTGTGTAAATCCATGGCAATAGCACATTTATAACCCTTAAATTGGGAAAAGAACCATTCATCAAGTTAAAATCGCTTAAACTAAACAAAAGTAAACTAATTTGGAGTTAAAATATCACTTTAAAGGGTCAAATAGTGATCAAAAACTGCTTATGACAGTGTTATCTGATCTTCAAAGACAAGATTTTCCTATGTACTCAGATGGCATGGAGACATAGCAAAAGACATAATATTACAATAAAAATTATATCTTGATGGTCACTAAAATAAATTTCAAACTCATGAAGACCGGGAACTCAGCCACATAGATTTATAAAATACCTACCCCTAATATCCCAAAGGCCTCTGTGTTAGATTTTTTTTGTTGTATTCTAAAGTCTAAAGACATAAGTAGCTTCTGTTCATGCTGGGAAGGCACTTTACCTGGTGTAATGAGTTATGGACTAGCCTGGCTGTCTCTGTGAATGTCAATATCTTCATCATCTAGCATTCCAGTGCTCAGTGAGAACAGAGAAATGTTGTCACAATCAAAGTGATTTTCTTCACTTAAAGATGCACATTTACAAGAAACAACATTTCTTGCCTCTTTAAAAAGTTGGTGTTTAATGTTATCGCCTCAAAAAATAGACAAATAGTGTAAGAAATAAAAATAAGCGCCTCATTTTGCTATATCTGGATAACTTTGAAAGGAAAGATTCAAAAGCAGAGTCAATAAAATATCTCTAATTTAAAAGTAGCCATTTAACAAGAATAATATCAGGCATGTAAAATAAATGAACATAATATGTACATTGCACATCTAAACTCAAGCAGCATTACTTTTTAAAGCACATCAGCCTATTACTGTGTGTGCTGTTGTTCTTTTTTAAATTATTCATTTTAATATTTGAGATTTTAACTATATATACAGATATATATGTAAAATAATTAAATAATAATTATTAAATAATTAATAATTAAATAATTAAAAAAACAAACACACACCCACATTTTAAAAAGAAACACTATGACAGCTTAAATCACACATTGGCCATCACACACTGATATTGGGAGACTTCAATACCCCACTCTCACCAATGGACAGTTCATCCAAACTAAAACCAAACAGAGAAATGCTGGAGCTAACTGACATCATTCTTCTTTAGGACAGAATAACTCTCTATTTTGTGTACTGTTAAGTGGCACTATTTCTTGGAATACATTTCCCAGATAGGGCACCAATGACAGAGCAAAATATAGATACTATCAAAGTCCAACTTGGTAACTCAATGAATTTTATTGGGGTAACTTATAGGAAGACGGTTGAGGAGTTACTTACAAGAGAAGTGACTCAAAGACAGCTGCATCCCCAAAATCCACAGCAACCTGCATGACAGCTCAGAAAAGCTGACGATCTAGACTATGGTGCACAGCCTGCAGGTATCTCAACAGGTTGGTGAGCGTCATTTCCAGGTTGTTCGGAGCCTCTTCCAGGCAACTTGACTGGCCTATTTAGCTCTGCTAGGAAGTTTTGTTGGTCTGAGCTGTACATAGGCACCTCAGTTACATCTTTTTCATCCAGGTGGGTTGGGTGATCTGTTTCTTCCAGGCAACTCAGCTGGTCTGAGTCTCTTCTGGGCAGCACAGTAAAATGCTGTGCTTGGGGATGGAAAAGCCTAGTAAATCTAATCAGTTCTAGGGACTTTCTGAAGCCCTTTAGTTGCTTATTTTCTGTGCTTAAAGAACTAGCTTGATGACGTAAAGAATAGTTTACCTCTCATCAAAAGGTCTTGTGTGCTAAGATATCTTCTTTGTTTGATGGAGGGTTTCTATCCCTCATTAGAATATCTGTTTCATAGAGCTTCCCCCAAATACATAAGGTTTTGTCTCAAGGGAAAGTGCTACACAGTAGGTATCTACCACACCTTCTTCATTCACTCATCTTTAGATGTTTACCTCTGTGGATTACATTTCTGTTATTATGACTAGTGTAACAATAAACTTAGGAATTCAGGTATCTCTTTGATTTGATGACTTTATATCTTTCAGTCATGCACTCTAAGTGGGACTGTTGGATTTTATTTGTAATTTACACATTTTAACCTATTTAGAAACCTTTACACTGTTCTCCATAGTGGCTGCACTAATTTTAATAACCACCACAGAGTCCATTTTCTTTTTCTCCATGTTTGCTTCCGACATTCTCACCACTATTTGGTACTTGTTTGTTTGTTTCTTTGTTTTCTTTGATAGTAGTGATTCTATCTGGAATGAACTAGTAACTCATTAGTAGTTTTTATTTGCTTTTATCTGATTAACCTATGTCCCATTAAGCACTATTTAGTATCTCATTATACAGGCTTATTAAAAATTTCGTCTACAAGTACTTATTCTGATTAACAATTAGGCTTTGCTTGCTTGCTTTTCCATACTCGTTACTCTCAAATGAAGTTTAATGTCATATGCACTCCAAAACTAAATATGTCTTTAGGAAGCCCTCTATGCACATGTATACTCTAAGTGCCATAAAGTTTAGTGGTTGAATCAAGAAACAAGCATAGATGATACCAAATTTCTCCTTAAAATATTCAGCCAATGTGGACCAGCCTTGAAGATTTGTCAGAGCATGTATGTGAAGGAACTCATGAGGAAACAAGCACTATACAAACTAGAGACATTTGAGATGAAGCAGAGGTCATAGAAGCTTTCTGTGCTTCCCTCCTATGGCTAAGCAAAGATGCTCTGGAGAGTAAAACTGCCATCATTCATCTTCCCTGGGGAAGCTTCCACCCAGTGTAGTGACTGAGAAGATACAAAGGGATCACAAGACACAAAGGTACTCCAAGTACACACACACTCTATTTGTTACTGTAAGGATTAGTTTGCCATGCCAGTTCACCTATTTTTTTCTTTCAGCTGTTAAATAATTCTCATTTTTTTGAGAACTTATTCATCTGAATGATCACCCTGTGCATAATACATTATGGTATATATGTCACATCCACAGACTCAAGATAACTTGGACTTAATGTTCTCTACTTATGTTTATGTAAATAGGTTTGCCATGTTTGATGAAAATTAATATCAGAAAAACAAAGTTTTTTGATACAAGTAAGACACAGACCCCCTATGAAACATGCTTTTAATCATGATTAAAAAGCCATTAGAGAAATGCAATTATAAATTCTTTAACTTCCCATCTTACCCCTGTCAGAGTTGCTTCTATCAAGAAATCAAATGACAACAATTGCTGTCTTGGATGTAGGGAAAGGAGAACCTATTCACTGTTTGTGGAAATTTAAAATGGTGAACCGCTTTGGATGCCAGTCCGAAGGTTTCTTAAAACACAAAAATTAGAAGTGTTATTTGCTCCAAGTATGCTACTCCTGAGCACACACTAGTGAAAATGTGGGGCATGTGACACAATTATTATATATAACAAGTACACACCTATTACATAACTGGTGCTCCTTCTGTGGAATTTTATTAAGCTGTAAAAAATTAAATATTGCTGGGTGGTGGTGGCCCACGCCTTTAATCCCAGCACTCGGGAGGCAGAGGCAGATCTCTGTGAGTTTGAGGCCAGCCTGGTCTACAGATTGAGATTCAGGAAAGGCACAACGCTACACAGAGAAACTCTGTCTCTAAAAACCAAAAAAAAAAAAAAAAAAAAAACATTAAATATTTAAAATTTTAAAGTAAATAGATAAAAGCTTTAAAGACATTACTCAGTGGGGTAATTCAAGTTCAGAAAGACAAATGTCACATTCTCATGTGTAGATCATGGCTTCAAATCTTTAGGTTTATGTGTTTGACCAGGAGCACTTACAGAAGTAATAAAACTGCAAGAAGATCATTGGTATGGGAGGGGGCTTAAGATGTGTGTGTTGGGGCTGGGGAGAAGAGTATAGATGATCTGTAAACAGAATGGGAGAGGGAGAACAGTTGGAAAAATGGTGGTTGCATGATAGATGAGCAAAAGGAACAAGGAGAAACAGTTAACAAAAACTAAAGATACATGAAGCAATCATATGAAAAGTTATTACTTTGCAAACCAATTAAAAGTATAAGTTAAGACAGTTAAAAAAGAAGACATCTTTCATATCTGGATAATACTCTTCTGAAAACCCAAGGTTACTAGGCAAAATCCCCAGTGCCATGTGAGATTCCTTCTATGTGTTGTTAGCCAGAGAGGTTCGAGAGGTTCCCAAAACATTACAGTCTCTTGCCATTCTTTCTGGTTTTCTATCATAAGCAATTGACAAGATCCTACCACTGAAGACATTACACCCCTTTAATGGATAAACAAGTCTAACTTAAACTGAGCAGGATCTTCTTCCATGCTGGCTAGCTTTTGTAATGCAAGAAGATACTATGTAGGCTACTATGAGAGAAAAGGCATCAAGGGTTTACCCAGCTGTGAAACCTGTGATCTACAATACCAACTTTCCAAACAAAATATGGCACCTTATACATCTGGTCTGGAGGTTGATTAACTAAATTATGGTCTAAGTTCCCTTCTAAAGATTTATGTCTATACTATACACAAGTGTTACTCTCAGTGTAGTCAGAGAAGTTTCCCTTTTCAGTGACTGACAGTGAATGAAGAGACTCAAGATGCTAAGGATACATGACACCTGGGTAGCCCAAGCTAAACAAGACAAATTTATGGTCACATAGCTGATCCTGCTTAAGCTCAGTGAGTATGTAAACAGAATGGCATGAATGATTAAAGGCAATTGTAGGAAAGAGGGAAGAGAGGAATATTAGATAGGGTAAAGGTAACAGTAAATCAGAATTCTGTAGATGAGTTTCTAAACAGTCTTATTAAATAAGAAACACAGAGCCAAATATAGGGGTGAAAGCTGTAGAGATCAGGGAAATAGTGATAGCCACCAGCTAATCTTACCACACCACTGTAGCTTCCCCAGAGAGAACCAGTTTCTTCCTGTCTAACCTGCACCTTTATTGCTTTGCTGTTCTGTCTTCTCATTGGCTCTTAGCCCAGCCACCTTGTAGCTAGAGTTTTCCTACCTGGCCCACAGTCAGGACAAATCTTTGTCACCCGCCAGTCCCACAGCCACT